>NC_086256.1:20398156-21865031 GCF_021018805.1 Prinia subflava
GAGAATACAATGCTTGATTCAGCCCAGCTGCTGGTGGGTGGATGGCCATATCCTCCCTTATCTTTTCCATGACATGATGTGCTCTGGAGCCCATGAGTCATGTGAGGGAGGGGCACCTGCTGGCAGCCACGACCGTGCACATGGACCCTTGGGAGCCTCTGGGGCAGTGACTGGAGCACTTCTCTTATGTGGCTCATGGTGTGAGCACACAGTGAAGCAGCACCCTTTGGAAGAGGGCAGCAGGCCAGGAGAACTCACTGGGAGCCACAGGTGCGTTGAGCTGTCAGTGTGCCAGCACCCGGAATCAGCCTGACCCAACACTGCACAGAGCAGCAGAGGAGCAGATCCCAGCCCAACACTGCTCCTCTGCTGTGTCCGTGTGGGGCAGGCAAAGCAAGGGCAGACTGCTCCTGCAGCTGTCCTCATGTCTCACCTGCACCTCCAGACCTCCCTACTGCCTTCTGTGCCACAGCACTGTCACCAAGCTTCCTTCGGCTCAAGTTACGGTGATCTGCAAAGGGTTTACAAAGATGGAAACTATGAAAGCAATTCATCTGCACTGGCCATTCAAACTTGACAGCAATGCTTGAACAACCTGGCTGCTCAACCCTTCCCCTCCACTCCCCACCCCCTATTTGCTGCAGCATTAGATCATCCTGAAGGGAGGGAAAATGGGATTCTTTTCATGAAAGCACAAATAAAAGTGATTTTCTTTTACCTACAAGAACATCTTAAAGAGGAGAAAATTGCATTAAACACACTCAACTATATTTACTAAATTATTAATCTAACAAAAGCCAAGCAGAAATCATACATTCAGGAAACACTGCATTTTTTATTAATTGGCTGAAAAGTCCCATGGTAGCTTCTAAGACTGACTATTGTTTAGGAATGAACTCCTCTTAAAAAATAAAAAGAAAGATAAATTGTTTTATAATTAGAATAATTTGTAATTCACCAGGTATGTGAACTAACAGGTATATTAATATCACTGTTTCTACTAATACACATGCAAAAGCCCACCCAGACAATGGACTCACTCTAGGCTTTATACCCCAAAAAATAGCCCTTGTGGCTGAAGTAACTCCCAAGGTGCCAAAAATTTAGAGGTTGTACTTAGGAATCCAATAGCTACTCCTCATGCAGTAGGTTTGACAGGCTATTTCTGACCACCCTTCATGACTACTTATCTCAGAAATACAGTGCTAAAATAATCCTATGTTTTTGCATCTGAACAAGGCAGTGGTTTTACAAGCAGACATTCAGCACGCACATCACACAGCACTGGCCTCCAGCCTGGCCCAGGTTCCTGGGCTGGGCAAAAGACTTGCCTGTTTCTCTCCTCAGCTATGATATTCACAGAAAAATTAACTGGGGTAGCAGGCAAAATCTTTCCCAGGTGTTGAGGCAACACTCATCAGGATATGGAACTGGGCCCTGTACAGTTTCTAGTGGAAGGAAGCATTGACACAAAGGAAGGCCATCCACCCTACAGGATCTCCAGTGATTCCACAGATAGGAGCAAGTTTTATAAACCTGCCCTATTCCTGGTTTACAAAGACATCCATTACAGTTTCTTACACAGCTTCCTCAATCATGCTGCTAAAAGCAGCTAACAAAGAAAAAAACCCCTGCCATTTCTTCACAAACAAAATCCATGTTTGAGAGTTCACTAGTCCTTGAAGCAGTTCTTTTGATGGTTTGTTTTATTTTGGTTTTTGGAGGGTTTTTAGATTTTTTAAGAAAGTACAGTAAAAGTTTATTTGGTTTCTGTAATACATAGATAGATGTATTACAGATACATGGATGTTTACCTACCATCATTCAAGTCCCTCTTGGACAGGGACCACAAGTTGGCCCCCTCTGAGCTACTCGTCTAAACAGCCCTGTAATGTTTGCAGCATTACTGATGGAAGCTGTATGAAATGCATAGACTGCCCTGCAATAGCCTTAAGAACAGTTCTGTGATAGTGCTGAGCCAGTTCCTAGATGTCAGGCAGAAAATAACCCAAACATACTTAGCATTACATGCCTTGGTAAACTAAGACTCAAGAACTGGGAATCTTTGTACATCAAGGTACCTAGACAATAGATCACTTGACTCTCCAGTAAAGTTTTATTTCCTGATGAAGTTATCTGCTAGAAATGTTATTTATAATGTTTTGCTTCTTCCCTTTACTCTTGTCATTAGCAAAACCTTTTTCAACTCAAAAGCCCAAGCAGGACTTTCTGACAGACACAACTACAAAGTCTGGTATGGTTGAAGCCCACCTCACTGCAGCAGGTCCTCAGAACTGGGGACAAGCAGGCAGCAGCATTCCCTCCAGAGCTGTTTCCTACCTGTGTGCAGAGCCGTGTTCCAGGCTGCCAGTGCCTTCCCAGGTTACTGCACAGCAGCTCCAGCCAGCTACTAAACAGGAGAGAGAGCTGGGGATGGACTCTCTCACCTGGCAGCAGGCGGGACTCAGCCCTGGGCTTCTAATGGCAGCACTGCTGACTTGGACCAGCCACAGCTGGGCACTACCTTCACTACCACAAAAAGTCTTTAGATAAAGAATTTATTAAAAACTTTTTGCCTGTATTGTATTGAATAACATAGGTTTCTCTCCAACCTGTGCCTCTATCGTGTATACAAGTGGCATACACGATACCACTTTTTATTCATCTAAAATACAAAAATCCAAAACCAGCTGAACCCCAAACTCCTCATTACATATGGAAGGGAGGGAAAAGGCAAGTTTGACTTCAGCTTTTAGAATTAATACAAGTTTTGAAGTGCCACTTAGCAAGATATAGCTGTCCTCCAGATTTATTGTCAGCTCTTTCCTACTATGGTTCTTATATGCATAAGGGTATAAAGCTTGGACACTTTTACATCTAAGTCTAGAAACTATCTGTTCAGTATTTTTTAAATTTTTATGGCCATAGCTACGTAAATTATATAATACAAGTCTTTATTTTAAAAGCTTTTTCTCATTAGTGTCTGCTCTCAGCACTATAAATCACTGTGCTATACATGCGATTGTGTCCTGCCATACAGCTCAAAGTACGGAATGGACAAATGAAGCTGTTATAAAGCTATACTAAGTGACATTTTTAACCCATACATTTTGAAAGCTTTTTAATTACATATTTTCTATGATGTCTGATTAAACCAAAATTGCTTTCAATGACGCATAATAAATCACACCACAGAATTATTCACATTCTTTCCAAACATAGTCAAATGATTTGTTTGGCACTTTTGGGACTGAAGTCCATCTTCCATTAGGAAAGTAGTAAATTAAAAGAAAGTACTTCTAGATACTCAGATAACTCCAGATCTTTCCTATGACTTGTTCTTCTCTATCTCACTTAAGTCCCAAGGGGGGTTTACTACACTTTCTTTAGATAAAAGAAAGCAGCAGTTCTGTGGGTAGCACTGCCTACCAGTGCCAGTGCTCTGTCTGCTGTCTTCTATCAGAGTCCCTGTGCAATCAGAAGGACTGCAGTCTGTGGTCAGCTTGCATCCCCATGAAATTATTACAACAAAATAATCAGAAATTATCCCATTAAAGGAATACAGATTCTCCACAGCCAAAAACTTTACTAAGAAATAAAGTATCCAGCAACTTATTTGCTTCATCTGTCCAGGCCTTGTTTCTCTATGAGGTGACTTATTGACTTTTCTCACTGTCTCAAGCCATAGAATTCTTATTTCCCCCTATTTCAAACACTTCAATGATGCTCCAGTCAGCTTCTAGAAATACCTAGACATGAAGAAAAATTGATTTACAAGTATCTTATGTAAAATACAGAATTAATGATAACAATATTGAAAGATCCTTTTATACTGATTTAAAAGGAGTATCATTTAATCCCTCTATCATCGTGGAATATGCAAATACCTGGATTAAATGTAGTTACAATAACTTTTTCACTCATAGCTCTTTATCCCTATATTTCACTGCAATAAAAAAATATGGCTATTTCCAGCTGTATATGCATATATATATATATACACACACACAGAGCTCTGTCTCTGAGGGTTTTGTAGCTGTATCTCAATACTTTGGAATATAATGCCACTCAATGTCATCCAATTCTGGAAGATGCAATTTAGAGTTCTGTACTAGGAAAAAGGTTTTTTTATTGTCTTACAGATTAAAAGATAGAAACAGAAACTTATAAAAGTTAAAAAGTTGTGCTTGCTCAGCATTAATTTACCCTTTAGAAGAACTCTTCATACAAAACATTTGGGATTTTACAATCCCTGTGACAGCCTAGTTTGTCTAACACTTCCTTTGGGAGATGGGAAGGCTGGGGAACAGTGTAATTCTTTGAGTAAACAGGAGGAGATATTTGCAATATAGAGACTATTTGTCTTACAGAAACTATTGGACAGAAAATGTCTATCAGTACAGTGGGAGCAACCACAAGGCTGAGCTATAGCATGCTGACTTCCTGGAGCGGGGGAATTTTCCATGTTTAAATTCTGCTGTTCATGTAATTGCTACAAGCAAAAAAGCTGTTTTGCTCTATCATACCCCCTACCATTCAGAGAGCTAAAACAGATAAGGTCCTTTCTACTCCTGAGTTCACACATCAATTTCTGAGGAAGAAAAGAAGCCATCAACAACTCAAATTCACCTCCTCAACCAAAAAGTAGACTAAATTCCCTGGTTTGTTTACTCTTTATCTTGAGAGAAGCTCCAGTTTATCACAGCTCTCCCCTGGTAAGCTGTCATCAGAAAATAAAAAGCCATTAGCCAAAAGCAAAAAGACAGCAGAGGCACGTGTCTGCCTTGAAACTTCACAGGGCAGCTACATCGAAGGACAAACCTCCAGAATTAGGTTTCTAAACCCATCATGCAAAACAGGTACTTTGAAACACTGGAAAACACTGTTTTTAAATTCTTCTGCTGTCTTAACTGTTTGTTTCATGCATTTCTAGGGGAATCACACCACAAAAGAATTTTAATTAGACACTTCTTTTACTCAACAACCTGTCTACAAGCTGAATGGTAGAAAACAATCAATGCCTTGATGAATAAATTGTCAATCAAACCATATCCCTACATTTGGTTACCTTGAGCTGCCCCAGCCAGAAGAACACAGTGAACAAATACTCCTGTTATTAACCCTCTCTGCCCTTTACTGCCAGCAATAGGATGATTAATCCATTTTCCATTTACCCTTAGCACCACTGATAAAGTAGATCCTCACAACAGTAATCTCTTGTTTTTGCCTCTAACTCTGCCACTTAAGACACCCTATCAAAAACATTTTTCAGATAATTCTTTTTCTACTGAGCCATTTTAAGCATGAGAAGTGCTAACCACACAGATCCATTTTGCAATACAAAACATTCAATCAAGCTGCACCAACCTTAATGGTGATTACTAGGGATCAAATTGAAGGGCAACCAGAAGCGACTTGTCTATGCTCAAGTCTGGTGACCCCTTCGTTCCTTGCCAGGGAATGTGAAGAAACAGATTAATCAAACACAATAACCATATGTTTGCTTTGTTTTTAAAGAAATCAGATTTCCACAGTCAGAAAAGCACTGATGAGTTGTTACACGATCTTCTCAAAACCCATGGCTCACAAAATCTTGTGTTTGCAATTTAACTGCAGCAAACAGCTGTAGCTCTACCTGTCATCATGCCCCTAAGGGAAGACATGAGCAGCGTGCAACTCTTACTCCCAGGATGTATTCTCCGGATGCTGAAAACCCCTTTGACCAAAACATACTGTTGTAGAGTAAGAAAAATAGAGGTGTAAGCAGGACATGAAAGAACTACTTTAATAACTGTCTATATTTTCATAGAAAAAGGCACAAAATGTAAGACATTCTTAAGACCTTTTTCTGAAATCCCTCTATCATTTATAATAAGATTTATAACTTGAAAATTATTTTTCCTCCCCTCACAGGCTTCATTGAGGGGGGATGGAAAAGAATAAACATACTGATGAGAATAATCTTATTTTAATGGATTGACAAAGACAATTTTGTGGCTGATGATATGACTCCACTTATTCATTTTTAATCACAATGTATTAACCTGTGGTGAAGAAGGCCAAAATCAGCAATGCATTTAAGGAAGTCTTTAAATCAAAGCAGACAAACAGCCACACTACTACTGCCTACTACCATTAAGTCATTAAGATGCTTAGAATTTAGCACCAGCTTAACATATTGTTAGATTGTGTCCTTAACAGTGGCAGAGCAGAAAAACAGGAAACCCAGAGTATTTAACTCGTATCTTACAAATACATTTTATCATCACAGGTTTCTGAACTCTTCTGAGAGAAAAAAAAGAAGTTCCTACTTTCCTCTGGAGTTAGGGTTGTGGGTTTAAATTTAGTAATTTCATTTGTAGTGAATGACATTTTCAGTAGCATGGTCAGACAGTGCAGCTTACAGGAAAACATCCCAGCCTAAATAGTTACCACTGTGTCCCAGCAGATTATGTAGAACACAGATTTTGACCCAGTTTTGGCATGACTATTGTTTACAGCTCAACCTGCAAGTGACTGGCTTTCCTGGATTTACTGTCTCTCTCTCTCCAATACATTTATCTGCTTTTAGGTTATTTTTTGTTTTCTTTAATAATTCTGTTCTAGACACACTGCAAGGCACCCTTTCCTGATGAAGTGGATGAATTTACCAACACCTGGTGCGTTTGAAACCCTAGAACGGCCAGATGGCAAAGACACAGACTCCGCAAATGTCATTACAGCAACGAGAGCAGTGCTGCTGCAGACAGAAACACTCCCTCGGGAAGGGAGAGCAGCAGGGAGGGTAGGTTGATTGGGTCTGGTTTTCCTAAGGGCCAGCTCCTAATGCTGCTGGAAACCCAGCCCAGAGTGCCACACAGCACACACAGACTGCAACCAGCAGGTACACAAATAGCTGAGCCTACTCACAATCCTGCTTCGGAACTGTCAAAGGATTGCCTCAAAAGCCGTATTATACAGCAGCCCAAACAACAGGTGGTTTTGTGGAGCTTCGGGATTACCCACCTAATCTTCTTAAGGAATGAAATAGAACAGCCATAGAGGGCTCTACAGAGGAAGATCACAAAGTTCATCAGCTGAGATGTGATTATATGAGAGCTAATCAGTTTAGCCACAAAGTAGATCATACTATTTGTTCTTTGGAAAGCTCCTCAGCTTCTTCGGAGATTTTCTTTTCTCCCCTTTCCCTGTCCTTGCCCCTCTTCTGTTTATTCCCTTTTGTCCAGATACACAGAAAACATGCTATATTAAATATTTCATTTTAACCAAGAAAAAACAAGTATATATTAAAAATATTTCCCACATACCAGTGTGGTACAGCAAGAGCCATAAAAATCTAGGAAAGGATCACACCAAAATTATCACTTCCATTGGTACTTCTCACTTCTATGTGCATCTATGTTCCCTATGTTGCTGTACTTAGTTTCCAGGAGAAGCTAGCTCCAGGGTTTGCACAGCAGGAAGAGTCATGAAGCCACTGAGATGCCATAAATCTGCATGGCTAGTCCAGCCAGAACTCAGTCTGCAGAAAACAGCCAGAGTACTTATACTGTTAACAGGCAAAACACTGCTATCACCTTCTCTCCTAGTCCAAGTTCTCCAAAAGCTCAGCTCTCCTGCCAGGGAATAACTCTCCATGTTGCCACAAGCTCATTTCAGACCTTTCAAACCATGAAGTAGCATCTTCCCCCACAAGCATCATTTTACTATGAGCAATATCTTGCTGTAATCAGAAGCAGCATCTAGTGGACAAATGAAAATGGAAACCTTCTTGACAGTGTGATTCCTGACCCTTATTTTTTGCCTTTCACCCTCAGTCGCAAATGACAGTTCCAAGGAAATTTCTCTTAAGATTACCAAAACAGAAGTAGCAATAGCTACAGGATTTGTCATCTGAACATCCACTTGTGAGGTTTAGAGCAAAACCACAAGTTCATTTCACTTACCAGTCAATAAACAATCAACTTTCTGTAATTCCTCCAGCTCTTCAGGCTTCATAGCTCCACACAGAATCTAAACCACTCTATACTCCAAATAAGTACATAACTCCTTTCTTGGTTGGTGAGGTTTGGGGTTTTTTGGGGGAGAGGGAAGAAAGAGTAAGCTCTTCGCTTTATAAGGCCTAATCTGAAAATCTCTGACTCAGAAACAGCTGTCTTGAGAGTTCCCTGACTACTTTGGGAAGGGGCTGATTGGTCACAGAGCAATCACCCCCATCTGCACACTGAGTCATTCAGGTGCCAGAATTTGGGTCTCATCATCTCCTGAGCTCAAAGCCTTTAACGCCTGGGGTTGTTTCCATGTAGAGTACTTACACAAATTAAGCCCCCAATTTGGGAGAAATCCTAATAATTCATTTTTTGTCATATACTTATTTTTGTTCTTTTCACACTTGCTCTCAATGAATCAATGTAGTGAACATCTGTAAGAAAACTGTAAAACTCATGGGATATATTGATAGGTCTGTATAAATCCAAGTAAAAAAATATTACAGAGACTAGTATAAAACCTAAATTGTTTTAATTTGCATAACAAAACTTTAACTAATTTTTTTTTGATTTTGAGCCATCTCTAAGATTGATTTAAATTGAAAGTTACAGAAGGCTTTTCCATTTGATACTTTAAAGAAGTTATTTCATAAAGACTCTAAAATAGTTGATAATTTTTAGCCATTGGGACCAATTTAAGGTTATCTACAAAACTGTTCAGCTGCTTTCCCAGGATCTACATCTTTCCCAGCAGCCAGTCCTTTGGTTCTAGAGTCACAAAGGAGCATCACAATGAGGGTGGTGTGCTCTGTGTGCAAGCAGAAATTGCTTGTGAAGGTTAAGAAATTACGTGACAGAGTTCTTCAGTAACACTTCTACGCCCAAGGGAAGGCTTCTGTGGGAAGCCCCTCTTCAATAAATGAGAGAAATTTATTGAAGTGCAACATTTAAAGTACAGCCTGGCAGTGTTCATTACACAGATCTAGCAACACCTGGACTCTGGACCAATACACTTCAACAATTATGTCTAGGAGGTTTTTTGATGTTTCCTAATTTTTCCACTCTGAAAGATTTGCAACAGTACTATATACATTTTCTATCTTAGCTGAAGAAAGAACTTGCAAACATTCTGCAGCCCAACTCCCCTTAAAAAAGCATGTGAACATGGGCATTGTGTTTAAGTGTTCTTCCAAAGACACTTTCTTGAGTCAGGACTTGAACCGAGGTCAACAGTACATGGATGAGCAACCACATATTTCTTATACATATATTTCTTTTTGAATGAGATGACTTAACACTAGATCCCATGAACAGGCCATTTACTTGGTCATCTTGGAGGAGAGGCACTAGCCTGAAAAAACCTGTAGAATCAACTCATCCTCCTAAGGTGACTGAGAAATTCAAAGGAATTCTGATTATGTTGATATTGCTTACATAGTTATGTAGAGTATTCTACTTGCTGGACGTTATTTCTGAGACTAAATAAAAACCATAAAAAACTTTTCCATGCATTCCTATACTCTTTTCAGGCAGGCTCTTATGATTAACTCTGACGGTACTATATTTGCATTAAAAAATGCAACTAAACCTTCCTAACTAGGCAGACAGGCTTATGCTACTGCACATCTTTTTTTCAGTGAGCTGTTAAAAAAAAGCCATGTAGTCTTTACTGAAAAACAAAACCAGTACTTGTCTAAAAATGTTCAGTGTTACAGGAATTGTATGAAGGGAACCAAAATCTGAGTTCAAAACTACTTCTCTTTAATATACACCATACTCTAGATTGCCTGTCAAGTTGGGGAACACTGCAGATATGAATGCAGCCAGTGCATATGCCAGCTTTCTAAATAAAACCTGTCAACTTCATATTCAAGGGTCTGTTTTCCATATCTGTCTTCTCAGGCTAACCTCCCTCAGCACTCTGCTGTAAATTCAAAGAACAAACTTCCCAGGAGTGCTGCTGTTGATGAAGAGTGGAGAAAATGCTACAGATTTTTGATGACTTCTGCTGCCCCAGGCATGGACGTAGGAAGAGCTGTGGGCATGTGCCAGTGTCCCCTGCTCCCAGGGCTGGGTGGTGACATGCTCTGCACCATTCTCCTCCACAAACCACCCAGTCACATCAGAACTACCTCAGCCTTTTCATCTGGGTTATTTCAGCCCCATTGCTTGGCCTTTGTTTCTGGAATGGCTCCAACTATAAATTACTGATTATGGCTGAAATTATGAGCTCTTTGAACACCGACAAAAATCTCAATGAATATTTAGAAATTTTGCCACTCAGCTACAAGGGGTCATTTTGCATTTGTGAGTCATGTTTTTTATCAATTAATTGAAAAGCCTCTCGTCTCCCTCTTGGAGAGTTACAAAAGAAGTTCTTGAATAGGTAGTTGGCTAATACTAAAGTAGTTGGTTCACTTACTTCAAAGCCCATTTGAGTTTCCACTGTTCTCACACTAATGCCCACATAAATTAGTACAGACTCGCTATTTCTCTGAGTTCCTGCACCTATCACCATTGCCTCCTGACTGATTTAGTTTCAGAAATTGCTTATCATAAGGTTTGCCTTTCTGACTGGTGGGTACCTAACACGTAGAGTCCCCCCTGTTCCTGGAATATCAGTTTCAGCAAGCATTCCACTTGGAACTGGAAGCTCTGAGTCAGAAAGTGAGCAGGGGCCATTTCCAGCTCATGTGTGTGAGATCCATGAACTCAGTGGCAGGAAAGGGCCATACAAATCACCCTCTGCCAGTTCATGCAGTTTTGTTTTAGCAGAGCAGAGTCTCAAAGGTAACTGCAGGGTCTGTGCAGAGGGCTTCGAATCTGAGACAGAAATCCTGAACTGGACCCTATTCAGTGGGAACCCAGCAGAGAGCGTAGTGCAGGGTGACATGTTGATGGTAATCTGCATTGCTAAGCCAGTAAGTGGCTTGCAGCAGTTAGAGGGTTTTCACAGTATTTATCTTAAGACCTTGATGTAATGAATTGCAATACTGGAAGTTAATGAGCTTATGTACTTGGATCATGATTTCTAGACCTTTCTAAGAAAAGGAGGCTCAATCTTCAATCTGATCAGTGGCAAATAGAAAGAAGTATGCTTTAGAGGCAAGAATACAACATCAAGATAAGACTGCTGGATCATTCCCTTGACAGAGACACTGTGGAAATAAGGCCTAAATTCATACCTCAAGAAGCTAAACAGTTAAATTACAGTATTAGCTTTTTAAATTAAATACTTTGTTAAAGGAATAAAACAGGATAGAATCAATTTTTATTGCTCTATCATGCCTTTAAACCGATTGCAGCTGTAATAAAATTAGGGATCCCATTTCATTTAAAGCAAGGAAAGTAATTTTATTTACTTTTTTCAGTCACGCCCCCACACAAGAGCATGCACAGAGCAATCAGCCGCTGCACTTGTTAGCTTGCTGATTAAATACTTTGTCACTTAATGCTGCACTAATTAAAGAGAATTGAAGCTGCCTGTGCGTCAGCTAACACGGCATTAACTTAAACTGAAATCCCTACGCTTCATTCATTCCTTCTGTGCAGAGCTGGGAGGAGGAAGACCCATTCTGCTTTTTTCAGCCAGTAATTCCAATATATCCATCCCCAGCTGCTGAGATTTCTTTGGCCAAAAATTCCTGATGGCTGTACTAAGCCAATAAAATTTCCTTGTACGTGCAGTCTTGCTGGCTTTGTGACCCACAAGTGCTGAGTGTGGAAGTGCAGCGGTGGAAGCGGGAGAACTGCTCAGCCCTGCGGCTCCAGCTCCTGCCCGATACACACCATGGGGTCACAGGGCAGACCCCATTAACCATCTGCTTGGCCAGATACCTGCTAACTGCTTGAACTTGTTCAAAGTGCCACACCTGGGCATATGCTAATTTGTGAAAATCATGCTTATGTTTTTAAAGGGCCTAGAGACTAATCAATAAGATTCCCAAGTCCTTACATCTCAAAAGTCATGATTTCAAAGCAAACATCAGCATTCCTGAGGGTGTAACTCCCCAATTTTGTCACCAAAACAGAATTATAGACGAGGAAAAACATATAGATCAGAAAAAGCCTCCCTATTACAAAGTTAACCACATTAAACATATGAGTTTGTTCTCTCCTCCACAAATGATATGCACTGAAGTGACAAATGAAGTCTAGATTGATTAGCTGCGTAGGTGTGTGTCTGTGTTTGTAGTTCATGGAGCTGATCACTTAATCTAAACTGACACTTAGACTATACATGTTTCACCATCACGTTTTTTTGGAATACAACCAAACAGATGGTGCATGAACATCACAATATAGTCACAAGTTCCCAGAAGGAGTTAACAATTTTTTTTTAGAATGGCAGCTCATTATATATCATAACTAAGGTTGTATCACCCATTTCCCTATAAACTGTGATTTTCAAGGGTTTGCAATGTAACCATGAAAATTCATTCAGGCTAGAAAAATAGCCCGAAACCAAGAACACTGTTTTTTTTGAGAAATGTCAAGCAAGCTATCCCATCATAACACAGTTTTCATTTTTCAAAATTCTCCCCATGCATTCTTAAAAATTGGGAGAGAAGGAAAGGAAGAACTCCTAAATTAAGTTCTTTAAAGAAGGTAAATACTTTGTATTTTTATGCCAAATTTTAAAGTATAACTGCTTCTTATTATATTTGTGCATGTTATAAGCCAAAAAAAATCTGAGAAGCTCAAAATGAAGAAAAACATTATTTCCTGATCAGAACAAGTTTTTTAATGCCTCAATTCAAGGGACTTTAGACTCCAGGAATCAGTCTTTTAACATATCCATATAGACTGTGCACCCCAAAGGTTGGTTTCTCCATGCCATTTGTCAGTTTCAAATATTTAGTCACTCCCCCTAGAATATTTAAAAACATCAGCAAAAAAAACAAAGAGATTCCATCAACATCAGCCTTAGCCAGTGCTGTCAGGTTGTAGAAGTATCATCTTGCTCCCACTACAACATGGCTTAACTCCACTTTTGTTTCACCCCCTCTCAAAGGAGAGGAGAGAAGCAGAATAAGGTCCAGAGAAGGAAAATACAAGCCTTTCCTTTTAAATTTATGGTCACACTTGCAAAATTCAGTTTGGAGTTTGTTTGGAGGTAAGGTCAGTTTTCTTCATACAGACACATGTACATGTGCCTTTTTTACTGCACTTTGTTTTAAAAAATCAGGTGTGCCCTGCAGAACATCCCTCCATGCCCACCTCTGTGCTTCAATCAGTCATTCTGTGGCTTACACTGTTATCCTTAGAATTTTTGGTCCTATATAAAGTGGGTCAAATCCAACTCCAGACTTGCTCTCCTTACTTCCACAAGCTAAGCTGTGTTTTATTTCCTTCTTGGAAGAGCTAGAGGTTAGATAGCAGATGAGATGACAGAGATAACAAAACCATGCAGCATTTCAGAGCTGCCTCCCTATGACTGCATTCTCTGTCTCTCCAGTTTCCTTCATGTCCTTGTCATTTCTCTTATGGCTGAGTGTATTTTTTCTCTCTCTGAGCCTGTAAATGGGGGTTCTCTGTACAGCTCCTCAGACACCCTGTAAGTAACTCCCCATGCACATTGCATAGCTGTGCTTTGGAAGAGAGGCCCACGAGGGCATGGCTGTGCCAGCACTGTGCCAGTCCCTGCCACGCCCAGCCCAAACAGGCCCTGACTGCTCCTGAGCAGCACTGCCAGTGCCAGCCTCGGACTGCCCGCACGGCAGCTGGGCACAGGGAGCTGGGGCAGCAGGGAAATCGCTGGGGCAGGACAACTGGAGCAAATTCTGCTGACTGCAGAACAGAATCACCTGCCATGGGAGGCCTGCGACACCTCACCAGCTCTGCTGGGACACGTCACCAGCTCTGCTGGGACACAGCTCAGTGCTGCCATGCAGGCTGCAGCTGACTCACTTTGCTGTGCCTGGCTACGGCTTCCAGACACCTCTGCAGGCACTGAGCAGGAACACGAGTGGGATAAAAGCCATAGGAGTGTACAGGCAGAACTGACTGACCCAGAAATGGACAAAACAAAGGAAAAACCATCACCAGGCTTGTGCCCTTGGCCTCCTGCTGCCCTATGACCCCAGGAGGCCACAGAGCTGAGTTAGTGAGCAGAGGCAAGTGACCAGCTGTGACCCGGGCTGTGTATTACACATCCCATGGCAGCCCCGGGGCACAGCGCTGGTGCCCAGAGCTGCTGCCTGCACTGACTTTTGCACATCTGAACACCAAGGTGTTTCACAGCTGTTCCTTTAGGGCAAGTTCTGGTTGGGCTGTACTAAAACAGAGGTCAAAAATGGGATTCTGAGGACATGTTTAATACATGACAGTATAGGCACTCAGGTCTAGAAAAAGAGAGTTTGATATCTGTGGCAGAAAAATATTAATTAGGTATTACTTTGGATGATGAATTCTGGCCCATTCCCATCTGAACAGCTGGCAAACATCCTGTTGCAATCAGGTTGGATTTGGAGGGTTAGGAGTGTTGGGGTTTCTTGATCAAGATACTTTGTTATAATTACAGTCTATTAAGATTTTTATTAGCTTATTAAGATTTTGCTTGTTGTCTGCATGAACTATATTAAATAGTACCTAATTGAATATGAAACAATGGCACTAGAGGCAAAAAAGTAATCAAATACATTAATAAAGCCTTTTGAAAACGCAGGTGATCATTTAAGTGATGAGCAACATTTGTGCACAGCATCCTTGCTTATTCATATGGTTGATTGCTACATGATCACGATTTCTTTTGTTTTGCTCACTCAACATATGTTCCATGCCTTGTAAACTGCATACCTGTAAGTAGCATCCCATCTTGTTTAGATTAGTGAGATTTGTACATCCTGTGCTCTTTTTCTGAACAGATTTGCCTGGAATGTTTTCAGGCTGACATTAACAAGATACAGCAACATGCAATAGAGATGTGTTATACTGCTTAGAATCATCTGAGGGCTTAAATGTGTGCACGTCTGGATTGGGTTTTTTCATTTAATATTGGCCCACCCATATCTACGATGTTAGTGATGGTCAGTGATTTCTTACTAAAAAAATTTTGAAAAACGTTTTCCCTTGATTTTTCCTGTAACAAATAAAGTAAAATCTGTTGTCTTGGCATACAGAGGGAAAAATTTGATTCAGCAGTTCCTAAATTATAATGATGCAAGTATGCTGCAGTCCTTGGTGGTTCCTTGCATGCACAACTGCAGGATAGAATCAGACAATTTAGGGTTAAATATTTCCTAAACCTGGTAAAAAATAGTTCACTTTATATGCTCAGCAAAATCAAGAGAAATCATTTGCACCACTAGCAGTAGAATTTATTCTTATCTATAACATTCTGGGAAAAACATAAAATCAAAAATCAGGGTAAGATTGGCATTAATCACAAACCCTTTGGGGCAAAGACTGCCTTTCCTCACAGTACCCAAGAGCACACTGAACGCAAGTCATGGCTCCAGCTTTTAGGAACTAGCACAGAGAGGAATGAGACAGCAATGTCTGTTACATGACAGCCTGTGGTGCCTTTGCAGACACCTTGGATATGGACTGCTTACTGCTTGAACCCCCTTGAAGAGGTGAAACACCAAGATTTCTGTTTTCACTGGCCTATCATGCATGTCATTTAATATTTTTAAGACTCTTACTTTGCAATTTGTCACCACATAAAATACAGGGAATGTCACTTATTTTAAAAGGCTATATTTAACACGCAGAGAAACTGCATTCAAATGCAAGTAAGATTGTGACAAGCCATGAAATGTGTAAAATTACAAATAATGCAAAATTAGTTTCTTAGTCAGAGAAATTAAAGGTTTCAAAGTGCATGAAACCTTTGCCTCCTTCCCCTGTAACACAGCAGTACAGAGCTGGTGGCAGGCTGAAAAATTGGTAGTTTGCTATGCCATCAGTAAAGACAGAAAGGTTTCCTTTTACTCTCTCTTTCCATGGAAAATTATCTTCAGTTTTTATTATAATACAGTGCAAGCATAAATTTTAGTCTTAGAAGCATATCTCCACTCATGTTTTGAATGTAACAAAGGGAATCTGAAAATTCTTACTAGTAAGAATATAGTTATACTTTTACACAGATCATTTTGGCCAGAGGGGTTCTGGTCCCTTGCAAACCATTGCCAGGATCTTGTTTTCAGACCCTCAAGGCAGCGCTCAGCCCTGGTGCCTGACTGTCCCTATCCACCCAGAGCCCAGACAGAAGCATGCTGGCAGCTCAGCATAAATGAAGAAATCATGATGTTGAAAGTCATATCCTGTCCATGAATCTGAGATCTGAAATTGTTTTTACCTCTGCAAAATCCTTCCTTCTCATCTCCCAATGGCTTCTGGAAAAATATTTCAACTCCTTGGAATTTCTGCAGAAATCTTTGGTCTTCTTGTGGAACTGGGGTCAAGATAGATTCACCTTTTGCAAGCTGCTTGTATGTGTGTGGCTGTTCAACCTGTGAGGACACTGAAGAAGACAGAAAGATACACCTATGGCCCAGAGAAGGCAAACTTTTTGAGGACAGTTTGCACTCTTAAGGTCGTAGATCCTTTTCCTGACTCAAGAGTGAAATACATCTGCATCAGCTGTTTCTTCAAGAGCAGAGGGAAATTTGGTGTGAAAGTAGGACTCCCTCAGAAACATTCCTTTGAGCTTTTTCTCTTCTGTTTTGTACAACTACTGTCCACTAAAAGCAAATGCTTCTCTGTGTCTAGCTGCAATAACTCTAAATTCTGATAAAATGCATTATGTGACAATTTTGCTTATTTTCATAAAGTATTCTACCACATTAAAATTCTTGCTGCTGTCACAAATAAAGCAGTGTGATGATCTGCTTAGAATCTCTGAGAGGGAAAAATATAAATTAGTAAATCATTATATAATTACCACTTTCTGGATCTTCCACGCAATGGTACCCTCAGCAGGCTGCAACTCTGATTTAGTAGCAAGTAAATGTTAAAGTTATTTTGATATTGAGTGGAAGAGTTTCATATCTTCTGAAAGCAGGAAAAGAACACTGTCCTATAAAGCAAGATGCACCCTTCAATCTAGGAAAGGAGTTGGACAACATATAGAAGGGCCAAGAACTGAGACGTGAAGTTGCATGATGCAAACTTGTGTGATGTAAAGATGCAAGAGGACAGAATGGACCATCAGACAGAACACAGACAAAATGTTCCAAACTAGCTTGGAGCAGAAGAGAAAGAGTTCAGAGAAAACAGACTTTTAAGGAAACAAACAAACAAACAAACAAAAGCAATTATAAGAGCAAAAATATAAACAAACAAGTCCTAAGTTAATGAACACCCATGAAGAAAAAGGCAAATGAGAGTGTGTGTGTATGTGTCTGCACATGCACTTGGGTAGGCACCCAACATCCTGTGCAACCAGCATCTTCTTGGGGGAAAGGAAAGCCTTTCCACTCACATAACATATCTCTTCCTCCAGTGTGGCTTTTGTCACTTATTCAGTTTACTGGCTAGAAAGAAATGGTTTGGCCTCAATAAACTGTCAAGAGAAGTAGCATCTGTTATGGAACGTAAATTGGCGTGAACTGCATTGAAGTGGGATTTGAATAATGTTTGTTTTCCTCAAAATTCAGACTACTTCCAATTTTTTTTATAGCTACAGATGTAATTAAATAATTCATATGAATTCAGGGCACACACGGGCCTTATTACTGGGCTTGGAGTTCAGTTATATCTGAACATACATTTTGATGAGAATTAGGCCTAAGTAGCAGTCTCCAAAATTCTCCCCCAAACTGGTGAAGACTCAAAGTTAGGGCTTTATTTGCCTCAATTTTGTATTTGCTTTTCACCCTAATAAATTCTGTGGAATTGTTTCAGATTTATCCTTGTATCCTTACAAAGAAAACCCTTGTACAAAGTTTAGTACCAGATAGTAGCTTACTCTCTTGTTCTAAATTTACTTGTCACATTGCCCTAGTATTCATAGTCCTATTTCTATTCCTAATTTTCGCCAGAAGTGTATCAGCCAAAAATGTGATAAATACACATGCATATACTGTATTTCTCTTGATTGTGCCGTGAAAATGTACTTTGTGCTGTAATATAAACAAGTGCATATATATAGTAGGAAGCATTAAAATATAGGATCAGTCACTATATTTTGAAGAAGCACTTTCCATTCCATCCTGTGTAGGCCTATACCTCTTCTAATAATAACCCACACACCAGGAAAAAGGTTTCAGTTCTTTATATTCCTGATATTAGCAAATACCATAGGCAGCAACATACATTATCTTTGTTACACATTCTTATTAATAGAAGAAAATGCAAGTATGTGTTTAATCCAAACTGCTTTAAAGAGTTAAGAGGACTCTAGGAGGAATATGTGCTCATCCCCACACAAGTTTTGAATTCCTACTTGGAATTCTGCCTGCAAGAGAGCCCGGAGCTGGGTGGCTGCCTCAGTTCCAGGGGATCTCAGGATGGGTGCCACCAGCAGAGACATGGGAGCTACTCACTGCCTGAAACCAAGGCCATGTGGAAGAGCAGTGCTGAGGTTTGATTTTAACATGTGAAATTGCCTCTGACTGACAGGGCAGCAAGAACCACCTCCTTTGGCTTTTCTGATCTAAAATATTCTGAAAGTTGTTTGTCTTGTGGAATTATTGAAAATATAAAGTTTTGTTCTAATTTGATTCAGCAGTACTACCAATTTTTAACTATTTTCCCATGAGGGTTGTTTCAGACACAGGGTAAGAACAGGGAGTGAATAGTAAGTTGCTGCCATAAATAAGTGCATGAACTGCTTGTGCTTTTCCAATTTTTTGCCCCTTACTGCCATATATACCCATCTTCATGTTTTACCTGAGCAGACCCCCTTTTTTAAGAAGAATTCTGTCCATAGTTTATTCCAGTACCAAACTAATGTAGATTTTACACTCAGTGTTGGAAGGCACAGGTTTCCATTTTGCATCCAATTAGCTCAGGGAAATAAAGCAGAAGAGTCAACAATGCCCTACAATGCCTGTGAGGGGACACTTGCCCAGCCTGGCTGCAAACCCCGTCCTGTTCACAGCACATCCAACCAAAAGTGTTGCAAGCACTGCCAGCAACACAAGAGCTGGCAGACCACACTGGAACCTCACTGCAGTTCATTGATTCATGAGGCAGAGAGGAGACCGCATAAACACTCCTGAAAGCTGTGCCACCGAGCCACCAGGAAAGGCAGCTCCTTCCAAGAACAGGATCTGCCACAGCAGTGCTGCTTCATCAGGAGCATGTCTAGAGCCCAAGGAAGAGAGAAGGGCGGGCAGCTGGCACAGAGCATCTCCCCAGCTTCCTCCTCGCTGGGCTTCAGAAAGGCGCAGGAAGGAAGGTGGCACTGGTCACACAGGGCCCTCCAAGGGCCGATATGAAGGAGCAGCACAGCCCTGATAACAGCAAAGCTGCCAACAGGGTAGGCCTTGTGCAAGAGCCTCGGTGGGCACCAGGGCCTGGGGGGCCACTGCCCCTGCCCTGCTCCCCCAGGTCCTGCCGTGCTCCCAGGCAGGGACCTTGTCTGGCCAGTCTGAGAATGGGGACACCGTGAACATGAACCATGCCCAGATATCGCAGCTCTGCGGGGACAGGCCTGCTACTCCTCCCCAGGAAAGAAGTTTGTGAGAGGAAGCCTCAGAGACCCAATACAACCTTTCAGGAGTAGTGTCAATGCCCATGTGGGGAGGCAGCCCAGCTTCTGTGGGAAACACAATGCCAAGGTCCTGGGGACGGTGACGGCTGAAGAGCACGCAGCATTGCCTGTAAGTGTTAAATATAACAGTTATCCAGGAGAAACTGCATTTGGATAAACTAAATTATTCCTGGATTTACAATCAAATGGAGAATTATCCTTTCTTTCTCTCCCACGTTGTTGTGTGATATTTCTGAGCTACTGTGGCCCAGACCAGAAAGAGGTGTAAGGATTTCTGCCTTGGAAAGAAAGGTGTCTTTTCATTTTCCCTGTCTTGTCTATTTTTTTTTTTCTTTTAACTTACAGAGGAGCTAAAATTGAAATCTAGAAGTAGTGATATGATGCCTATTAACTCCATTTTCTATACTATTAAAGCAAATGTGTAAGACTGAAGTGCTTTTATGGTATCCTTGATTATTTCTAACAGTACTTGGGTGGGGGGTGACCATCAGCTCAGCTCTGGGATGAGTAAATCTATTATAAATCTGTCCTATTTCAAAAGGAACAGCAGAGGTGTTATTTTCTAGCTGGAAACTTGTATTTCTCTTGTTCAAGGATTTTTGTCTTCATTATTGTTTCCCCTCTTGTATATTTGCCACTATAACACTTGGCATTCAATGGATAGCATCAAGCAAGTAACTGAAAGGGTATACCTCTATTTATTTCTAAAGACAGTAAGCCACTTCCTTCCTATCTATATAAAATTGCTAGGTATTATATTATTAAATACATTTTTAAAGTGTGTGCCTAATTTCTTTGTAGAAGAGCAAATCAGCTAAAAACATCGGAATTGGAAAACAGTTTGCACCAAGCTTCTTTGCAGGTTTGTGACCTGCAAAATGCACTTGGCTCATTTAAATTGTGATTTTCTTTTATATGTGGGCAGCTATTATATTGAAAGGAGCCTCTTCAAATACAGTTTACACATTGAACCAAAATCTAAAAAAAGGAAAAGAGTGTTTTGCTAGATATGCCTATATAAATGGAATAATAACAATTAATAATAATAAAAATAATGATAATGGAAGATCAACCTTTAATTAAGCATTTGTAAATGTTTCTCCTACAAACACCTCTGTGGAAGAAAAAGACAAAATATTTGATGCAGGAATACTAAATTACGAATCACCCCATTCTCTGATGGAAAGCAAGAGAGAGTGACTGCCAAAATTTGTTTCTTACTGGCTCTTATAGCATTGATTCCTTTCAGCACTTTCTATCTAGAACACAATTAAGTTCCTCAATCTTCATCATCATGCTATCTGCCAAGTTTTGTACTGCCTGAATTTATTTGAAAAGAATCAAAATTATCTACTAGAATGGTTGAAAATGTTTGATGCTTGGTTTTTGAGTAAGTGGCTGGTTTTGGTCATCTGTCAAGAGTATAAAGAACACATTATTGTTGCATGTGCTGTGTACAATTCATGACAACTAAGTGTGAGGCATAGTTAAGACAGAAATTAGCATATGTGAGGTGAAAATCTTAGCTCCTCTACTTCATGAAGTCTTGCAGATATCAAGGCCAGCAGATTTTAGCCATGTCTGTTTTAAAATTACTCAAAATTAGGTTACTTTCACTCCCAGCAGATGAAGTTACTGCACAGCAATGGAGGTACCTGGACAGTAAACAAAGAGCAGCCCAGCTAGTGATATAAAACACTGGCCAGCAGTTACAACATTTGCTGCTGTCCTGATCCTACCGCATGAGTTGTGAGATGAGGAGCACTATGCAATTCAATATTAAGAAAAGAGCAGTATGCCTGAAAAATAATTGAGAAGAACTGTGGACAGCCATTACATATAGGAAATTTCTAAGTGACAGATACTGTAAGGATGTCCCTGGCTAGAGGAGCCATGGGCAGAATTTTTTTCCACCGATAATTACAGGAGGTGCAATGTAAAGCAACCAAAATGTGCTTTTAAATGATCATGATTAGGTGAGGAACTCAAGCCCCAGCATCAGTAATAACAGACAACAACCACATGAGCATTACACTAATTGCACTACTAATGCAAGGCAGAGAGAACAGACACCAGCACTTACCAGTGTTCCCCAGCTAAAACTGCTGATCCAATGAAAGACCTTATCCTTCTAAAAACCCTGCCCATTTAAATCCTAGAATATCAGCACTACAAAAACAGTACTATTAGCCTTTTGCATATGCAAATATAAATATACACATATCTCCATTATAAAAGCTTGTATTAATAAGCAAATTGTTTAGGATATTTCTTAAGGGTTTTAGCACAGTAATGATTATCAGGTTATTGAGGAGGGGTATGACAGAAAGGAGAATTTTTCTAGCACATTTACCACGAATGATGGTCAATCCTTATGAATCCCTATGGATCTTTATGACCCTGAGATGAGCCCAGTGGGTTAGAGCATGGTACTAGTAAAACCAGGCTTGTGGTTTCAATCCCCATATGGGCCATGCACTTAAGAGTTGGCCTTGATGATCCTCATGGATCCCTTTCAACTCAGAATATTCTGAGATCTGTGACTATGATTTATGACCAGTCAAGAAGCATGTATAAGTTAGAGCTCTCTCTCCTTCAGGTAAATGTGACTATCAAATTCTTCCATTTACTCACAGTTTAAACTACACAAACAGTAAATAAAAAGGAGGTACTTGGTGTCCTAAATCAACACAAGGAACAAAGGCTGATTAAGAAGTCCTCTGGAGACTGCATTTCGATCACACTGTTCAATTTCAGAATACTCCATAACCCCCCAATCCAGAACACCCCTTTTGAAAGATCACCTTTTATGTTCCCCAAAACACAGATTGCAAATTTGCATGTGAGGACAGAGGTGTGCTTCTACAGCAATGAGAAAGTGTCCCGTCTCTCAAGGAGCCGGCTTTCACAAACCAAAACCACCTTTTCTTCTTTCCTTTTCCCTCTACCCTACCCTTTTCTTTTCACAGTGAGAGGAGAACTGAAATTGCTTGCACTGACTCTGCACAAGTTCAGCTTGCACTAGATCCCAACACCAGTGCTTGGCAAGCACCTCGCACTGAGAGCAGGGACCTAAATGGCAGCAAACAACTCCCAAAGGTGTCCCAGCTTCCCACTGCATGCAGATCTCCCCTGCCCACCCGACAGGGCCCACGACTTTTGGAAGGACAAGGAACACGCTCAGCCCTGCAGCAGCAGGGTGCTCCTGGCAGCCAGAGGGTAGGAGCAGGGCTGGCAAGGGAGGCAGTGCTGCGGCTGACTCAGCGGTCTCCGGGCCAGAGGTCACTCCAGCACAGAACGCAGCAGTGACCATGGGCAGCAGAATCAGGATCAGGCACAGGAAGAATGAGGGTCATTAAAATGCTTGCAGGGGGAAAAAAAAAAAAAAGGAAAAGGAAGAAAAAAAAATAACAAACAAAAAACAAACAGCCTAGCAAGTTTGCAAACCACTGTAGTAAGTAGAAATTCATAAAATAAATCTTTCTGCAAAGTATATTTTTCTGAGGTTTTCTTTTTATAGCAAGCTTTATTTTTTGAAAATTGATATTCAGTTTTATGAGATATTTACAGCTCTTACGAGCACAGTGATTCCTGCTTTCCTTACTGTTTTGATGTAAGAACTTGATGAACACCTTCGGATGTGCTGATCTTTATTATCAACTGCAGCTACACTAAACAACTTAAAGGAAAAGGATTTTGGCTCACCTGTTTGTAAGAGCCACCCATTACAATATGCAGAGAATCAGGCTGCACACAAATTCTAATCATAATAAGTAGGAGGCTGGAAATATTTGCCACTGCCAAAACAAAAAGGAAAAACAAAATCCCTAATCAAGACTCTCATTTTTATTATTTTTGCTTGTAAAACAGCTGAAGTGACTCTCTTCTGAAGACACTGAACTCCATGTCCATGAAGTCAATTAGCATAGTCACTGTTTGTTCATTACTCAAACCTATGTCCTCCAATCTACACTACCCATATGCTGGGCTAATTTTGTATGGCATAAGATGCCAGAGAAAGGTGCCAGATCCCTAATACATAAAAATTACAGATACTGCAGTGCCTCAGCTGACAGGCAGGACTGTTTCCAGGATGGAGTTCTGGACCAGTCTGTCACAAAATTCACCCTACCCATATGAATCCCTTGAATCTTTTTTTCTCAGGCTAAAATTAGATTTTAGCAATGCGAGGGGGCAGAAGGGGAAGGATTTTCCGTGATAACTGATTTTGGTGGTGACTGTGCAGAATTGTATGGGAGGTACTGACAAAAATTTTAAAAGATCACTCTAAAAGTCTGATGGGGGAAGGGGGTGCAAAAACAGAAATAACTCTTGTAAGACATAATTTTCCATGCCAGTCCTCTACTCTGTGCCACAAAAACAAACAGTATATAACCTAAGAGAGACATATGATTACATCTATACAACAAGATGCTGCAAAGCTACAATCTGACAAGAGAAGACCATGTTTCCCAGACAGCTGAGAGGGGAAAGCATCTCCCTGGTTTAAGATCCTTAGGCACTGATGTATGGGGAACCTTACCAGCAACAGTAAGAACATGGATAATTTTATGGCTGATATAGAAGGCAGCAGTGAGACTTTCTGGTGTCTGGAGGAAGGAACGGGTCTTCCCTGTTTAATCTCCTGGTGGCGTACAGGCACTCTCTCCATGAGAAGAGGAAGTAGGCAAGAACATGCCAGCCACTCACAGAGTGGCCTGGTCTGGATGAACGCCCAGCTTCAACCCCACCAGGACATAGACTGCTGCAAAGGAAAACAGGGCTTTAGGAGACTTGAGGCCCATCCTGGCCCATCCTGGGCAGACTTGAGGCTCTAGCTGCTCTCTGCCTTTCCCAATGAGTTCCCATCCTCTCTTCTCCCACTCTGGGCACTTTCTGCACACCCTTATAAATGGATGTGGCACTGCACTCTAAGGAAAAGTCACTTCTGTCTATGACAGCAAAGAAAGTCAGCAAACATTTAAACTTTCAAACAGAGTGGAATATTGAGAGAAACTTCTGAAAATAAAAGCAACAGTGATTGTGGAGTTTTTTCTCCCCTACTCCTACTAAGGAAGACAAAGTAAAGGTGCAGAGGCCATGTGAGCTGCTCACCATGCACTGGCAGTTCATTACAGAGTTCATCCAGCAGGGAACACGAATCAAACAGGCCATGGGAAAGCCAGAAACATGATTAACACCCAAACAGCAACAAGGGTGAGGGTCCTCTGTAAGGGCAGGAATTCAGATTCCTTCATTTTCATTATCCCGTAACACAAGCACACAGAGCTGTTAAAGGAAGATCCTCCTGCCGAGACCTACTGCAGACGCAAACATAACTGTCTCCAGAAATTAGCAAGGCAAATAGATCAGCACAGTCTTATTGAGGCTTGTGACCGCTGTTCTATTGGGCTACCACAGCTTTCCTGGTGGAAATCAAACACCAAGTGAAAGAGAAGAAAAAAAACCTTTTGCACCTTGCCTGTCAGTGAGCCATGTGCAAACCAGCCTGTAAATAGCTGAGCTAATTCACAGCTGTCATATTTTTAAATGCCACCAAAGTGCCAAAGGGAATGCAGAAATCCAGAGCCATGCATCGTCCCTGATCAGCAAGAACAACACTACCCACCCCTGCTCCTCCTCTGCCAAAGGCCGCTGGGCTAATACAGCTGATAAGTGTAATTCAGAAGGCCAACTGTCAAAGCAGATGAAGTGCATGTTTTCTTCCCAGCCTTGTAATGCAAATCAGTACATCCTGTCAAAAAGTGACAATTTCAGGTTTCCTTCTTGTACCTGAATGGAAAAGGCTCCGGTTCTCAAGACTTGCAAAGTCACATCCTCTCTATGCACGGGCCAGTGAGGGCAGCCAGCTACACTCTGAGCCTTGCCAGTGTGCTCCACGGCGGACCTAGAGCACACGGGCAGAGCCTGGAGCAGACACAGTTGTGATGTACAGTCGTGTCAGATAGCACAAGTTTCTTTTGTGTATAGTGCTTAATTCCAGACAAAAATGGCAACTCCCTGTTTGTTATTAATTGGGAAAGCAATAAGCCTGTACCCAGAAGTACTTTTGTGACCTTGTCAAAAAGCTGATGTCATCTACATTCATGCACACACACAAGTGTTCCTCATGTCTTGCCCCTCACATGAGAATCTCATTGCTTCAGAAAATATATTTAACATTATAGGAGTTTAAGCTTCTGCTGAAACCTTTTAAAAATGTCGCATATAGCTCTTCAAACCTCCAATCCCAGGGTCTTCCTGAGAATAATGGAGAAGTTAAATCAACTTTACTCTGGGATTACCTTGCCCCTCTAGGTCTTCTCTTGGTCAGAAGTAATTTATTGGAAGATTATCACCACTAAAAACAATTCTCTATCCTCCTTGGAAGTATTTCCTTCCAAAGACTAAAGAGCTTATGCTAGCTGGACTTGGAAAAGCTGGCTAATCAGAAGGACATCTCCGTTAATTTCTCTAATGTTCTTTACAAAGTGCTGGCATGGCACACAGGCTGCTCAGGTGTGTGGCCAACCATCCTGTCCATTTTTCCTGCATTTATTAGAGACACAAATTCAGCCTCCACCAAAGCTGTGCACATCATCCTGCTTTTCCTAACATCTCTGACATGTGAGTGGTAGGTGAGCTATCTCATTAACAGCAGCTGCTTTCAGTCTGGGTATTAGTGATTTACAGTACAATGGCTGGAGCTCTCTTTGCATAGCTGTATAGCACAGTAAAAAATGCAACATCGAAAAGTGCTAATGAATTTGTAAAGCATGGGAGCAGACAGGGTCAATGACATATTTATTATCTTAAAAAGATAGAGTAATCGGGCCTTGCTAGAACAGGAGAAAAGGTGGTTCTGCCAGTAGATACACGTGAAATCCATATCTATTATTCTATGACACAGCATAAGCAAAAAGAGCTTAAATACCACATTTTCTGTTCCAAGGAAACTGTTTCAGAAAATGCATATTTCAGTCCTTTGAAAGGGTGGAGATACCTTTCAATCTGTTTAAATTATCTCTGGTTCTTGCTCCATAGCAATAAAACGTGCAAACAGCATTGGCCTTAGCTCAAGGGGAGCTGTTGTTAGGCACACAGCTGTTCTCTGTTTCTACGTACCCCACACACCCCAGCACTGCTCTGTGCAGCCTGCTCTCCAGGCTGCCCTACCTCTGCTAACAGGAGAGCAACCACATGGGGAGAGAGGGGATGTCCTGTAGGAACAGGATCAGGCTCCCTGCCCAAACCCACAGGCTCTCCATGAACCTTCCTTCCACCAAGAACCCTTAGACAGTGAGAAATAGGCTGAGAATGTAAAATATTAATTCAAATACTTTGATGGTAAGCAGACTGGATTTTAGCTGCATTGCTTTTAAAAAAATGAACAAATATTAAGAGATCATAAAAGTGTAACTTCAGATTTCACAGAGCTGGGTTTCATCAATTATGCCCTGATATAAGCAGCATTAGAATAGAGGTTTTCCTCTTTTCTGACATCCCTTCTCCTGTTTGGTGGTATGAGCTGCATCACTACAAAATCTCTCTGGCATTTCAGATACATGTTCTACCTGCCCTTCTCTCTCCCCACCCTCTCAATACTCTGTCATGTACAAAAGGAAGGATTTTTATTAATGAGTTCTTCCTGCCAAAAAGATAGCCTCACAAGCCACAGAACAAAACTGAGTTAGATTCTATGGAGCCCATAAATACAATATTTCTGCACAAAAATCTCCAATTAGTTGCCAGGCATACTTGCTTATGAGTCATTAATGAATACTTCTATATGCTGAACATTCGTATCTTTCTGTTTGTGACACCGCCTCCAAGCCTGACCCCCTGTCATCACATCAAAAGGATCAAGATTTTAAATGAGGTATTAGCAATTTCTTAAATAGCTTTTTTTAACAGCAGGGGAAAACTATTGAACCATGACTTTTCAGTTATAGGCAATTATTGAAATCCCAACATCTCCTCCATCCTTCAGCAGCTGAAGGCAGGAATGCCACGTGTTTCACCATATTCCTGCGTAAGAGTGATGGAATTTTTGGTTATTTAGAACCCAGCCACGCGGTGAAGTCTCTGTGGGCAGTTTCCTGTACTCACATGGAGGTTTACAGGTATAAACAGCAGAAAAGTCAAGTTCTGTAAGACAGCATCGAGAGGAACTCACCTGTAATTCACTTTGCTTTCTAATATGCAATTTGATTCCACAAGGTATACAGATTAGAGAGAAACTTAATTAGTAAGTCTTTTATCCTGCTATTCTTTCTACTAGGCCAAAAACTGCCTTTTTAATTATCTACAAATTATTTTGTGTTTTAAAACAAGGTAGTTATCAAATTTGGGCAAATCACTTTTTTTTTTCAACATACCACAGCTGATACCATTTGGTTCTTGGACCACATCACTACCAACAATATCAGTGAGCATCACAAGAGTAGTAAACAAGGGGTTTGAGTGACTTTGGCAAGCAGGGAACAGTTTCCCTCTGCTCTCAGCCATCCCCTGCACAGCCAGGATAAACCTTCCCTTTCACCCACCCACAAAGAAGTACCAGCTCTACTCATCTGATTTGTCTTCCTCCCCAGAGCCCTCTGCACCCACAGTATGTTTTTTCCTGCTTGGTATGGGATTTGTTTAAAATCCCCAAGTCTCTGTGGTACAAAGATGCTCCCAGGTTTGGCGCAGCAGGGCTGGCCATGGCATGACCCCCAGCTTTGTCCCAGTGCTGGACACAATTCCTTCCCCCTCCACAAAGCTTTCACATTTAAGTCCAGCACATCAGCAGCTGTGAGGCAAGGTGGCCTCTCCTGGGGACACGTGTCATTGTTCACCTTCCCCTCTGATGAATCAGAGGATTTTACTGCAACCTGGTTCACCCAAAAATGAAGCAGTGAGATTCAGATACATTCAGCTGCCCTTGCTGCCTAATAAATGAGTGCTGTCAAAAGAAATCCAGTTCTTGTTATTTTGAGGCTTGCATGGGGTCATTATATGATGGTGGTTCCTTGTGGTGAGGGGGGGGAAGGCAATTTTTGTGCTAGATTGCTCCTTTTAGACATAAAAAGGCAGAGGATGTTAAAAAAATTGAAGCATGGGCAGAAGAGGCTCACATACACTATTTTAGGCTGGAGGAAATACCTTACAGTAAGAAAGCTGAACAGCTCAATCTGTTTATCTTATCAAGATTGAGTGGTGAGTTGATTACAACAGATAAGCACCTCGTAGGGAGAAACTACCAGGCACTAAAAGGACCTTTAATCTAGCTGGAAAAAAGTGTAACAAGAAGCAATGGCTGAAAGCAGATTAATTCAAACTAAAAATTAGGAATTTGTTTTTTAATAATTAATTCATCAACCTATTGAGCTTGAAGGGAGAAACAAACAGGGAGAAACTGAGTAATGTAACACAAAGAGAAAATTCGAATGGACAACCTCAAGATCCTTCCAGCTCTGCACTCTGAATTTCAGAAGGGGGGCTGGAGGGAGAACTGGGAAGTATTCTGGTGTAAGAAAGTGCAATTTGTATTTCTTGTAAAAATCAGACAACATCACTTCCCCATGCTTCATTTCTTTCTTCCCCTGGTCAGTGAAAGGAATAATTTTTGTTAATTAAGAACATTCCAACAGCTCAATCATTAATTTATTTCAATGCACGTTTATATTATAATGTACATCCAGAAGTCACATCCAGATATGATTCTAATAAATACCAGGAAGTAAAATTCTCTTGGTATACTTTGTTAGGGAATATTTTATGTGTGTATGTATAAGTATTTCATAGCAACCAAAGAATAAAGCTGGAGAACTAGGACTGGAACCAAACAAAAGTAGCTTCTCAAGAGTCATGAAATATGACAGGACAAAGGGGCGAGCTGAAAGGCAGCGTTCACCTCTGGAACCTTGACCCCTGCACATTCCACCCCACCCTGCACATTCCATCCCAGGGAAGGCACAAAACCTCCACTGGAATGGGCAGAGTCTCACACTGCACGGTGTCACTCAAGGGACATCATCTCAGACAGGTCAACAGAGCTGAACCCTGGGGAGCTCTTACATGGCTCACTGGCCCTTTCTTCATCAGGCCATTGGACAAGAGTGCTGGAGAAAACATTTTGCTCATGTGACAGCAATATTTTTCTGCATTTTCAATTTCAAATTGCTGGAAAACCAGCACTGAAAAATAAAGCTTGTATAGAAATTGACTGCTTTCCTGTAGCAGTCCCTGTTGTGCTATGGGGAGCTATAAAGCTATTGATATTTACCTTGGGCTTTATTCTTCTATTTACTGTGGATTTCAGTTAAAGCTATTGCTCTGGTAACCCTCATACCAATTAGTACGATTTCAATATATACTGAATGTTTCTTTAAAATGCACATGCTACAAAGAATGCAAATAACGTCATAGAAACCCCTACTTTTTAATTAGAAATTGCATTTCATTAAATAAACATTAATAAATCAAATTCTGGTCAGTTTTAACAACATAATCCAATGTATATTAATACTATTACATTAATGTAAATTATGTATGTAATTATGATTATAGGATTCCACCCAGTAAAGCATGAAAAAGTCTGAATATTTACTAAAGAAACAAGGTAAGGAGCCACACTGTGACCATCCATCACTTCACCATCATTAAAACAGGTTGTGTAGATACTAGCTGCAACTTTGCCCAGTTGGACAGCCTGGTGGGTAAAAGGCTTGGCTCTTGGGAACAAAATACAGCGATCTCCCAACTCAGGATTAAGATTTCTGATCATTCTCAAGAAGAAAGTTGCATACTGTACACCAAAAATACAAATTGGGTCACTACTCCAGGTGACAGCCAGAAAGCTCCAGGAATCACCATAAGATATTTGACCAACACTGGAAATTGCTCATGATGAGCACCCAATTATAAGACATATTGATGATTTTAGAAAAATAAAAACCTCCACAGTAAAGGTACTGCATAAGAGTTTATGCAGTGTGGAGATTTCTTAAGCATTTGGACTTTCAGTATCTATAGTAAATGCTCTTTACTAATCAGCTTAAAAATTATTTGGAATTCCTATGGACAACAAGTCCTTTGAGGTCACACAGGCAGCCTGCACTGATGGGCTACCTCAGCTGAAAGCCACTCACAGGAAAAAGAAGAGAAGCTCCTACACCCAAATGACACATCAAAAACCCACCTGCCAAACAAGATTTAAAGCAAACAGAAAATCAGATATTTAGGCAATTAAGCAGGTATGGGATGAACACGGATTAGGCTAAAGTAGAGCAACCCATTCCCATGGCCACTGTGTTATGGGAACAAAAAGTATAAACTGAAGACAGCTCAATATCCTCTGATACCATCTCATGTATTTCATACAAAAATGATGAGATAGCTGAGGCAAGTCCAGCAATGCTGCAGGTATGGGCTCACAGGCAGAGAAACCAGCAGGTCTCCATACAGAGTTTGGCTGGGAAGTGAAGGATGCTCTGTTCTACAAGCTTGGTCTCAGTTGATAAGAGCAAAAAAGTTAAGACAAGAAAAGGTTCAATCAACAATAACTTATCCACAGAAAAATTATTACCAGATTTCAGATATGGAAAACATAGGTAGAAATCTGGCATAAGGAATTCGAGTATTACTCAGTCCAGTTCCATCTGTAGTTCTGACTGTCATCTGATTTCCATGGAATAGAAAATATCAGAGAAAAGAGCTAAAAAAAAAAAAAAAAAAGAAAAAAAAAAAAAGAAGAAAAAAAAAAGGCAGAATTAACAGCCTTGTTGATGAAGAGAAACTGCAGGAAATGAAAGGCAACAGCCTGGGAGGAGGAAGATCTCAGGGGCCTGAGCACCATCCAGAAATGCTTTTCGGGGCAACAGATGATATGAAAGGTGGGGATTAATCATGGACTCAGAAAGCAGCATGACAAAAGACAGAGAAGCTGCGGAAGGAGGGGTTTAGGGCGGGAGGGTTTTGTAGTGAAAGCAGCCGAGCGGCGGGCACTGCCGGCAGGCGGGATGCAGTGGGACACCCAGGGGTCTCGCAGGAGGGACGGTGCAGGCTGGGGACCAGGAGAGCCTCCTGCAGCCCTGCCTGCTGCGATTTATCAGCTCTGCCGGGGCACAGAGGCTCCCGGGCGCGGAGGGAAAGCAGTGCACAGGCAGGCTAGTGCTCAAGTATAGGGAATCATTCTCTTAACCATCACTTAGGTGACTCCCGAATCACTGTGTTAGCAGCTATTTATTATCAAAACGCTATTCTGAAAGGGGTTTCTCTATTTCCTCTCAATTTCAATTTAATCTGGCAAAAAATAAACACCATGCTGAAAGCTTGATAGTCAATGCAACAAGAGTTGCTCTTTGCCCATCTATACTTTTAATACATTACTGATGAGTAAAGTTGAATCAGATTTACAATTAAGATATTTGCTCATGCAATTAATGATGAAGATATCTGGCACATGTCAGTAGAGCAGCAAGGCTCCTGTGAAGGCTGACAGGACTTCTTTTAATTTGGTGGCAGCAGAGCCAGCCTAATGGTGAGCAATTCAGAACTTTCTGCCTTAGAGCTTTTTTAATGCCATGAATAGCGTGGTGTATCCTTGGTAGCATATCTTTGAGGCTATCTGTTGGCATGGCTTAATTATCCAGGATCAGCTTTCAACGATGAGCATATGAATTCTGACATGGCTGTTATAAGCCTAACAGCTCTTTACCCAAAATGTACATGCATTTTCTGGAGTCCTTAGGCACAATTTTTCTTTTCCATCGCAGCAAAATGTGACCTCTTTAATGGCATTAGCAGTGATATTGTAATTCATAAACCATCCTTAATTGGGGCTAAAAAGCACTGTAATGATGAGAAATTCTTCCCTGAAAAAATACATTCTGCTTGCTGAGGTACTGCCTGACAGCTTCAACACTCAAGAATCTGAATGCTAAAGATATTCTGACTCAAAGAAAGCTTATGGTAATAAAGTATAGCCTGGTATATAGCAGGACAAGTCATTAAGAGTGAAAATAGAAGACTGACTCTGACTACACTTTCTTTTAGTCTTTTCATGCACCTTATTACATGTCCCCTGCAACTGTGACAGAAGAACAGCTTCATAGCGAGCTTTCTCCCTGGCTGCAGTCCTGGACCTCACAGCAAATCCCAGTATCCCCAAAGACAGCCCTCTCCTCTGCTTACAGTGGGAAAAACAGGACTGGTAGGAACAGGCTATGGGGAAAACTGCTCTTCTAGAGAAAAGCTTCCTAATTCCATTATGATTTTCATCATTTTTCTGTTTTAAAATGTCCAAACAATAAACTCATAAAAATACATAATGAAAATAGTCAGACCATTAACTAAAGTTAAATGTAATGCCATTATAATAAAACTCGCAGGTACTCCTGTAATCAGCAAAGAAACACAATTCTGATTAAACTAGGAAGAAGGGATCCTTTGAAATCTTTTACTCCTGTTTCCAAATATGTAGAAAATGTGAGTTTAATGTAGCAAAATATGTTTCTTTATGTCATTATTTTCCTGAACTGGATGCTGTGACAGCAGTCTGCATTTCATAAGGCAAGGCTTCCAACTAGCAAAATCTATTCTCAACAGGAAATATGCTCCACTTAGTCCAAATGTTCTGAGGACATCAAACATATTTGTATAAACATGCTGTATCATAATTGAGAGGGTTGCTAGTGCTTGGGATTTAGACAGCACTTTACAGCTTCAGGTGCTGTACAAACATTTAACTTATTTATTAATTTTCTAACCAGGGACATAACCTAGATTTAGTTAGAAGAAAGCTGTGGATGAGAGGAGGTTGGGTAAACAGGTTTATCATATTTACATAGAAGACCATATAGAGTCCTCTTAGAGGTGCTTCCTCACCAAAACAAAAAGGTAAAACATCTCAAAAGCTTTTAATCCCTGATGGGGAAACTAATGAGCAGCCCTGTGAAGGCCAGCTCAGACCACCAGGCTGAGGGTTTCAGAGGTATTTTTCACTGGTCTCCCCATGTCCTCCCAAAAAAGAAAAGATGATTTCCAATTGGATTCAGTGGAATATCAATGAATATTTTCAAAAACTTCTTCCTGTCACTCAGCTATGTCCATCCCTAGTCCATAAACTAGAGCACTGCAAACCAGCAGGCTCAGTACTCCTGCTCTGGCTTCTGGGGTTTATTACTACACTCAGGTATATTTTCAAAGGCTCAGGAGTTATGACCAAGATTTACAAAAATATGCAGATTTGTAGTTACTATTAGCTGCTTAAACATTAAGTGACATCGATAGCCTCAGTGCCCGTCTCCAGAACGGTTTTTGGTAAGAACCATTTACTTCACAGCTGGTTTTTGCCCAAATTATAAAATTGCTCTGAGTCCAACACAGTACAGCTAAAATCATCTGACCTCTATGGGTTTATGTTCTGACAACAGAGGAGAGTGAAACTCTCTCATCTGATATAGGAGTGTCTCTGCAACTTATTACTCTTTCATTGGCACATAGTAAATTGAGCTCTGGCAATAGCAATGCTACTGGGAAATAAAGATAATTAAGAAACATAAAGCATGCCACTCTTCTTGAACCCAGTTGGAATCTTGGTTTTCTGTGTCTCTCATTGTAGGATTATGAGCCTGGTTTTAAGTTTGTATTCTCATAATTTTACATAATTGACCATTTGCAATCTTTTATAATCTAAAATGTCTAATAACTATGCACAGAAAGTGAGCCCTTTCCATAGTATTTATAAATATTTCATATGAACTGGAGTTAATACAATTTATTTATAATGCATGGGCGTCTGCAGTGGGTTTATAAAAATAATGTGTGTTAACATGCAGTCATGATTTAATAATCAGAGATTAATTTCTAAAATACACACAAAGAGTGTCTGGTTCCAGTAATTGGCAACGGGATCAAGAGGTGCAGATATTGACAGATGACTGAGCTATGGGTAACATACCATACAGGGAGAGCAAGGATGGCATTAACACAAACGTCACCCTATTCATCCCTTAATAATTTCAGTATCCACCAGGACAAAACTAGAAATGCTTCTTCAGAAATGCCCAAGATTAATTCCATACTGCAGCTAACAACCATTGTGGCAGAGGATGAGATCACATGTATTATGTAACCACAGTGCAATAAGACCATCCAAGGATTCCCACCTGCTCAGGAAGCCAAGAAGCCATAAAGCTACATGAGCCACTAACCATCTATTAACTAAATGATTCAAACCTGTTAAAAGGGAAGGAGACTTCTCTATCTGCTCCACAGTGAATGCATCTCTCACCTGATACACTGAGGTTGCTGAAGCAATTTCCACACCACTTTGGGGATCTGCACAGCAGATGGGAGTGAAGGAGCCTATCTGCAGGAGAAAATAGATGAAGTTATTGGCTTTACTGGAGAACACGCACAGAGCTGAAATGGACCTTCTCATTTTGATCTGTGGTGAATAAAAGGGTGCAGAAATAAGCAAGCAGATGCAATTGATGGTGATGATAAGACCACAGCTGCAATGAGACATACACACAGAAGTTATCATACAGAGCCCCAAGGCAAGAAAATAGACTTTCCATGCTAATGTCATTTTTGACACACAACTCAATTTATTTCCCAAACTCTTTTAGCAGCTTGTATATGAAAGATAATTGTTTCTGCTGCTAGATGTTCATTTCTTCATTTGGGGGAGGGAAGAGGACTTTAAGACACACAATAAACCTTTGAGACCTCCACTGTAGTCATGCACATGCTTCCTGCCTGCAGTTTCAGTTGCACAATGTTTATTATTGGTTATGAAACTGATCACACTTTCTATAATGATCCAGTGACAAAATTACTCTAGATATATTTCTTCACTTTTTTTTCACTACTCAGCATCAGTAAAGTGTGAAATGTGTTTGAAAACAATATTTCTTATGGCTTTCTTTTAAAATATATTTCAGGGGTTTTGTGTCACAAAATGCTTATCTTTTAAACTCTCAGACTGTCAGGCTGAGCAAAATAGGGCCTTAAAACAAAATTTAAAACCAATCAAACAAAAAAACCAACAAAAACTAGTTCAGATCCCTATTTTAAATGCAATTTTAAAATAAGAATCTGAATGGAGTAAGCAGCTCTTTTAGGGCATTTGGGACAAGTTTCTCAGAAGTAAATGAGTGTTCAGGCAACAACTTATTACATGACATGACTTTAAATATTTCAATTTCCTATTGTAAAAAACTTGGTATTATCTGTTTAGTAAGATAACCTACATATTAATTTACAAGCGAATGCAATTACAAAGACAAAAGAACCCTTAAGAACGAATATGAAATTATTCCCCTAAGTAAAGTTACTTACAAGCTTTAGCACCTGCAGTTATAACTTGCGTTGCCTCAGCTCTCCTAAGAGCATTTATTTAGCACACCCTTCCTGCTGATTTCCTGCCCCATTTTGCCTGCTGGGGGTGCCCATTATGGAACGTTTCAGCAGGGCCCTGCAGACTCCAATCAGAGCAGCACATTTATATTTCCTGTAAAAATATTGCTTAGCTCCATGCCACTGAATATATACAAATATAATATATTATGACACTCTACAAAAAATACATTTTTTAAAAGTTGCAATATATACTAGTTGAGCACACAGTGTTTCTCACTTTGGATATAATTTGTGATTTCAGGCATGAGGTGAAGCATATGAAAAATGAGAACACGTATTTTAGTTTATGTTTTTGCCTAAGTCAGAAGGCAAAATACTTACATGGCCAATACTTAAAGTGACAGCTGTAGCTGATATTGATGGGCAGGACTGCAAGCTGGTGGCAGATTCCCCAGTGGGACAGATGCTAATATCAAACCATGCTCTCCCAGCTCTCAGTCCCTGAGAACCTAGCCCCAGACCTGCAAACAAAGCTGCTGAAATCAAAGAGCTGGAGAGGGTAGAGGGTACAAAGGACACCTGGCAGGCAACTTTGAAAGAGCCAAATCTGAACCCTGTACCGGCTGAAAGCAGTTGTAGCTTTACCATCAACTACAATATGGAAGCTAGATGCGTCCTCTTGGCATTTAACTTCTGATTTGGGGAACTTTTCTTTCTTTCAATCCTTTTTATGTGTTTGTGAATCATTCTGAAAAATATTAATTCTGTTAAAATATTTGCTTTCAGAGATCCTTTGTACTTTCTCTTTTATCAGCAGACCACATCCATTTCCCACCTTCCCTCTCTTAAAAAACCCTAGGTTCTGCTTAATCCAGTTTTGCTTTTTTGAAATTACTTGTCTACTGTTCACAGTTCTTTTTAAGCTCTATTTTAAAAGTGAAACCTCCAGGTTCACATCTTTTTCTCTGTGAACATGCCTTTTTTTGAGCATAATACAGTGAGTTCCCATCCTCTCAGGTCTTGAAATCAGTCCTTGGATCCCTCAAAATGTCCAAACTCAGAGGAGGGGAGGGCATGTGCTATGTTTAATAAAATGTCTTTTCAGAGCATCCAGGAAATGAGGAGAAGACTAGGAAAAGGAAAGCTTACCCTCAGGAACTTTACTTTTAAAAGCCCTGGAGAAACAGACCTCTGAGAACAAACACAAGAAGTCTACAGAGATGCACTGCACTGTGGCCTGAGCTCACAAGCCTGGCACGGGTCTGGTCTCCTCCTGCTCTTCCTCATGCCAGTGGCCAAACTCACGCAGTCATTGCTCAAAGGCTTCTCGGCTCCACTGCTCATTCCTGCAAGGAATGACATCCCTGTCCTGGGCTGGCAGCCCGGACTGCTCTCCCTCCCTCCCTCTGCAGCCACAGATGCTGGTGGCCCAGGACAGCCCAGCAGCTGCCAGCCTGCTGTCACACACAGCACACACCGCCCTGCAGAACTGGTGCATCCCAACAGTATCATTTCCCCTGGGACAAACACTTGCCCTCCTGCTCATTTTTTCTCCCTCCTCAGGTGGAAACCCTACCAATGCATGGAAGGCAGAGCTTCCCAAGATGTCTGAGCATCTGCAGCAGTCTGGGTAATCAGCATACCCTACTCAGGTAAACCTTTTAGCACAAGAGAATACAATCATAATGATGTATATGAGAATAAATTTGTAAATATTACTGATCAAACTTCAGATCAATAGATGTTTTACATACCAGAGTAAACATATAAACTTCACTGCCAACTTAAGCTTTTAATCATTTTATTCATTTATGGATTCATTCATCTTTCTATAATCTGATGTATTGGTCTGGTTCTCCAACATAAAAACCATTATTGCAGCAAATGTTGCCATTTTAATTTGTAACCAGTGTCCCTGAATTTTTCCTGAATTAATTGGACAGTCTTGAACATTAAATATAGTAATAAATGTCTTGCAATGCAGGTGAAATTTAAATTTAAAATATAAATAAATGGTGTTGGCTATAGGAATGTGAACATCCTGATATTTATGTTTAGTGAGTACACAAGTCTGCTAGAGAAAGAAAGTAACTAACATCATCTTGGCCCTGACACCCTCCCTACAGTACTGCAAGGCTGACGGAATTGTACATCTGTGTGAAAAAGAGGACAAGGAAGCAAAGCTAGGATTCCTCTCAGTTTGGAAGAGCCATCCTGCAGAGGCAGCACCCAGGGGCTCTCTCCCCTGGAGCCCATCCCTATGCCATAAGGCTCCCCAGTGGGTTCTCATTAACTCGAACCTTAGAGGGATGATGAGTCCTTGCCTATCTAATCCCCTGGCCTGGGGAGCCAAGGGGAGCTTCCTCAGCCAGCACCTACTTTTCTGTGTCTGAAGCACCACAGGTGAAATTCCAGCTCTGGTATGCACCAGTCAGACTCCTTTTTTGGCAGAAGAGCCAGCTGTATGCCAGAAAGACTTAGACATCTTCTGAAAAAAATTAAAGCACTCACATCATGCAAGACATTGCAAGGACACAGCAGTGTCACCATCTGTCATGAATTCACACGACAAATACTTCAAATCCAGAACAATGTATCTTGGCTTTTCCAAGTAAGTAGATGAACTATTGTTAGCATGGATTTGTAGTATAATATCTTGACTCGCCATAGGTTCCTCTGGAAAGTCAAGATATTCTTTTTGGAGTAAAAACCAAAACACTATTTTTTAAATGTGCACACGAGCATAGAACCTGTAAAAAGAGACTAAATAGTAGAACACTTTTTAATTTTATTCCCTCACAAATACCATAGTAAATAAGATACCACTTTGAAAGGGTTTGTATAAGTTATACAGCTAAATTTTCACACATAAAGAAAAAAAAAAAACTGCTAATGGAAGTTCTTTCCAATATCCTTCTATATTGAGCATAAATATGAGTATCAGACACATAGATCATTAATTCCTACTGAAAAATACTGAAGGAAACTTCAGAAATAAAAGTACTAATCTCATCTATCAATTTGTGTAGAAAATCATACCTCCAGTGTTTTGAACTACAAAAATATCTGCACTATTGTTTACACATTTCTGATACTAATCATATTTCAATTTCCTAAAATCTGTTTTGATGTGTAGACCCTATGCCACAACCTAACAAAGCAATTGAACTTACCAGACTCTTAGCAAGAGATCCAGCTTTCCAATAAATGAAATGCCCTTCCCTAAAATCCCTTACAAGTAAGCTGTTACTTTGTAGCTGCAGAAATCTGGTGATTACAAAAGGCTCTTAAAGTTGCTATTTTGCAGTAATACAGCAACACGACCATTTTCGTAGCAAATTCAATCAAACACTTAACATTTATATCATTGGAAATTCGAAAACATAATTAGTGATCTATCCAGTTACCTATAACAGTTGGATAGTGCTGCCCTTCACTGGTTCATAATGGTATACCACAAATCAAAACTAATGGCTACCTGACAAATCTGGGGCTCGGCCGTGTGAAAGCAGAGTTTTCCCTACTCCTCCCTCCAGGATCTCCACATTTTTACCAAATGAACACCCAAAACTGCCTCTTCACAATCCAAGTTTTCAAGTAAGAAATGCTTTTATATACTTATTTATGCCTTTCACTGAGAGGGATAAGATAGTTGCCTATACCATCCCTGCCCACTGTTCTTGTGTTTTATCCCATGTCAGAGCACTACTGTAATCCCCTCCTCAGTGTTAAATTGTGCTTTTCCTCCATGAAAGAAATCAATCAATAACAGAATAAAGAAAAATTTTGCTGGAAGATTTCTATTTAATATTAAAATATTGGACAGATTAAAAGTGTTACTAAATAATGTCTGTACTTGAGTAGGAACAGGTGGGGTCAGGTAAATAACCAGCAGTTCTCAACATGTGCATTTTTCCCTGCTGAAGGAACAGAATATAGCTGGTTCAGCAAATGTCATAGTCACTGTGTCCAAACATTAACTTTCATCTGGGAATTGAATTTAGATTAGTTGGTTGTTTCAGCTAGTTGTCATATACATACTCAGACCTATGTGTCTTTTAAAAAGCAATTCTTCCAAAGGAAATACATCTAGGATAGTATTAACAGCTAGAAGGTATCTGATGACAGATGATGAATGACTGCTAATTACTGTATGTATTGTATGCAGCGAGTCCAACCTTAGATGCATAACTGAGATGAGAGCAGTGCTCAGTTCTGTACACAAACATAAGCAGTAGTCCCTGACTCAAAGTCCTGACTCAAAGTCCCTGACAAGTTTGTCTGCTCAAAAAAAGCCCAAGTAAAAGAAATATTTTCAAAATACAAAATCAAAAGATAGAACCTCCATTTCAAAAGCAGGCTCAATATTTTTTGACAAACAATCTATTCCTATTTATAATACATTGTGTTTACCCTTATGTTTGAAAAATGGCTGAAGCTTGCATTGGTGCTGGCCATTTCTAGAGAACATTTCATTTTTAAAAGCCTTTTTGGAAGTGCAAAAAAACCTTGCTATGCACATTTTGGATCAATTGTATTGACAGCTATACCCTACGATCACCCATGCGGGTAAGTAGGCTCCCCCAGAATTCGGTAACGTGAGCCTCCGTGAAGATCTATGTGACTGTGTTTCCAAAAGGGTTTCCAGAAAAAGTGCCCAAACAGAAGGTGAACTGAGCAGAGAGAAATTCGGAAAACAGGGAATTTTAAAAACTTTCCTCCAAAGCACCTCGGACAACACTATTTAGTGAGTTTGTTGCTGTAAAGATGGCTGAGTCATCCCAGCCCAGTTACTCCGCACTCATCCTTCTTAAGGCACCTTGTTTTCATTTGATTAATAAGTATTGGCTCATTAATAGCAACTGGACTTTTATGATCTTTGTCTTCTACAGAATGCATAATGATAGCATGAAAATGTTTCAGATAAATCTCTTTCTTCTCTTATTTCACAGTGGAATATTAAGTTTTACTTTTTCTAGAAGGTTTGATAAATTTCTGAGGACCCTTATGTCACCTCCACTACTAACCACAATCAATGAACTGTCAACAGAGACAAGAGTCAATGGTTGGAATAGCATAAATAAAAACAAAACAAATACATAAATAAAAAATCTTTACAAAGCAGCCTAATAGAACATCTCAAGTTTTGTTAAGCCTTTGGTGCTAGCGCATCAGTACCTTTCCCAAAAAGTCACCTCAGCTTACTCTGGAAATACAGTTATTTCCTCTGCAGGTTAGCAAACCGCGGTTCCACGTGGCTTCTCTGAAAATGAGACCAACTACATTGCACCTCGTAGCAGGAATCAGTGCTGAAGCACCACCTGATTTGTTAGCCAGGGTTCCTGAGCGCAGCCACAGCTGCAGCCAGCGGCTGCTGCCGGCTCTGCTCCCACCGCGGGGAAGAGCGGGCCCACCGCGGAACCGGGAGCGGCCGCACCCCGGCTGCCAGCTGGGACAGCATACAACCCAAGGCTTTGTCAGGAGGCTTCTCAGCTACTGCTGGTTTCTAGGAAGTGATGAAACCTAAAAATACTGGACTCTGGAGGGAGGAATCAATAAGTGAGAGAAGGGTGTACCTCTATCTGCTACCCTGCACCGCTCCAGTATCTTGTTCTGCACAGCATCGAGCCATTCCCTGTCCAACTGCAGGAGTGACTTTGACCTCAAATAGGTAATTTCCTTCTTTTCTCTGCAGAAAAGGACTGATACTCTCACCTCGGATCTTCTCTCCATTGATTGGATTTTCTATTTTTCTGTCTGTATTTTGCTTAGCATACAGCTGCAAAGACTTTTCTATTAGCCATGTCCGTTTTTAAAATAATTATCAACTATTTTTCTTTTTTTAAAGTGTGAAGTATTTGTTAATTGCAAAGGAAAACATTTAATTTAGTGACATATCTGTTCACAAAACAAAAAACAGTGATTGAAAATAGAATGTATGCTGCCACTTTGTGAGAGTCATTTACAGCACAGAAAGACTACTTTGGCAGATACATTTATGCCTATACAAGATTAGACTTTACATTTACTATGTGCATGTGGTATATTATTAATTATTAACACCAAAAATAAATGTTTATGTTTGCAGAAAAACAAGCTGCTAAATTCTGAAAAAATATTGTTGAGGATTTATATATTGTGTCATGTATGTTATGTAAATGGGAACAGCAGAGATTCAGTATTTATTATTAGAACAAAACATTTTTCATTCTGCAAGTGGAAATCTAGGCTGTAATTTACATGCATCTCTGAATCAACAAGTACAATACCTAAGAACAACACTTCATATAAAAAATAACTTACTTTGCCCTCTCATGGAGGGCACATCTCATGGAAATTCCTTGCCTGCATTTCCTGGGGAACTGCATGGCAATTACAAACACACTACTCCCAGGAGACCTGAAATGGTCCATTTTCTACCCTAGACCTGAGGAAAGAGTAAATGGGGTCCCACAGGCTGCTAGCAGGAAACAGTCCCAGGCAAATGAAAAACACTGCTGATGAGGTATTCTTTCTCCCAGATTTAATACCTACCCTATTTCAAAATTTCAGACCCAAACGTCCTGTTCAGAGAAGCTCTCAGCCCTGAAACATCATTGGGAAAGATCTCCTTACCCTCTAAGGAGAAAAAGTCATTATCAAGCTGTATGGAAATGGAGGCAGGGGTAGGATGACTCGCATATCTCTTGATGTAGTGCTCAGCAGTGTAACACCATACTCCCAGCTGGCTGCCCACATTCCCTTACTCTGGGGCGTGCCTCTGCAGAGGTACTCTCCATTGGGACCTCCCGGGCCTGCTACGCTGGGTCTGCTGGTGCAGAGTGCTGTGATGGAAGCTGTGCTCTAGACAATGCACCTGTAGCTGCCAGCATTTTTTGTTCTGTCCCCCAGCCCGCTCAGAGAAAACCTCTCACAAACTGTACTGCGATGGAGGTTCCAGAGCAAGGGGTGACATTTTTTCAGTAGCCTCCCTGTCCCCTGCTCTTGAGCTACGCTGAAGCTCAAACAGTGTCAAAACTCCACATAGGGATGTCTGTGTATTCACTGCTTCACTGAACAGAGGTCAGGATTTGTCCCCTGCCTGGACAAATCATAGAATCTCAGGACTCCATGTCCTGAGCTGGTTTTAAGTTCCAATCCTCCTGAAATGGGCAGGGACACACCTTCCACTAGAACAGGCTGCTCAAAGCCTCCTTGAACACTTCCAGGAGGGGGCATCTGTCACTTCTTTGGGCCACCTGTTCCAGTGCCTCACCACCCTTGGAGTAAAGATTTCTTCTTAATACCTAATTTAAACTTATTCTCCTTTCAGTTTAAAGCCATTTCCCCTTTTCATATGACTATATACCCTTGCAAAAAATCTCTCTTCAGCTCTCTTGCTGTTGGTCTTCTTCGGGTACTGGAAGGTGCTATAGGGTCTCTCCAGAGCATTCTCTCCTCCAGGTTGAACAAGTCCAACTCTAATGTAGAAACCTTTTGATTTTATCATTTATCTAAATACAATTTTCCAATCATTCTGCTGTAAGCACTAGAGGTACTAAAGATGGAAGCCCAGAACAACACTCAAATTCTAGACAGTCGATTTTACAGAAGGTTAAACTGCTGTGGGCAAAGTAGCAATAAAGGGGACAGACAAGCTCTGCCTCTGGGAGAATTTGCTGTTTCTTGCAATTTCTACCCCTGTCTCAGCTCAGCAGTGGGAGGCAGGGGCAAATTAGCACTACTCCTGCTCTTATCTCCCACGTCTCTTGCCTGCTGCTCTGCAAAAACTCCTTCAGCTGGTGACAAAAGAGGTCAGAAATGTGTGTGCAGTGTGATGGAGGATCAGAGCAGCCCATGGAGCAGGTAGTGGCTCTGCAGAGCAGAGATGCACTCAAGCCCCGAGCTGCTCTCTGCACAGCAGGACCCTCCCTGCCACCACCCAGCCCCAGCACGCCCTGCCTCTTCCTCTCTGTCCTGCCGGGGCACCGGCCCCACCATGAGCAGCCTCTCTGTTTTGAGGCCAGGCCCCAGCTGCTGCACCACATCACACCTGCATTTTTCACTGCAGCCCTCAGCCACCACCATGCTGAAAACACTGAGCTTCAGGCAGGGAAGCTCCCTGTGTCTCTGGGTACATTTCCAGGGACAGCTGCTACTTCAGGCAAAGCCAGGTACGCTGCTACTGCCCATCGCAGCAGTACTCTGCTGTGGGGAAAGGCACTAAGAAAATAATTCTGCTGTATCATTAGAGGTCAACTTGGACTACAGCAAGTAATAAAAGATTCATAATGGCACATGAGGGGATGCACTAAATAGCCAAACCACAGCTTGAAAACATGCAAAGCTTGTTTAGATTTAGGACTTGGTTTAAAACTTGCAGTTCAGCTGGTGTTTCACAGAAAAGTTTGCAATCAGCGATATCACTTCTGTACCAGCAATTTATGCTGCTTCTAGTATAAATCATGCCTTGTAGCAAGGAGTGTCCTAATAGGCATAGGTGCTCCCATGTTCAGGCCAGTAATCAAAAATTAATCCTCTTCCCCTGATTCTGTTACTTAGAAGACATAAGAAATACTGCTGGAAGCACTTTCAAGATAACACTTTCCCAGTGTTGTGACTTTCCATCCTTTGGTATTTATCAACTGGCTAATTCTTCATTTTAGTCAATTTCCAATCCTGGAAGGCAGGCAGTGGGACCTGCAGTGTTTTTAAATACTCCTTTCAAACTTTGGTTAATCTCATCTTCTGTCTACATATCAAATCTGCTTTAGGAATCCTGCTAAAGTCCAGGCTCAAGGTGCTGTGATAGCGAGTTGCCCAGTCCATTTACATGTGAACAATCATTACTCACTACTAAAAGAGCTGTCAGAAATTTAATATAGGTATTGGCACAGTATTTTCAGTTTGGTTATAAAAGCACTGTCCCTTCTCCCTTTAACTCCAGCTTATGACTCTAAAAAGCACAAAAACAACACAGATAAATCCCTAGCTGCTGAATTCCATCTGCTTTTCTATCCTTTCAACAGCCTTTGTCAAAGAATTTAAATCAGATCCCTTTTTCCTCGTGAGCTTAAAATTTGGCTCTAAAGTTTGGCCACATCCTCAGACTAGCGTTGATTTTTGGCCATCATGTTTACCAGTAAGGCTCATCTAATCTCATACTTGGTGACACTGCTCTCAAACCAGCTGCTTTAACTTTGATGCAGAGGCCAATACCATTAGCATGAAGAAGTTAATGATGTTTGACGTATCAGATTACTCAGTCCTGCCTTTAATCTTTGTGGCCAGCCAGTCCCACCAGGCAAATAATGGTCTCAGGAGAGAGGCCAAAGACTGCACAGAGGAGAGAAGACTTCCACACATCCCTGAAGGTGAAATTTAGGGGATGTGACCGGAGCACCACAAGGTGCAGAGCTCTGCTCTCCAAGTACACCACTGCCAGTGGCACTGCTGTGACATGAAGAGCTACACTCTCTGCACATGGAAAGAAGGCATCCTCTCCCAATTCACCTCTAAAGCAAGAGAACACCCCTCCAGCACTCCCAAACCACTCCCCTCGCAGCACCTGCAAGCAGCCAGTCCAGCCTGGCCCAGAGACAGACAATGCCACCACACTTGAGTGCCACGAGGCAGAGGAACCCCACAGCTGTCACAGGCAGCAGGGCTGATCCATCTGCATGTGCCGCTGCAGGCACTTGGCTCAGTGTGTACAGTCTCCTGCACTTTGCTGTACAGCCCATCTGTCTAGTAATTAGGAAAACAACCCTTCTCTTCCAACTGCAGTGAAACTCTGCCCCTCTTCTTTACAGAAGGCCCTATGGAGCCTCGATGCCTGACATGCTTCCAGTTCAAGTGGGAAGAAAAAAATTACTGATTTCCATCTTCTATCCTTTTGTACCACCTCAGGGACCAGGAGGCTGCAAACAAAGCAAGAACTGCTTTTGGGGATTGAAAATCCCTGAAGCTGGTTTTTCCCACCCCTTTGATCATTTCCCACACAAAGAACTTTTCCATGCATTGGTACCTGCACTAACACGGCAGCCACAGAGATTCCAGAGAATGAATGGAAAGGCCAAAACAACACCACGGCCCACACGGGAAAACAAAAGCTGGGAGGAACTAGGAGTCATCTTTTTTACTTTGCTGGGTTACCTGGCTTAGGGGAAAGAAGAAAACTGTCCTTCCTAATGGCTCCTGCCAGTTATTTCCACAACCTACCAAATTCCATGGCTCAAATAGAGAACAAATTTCTTACTCTTCCGGAAATCCTCTCCCTCATTTCATCTGGTTACCTACTGGCATTGCAAAGCGCCAAATTTTGTCAACAAAATACAACGGCACTGTTGCCTACATAAATACATTTAACACCTCTTAACATGCAAAACACGCAAACAAACGATAAACGCAGCTTCTGAGCGTTCACAATGCAGCCAGTGTCCCACTGCCCAGCGCTGGCAGCTGCAGTCGGTCAAATTCAGTAACCAGGTGGTTGCCAGGAGTAAGCACAATTCCTGCACGGGACTTGCCAGTCATTAGTTTTAGATACTGTTCTGTAGCTTGCAGAAATCTAAAAGGGAGAAGTGCGTGCGCCTCTCGTTCGAGCGACAGAAGTAGAGGGCGTGCAGGAGGGAACGAGAAAGCACAGCAGAACAAGGAGACGGGGTTTTCGCGTCTTTCGGGAGCCCCGAAGGGCCGGTACGGGGCGGGCGGTCACAGCAGCACAACAGGACAAGTCGCGCTCCCTCCCTGTGTCGGTGGCACTCCGGTGCTGTAGGCAGAGGACGAAGCAGCGCTTCCCCGGCGTGCCCGGCACTGCGGAGGGACCCTCCGGCGGGTCGGGCGGGACGCTGCCCTGTCCCCGCAGCCAGGCGCGGCTGCGGCGGGGCGCTGGGGTCAGCCCGCCGGGCTCGGACAGCAGCAGCACGGGCAGCACCTCCGCCTGTGCGTTACCAGGCTGAAGCCGAAATAGCACGGGAAAATTAACGCTACTCCAGCGGGCAAGGAGCAGCGGCGGCGACTGGGCGGCTCCCGCTCGTTGCGGGGCGGCGGGTCCCGTCCCGCTGCCCCCCCCGCGGGGCAGGCGGCGCCGGCGGTGCGCCCGCGGGGCGGCGGGGCGGGGAGCGCGGCGGCGGGGGGGCGGGCGCGGCGGCGGCGCTAGGGCCGCGCGTTGCGCGGGCCCGGAGGTGGGGTAGCTGCCGCCGCCCCTCTCGCCGGCAGTCGCGGCGAGGTCGGTCCGAAGTGAGGAGGCGCCGCCGCCGCCGCCCCCCGAAGTTTGGCCGCGCCGCCGGAGCCCTCCGCGCCGCAGCCCCGGCCAGGGGCGCGCTCCGCTCGCCCCGCGCCCCATGCCGCGGACACAGGAGCCCCGCGCGGGGCCGCCCCCGCCCTGAGCGGCGGTGGCGGGCGGGGAGCCCCGGCGGGCAGGACCCGCCCGCCGCCCCGCCGAGCGCCGGAGGAGTGCGGCCGCCCGCCCGCGCGCCGCCCGCGCCCCGCCAAACTTCGACGCCGACAAGTGCCCGGGGTCAGCCGCGGCCGCGCCGAGCCCCCCGCGACCCGCCGGAAACTTTCTCGGGGAAGAGAATCCCCCCCTCCTCCTCACGCCCTCCTCGCGGCCCTTCATGCCGCCACCGAGGGAGCCCCAGCGCGTCCCAGCGCCGCGGCGGCTCCGCGCCGCCCCGCGGTGAGGCTCGGGCGGCCCGAGCCCGGAGGGTGAGTACAGCCGGCCGCCGCTCCGGGCACGGCGGGGCGCGGGGCCGGTGCGGGTGCCGGGGCTGCGTGCGGGGCTCGCCCCGCCGGGCTCGGGCCGCCGGCCGCGGGCGGATCGGCGCGGGCCGCGCGCCCCCTGCCGCCCGCGCGGAGCGGAGCGGGGCCGGGCCGGGGCGGTACCTGCGCGGTGCCTCCTCCGCCGGAGCTCGGAGCCGGAGCCGGGACCGGGCCGGGCTGCGCCGCGCCCAGCTTTGAAGGGGCGCGGGCGGTGGGAGAGCCCTGAGGGGGCGCGAGCCCTGAGGGAGGGGCGCGCCCCTGGCGCCCGCTCCGCGGCGCGGATTCAGCCGCGGGCGCCGAGGAGAGCCGCGGGGCCCCGGGCAGAGCGGGGGCGGCGGCGCAGGCATCGCCCCGCGGCGAGCAGCGGCGGGCAGGGCACCGGTACCCGGCCTGGAAACAGTTCCTCCCTCGCGTCGGAAATTGCAGGCGGCTTTTCCAAACATTCACACGCACACAGAACCCCCAAAGAAAACCCCTCATGGCGGTGAGCAGCGCAGATCAGCTAAACGCGATAAAGCTTTTCTACTCTCAAAGTTAGTGCATGTGCGGTTTTGGTCTCTGATTGATTTACTTCTCTTGTTCTGCAATCAACTTTTCAATATTCCGGATCTGATATGGTAGGAGCCAGCGTTACTTCTGCAGAAATGTTAGCGGAGACAGTGAGTGGAACAAGCGGTGGAGATGCTTTTGAACAGGGAATAAGTCACTGTCTTGCCTAAGGACAATGCGGTTGAGGATGAGAAGCTGTGGCCTGGGAAGCCCTTCAAAGGGAAGAAAACCACAGCAGAACTTCCCCTGGCTTGCTTTTTGTTGTGGTGGTGGTGGTTTGTTTGGGGTTTTGTTTGTTTGTTTGTTTTGTGGTTTTCATGTGGAAAAATAAAGGTCGATTTTTGGTATATTTCTGGACATCAAAGGGATGATTATCAGAGAGTTTTGAGCAGTTAGTGGCATACTCTCATGGAGTTATGAACTTTGTGTCAACCCTCAACCCTCTGGCACTGATAAGCAGCACCAACTTTCTAGCTATTTATGTACATTTATGTACAATATTATGTAGCTATTATAATGTACTTTATTATAAAATACAGTAATAGTACAGAACAAATTCCGCAACTGGTAGGCATTAGTTTTTGAGGAATTAAGAAGTCATCAGCTCACACCATAACTTGAAAGCTTTGTAGCCCTATACCGTGGGTACAATGTGATGGGCATGCATCGCCTTACTAAGCGTGAAGAATCATTGAAAAAAAACCCAAAAACAATGCCTGTAACTGCCCCAAATGCTAACTTAAATTCCCAGAGGAAAAACTTGCAGAACAGATTGATGCTAGGTTCAGAGATATTTAAGGCAATAAGCTACAATTATAAAGATGCGAGAGGAAAAGAAAGCAGCAATGTACTAAGGCTCTGAAATTTAAATAGCTGAAATGTTTTTTACTCCATATTCTGACAGCTGATGATACCTGGCAAGTAATGGCAGTGGTAGTATGATGTGTCAGTCAGCAAAGAATAATGTGTGAAAACCAAAAGTATTTCAAGTATAGTGCCAAATCACAGTTTTTTGGTAGCTGTGTTTTATTTTCTTTAGCCAATGGGTATTGACATTTTAAATTTCTCCTGAGGCAAAGAAATCTTTTTCTGCTAAATAGTTAAATAAGCTAGATAAGAATAGAACCTAAACTTTGATTGGAACAGCATTTCAGGCCAAAGACACCAGAGCAGTTGCTTGAGTATACTGCATTTCATACAAGTATTGACAAAAATAATGTGTATTAAATCGTTAAATACAGGTTCCCTTCTTCTTTGAATATATAAATCATTTTGCCTTTATAAAAGGGGGTTGGTGTGTATATGTACAAGGTTCTCAAGATGCCTAGATGTAGCATGGTATAAAACGCAAGGTTAGTAAATGTAAGTTGCATGAGGGTTAGTTCTGTTTTCTAATACACATTATTTCCTATGTTCTAAACTGGCTTTAAATAATTAACAACTGGAGTGGACGCAAAGGAGCTTTTTACTAGGGCTTGATTGGATACATTCATCTGCTTAAGCTGTTCGGAATACAAACTTGAAACACGTTTCCTTTGGAAAAATCTGTTGTGCAGCTGCAGCTCTTGGGAGGTGGCAGCCGGCACTCCTGGGCTTGCTGGGTTCTTTCAGCCCGTTCTCCTCGTCACTGTAGTACCTGCTGCTGGCTCTCGCTACTGCCCGCCGGTGGTGGGGGGTACGCTCCATCCAGTGCGTGGGCAGTGTGGGACGTGCTCACTCTTTATTTTATTACCTCCTTCACGTTCCTGTGGCTGGCCGAAGGGAGAGGCCCAAGAGCCCACCCCCGTGGATCTCGCAGTGATTTCCCAGCAGGGAGCTCATGCAAGACATCCAGCCCCTGTGGTTTGTGAGGAGAGTTATTTGGGGAAGGGGGTGGATTTTCACAGCGATGGAGGGAGGCAAAGGAGGAGTGTTTGCCAACAACCCCTAATGAGACCCGAAGTTCTTCCCCGGCACTGATTCTGCCAAGTTGCATTTTATCAATTCCGTGAAGGGGGTGTCTCCTCCATCTGCAGAATTAACACGCTGCGTGAGGTGTGACTTCCCCACCTGGCAAGGGATGCATGTGCTCGGAGACTCCTCACAGCTGACCTCAGACTGGGGTCAGCTGCATGCCATTCTTTTCAAATGGCAGTGGCATAGCGGCGGCCAGAACGACACTGGGCACTGCACAGACGGAGCAGCGCTCCGAGGGGAGGGCGGAGAGCAGACGTGGCCTTTGCACTGGTGCCTCGCAGGTGTCTCCCGGCACTGTCCATAGTGCAGAGGCTGTGCTGCAGGTGCCTCCCGGTGCTGTCCGTGGTGCAGAGGCTGTGCTGCAGGTGCTGTCCGTGGTGCAGGGTCTGTGCCGCAGGTGCCTCCGGTGCTGTCCGTGGTGCAGGGTCTGTGCCGCAGGTGCCTCCGGTGCTGTCCGTGGTGCAGGGTCTGTGCCGCAGGTGCCTCCGGTGCTGTCCGTGGTGCAGGGTCTGTGCCGCAGGTGTCTCCGGTGCTGTCCGTGGTGCAGAGGCTGTGCTGCAGGTGCTGTCCGTGGTGCAGGGTCTGTGCTCATGGCTGTGCACATGGCAGCGTGCAAGGCCCGGCGCTGCTGCCCGCGCAGAGGGCGAGGAGCGGTGTGCTCTGGGGCTTTGCATGCAGTATCCCAGGTCCTCCGGGCAGTTTGCCGTTCCCTCGCCCTCAGCCAGCAAGGACGCTGATCCCTCTTTGCCGCCCCCACGGCCCCCAGCACCCAGGGTGTGCGACCAGCAGGGCAGAGGGAATCAGGGCTTCAGAGTGTAGTTATTCCTGGTTTGTTTCATTACCTTTTTCTAAGGTCAAATGCACAGGCATTACTGGCCACAAAATACCCCATTGTTGTGTGCTGCCCACAGCTGGAGGCCTACATCTCCACATCTGTACAGCTGTAAACTTCAGAAATGTTACTCTAAACTTTTTTTTTTAAAAAAAATAATTCAAATGGAGATGTCCTTAGCAATAGGGCACTGAAATGTAAAATGCATATCGTGAGTGACTCTGCAGGAACAAACATAAGCAAGACAAATCGTATAGCTCCTTCAGAAAAAAAACCTGGCCGCGCTCAGCACATGATCCTTAATGTGCTTTGGTCAATATCCTTCCCTATATCAATGGAAGCTCATTAAAAGAAGATATTGCAGACTAACTGAGCCATGCCATGCTAGTTCTTGCCAAAGCTTGACATTTTTAATACATTAATAATATGTCTGTAATGTAATGGAAAACTATTAATCAGAACTGGTTATGTGCCAGAAATTTAAGCTATAATTGGTTGCTTCTTGTCAGGAGTGTCTGTTGTACACGGCTATAGCTGCCTAATGCTCAGATGTATTGCACTCCTCTGCACTTTTTTCTTGTCAGTGCACTAAATTCAATCAATGTTATAGTCTATAATTCTGTGTAACGACCATCATTATGACTGGCTTACTTTAATGAGAATTCGTTATTTGGGAAGTATTTTAGCACAGTGTGTTAAGGTAGTGGCTAGCTTCACATTATTTAGTCCTACCCAGTTAGTTCTGTTTATTAGTTGATCTGAGTCTCAGCAGTTATAAAAGGTTACAGGTAACTGAAGAGCTAGAAAGGAAGATATTAAAGCAAACAAACTTTCCCCCCCCCCCCCGAATATAAAAGCTTGCAGTCTAAAGATAATTAAACTCAGTAACTTCTTATTTCTACACAGAAAAAATTATATTTATTTACTTACTGTTTATTCCAGCTATGACCAATAAAGAGTATCTCCAGTAAAGAGTATTTGGTTTACCACAAATTTAAAATAATTTGGGGCCTTTTCTAGCAAGGAGTTGTTTCCCATTTTCATAGTGACTGTTCTAAGCTATGGGGTCTTGTGGGTGTGTTTTTTTCCCCTTCAAAATAGTAAATACGTTGGAAAGGAAACAGGAGAAGTGTCTTTAGAATGACAGGGAAAGTGTTCCCTTACTTACCAAATTCCAAAATAATATGCAAACGCTCCCAGAAAACAAAGAAAAAGAATGTAAGGTTGATGCAAAACCAGCATTACTACCCAGTGTGTTTCTTAAAGAGATTTAAATTTAATTTGGTCTTAGATATTTCTGCTTTTGTGTCAAATTTAGATTTGAAGCTTAAATATGTTTGAATGAATTGAGAATTGTTACTGCAAGAAAATTCAGATATTCTCTGCATATTCTGATAAAATACATGAGAGTTGTATGGTAACACTTGATAAAATGAATATAACGGAAAATTGCATTTACGTCCATACAGCAATTATTGTAAATTACTTTGCTATGGAAACACAATTCAACCATCTGTTGGCATTTCATGGTGTCTGTAGTTTAGTTCAGTTTAAGATGAAGCATTATTTAAATATAGGGAGGCTGTTTGCAAATAGCTTTGAAGATAAGTTTTGAAAATGCATATTCCCAGCGTGACACGTTAAGGAGCTTACCAGGTCACACACCTCTTCCCGTGGCTGTGGGGTGTAGGAGGGTTCACAACCCTGGCGTAATTTAAAGCTGGGCAGCAAAGCAGGCTGCAGAAGGTGGCGACTTGCAGTTGTTTCTCAACATCTGTCCGAGGGTCTGTGTAGATTTAGCATCCAGACAAAGGAAGTGTGAAGTGCTGCAGCGGCTGCCTGAAATCTCCTCCTGCCGACAGCCCAGCGCCCTGGCTCCCAACCCCGGGTGGCACGGGCTGACACAAACACGCTGGAATTCCTAGCCCTGGTTTTCCTTGTCCTCCTTTAGGGTACTTACTCTGTCTGTGCAGTTTTCCTCATAGGTAGTTTGGATTTTTACCTGTGTTATTTAGGAAATATGTATTTGGAGTTGCTGTGATACCATTCTAGCATTTTATACCTGTAATTATATAGGAATTTCTATATAGGGAAATTATATAGGGAATTTCTAATTGCTTGCTGAAGAGGGGAAAAGGCATATATCTGCTGTGAAATAAGTGCTGAGTACTCGTGTACAGCCACCCTGAAACCTAAGGAAATAAAGGGGGAAAAGCATCCTTACAGTTAGCTACTAAATAAACCATTATCTTTATCCGTATTTTGTCATCAATACGATCAGTAAATCACAGTTCAAAGGAGAAAAAACAAGGGACTAAAGCTCTTGCAATGCTAATGAGAAATGTCAAGGAAATTGAATTGTACTTGCCATATCTTTGTCATTCTTAAAATAATAATTATATAAAGGAAATATGTAAGGCTTTTGGAGCTCCATGAGGTCCTCTTGCCAAGAAACTACCAGCACCTGCTAGCCCTGATGCGGATCCCTGTGTCACTTTAACAAGAGAACCTTGGTGCTGCTGCCCCGCAGTGCTGGGCTGCTGCTCCCCTGCCTGCCTGCACCATCTGGGCCACGGCTGACTTCAGGAGTTTGCTAGGTGAAAATACAGTTCTGGAAGCAGGAAGCTCTAACTCACCTGGAACATTATAAATCTGTCTTTGTTAGAGTACAGTTAAATCCTTCACGTCAAAATACTTTTCACTGTGAATGATTTTGGTCGTTTCTTCATTCTAGCACAGAACCCACAGTAAAGGTTATACATATTGTACCAATTTGCCTTATATTGCATCAAGCCTCCAAAATGTCAACATATCGTATATTTTGTAATGCATTGATTCTTGGACAATAACTCTAATTTTTATTGTTTCTAAAAGGGTGCTGGTGCCAGAAGAAAAGGATGATTGATGGGAAACAGACACCAGCCTATAGACACTCACCCTCTTCCTTCGGATCCTGATTTATCAGTGTGTCCAGGCATCCCCTGCGAGCCCTGAACACAAAGGATCACTCAGGGTTATCGACAGGGTAGCTGAAGACCTGCAAGTTCACAAATTATTACCTGCTCTTGGACATCTTTTACAAGAAGCCCTGACAGATAAGTTATAAGATGAAGGACAAGCACTGCATGGCTGTGAAAGGCTGTCATCAGGGCCTGGGTGGCTTCTACCAAAGTCTTTAACAGAGTGAAACAAATATCCTATCCTAATGCTTCACGTTTGAGTTGGAACCTATTTTATAAATATATACATCTATATGTACATATAATCTCTAGACTGCACGTACGCCAGCACTGAGCATCCTTACGAAGCTGACATAAAAGGATTTAGAAATGTATTTGTCAAGATTCCTGTCACTTCACGCCCTCTGGGTTACTGTATCCTCCGTGATGCAGCACTACCCTTCTGTGTGGGGACACTATGACGTGTGTAAGACTCAGATTTACACGGAAGAAGGAAAAGTATGGGATTACATGGCCTGCCAGCCAGAAGCCAGAGACATGATCAAGTATGTAAAAGTGACTCTGGATCCCCCAGACATAACATGTGGAGATCCTCCTGAGACTTTCTGTGCAATGGTAAGGCAAGCTTTTCATTTTGCATAATTAGTGGGGATATATTTGTGATAGATGGCTTCAAAATAGAAGCCCTAGAGTGCACACGAAATTATCCAATAAAACCTGCGTCATACTCCAAGTGTGAAAGGTTGTGCTGTACAAAACTCTAAGCAGTACATTAAGCTGAGCAATGAGATGTTCTGCTCATGAGGACCTAACTTGACTTTATCTGAATTCACTGTCTCTCTACAACAACTTTTAATGTATCAAAAGAAAACAGCATAAAACTCCTATTGTGCTAACACATAACTGGGGTGGCCTTTGCCTGATCAAGAAAGACTTGAATGAACCAATTCCACTAAAACCAGTTTAAAGCATCATAGCATGGCATCATTAAGCATAATTTCCAAACACTGAGACCAATTGAACTCAAATTGCTAAAACTCAAAAAATGATGGTGGGATTTGGGCTGTTAAAGTTTTCCTAGCTATCTGACAAGCTGCAGCATGTGTGGATGGTGCAGCTGAAAACACCCCCAAGCTCTACCAAATACTCCCAGCTCTCTTCCTAGCTGAAACTGTAGAGAGACCAAAGCTCCTTATTTTACGTGGTCCTAAAATAGACTGGGTTTGGAAATGTTTGGCTTGGTAAGTAAATGCACAGGTATAAGAAACCAGGCAGACACTATATATGTATATACACACATATATATATATGTGTATGTATATTAGTCTTTTACAGCTGTGCTGCTCCCAAGTGTTTGATAGATCACACTGTGAGTTGTTTCAGTTAAAGGAGATCTTGAACTTTCAGATAACTTCTTTGTCCTCACACCCACAGAGGATTTCTTTTCTTTGCCAGTGAATATTTCTGTTAAATAATGAGTGGAAGATACTGAGTCCTTAACTAGAAAATATGAGTTTAGGGTACAAAACATGCACACTTACACCGGTTAATACAGCACTGGAAACATGCACCACATTACTAACATTATGTAGGTTTGAAAAACCAATTAGTTCTGGTAAGTGAGGTTATCACAACTGAGAAAAGTCTACAAGATACTTATTTGCCTGTGTACAAATCATCATTGCTGGGTGACAGCATCCCTGCAGGAAGGAAATTTGCTTTTAAATGCCTTGTGGCATCATTTTCCACCACTGCTGCTCTGTAAGGAGTTCAGATCCAACCACACATACATTTAAGGCATTATTTGCACGCATACAGCTGCTTCCCACGTACATTATGATAATAACCACGTGATAAATTGTGGAGCTGCATGAATAAATTACATTCACTGTGAACCTTTGACTGCACCACTTGCTCTCTGCCCACTAATCCATCTCTGCTGACATGTCTTTGACACTCTAAACCTCCAAGCAGCTTCAAGCAGCCACTGTTTAAAAACAAGTGAAAGTCATGTGCCCCACATAAAGTGAAAGTCTTACTGCTTTTTTCCTTAATCTTGAAATACATTTTTTCCCTCTGAACAGTAATAGCTGTGATTTAGCGCTCAATAATTTAGTAACTCATCATATGATGCAAACAGTTGTTCTTTTAATGAAAAAAACAAAGACAAATAAGCCTGCCCAGTAAAACTTCCTTCAACATTGCAGCAGCTCCTATCTTCAGTAATTCTGTAAGTTTCTGAAAGGCTTTGTTATCAGTATGCACTCTAGTTAGAACAGCAATTTTAAACAAAACACAACCAGAAAAACAAAATACATTTTCATTAAATCTAAGAGTTACAAATGGTGCCAGAACTCCCCTTGAAAACATTGGACTGCACCAGGTTATCCGTGCTGTGATGTGGGATGAAAGTTTGGGAGTGACCTGAGATTACAGCTGTGGCTCCCTTGCAGCTTAAGCCTGTGAGGTGCAGAAGGCCACCAGAACCCTCACATGAGAAGCAGAGAAAGGGGAGTAACTGGGGAAGAGGGAGAGAGAGCAGGTAGAATTAGAGTGTGTATTTACCTACACAAGTGTAGAGTGACTGACTCTCAACATAATAAACTGTGGGATTTGTTTCCAGGATAAATGCAGATTGTACATATACAGTATGTTTAGATATGCATTGGTAATGGCCTGGCTTGCTTGAAACATAAGGAAAATGACAGAAATATTTAATGCTCCTAAGGTACTGCCCATGGCCCATAGCAGAGCGTTCTCATCCCTAAAAGTGCTTCATGTCTATCTGTACTATAGCTACCAGTAGGAATTAGATATTTCCTTCAAAATGAGGTTTTATGTATTTTGTAGGGCTGAACCTTTAGTGGTTTTGAGCTCTTTTATTTTTCTGTTCACTTTTAGTTTTAGAAAACAAGTCAAGATAGCACTGACATACTTGGAGAAAGTGGGCAGTGGAAAAAAGAGTTCTTTCGTGTTAGGCGTGTTCTTGTGCTAAAAAATCCCAAATTTGAAGTGACAAAGATGCAAAGGTTTCTTTTCAGCATGGTGAAGTGCCAAACTGGCTTATACAAATGCTTGGTTTTCTTGTTGTAAGTACTGGCTATGTGCCTGCTAAACCTGTAACACTGTTTTGTTATTGAAATCAGGTTAGCACTGACTTGGAAAAGAACAGGGTCTTTTCAGCTCTTCTAATAATAAGCAAGGGTACCAAGCAGCCAAGTCTGCTTCTGCAGGATGACAAGGAGGTTGAAGCAGCCTCTTGTTTTATTTGCATGTCAGTTCCTTGATCAGGATTACTAATTTGCTGTTCACCAAATGGACTGTGGTCCTGGCTGTTGAGTCCTGTCAGCCTTCGGTGATAATATAGATTAGATCCTTGAAACAAACCAGACTGAGAATTTCATTCCAGTCCTGCTGGGAGATTATGGTAGAATCTAAGTCAGTCTGTGAGAGTAGCTGATAATAATCTGCAATAACACACAATGCAGCCGTGCACTGCAATGTGTGCAAGCATACAATACAGAGGAGATGGGTGGTTAAATGGGCCCCCTACTTATTTCTGCATATTCCCCATGGTATTAAATGTTCTTATGAGTCCGTGATGAATTTGTACTTCGGGAGCTTGTTTAATTGACAGACTGAATACCAGGGCTTTGCATATGTAAATTTGTTGCAAAATATAACAGCCCTAGCTGGCAGCTAAAGGCAGCGTTTGGCAGCTCACCACTTGCAGGTACCTTTGTGGTGTCCCCCTAGAACAGCATTTGTAGGTATTATGGGGAGTGTGCAACAGAAAAACTATCCTGCAGTTGCTTTTAGGCATCTCTTCTGAGAATAACATTATAGTTCTGGTGATATTCAATATTGACAGCTCATGAGATTATTCTGAAACCTCAAACCCCTGGAGTCCTATAATTAAGATTATGTGAGATTCTCAGCTTTCATTTAAAACATCATCTTTATTTCCTTAGTCCTTCTGGTTGCCTGGAAAAGTTTGAAAATGAAACCAAGGAGCTCAAAAAAGCAGAAGCCAACTAAACAGCCTTCCAAATTATTATTTGTTTAAAATCTCATCAGATTTAGTCATTCAGGATTTCTACAGCTTGGAAAGGAGTTTTGCTCAAGAGGAGAGATGCATAAAAGAAACTTACAAAGAAAAAGGTGGCTAAGAGCAGTGATCACTTACAATTTCAAGTTGTGAAGTTGCGTGTATCTGTAAGGAGGATGTGACGGCACCCTTCCAAAATAAACAGCGCTCCTCCTGCCTACAGGATAACCAGCACTGTGGGGAAGGGTTCACTGGCCACCTCTGGCCTCTCTGCCCATTTTAAAGCAATCTCTAGTGTCTCAGAGTGAGGTACATATGCTGGCAGAAGGTGCATGGCTGCATTCTGTGGTATTCCTTTGAGGAAATTTGGACATCTTTTGTCAGTCACAGCCTTGGACTGAAGAGCCGCAGTGTTTGAGCCAGAGTGACCCCTTCCTGCAGGTCTGTAATTTATGAACTTTGAGCATTTGGCATTGCTAAGAGTCTGTCTGGCACCATATGCTTGTGTGTAGTTAGGCTGGGAGAAGAGGGGAGAGAGGAGAAGAAAGGAGAGGAGAGAATAAAAGAGAAAGAAACTATTCACATTTTCAGGTTTGAGCTGCAGGTTTCACTGTGCAGAGACACAAAGCAAATTTTGAAGGACCTGGTAGTGCTACTTCTTGTGGCCTGCAGCATTTCAGTGCAAAACAAATCTGCTTGGAGTAACTATCAGTCAGTGAAATCTACTTCCCTCTCTGTAAAAACATTTCCACAATACTCTGTCCAGTCATAAAGAGAAACAAATCTGACTTCTCATGACTGTCACCATCTTTTGCTCTACCAGAACAGTGTGTAGGTGGCTCCTGGCTTTCCTTCTAAAACTTGTGCCATCTGTATCCCTGGTACAAGCATCAGGCACCCGATGATGCTGCTCACAGCTCAGGGACAGTCACCCAGTCCCGCCTGCCCTGCCCATGGACTGGCTCCTCTGCTAAATCCAGCCTTTAGCATGGGGTTTGCATTCGAACCTGAGCCAGGATTACTCTGCAAATTCAGCATGAATTTGACCAGGAGACTCCTAGTGGCTGTTGCTGTAATTTGCAAACTAGAGACGGATTTGTTACCGACCTGTGTTTGCAGCTCAAATGGCAACACGAAAATAGAATTTTCTGTTTGTGTTTAGACCTAGATATCATAATACCATCCCAACGGCTAAAAAATGATGAAATTATCATCAGTTATGGTTGCCTGCAGCTAATTTCCTTCCTAGGTTAAATAGAAGCTTGAAAAGGAGCCTGCAGATGGGAGTCCTGTGCATTTGTACAATTTATAGAGCAGAAATGCTGATGACAGTAGAAATTTGAGCCCTTGAGTGCTACTCCGTATTTCATAGCCAATCAAAACTAAATTAAGAAACAAAGATTATTAAAAAGTATTCTGCACATGTAATTCTGGCATAATATTATGAGGTGGACATTAAATTTTTCCCTTTGAGACTTTCAGCATCATTAATATAGCGTTCCTTTAATTACAAGTAGGCTCATATTCCTTAAAAAGGGGGAAATACTGTGTAGCATAGATAGTGACACCAGTATCATGTTTACTGAAATAATTAAATGAACTGATACTTTTCTGAGTAATGGATAAATCACAATGTGAAACAAAAATTATTTTTGAAAGCATTTTGGCATTCATACATACTTTCTCAAGTGAGACATTTTAAAACAGTGTTGTGCAATATCATTAAAAGATGCTGTTAAGAAAAAAGCTTTTTTCCTTTATGGGCTAAATTTGAATAAAAATGAAGGATTCTAAATTCTATCTGTAGAGTCTTCGTAGATAGCATTGGGTAGAATGGGAACAGGAAGTTAAAGATGTAGCTATTGCTACTGTCTTGTTTAAAGTGGATTTTCATAGTTGAAAATGTGTACAGCTCAAAGTTACTGCAGACTTTATTTACAACATCTGCATTCATCTAATTTGAGCTCTTTGGGCACGTAAATATTACAGCTGTTGCATTTTCATTGTGGGAGAGCACCTTAACCTTCAGGGGCTTTTATTTTGGTGCCCCCCTCTGAAGTTACTAAATATTTCATTTCATTTCTAATACTTCCAGACCGGTGAGCTTCAGCCCCAACAGGGCAGGACAGCTCAGTCCCCACTGCTGAGGCTGTTCCCACCCAGGAGGGGCAGGAGGGAGGTGAGGGGCACTGACTGTCCCTGTCTGTCCCCCAGGGACCATGAGCAGGGGCACTGACTGTCCCTGTCTGTCCCCCAGGGGCATGAGCAGGGGCACTGACTGTCCCTGTCTGTCCCCAGGGACACGAGGAGGGGCACTGACTGTCCCTGTCTGTCCCCCAGGGACCATGAGCAGGGGCACTGACTGTCCCTGTCTGTCCCCCAGGGGCATGAGGAGGGGCACTGACTATCCCTGTCTGTCCCCCAGCTCCCTCTGGTGCCACACACCAGCCTTACCTGTGCCTCTGGCAGCATCTGCTGCACACTTTGCAAAGGCTCCTTGGTCCTCCTGGGAAAAGATTCCTTGGTTTCCTACAGGATTAAACAAAATGGATATAATTAATGACAGCAGGAATAAAAAAATAGTTCGGTAAAATCTCTGTTTTCTTCCAGTTGGACACAATCTAGAAATTAATAATTGCTCATAAATCAAAACTGAGGATTGGCAGTAAAACAGATCTGCATTTTGTTTGTTATCACACATCAAAATCTTCCAGTAAATCATTAACAACTCTCTGTCCAGTTGCCTTTTTTTTTCTCCTCAGTTACACTTTGGGTACTGGAATATTTTCAAGCCTTAAACAAAACAAAAGCACGCCTACAAAGTACTTCAGTTGTTAAAAATATTTGAGGGTAAAACAGGGTTCCTAAACAAAATCAACAGTTTCTACATATTTTCAGTTGCAGTTTTAAAGCACATGTCACTAGTATATGTGTAGAAGAGCATCCTTTTAAGGAGATTTATATTTTATAAATACACTTTGTAAAAGCAGCTGTTAAGGATTTTCTAGTATTGCCTTCGTTCCATTTGCTACTTGCTCTTCTAGTTTGGTTTGTTTTCCCTCCTGAAGTTAGCTGGGAATAGTAGACATTTTTAGACATTTATTTTAATAACAATTGATCTTAAAAAACAAGGAACTGTGCCAGTGGAGATTTTGGCTCTCTGGATGAGGTTCTCAAAAATACCTGCTGCTTGCTCCTCCCTGGCCCCCCAAAGCACCGAGGTGGGTACGTGGGGGGAGATACCCAAGTGCTCTGTGGGAACTTGGAGTTTTGGCCTCATGTGGGTATGGAACCAGCAACACCAATTTTACAAAGAAATAAATATCTTCCACTGTAAAATAAATCCCCAGACATCCACTGTGAATGTGAATGGCTTGCTGTCAATGCAGCTGGACCAGAAACATCCCCTCAGCAGCACCATCAGTGAAGTAAAATAGTACTACCTTATAAATAAAATATTTACTAGACCTATTGTAATTCGAACTGCTGCTGGTGAGGCAGAGGTGATCTCAAGCCGTGGCTCACTGCAGGGAGAGTCCTGGCAGGATTTGCTGGGGTGCAGGGAGACAGTGCAGTGCAGCAGCACATCCCAGCTGGTGCTCCTGGCCAGGATGGCACATCCCTCCTGGGCTGGCAGCAGGCACAGCTGGGTGACCCCATTTCTTCTCTGCTAGAAAGCCTGAAGTGGGAATTTTTCCCAGGATGGACAAAACCCTCCTTTCAGCAGCGTGACCTTTGCTTCCCAACCTGCTGGTGTCGGGCAGGCAGCCTAGAGGAGCAGAGCTGCAGCATCTCCCCCTCAGTTTGCTTTCGCACATTTTGGTCAGGGCCACGATGCCCTGCACTCCCAAGGGAGCTGTGCAGTGTCAGGCTTTCCAGGCTGAGGACACTGTACAAGGAGCATGATACTATGTTTCATCCCACTGTCAAGTGGGGCAAGTCTCAGAACACGAATTTTGGATTCGCAAAGGCAAAACTGAGCAGAGATAATTTTATGCTGGTCAGATTTGTCCAAATGATCTGGATAAACCTATTTTCCATCTTCATTTAGTACCTGTACATCTCTGAACCCCAGAGTTTCATGTCTCTTTCTTGCAGAGCTTGCACTTTGTGAAAGCTAAGAGTCACTGCAAACCAAATGCAAGTTCCTGAGGCACTTCCATATATTAAAATTTCCATTTGTAAGCATCTTGTTGAAACAAAGCCAAGTGAACTCAGCTGAGAGTTCTACAAGCCTAGTGTACATCAGGACAACCATTCTGGTTAGTGGGCTCCCCAGAGTCCTTCGAGAAGGCAGAAATCAGTAAGTTGACTCTCAAGTAATGATTTTAACATTTAGATGTTTATGTTACTTATAAAGCATCCAGTCCTAATACAACCCAAATCACCTTCATTCAAAAAAAAAAAGAAATAGTGCAAACTGAGACAGTAATCTGCACTTCCATCCCTTCTGCTCTATGCTGGGAAGCAGAGAGAGGAAAAATACAGACAGGCATTAGCAGTCCCTCTTGACAAAGTATGGAAATTACCCATTTCATTATGTGAGGACAAAAATCTGTCATTTTGTCATTTACTTTTAAAGAGTTTAGAAAGGGCTGAATCTGTAGGAACTGGTCAATTTTAATCTGAGTACCACTGCGACTTTTTTTTTTTTTTTAAATACTGATACTGTTTTGCGAAAACTGCAATTTCCAATACATAAAATAACATACCTACTTAAGAGTAGCTAAAACCAGGTGAGAGATCTGTTAATCCAAATATTTCTTGACTTGTTTCACGACCTATAAATACTGTCTGAATATGAAAATAAAAAATAATCCCAGATACTATTAAGGCCATTCACGGATGAGGTGCAGGTCCCTGTGTACACTGGAACGCTGTTCTCCCCAGCTAAAAAATAGGGGTAACTCTGTACTCGTTTTAATTGTAGAAACAATGACTGTTGTGCACATTTCAGGTATGGAAATTTGTGTTTTCACAGGTCACTTGTGCTGACATCATCTTGATCTACAAGTACAAATTTAGCTAAGGACACAAAAATTCTTGGCATTGAGCTGACTTGGCAACGTGCATAAGTGATTTCATGTAGCTTTGATGTTTGCTGTGTTGTATTTTATGGAAAATGGTTTTATTTCTTATCTTCTAGTTCTTTAGGCAGATTGTTTATATGGAATTTAGGAATAAAAAACAGGGAGGAAAGAAAAGAGTGCAAATGAATTTTAATTGTATTTACTACCAGAAAGAAATTGTACTGTACCAGGGATATTTTATGTCAGGCTTCAACCCAGAGAGAATTTTTATAGCTAAGTAGTTGTAAAATCTCTAAGACACCATTATGATGAAAGGAGCATTTTCTTACATGTACGTGCTGTGTCTTTCCAACATCTTGGTGCATTTTAGATTTTCATCTGTAAAACTGTCACGAGCCACATTTTAACTCATCAATTTGATTTTTACCAGCTACACCTGCTCATAAGACACTTTCCTCCAGTGAAAACTAGAAACAGAGCTACTTGTGGGTGACATTTACAATTGACTGGGGGTAGGGGAATGGTAAAAAATAAATAAAAAGGAATAGCAAACAACTGCACAAAAGCCATCATCCTCTAAAAACTGCAGTGTGCATAGCTCTAGGAAAAAAAGTAAAGAATGCAATTTCCTAACTGCTAAAACAACTTTTTCTACACGTGCTATTTTCCTCATCTATTTTTATCACAGGCTTCCAGACTGACATGCCTCTTGGCTTCCTTGACCATATGGATCTGCCAAGTGGTATGAATACTGTAGGGATAGCCTGCAGAAATATCCTAGCAAGGTGTCTCACTTGGCAAGGGTTGATTCAGACTTCCAAACACATTGAGAGTAAGGTGTTTAAGGGGTTTGAGCACTGTGGCTTTCCTCACTAAATTTGTGGCGTAAAATTTCACTAATGGTTTGCAGCTGAAAACCCCATTTTCCTGAAAAAGAAGTGGAATAAGCCTTTGAAAATAAAATGTTAAGAACATAGAAGCTTTTTGTTATCTGAAGCAGTGGCTTTGATTTTTTAAAAACGATACGCTTCAATAACTGAAAGAAAATTAGAAGTGACTCATCATGTATATTTCATGCCTAAGAGCTAGTGTTTGACTTTACATCAACAGGACTTAAAATATGATTTTCCATTGAAATTAATGTGTCCTGTGTTAGGCAACAGAAGGACTCCTACTGACAGCAATGGATGACGACAAAATACATCTTCCTTAGTAGTGAGCATTATCCTCTGCACTGTACCAGTTGGAAACTCTCAACTGGAAACCATAAAAACATCTTAAGTAAAGGTAAAGTTAACTGGATGGCTTTATATTCTTATATTTTTCTTGTCAGAAGCAATTTCACTGAAGTTCACTTATTTCCAGCATTTTCAGTTTTAAAATCTTCTTTACTCATTTTATTGCTGCTGGGTTTTGGATTAGTTCAGCTGTTGTGAGCTTCAGTGCAAGGCTCTTTGTCCCTAGTGACAAAGCAGGTTTGGGATAATGGGACATTATCCATCTTTTCTTGGGTACAGTTTTCTTGGGCACGCAAGACTACACTGAAAGCATCTAGCAGGCAAGTGCCAGCTAGGATACATAAATAGAATACATAACAGGGTTTGCATATTAAAATACACAATTTTAGCTTTATGCATCTCATGGATTATTTGTAAATAATTGAAAAGGACAGAAGACTATTATTGACTAATCTTTCCACAGTTCTCCATAACTGCACCATCATTGCTTGTAGCACTCAAACATCAGCCAGGCATTATCAATCATGAACTTCAAGTTTTATCAGTTTAAAAAGAGGTCTCAGAAAATACTACAACCGCTGTCCTTCCTTTGTTAATCAGAAAAGGTGGGGGTTTCAGCAGAACTTTTTGTCAAATTTTAAGCCTTGACAGAAAGTATGCCCTTTTTTTCAGTGTTAAACAGTGGACTGATGTCTAAAATGCCACACAGGGTTTGTTTGAGTTTTTTGAAGCCATACAGACAATTGTTTTCCCTCTTCTACAGTCTCCAAGTCCTCGGCTGGTGTAAAGTGTGTGTACATTCAATGGGATGGTGGAGCAGGCAGCTCTCATCATCTGCCACTGGTGCGGTCCATGCAGCCCTCCAGGGTGCCAGCTCCTCTCTCCCTGTCTTGAAAATGGGGGAGAAAACAAAGACTGGAAAGAGACATGGGGAGTTGTTCCAAAGAGCAGGAGAGCCTGCCTGCTTTCCTTCTGGCTGCATCCCTGTCTTGTCACACCTTTAGTGCCCTGCACCTTGAGAAGGCACCACAGCTGACGGGTTTGTTCTTACATACACTTCTGATACCCCATTTGGATAATACTCTTTTTGGAAATGGTACAGACCACACAGACCTCATCTGTGGCCTTTAGATGGGTACAGGTAAAGTGTTTTCTGAATATTTTCTAAGTTTAAAGAGTTCAGCAGTAGGATAGGAGAAGGTTGTGCAGGAATGCCACGTGGTTGATGAGGACCTGCTCCCCATGCTGCTTTTCCCAGATGCTGGCTCTCTAGGACAGTAAATACATTGCAGGAGCTCAGAAAAAGCAGGCACAGCCCCTTCACAAGGCAGTGTTTGGCTCTCCCAATCAATAACAATCTGACTAAGAATTTGGAGTAAATCTTGTTCTGGTGATTGTATGTTCTCAAGGGCCTTGTACTGCTAAGTGATGGGTTTGGAATAATAACATTAGATCAGAATAGATCATAAGATCAGAAACAAAAATCAGAAAGCAGCAGGGTACCACTGAATTTTACCTTAGTATCAGGGGCTTTTTTCAGTTCCCATCCTCAAGGTCATTACACCTCTACTAATGCAACCATCAACATCCTCCTCCTGTCAGGCCACTTCTCATAACTTCAAAATAGGATTTACAGGAGCTGACCAAGAAAAAATAATGTTCTTCACAAATTATTACAGAGATGAATGGTACCTGTGCTTGTGATGACCTGTTCCAGCACTTTCTTGATGACACCACCGTACATGAGCTCCTCTCAACTCCTGTCATCTAAGCTACAGTTGGTTTTTTTGCCTTTCAGCCTAGCCAGCCACCAAGGCCACAGAAAGCATTTGAAGGGTAATGCTGAGCAAACCTTTGCTGTCACTGCCTTTACTCTGAGTTAGTAGCTGTTCTGTTGATTATGAGCTGTATAAAGCATCACAGGAAAAACAGAGCAAGTTTACTTTACAGTGATGGAATAAATCATAAACTGGAAACACTCTGTAGTTCAAAATTAACCCCCCTAACCGAGGATCAGGTGCACAGCATTTTGCTGAAACACGCGTGAACCCTGGCAGTGCAGCTACAGCAAAGTGCAGCTGCTGAAGAGGAGGACAATAAACCTCCTCATCTGAGCTAGCGAGGAGCCCACAAGGAGATGCTCTTGGTGGCACACCCAGCCCTGTATCCAGCACACAGAGCGTTCCAGGAGGTGCTGCAGACCCCTAAGCAAGCCATGCACACGCAGGGAAGCATACAGCAATGTTGCACATGGGAAGACGGTAGCAGAGATCCCTCCTATTTCTGTGCAGAACTTGAAGATTCTTGGATAATTTTCCAGTAAAAATCAGCTTTCTGCCACATAAGAAATGCGTGTGAGATTCTAACAGTATTGTCACTGAGACTTTGTTAGAAGACATTTTCTGGCCCATAAACACCTGAGACAGAGGAACTTGTAATTGAGCCTGCAAAACCAGTGTACGTGACAACACAGAAACTTATTTCAAGCCTGCACATTGGAGATCTTTACATGCCAGGTGATTGGGTTCAGTTATTATTGGCTTTAATTACTTAGAGTTTTCTGACCTAGGTTTCTTAATGCTTTATACAGAAAAGCAGTACAGATAATAAGCACAACAAAATACAGGCATACTTTACAGGTAATTTACAGAACTTCAAGCTAATGAGAAATGAGAGTCCATTCCTACAATATCTTTGTCTCAGTGTCTTATTCTGCGATCAGTGAAACTCACAGGCATTGAGAAGTCATAGAAAAGCCATATTTTCTAATTTGGTTTTGGTGGAATGTTTTTAGCTTTTCCAAGTTTGATGAGTCAGGTTTCAGCTAATTTTTTAATCTCATTTTCTTTGCTAATTGTATATGCAAGGGTCACAGAACTAAAGAAAAAATCTAATTTTAACCTGCAGTTGATTTATGAAATGATACTGAGTTCCTTGAGTTTGGGAAAATAACATATACCACTAATAATCTCGGGGAACTGATTTAACACCGTATTCCATCTCAGTGCTAGGAAGAAGCCAAGGACTTGTAACAATCTGTCATTTGCAGTGACATTTTTATTACTCTTTCAGAAAGGCTGTGCTTTAATTGTCTCCTTGCTTCAAATCAACTGCTTAGTTTGCTTTAACAGTATTTTTTTCGCTATAGTTACTACTGCCCTTGCTGTAAGAAACCTAAACTCTCTGTATATTTCTGGCATGGTAACTGCCAACAGGAACAGGAGCAGAGAACCTACCCGTGTCCTTCTAATTTAAGAGAGTGAAAATGCTACTGATTGCAAGTCATATTTTCATGGAATTCACACCAAATTCCTCGCAGACCTGCATCCCAGGCAATTCCCCCTTGAGTCACTAGGACTGACCTGAGAGAAAATCCATCAAAATAATATACATTTATTTTCCAGTATTGTGGAGTTTGCAAAAAGCTGCCCAATGGAGAAATAGCTTTGCTTTCAACTATTATAAAGGAACTGCAAGCTCCTAATTTAGTAGCAATGTCGCTAGTGCTTTAGCATCTTCTGCAGTGTGCCTCCAACTGATGAACTGAAGCACAACTATAAATAACGATGATGTCTTTGTCAGCTTGTGAGAAAAAAGGGTTGGATCTTGGTTTTGTTTTTTGGTTTGGTTGTTTTTTCTCCACATTTCCTGGATGTACATGTAGTAAGATATCTCTAATCTCTTCTTTTGCTTAATACATAGATTTATCTCTTTGATGGGTTACTGAATCAAACCACCAATTTGTTGCCTGCTGGTTCACAACAAAGCTCAGTGACCCACAGAAACACAGCCCTAACATTGTATTCTACACAATGGGCACCCAAAAGTTTAGTGCATTAAATCCTCATCTTTACAGTTCAGAACTTTGAGGTGCACTTCCCCTTCCAAGTGAGAGGCAATTTCCCTCCACCCCAAACTGGACTTGACTGAACCTGGCCAAACTGCATCCTCAGACTTCTGGTTTGTGTGCATGCCCTATGCAGCTGAATAATGAGAGATCCTCTCCCAGCATCCAAAATCCATGGGATCCCAAATCGTTTCATGGCTGGGCAGTCCCTTCACCACTCTGTGATAACTAAGAAGTTGTCCAGGGAGCAAATGGCTTTGTTTATTTGGATGTACCAGCTCTGTATTTTAAGAGTCAGAAAAGCATAAAGTTTCACAAATCTCCAGACTGGGGACTCAATGCAATGAGGAAGAGGAGGGACTTGATGCCAGCTGTGGCAGTATGGCTGGTCTGCTGCTAAGAGGTTTTAATGGAGTAGATGAAATCCATCCTGGATTCTGAATCACGTATGCAGTCAGGCAAAATATGATTGGAAAAAAAAGAGTGAATTTTTAGGGCTTGCATGCCTTCAGATTTGTTTGCTTGAGTATATTTTTGGAGGGTAATGTTAGATGCTAAGGGAAAGTTACAGCAAGGCTTGTGACTAATGGTTAAGATGCAGTACGCTCTGTGATGCTATGAGAAAAATGCTGATGCAGTTAACTGATATCAGAGATAAAATAGCACCAACATTAAAAAAAAAAAGCCAAACTGAAAGATTTTTTCAAGTTTTTGAGATCCCACCTTGGTATCATTTCAGAGGATGTTTCTAATTAGTAGCCACATAAATACTTGCTGATTAAATTGTCATGCAATTCGATTAACGAGGTGAAGGAGAAATAGCAACATTTTCATTTTAATGAGATGTCTGCACTCTCCTCCTCTCTACTATGCATCTTAATGTACCTTGCTGTCTGCACTGACTTGGGGCTCCAAGGCTTTGTCATTTCTTGGCAATTCCGTTCTCTAATTTCTTCTGACACATGGTGCTTAAATCCACACAAAATGTGAGGTGAGGCAGAGAGGATTCCTGCAGACTGCCGTGCCATAAGAGGAGCACTCATTTGCATTATTCATTAGATAAACGCACTGATTTGCATCTCATTCTGGTCTCCTCCATTTCCAGGCAGGGAATGGAGACAATTCACGGAATTGCTGAATTTTTGAATGATATTAATAGTGCTCATTAGGGATTAAGTCTCCATTGTCTGCTGCCCTGTATTTTGTCCCACTCTTACCTTACATACCTACAGAAACTACATCCTTTTGTTCTTTTAATAGTGAACTGTGCCTACTTGCTGCATAGTAAAAGGGTGCTAATTTGTTTATCATTGCAATTTTGAAAGTATTTATCAAAGCCATAATTCAATGCTTGATCATTATTTGTGATTATTACAATCTTTTTCCCTGTTGCTCTGAGGTTATGGTTCAAAAGCAAAAGCTTGTAAATCAACTGCAGTGAACAGACAGCATCCATGATTTTTTTGCCATTCAGTATTCTTGAGCAGTAAGCTTTTAAGAACTACATGCCCTCTGTTAACTGGCATGTTAATACAGTAATATTGAGAAATAGTATAGCCCTAGATAACCATCAACATTGTCTCTTTCTTCTAAGCTTTATGAACCATTTACATGAGGCTTAGCATTAATATTTGATTCAGAAACCTGTACTGTAAAAGGAGGGGATATCACTGTTCTGTCCTCAGGGTATTGGGGGAGGAAGGTTAATTTTGCAGGATGGGGTTTAGTGCTATTGAGCTCTTTCATCCTGTTACTAAACACAGGATACTGTCTGGGGAAATCGGGAATTTTAAAGGACTTAAACCAGTATCATTATTGCATCAACGCTTTTTGAGAAAACCTACACGATAAACACTTTCAAGTGCTGCTGCACCCCAGAGCCATTCCCTGAACCATCACTTACGCCCAAGGACAGCAAATTACAAAACCAAACAGTGGTTTATTGGCTGAGTGGGTTAGAGCATGGTGCAGACAGCACCGAGGTTGTGGGTTCACTCTCTATATTGGCCACTCACCTAAGAGCTGGACTCCATGATCCTAGTGGGACCCTTCAACTCAGAACATTCTGTGCTTCTGTGACTTTTGAAGCCCTTCTTTACACCTGGTGCTGCGCTGGGCTGTATATTGCCCAAAACTAAGGAAAGATGTTGCCATCATTTTAAATAGCTTAAAGCATAATTGAAGCACAGATGTCAAAAGCAAAAAGAAAAAAAAGTTAAAAAGTGGGGCTCTGAAGGCTGACTTAGGCATGTGTTAAGGCTAATGATTGTGTATTATTTTTATTGAAATTGTGGCATGGCTTTCTGGCTGATGCTGTAGCTCTCTGGTTTGCATGCTAGACAAATTCTTGAATTAGAAGGTGGGAAAGGCAATGGCCCTGAGGAGCAGTTAGTCAGGACACTTCATCTGTAAGCAGGGTTATGGCAGAAAATACAATTGAAATGGCATATGAAAATGAAACCAGTTTATGTTAGGACTCTGCCTAATACACAACTTAATTATAATTGAGTTTGCCACAAGTTAGTGACAGCTGAATCTAAACAAATCACCTAGGTAATGTGCTGATTGCACTAACAGCAGTTGTTGTCAGGGGTGGAAGATGCCATATGGCTCCTCTTCTCTACCCAGGTCAAAATATCATTAGGAAGAAGCTTAACTACATCGACACAAATGAGGAATTAGCCAGTCTGGCTTTCCTCCAGCCTGCAGGGTGTGTGCATGTCCCAGGGTCTGGCCATTCCCAGGCACAGTGAGGGGCTACCCAGATTCTTCCAGAATGTACTGAGTGGAGGAGTATCATGGTACCTGAGGACAAACAAAGGCAGCTGGTGCTCAGTTGCGTTGCTCAGGCACAGCTTAGCTCTCCAAGACATGCCCAGATTATGTTTGGGCACTTGGTGAAAGGAAAATAAAGTGCAAGTGACACGGAATGCAAACGGGGGCAGGGGAATGAAGGGCTGGGTGACGCAGGAGCCAGCCCTGCACCAGGCTGGGTCGGGTTCAGGGTGTCTGTGCAAATAAGGACACCAGCCAGGACCCCAGGCACTGCGTTTGGTACAAGTCTCCTAAAGTCTGCACAGCCTTTTGGGTTTGTGAACAGACAAAACTATAGTGTAAGCCTTGCAGTGCCATGACCAAGGCATAACCCCTCACATTCGCTTTTGATTTCAGAATCTTGTCCATTTACAAGTATCAAATGCTAAAACAAGTCACTAATCATAATGCAGAAGCTCCTGCTCCTGCAAGAGCCTCAGAGCCTGCTTGCACCACCACTTTGAAATGAACTTTTAGCATTTCTGTTCTAAACTGTGTGGTGCTTTTCTAGGTTGCACCAGAAGTACAGTTTATGCTATATTAAATTGTTATTAATTTAAAAAATGTCATCCAAAGTATAATGTTGTACCAGTTTGAATTATATATTTTTGTTACGCTTCTTGCTTTGAAAAATACACATTTGCAATTTTTAAGCATGCCAAGTAGGCCAGATGCTGCCCTTCAGAAATAAAAATTGTCTTAACTGATTCTATGACAATTTGGGTTGTACAAGAGCCATAAAACTTATGGCAGACTTAAAATATCTTTCCTTGAACACTGGTCCCACTGTGCTGATCTTGCTGTCAGCAAGGGTTTGCAGATCCTCAGTTATGAAACACCTTGTCACCACTCACCCAGCAGCCTGCTCCTGCTTTGCTGTGAAGTTTGTTAAAGCACTTTGTCCAGATTTCGAACTGTAGAATTCATTTTCTAATGATTTTTAGTAAAATGGTTGTGGACAGTCCTGTGATAAAACTCAGGGTAGCTATTCTGAAGGGTGTTGCAGAAAAGGTGGATAATTCATTATGCAGAAGCTTTTAGATTATTCTAAACAATATCTACCCTTAAAAATGTCCTTGTCTAGTGCAAAGTGAGGAGAGCAGCTGTTCAAAATTTATTTTTATCATCACTCTTCAATAGATATTAGACCTCTGTCTCTTTTGGGGCTTGCCACAGTGTCCCTGACGAATTTACTGCACAGCTCTGCCTCATTCATTACAAACCACCTATTTTGTCTGCCATGGGCTTCTCTGCACTGCCAGCAGTACCTCTGAGTCTAGTCTGGAGCAAGCCTACTGAAGTCACTGTGGAACCACCTAGACCTTGGTTTAGTTTCTCCATACTGCCTTCACCATGTTGAGTATACCAAAAAAACCAGCCAGGCTTTAGGATGGAGCAGAGGATTTTTACTGGCACAGGAAGAATTCCTCCAATGGCAGAGGATTGGCAAAATCAGGGCAATACCATCTGCTCTTTGATCCTTCCCCTATTTCAGAAGCTTATTCAGGAGATGGACCATATGGAGCAGACCTGAGAAAAGCCCTTCCACACAGTCAGAATGCTGGGGCTTGTGTACCCAAAACAAGCTAGAGTAGCCTACAGGATGCTCTAAATTATGCCTAGATTTCTTCCAAGTCTTAATCAGGATGAAATGCTCTTTAGCACTACTTTTTTTCCTCTTCACTTGTGATGAGCATACACTGGAAACCAAAATACACGGATTTGCTCCACACTGTAGGTAACAAGTTCTACAGTATGTTCGTAAAATTAAAAAGTGAAGCTGTTTCAAATAAGCTTAAAGAATGACAACTGAAAGAAAAATTTCAAAACCTTTCAGATAGAATAGAATCACAGCATCACTAAGTTTGGAAAAGACCTCCAAGATGTCAAGGCCAACCTATTACCAAACACCACCCTGTCAACTAAACCATGGCCCTAAGTGCCACATCCAGTTTCTTGAATAGCTCCAGGAATGGTGACTCCACCACCTCCCTGGATAGCTCACTCCAGTGCTTAACTACCCTTTCAGAGAAGAAAGTCTTCCTGATGTCCAAACTGAACCTTCCCCGGCACAGCTTGAAGTCCTTTTCTCTTGTCCTGTTGCTGGTTGCTTGGGAGAGAGGCCAACCCCCACCTGGCTACAGCCTCCTTTCAGGTCACCTTAGAGGGCAAAATGTGTTCCCTGAGTCTCATTATGGCTAAATACCCCCAACTCCCTCAGCTACTCCTCACAGCACTTAGTCTGTAGACCTTGCACCAGCTTTGTTGCCTTTCTCTGGACATGTTCCACCTCCTGAAGTGAGGGGCCCAGAACACAGCGCTTCTTGCTACTACAAGAACAAGTCACTTGGAGCACAAATTGCAGCACAGAATACTTTACAGGATGCAGTCCTTTCCAAGAGGCCTCACTAATTACAGAAAGCTGATCCTCATTTGTTCATCCCTCACATGTGAAATCCTGAGAGCTGCATCAAATTAAGTTCCAAGAATATTTTCAGTTTATGTTGAGATGCCACTATTTCAGCAAAAAGAGAAAAGGAATATTGCTTTCCTTCAAGCGGTTCCAACAACAGTGCAAGGAGCTTACATCTGTTACAAGAGGAAAATGCTATCTTTATGCATTTTTGTAAAGCAGCCAGTGGCTAATGGACAGGAAGTCTTTCTGAAAGTTTTGCAAATCTACATAATGTTCCCGAGGACTGGAGCATGCATTCGAATCACAGATTTAGCAGAGAGAAGAAACGCGGGGGCATTTGTGCAGCCAGATAGCTCACTGTCGGCTATGTATCTGAGAAGGGTCAAAGTCACAAGCCTTGCCAGCTAAGAATAGCATTATTTTAAGTTTAAAATGCTCCCTTTATGATGTTTCCTTTCAGTTCGTAGCACATAAATCAGTGCTGCTTCCTGCCGCTCACAGGAGACCCAGGCATTTGAAGGTGTTGTGCCGTGATAAATGCGGATATCTGTGAGTGCATGGAGCTGGTCCCCTCTCCAGAGCAATGACTCACTTGTAACCAGGGTGCCTGACAGAAATCCTATGGAGGCATGAACTAATCTAAATTGCAATGACCAGAAATAAATGCGTACAGTGGTCGCTGATTACACCACGGTTTCTTACCACGAGCTGAAGTGCAGAGTTGTAAGGCTGCTCCTGAGAAATGCAGTCTCTGACGGACTTTCATGGCACTTAATGTGTGTGTTGTGGAGTAAATGCATCATGGGGTACTCTCTATACTCTCTAAAACATGAAGACCTCTGACTCAAGTAACCTGATTTATACCATGATTTTCCTGTTCATCTGCAGTGCCTGTGATAATCCATGCACTTGCAGTAATGTGCTGTGAACAGGAGCCAGCATCTCAGCTCATGTCAGTTCCTGGATGAGCAGTCAACTTCCCACAGTAGTGCCCTGGTTCTAAATGCTTTAATGTGCAAGCTCCTATTGAACACTGTGATTAAGAATCCTCCCAAAGGAAAATTAATATAAGAAAATTACAGAAAACCATACTTCATATTTCCTTGTCCATCTCACTGTTCACTCCAGCTACCTTCAAAAGAATTAAGAATAAATATATATATATAACTTTTTTTAGTGCTTTAGGGGCTATCACAGAGCATAAAAGTTCCTGCTTTCATATAGAATCCTTAAAAGTCAGTCACAGTGGTAGCTTTCAAGGAATACCACTTATTTGCCATGCCAGTTAAATTTAGGAGATTACTGCTATAACTCAGGCATTCCAGTTAGTTGTTTTTCTTTTTTTTTTTTTGAGTTGGTGGTGCTATTACAGCAGCTTAATCTATTTGCATCTATCATTTCTCAATACATCTCCTTCAACTATACCAAGGAGTCCAGATTTTATCTAAAAACCTTTCCATGTTTCTCATCCTTTCTTTGTCACAAGGCAATGAGAGTTCTCTGAACATCAAACAACATGAGAACAACAGCAGTAACAATGTCTAAAAAGTTGTGGGAGTCTGCAGGGGAAGTCAGGCAGAGAGTAACATCACACTCTGCGTCGGCACTTAATGATGCATCCTTTCCAGGAACTTACTGAAGGTGGGGGTTTAACTGCTTGATTCCCAAGTGAGCATTTTCTATGCTGTCACTGTAAAAATATTTATACAACTGTATTATTTAGGGTAACATGTATTTATGAGCCCTTCTTGTGCTAACTGCATGCTGTCCAAACATCTGGGCGATCCCCTACCCCGAATGCACGGTCTCATTTTATGGATAAATTGTGAACTACAGGGAAGTAAGGAATCAACACTAGCCAGCATGAAAGATACCAGTTGTAACAGAGCACACCATTAATATTTAGTACCATATTTCCACTTGCTGAAAAAGAGGGGCCTCTTTAAGGAGATTCATGATCTCATCCTGCTGATTTTCATAGAGAGCTTCTCCTAAGTGTGAAAAACAACACAGAAGAACATACAAGGTGTATGTAATCCTGTGTAATAAAAAAAGCCTAAGTAAAAAACAAACAGGTAAGGAGTAAAGGTCTTATCACCAAGCAGTGATATGAGGGCAGCACTGACTGACTGATATCAAACTGGAGATGATGAGTGTAACAGGAACACGCAGTGAAGGGTTTCAAAAGTGAGGGCAAACAGCTGATGGCTGATGAGATGGAGAAGGAGTAGCTGGGGCTGGATTGCAACAAGAGCATGCAGTGAGCTAGAAAAACAATCTTAGCAGCAGCATTCTGGATTTCTGGATGGTTATCAACAGGGCTAGATTGCATTTGTCAAGGCTAGAAAAAAGCTTGTTGCTGTAATCAAAACACGGTATGGGAAAAGCCTCAGTGAGAGTTTAACTGGGAAGATGGATAGGAAAGACCGAGTTGCAGTGATATGATAGTGATGTGGCATGGAAGCCATAAATCATCTGGCAGAGCCACTCCAGTGTCAGCAAGGGCAATTAGCCCATGATGAGCACTGCGCTGCCAAAGCCAGGCATCTGCTGGCTAAAAACCCAAGCTATCGGGTTTTTAGCTATCACAAGAACATCTAAACAACAGATTTATAGCTAGCTCAGTTCTCTGCTCTGTGCAACTAAATACAGTGGAAACATATTTAGCCTAAGTGTGACTTTCCAAATTAATCCACCTGACAGGCGGGAGGTACAGCAGATCCTGCTCGCTTTAAGTCATTCTTTGCAGAGCGTTTCCTGCAGTCACAGTTTCCTGCAGTCTCTGCAGTCCTGCTTTTGACTCACAGTTCTCAACTTCAGTCACTTACAGCCTCTCCTCTCGCTGATCAATCTCCCTACAGCAACCCCATTTCTTCCCCCAGTACCTCAAGTTTAACACTGAGGGTCCAGTTCTGCTTTGTCTTCCATGGCATTGCAAACAGTGTTTGCCAAGACAGACACTCAGCAGTGACGTGCACTGACAGGAGCAACATTCTCAAAGGAATAGACATTTTCTGGGTTTTGTTTTTTTTTTGTTTGTTTGTTTTTTGTTTTTTTTTTTTTTTTTTGCTGTATTTCTCCTAAGCAGCATATTGTCATTTCTCTTGCCTCAGCATGTCAGGTTTGCTGTGGCTTTATTCAGGGCAGTTAAGCATATGGAGATTTCAGATGCTGCTTCCCAAAGGATGTACTGCTCATTCCGAGGCACACCCATCTTAGAGTAATTTGGCCGTTCCAGGCTGCACTGATGCAGGATGCACACACTCCATCATAGCCCCAAACCATTCAGTGTGTGTACAGTAAAGAATTTTGGATACCTGATAATATTTGAGAGCTTTCTAGTGATTCTAAATGATAAACACAGGCATTCTGGATAGGGGAAAACATGGAATCCAAAATCTGCTAAAAATGGTGTCAAAAAACCTTGAAAATCCATGCTTTTAGTCTGATTACCATCAGTATACTGTTTTTGGGTTTTTTTCCTAAATGACCAAGATACAAAATTATTTTTAAAAGTATTTCATATACTTGGGATGACATGTTCATAATTATTAATTTGGTGCCTTCCAGATGTTAAGCCTTGGAAGCAAAAATTTAAAACAAATGTAACATGCTTCATTGCATAAAACAAGACCTAGCTACATACACCTGTATGAACATGCTAAAACAGTATCAGTCAATGAGGTTTTGAGAAACCAGAGCTGCATTTACTATGAAGTACCTGTCCATGGAATGAGAAATTTAATGACTGAGACACAAATAAAATTTAGAGACTAGCTTCAAGTCATTTCTCAGCAGCTCAGAAGGTTTGTTTTTGTGGCTGGGGTCCATGGAAAATGTTCTGGTCAGCATTAGCCGAGCCAGAGGCCATGACTGTGTTCATCAGCAGTGCTGTGGGACTGCAAACCCCAGCTGCTGCCCACCCACTGGTCCTACACCAACCCACACTCCCAGGCTAGGAAGCTTGAGGTTTGGTAGAAGTGTCAATACTACACTGCTGTGACTGCACTATTCCTGCACATTTCAGGTTCTGCTTCCCCCAGTATTTACCCTGCATCCTTAATTTGTCCTGATTTCATCCACTAAAAACATTTCAACCTCTAAAGCACTTGCTTTCTTTACAGATTCAGACTAGTATAGGAGAGGAGCGAAAGATTTCAGCTGTAGCAGGGTCACCTGTTGTGACTGAGGGATGGGTAGACAACATTTGATTTCTATCTAGAATTTGTATTCAGGGTTTTATCTCAATTTTATCTGCTTCAGACCAGCATAAGCATGACTTCCCTAGAGTGATATGAAAGAAGGAACATGGAAGGTAAATTTGCTTAAGCTTTGGCACAAACTCGGGCTGTGCTTGGCAACTCAGTGGCTCCTACCTCATGTCCCCAAGGATGGAAGAGGGAAAAAAAAAAAAAAAAAAAAAAAAAAAAAAAAAAAAAAAAAAGAGGGTGGTGAGAATGACCTCTGCTCCTCTCATTTTTCTGCAGAGCTGGCACTTCAGGATGCTGAACAATTAGTGGTATGTTTATAAAAGTCATTATAAAAAGTGTTGTTTTCAGCAGAATAAATTCAAGGGTCTCACTCATCAATTTTAAATGAGAGTAGCAGGACTGCAAGGTCAAAAGTATGAGCTTATGCTGTTGCTGCTTTGAAAATGCCAAGAGGGATTTTCACCATAACTCTGCTTCACTCCAGAGCAAAGCCTCCTCCATTATCGTTTTTAATTAAAATGGACACCAAAATGCTAAGTTATATGAATTAAGAGAAGGGACTTTGCACTGTGGCTTGATTTGGAATTATTTTTCCAAGTACACTTTCTGTCTCTAATTAAATCCACGGAAATGCCTCATTTTTTGGTTATTGCCAAAGTGTATTTCAAACTCACATAGAAATGCACAATTGTAATTTCATTAGAATTCCATTTCTCCAGGCTATACAGGTGCAATGAAAGAAGAGGCAAAATTAATTAAAATTGTGGACATGTTTATACCCGCCAGGTGTCATAAAAGGTAGTGGCTCAGACATTTTTCAAGTAATTAAGCAGACAGTTCTGCTTTTTCTGGTGAGTTATGGCCCTTCCCTCTTTAATCCGTGTGAGAGATTCCATCACAGAGCCATTGTCAGGTGCTGGGATTGCTCTGTACAGTCAGCACCCCCTCGCAGTGCCTGTCGTTAATGGAATCACTTCGTTGCTGCAGAGGCAGTGACACGCCATCGGCACGTTTCCAAAGGCAAGCCTCGTGTGCCAGGCTCTGCCCACAATTCAGGCTAAAAAGGGGATAACACGATTTTCAGTTTAACCATATTTGGGATTAAATAGCTTCAGTGTTCATTCAGGGCATAGCGCATCCCCTGAACACAAAGCACAGCTCTCCTCAGTGAGGGCAGCACATAATCACATTCATATGTGTTGGTGGTGTTTGTGTTATCGAGTTTTTTCATTCCGTTTCTATTTTGTCAGGAGTTTTTCTTTTGGCCATGTTGAGATAATCACTAGTTTTCCTGAGGATGTGCAAATTGCCATGGTCACATCCTCAGGCAATATTGTACATAAGACTATAATGATGGCATTTTCTAAGATTTTAGTGTAAGTTAGGACCAGAATTTTGTACATTTTCTTTCTCTGCTTTGGCAGTGGGTATACATACGCCTCTTGGCTCCTCTCTTTGGGCTTCCAGTACATCAACACAGCCTCCACACCCTGCTGTGTGTCCTGTACACAGCTCTGCCTAGGGGAGGAGCAGGTGCTCTCTGGGCACAGACACGACCCCACATCTCCAGTACCGAGAGCTTCCTTTTTTAGTTGGTTTGTATTCTGCCATTGCTATTCAGTCTTTTCTAGTGGGCAATTGTAATTTTTTTTTTAATATTGCAAGAAAAAGAATTGGTGTAAAATAGATTGTCCCGTATTCAACAAAGGGGAACATGCTAATTGCATTCAGTTGGAAAAATCCATAACAATGGACATACAGAGCAAAAATAAATCTGAATGACAATATTCACTGCCTACATCCATTTTGAGTTGGTGCCTTTCCTGAGCTTGTTTTTTATTTAATGCTCTGTCTTTATTAACTTTTATAATTTTAATTAAATTACCTTTCATAATATTGTAATATTCTCCTGCTTTCAACGTTATCCTTTACAAGGTCATCTCTGATACATGACTAATGCATTCGACTAAAATGCACAAATAAAATATGATAGTCACATTAAAGCCTATGGGACTGTGCTGAGAATAACAACTCAGTCTAAGCTTTTAACAAAAATTTAAAAATACAGTAAAACCTTGGAGATGAAGGATAAAGTCATACACTTCTAGCACCAAATTCAGTTTGTGTATGCTTTGTACCTGCTGTTCTGGGGCTGAATTTGACCTTTTGAGGGTTGAAGATGGGGTTTGAAACAGCAGGTTGTTTTTTTTCTTTTCAAGTTTTAAATAGCCATTTTATTCTATTTCAGTACTGCTATGGTACTGCTTCTGCTACAACCAGCATAAGTCCAGAATCTACCTTGACCTAAATGGTGCTTTGTTGAATTTCTGCTTCACATTTTTTACCTTTTTTGCAATGCCCAGGCATTCAGTTAAACATCATAGGATTAAGCTCCATCAGTAATTAATTTAAAATATATTGCCTGTTCCACTGATTTACCTCATTTCATTAGGTCAAATAACAAATGGAGCCCTTCATTTGCTACTTTTGTGCAAGTCACACTATTCTCCCTGAACATGCTCTCATTTTTCCTCCTGTAGCTGTCAGTCCAGACATCTAATCATTTCTATCACATGATCTTGAGTCTTTTCTATTCCTGCAATGTCCTATGTCAGGTGAGGAAAGCAGAAATATATTTTAAGAGAGGGTACAACAATGATTTATGGAGTGACAGCTCAGTATTTCCATTTTTTTATCCTATTCTTTTTGCATCTTAATGTTAGGAATTTTTTTTCCCATGGAATTTTCTGCTTCATACACATTGTGCTATCTTAGGTTCTTTTATAGACTTGAAAGAACTTTGGTTTACCACAGAAAATACTTCAGAAAAATCATCAGTAGGCACCAACCTCCTCAAAGCTTAGGCTAAGATACTTTGAAATCAACTTTAAGCAAAATACAATAAGGAGATTCTTAAATTTATCAAGGAAGAAGCTTTTCTAAGAAAGTTATGGCAATTGATATTTTCCATCACTTACTGGAAGAGTCGTATGCTTTTAATGTCGTGGAAAACAGTTTGTATGGCAGCCAGGTGCTTTCAGAGCATCTGACACCTAGTGCAGTCTCTTACTGTTCTTTTGTGAAGTAGGGTAACCTTGGATTGATAGACAGTCCTTTATTACTTGAACTTATTTAAAGTGCCTCACTAGGAAGGTATTTAACACATACTGTTTGAAGGATTTTTTCTTTCACAGTACCTATCAAATTTTGAATTAGAAAAAAGAGCTATTGTGATGTGGATACTCCAGCACCCCGGACACGCTGCTGCAGCTGCCCCAGGCTCACCTCCTGATTTGGTGTCTCCTGACCTGCTGCAGCCCTCCCTGCTGAGCCAAGGGGGCCCTGCACACAACCTCGCCAGCCTTTGGCTTTGAGAACTGGAGAAACAGCATTACTGCACAGCTAAGACATAGCACTGCCACTGGCGAGATCCAGAACACAGCCATGGCCAGAGCACCAGCTCCAGCAGTGACTCAACATCAAACAATCAATTCCTCCCTGCCAGCACTGTCCTCTGGCCATCACCGCTTGCTGAGAGCCCTTCCAGCACGAGCAGACACAGTAACACACAGCAGAGCTTAGCACACAACTCTTTCAGCAGGTAAACACAGCATAAAAAGTAATACTGGCTGCCCATAAAACACTATCCATAAAAAAAATAGCTGCAAAATTCTAATTGAATAAAACTGTAATTTTTACCGTACCCACCTTGCTCTGGAGTGACTAGAAGCCATCACAGCCTTCCAAACACGTAGCAACATATCCAGACTACCCTTGACATGCTTGCTTAAGCTCTTAGTTAACAACCACCATTTACCCTTAATTGGGTAAGTTTGTGGAGGTTTTCAAGCAGAAGAATCATCCATGTCTAATTATCACCTTGCTTCTGAAAGCTGGGTCCATGGTGAGGCAAAGTTTTCAGCAAGGCTCTCAAAAGAAGTCAACCTAAAAATTGAAACAATGGAATGGAAAAAAAATAAATGCATGTTACAATACTCACATTTTATTTAATTGGGAATGGAGCAGTCCATCCATGTGTTTTTACATGATGAAAACATATTCATGCACTGCATTTTTAGGCTTATTTTTTAGAACTATCAGTCTAGTGTGGAGATCACATAGGATTTGAAGAATGCCTCTTTTTAGAAGGATAATACTCCTTTTAAAATGTGAAACTGGAAGCAGAATGGTAGCACCTGAGAAAGATGTAGGTGGATAAAGCTTTAATAAATAAATCAAGCAGAGCAAATCCACTGTCATCCCTGGATATCTGGAGTGTGTTCTGATGCTTTCTCAGTAGAGGAGGCTTTAATTTTATAAAAAAATATTAATTTTATTAAAAAGTTGTGTGATCAAAAATCCAAACCTATAAATAAATAAATGGATATCTTGGAATAACACACAGAAGCTTACCATTCAGTCAAGCTAACTAAATCATGCTGCTTGTACCTGTCCTCATCCCACTCTTTCACTAGCCCACATACATGTGTTTTTCTAGGTATGGGATCACTGAATTTTTATATAGCATGTAGGCAGTTATGTATGTCATAACCAGTGTGGCAGAGACGAGTTAGTTCTGCTAACTAAACTTTCCCAGTGCAGTTTGCTAAGTGAGAAAAAAAGCAAACAGGAAATCATTGTAACCTGTCTGTGGCTAAATGTGATGAAGCTGAGCTGTGCCAGCACAGTCTGGAAAGCTGCAGTATGTATGTCCATACATGTCCTGACTTCTCCTGTCTGGGGACCACAGCCCTCTTTGGTTGCTGATGAGAAACGAAGATTGACTCCATCACTTCCAGGAATAGAAGCTGAAGTAAGATACACATTTCAATAAAATAGATGCTAATCTAGTGAAACATCTGCAAGAGAGGTGGTAATCTTATTTGTCACTATTGTCCTCTCTACGGGCGCCTCTGGAGGTTTTCTAGTTTCACAGAATCTGATGTTTCAAGTGTCTTTAATCCTCATTCAACAGGTGCACCACATGGCTGAAGATAGCTTGTCCTTTGCTGCAGTGTCCTCCTCTGCTTGCTGGGGTTGTTGCCCATTTCCCCTCAGCAGAGGCCATAGAGGGCTCCCCGCTGCTTCAGCCCCGGGGTCTCGTGGTTTAGCTCTGAACCACGGCCAGCAGGGCAGTCAGCAGAGCTGATGAATTCTGCGCTGACGTGAGCAGCCTCTGCCAACTGCTGTGGGTCTGTGACCTCCAGGGAGGGGCCATGAATTCACCCCTCCAGCCAGAGTCACTGGGGAGCAGATGTCAAAGCCCTTCGTGAGCTGGAGGTGTCATCGTGTCTGAGCCCAGCAGCGCTTCCTGTCTCTAGGTTTTGGATGGGTGCATTTATCTAAACAGAGCTCCTTCTCTGGTTTGGTTTCTGTTTGTTTGTTTTTTGGTCTGGCATTTACAGAGAGAGGGATCAAATTCCTTCAGTACCAGTTCTCATATCCAATACTAGTTACAAGCAGAGTAACCAAGGAATAGTAAACTTGTGCTTTCTCATACCCAGTTCTCACCCTTACTTGTTTTATTTTGGCCTTGTGGGAACATCCCAGCTAGTCCTCTCAGATATGGCCATGTGGAGTCATAAGGTCTTTTCGTTTCCTTTTCCTGATTCCTTCAGCAGCTCTGTTGATTTAAATCCATACAGAGCCTTAAATTACTGCAAGCCATAGTCCTGCCTGTTCGACCCGTGGCAGAACATAGTGTCTCACTAGCTGCAGAAACAACTCCCCATCTTTCTTCTGGACATCTTGCAGACCACTGTCAAAATTGTTTTGTGTCCCAGTCCCCTGCCAAGTCCCTTTCACATTCAGGTGATGACTTAATGTTTATTCTGCAAGAGGACCAAAGGCTATCCATGAGTCCGTGTTTCCTGGAGCACTGTAAGCCTCCTAATGCAGCTTGGGAAGTTGCTGAAGATGCCTCGGCCATGTACCATAGGCACCCTTCATCACAGGTCCTGTCAGCTGGGGTCTGACACACGATGTCTGTCAGAAACATTCAAAGGAACACCTTTCTTATGACCCAGGAGTCCCAACGTGTGCATGAGTTCCTGTTGTATAGCCAGCACTGCAGCCAGATCGTTTTGTGCTTTAAATAAATCATAAAGTTGCATTTTCAAGGAATACAGTAAAAGTCTTTTCACTTGAAGAGAAAATTATCACATTTCTTCTGTATCAGGTTGGTCTTTTCCCATTTTTCTCCTAAAATGGGTGTTTCTAAGGAAGGTGGTGGAGCCTTGTACTCACAGGGAGGCCCGGGCTCAGTCCCTCAGGGAGGCTGAGCTGTGATTACACATGACCTCACTGTGCAAGTATTTACTTGAGAAAGGCAACACAAGAAATGTTTCCTTCTTCATTTTCTATTCATTTTCTCACCATGAACCGGATTTTTTCTACCTGAACCGGATTTTTGCACTAAAGGCTTCATGCCTGGCTTTGTGGGTATACAGTATGCTTATACAGCTATTTTAGGGTTGTGTTCTTAGATATTTCAGAAACTGCTTTAGTCTGGCAACTTCCACTGAACTTCATCAGTGAGCAGGCTAGAAGTCTGACCTAAGGGGTTTGTGTATTCATTTGTATTAAAGCCATCAGTATTTGGGAAACTCAGGATCACTGTGATTGGAAGTTCAAAAATGCAATGATCTTTTGTGTCTAGCGCATGTTATGCAGGAGAATATTTAAATCAATAATAATGCTATCAGAGGTGGAAATCAAATGCAAAATAATTCCCCGGGCTTGCCATGTATAATGACATTTGCTCTTTTGATGAATTGCTAATGTATTCTTGGACAGAAGAGCTGGCAGCCCAGCCAGCTTCACTACATAAATGGCAGGAAGGAGAGAGCAGGATTCTATTTACTACTATTTACTGCTAACAAACTATGCACCTTTCAACATGTCTCTCTGCTATGAATTATTCCTGTTCTGAAAAGGGAACATCTAAACAAACTTTAAGAGTAGTCTTTTAAGAAATTACTATTTTCTTCAGGGAAATGTTAGTTCTCTTTGTTTGTTTTGAAGTGACAGTACAAAATTGAAACATTATCTTTTTAAACAGGGAGAAATTATTTCAGCTGTGATGCATGCCTAACGCTCTCAGCAATTTCCATGACTTACTCTAGAGCATTTTTTCCTCTGTGTTCATTTCTCTTGTATTTGTTTCTGACACCCTGCACAAGAGAAGCAGCCTGACCTAACCTGTGGCAAACCAGCATTTGGCCACAGTGAAATTATCTAAATCCACAGTGCTATCCAATGGAGAGATGATGAAGGGATGAGAAAGCGGAGGAAAAAAATCCTCTGTTATTTTCATTTTACACTGGTAGTAATTTGGGGGTTTCATCTTTCACAGTAATCATCTAAAACTCACTCAGAGGATCAAGCAAAGATAAATCTGAGCGTTGTTTTGCTTCTTTGTTTAATAATGTCACCATAAGGTTAAAAAGGCTATGATTTTGAGTTTTATATACCCTGAATTATTAATTTTGTGAGCATTTTTAAAAAATAGGAGTTCTGAGATTTTTTCTAGGCATACTGCTATGCATGATTCCTTTTCATAGTGGATTCACAAAGATTTTCAAAGCATGAAGTATTTCTGATTCCCAAAAGACTCTGGCTGGAAGATGACTGCTATAAGACTGTACAGAAAATTTTATATTGGTGTGGGCTCTGGCAATTTTTAGCAGATGCATCTTTTTATCTTGAGATTGTTTGATGCTTTGTACCTGTCATATTCAGATATTTTGCATGCTTAACTCTTAAGGTGTCAGTGCAATTGTATGATTTGTATCTGCAGTCCAAGACAATCTGCATTAATCCTGCTCTGGTTACCTTTGCTGTTTCTGCTGACTGCCACTGAATTCCACAGACCATGCTTTAAAATCCTCAGCGCTGACATGCAGGTCCCAAAAGGTCTCACAGAAGGTGTGACACTGTCAGAGAAGAACAAGTGAAAGTTTTCACAACCGTCAGAGTCTTACTTGACCAGCAAGCAGAAAAGCCAGCCCCCCAAGGCAGCCGTGGCACACACAGCCGGATTATCTTCCCTTCATTTCTTTTGCATTCCATAGCCATGGGAATGCATGGAAATTAGGTGGTCCCTTCTTTTGCTTCCCTGCTTTCTCCATTGCTCCGGAGCCCTGCATGTACAGGATCAGGCTCTTTGCTTATGTAAATCACTCAGCTCAAAATATCCCCAGTTGAGTGTCCTGGTTACAGACTGCAGCACGCACCGTGCCGCTCTCCCGGCACACAACAGTTTATAGCCAGTTTATTCCCTAACAGAGCAAGTGCAAATTTTATCAGGGTGATGGATTATGGAACAAAATACATTTCCCCCATTGATTCATTGTTTCAAAGGACCCATTATCTCTCCCATTTTCTGTAGCACTGCTCTAAAGGTCATATCGCTGTTTCTGGAACTTTTTGAGGAAAAAATAAAACTCTGATTTTTTTTTCAGATCTGAAAAAAGAATAATTTCACAGCTGTTGGCAAGAGGTTAAGAGTGTGCCAACAGCTCCAGTGATTAGCACGGGCTGCCTCTTTGCCTTGTTTGCTCGTACACTGTCCTGCGTGTTTCTTCAGTTCTCATTGCAGGGCCTGGAGAATCCAGGAATACTCTCTCTGAGAAAAGCAGCTTGATGTTAAAGCAGTTGTGCTGATAAGATTCAGTCTGGCTCACTGCTGGCACTGAGAAAGCTTTAGGTGGATAGTAAATAATAGATCTATTTGTGCTGTATGTATTAGCTGCTGCTACCCTTATAAGGAACACAATCTTGCTGGCTTTTGGCTTTTTGTAATGAAGTGTGTCTTTAAAACATCTTCTCTTGTAGAAAAACTTCACTGGTCTCCATATGAAGTGTTTAAACATTATGTGGGCTATTCATTTAAAAGGATGGCTAAATACCTGAGGGTTTAGATTATCAACAGGTCTGTCATACACAAAGGCATTCACACATTCAGAGCATTAATCCCCCTTAGACAGAACTTTATAGATAGAGCAGAGGAGCTTAAAAATGAGGATGGAGAGCAGCCCTGCTCAGTGTGCTCCTGTGCTGGGGCTCGGGGCAGGTTGTGGGGACAGGCTGCGGTGTGTGCAAGTGAGCACACAGCCCCCCAAGCCCCCTGGAATCCATGGTGACCGTGCCACAGGAGGTTTAACCTATTTCTGAGCAGTCACTTGAGCTGCACAGACAACATTTCTCTCTTGCTGTGCCTGACATGGGTGCCTTTGCTGACTGTCTCTTCGCCGATCATCAGTGTCATTCTCCATGGCAGGTTTAAACATGAAACCAAACCCTGGTGTAAAGCAGGCACTCTCCTGAGAGGCAGATGAAGAAGCTGCCAACTGTTTGGTGCCAACTGCTGTGGGCATCAAGCCGCTCACTGTATCTTCCCCAGAAATGCAGACATGCATTTAAAATACCCCGTCACTCTCACTGGAGACTGGATCAGTCAAACATTAGATATTCATCTTTCATTCCTGCCTATTACTAATTGATAGCCAAGGTCTTTAGCATGCATCATATCTCATTGCACATCATAGATGTAACTAAGATAAAAATACAGAGACCCCTTAGAACTAAGAGATTTTATAGATCTTCGATTTATGCAGTGTTGCCTTTTGTGCAGTAATTCCTATTCTTCAGCTGCTTAGGTCCATGCTATGCTCTGATTTGCACGAGTTAAATCCAGACTAACATCAACAGCTTTAGCAGAAGTAGTACAAGTTTGCTCTCATTTTCTCTATTAACATTAGTATTTTTCAAGTCCCACCATAGCAAGGGTTATCAAAGCATTTAGACAAAATCTGAGCCTCAGGAAAGATGGAGAGATGTGGGAGCAGGGGTTGAGGTGGGGTGAGCATTGTTCTTCCTCTCCTTCCTCCTGCACCTTGCCCCTAGCCCAGGATTGGCACTGAAGCTCTCCCTTGGTGCCATGTCTAGGGAAACCAAACCATTCTTCAGAACTGGAGATTACGAGTTAATGGGGATTCTCACTAATTTCCATTAATTAATAAACCATTTCTAGTTGAGAAATTTACAGAAAGAAAAAAATCTAGACTATTTTAATATCTCTTCCATTAAGCAGAACTGCAGAGAGGGCTGCATAGCCAAAGGAAGCTTGAAAGATTACTTCCAGTTTTATTATCTTCTTTCTTAGCTTTCTCTCTAAAAACCTTGCAGAAAATTTGCTTGAAATGCTGATCCATCTGAACTTTAGGATGACATCTGCATGAACTTGTTACCTGTGGTTCTGGGTCAGTTTCTTGGCTGCTGAATATACTTTAACATTTTTAATCTTTTATTTTTCTAGCCTTTTTCGTAGATTTCAACATTTTTGCAATAGCATATAGAGGCACCATTTTTTTCTGCTATCAATCGAGGGAAAGCAGAGAAGAAAAGGAAATGAGAAGAAAAAAAAAATAAAAAGAAACTTGAGTAAAAGAACAAGCACCATTATTTTTTGAACAGGCAGCTGCTTCTGACAATTCACCTAAGGTAGTTTTCTTTTTCTCTGTAGGACTTGAATGCATTCCTCTCAAGACTTTGGTATTGATCCTCTTTCTTTTCAGAGTTCCTGACCTTCCTCCTTTGCTGTCCCAGCCCAGCTGGTATGCTTTCATACAGCTTGGTTTGCTCCTCAGCACTGCATTTTACATTTCAGCAGGGATACCCTTAACAAATTTCATCTACTCATGTGTACCAGAGCAACTGAACTGGTGAGAGATAGTCTGTAGATATGGCTTGGTTTACTGGGTTTTTAAAAGATGATGTTATCTGTAGAAATAAAGAGTCAGGTTGATTTTGTCACAACGATGGAAATTTCACAAATAAAAGTCATGGTGTGCCTAGATCTGCCGTTTCTTGCCTCTCTGTATCCCACTTTTTTTGTTCTTTCCTCCTCCAAAAACCTGAAAAAATTCGAAGGGTTTTGTGTCAACATTTTTGAAGAGTTGTATTTGCTAGACACAGAAATTGATGGAAATTTTCTCCCAAGTGAAATTTTCAAATTTTCAGATTTTCAGTTTGGTGCCCAGCTCAGAGCCCAGACTTTGAAACCATGAAGTGGTTCATGAGCTACAAGTTGTGTGCTCCTGCAGGCAGGGCTGGAAGCTGTCTGACCCCCCGCTCGCAGTCTGTTCCCGTTCCCTGTGTGGAGGGGATGCTTCCGCACACGCTGTGCCTGGCTGTCCTGTCACCATCTGAGAGCCCATCTGGCTGCCCTGGGCCTGGGGCTGGGAGAGTGCAGGGCTGTGTGAGGACCCTGCTGCGGGGCAGGGGGCACAAGGAGCCCCTGCTGCTGCTCGCCGATGAAAGCGGCCGCGGGGAAAGCGGGAGGACACGGCCACGCGTGGCAGAGAGAGGACAGAGGGAAGGAGGAGCCTTGCTTTCTGCAGGTCACAGCTTCTGTGGAGTGGAAGGCAAAATAATTGACTTTGGAGTTGCTGGTTCTTTCTGTGGTGAAGGAAAAGAAAGCCTAGGGCACAGTGGAAATGCCAACAGGCACTCTTTCAATGGCTGAGAAATTAGGAAAATAATTTTTTCACTTTCACACTGTTTGGAGAAGGAAAACATAGATGTACATTTAACTATGGCAGAGGAAGTGAAAGCAAGAGCTGTCTGTGGTGACACCACAGAGAGGAGCAGAAAATAATTATTGAAGAGAAAAAGTCTTCAATAAAATGTATTTTAACTTTACATTTTATTAGTCGTGCTGGGATGTTTCTTGAATCATCATTAGTATGCTCCTGTTCTTGTGTTCCACACTTCTCTGAATTTTCCCTTCTTTTCCATTGCTCCTTATGCTCCTTTCTTTGTGAGTAAGCAAGGTTATTATTAACAACTGATTTTCTTTTGACATGTAACTGCTCAAAAGTTACCTGTCAGACTTTTCCATCCTTTGGCCAGCCCTTCCTTTTCATGGACATGGTATAATATGCTTAGTGCATAGTTAAATTTAGGTTATGGATCTAATGAGTCAAAAGACAATTTCAGTGTTATTGGAGAAAAAGGCCATGATGAACATTTCTCACCAGCCCCTAGGGAGCATCCACCCAATGACTCACCCAACACCCAATCAACTAGTGTGAGCTACCACCAGAAGAAGTACAAGGAATTCCTGTTTTTTTCCCCTCATAATTTTGAAATGACAGCCAAACTAAATAAACAAACAGTAAATAAATAAACTAATAAATCTCATCTTTATATGTCTGATAGTGAAAGTCAGTAAGGATTATCTGTATTTTTCCAAGAAGGAGTTTATTTTTGATGGCATTTCTTCAGGCATTTCCTAGGTGAATTTTGGTAGACAGATTTAAAATAAGAAAAACTGTGTAAACAAAAAGATTGTTAGAGGGTGTGTCTGTTAGAAGATGCATTTTTTTGAATCGTCAGGGAAAAGCTTTTGCTCTTATTAAAAACACTTCTGCAGTGCTGCCCTGGAAACATTACTGTGCACAACAGCCTCCAGCCTGCTCACTGGGGACTGAGACCTGTCCATCTGCTTCTAATGCCCAGCGCTGAGGCCAAGGGAAGGGGAGACACATTCATTTTGTAAAATCTTGAAGTGCTGCTTACTAATTCAGATTAAAAAATGTATTGTCTCAAACAATGGCATTACTATCTTCAGCTGGACTGAGTAAGGTGGCACTAGGCTGACTTGCACTGGCTGAAGATCAGCCTGCAGTTCTCACATGACATGTCCTCCTAATGAGTAAAGGAGAGCTTACACTGCCTAATTTGAACCTGTGCCAAACACATCTCTTTCTCCACCACTTATTGCTCACAGCCCTCGATGGCTTGTGTGAGGCTTTGTGGTTAAAGGACTGGGTTTGCTGTGTGGTTTGTGCTAGGTTTGATGGCTCAGGGTTTTTGGTTTCTGGGTGTATTATGTCCTTCCTGTTCTGCTTTGACACTGACATTGTGTTTTGCCTTAGTCTGAACATGTAAGAACAGACAACCTGATCTGCATGCACCACTTATGTCACATTCCCCTCCTGAAATTAGTATTCTTCAAAACAGCCCAATATGTTTGTATTGCTTATAACAGACTATCTGTGACAGCCAAAAAAAATGAGTACAGTATGCACACCATACCAAGCTGATTATATCCATTGCCATTCAGGTCATAGCTTAGATTAATTATTGCATTTGTGTAGGATGTTTGTTAGGAGATTTCCTGATTGTTGTTCCAAAGATTGATCACTTGTTACATTTATCTTGTGGTTTCTGTGGGGAAAACATCTTTAAGGCTTCAACATTTGCAGACATTCTGAGGCCAGGCAGGGCCCCTGAGAAGTGAGGATACCCACACCTGCCACACCAAGGAGCCGTGACACACCTCTGCATTCATACCAGGTTAGAAAGCAGATGTATAAAACAAGCATTCACTTTAAAGTGCCTCAGTGTGGAGATAGTAAAATAGCCCTAGCTACTGATTTACCTCTCATAATTAAAATAATGGAAAAGAAATTTAAAAATTACAGAAAAATGCCAGTTGGTAAATTTGTATAGATGAGAAAAATGGTTAATAAAAGAGCCCACCTGAATCCTGGCTGTAGCTGGCAGGCAGTCTGGAAATATCTAAGTTTCTAGGCCTTGAATCTCATCATTTGGCAATAGGGTGACCCAGGCTTTGCAGGCAAATGCATTGAATTTCTTGATGTTTCTCCCAGAAATTGGCTGGTTCGAGGCAGAAGTAGGAATATGAAGCTTCCTGTGGAAAAAACCACAACGTTCCAATTAGTATCTAAATGATTTTACAGGTATTTTTAGGAACACTAGCTTTAATGGAATTCAAAAATATGTTCAAGTCAAATTAGGAGACATCCTTGAGTCTGGCAAAGGATAAAGGCAGAAACCATTCGATTTTCGTTTGTCTCCTGTACCTCTCCTGAAATATGTTTATTAACCAGACAGGCTCAGAGGTCCTATTTCCTAGTGTTCATATTTTTTGTCCAAACACAGCATCATAGCTGTTTGCTGTTGTTGCTCACAGCTGTTTGCAACAATAAAAGTATGAGGTACTGAAAAGAAGACAAAAAGTAAAACAATTCAGCAATCGTACATGCTCTAAATAGGTTTTTTGAATTGCCTTGCAATGCAGTGCTTAAAAAATAGGAATAAGCTATAAGGCTTTGTATAACTTTGCAGCAGACATGAAGTTTGTCTTTGTTCATTCATATAATTCACTTTAATTGCGGGCTAATAAAGCAGAAAAAAAAAATTTCTTTAAACTTAAAAATAATCACTAGAGCCTGATAAAAGATCTTAGCAAGCATTTAAGATTGTAGTATTTCCAACAGCAGCTTTGTTTCCTAATTGTTTTCCTGGTGGAGCCAGTAGCAGCCCCAGTCAGAAAGGGTTCAGAGGATCCTTTTCCTTTTAGTTGCTATAATGAGGTAAACTGTCAAGTGGAGGGTACTAGATGTGGTGATGATGGATGTGACACAGGAACACCAAACAAACAGTTAACAAGTTTCTGGCTTGCTGCTAAATCTCTGCATCCAGCAGACAAAATGCTGTGCTGCCATACCTCTGAATGCAGTGGTCAGTGTGCACTCTCACACTGGTCCCTGCAGTAAGTCAATTAAATGTTAAACTTTCATCTTTCCCTCATGGGGAAAAACAATATTTTAGAAGCGCCTTAAGAAGTAGATGTGTTTGTCAAACACTGTAGGAGACTCACCTGCAAGAGTTGCCTAATGCTGGAGGAATGTGGAGTCAGTGAACCAGACCAGCAGTTTATTTTTCAGTGGAAATGTATAAATCTTCCTTCATGCATTTGGTGTGTCTCATACTTTTCCTTCGGTCATGTATTTAGTTTCAAAAATGGCATGTTAAGTAAAATTACTTAACATTGCAAGCCATAAAAATAAATTATGGTTCAGTTCCATTAGAAGCCCATTTCTGTTCACAGGCATAGACTCTTTATAAGAGCATCTTTAGACTATTGGGGGGAAAGGGAGAAAAATACAACTTACAAAGTTGCCCTTCTGGCTGTTCCACATGAGAAGTTCTTGTCCTTACCATTTGTTTTGTCATTTAGCATAATTACTACTAAGCTAGAGGAGTGAAAAAAAATCAGCCAGTAGGGAAAATTACTTAATGGTAACTCATTTTTTTGTAATCTAGCCCCTTTACATCCCATTTTCCTTACCCATTTTAAGATAGCGACCTTTTATATACTTTTGCTTTTCTTCTTGTGTGCAAAATTCCTCCACTGCCTTCAGACTGGACACTCAATTCTTTGCCTCATACCCAGCAAAATGGAAGTGTGATTTTATATGTGTTAATGTAGTTCAGAAATTTGGACTGTGTTAGCACAAATTAAAAAAAACAAAAGGGGCAGGAATGCCTGCCCATGGGAAGTAGTGAATTAATTCCTTGTTTTGCTTCGCTTGTGTGCATGGCTTTTGCTTTCCCTATAAACTTTTCTCAACCCTCGAATTTTCTGGCTTTTACCCTTCCATTCTTCTGCAGGGGGATGGAGTGAGCAGCTCCCTGGGGCTTGGTGGCCAGCTGGCTTAAGCCATGACACATATCCAAGGCAATGACCTAAAATAATTGAGGACTAAAGAGGAAGAAAACAGTAACAAGAAGTTGTTTTTTTAAACTTCAATTGGCTTTTGCCCTTTTTTTCAGTTGACCTCAGTGCTTCACACCCCCCCTTTCCTGTTGCACACCACCGCCACCTCTGTGATTCAGTTTTGTCTGGTGTTGCTGACAGTTGTCACTAACTTGTTTCAAAATTTAGCTGAATTCTTTCCTCCCCCTCTGCTCCCCACCACTTTCTTTTCCAACTTCCTTCCTCCCAGGACACATCCCACAGCCTATCTGTAGGTGCAGGAGGAAGGGCTGCAGTGCCCTGCAGAGGTCTCTGATCCCTTTTGTGCAGCTGACACACAGCTCACAGTCAGCTCTCAGATACAGCAACTGCACGGAGGCTGCTGTGGGGGGCAAGGGCTCAGGGCTGTGAGTAAAGAATTCACATTTAATTCTCTGCCACGGGATGATCAACAGCATGTGTCAGTAAATGCTGCCTGCGAAAAGCACGGCCTGACCGCTGCTCCTCTGTCCTGGACACTTCTGCAGCAGTTGCCCATGCTGGGTCGCTTTGAACAGTAAAAATCCCAATAATGATGCCAAGCATCCAAAATAGAACTTATTTCACATACTCAAATATCAAAATATTCAGCTTCCGAAGTCTTAATGTATTTTTTAGAGAAATTTGATTTTTATTAAAGTACCTTTATTAAAGGTACTGCAGAGAACCTAATGCATGTTTAAAGATTTAATTTACTAATTTTTTTTTTGTTTTCTGTAGCAGCTTTAACAAAATCAGAAGAGTTATTTCCACTTTATCCTGTTTTACACAGATTTCCCATAGCATTTCATTAAAGATAAGAATATAAGCACTATAGTCCAGATTATCTACATTTTCACAGCACTAAAGAGTAAATGCATATTTTTCCAGAGATTTTATTCAGTCTCCCTTGATATCATCCAGAAAGCTAGAGATAATCTCCCCTCAAACTCTGGAGCAGTTTAGGAATGCAGCACAGAATCTCTTATGTCTTGGACAAGTGTTAAAAAACAAGAGTTTCTTCCAAAACTGAAAAGGCAAATGTACTGCAAGAAGGGAAATGTATTGCTCTTACAAGTACTTTCTTGTGTTGAACCATTGCAAAAGTCAATAAGCCTTCCCCAACCCTTCTTACTCAACTGCTCTACTACAGCTTTGATACTCAGATAAATCCTTCCTGCAGCCTTCTCACCACTGACTTGGCTTATACTGCAATAGCCCTTTAAAAATTATTTTAAAAAATACAAAGCATGAAATCACTTAGAACACTGCAGACTGGGGTATTGTCTTTATAGATGAATGGTATATTTTCTTAAAAGTTCACTCTCACAAGTAGTTATTATTGTTGGTATTTCACCAGCTCAGGAAAGTTTTGGTTCCAAAGTCTGGCGCACACATGCATCCTGAGTGCCTGTCTGGCTAATGCCATGCAGGCAGCAGGCTGCAGCCTGCCCTCAGAGCAGCACTTCTATTTGCAGAGCAGCCTATTTGTAACTTAATTAAACTCACTCGGTGAATTATTTTAAATGTCATCATTCATAATTGGTGTTTGGCACTTTTTTAATGCAGATATATTAAGGAATAATTCATTTTACATCAAGTTAAGTCCAGTAATAAAATAATGGTAAACAATGAAACACAGTGAATCAGTCCTCATCTGGGGTGACTAGAAGGGCACATTGTTTGTTGCAATGTCATTTTTTTAACCTTTACAACTATTCATCATTAAGAGACTGATTTTATTCGGTGTCCCACATCAAATACAGTGTGCTCCTTCATTATTTTTTCTCCCAGTGTGAGAAAATTTTGTCTCATAAGCTCTTGCTGCTGTTTCCATAATTGGGGCATCTAGGAACAAGTCTGCTTCAATTTAAATCAGTGCAAAGATTCCCACAGTCTTCAGTGGGAGTTAAGAGTGACACATGAAGGACTTGTCCATCACAAATGCCAGAGTAACAGCACCAAATACATGTATGTATATATGTAGTTATTTTCTTCTTATACTTCTGCTGCTTCCTGAAGTTTTCCTACTTGGATTTACTCAGGACTGCAGGATGGGGCTGTTTAGCATCCCCTTCTCCAAGGCACAGCAACAAGCAAACACCTGAGCTCTGCCATGACCAGCACATGCTTGACAGCTTGTCATTGTAATAGTGACAAAAGAGCAGCTGGCCTTCAAAAAAATAATAAAAGTGACAATGAGAGATGTGAAAATGCTGTCAGGATGGGCAGTGCCTCCAGGCAGAGGTTGTCTTCACCCGTGTTTGGACAATGGCCCTCAGCAAGCTCTGGGCTTGCACCACTCCATGACATGCCACTGCAGTACCAACATGTAAACAAATAGTCATAATTAAGCCTTTCAACAGAATGATAGCCAGCAGAAAGCTTTTTTTCTCTACTTAGCTTCAACCATTGTATAAATTTTGTTCATGTAACTGAGCTATTTTACACAGACCTCTGGTATGCAACACAGTTATGCCTCTTGGACCACTGCATAAACTGAAATCTGGCTTCTCTGCTGCAAATAAGAAACAGGATGACAAACTCTGAGTTTAGATGCTTTGACATGTATGATTTTTAATGGAAAATGTGGACTATCCACTACATAATCCACATTTTAACACCATTACTATATATGTTATGTTAAACTCTCCTTCAGGGTGATAAGATTCATTATTGTATAAAAGCTAGTCAGAACCTCAACAAATCTGCCTTTTCAGTCTAATCTCTTGTAGTTACATCATCCCATGCCTACCCTCACTCTGCTAGCCTAGACTCAACTAATAAAACCAGGCATTCGTAGGTATTAAAAAAAACTCAACAAAATCCAATTTGTGATGGTGACTGACAAACACAGAGCATCTTAAATGAAGGTGTCCTGAAGGACTTAGAGCCTGCAGTGTAATTTAATTAAGATATCAAAGTGATAGCATTGTATCATCTATGACAGCTATTCTATTATAAAGCATTTCTTTAATTAACAAAGGCAGCACCTGAGAAGGCAGGCACTGGTATGAAACACACGTACCTTACACTCAGAGAGACACAATTACTCTTCAGACTTGAGTCACACTTGTTTTACTGCCTTTTTATTTGCCTTAAGGTGGGGCTGTAGCTCCCATTCCCTGTTTTCATGGACTCTCCACAGCCCCAGGATGCTGCAGGGATCTTGTCCTAAGCTTTGCCACACCTACAAGCTCCAGGAGCAGAATAGTGGCTTTTAGTTTTTCCTCAATTAAACTTTCCTCCTCATTTCCTCCACTGCCGCTGAGGAGAGCAGCTGATGGCAAAGCAGCTTCGGAGAAGCTCCATGAATGCGGAGTTAAAAGCTGCTGGGAAGTGACAGGATGATCCGGGACTTCATAAGGACTGGGATACCTCCTGGAGCTTTTATTCAATTGCTATTCAGGTCTTATCCAGTAAGAACATCTGTTGGTTTCAGCAAATTCATGTCTAGGAATTAAATTAATTGAATCTCAGGATAGGATTTGCCTCATTGAAAGGAACTTCAGAGAATTTAAATAAACTATAAAGTCCTAATAAAATATTTTCTGTGGCATAGGGTTGTTTTATAACTACTTGAATATCCCTTCATATATTCAACACGTAGTTTTAAGTGGTTTTCTTATGTGCTTGCAGATTTAATAAAAGTCAGAAGTTTCTATTTTTGAGCATCATATCCAAACTTTTGGCATCAGCCAAGTTCAGGCACCTGCAAGTATGCAGGCAGTTTTCTCCAGGTTTGGGGGGTTACAGGACCCTACAAGAAAATGTTACATAAAGAAGTATATATATAGTTCTGATTCCAAGTTTCTCTTATATCCGCAAAATAACGATTACAAAATGTAGTCTAGAAAAGCAGTCTGAGAAATATGAAGGAACTTGGAAAGGAACTTGAGTAGGCATAATATCAGATGGAGGAATCGATTTTATGATTAAAAGCTAGTCAGTACTGTGTTGCAGAATATATACAGATAAGTAGAGAGATACAAAGTCACAAATGTTTGCAAGGAGATGAGAGGTAAACAGCAGATCTTTTTTCTTTAATAGCTCCTATGGCAAAGACAAGTATCTCTCCATCTTCTTGAATAAATTACATTAATACATAATTTCCATAACCTTACTGTGTCACTATGAATTACTGAAATCAAAGATACCTTAAGAGGCTTGCTTTTTTCTTATATATATTTTAATTATCGGCCAGCTTTTTAAATTTGCTTGTGCCCACAATGTATTATTAACTGGTGCATTCAAGTGCTATATAGCAGAATTCACAAAAATAATCTCAAATCCACTGAAAATTATTTAGGGCCTTATGTTTGCTTCCATTATAAGCTAAAACTTGGAGTTATTTTCCATTGATCTCCCTGCAGCATTTTCAGTAAAAGCCCAGTGAAAAATTAGGAGAAATGAAAATTTAAAAAATCCAAGGGCACATCTTTTGAAGTTGCTTTTTTCTTTTCTACTTTTGCATTAACATATCACAGATGGCCATGTGGAACAGGGTGATTTTATATGCTGTCTAAAGACATTGTTATAAGCAGAGCTATGCCACTTCTCATCCGTAAAACATTTTATTGGGGCCTGAAAACACTCAGATGCTATATGCAGAGGGTTTTTATATGAAAAAATGTAAGTGTTGCATACCTTTAAAGAAGGGGGCATATGGCATTTAAGGCATCGTACAGCCTTAAATTCTCTGTCAGATGAGAGAATAGCTCCCCTTCTCTGAGGTCTTTTAGTTTTGCACCCTTTACAAGTACTGACTCATTTTATAAACAGATACTTCTCGTTCTAGTAAGTGCACTTCATACAGCTCCTTTCATACTAACTGGAACCTAAAATTCCATTTAAAGATAAACGCTGAGCAGCACTAGCTTGCTTAAATTACAGAGCCCCTGTAGGAGCACATGCGGGCATGTCTCATACTCAGCCCTTTCTGGCTTCAGATGCTGCCTTGCTGCCATCAGAAGCACTCCAGGTGTTGGGCAGGGCTGTCCCTGCTGTGCCCCCCACAGAGGCAGCTAAGGGGAGCTGGGCTGTCCCAGTACTCCCCTGTCACCCCTGAGCTCTGGGATGCACAGCCAGGACACCGCAGGCTGGTGCGAGGTTTTGACCTTTCTTGCACCTACTGCAAGAAACAGAGTCTGTTGGAAAGTCTTCCTACAGTCAACCATCAAGTCATTAAACAGCATTTTTGCTCAAAATTAGTTGAGCAACTAGACAGGCTAGGATTAGAGAATGTAATTTTTCACATTTCAAATGGCAGCAGTTAATTGCATTGCTCTATCCAAGGTGTTTCTCTTTATGACATCTTCTGTAAGATGTGTGATGGGTAGGACTGATAGGGAACATAATATGCTGTAATTTATTACTTCCCAGGGTAGTACAATGGAAAGTAGCATACTTAGAGCTTTTCTTATCAACTTGCTCTGTAATAGATTGAAATGTATTAGGATAAAAGGAAACCCTGTCCTTAAACTTTACCTTCAGGCATCCCAGCAGGCAATTGTGGAAAGTCTATTTTTACCATTATAGAAAAATTACATTCAATCTCTTCTTGTGAGAAACTCCTCCACCTAATGCTTACCGAAAGTCAAATACTTTTTAGGTTGTATGCATTCGACAATGTTCGTGTGTTCAGTTGTCTTGTCGTAGCATACACACGCAGATTTAATCTCTGCAGGGGGTTAATAGCAGGAGAAGAATTGGCAGCACAACATCCCCGTAGGGAAGCAGCAGGGAAAGGCCCAGCAGCACTGCATGGCCCAGGCTGCCCTGGGCTCCCTCACTCACCTGAGTTAGCCCAATTCCTGTGCCATGGCTGTTCCTGGTTGCACTGGAGGCATGCAGAGGTTCACGGGAAGCCCCAGCTTGCAGAACTCTTGCCACAGCTCTGTAGGGAAAGAAGCCTCTTCAGATTTTAATTACTTTATAATCAACCCAAGAAGCAAGTTTGCCTCAGTTCAAGGGAGTTGCTTGCATGCTACACATCTGATGAGTTAATTGAAGGTATTGCATACCTTATCATAAGCCCTTTTTTGCACTTGGAGATGCTCTTGTTTCCTTTGTGTAGAATATTCACACTCAGACTTGGGAGGTACTCTGTGTCATTTGGGACCGTACCTGAGGCTATGTTGGGGACTGGTTTTATCCCCATTGCCCACCTGAGGCAGCAGCAGGGATCGTGCAGACCTTGCACCCTGCCCTCTGCATGGGACAGGAGCAGCTGCTTTCCTTCCCCTCTCAGCAGCACTGCCACACAACCAGTTGGGCTTTTCCACATCCCAGCGTGCTGTGATGAAATAAGTTTTTTAAATGACAGGTTGTTAGGAGGCAGTGCAAGCACAGACTATACCTGAGGTATAAATTTGCAGATAAGAGTAGTAATGATTTTAGGAAATCATTGTATATTTTTCAGGGATGTGTGGTTATTTTTTATTATGGACATATGTAATAAAGGAAATTACATGACATTCCCCAGCACAGAACTGAACAAATTAGTAGTTTATCACAAAGTTTGCAACCCTGCCTCAAAAGATAATATGTGGGGATTTTTTTAATTGAATAACTTATATTGGTGCAGCATCCTAATGTGGATTTGATGAGTGGCTTTATTCTTTTTCAAAGCACTATGTGCTCTAATTTGAATGTGGAGAGACATCACACAATTCATTGTGAATACTAATAAAACATCCCTTCACTGTATAATGAAATCCAACATTCAAATTTGTTTCTATAACAATTCCACATCATGCAGGCATGCACTGTGACTCATTAAAAATATTTATTTTATCATCCTGACAAACACAAATGAAGGGAAAACAATGTGGCCCACCTTTTAAGAGAAATGAGGTGAAATTGGATTTCACTTACAATTGTCATTATTGTTTATATGCTTTTTCATTCTTCCTTTAAGTGGTTCACATACATACAGAGGTCCTCTAAGCCTGAGAATCCTGTAACAAAAACTTAGCAAATTCAACATAAATGAGTGCAGATTCTGTAGCAATAATAAGATGGGGGGGAGTTATATATATTAAGAACAGTGTTTCTGTATAACATCAGCAATTCTAATTGTGGTGTTTGACATTCAGTGTTAATCCATCAGCTCTAAAACGTATTAAAAATGGCAGTAGATGTATTAGTAGGTGCAAAATTGTCAAAAATAATACTGACATTAAGAATCAGAAATAAAATTACAGTTACCGTAGAAATACAATTTTGCATGAGATCCATGAGCACAGAATCAATAACACTCTGGAACAGGATGAACAGTGCCTACAGATGCAGACAGTCCCAAAAGCACAGCTGAGACATCCCTAAGAAGAAAAGAATTTCTCCTGTCTCTTTAGTCCTTTTTATTTGTTGTCTGGCTTTGCACTTTCTTTTCTCTGTGGCACAGCCATAGAATTAATAAAAAGATTTCTCTTTGGAAAAACACTAATTAATAAATTAATTTTTCTTTGAAAAAAAAAGGCCTGTGAGGCAAAGGAAAAGGGTCTGGCTTAGGCACCACTTGTCTGAGCTCTAATTACTTCACCTCTTTGTCTGATCTCCTCCACCTGTAACTTTGTGGGCAGCTGAACATGGTTGTAATTCATTTGGAGATTTAGAGCTAAAAAGTAGCATGCAAAACATTACATAAACATGCAATATTACATAAAAGTGGATTGAAAGGTTTTTTTACAGCTTTAAGTGACCTGGTTTTGCTGTTCTTATACATAACTACTACACTACATCCCATTCCAACTGGTGTGATAACATGCAAAAGAAAGGACTGTCAGAGCTGGGGAAGACAGCCTCTCTTGGCTTGGAAAGCTGACCAATTTCGATGATAACAAAGCAGAAGTCCAGCTTTGGGAAATTAACTGTTTATTGAATGGCACTCAGCACTTCTCTCTTTGGGGTGATTAGTAAAACATCAGCTCACTGTTTTGGCAATGCTCTAGTGAATACACGCATTGCTTAGTGTAGGTTGTGCAGGTATTTGATTAGACCACCTGTTCTAAGAAGATTACTTCTTTAGGAAGAAATAAAACGAAATTGAAGATAACTTTTTTCTAACTAATTTTTTTGTATTAAATTTGATGAAAGTTATTTAACTGTTGCTACTGCTTAGGAATCCTCTTTAGCAATCTCAAAAGTCTCCCACAGAGGAAGCAGGAATCGCCTCAGGAAAACTATTAAAGCTGACAGTGGTTTGTCACAGGCAACCATTAATGAATACCTTGGAGAATTTGGTTTTCTTCTGCTCATTGTCTTGCCATAATTCATAGTCAATATCCCACAGATTTTGCAGAATGACTGTGTAGCTGCACATCTAGGCAAGCAAATAGCATCTTTTAAGTTGGTGAAAAATACAAGTGAGAAATAAGTTGTAAGATCTTGTTTCTGAGGGTGAATACTTAAACAAGGACTCTGTCTTCACAAAGCAAGGAAAGGTTTGGGATTTGGTTTTGTTAGTTTCCCTTTTAACTAGTTCCTAGTACAGGAGTTGTGCATTTCTGTGCATGAAAATAGTTTTGTATAAACTTCTTGTCAATCAGAACGGCTTGGTACAGTGCCTTTGGCTATCTCCAGTAACACAGTCTGCCAGGATCCAGAGTAAAACATAAAACCTACAATAGCAGTGATATAACATGAGACACCTTCCGTCACACCGCTTTACTTCCCAGGTGTAGCATATTCTACAGTTCCACTTCCAGGAAAGAATAAAATTATCAGGGGAAGCAAATTAAAAATGTAATGCATGCTCACACAGATGTGTAAATACAGAGGAAATAAAATAGTGGCAATAGAAAAAACAGAGTTCTTCATACCTGAATTTAGATTGTTGAGATTGCAACAGCAATACCTGCAGTGCAGACTGAGGTAAGCTTTTGCAGGTGTTATGTTTACATCTGTCAGAACAGAAATAATCTGAATTTGTTGTCCTAAATCCTGCTGCTCTTTGTAAGAATAAAATTGTAATGCTGCCCTGGGGGAACATATGTAGTGAAATTCATTTTGTTGGGACAGAAATGGTTGTGTTTAAGTCCAACAGACACATACATCCCAAGTAGTCTTCTACAACATAACACTTGCACATGCAAGTAGCTGTTTTTGTATGTAAGTGACTTTTTAACAGATAAGCAAGAGTACAACAGCACAGGCATAATTTAGCTCTCTGTTCACTATTTAGGGTGCATTTTTATGCTGCCCTTAAGCCAGGCAATCTATCTGCACTGCTTCACTTCATTCCCAGCTGTTGCACCCCTTTGGGTAGTACCAGTGCTCATCTGGCCAAGCAGTGCATCAGAGCAGGGACCTGACTAGGAGAAAAACTTCAGTCTAGGGAAAAAAGTACTTACTTTCAGACACATCCAACTCACCAATACAGCAGCATAATTCCTAGGCACAAATGTGGGATCTCCCAAATTCATAGGAAATTGGTACTTAGAGAGAAGCAGCTAGCTCAGAGACCATCAGCTCCCCAGCAGACTTGCAGGTGAACAGGGAGAGGGATGAGCAAGCAGCACATGGCTACATGTGAGGCTAGTGCTCACTTGAGGCAGGACTGAGACCATGGCAAAGGTGCAGTCCTGAAGGAAAGAGATCAACTGGAAGTGTCTGGACCAGAAAAGCAGCACAACAGCATTTCCTAAATTGTTTTTCAATTTTTTCAAGGCCCCCTCCTTCAAACCCAGAAGAATGATGTCAGTGCTATTTTAAAGAGTAGCCTTATTTTAATTTAGTGCAAAATTACTTGTGTTGTGCATTGTGTAATTTTAGTGGAAAATTACCTGTAGACTGGAAGCCCTTGGTCTTTCTTGCTGTGCTGAGGGAGAGAGAGCAGCAGGTGAGTGGCTGGGAGCTCTTTGGGCCTGTCTGCATACACATGAACCCACCCTTAGCACTGTGCCCTCAAAACCACCCCTTTGAAACTACAATACTGCTCTGTAACCGTAATTTGAGCTTCACTGAATCCAAAAATTCCCAGTTTATTAAAAACTAATTATAAAGCATGTTACTTATCACGTTGATCGGTCAGCCAAGCCTAACACGTAAATTGAGCTCTTGTATGAGCTACACATAGAAGTGCTGAAGTTGTTTTTACATAATCCTAGAGGGACATTAGCATTTCAGACTTCTACTACCTAGTTTGAACTTGCACAGAAGCCAGTAGTAGAAAGGTTAAGTGGATGTTATTTAAAAAAAAAAAAATCTTCCTATATTTGCTTTGCACTGTCTGTAATAATGCAGACTTTTCTTATTACTCGATACTTAAATACAGTAGAAATAGACAAAAAAGCCTTGCTTGTTTGGAATAGTTTGTCATTTTGCATTTTACATTTTTGTGTGTGCTTATGTAAACCACTTTTCAAGTTTAAATCAAATTCAGCAGTTCTTTCCTAACTATTTGGACCCTGTAGAATAGATGTGTGCTATAAAAGAGCTGTGACAGTCTGCTTTGGTGAACAATCAGATAGCTAATAAAGTGATGTTAATGAGCTGCATAGTATTTTAGAAAGCTTCTGGATTGAAAAATATCACAGCCAAGAGAAAAAAGAATAAGGAGCTTTGTACATCTTTCACAATAAGTAAATAATGCATTCAGCATTATCATTAAGCTACTTAAGTGGCAATTCAGCAATGGAGAGTTTTAGTCCAGATCTGTTACGGACAGAAGAATTTTAAACTGTGGTATAAATCCATCCTGTTATATCCAAAATCTTACCATAAGAAGATATAATTAACCAGTAACACTTGATGAAAACTTTTCACTGTAATTCCTTTTAAACTATATATGCAAATCATGGTTCTTTCATTTAAGGAGAAATCCTGAGCCATTTAATTTTCATTCAAGTCATTACAACACTGTACATTTATTTTCCATTAACTTCAGATTTTTGTGTTTCTGTACTGACCACTTATAAACTGAGATGGCATTTTGTACATACATAACTTTTTCAGTGTTGTGATGAATGCTCTATATAAAGAGCTGTCCAAGTAAGATGCATTTACTGAAATCAGCACAGGATAGGAGTGCACTGAACACTGTTGCAGCTCCTCAGTTAAACACCACATCAGTGCTCTGTTCTACTCATTTAGTATGATTTACACAAAAATCAAGTAGAAATTTGCATCCTGGCCAGGACTTGTGGCATCGATACTTTGCACAAGCCTCCATAGTTATTACTCCAGAGCTGTCCACCAGGAGGACTAGGAAACCCTAGGAAACCACAGGAGTGGGGGCCATAGGGGCAGAAGATGGAGCATTGTTGGGAACCAGTTTGAAACCTAAGAACAGCCCTTTGCAGAAGCAAAAGCCATTTACAACCCACCTGCCTCCAGCATTATTACAGGGCACATGTCTTCACTTTACCTGTAGGGAATAAAAACACAGAACTAGTTACACTTACATACCCAGTTGTTCTATGTACCAGAAAAGACCCTCCTGGCACTCTCACACAGCTCACAGCAGCCTCTGTGCCCTGTGTGGGAGGGTCAGGAGCCCACCTGGACTGCAGAAAGCTGTTCCACTGTCCTCACACCAGGAGTCTTCCAAAAATTTGTGCTAGTACAGCATTCCCATGCTCCCAGGATTTGGTATCTCATGATCTGATTTCATACTCAGCTGTGTAAAGAGCTCCACTCTACATACCCCACCCTAGAGCAAGCTGAGGAGCCGTGCATTTCTGCTATGGACATCCCTCCACTGCCTCAGCAAGTGCCAGGTGAGCAGCAGGGGAAGAGGTGCCACCAGAGAGCCACCTCAGCACTGCCCCACACAGCCAGGACACAGCTGGGGACACTGACACCCCATCACACCTCCAGGCACAAAGAACAGGCAGAGCAGGGTCATCAAGGGAGCCCCCCAGGAGGAGAGAAGGACCCAGGGCTGCAACACAAGCCTAAGGTGAAGAAAAGACCAGGCAGAGAGTTCAGCCTGAGCTTAAATAGGGTCTGGCCTGGGGGCCAGGTGGGGCTGGCCAGAGACATCAACCCCTGCTCCCAGGTGGGGCTGGCCAGAGACATTAAGGCCTGCAGGGGCCTTCTATGCTATCAAAACCTGTTTCTCAGACTTTTTGGTTTGCACAGTTTTCTTTTTTGGAGCAAAACTCTGAATACAATCATTTATAACTAGAAAGAAACAGAAAATAAAAAAATAAAAAAAAAATTAAAAATTGTGTTTCCAGTAGCCTGATTTCTCCTGTCCCCACCAGGATGATTTGATTTCTCAGATTTTGATGCTCACATTCCCTGCATGGTGACTGTGATCACTGATAACATCTGTTCATGATAATGGACCAACTTTCCTCTGTGCTGGCTTTTCCTTGCTCAGGAATGGCACCTTTCAGCTGCAGTGTTTTAGACTTCTTTCTACCTTCTCAGTGGCTCCCATTCTAATCCATGGATAGTCCAAAATAATCAGAAAGTGAGCAAGATGAGAGCTGCACCAGAACACGAAACCTAAGGCAGAGACACCCCAAGCTGTTGTTTCTGGCAGTATAAGCTATTCCCATTTGGGCATATCCCCTGTATCTCCTGCACAAGTTCCTTGCCAGAGCTCCTGCAGGGCAGCAGGATGGCTGGAGAACTGGCTCCGACCAAACTGCACTGATGTGAGCTGAGCAGGATGCTGGAGATGGATTCACTCTGCTGCCCTGTCCCAGGAGTGCTCTCATGCATGGGCTGCTTTACCCAGGACAAGTGCCACTGCAGAAGGGGGTATTGCGCCCCTGGGATTCCAGTTTCTTAAATCCAGGTATGCATCTGGTATAAAAGAAACACAGTTTTTCTTGGAACATTTGCAGTATTGTTCAGCCAGAGCTCAGCACAGTGGGGTCGCAGCATCAGGCATGTCATGACACTGCAAAAGCTATAAATATGAAAGGGATTATGTTGCCAGATACCTGCTGATGCAAGAGGAAAACACCAATATTGAGCTTCTGAAATAACAAAACAACACTGGGGTCACTGCCAGTAAGATCTGCCATAAGGTAATGCCAGAATGATCAAGTGGCCAAAGTTACATCAGCAAGGTTGCCAAGTCAGAGACAGTTTCAGCAGCAGAAAGCTGCCAGTGAGGAAAAGAGGGGTTTTCATTCCCCAGAAGTGAGTAGAAATATTTCAGAGGAGACAAAACTCTGTTTGCTTTATAAACTGAAAATCATTTTCGAAAAGTAACTAAAGTTACTAAAAATAGAGAATGTTTTCCTAGGAGGTAAATGCCTTTGGCAAATGCACCAATGCATTTGGTGTTGCAAATATTAAAATGTTTTCCTATGCAACATTTTCAATCAATAGTATTGAAAAGAGGCAGTAATCTGAGAACTACTCTGTATGCCAGGAATGCCTTCAAATGATCTACCAAAAGGCTTTGCAAGAAACAGTACAATATAATTAGGGATTACAGAGTTCATCATGCAAAAGTATTTCTCTCTAATTCTGCATCTATATGTAAATTTGGTATAGGATTCCATACCTCATGGAGGTGTTGTCATGAAGAATAATTAGCTAGGTTTGTGTGCCCCATGGCAAAGTACCAGATTTTTAGAGGCTTAAATATCTTTTTAAAATCTGAATTACAAGGGCCTTCTTACACCAAGTTTGTTTCAGGATCAGGACCACAATCTACAATGTACTTTCAACCTTAAAAGTACATGAAGTTGTTAAGCATTATTGTCTATTTTGGGCCAGTCACATCCTCCCTGGTTTAATCTTTTTAAGTCTCCCCAGAAGGTATTGATTTAAACATGCTTTTATTTTCCTTTTTTTTGCTCATTTTGAAGAATGTACATTGTTCAGCCTGCAGCTCAGAGTTCAAAGTGCTAGTCTGGGCATCCAGATGCCCTCGCTTGGGAGCTCTTGAGAGAGCATCAAATCTTCCACTCAGATTTTAGCACTTTTTCTTTCTTAACTTAAATCACTTTAACTTAAAATGCTGTCACTGCAATGATGAAAGGCTGTTGATGGTAAAATGTTCTTGTCTACAGCCATTCCTGTCATCGTCACAGCAATAATTCTGCAGACATTGACCGAGACGCTCTCAAACCAGCTAATGGATGTAGGGGCTTTGATAACATCAATTATCATGCACCAGCTCCTGGGCCTTGCCAATCCTCCACCTCACCGGCTGTTTGCCCTTAGCAGAACACCTAATAAGTAGCATCTCACAAACAATGTTTTCATAATCTGGCTCTGTCATGGTAAACAAGTCATTCCTGGTTAGAAACCACATGCAAAATGTAAGCATTAGGGCAATTGCTGCTGTTAGCTATTACTGTCTAATTAATCACCTACAATGTACAGCATGCACTAAGTGAATTAATTGTAATGATCTTTTGAAAAGCAAAACAGAAATCCACTATTATTTCCAAAAGTGTGACTTGAATGTAGTAATTTACCACACAGCCGCATTCCAGACATAAATGAGGCTGAATTTATTTCTTGTCTTGTGTCTGATCTAATTACCTTGTGGCAGTAGTATAAAAATCAGTTGCAGTGACTCACTTCTTGAAAATTTATTTTGGTTCTTCTCAAAATCTTGGCCAGCTTGACCTCAGCAGCCTTCACCAGTTTGAAAATGCAAGTAATAATCCTCTGTAGGGATTTAGCCAGGTGTCCATTACAGCACGTAATCTGTGATGCAGCTTCCAGTATTCACACTGCAGAAGAGTTCGGCCCCTCTGTCTCTGTTCCTGAGTGACAAAGTCCATGAGGTCTTAATGTGGACAGGGAACACATTGAAAGAAACAACATCTTCAGTGGAACCCTGAGCCTGTGTGGGTGCCACGGGGGAGCTGTACAGGTGAGACCAGAGGCTTCACCTCAGCAGCACTGCTGCTGCTCCCCTGCTGGCATTCAGAGGTCACACTACTGCTGCAGCTCTGGTTTTGACCTAAATCCTCAGCCTAGGGTCACTGTGCTGTTCCTGGAGAGGCTTTTGGTAGGAAACTGCTGCCCAGGGGGAGCAAGGCCAGCAGAGCACCTCCAAGACCACTATGTACTTTCAAACTGGCTGGCACAAAGAGACATTGCTGTGTGGTAAAACAAACTAAATCCAGCTAGTTGAGGGGAAACCTACTGCGATCAATCAGCCCTACTCAGGAGCTTCTCAGGTAACTCTGCTTTTTCCAGCCAGGGCTGAATGGGACTGAGTCCTGTGATATGGCCACCGTCCTCACTGTGCCTGCAGATCAGGTACCTCCTCCTAAAGCCAACACCTAGACTGTCAGTAGTTTCAGTAACATTTTCAATTCCATGAGCAGCCAAAACCATAATCAATAGCAGCTTAATTTGCCTGCCTGCAAGGAGCTATCTAATATCAGTCTCCCATTACTGTACAGGAAAATAGCAGTTTTTTTCAGGTGGTCGTGGTTGTGGTGTTGGGAAAGACTCAGCTACCTTTTATGCTAATTGGCAGTAAAGTGTTTAGAAGTATTTATCAGTATTTAATTATTTAGAACTCTCCTAACGGCTTAAATATCATTTTGAAAAGTTGTAAATATTTTCCACATTGTCCTGCTAAAGAGCTGCTTCTTGGAAGGCTTGAATGAAGATCTATTTATGGCTGCCTGCTAGGCACAAAATCACTTAGAGATGCTAATGCTCTCGTCCTTCAGATGGCCCCGACACAGACTGAGCTTAGTTTCCACAAATTGGGCAAAGTTTGTCTTTGCTGTATTCATTTTACTGAGACAAAAGTCTTAAAGAGGATTATCCTAGAGATCAAGGCATTAAAATATGTAACTAATCCCAGTTAAATTAATTGTTTTCATAACATGTGCTGTGTAATAGTACATGTATTGAGGGACATTTGTGTAGAGTAAGACCCTTTTAGACTGTTTTGGTAATGTAAGTATGACTTACCATGCAAATTACATTTAAGATTAATTAGAAGCAGTTGAAAGCCAAGTTGCTAATAGAGAAAAGGGGAACCTGATTCCAAGCCTCTGAAGCAATAATTATGTTAAATATTTCAAAATTACATCAGCAATTGCCATGTCAGTAGAAGAGGGGAATTTACATACACTCATAATTTCTCTCCTCCTGTTAGAATTCAGAACATTTATTTTATTGGCTTATAATCAGCTTAGATTTTTTTTCTCCTAATTTTCTTTTTTAAGCACTTGAACTCCACACAGGTTATGTTGGTGTCATCAAATCATTCACCTCTTAAAAGAGAATTCTGTGCCATAAAATTAAAAGAATAATTCAGTTTCTTGGTGGGGGTATGCCTGAAGCTTTTATTAGGATTCTCATGTGCAGTGATGTCCCTAACCCGTTGTTTCAGCAGCAGGTTGTGGCACCACTGCTGCCACTGGTAAGAGTTTCAGTGCAGGACAGGCAGCACTGTGATTCTGACCTATTTCTCACAATACTCGGCCATTAATTGGAATAGGCTCATCTTTCTCTACACAGCTCTGTGCACAGAGCTGGAGGCTGCATTTCAGTTGCGAGGTAAGGGCTACCAGCTCCCAGTGTCAAACTGTATTCACGTTAGCTTGTGGGGTGTCCTCAGAGCCCCTCTCCCAGTTATCCTCTGATTCTGCTGGCACCTCAGCTTTTGCTAAAAAGCAACAGATAAAAGGCAAAGGGAGTAAAATAAATCAGCTAATATAGAGAAAGAAACACGACATCCCATACAGCCCGGGTGAGCTGCTGGAAGTCATAAAACATGCTTCCTCCAGCATCCAGGGACTAAGGGATCGGAGCGGCTTTAGCTTTCAGCACAGAGAATCACAACAGACTCAGCGGCTGCTGCTGGAGCAGCCACCTAAAGCCATCCCTCAGCAGTGCTCAATGCACCCACATGGGAGCATTCATTTGTTGGGTTTTGATACCTGTGGCTGCCCAGTGGAGTTGCTTTTGCAAAAGCAGAAGCATAAAGCATATAACTGTTATTACTTACAGGTTAGAGGTATAGAGATATAAGTGACCAGAATTTTCCGGGCAGCCTCAGACAGGTGTGATTTATGCAATCTGAGCAGCTTCTGATCAGCTGATATTTACATATAGCCAAAGGGTCTGGAACCTTACAGATTTCACAACATGTATATTTTCCCTGAGGAAAATAGGCCTGTGTAAGTCAGCAAATCCTGGCATTTGTATCTGATATATTAAATGGAGCTTAAGTATAAAAAAATTCTGTGTTTTTTGCTTGAAACTTACTTTTAATTTTCACTGTTTTATTCAAAAGGAAGGCATAGAAATAGCAACCATGAGCTTGAAATCAGAGCTGTAACAGATTATAGACAATATTTTGCAGAGTATTTCCAGTTACAGCTGCATGCTTTGAAGCTGTCAGTGTAACAAGCAGCATGCTGGTTTTCAAATAACCCTTTTTTGTTGTCTTGTAGTTTCTTTTCCTAACTTCTAGTCCCAGTGAATTGTTGTCAGTTTTAGCATTCAACTGTATTAACAAGAAAGACAGAGAAAGAAAATAGTATTTTCCAGCCCAGGTTAGATGAAGTTGCCAGTGGGGAGGTCAAAGTGAGTGCAGAAGTTCTTTTGCTTGTGTTTTGTGTTAGTATATCAAGGAGCAGAGCAGTGGCCAAGGTAGAAACTCATGTTTGAAACCTGTTTTCAACACTGGATAGCATTGAGTCGCTTCATTGCCTTCAGGCTTCGAGATGGAGAGAAGTATAACTGCAATTATAAGAAAAGAAAAGGTTGATCATCATGCCAGGGCTTGTTCTCTTTTCAGGGCAGGTGCAGGGAACTCTGATTAATGACAATAACAGCTACCTTAATGACCTCATCGAGCTCTGCTAGGCATAGGCATGTGCATATTTTTCCCCAGCAGTGCTGACCATCACTGAACAGAGGTTTCTTCCACAATCTGAGTGTCAGGGGGAGGGAAGGATACAGAACAGCAGTTGCTCTCTGGAACAAACACAGAATGAACAAGTAGTAAAATACTAATGTACTGCTGAAAGCTGAAATTAGATATAGGTGATTCAATGCAGTCTACAGGGTCTGATATCTTGGCAACTGCTGCAAGATATCCCCAATCTGCAGACAAAATAGCCTTTGTGAAGAAGCAGAAGATTGTAGTGTGAAAGTTAATGCATCAAAAAGCCAGAAAGAGAATAATTCACTTTCACCTTGCTTCAGAGGACAAGCAGCAGTAAAAGCTGTGCACTATTGGCAAGCTTTTTTTGTTGCTGTTTTTAACTCAACCCTCAGTTCAGAGCTCCAGCCACCTCGGCAGTGTTCCAGCTGGAGCCACTGACATCTCCCACCTAATCAAGTGCTGGATTATCTTGTCCTGATAAATTGAACCTGGTGCCTCATGAAAAGTCTTTTCTGAAGTACTTTGGTGCCCTGTAATAAGATGGCAGATACCTGAATCAAGCCCCGGAGCTGACAGAGCACTGTTTTTCTAATGGCTTTTGGTTGCAAGTGTAAATGTTTTAAGGCAAGGCAGTGTTGAGCTGAGAGCACAAGTTAAGCATGATAAATTTCCCACCTGGGTGAAAGGAAACTTGAAAGTGTACTGAATACTGGCTCATACTGAGTACACACAGGCTGCACTGCTAACAAAATACACTTGACCTAAAAATTAGTTCTTTTTTAGGCAGAGCTCTGAGGAACATCCTTGTTCCAAAAAGACATTCTCTTTGGCTGCTGCATCTTTCTAAGGAGTTGCAGTTATTGAGCTGTTAGAGACTTGCATGCTGTTCTTTGTCTTCTGTGACTCAATCCCTGGTCCAAGTCGTTCAGAGTAAATAAGCTCTTTTCATTCTTTAACATATACTGAGAAAATGCCTTATATTGCAGAAGCAAGGGTGCTCTTCGTGTGGTGTTTGTACATTTACTTTAACAGATAAACCAGCCAAGATGAATCTCATTAAGATAAAGTTTAGAGGCATTTGTTTTTTCTTTCTTGGCTTCCCTCCTGAAGAAAAGCTCAGTCAAGAGACATCTTATGTGTCACACTCACCTCTGTGGTTCCCCTTGTAACACTGCTTTGCTCTTTTCCAGGGGAATCCCTACATGTGCAATAATGAATGTGATGCGAGTACCCAAGAACTGGCTCACCCTCCAGAACTGATGTTTGACCTGGAAGGAAGACATCCCTCCACGTTCTGGCAGTCCACAACTTGGAAGGACTATCCAAAGCCTCTTCATGTCAATATTACCCTCTCCTGGAACAAAACCATTGAGCTTACAGATAACATAGTTATCACCTTTGAATCTGGCCGTCCAGACCAAATGATCCTGGAGAAATCACTCGACTATGGACGAACGTGGCAGCCCTACCAGTACTATGCCACGGACTGCTTAGATGCTTTCCACATGGATCCAAAATCAGTGAGGGATTTATCACAGCACACAGTCCTAGAAATCATTTGCACAGAGGAATACTCTACCGGGTACATGACAAATAGTAAAATAATCCACTTCGAAATCAAAGATAGATTTGCTTTTTTTGCTGGACCTCGGCTTCATAACATGGCTTCTCTTTATGGCCAGCTTGACACCACCAAGAAGTTAAGAGATTTCTTTACCATCACAGATCTGAGGATAAGACTGCTTAGGCCAGCAACTGGTGAAATATATGTAGATGAGCAACACCTGGCACGCTACTTTTATGCAATTTCAGACATAAGGGTATATGGAAGGTAAGAGAAAATATAACTTCAGAAACAGGCTGTTTGATTTGAGAAAGTATTCAAAACTGCTTATTTCTCCAAAAATTATGCTATTTTCTGCCAATGTTCATTGGAAATCTGGCTCAGCTGAAGGCCATTGCTGTCATACCAGAAGTTTCTGACTCAGGCACAAGGTCTGGATGTTGGCTGGCACTTCCCTTGGATCTGAGTCCTGGGTCTCAGGCAGGATGGCATTGGTTCATGCCTTGGCTCAGGAATTCACCCTAGCAGTGGGACACTTTCTTCTCCTATGTAGCTGGAGTCTGATCCAGTGGCAGTTAACTAAAAACAGAGATTCTGTTTTATCATTTGACCTTTCCAGGCCTCAGATGTGAGCTGTGATTGATACAGCAGCCCTTGCACAAACCCTTCCCACTAGGTCTGGCTGTGAACAAGGAAAGCAGTGGAGATTAGAGTCCATTCCTTGTACTTAAATAAGCTCTGAAATACAGAGAAGCTGAATTAAAACAATGTTTTAGATAGACTGATTTGACTATAACAGAGATGATTATTCAGCTGGGTTCAAGACAAACGGTTCCCTCCAGGGCAAGTGGTGGCTGGTATCAAGTGCTGTAGTCCCAAAAATAATAACTGCAGTGACATTCCTATCAGGAAATTTTCTTCCCACCTCAAACTAGCAATAGACTGATGCCCTCAAGCAGGAGGGTGATCCCTTTGTATGGCTCTTGGATGCCAAGTTGTTCAGAAAAAATAAGTGGGATCACCTCTACTAGCAATTCACTCACCAGTCTAATATACCTTTTCTTCCTCCTCTATTTCTCCTATGTAGAGTTTAGGACTTCCTTTTTAAAAAACGTTTTTCTTTTTCTTTAAGAGAATCTGAGTATCAAAGCAAACAGAAAAGCTAATCTATCTTGGAAGGCCAGGGACTTTCTTTGCAGACCCAGAACTGAGTGAAAAAAAAAAATAGCAACAGTGATTGTATAAAACAGTGCTGGCTATATTTTTGTTATTCCTGTAGTGAAAATCAAAATCATCAAAATATATTTCTTAGGACCAGAGATTTAACATGCAGTTACAATCTTCTGTGTCCACACCAACTGTATATCCATTCATACAGAATTACTAGTCCAACATTTGAAAATCTAAAATAAATGTTGCTGGTTTAAGCTTTTTGCAGTGCTCATTAGTAACATTGTAAATTATTTTTCAGAAGTCTCTTGGGAGGGCTAAGTGGATCATGAACAGCTTAAGATACTGTTTGAAATAGTTTGGTAAAATTAGCTTCAATGTAAAAAAATAACACCTATTTAATGTGTAGATTTTCTCCACTGGGCTTCACATAGGTTAGCTCTACTGAAGCATCATATCAAAGCTCAGGATTTGTAGGTCCTCAGGCATTAAGGAAAGCCTGTTCCCCATCTGAAAACCCATTTGGAGCTTAGTCTGACTTCAATTAGATTATCATTACTTTATCAAAGAAAGCATCTGAAGGATTAAAAAAGAGTGCATTGCATGCAAATTAGAAACAGAAACTGTCTGAGCACATCTGGGGCTCACCAATCTTGTGAAAAATTATCTATAGAAATGAAGCGTGACTGTACAGAGAACTTATCTGATGCTGATGCTTGTTGCCTAAATGCTGCAGTAATTGGACATGTGCTTTAAGAGTATCTGATGTGTAATAGTACCTCACTAGATCAGATTCATGTGAATCCTTATCACTTTTCTGCTAATGAGAAGAACAGCCCCTTTGGGATTTGGTGCCATTCTCTTCAATATCTAGTGAGCCTTCCTTGTTAAAGTCCTCAAGGCTTGCTTGCTGCCAAGTAGCTGTGGGGCTGCAGTACACAGCCCCTGCTTGTTCAGTTGCACCAGTTGTAACTTGCAATAAGCCCACTGTTACACAGGTTTAGGTATTTTTTGTCTCTTCCAGAAACTTTATGGCGTCTCCCCCCAGAGTCTCCCAGTCAACACTCCCAGCATGTGCCCTGCATGCCCTGGGCACGGGAACCAGGGGAGGGAAGCAGGCCTTAGCAGGGTAGTTGTGCCACTGTTTCCAGTTCAGCTGAGCTGTCCAGCTCTGGAGCCTTAATTTAGAATGTTAGCTGGAAATTTTGCTACCACTATTCATATTCTGGGCTTTGAGAGCCAGCTACTTCTATAAATTTGGTAACTCTAGACTAGATTATTCCATGAAGATAGGTTGCAAAGGGAGGTTACCAAGGAGCTTGACATGTAGAGGAGGAGGGATGCTGGCAGACACACTTTAAAGCTAGTCCTTTTTCTGAAAAATATAACCTGTAGGTCAAGTATAGTTAAAATCACCAAAGCTCATAATAGCATATTTCTAAAGGCAGTATAACATGTAATTTGTTTCACACTCTGTTTAAAACATCAATGACAGTGAAAGCATCTATCTTAAAGCCACTATGTTTAGTATACAGGTTACTTTGATGGTTAATACTTCACAGTGAATTATAGGTAGGAGATTTGCCCACTTAATATAGGTTTGTTTTGTCATTGCTTTGCATTTTGGTGTGAAATAAGCCTGATGTATGTTGCATTAGAGATGAAAACCTGTGTACTCTCAGTGAATGCCTTTCCTCCTCTATTACCACCTGTTTATTCTTCTTCAATTTACCACTTCCATTGTGTATTTATTAAGGCGATGAGAAAAGGAAACGTGGCTGTTAGCAATTTCAGCAACCCCATTGTGCTCACATTATTCAAGAAACCTAATAATCCACATGAAGTAATTCTGACTTACTGATGGTCTGCTTCACTAAATCAGGGTGATTTTTTCTAGTGAATAATGGACGATGCAGTGTGCCAGTACCTTAATTAAAGAGAGCCTCTCTTATTCTTGATCTTATTTTAATTTACAGGGTAATACTACAATAATATCACTAATGGAAGGTACATTAAAGGGCATAAAGTAGCATTAACTGTATTAAATTATGGCACTTGTGTTAATTAACTGCCGAAGCAAGATGGTCCTAACAGCTAGAAAGGTCGACTAATGCATAAATAAAATCTTCTGGGATGGGAAGCTAAGAAAGAGAAGACATTTTCCCTCCTCTGGCCTTGCTGCAGAGGATCAGAGGGTGTCATGTGCCACAGCCTCAGGAAGGTTTCCTTCACTGTGCTGCCTGCAGAGGTGGCCTGACCTGTCTGCAGGCTCTGCCTGTCTTCAATTCCACGTGAAGGACAGTCCTGGCAGTAAGCAGGGAGGTGCAGCTCCCAGCTCTAAACTTATTTTTTGTGGGAGAAATTCCCTAAAATGCTGATAATAATTCCTTTGAAGTCAGGCTAAAGATTCCTAGCAGATTTTGGATCAGACTGTTGAAGGTTAAACCATGTTAATTTAAAAGTATTTTTTCTCTAACTGTTGTATTTTCAGTGACATGTACATTTATACACTGTCAATTAACTGTAATTCGGGATGCTTGGAAAAACCATGGTCCCAGTGGGTAACAGAATGACTGACTGGGTAAAACAAAGGCTCTTATTGCTTTTGAATGATTAGGTTTTGATCTAAGAGCCACCAGTTTCTTTCTGACACCAGAATATCCAGTCTCTGCACAATGTTATTAAGCCCTTTGGAATTTATTTTTATACTCTTCTCGCCTTGAAGCTTCTGTATTTAAGCCCCAGGGTTTTCAGGGCGCCTCAGCTGCAATAGAAACCTCTAACTCACAGTACGCACATGAAAAGTAACCTCAGTTTTAACAGATCCTTGCTTTCATATTATCTATTCGAAATTTAAATCCATCTCAGCATCTGAATAAATTCATCTGAAGGAAAATGTATTTGCTGCTTAGGGGGTTGGGACTTTTTTGTCTTCCTGGCCAGCCCGCCCCTCGTGCCAGCCGTGAGCCTGAGCTGCTCCTGGGGCTGTGGTGGGGTGGGTGGGTGAGGGCCCTGCCCCGGGTGGGAGCTCACCCTGCAGCCTGGGGCAGGGGGTTCCACCAGGCAGGCTGGGCTGCACGGGTTCCATCCTCTGGCTCGTTCTGGAAATGCCATCTGTGGATGGATTAACTGGAGTAAATCGCCCTGTTACTCTGCCATACGCTTGCCAACGCTATATGATAATGTTCCTCTCTAGTTTACCCAAAAGCAGAACTTTGCCCTAGGGAAGTGGTAATATATAGAAATGCTGTAGTTTTATTTGTAATAGAAAATGTTTTCATTGATGCTCAGCTCAGAACCAGACCATCAATATTAAGATATGTAGGCTTCAAGCTTTTAAGGAGACAACTGAATACCATTCTTGACTCTAGTATTTATTTACCATACTTGAATACTCTTTGTTTTACAGGAACACTTGCATAAGCAGCTTTTTTCCTTTGAGATTTTCACTAGTGTTTGGAGGGAATCTAGCAGTTTCCCTGATTAAATTATAAACTCATTAGAGAGCAGGAAAGAAAAAGAAACATATATATTTAAGAGCATGTCAATTGATCTGTAAGTCCCAAGTGCAATTTTTGCTTTTTTAAAATATCTGCAGTAATGTGTCACTAAGGAAAATGGTCCTTCATTTTCTGTAAACAAATCTAGGATCATCAGGAACGGAAATAATTAAATGGTCATGGTGTTTATTCACACTGAACAGTCTCCAGGGGTTTACTCAGTGAGGTGTCCTGGGTGGGTTTTACTCCTGCCTGTGTTTGGGTAACGCTGATTTCCACCCTCCATCCTGGTGACACAAGTCCTGTCCCTCAGCTCAGTGTGGCCTCAGGCTGGAAGGGGAGCAGAGCAGTAGAGTCTGATTGCTGCCCAGGACTCCCGTTCTGCTTCCTGCTTTTCAAATCAGTGGGTTTCAATCACCAGGTGTCACTCACCACCTTGGCTCATTAGCATCTGGTCATCTTTTCTTTTTTGCAAGACATCAAGTATTTCCATACTTATCTCCCACAGCTGTCTCTCAAGGAAGCTCAGTATCGTGCAGGATCAGGGGTTTTGAGGAGAGGCACCAAGCCTTTTTGTAGTATAATTAATTTTGCCATTGAATATTAAAGGAGTAGAGATAAAAATCCTGATGAAAGAAATGCGGATTTTTCTTTCTGTATTGCTTTGTATGCTGAAAAGCAATCCAAAGAGCCTTTCTGAATAAATTCAGTGACTCCAATAGCTTGCAGAAACTTTCCTTTAAGCTTTTCAATTGAAAACAGTGCAATTTAATGCAAACACTGAAATAAGCTTAAGGATCTCCTGTATCACATATACAAATGATTCCTGGCACAGGGATGTCCTTCTGGTTGAAGTTAAAGCTGGAGTGGTACAACGTATTATCACATTAAAAGTTTAAAAATTTCTAACTATTTCACAAGTAATAGGAACTTCCATTTTTTTAGGTGTGGGTTTGTTTGGGGTTTTTTTAAGTTTACATTCTGATCGTTTCCATGGGTATCAGTGGGGTGGTATTGCCTGCCATTAGTTTTGTTCATGTCAGTACCTGATTGCATTTGCTTTGGAGCTGATTTTTCCTGGACACTTCTCAGTGTGTGAAGTGCCTCAGAAAGTAATAGCTGAATCCAAAATATCCACATACTTTCTCTTGATATAGGCGATGTTTATCTCTCTCTCTGGTTTGTTTTTTGTTTTTGTTATTTTGGTTTGGGTTGTGTGTTTTTGGTTTTTGGGGGTTTGTTTGTTTGTTTGTTGTTTTTTTGTTGGGTGGGGTTTTTTTGTTGGGTTTTTTTTTCGGTAGCTGTAGTAGATAACCTATCTATTTTTATCTGTGATCTAGGGAAATACCTGAAACTAAGAGAGTTAAACTCTACTGCCTTTCCTTTCATTTCCCTTCAGAACAGTGCCGTAGTATACTCTGTATCACTCCATGTATGTTAAAAGTTAAGTATTGAAACAAGAGACCAGTCCTGATACTCGTTTCAAATGCCATCCTGAACCCATTCAGTTTCAAATGCATGTAGGAGGAATGAGGGAAAACAAGTGATAAAAAGGAAGGGAGAAGGAACAAAAGGGAAAAAAAGGAGGAAGGGAAGAGAGAAGGAGCAAAAGGGGGGAAAAGGAAGGGAGGGAGAACAGAAGTCAAAGGGCTATCTCAGCTTCTGTTTCAAAAAAAAAATAAAAGAGAAAAAACCCACACCCAGTCTGTTCATCATGTATCATGTCTGTGTGATAGAGCTGATGTAAAGCAGCCAATTCTGTTAAGTCCAGTGATACAGTCATGCCTATTCAAAACTAGAAAGTGAATTAGTAAAGGTCAAGGTCTAATAGTGTCATTATCTGGGGTCTGTGAGACCCTTCTTACCATTCCCTCCGGAGTCTCCCTCTGGGATTTTTGTGCTCAGCAGTACTAGTGACCTATGCACACAGGGAATCATCACAGTCTCTATTTGATCACAGCAGACTGTAGTGAAAAACTCAGTAAAACACAGGTGAAGCGTATAGTTAACTGGGCTGAACTACAGGGTATGTTTTCAGTCCTGCTGTAATTCTGTTCCCATAGATTATCATCTTGTAATGGAAAAGTGAGGAAGGAGCTACAGAAACACATGGCAATGCTGCAATCTTAGCAGGCAGCAATATGGTCAGGGAAAAGGAGATGAGGATCTGCACTGCAGGTCATATTCCCAAGAGGAAGTCTGGCTGCTGGCGTGTTCAGGAAAGCACAATGCTGGCTGCAGCCCTTTGCAGGAGAACAGGCTGTGTCCCGGGAGGCTTGTGGGTTTGGGGAGAAATGAAAGGATGCTGAGTCGCAAGAGGTGTCCTAAGGACATTAGGAGGGAGCAGGAACTGCTGAACTTCTTGACATACAGCCACTCCTGAATGAGACCACCTGTACTTCTTGCAGAATACTGAGTCCTTGGAGCCTGAGAGTCAGTCTGTCAACAGCTCAGCCTGGTTGCTCACACAACAGTTCATCCAGACATTTATGCTGGAAATGCCGCTATACTCAGGAGTAACCCAGAAGTGAAGGTGTACTTCACTAACAATTATTTTGACATATCTGGGATGATGGTCACCATTTTGAAATAACTAGAAATTGAACAGAAACCATAAGGTTTCTGTTTCCATAAGGGTAAGGGTAAGGCAGATTATCCATAGCTTCATACTGTAGGTTACATCTGATCAGGCCTTGGGATGTACCATGGACAGTGAGATACATGGTTCGTGCATCCGCCCCTATTCCATTTGTGCAGGGCAGGTTTCTAAAGTCATTCCTCCAAACCCTTGAGTCTGTCTTCTGACTTTGATGTTCATGTAAATGCCAATAATTGTCTGCTTCTTCCTTGCAAAGTCCCTTGGAAGACCCTGTGATTCTTTTCATTTTCTCCCGTAAATCAGTTTCTGTCTTTATGGTAGCATTGAGTGCCTTTCCTGTCTGCCAAGCAGCATTCCCACTTCCACCCTCTCCAGATGTGTGTTGTCCTGTAATATGAGCCAATATCTGATATATTAAGGTTTATAAAGTATTTTGAAATGCAGTTAAGAAGGACTGGTAGAGAAGCACAATGGGTTGTTATATTCTGCCCTCTGTGCACCATCATTCATAAAATAGCCATGGAAGGGGATGCTGGTGGAAATGTTAATCATACCAATACTGTCCCAATGGTAAAGTGGCATGATGGTTCATGTTTAACTGCCACCAGTATTTCTGTTACACCACACATTAAACCTATTAACAACCAAGAAGATAGAATTTTGTTACAATAAGGATATATACATTGAGATATGCATCTTCACACTCAACTAATTAGTTACCATCGACTGTTTTTACTTTGCTTGGTGACATGTGGTATATAAATCATTACAATATGTTAAATGAAAATGGTTGGTAATAGGGTAACCATCTGCTCACTGTTGGAAAGTTAGCAGAGGAATATAGTAAGCTGTACTTCTAGTAACGATGCTAAACTCACATCCTTGAAATACCAAATATCTAAAAACAGCTGCCTTCACTAATGCCAACATTGCTAATACGTCTCTTACCCTTTTCATTTTCAGAAGTAAACCACATATTGTAAGAGGTAATTTTGTTCTTCAGCTTGAACTTGATTTCAAGGCTAGAGTCTGTAACAGCAATGTGAACCACCGTATTGGAGAGCCTGATGTTTTCCTTATATTGTGTTGAGTGCTTCTGAACAGCCAATAAATAATCAGGCTGCACACTTTTCTCAAGACATCTTTTCATCCACAAATATAATTAAACCCCCTTTCTCCCCTAACCCTGACTGCCAGGCCCTTTTTCAGGGATGACATTATTTTGTCAGTGATAGATAGGTGGCACATTGCTGTCTGGTAACGTGTTGTGCTGGAGACCATCAGAGGGTGCCTGCCATCTAATAACCTCCCATGCCCTATGAGCATCACAGATCACCACTGCAAAGAGGGATCAATTATTTTGCCACAGACATGTATTATCAGGGGCTGTCACATACCTTCGTAATGAGGTTTCCTGGATACCAAGCAACAAAGTAATGCATTGGAAAATTAGCAGTGGGACGAGAGTGAAGGACTGCCTGCCAAAGTTGAGGCTGTGCCTTCAAGCCAGAGCAGCTCCTTCTCTCCTTACCCATTCAGTCATCTGCTGGTCAGGGTCACGATCACAGTGCTGACGTGCTGGCTCCCCCATCAGTAATATATTGCACTATCACCTATCAGAGAGATTAATATGTTCCTGTATTGAATTCCCGAGATGTGGCTCTCAGCCTTAAAGAAGCTGAGGAATTAATTTGGCTTCCACTGTCTGAATGGAAAGAAGTTTGTGATTTCATCCAAGTCAGACGCTGGTGCTGCCGCGGCTTGCTCAGAGCACGTTGGCAGCGAGGACTGGTGTTTGTTCAGGAGGGTACATCTGGCAGGGCAGTGTCTGATTTAAGGTTGTGCTTCCAGGGGGGCACCTGCAGGGGAAGAGGCTGCAGGAGAGCTCATTAGCCTGGCAGTTTCTCAGCTCCAGAATGAATTACAGAATAAGGTGTGGGGTCTACAGGGTCTCAAAAAGCGGTGGCATTGTGTAGGTGTGCTGTCCTGCAAAGCTCGCTAGGTTTAAAATGTTACAAGGAGACTTTCTGTGCTAACACATTTTCCTTTGTCACCTTGCAAGAAAAGAAGCACTGGCTAAAGGCTGCACATGTTTGGTGACTCCATTTGATTCACAGGGAACACTTGCCTGTTTCAAAATGGGGTGTCTGCACTTTGAAGTTATTGGGAGCATTTATAGACAGGGATGCTGTGATGAGCAGCACTTCATAATACCTCAAAGGCATGGTGCCAGAGCTGGGAATTTGATAAGCTGAGGTCCTCAATTGGATTCCAGCAATGGTCACAAGTTTTAGGAAGCTCTCATTTGAAATTGCAAGCAGAGGAAAAACAGGATTCTTTCTCTTTAATTATATTAGTTTTATTGAACTGAAGCATTGCTTCAGTTCCCAGAACACTTTATATATATTTTAATGCAAGTTGCCAGATACAGAATGGTTGCAGGACTGTTTATTGCTTCTGACTTTTATATGTGGTAAAACAGATTTTACTTATTTTCCCCTTCAATTCTCTTGTGCACGAAGGATCTTTAGATGCTGGGATGGTGTTTACTGAAATTGTCATAACCATAGTAATTTAACTTCATTGATTTGGTAATGGTTCTATACTGCTTTGGTTTAGGCCTATTCAGAAAAACCAATCCAAGCACATGAACATGCACTGGAGTCCAGAAAACTCTGGCAGCTTTTTGTGCAGGAAAGGAAACATTCATTCCCTCAGTAGCTGGTCTTCTTCATTGGCATTAGATTTTTCTTGTATTTATTGGCCTGTGGGCTGTTTCTTCCTTTAGAACTAGAGCTGTTGATTCTGCCATCTAAGTACAACCATGAACAGACCTGGAAAAGTTTTGGGTTTTTTTTCAAAAATTTACCACTTTTGCCCCAGAATTAGAGCACAGCAGGTCCCACAACCTTCTACTCCCGTGGGGGAGTGGAGACAGCAGGAGCGGGGAGCAGCAGTGGCAGCTGGGCCTGGGGACAGAGCTGCAGTATGACAAGGCATCTTTTGTCAGTGACCCACTTCAGGAAATCCTCCTTCCCTTGTCCCACACCCTGCATACCTCCAGCTGCTCATTTCTCACTGTCTGTGATCCTCTTTTCCATGATGTGATCATCACTCCTTCAGCTGAAGCGCATGGGGAGTCGCTGCCCATGTGGCTTAAGGAAGGAATAGAAACCTTCAGGGGGAACATCTTCCTTTACAATAAAAAAAGTAAAGCTATTATACTTTGTCAATGCAGAAAATAGCTTATCATTTAACAAGCTTCATTAAAGATCTCGTGTTTATGGGACCCTGCCTTCCTTCCTTTGAATGCCCCTGAAATAATTCTTCCAGCAGGACAGCAAAACAGCAAGGAGCCAGTTACATTTTTAATCACTTGTGTCCCATAGGAATTGCAGTCTGCCAGCAAGGGCAGCTCCTTCCCCTCTGCAACACAGGAGAAGAATTAAAAGATGGGAAAGAAGAATTAAAAGATTCTTCTGTGGTTTGAGAATGGTGGGTTACAGTTATTAATGAGCTAAGGATCAAGCAACCTGAGTGTCATTAACTGCTAATATTCTGCTACTGAAAATGTTTAACCTAATCCAGAAGCTAGATGGGAGGGCAGTTGGAGCAGGGGTGAATAAAGGGCTTCATCCTCCTTTTCCATTTGTTTTGTTCCTGAGTAGTGAGGGGGAAGTGGAGAAAGAGTTGGATGAAATTAAAAGTAAAATGAAAAAATAATATTTCATTTCCCCTCTAATGTACATGTCTTGAAAGAAATTTTCAATAATTTAGAACCCTTACACACCCAAAGCAGTTTGTATCATTGTACCTTCTCATCAGGCAGGTGAGTTAGACACTGCAGGAGTGTGGACCCTCAGTGTGGTGATTCTTTCCAGTCGCTCCAGATGGATGACAGCAGTGGCCTCCATTCTGACACGTACAAATACCTCGTGCTTGAGACTTGATGCCTTAAAATACATATCCAACCTTTTTGTTTTTAAAGATACTGAATCACTGTATTGAGAGAGCAGATCCTGAAATATCTCGTCCTTCCAGTGGTTACTTTTGGAGACTAATGCTGACTTTGTGGTCTATATGTTGGTTTGTTTGTCTGTCTGTTAGTGCTTCATGAAATATAGATGCTTTAAATAGGAGAGATGCGAGACAGCGATACCACAGGAATGACAAAGGGTTATGGGTTTTGACTCCAAAGGATGTACTTTTAGACTTCCCTGGTTCCCTCCCTGTACAGTCATAGCCGTGGTTTGACTAACAAATGCACAAGAAGTGTGTGGCTGACATTCAGCCTGCTTGTGAATTGTGGAGAGGAGATACATATGCTCTGAAAGACTTCATCCAAAGAGCATCACTTGATACATCACTCACAGATTTTTAGAGACATTTGGCATTTAAAATTAAATTATGTAACAGCGGTTGAGTGCTGACTCTCAGAAAAAAAAATTGGAGATTTTGGAAATTTTGACTGTGTTTTATTATACCAGGGCTTTTGGAAAGCTCTTGCGCATATTAGGACTACAGAAAAAGAGCTTACTGCCACTGAAAAAGATTCAGCAATTTAAAATGGGCTGAGTGAATGTTGTAACAGGAGAGAGACCTTTTGGACAATTGTGCCAATATCGCTGCAATGCAAACACAGTTAATACAACATAAAGTCCAGTCTCAGTGTCCTGTGTGCAGGAGCTTCCCCCTAATTCATAACACATAAAAATGTGTACTTTTTATATTGTCATAAACTTAGCATATTTTTAAAAAAGGTTTAAAAATTCAGCTGCTATAACTACATTAATGAAACAAGGAAAGAGGAATAATTGCCCTGAGGTGTAGGGGAGAGCAGGGCACTTGTCCTGCCTCACAACCACAGGAGCAGGGGCTGGCTAAGACTCAGAGGGGGCAGCTGTTTTGCCAGGGTGTTCTCACAGTTCCCATTCTGCAGTGCTTGCATCTCAAGAGAAACCTGTTACAGACCAAGACTTTTTTCCTTATTTTATAGAGTCCTCTACCTTCACAGGTAGGTCAGCATCTGAAAACCCAGAGAATATTATGAAAAGGTAAAACTGAGACAAAATACAGGAGTGATTTGCATAGGGGAAAAAAAGAAGAGTAATAAAAATATTGCAGTCTCAAAACAAACAAACAAACAAAACTACATTCAACTTCTGTTAGAAGAACAGATGCCAGCAGCTTGTCCCCTTTGTGATATGATTATACGGCCACTAAGTCATTTGGCTCAGTCAATGTGCTATATATCATGATAAATCTGTGTATACCAGAAAATCTACAAGTGCTGCCCTTTTTTCTCCTGATGTTTTTTGCCCAGTTTGCAAGCAGAGAACTGCTTTAACAAGATTTGGGGACACTTCTGAGTCCTGCATAAGGCTCTCCTCTCCTGGCTTGTGTAGGTCAACAGGAAGAAATGCTGAGCAGGCATGAGGACAGATGAGGAATGACAATGAACAGCAGTGGTGGGAAAGGAGGTCATGACTGCTGTGGGCACCATCCTAAATCCCAGTGAGCTGTCTTCCCCCTTCTCCTCTGCAGCCCTCATTGTGTGTGAGAGAGAACACAGCTATAAACACGTCAGACACAAACAATAACTCCTTCATCCCCAGAAGTACTACTTACAAAAATATTTTCTAATGAAGTGGCTATTATATTTTTCTTCCTGATTTTTTATTTGTGTAATTCAGGGAGTTTCTGATAATTATGCCCAGATTCATTAAAGATAAAGCTCTGTGTCATGCAGGCATTTTTATAAGGATTCTCTCAGGGCACTGAGGTCTCTTCCTACTCATCAGGTCTACAGGACAAATACCTCTTCTTATTTTCAATGGATGGCAACTCTCTGTCAGTGTGCAAACAAAACTCAATTCATTTTGAGCAGCGTGCTTATGCCCTGAAGAATGCTTCAGCACAAGGAAGCTCTTGTTCACCATCTGACTGTACCCCAAAATGGATCCTGTCCTATCTCGCTAGATCTATTCCTGGTAATAACTTGCTGCTTGAGACATAGATACTGCTGGACCTCCCTGCATTACGGACTTCTGCGATTTTTTTCAAATCTAAGCTCTTTCTTTACCTGCATTTATTAGTTCTCTATTATTTTTCATAGAGCTATTTATTTAATATACACATAGTAACACCTTTTACTTCCAGATTAGCTCAGTCTTTGGGAAACAGAAACAGCTTGTATATTTTGCAGTGGAGTTACAGTCTGAGGAAGACTGCTTGACATTTCAGGGAAAACTGCGAAGTTTGTATAGGATTTTAAAAGCTATGTTATGCAAGCTGGAATTGCTAAGGTTTGTTCTTCAGTATAAACATGTAGTGATTGTTTCTGTCAGCAGTATTTCACTGTTGCTTTCCCCTATGACAGCCTTACATTATTCATAACTTAAAATCTATTCTTTAAATTTTCAGTTATAAGAGTTTCCTGGCGGGGGTCGCAGAATATGAAGGGAAGTATTGATTTGAAACATTTAAAATATAAATGAAGTTGTTTAGTTCTTCTGGTACATGGAATATTATAGCCACCGGATCAAATTCGACCCCCAGCATGTCTGTTTTCATAGACAACAAAAACATGTTCCCAACCTCTCAGTGGATGCTGCAGCTTCTGTGTGAACATTCTTTGATTTACCCAGTATTTGTTAAAAACAAACATGAATAATAAATGTTCCAGAGCACTTGAAGGCCAAAAGCGATCTCTATTTTATTGTCCTCTGACATTAGGTCAGAACTTTTAAGACTTTAAAATACAAGGCTTTAAAACTACCAGCCCTTTGTCACTTGAACTTTTCAAAGCAGTGTCAGCAACCCCATTTGACAATGACATACACAAAGTCTCTTGTCCCATGTCACACAAGTTTGTGGCTAGGACAAATACTAAACCCAGTGGCAGAGCTCTTTTGGCACTGGGGGAAACCAGCACTGGTGGTACCACGATGGGCAGCCCTGTGTGCATGTCCACACGTGTCACCTGCTTGTGTCCACACGTGTCCACACGTGTCACCTGCTCGTGTCCACACGTGTCCACACGTGTCACCTGCTCGTGTCCACACATGTCACCTGCTCACGTCCACACGTGTCACCTGCTCATGTCCACACGTGTCCACACGTGTCACCTGCTCATGTCCACACGTGTTCACATGTGTCACCTGCTCGTGTCCACATGTCACGCACTCGCTGCTCCAAGGGCAGTGCCACAGCCAGGGCCCCTCTGCCTTTCACCACCTGAGCTCCTTTGCAGCTGCCTCTGCCCAGGACTGCTCTGGCCACCCACCTCTGAGACCACATCAGCCATTTGGAGTGACTCCCACAGACCTTGTGGGCCCCTTCCAACTCAGAATGTTCTGTGATTCTGCACTTAAATTATTCCCTTTAGATTTTTCTTTGGTAAAAAGCAGGTAAAATGGGACCGTTTATCATCTATCACAAGCATTCTAATACTAAAAAGTATTTTCAATTTTCCCATCTTTGTATAATTCCACTCACTTTAATACAACATAATAAAACATTTGCAGATTCTAACCATTTTATTGGCTTCAATATAACAATCAGTAATGTCTGTAATTAAAAAGTACTGTCATGGTATTCTTCAAAAAGAAAATAAGCTTTCTCTACACAAAATCAGCAATTGAAATACATTAGATGAAAAAAGAATTGTTTTCCAATTTAAAAAGATACACTTAGAACTTTATTTCCTAAACTGTTTAAAATTGCTCCCAACATATGGCATTGTGTTTGTGGTGGTGTTATACCAACAGGGCTGGAGATAGGGTGACCCAGTAACTCTTTCAGTATCTTAAGTTAGCTATAGGATGCTAAGTTGCTTTTGGCAACTTCAGCAGCTCACTTTTCATCGAGTTTTCTTCAGCAGGAGAAAGGATTGGTATTTTTGAAGTATAAATTATTCGCAAAAGAAATTTCTATCCAGGATAGGTGAAATTATCTTCAGAATTTAATCCACATTAGTAAATACTTTTGACTAATTTTTCTGAAAACTCAAAAGAGGTTCAATTTTTCCTTTGGAAATATTTTTCTTTAAAAGATCGTCTTAAAAAAATCTAAAATTGAATTTAAAATCTGAAAATGAAACTTCTTTTTCCCCCTAGTTTGTTTTGTTTTGTTTTTTTTACGTTCAGTCAATGAACTGAAAAAATCAATTACTTGCAATGGCACTACTGGCAAATAGTTCTTACTATAATCATTCCAGAGGGAATTATTCTGTGACAAGGTGCTTATATTGTATGGAATTTAGAAGTTAAGAAATTGAAGCTAGCATGATAAACACTGAGAAATGTCGGTTTGTTTTTACACTTTCCTCTTTCAAGTTATGACTCCAGTTGAGATGAAAAACCAAAAGAAGAAAAAGGCAAAGAGGACCTGTAAAAGCTCTACGTATTTTAAAGTGGATTGAGAGTGTCTGCTTTGATAATAAGCAGCTATCGATCCCAATTATTTTAGATGGAGCTGTGAGGCCTGAGCATTTTAAAAGTCAACCCTAATGAAACACAAGAAAACACCAAGACAAAATTAGTTTTGAAATCTTGACTCAGCTTCACTTGCTCTGAACAGGTCATTAAACCCTCTCAGCTTTGCTGGTTTAATCATGAGTACCTGGAATACAGTCCAGAGGAGAACAGAGCTGCCCTATAATTATCCTTAAGCTGAAGTTCAGCAGCGTGGTTTTTCAAGGAGGGCTCAGTTCAGCTGCCCTCACACCTTGTTCTCCTCCACCCTCGTGAGAGGCAGAGGCAGCAGCAGCTGCTCCATGGCAGTGCTGCAGGGGCACAGGGCATCCCAGGCCTAAATCCAGCAGCACCAGCATCGAGCACAACAGCAACACTGGGAGCAGCAGGACACAGCTTACCTGGGGAGAAAGGTGCCTTTCAAAGCGGCTGCAGCGCTGAACCTTGGGCACTGCCTTCTGTGCAGTGAGGTGAAGGTGTGAGCCTGAAAAGAGAAGTGTTAAGGTAGTTTTCAGAATCAAACATTAGTCTGCACAATTCAAAAATATTTTAGATATTTATCATTTTAAAATTTCCACTAAGAGGACAGGCCACTTAATCATGGGCCAAAAAATTTCATGTCTGGATTCTCAGAAGTCTGAAAAGACAACTACCTGAATTACATTTCTGTTTATGCCCTCACTTACCCCAGCAGTTTTTCTAAATTTCCAAACAGTGTCCAGACATCTCATGGTGATACTGAAAATAAAAGAGCGCCTTTATCAATATTTTTTGTACCTTTCCCCAACACATCTCCTATAAAGCAAGAGATAAAAGAAAGGAAATCTGATTTTTTTGTTTAAAGCACTTACAGCCTAGTTTTTTCAGGGACTGCTAGGTCATATGTAACCATTAACAGAACCTAACTTTGTTTTTTGGTATGCTTTATTGCTGGTTGTGTATTGGTGGTTCACCTAAAGCAAAAGGTGACCAACATATGTAGCAAAAAAACAAGGGTATGTTCAATAGACCTTTTACCTTTGGAGAAAAGTCTGGCTTCTTTCTGGCTCTTTTCAAAGAGAAGTTAGTGGGTCTCCTGATGAGCTGCCTGAAGCTTTTCTGCTGGCTCCTTTCCCTTGCTCCAGCTCCACATCCTTGCACATCCTGCATAGTTCTTGTCACTGTCACGTCCATAGGAGCTGCCATGAGCTGGGTTGAACCAGCACCTCTGGCAGGGTTAGACAGCCTCTGAAAATGATTCTGGTTTCTGTTTGCTTTGTTCTCAATACCACTCATCTTCTTCTTGGAAACACATTTTTCCCTGGTCTTTTGCTCTTATTTGGAAAGGAGGTGAAAGTCTCCTCAGGACTTTCTGATTTGTGAAATCCGCTCACCTACAGACATAAACACAGCAAGAGGGCTTTGAAGCAGAGCTGGTCACAACAGATGCCTGCCAGAGAATAAGCAGGGGAGAAGGTTCCTCACTGAATCCTGATAGCAGCACCCACAGGAAAACCTTTCCTGTTGCTGACTGCAGTAGGAGCAGGACCTGGCTATTCATTGCATTTAAGCTCTCAGAGGTGTCACTTTTTCAGGTGGTACCTGGTGCCCAAGAGCCAGAGTGTGTGGGGTGTGCTGTTCTGCACCCCTTCTACAAGCAGGGATCCTGCCCTGCCAGCTCTGCGGCTGCTGGGGTGCAGAGGTTCCACCAGCAAGGACAGAGCGAGCCCTGGACACGCCCTGCTCCTCCAGGAGCACTGCTCAGGGCAGCACAAGGTGTATTTTCTCTCCCTGGGAGGCAACCAGCTACAGCCATACCCCACTCTTCTATGTATACCATCCACAGCAGTGACTCCTGGGGACACATATGAGCTTTTAAATGAGTCTTTGTCAGGTCTCTTAAACAGAAATGCTTTAAAACCTTTTAAGAAGAGCAGCAGATATATGGCCTCACGCAGCTGGTTTCCCTGGTGTTGAATTCTGTGTGCACCAGGATATCTTTATGCTGCTTTTCTCGATTATAGTCCCCTCAAAGGTTACCAAAATCAGTATGAAATTAACCTTGCTTGTTTCTCATGTAGCAGAAACACTGTTCTCTTGACAATAAATACTTTATTCCCTACTGTAACACAATAGCTGCTGTGCCCTGCATCTTTTTTAAGCTATTTCTGCTTCAGCCAGGTCTGTCCTGCATCAGTCATGGACACAAATTCCTAACAGCTCACTTGGGATATTGCTGCATGCAAGAATAAAATTTCTCCCGCTGCAGATAGTTAAATGACATTTTTGAATGGGATTTGTAAACCATGTCCACTTGGATGGTAATTTAATGGCCACAGTTTTAGACCTCCCACACAACAAATTGTTCCTTTTCAGTGTTGTGCTGGGAAAAAAAAAAATCAGGACCAGCTGGCAGCTGATGCTGTGAAATAGTACTTAAAAATAAAGACAGGAAGCTTGGTGTAATCACTAGCATCTTAGAGCAGCTTTCTCGGGAGTGCTGCTAAGCAGATGTAAGACTGGTACCTATTAATTAAATTAAACCCAGAAAAATTGATTTCTCAATAAACTTAAAAGTGGTGATGCACATTAGCACAATGCCAGGAGTTTCAAATCTGGTGTTCAGGTTTGTATCAGGAGAAAAGAGCAGAAAAAGTGACTCCTAAAGATTTCTTCTCTTTTAAAATTTGTAAGCTATAAAAGTTTGCAGTGATATATTGCAGCATCTTTCATGCTAGGTTTGTGTACCACCCTCTTAAATCTAGCAGGTTGTGCTAGAGACTTTTACAATTGCTGCAATTTAAGTGGTTAAATTTTGCCTGGTGGTATTATTGTGATTAAAATAAAAGGTGGTTTTCAGGTGTCTTTTCATGTCTGTTGGCTTGTTGATAATGACTAACTGCCCAGTGATGGACAGCAAACTAAGACTGGCTAAGAAGGACATTGGACAGCACCAAAAAATTTAAAATCCCAAAAGCTTTTCTTTCTTAAGATCCTGATGGCAATGAGCAGTTGTTAAATCTCAGGTAACATGCTCCCTAGCTTCTTTGCAGTGTCAGACAGAAAATGACAGGGTATTGCCAAGCAGCCCGTGTTATTCCAGCTGGTGGAGAGAGATGCATTCTTGCCCCAGTACTCCTTGCCACTCTGATATGTAACACTATGGGGAGCTAAGGATATTCTGGTTTCTAGCATATCCTAGATTTTCTTGATATTAGAGCAAATCAGTTAAAACAGGAGATACATCGTGACAACTCAGGACACCTGAGCTCTGTAGCAGCTCTGCAACACCTGCTTCCCCCTCTGCCATCTCATCCCATCCCTGTGTCAAGACACTGAGTGCTGTGTGAAGTACAGCAACTTAGTAGGTCAGACCAAAGGGATTCCAGTGAGAAAGAAAGAAATTTTCAAATGAGAAAGAAAAAGCAAAACTACTTGTAACACTGATGTACTTAGAGTTTATGTTAGCTGCTTTTTGTCAGTTCATCATTGGTAGTCTGGAAACCTACCAAAACAATCACCAGTGTTAAATGACCAGTTGGTAATACTGGAAGAAACTGTCATTCTTCATCTTAACAAGAGGTTTTGCTTCCTCTCTGGGAGAGACATGACTGCCTTTGTCCCCATTCAGCATCCTTCACGTAGGTAAGAAATGCTTCCTATTTCTGAGGTTAAAGCTTAGAGCAAAACAGATGCACAGAAACAATGTGGAATACTGGCATCCTGCCCTGTCAGCAGGATGTCCCTAAGCACGTCACATCTGGGCTTCTTATCCTCCACTGATTCCCAGTTTCCATCCCATGATTATTCAAGGCCTTCGACCTGCCACTCAAAATTATAAAAAGATTATCTGTCCTTACCTAAAAATACAGTCACCAAGCTTAGGATAATATGAATGAAAGCTGGAAACAAATTAGGCTTCATTTCAGGCAGTGTGAACTAACATAAATTCATTGAATTTACGGGAGCCAGATGGATTTACATCAGCTAAGAATCTGACAAAGTGTGTTCACGAGTGAAAGTATTTGCAGAACACGGTGCTGGCAAACTCTAGCAGATTTTATAACCACTTTCTTTATTGACACATTTCCATAAAAACTAATACCTCTGAAGAAAAGAAGCAAAAATGAATGTTTAGGAAGGGAATGGAAGTTAGCTCTCTACAGCAGTTAACAGCAGCTATATATTCAGACATTTATTTCCGCTTTAACACTTAGAGACTATGGAATCAAAGTTAGAAAAATCATGTGTCCACTCCACTTGGCTAAGTTTATAAAAGTATTTAATATGAAGGATGGGGGTTTTATGTGGTAAAGTGAAATAACTTGGACTTGGGACTAGCTGTTCTGTTCTACTAGACATAAGCATCTGTGCATTACATTTAGACTTTGGATCTAAGAAACTGAAGGAAGTCTGAATGTTTTCTGAAGTCAGAATGTCTGTTGGTCTGTGATATTTTTGACCCAGTCTCAAAATCAGAACAGTTATAAATGCTTAACTGCAGAGGTGTTTGCTCAGGTTACTGTCTCCTCCTTTCTGTGTTTGTGATCAGTGCTGCTGATCCAGGCTGTAACATTTTCAGTTGCCTCTGTTTGTCTGGAAGGCTGTCACCTGGTAAACTGCTGCATTTCAGAAACATCTACAGTTTCTTTGGCAGGGTATGGTAGCTTGTGGCCCTCTGTCTGAAAGGGGCAGGGGAAAAGGAGAAGCAAAGAAGGACCTGCCTCAATGATATTTTGCTTCAAAAGGAAGACAGCATGCATCTATCAGACAATAATCAATCTTAATCAAATACGGGTTGAGATGTAAATTGATCAGTAGTGATGCTGTAGTTGTTTGTATGATCAGCATTTATTTCACAGTATATAGAAATGCTTACTAGTATATGAACACAATCAATCTTATAAACACATTAATATTTAAATTTAGCCCTTGCATACTCTTATTGGTGAGTTAGCTCAGTGCAAACAGTGGGCAATTCCATGCTCTGCAAGCTTTCTGTGAGCCTTGGGACTGTGGGAAAGGGAATTATGCCGCCCTTTTGGACTTTGTTTTCTTTTTTAATTTCAAGCTCTCCAAACTGCTTGGAAGTAGGCCGCTGAGAAAGCAAAGCAAACATGCTTTCTGTGCCTCGGCTTTGCTGTTACCCACTAGATACATTATGTTCAGCTGAGGGAGAATAAGAAGCTATTTTCCCCAATTTTCCATACTGCCTGTGGGAATCTAATTCAATTTCCTCCCAAATTTAGCAGTGAAAACGAAACAGTAAAGAATAAAGTTGAAGAGGCTTCTGTAAATCTCTGGATTCTAAGGTACTAAGGTGCAGCGGGATTACCGAGCACAGGTTAAACTTCTTTCCTAACCACAAAGCTACTTACAGATTTAAGAAGCTTAAAAACCTGATCCCACATTAGTCCTTGCTTTGCAAATGAAAGAATAATATATCTACCTATACAAAGTTATATTTTTTATTACTGAATTTGTTTATCCCTTATTACTGATGTAGCCCTATTCCACAAAGGAACTTTTTTTTCAGTGAAAGATTATGATGTATTAGATAAATTCAGGGAAAAGGACAGGGGGAAAACTGGTGACCAAATGCATTTCCAGAAATAAACAAGTGAAAAAAAGGACTCACATTTCATTACTGTCCCTGCAGTGGCTACATTTAACCACCAGGCCACAGTGGTCTTATTCCTAATGTCGAGGAAAAGATGCGGTGCCCTCTTTGCATTTGGATTCCATATAGCAGTGTGGACCTGAGATATTCATATGACTCAAAAGAAATATGAATAGAAAACAGAAGTTACTTTTTTGCCTCATGTGAGCTGGAACATTTGTTCAGCAGACCTACTTGCAGCCAGCAATCCATGCCATTTTCTGAGTGTCAATTGTCCTCAGGTGTTTTTGACCCTTTTAGGTCAGAACTTCAGATGGGTAGTCCTTACAGTGAGCACTGGTAGCCAAGATTGCAGTAATTATCTTGTTACCTCTTTGATGAAAGTGTGTCTGCTGCATCCTCATGGAAATAATTTGGCCAGCAGTCATATTATTTCTTCACAACAGTATCCTTTATACTTGTTTTTATCCCCACAAAATCTATTAAGCTTAGAAAACTAGGATAAGGATCAGCACACTTTGGGGTTTTGACACGAGATGGAAAAATCTTACAATATAATGAATAATAATATTCAGCAGACACGATGTTTCTGAGACTGTGATCCTCAATGAAAATGTGTTCACTTGTTAGAGAAAATCAAAGGATAACCAGACTTACCTAAGTAATGATGTCTACCTTGTACACTCAACAGTGCAAGAGTTTTGTAACTTACCTGTACATACAGTTTCTCATGTTATGATGAATTTGTCTCATAAAGAGTAAAAAAAAAAAAATTAGAACTTGAAAAATAATGATTCAGTTGCAAAGATTTCATGGTATATTTTTAAAGGTGCTTATATTTTGACTTTTGCATTCTCATCTTACATCTCATCCTCCTTCCTGGCTGAGGTATCACTTCAAATGTATTTGTAATGTGGAATTTTCCTCTTTGTCTTCATTACATCAGAAAACTCAGTCTCACTGGGGAAGCTGCCTCAAGGTCATTAGAGTAAGCTCGAGAGGCATAATGTAGATGACAGCCTTAACACGTTTGATGTCATGATAAACACAGCCAAGTCCTCTAGGACAACTGTAACAAGGTGCTGGAAGTAGTTGCTAGCACTGAGGAGCTGACTAAGGCTCCTAACATTGCCAGCAGTGTTCTAAAATGCCTAATTAAAACCATGTGGGGATGGTATTTTGCGTTGTGTGGGCAGTAATGTGAAGAGCAAACACGCCAAATCCTCTGCAAGTCCAGGCTTTGCTTACCTGGGGGCAGGGAGCTGACTCGTGGCGTGCAAACGCAAAGAGTCTGTGCAGGAGGCTTCCAAGTTGGTTTCAAGTTAATCCTCTAAACTTTGGCGATGACCTAGAATGATTCAAAGATGTATCTAAGTGAGGAACATATGGCTAGTTGTTAAAAATGTATCAAAGAGCTCCTCTTGCCTTTCTTTCTCATGAATGATCTCTAGAACATCAAGGATCCCCTCAGGTGCCTGCAGCCTGTTGGTGGGCACTCCCCTGTGAGAGCATCAGCACGCTATTAGCAATTACCTTGGTGATATTTGCAGCATGTTAATGTCACTTGCCTGTATGTAAATAGTCTGTGAGGAGCACGGCACACCCAGGGCTCCCACCACAACAGCACTGCTCCGTCAGAGCGCCACAGCGCTCCTGTGCCTTATGTAACTGCCAAAAATATCATCTCAATTGCTTTATGACAAAATAATGAGTCTGTCAGAGATGAGTGGTCAGAAAAACAAATTTGTTCTCCCACACAATTAGGGTTTATAGCATTGGACAGCAATATCAATCTCCAGTGATTCAAAATTGAATTTGCACGTTGAGGGAAATGTGTTCTTGCGTGTGCTATAAGCAGGCTGCTTAGCAGGGGCAGTCGGCGCAGGTCGAACTGGGGAGATGGATATCCCCTGTGCTGCAGGAACACCAGAGTGGAAGCGTGCAGACAAGTACTGCGGGGCCATGGCATTCACTTCCACAAGCTCAGCACTGACAGAGCTGCCCCAGCAGGAGCAATAACAAAAAAAGTCTGCAAAAACTGTCACCAGATACAAATGGCAGACAACTTTTCCCTTCAGGTAGAAAGCCATTTCAGGGCCTACATCTCTCCATACGTGACCTAATTGTCCATGGAGTTGTTGATATTTATAATCATGGACCTGAGTCATTCTCTGTAAAGTCATACAAGCATTAGACCTCAGCAGTGCCATTTACAGTGAGCGTGTACTGTACCTCAGAGCTGCACTTTGCCCTTAACATTTGCTGTGTCCTTACATGAGATTTTGCCCTTAGCTGTTTGGCGGTGCAGTGCAGAGGCTGCAGCACAGATCCTTTTCTGTTCACCAGACCTTAACCTGAGCTCTCAAACCTGCTGTATTGATTGCAGCTCCCTCTGTCAGCCCTTCTCTGCACAGCCAAACCCACTTGGTGTGCCAGCAGCTGCTCCCACCCACTGCTACCCAGTAATTGCCTTTCTGGGTGCGTGTACATCATACCCTGTACAGGACTTGGACTTTCTTCTTTGGGTTTCAAGAAACTAGATAGGCGTGGAATACTGTCAGGTGAAACTCAGCACAGTTCCATGTGACTAGAGGTGTAATCAGTTGTTTAGGTTTTCAGGCTTCTCCACTTTTATAGAAGCAGCCAAAGCAACCACATTCTGCCAGTGGAAGCATCAACACAGGCTATGGGATTGTTGTGTTGAATGTGCTTTGTATGTAATTAAACCTTTTGTTAATATTTCAGATTGATAGCAGTAACAGCCAGGAATGGCCTTCAAAGCAAGTATTTAATGAAATTACAAATAGTACCTAAGATTTTGAGTAATAATTTATCACCATGGATATTCATATAAGATAACAAAATACTTCCTTACCTCTGGAGTAGAAAAAAAGGTAATCTTCCATAAGAAAGAGATGAATTTGGGTACCCTCCACAGGAAGCTGATTGCATGTCTTGAGTGGTCTGCTGGGAGCCCAAGTCAGCTCCCAGATCAGTGGTGCTCAGCTGATTGGCAGCTGAAATTCCTGAGGTCCAGACTGAGCTGCTTTGTTTTCACACCACTGACAATCCAGTGTATCTCATCAAAAGAGTGGTTCTCTCATGGTCTGTCTGGGTGCTACTTTTATCAAAATAGCCTTCTTTCCGAAACCCTAAATATTTCTGTTTTCCTGACTGTCTATCCTGCCAATAGAAGCAGCCTTTTATTGTACTCCAGTCATCTCTCAGCCCCGCTACGCTCGTTTACCTCTTTCAGTCATCCAGAGGAGTCTGTCCCTCGAGCACAACACGCATTTCTCTTTGCAGAAGTCTCTGAGACCGTGCATATGGACGCTCTGATGAGGTCCCTGGGACACATTGCCCAGTTTCTAGTGCAGCCTTTGTGAAGAACCAAAAGCATATGAAATATTATTTCCTTGTTTCCACATACACCACAGATTCTGATACTGGCTTGGTTTTCCCCAGACACGGTACCCTCCAGTTGGCTTTCTACAGCTGCTTTTTGTTCTCTTTCAGTTTTAGCACTGCCTGCATTTTACACACATTCACTATTCAGCTGTGCCCGTGATTTGCAGTGGGAATCACGATCTATCTCTTCAGGATCTGTCAAGTGGCTTCAACAACAAAAAAAAATGGTTCATGAGGAGAATCGGAGCCTCTGGTTCAGTCTTCTAAATGTCTTATTTTACTTATGCTTCCACCCTTTTACTCCTTATATATTGTTGGTGACACTAACAAGACTGTCAGTTCAATAGCTTCAGATTTTATTAATCTACAGATCTTTTCATACTTGTATAACAACAATAATCAAACCCAGCTTTTCTGTTGTCTATACACTAAGGCAAAGTTTTTACCATACATTATCTGATCTTTTGTTTGGGTTTAGGGGGTTTGGGTTTAGGGGGAGTTAAACATTTCTTTTTGTGCCTAGTATAACTAACTTATTAAATCAAATTTGACATTTTTAATATAAATGTATTTTTAACCTTAATTTTAGATAGTCTTGTAGTAAGACATATTGACCATATTTGTTCCTTACTTTCTTCTCCTTAAAAAGTGTACACAGCTAAGTTTGAAGTATTCTGAGGATTCTTTAGAAATTCACCATTGTTGGTTCTTTTTTTTTTGCTCAGTTATTAACATTAGATTTGGACTATCCTCTACCTACAAAAGTTTTAGATCAGTCCTTTATTTTTGTCCAGTGGTTGAACTTATTTCTCTTATTCTCCTTAAATCATACTCCTAGAAGGTTACACCACTGCTCTCCTCTCTCCACACTGATTTTTTTTTTTCTTTTTTTTTTTTTTTCTTTTTGGTAGGGGGCATGTTTTGGGGTTTGGTTTGGGTTTGGTTTTTTCAGTTTTTTACTATCCCTTGGAATTTTCTTTTAAGACAGGATGCAGCATTTTGGGTAATTCTGCTGGGAAAGCTTTCAAAAATACATAAAAAGCATATAAATAAGTTTATTTGCAAAAAGGCATTGCTTGAATGAATCTTTGATTATTCTACTGGTTTAGGACAAGAAAAGCCATTTAGCAATTCTTCCATTTAGGAAGCTAAGTGACTAAACTGTGCCTACTTTGTCTATTTTGTGTGTGGTTTAGTCTGAATGCCCATGTGGGGGCTGTTGGTTTTAAATCTCAGTTAATAGGGTTTTTAAATTTGACAGGAGGCTGCCAGCTACTTCCAGAAGGAAATGCATTTTGCTGTTTTTGTACCTGTACCTGGTACAAGCACAGCCCTCCAGGATGTCTCGTTGTGTGTGTCTGGTGGGGCGTGGTGGCTGCAGTGACACAAAATGTCCCGTGCAGGACCCTGCCCTTGGCTGGAGCCCCAGGACCCTGCCACATGCACCCATAACAGCTGCCCGGGGTGGGTGTGCGTGCTGCCCCTCGGGCTGAGGCTCTTCTCTGCAGCAATCTTGCCCTCAGAAGTTAAAAAACCGGGCACCAGAGCAGGCAGCAGAGCTGTGCTGCCCATGCTCTCTCGCCTGGGAAATCAGGAAAAGGAGGAGGCAGCCTGTAAAGGGCTGGGACACAGAGGGGTTAGGGAGAGTGGGCAGCAAAAGGAAACTGTGAGGCTGTATGGGAGTTATTTGTGTATATGTGTATATCCATACATACCAATACATGCATGTTTTGCATGTGTAGCTGAAGAGGCAAGGCACAGGACTGGATAGAAGCAGGGGAGGATGGAGAGGGCCAGAGTCCATCCAAGAGTTTTACCCATGCAAGCAAAACTAAGGAAGGGCCAGTCTCTCTTCAGGAACATATGACAAGCACAGCCTCTACGAAATGCAAAGAGATTTTGCATAAGGTTTTGCGACACATCTATTCTTAATTTTCAGGTGCTTGTTTAAAGAGCTGTTCATATTTACTCCAATTAGCAGGTGGACATATTATCCATCTTTATCTTCCCCCACCTCAGTTCCATACAAGTCTGCAGCACACTTTCAGAGCACTAGGTGCTACAGCTTTTCCTCAGAATCAACCACTTTTTCCTCCTGCCTAGATCAGTTTGCTGCCTCAGACACTGATGAGTCCCTACAATAAAACAGAAATCTCCTCCTGAAAGAAATCCAGTCCCTTCCTCTCTCTAATTTGTTCTAGTTACTCGACAGCCTCTCCTGATTTTCTCCTCTATTTTCTGGTCTTGTTCTTACTGTACATCTCTCCTATTTGATGTCTTCCATTGGCATATTGCTGTGGACAGTAAAACAACCCATGGCTTTCTTTAATAGCAGTACCCTTTATCAAAATGTTCAGTGTCTAGTGAACAGACAGATGTCATCCACTTATGCCAAGACAGGCATCTTTCATTCTGCTACGGCTACTCACTGAAAATTCACAATTGATTTAGTCTTCAATACACATATTTTGTAAACTATGTAAAAAATACTGTTTCTCTTGTCCAGCATATTGAATACATTTTGTTAATTTCAATTTTAAAGGTGTTGAACTTGTTTCTCTTTGGAATGAGCGTTGCTCAAATCACAGCAGTTTCATCTGCCTCATTTCTAGCACTGAGGAGAATGAGCCACCATCTACTGTATTACATATTCTTGTGGATTTTCTCCAGCAGCTAGTTATGACAACTGCAAGCTTGTTTTACCCTGGGGATATATATGTATGTGGCCAATTGCTTCAGGTCACATTCCTTCCAAATGGAAGTCAGCATGACAGCTGTTAATTTGCACTTGGCCATTCCATGTGTTGTTTTGCTCTAATTATTGGTCAGTGTATGGAACAGGTGACAAATGCCCACATGAGAACTCTGTAAATTATTAGATGTATGGTCATTAGGAAAACAAACAGGAAAGGTCGTTAAGTACTGGTGTTCTCTCCAGCCCCAAACAGAAATAGATTTTAGCTGGTTTTGACATCTGTTGGAAAGGGATGCAGAGAGGTAAAAATACCTTACTGTTTAAAAAAAGGTGAAAATGCTTTACAAACTACCATTCTATTAGTGTCCTAGTTTCAGGAAAAGAGGGGAATTTAAGGAAAATAAGATTGTTTTAAGACCAGATGCGGAATCTGGTTTATCTAATGATTTTTCACAAGTCTTGATTAGGTTTCTTTCCCAAATAAAACTAAATGTGCCTACCCAAATATTTTGTCTGACCTTCAGCTACTACAGCTATGTTGAATTAAAGCAGGAAAATAAATTTCCTTTCTGAACAAGACAGTACTTGCTGAACAAGAATGGCAAGACACCATTGTAGTGAGCTTGCTTTCTATTGAAGTGTGGCATTGCAGAAGATCTTTAAATGAAGTCTGTTTTCTCAGGCTGCCAGGGCCTAATTTGGACCTTAGTTTGGGTCAGATGCTGGACATAAGCAGAGGAGTTGTTTTGTTCCTGGGAACAGTAACTCTTGAATTTTTTGCAAGATTATAGACCTGTCTGTAGTAAAAATTGTGAATCATGTAATTGTTCTCAGTGGAGGTGCATTAGTGAAAAGAAGAAAAGATTCAGCATCTTAGAGTCTTGGTGACATTTCTGCTTTTAGACCTGTGTGAGCTGAAGATCCTGCTACTTGCTCCTTGCTGTGATGTCTTGTGATGTCATGCTTTCATGGTAGAACAATACTACAGGCAAAACACAGAATTTGAGCCATTGCCGTAGGACATGCTTTTCTAAAATTTGAGTTTAAACTCACCTCACCTCTAAATAATATCCCACTTTGTTTTATTTTTGCCTTTTAAAATTAGGTGTAAGTGCAACCTTCATGCTACTGGCTGTAAAGAAGAAAACAAAAGACTACTTTGTGAATGTGAGCATAACACAACGGGCCCAGACTGTGGAAAATGCAAGAAGAATTATCAGGGCCGACCGTGGAGCCCTGGTTCTTATCTGCCTATACCTAAGGGCACTGCTAATATCTGTAAGTAGTTTTGTATAATAAGGATATTGCATTATCACAATCCTGCCCCATGTCATGACTCTGAAGGAAGATTCATATTTGCAAAGGTTTGTCATTTCTGTGTATAATTGGACAAGGTGTCAATTTGTAAGTGCTAATTGTAAGTTACATCATCTGTGCTCTCACATGGTTGTAAATAACTTCCAGGAGAACCACATGTTTATATCCATAGACACATCCCTGGACACTGCACAGAAAGGGCTAAGGAATGAAAAAATAGGACTCTTCACATAAAAAGCCACACACAGATGAGTGAAAACAGAGGGAATAATTGCAGTTCTGCTCCAGCCACACTGCCCTCAGCCCTCCATTCATACATCCTTATTGTCTTGACATTGGCAACACTCGCAGCTCAGCCTGTGAGATCCTTGCTCACTTTTTGTCCATTTAAAAAGTGGGGGGGAAAAAACCCCTCAGGCCAAATTTTTCATAGGACTAGCTAAAGATCTAAAGGTTAGGAAACATTTCCCTGATGCTGACCTGCAGTCCAGATTCAGATGCACTCTTGGAGATCAAGTGTTGGAGAAAGCGAGGGTGAAACCTGAGGTTTTACATCTGCCTGTTTCCAGCCACTCCCCAGCACACATCTCCTCTTCCAGCACACTTCCATATTATCCAAAGGAAGAAGCTGTTGACAGCTCTGCTTCCTGGTCCTGGACAGGACTGGGTCAAAATAACACATGGTGGTGAAAGAGAGGGCACAAAGTCTGACCATCCATTCTCCCTTTTGTGTGTATATGAAATATGCAGTGATTCAGAATCCTCCTGCACTGATTAACAGACTTAAATTCCTTTGAAGGACGGACTCAAAATGAGGATAAACCTTTTGACACAAGTTACTAGCTTCTTTTAAGAAAAGAGTCCACAGTTTTGTCCTGATTAAAAGCAAAACATTCGCTTTAAAATATTAGATATAACAATTTACTGAAAAAGTTATTTGAGAGAAACAGAGTTATGTATGCAGCTGAATGAAAAGTTTAAAACCAGGAGCAGTGTGCAATGCTCAGAATGTTATCTAAGACTTCAAAGCAGCAGCTGTGAAGAATCAAAACTCAGAAATGAAGATCATAGGAAGCAGGACCTTATCAAGTAAAATGTGAGAGTAATAGACCAAGTAACAAACCATGAAGTGTGGGGGCATGAAATTATGATAAAATTCTTACCGAGCAGAAAAAATGAACTTCCAAAAAGCAGGGAAAAACATTTTGTAAGAGTATTCACTTTTTTTCGCCTGTTATAAAAAGTGAGTGTGGCTCACAGAATTAATACTTTAAAGCTATGTTTGGGAAATATGGTGAGATTTACCAGGTTGATTCTAGCTAAATTCAGCTTGCTGTGTCATTTACCTCATTCGCAGTCAGCTGAGCACACACCAGACGGAACAGTGGAATTAGCACCTACTGCAAGAGTGTCTGAAGCTTGTTAAACCAACATCCATGGATTTCAGCAAATATACAGTTTCATCAAAACCCAAACCATTTTGTAAATAACAGGCAGTCATTTCTGGGGATGATAATGATGATGATAGCATCATGAAAACATAACCTTGTTTGAGCTGACGAATACTCCACTTACCCTCAAATCCTGACTTCGGCAGTGATCGGCAGCAGGAATTTATGGCAAACAGGAAGAAGGATGAAAGATTTCTTCTTTACCTCCTCAGTTCCATAAAATAAACTGCCTTTCTGAGCTGGACTGCAGGGGTGGCTTCCTGCTGAACAGAGAGAGACCCAGCTGACATAAGCCTGACCTCAGTGATACCTTATGGCAATACATTTCAAATTTTAGTGAGACAATGAGTGAAAGGTGTTTTATTTTGCTTGCCTTCAATGTTTTTCTATGGTTAAGCCAGTACCTCTTTAGATAAGGATGGAACAAAGAATGATGCACCTTGTTTACGTCTGTTACACCATTTATCATTACATAGACTTGACCTTATCCACTCCTTCACCCTTTTTTTAAATGACAAATCCTGATCTCTTTCATCTTATCCTAAAACCATGCCACATCTCTGATGCTTTCTTGCTCTCTTCTGGTTCTGTGATGTCATTTTTTTATTTGGTGAGACTAAAACTACACATGATATTCTAGACATGACAACAACATGGCTCTTTTATGATAACATTAAAATGTGCCTCTTTTATATTTTGTTACTCTCTGGATCAGTCCTTGAGTCTTTTTTTAAGACTGTACCACAACCAAAACATTTCTTCTGACCTCAAGGCTGACTTAAATGACAGGTTATATGCTACAATAGTTAGTTCAGAAACATCATATTTGAGTTCCTTTAAAATACTTCTTGGGGCAACATTTCCTCATGGCAATTCTTGTTCAATACCATTACTTCAGATGCTAACAGACTTCGAGAAAATTCCTCAGCATGTGAGAATCTCTCTTTGTTGTGAACATCAGTGAAAACAATTAATTTAGTATTCAATGTTAAATTAATTATTAATTAGTCACAATGTTATAATACCTCAGTTGCCTAGCTTCCCAGTTACCTGTTTGGCCCTCCTGCTTCTAGTTTTAACAAAAAAGAATTACTAACTTTTGTGTCCATAGGAAGTTAATTCTCAAAATACTGTGGTTTACACTTAAATTGGCAGATTTTATGCTTTTTTCCCCTATATCTTTCTCCAGTGAGAACACTTACACTTTTGAAGAGTATCTTTCCAAAATCATCTACATTCTGTTGTTTTCAATTTCTCATTGGGGCTTGGATTTTTTTTTCTTATAAGAGAGTTAATTTTTATAAGTTAAAAAAAAGAGATGAGTTATATGATTATTTTGAGCCTCTCATACACTTGTCTCCAGCTGCTTCCATGCTGTTTGCATGCATATCTTTTTAGATGTTCTTTTCACTTTTCTTTTATCTAACTTTTTCATTTTCATTTCCTCTCTCTCTCAAAGTTAAATATTACTGCAGTGGATTTTTTTTTACCCTTTTCCTTCTCAACAAGTATGTTGAGTTTCAGTCCAGAAGTGGTTCTCTGATAACTACTTCTTGAATTGTGTCCTATGCACTGCTTCAGAACTAAATCAGCTTCTCTTCTTGTGGGTTGTCTGATTCCTTGATACAAGCAGCAATTATTTATGGTATGTAAATCTTCATTTCCTTTGTCACTTCCTGATTCAGGCTGCATGTGTTGGAGCTTAAGAAGTCCTGCATTATTGTGCAAAGTCTCTGCACAGCCAGTTTAATTTCACTTACCTTGTTGCCTTTATGTCACCATCTCCACCATGTGCTCAGCAATGCAGCCCTGGTGTTACAGTCCCCCTAGTCAGGTGTGGATTCTGAAATAGTTCCTGGAACATGTTAGACAGAAATAATTTCCCTTCATATATTTCTTCACTTCTCTGGGGGCACTTTGTATAATCCAATAATACAGTGTCCCTTTGATAATTCTTCTTCCTCCAATTTTCAAAGACCATCTTTTTCATCTAAGACCAAATTATTTTTGAATTTAAATATATTTGAAGTTGACATGAATATGCTTCAATAAGACACACTTAAAAATAGTTGTATAAATGAAACTGAATATTTTTTCTTCTTTTAACAAAATAAAAACATAGTATTTCTTGAGATTCTCTGAATTTTGTTCAGACTCAATATGAAGCTTAATATCTATTTTTAAATCTTTCCCAGCTGGAACTTCTGTTATTTCCATTGCTCTGTTTCTGTCATTTTTTGTGGCCAATAAGACTCCATCATACCTTTTCAAGGTTGTGAAACAGAAGACCATTCCAGATTATTCCGTAGTCATAGCAGAAACCTTGATACAAAGCTGTTTTCTTTATCCATTTATTTCTTTATCATTTTAAGTCATCTTGAGTTTTTCAGGAGAATGCAAAACATTTTTCCATGCTTTACCTGTGAAAGACAGCAAGTACTCTGTTGTTTACTGGCACTAACAATATTTCTCCATTTGTCTCCACACAGCATTTATTTTATATTTCCACTCTATCTTATTGACTATTTTGTGATTACATTCATTCCCTTGTGCTGCCACATTCTGTAGATAGTTTTTTCTGCAATATGTTTTGACACACAAAGTGAACTTATTGAATTTCTCTCTACTTGGTATTACAGGATAGCTTTTCTCCCCAGCAGTTGTGTGTGTCTGACAGCACCAGCCCTTTTCTTCTTCCCTTGTTTCGATCATTTTTGGCACTTATGTTCTTTGCTCCATCAGACAGAGCTGTCTCAGACTGCACTGAGCTGCCATGGATCAAAGCCTGCTCGTGTTGTGTCAGTCCCTTCACCACCAATAACCTGTATCAAAAGTGCCCAACACTCAGCAAAACCCCCTCCCAGCTGTTCCAGGACTTTCCTAGCTCATAGTTCAACATGAAACAAGGGACTGACCAGGACATGGCAAACACTGGTGGTTCTTTTCAGTCAAGAGTCAGGCAGACAGCCTCAGTTTACTCAATTCCTCCTGCAGTGGGTCCCCCTCCCGTGGTACAGCCTTAAACCTCCCTGAAAGGGAAAAGACTTGCAAGGCATCTGAGCAGCACAGCTTTCCACAGAAGCAGATTCTGCCAAAACCCACGGCACCTCCAGAAGTGCACTGGTATTACCCTCACTGATGTTCATTTTTCCCCAGAAATATTTGCTGGCACAAAGCCATCGTGAAGGACTGGCGTAAATGAAGTTGTCCCTGTAGTTGTGCTTTCTAGTCAGGAATCCAAGTAAGAATGATCCCTCTAACTGAAAGGGTCACACATCCTGCTTTCCACTCAAAGCAGACTCATAAACTACACAGTGTCCCATTTTCTAAGGGCCCATTCTCCAAAGCAACTGGAAGTTTTCCAGTGCCTTCTTCATGACTTGATTTAAAGGAATGGGAGACTTGGGTTGACATTCTAAAATATTGCTCCTTGATGCTTTTGACAATGTTTTTCAAAGAGAAAAAGGAAGATATCAATCAATAAGTTACAAAACAGCAAACCTTCCTATTGCTCCTATTTTATATTGCATATTAACCTTAGCCCAAGAAGCTTGCAGAAGGTATAAAGCCACAGGAACATGTCACACAAAAGGCTCGGAAATGTAGTGTGAGGACAAAACTGCAGTGTATCAAGAGCATTCAGGTAAACAGGAGTGTCAGGAAAAACTGCAAAAATCTGCGAGTGACAAACTCGTTTTCCTTCAACTGGGCATCCAGTGCAATAGCCAGCGAAACATTGCAGGTACATAGCTAAAAACAATGCACTATAAATAACGTGCTGTATTTTTTCAAAATAGGGCTTGAAAAATTATCCTTCAGCACTCTACCCTCTTGCATGACCCTGCTGAGCTGGTTGTTTGTGCTGGTTATGGTGATATCTGTTGCTGGGAAATGAATTGTTTCCATACATCACTGGTTTCAAACAACTCTATTTTTGCCATATACAGTGAAGAGGTGAAATGAAAGAGACTTCTGGTCCTTAAGCAGCAGCAGCATGGGAAGGCAAAGTATCTGTTTTAAGATATTCAAAGTTCCAAAAATGGTCTGAGTTTCAGGCTTTTCAAAGTTTCTAATATTCTATCAATAAGTTAGAATTACTTGAAAAAAAATCCTTTGATTTCACTGGGTGTTCCCTCGACAGTTTTCAATACTGGTTTGGACTCATAACACGAAACGTAACACAAAAAGTCCAAAATTTAAAAAATGTTACCCAATAAAACTATAATTATATCCTCTGTCCCATTTATTTCTGGTGATATCACTTGGGAAAGCAGGGGTGAGGGATAACAAACTTCATCAAAGCAGTTCCTTTTCTATGAATTCAATCTTTACAGAGAAACAACTGCAAAATTAACAGTAGCTGGAGTTCCGGGGCTCTTGCAATGAAACAGATGAAATTTCCAAAGAATTTTCTTTCACTGTGTGTAATCCTTTGTCAGAATACAGGTTTAAAAATACATGAAAAGTTTACTCCCGTGATCATAATGATCATTCCCTGTGAGGGATTACAAGACACCAGTATCATTGAGCTTCTCAGGGCTTTAAATTGCTGAAGAATTCAGAAGTTCTGAAATCGATGCTGAGCATCTGATATTGCAATCATGCCTCAATGGAAGAGCTGCAAAGGGAAGAAAGACTCACTGCAGGGAGTGCTGTCATGCTGCAGGGCAGATATTCTAGCAAAAGATTAGATGAGGCATTAACATCCTGCTCTGACTCTGCTATGAAAAGCTCTGTATTTTGTTCCTGTTTAAGAGTCCTGCCATTACTGCATTGACAGTGGAGGTGCTGAGAGGGTCTTTAGGGTATGACCTGCCCTGAGACTGGAAGCAGCAGTGTGGTCCTTCTCACCAAAAGTTTGATCCGTTTCCTTTGTGTTAAGGATTTCACACTGACACAAACTAGAGACAAAATCAAAAACTTGCTTTTTTCGCTAGCATCTGATTTGCTTTTTTTCTTCATCTCAATAGCCAGCTCCACGGTAGCTAAGAGCTAAAACAACCCATTTCTGGAAGCAGGGGAAATGAGAAAATTACAGGGCAGATGCAGAAGATCATATGAAAGGAAAACACCAGATTTTTTTCCTCTCAAGTAATACATATATATTTAGATGCACTTACAGTGAACATGTAATATACCAAACCATCGCCCTCAAGTCAAGTCAAAAATAATAAATAGCACTGGTGACTTTCTCCTGCAATGTTTGCCATTTCAGGGGCACTACCTCTGAACGCTTTTGCATGCTTTACTTGATGTCCCCTCACTCTAAATCTGTTACCATTAATAACCATCCCAGTGATTTCAACTGGAAGATAAATTTAGGCTGAACATTGCTTTGGTTTAACAACCAAATAGATGTAAATTCAATCCCTTTTTGTACCTTGCTCAATAGAATTGTTCATCAAAAGAGGCAATGGGCCTGATCCTTCATCTCTCTAACCTGTCCCCATCATTTCATTGCTGCAAAGTACTCACAGAGTTCAGTACAAGGCTGACTGGACACAATCCATGCCACGTAACAGACCAGCTTCAAGCCAAGGGCCAGCAGTGGGGGATGTTGTTGTCCCCAGCAGAGGTGGGATGACCCTGCAGCCCATTGTTGTCCCCAGCAGAGGTGTCACAGGTGCACTCAGGCCCTTGCCTGCCTCCACCCTGACAGAGAGGGAGAGCAGAATCACACCTCCTGTGCCTCGTTACCTAAGGACTTGCACCAAATACAGCTCAGCTGAATTCAAGAGCTAGCCTCAATATGTAACTCCAGATCTCACACAAACACTCCTTCTAAGAATAATTTCCCCATCATATGTGCAGTTTTCACAGAGTGTTAATAGATCCTGCTTCATGGCCCTACATAACCAGCTCCTTTCCAGACAAACTCAGAAGTGTCATTCTCACTCTTTTTAGTAAGAAGGGCATAAAGCAGTGCACTATCAAGGCCAGTCACCTCACACAGGGATACCTGGTAGTACAAAAACCACTCTGGTTACAGAAACCACACCAACTAAGAAACTCTGTACAGAAATAGCAAAACAGCTTTTGAAACAGAACCTCCAGATATCTTTGCAAGGTTAATACAGAGCCCCCAGGCTAGCAGGCATCTTGTGTTCATTATTCTCTGCCCAGGAAGCATTTATCACTGTGAATTCATTGAAAATTTTGAAGTACGATAATGCGAGGTGAGCAGACTTGCAGGAAAACCTCTTCCTTTGCTACAATCTGTTTAGGAGAGAAAGGAAAGGATATTTGTATGTGTGTGTAGGAGACAGAGAGGTTTGAGGCGGGGGAGTATACCCAGAGGAAATACAAATACCATTTCACAGTGCAAGTGTGAGTGCGAGAACACAGTTTTTGTCTTTTATTTAATATTTGTGTAGGTTCCACGAGTGTATAAAGGAAAACTAATCCTGCTAATTTAAACCAGCTACAATGACTTGCAAAAATTTAAACAAGCTGCTGTTGAAACTTCAGGGAAAAATATTTGAAAATTGATTGTCTCTTTGACATTTAAAATAAGGGGATAGACATTCTCTTTAATTATCCTAACCAAAAAAAGCACTTTTTGTTACTCTTAGAACTATGACCACATTGTTCTATCATGATGATATTTGCATTTAGCTTTTGATACCTCAGGGTGCTAAAATTTTGGAAAATACACATTAATCTCAGCAGAAGTAGAAATAATGAAGTTTGCAAACAGCATCTGAGTGTGGGGCTGGGTGAGCAGCAGGTGCTGTCTGTGGTGCTCTGCCAGGCCACAGCTGCCACAGGATATGAAACCCGAGAGCTGCAGTTCTGGCCTGTGCCCCAGGATTGATGTGGTGAAACATAAAAAAGCTGGGTTTGGTCCCTATTCTGCAAATTCTGTTACTTCAGCATTGTCTTACCCATGCCACAAGGTAGAAGTGTTCTCAGCCTGACTCTGCAACCTTGCTTACATTGAATATCATTTATTCTCAAGACATTCCTTCACTTAATTGCAGAGTGAGATCCATGCCATCTCTGAGTAAGGGAGAACTTCAGGATAGATGTTGAAAGAAGTATAGCCGATGTTTAATGGAGAAACAGAGAGATTTCTGCAACAAAATGCATGCCACAAAAGTCAATAAAACTTTAAAATGGAAAACTGTATTTAAGGAAGAGGATGCAAATATCCAGGATGTCAATACTGATCTGCAGTTTCTGACTAACCCAAGTGATGAGGCACAATGCCATTAACAATGGTATTTAATCTTAACAAAATGGCATTTCGGGAAAGATTTCATATCCATGGTTTTGTGCCACACACAAAGCCTAGGTTTTGGGGCAGACCTGACAAGAAGCTTGGGATGATTATACAACATGAGATCCCACACTGCTTATCCAGTAAAGGAGTTTAACTCCTTAACAGCCCCACCTCTTACGGTAAATCTCACCTGCCTCTGGAATGGTTTCCTTGCATTAATTCGGTTTAGGAATTGAAATGAACACAGGAAAAAAATAAATCAATGAGAGGCTTAATCAATATGGCCAACCTACTGCATTAGATTGTTTCACTCAATTACATTTCTTTTACATAGCTTAATTTAGATAACTGTCAGGTAAAAGAGGGAAAAATAGCTATATACAATTAATGCAACAGAAGGTACCAACTGATTTAAGCAGCTGGCCAAAGCAGTTAGCAAGGCATCTATCCCTTGGTTAAATTACTCTCCTAGATCTGCATAATACATGCATGACTGATATTTTTATCTAGAGCATTAAACATAATGGCTGGTTAGTTGAAATACAAAACTGTTCTGAACAAATTCATGAAGTTCAGAGAGCTGGTATAGATCCCATCTGTCAATGCATTTTAGTGGTCCCTGCAGCCCCATACTGAAAAATCTAAAAGACTCTGCATTTAAAAAGGACTGGGCATGTAATGGCAGATGCTTGAGTTTAACTATGTATTGATGAAGTATTCTGAAAATGTTTTCAGAATCTTAGCTATAATAGCTCAGCCAACTACAGCAAACAGCTAACTACACTTCTTTGTGTTTTCTTTCTCTGCAGGTATACCCAGTATTTCCAGTATTGGTAGTAAGTAATACAACCAGTATTGTTTTGCATTGTCATTCAGCTTCATGGATCTGATTTCCCAACATCCCTTTCTGGTGTAGATAACGCTTCTCTGACACGCCCTGTGCTGCAGGGGCTGTGTATTGGCCTTCCTCTCTGGCATTAACACATAACTGTGATTACGTGGTCAGAGACAATGTCACTCCTTGCATCTGCATTCAGCCCTGGATTTTCTGATCGATTCTTATCAGCAGATGAGCACTGAGTCCTATAAAACTGAGTGTGACACAGAGAATTAAGACACTGTTGCAGAGAAAATATTTGCTGAGCATTTTGAAGAAAAGTGTTTGCTAATAACAGAAGTATAGGACCAATAATTTTCATGTATGTATATGTGTGTGAATTCAAAGAGCAAATGGAAAAGTTTACGAAAGTTTATAGCTTTCCTTTCTGTGAAGTAGATTAGCAAATGCAGCATATCTGCTGGAATCTGCATTAACTCTATCTAGCAGGCTTTGAACTCAGCTTTACTCCACAAAATAAATAGAATTGTATTCCTTCACGGAAAAATGCTCTTCTGTAAGCAATTAAAGGACCAAAATACTACTCTTAAATGATAACAAAACCATAACACCGTTATGTAAAGAGCTGCTATATCAATGAAATAGGTGATTACTTAAACAAAACACGTGAAGAGACCAAGTGCACAGCAGCTGAGCTGGGAGCCTCGCACAGTCCCACAGCTGAGGAGTGCACACCTTCATGGCACGTTAGTTAATTGCCAATAAAGCAGGGAGGGACAAATGAGATCCTGCTGCAGCTCAAGCAAAGAATGTTCCCCACAGCCTCAGCTTTGCAGATACTTTGGCACAGCTTGCATAATACGGGACAATCAGTTACAAAATACCACAGTTGTTAAGTGCAATTTACCATACCCGATATCCAAGTGAAAAGTTTTTAATAATTTGGGTAAAACTGTCTCATGTCTTATGATGCAGGGTCAGGACTTTCAGTTTATAATCAACTCAGTTTACTTAAGCTCATGAATAGCACTGATTTGTTAAGCTCTAGACAGCCAAGTTAAATGCCGTCAAAACTATGTCCCTTGCAAGTGTGAGCAGTGTTAGCAGCTGAACGCCACAGCATCTGTTTTCTGCTTTAAATAGCAAAACAGCATCAATGACAATAATGTGCAAATGAAAGCCTTCAATCTTAATAATGTCATCTGCCTGCTCTAGTGTCTCCTCTGGTATTTGTACGTCTGCAGATTCATAGTGATGTGCTATTTTCAAAACTTGGTGTTCATACATATGCTTCATTACAAAAAAAATTCAACTAAATGAAAGAGAATAAGTTTGAGTCACCGTTCTCAGAAATATTCCTGCAATTCATAACAGAAATGGGATGAATGGGAAAGAGCTCTTTGGAGTTTGATTGTGCTGTAGTTTCTTAGTACTGTGTTGCATGGTTTATATGGTTGTGTTTTCACTTCACACTCCATACAGCCTTCGTCACCACATCTACCATTTCTGAGCATCAGCAGATGTTGGCCTTTGAAAACTTAATAGGGAAACTCAAATACCTTTTGAACAATGGTGAGCTGAAAGGATGCATTGTTGACCTCTTTGATTTTACACTGGGGTGATTAGTACAGTTTATTTATTACAAACTGAGAAAATTATGGTTAACATTCTATAGGAAATACAAGAGTTTCTGCAAATCTGTTTTATCTTTAGTCTGCTGTAAATGTCTTGGGATAATATCTGGTAGAATTTAACATATTTCTTTGCCTACCTGGAAAGGGTGAAGTATGAGCATCTCTTCATGAGCACAAGTAAATACTGATACTCTGCTTGTTTTTTCCATGTGTTTTTTCTTAAATAGCTCAGGGGGGAAATAACCTGCTTAATGTTCTGAACACCTTTCCTATAACATAGGAATAGCACAATTTTTGTTAAACAAGGATAGAATCCATAAATTTATTCTGTTCTCAAAGAGAATTTAACAGAAGTCAAATTAACACACAAAACCAAAGAAGATTAATTAGTCGTGGCTGCTTTAATAGATTCTGCATGATTTTTGTTTTGTCTATGCTAACACTGTATTTGTTTTCATATCAGCAGAGTTTTTTCCCATCTGGGGACAGGAAGTTACTCTCGGGAGATACAGTTTGGGTTTCATTTTGCCTGGCAGCAAAAACCTACAGGGTGGTATTGGCTTTTGTGTGCTCCCAGCTCTTTCTAGTTTATAGGGAGGATGGGGTTGGGGCAGGGGGATTATTAGAAACACTAAACTTCCAGCATGCTAAGAAGATGCCACCTGAAGCAATGTTCATTTAACACTTTTTTAAGGCTGCAATGAAAGCCAGCAAAGAAAAATAAAATATATTTACCTGTGTGCACATATATGTATTATTTTCTATTTTCCTTTTTTACCTCAAAGGATTTTGTATTAAAGCAGCTTATCTCTAAAATCTGAACACAAAGAAAGAGTGGTCATTAGTAAACATCCTTTCTGATCATCTAGAAGAAAACAAAACAGAAAAAAAAAACCAACCCCAGAGCTTTCCCATCAAGGTCATTTTTACCTGCTGTTGTCCATCAGTTGAATAATAGGTTCTCTGATAATTTCCAGCATTCTTGATTACAATGCTGGCCCTTTCAGCATTTTTCAGCTGTGTCTGAAAAAATACTGGTGAAAGTGTTAGCAATTAATGAGTCCCAAAACCGTTTCATAATTTTAAACAATGCGTATATACAGTATGTAAATATTCTGAAAACTACATTATTTTATTTGCTAAAATAATGATTGTACAAGTTGACATAGACTAGTGCATCAAAATATTCATTATTGTGACCAAATACCAACATTACTAATCTGTACATGTATGCCTTCAAAAAGTTGAGTCTTCTAAACTATTGCTTCTATCTTTTTTCCTGTAAAGCATAACTCCTCTAATTATGCTAAACAGTTTGTTATAAAGGGTATAATTAGATAGAGGATAGGATAGACATGATGTGCAAATAGCTCTGTGTGGGTGATTATCACCTTAAAACCTGCTGTCGGCAGATGAGTCAGAGTTTAGAGACAGACCATGCACCCAAGTGCAAGATGCAATCACAATAATCAAACGGTATTTTCTGCTTTGTTCTCTATGTTTTTGTTCTTCCTTAGAGTCAATTTTAGATTAAGAGAACGTTTTTTATGATAATAAATGCAAGACGCAGATGTAAAAAAACAAACAAACAAAAAAGACTGAACAGGCGCTTTCTTATTTTATTGTTTTCTTAACCTTGAAAAATCTCGTAGGTAATTTTCTGGAGCTAAAATAGCGCCTGGATAAGTATAGCTTTATTTATTTTTCACATTTGTTGTGAAATTTTAATGTGGCAAACATATGCCTTAAAAGGTGGCGAGAGCAAATACTAGTGGATTTTCTTTTGTTTTTTAATAACAGCACCAAGTATTTTGGACCTGATTTTGCCCTCTTGCAGTAACCAAGTTCTCTCTTTAAATCTTCACTCGTGTGATCAAAGCCATTACCATGCCAGGCTCTGGACTAGAGTCTATACCCAACACAGGTCAGCAGGGCATAAACATGCATAATGAGGTTATATTTTGCTTCTCTATCATTATTTGAGGTCAAGTTTTACAGAAAGCTGTGCTGTTGAGAGACCATTAAGATATTTATCTTCTTAAAACATTCCGATATTGTCTTCAGACTGTATCTATTATTTTAGACATATAAGCAAAATGTTCTCAATCCAATTAAATTCTATCCAAATCTGACTTTCTAATAAATAATGGCTTCCAGTCTAAGGCAATCTGATTATAATATCAAGCCAGTATTTGTTTTCCCTCCTTTAATGCTTTTAAGCTCTTGGAATCTTTTGCTTTAAAAATTAGATTTTCCGCTATATTTAAACATTACTGAGCTGAAAGAAGATACAAACAGCCTTTGTGGTGTGATGGGCTCATTTGAATACTGGATCTGAGAGAAATTTACATTCCAGATAATTCCATTCCGGGTGGTTTTACCTGGTAGGAGTCACAACAAGGTCGGATTGCTGCTGCAGCTGAAGGTGAGGGAGCAGAACTGAGCCCAGCTCAGAGCACCGCCTCTCTGCAGTCATTGCGAGGGCAGGGACAGAAATGCAGCCCCAGGGAGCACTGAGGGGTCACTGAGATGGGATTTGGGGGAGCCTTTGCCTCAGTTTTGGTTTTGCCAGATCCACCAATTTTAACAGATAGGAAGAGCTGTGCTCAGCAGTCTCATAGACACACCCACTGACAGTTTAGACATTCCTCTTGCCAGATTTCCATCATCATCTTGAGTTTAAATCAGTCTATCAATCAAAGTGTTTTCAGTGCTTTTTGATTTGCTGTAATATATAGAAAACCACTCAGTTCATAGTTATCTTTCTTTTAACCATTAACAAATAATCAAGTGTTAGGATACTCTAGAAAATAAGGCATCAACATTCCAATATGTACCACGGTACCCATGCAAAACACGTGGCACTTGCAATATGCAAGTTGAGCTCAGTTATTCAAGGAAGTTTATAGAGACTAGACGTGATCCAAAAAGATATTTTAAAATCTAATTATCTATAAAGCTTGGGGAGAAATTGCCAGGAAAAAAATGCGTTTCCCCTCTCATCTTTTTCTTTCTATTCCTTAAGACATCTAATCAGTTTATTTTAAAGACTAAAGCAAAGAATGAGTTTTCCAAATCAGCAGAGAGACGTTTATAGAAAAGATCTTGATTTTACTGTTCATCAGTTGTGAATTACTGTACAGTAATTCCAGGCGATCAGCCAATCTTAGCATTTTTATAGGAAAAAGCAGAACCAATCCAAATAAAAAAGTGACAACACAACCCCTGCAAACTATCAACAAAGTAATTCTTTTTTTTCATGAGAAGGTACCTAAATGTTTCATCCAAAAAATACTTGAATTGACTGTGCACTTCTACAAACATTTTGGTGGAAATACTTAAAATTGAAGAATTCCCTCAGCCCTTACTATTTTGAGAATCAGCCAACAATTTGTTCAAAGCAGTGGTATTTTTTTTCTGATATCTGAAGGTTTCCAGAGATGGATCCTTGGATTATTTTTCTAAGCTTCTAAAAAGATCACTTTCTTTTTTACTCTACAAGTGGACACATAAAGGACTAATTACATTTAAATTCTTCCAACAGTTATAAAAGTTGTTATGGCTGAGGAGCTACCATAAAACAACCACATCTTCACATTTATGCAGAATTCTCCTTTTCTTCAAAAGAACAGGTATGAAATTTCCTACATTGCTCCAAGAAGGATTGCCTACTATCAGCCAAGTACTTTTTTAACTTCATAAAATAAAGTAAAAAAAAAAAAAATCAGCATTTCTCTGTTTCAGTGCTTGCAGTTTAATGAAAGTGCTAAAAGGCAAATTTTATGAGATTATCTAAAGACCAAAGGAGATAGAGATGCTGTAACAATGATATGATGATTGCAAGAAGTGCTGGAATGCAATCTGATATAAACACACTCGATTACTCCAGCAGCTACTAAATCTGCCAGTGATTTCAGTGAGCATTATTTCTTAAAAATCCTAAATTTTTTGTTCAGTATTAGCACCTAAAACTGTCATAAGTCCACTGTCCTCAGCAGACATCTCTAATTTAGAACAGATATTTACTGCTGCCTATTCATGGTTTGAAATAGGCAGTGGCAAGGCCAGCTTTCCATGGCTAGAGACATGAAGTTCTATTGAATCATTCAGTGATACTGATACATTTTTGATTTTTTGTTTGTTTGTTTTAAATGGAAAGAAAGTTAGAAAACATCTTAAGCAGCGTAGCTCACTAGGGTTCCTTACCGTTATTAAAAATTAAATTAATAATGATAGTTGCCAACACAAGTGCTCCCTGTCTGCCACACTGAGTGAGCTTTATCGAAGCCTCCCAGATGTGTGAGCAGTGATTTCCAGCAGAGGCCAGGTCTGTGGGCTGGGCAGCAGAGTCCCTGGGGGAGGTGAGCAGCGCTGTCGGCACAATCCCTGCGCTCCATCACCCCTGCTCCTCCCTGAGCAGGGCCAGCCCCTCTCCCTGGGAACACATCCTCATTTTACTGCCAGCTCAGTACCGGCTTGGAGTGGGAGACCAACAAAATGCCAATTAATTTCTGCCAAGATCGTGACAGGTTTTTTCATGTGCAGCTGTCTGTCTGGAGTTAGGCTGAAACTACCCATTCATTTCCTTTATTTCCCCAGTTTGAAACCGTGACATAGCCCATGGTACAGACTGCACTTCCAGTGAATATTTGAGACAGATTCTCTCATTTAATATTGAAACTAATTCTGAGACTGTAAGTCAGGGAGGAAATAAAAAAGAAAAGTTTGGGAGGAGAAAAAGGAAATTATCATACATCTAATAAATATAATGCAGTAGGTTTTTCCTTACTTCATGAAAGTGAAATTTTTTTCCAATAGTTACTTTCTACATATAATTTGCTTTGGAACAATAGCAACTAAAAATGCAAAAATATCCAATGCAAATTTAAAATGTCATATCTGATTTTCTGCTCAGTCACACAGCTTGCCTACCTCCACTCTTAAAAATGCCTACAGTAGCTTCACTTTTAAATAATAAGACTCAAACATACATTTAGAAACTCTCTTTCACATTTCTTACCCTTGTTTGCCCAGAATAACTGTCATGGAATATTTTACAGTAGATTGAAATACCACATCTTATAGAATACCTACACCAAGACTCATTTGTTATTCTGGTAAATAATGACTCTAATTACAAAATGCAGTTTCCAGACATGGAACTGTTCTGGAAAAGATGGGTTTATCTAGTCAACCTCTCTATAAATAAAGCCCTTAGTGGTAATCACCCAGGACTAGAAATATTTTCACAGGTTCCTGTGAAAGAATAACTAGCTGCTAAATGAATCTTCCCAGTGTCTGTTCAAGGGATGACTCATCTGCTCCAATGTACATGTGGGAATGACAGCCAGCATTCTTGGACTTGGACATCTCACCTACCCTTTCAGATAAAGCATTTCAAGTCATCACCATTAAAAAAATTCTAAGATGTGAAGAAAGACCTTTATCAAGAAACCTCTAATCTTGATGGAAATACAGGCCATGAATAAAGGATAGGAGAAAAAGATATCCTCTTTACCAAAGATTGAAAAAAGCACATGACAGAAGCATTGAGTCCCAGGAGCATTAACCACATTGCCAAGCAGCAGCAACTGGAGATGACCCTCGACAGCCTCATCTAACTTTAAAGTTGACCCTGCCATGAGCAAACTGTGGAAATAAATGACCTCCAGAAGTCCTTTCTAATATGGTTATAATTATCAGTAATAACCAGTAATAATCACTAGCAATGATACTTAAATGGTAATCTCCAGGCACTGTAAATATGTTCTTTATTGTTTGGGGTGTCCATTAAGAAACTCAGTTCAGTGTTATCTAATTTAAAGGGAATTTTTAATTATTTTGCAATGTCACAACCTCCATTTTAAGTAAGTTTGCTAAACATGCACAGATCTATAGCATTTATGGGATTTCTAAGAAATATGTAAATACGATATTTTTTTCTGCCTTACAAGGAATGATTTTACTTGGAGATGATAGTACTTAGAGAAATCATAATCAGGATAAATTGTATATTAAATATTACTGATTATATCAGTTCAATTATGTAAAGTATCTGATTCAGGACCTACAGCTTATGAAATGACAAATTCCAGAGAGTTAGGCCTAAGGCACTGCAAAGTTGTTTGACACTATTAATTTTACCTCTGGTAATACCTAGGCCTTTTAAGTTGAAGACCACGATACATGTGAATTTTTATAGCAGGTGTGCCACACAGTACTCAACACAAACAGGATATTGGAAGCTCCAGTCTGAAATGTGACCAGTTTTCTGCAACAACTCTGATGCTGCACAATGGCTAAAAGAAAAAAAAAAAAAGACTCAGGGGACAGCAGGTCAACATAGTACATAACAATTGCATTTTCTTTTTTAGTTCCTGATTTTTATGCTATGTCTAATGTCCAGTCACTTTAAAATGTTTAGGTCAAGTCTAAGTGTTCCTAAATTACCAAAATTTTAACAGGGAATTAACTGAGCAAGGAATTTGTCAGTGAGTGTCTGAGGAGGAGGCAGCTGGTCTCTCAGGGGCACGGTGGAGTCTGTCAGTGGAGGGGGTGAGGCTCACCACACCTCACTGGGTATAGCTTGGAAATACCTTTGTCATCCGCTCTGACTGGAGCGTTTGCACTTCCTATGTGTGGGAATTGGTGGATCTGACCTGTAGAGGAAGGTTAATGTTAGTCTGTATATAGACTGCTTGAGAATTTTCTAAACTGACTCAGTTTTCTTTCTTCTGTTTTTTTGATTGATAAGGAAAAAGCACAAAAATGCAGGAATCTGATGTAATTATATGATTAAATTACAACCTGACCCATTCAGTTGCAGAAGACTGCCTAACAGCAAATGGCACAGTGCAGGTCCCCATCATTTCTTTAATTCTTCTCTGTGTGGGAGGGCTTTAGTGACAGACACTACCCAGCCAATTTCTTCTCACCCTTGACAAATGGGTGAGACTAGAGAAGAGACTTTGGGATGTCCTCCTTCCATATCAGATGTTTGAAGGCCCAGTCCTTTTGTCATAGCTTCCCCACAGATTTTCCACTAAAATGGATGTAACAGTGAGACTCACCATCTAAATAAAGATATACAGGCCTAGCCCCTTGCTGCCAACCAGGTTATGACAACTGCAGTGTACTCACTACCCAGCTGAATTCCTCATACATAAAAGAGAAGGAATAGCTCCCTTCCCACTAATATCACCAGTGAAGGCTGATGTAACCCTTAGGAAGAATTCTGTTTGGTTGAGACAAGACACGACCACCGCAGTACTCAGAGAAGATGACAAAAACATCATCCAAATCTAATGTTCAAAGCTAGGCAGATGGAAATGGAGGAACAAGTTTTCATTCCTTCCCCACAGTCCCCTCCCCTTCACTTTCAGCTCCAAGACCCAGCACCATTCTTGTAAGGCTGTCACTTCTCACTTCCCCAGCCCCATAACACATTAATCAAAGGAGATGAAGCTCTGAAGAGACACAGCTAATTCTATTGCTCACACAAAATGCTTCATGCAAGTAACACATTTTGTAGAACTTACAAGAAATTTAGATATTTAATGCTATGACAAAAAAAAATCAAGCTGTAAAGTATATCAGCAGAGATGATAGGAAATAGATGAAACACACAAAAGTGTGAGAGCCAAAGAAAAGGCCCACTCTACTGGTAAATATATTTCTTTTGATAACAGATATGTAATTCACTCAAAAGGCCCTTAAACAGGATGTTACAGTAAGATATGTGTCTTTGGTAAGAAATCCATGTCGTTTTATCTCTGCAGAGCAGATTTAACACAATATGTTCCTGTTTTGTTCCTGGTGTTAGAACCATATATATTGGCCCATGATATCTTCTCGTCATGAAAAATTATATTTTAAGCCATAGAAGAGAAATTGTTATGCACAGTATTTTATGTCCATTTGGTGTTTTGGGAATCATCAATTGCTTGTTTTCTTGTTCACTGTGGAGTCATGTTCTGTTCTAGTGCAACTTAGACTAGTCCAGTAATAGCTGTGTGTAATCTCTGTCTTTGTCCATATGCTTGCCTGTTCAGAACAATATCACAGATGTAAATAACAAAAACTGATTTTTCCTGATGCATGCAGATCCTCCAAAGTTTGATAGGATATGGCCGAATATTTCTTCCCTTGAGGTTTCTAAACCAAACCAAGGTAGGATGCTGTGAAATTCCTAGTGGTCTAAAGGTGCTGAAATTGCTCTCAATGAGTCCCACGTGGTGGCAAAAGTAGTAACGATGATAATCCAACTCATTTTGCTCTGGTGCTAAGTCATGCTATCCTGTGAGAAAATAACTATAAAACAAACCTCACCTGGAAAGGGAGTCTTCCAACACTCAACTGCACATTACTGCAAATATGGGAATAGTAGACATACAGACTAAAATTTGTGATACACAGAAAGCCCAAAGATAACTTTGGACTTGTTTACATAGCACAATCTATATTTTGAGTAAGTTTTGAGATTTTAAGTGAACAAAGGTTGTCATTGTCTACATCAAATGCATTTCTACTGTCTTGTTTCCACTTCGTTTTCCCAAGTGAGCTGAGAAGCATTCTCAGCTTTCATGCCATCCACAATACAAGCAAGTTCTCTGCAGGAAAGACACCTGGTTTTCTACAATTCGAGTGCAACACAAAAAATTGCTCACATACTGTGGCATGCTGAAAGAAACAAAATTACTCTTTAAGATGACCAATAAAACTAAGAGTCTTTGTTAGCTGAAGAAGTATTCAGCTGTACTTCACATTTCAAAGTGACTGCTCATTATAAAAATATCCTTCTGTTCTTATTTACTGCCCTTTCCTCCCCTAAAAGTCCCTGCAGAAATCTGGCCTGTGGCTTGCTTTCATGTTCAAAGGGTGTCCTTTCTGTGCTATAACACACAGAGGTGGAAAAGAATATTAATGCCAAGATAATCTAGAAAATGGCCACTAAACCAAACAAGATGTTCTGGGAATCGATTGGGAATTACACTGGAAGGGCTGTAATTAAGTCTATGGCTCACAATCACCAAAGCAATCATATGCATGTGCATGTGAAATCTACCATGTCATATGTGCAAGTTTCTATGTGCCCAACAAAACAAAAAAATGCTAATCGATCTGTGCTCTCTGTAAGGATTATAAATGTACTTTAGTTTGGATTAGTCACATATATTTAAAACTATCCCTGATAAAGTAATATCTAGTATTCCAATTTCATTTAGCTCCCATTGTATTTTCCAAGTTTTTTCATGTCTTTTCTAAACAAACAAACCCAGCCAGCTTGATCTCTTTTCCTCTGCTCTCTGTAAGCATTAGCCTGTTATTCAGAAAATTAAAGGATTTTAAATCAAAACATTCCCAATTAAATTATACTTAGCATTTCTAATGGATTTCATTGCTTAATTATACTGTGTGTGATCTAAGACCTAACTTCATTGCAAACTATGTCTTGAACAGCACAGAATTATTCAGTGTTTCTTCCCCAAAAATAAGAGTTTAAGTAAATTTCATTTTGATGGTTGGTAGGGAGCACAAAACACAAAAACTTCAAAGCATTTCTATTCAGCTTTTGTGTGTTTGCAGCATATTGTTATGGTGTTTAACATATAGTGTAGATTAAATATTTCAGTTAAGGATAGCGTATGAAAAGAATGATTACAGAAATCTGCCTATATATAATTATTTTGTTGTGGGGTTTAGATTTATACTATTTGGCCACAATAAATATGCATTCAAATTCAATAAAACCCTTTTCAGACCACTCTGGTTACCATAAAGTAATTCGTCATGGATTGGGGGAAACCACCAAATAACCTCTGACACAAAACTGCCAAAGTGTGTAGATGTGAATTACATTCCCTGTCTTGATCTTGGATGTTACAGCTCAAATGATTCAATAATTGATAGTGTATAACTCATTTTCCCTTATTTTACCCTTTCCTTACAAAAAAATAACCATTGTTAAACTTAAAAGTTAGAGAATAAAGATGTTTATTTTAATATTTTGATTTGTTCCTATATGATACTTTTTCTAATTTGCTGTTCATTTTATTACCTATCCAGTTGCTCCCAAATTAGCTATGTCAACTGTTTCTTCTGTTCAAGTTGCAAACCACAAGAGAGGTAGGAATTCTAGGATTCATACAGTGATCCCATAGTGCTCTGTGTTGTGAAAACATTGCACTGTATGAATCTGGAATATCTGTGCAGTGTACCCATTAGTTTACTGGTGAGGCATCTTCATTGAATACAACAGAAGCATTAAGTTGCATAAATATAAGCCATACAAAGAAAAATAAATATGCTTCTTAGACAGTTGTTGGTGGCAAAAAAAGTGACATGGCATTTATTTTTAAAGGAGTTAAATGTATGAATATGACTATTCAGATCCTTGCCTAGAAAGCAGATGTTTATTAGAGTCTTATTTTCCTCAGTGATATGCAAAATTGTAAAAGAGGAAACATAAGCAGATTAGTTGAGGGCAAACAATCCATAAAACATCAATTGTCCATGTCCTCAAGAAGTATCTGTAAATGCCATGGAATGTAATGCATTGTTGTGTCTTTTAAAGCATTCTAAGTGTGCCTTATGTCTTCATTTTATTGTAAGTGTGCGAATTCAGAGTGCAGGCATTACATTTTGAACTGGTGTTCCAGTGTTCTATCAAAATAATGGAATTATATGGACATAATAAAGGATGCCAATATTCTTTCTGACTTACAGGCAACCTGTTTCGTTTGCATATCTGTCATTCACAGTCTGAACCTTGAGATCTTTTCATTGTTTTTCCTCATCAATTTATCTGTACCGAGTATGTACGAAGATGTTTTGTCTTTCTGCAGCTATTGTGAATATCTCATTATTCATGAAATACATATTAACAAGGAAAAGGGTTATAAAGAAATGTTTGAACTTAGTTTGACCCATTTGATGAGATCATGGTAATAAGCCATACTGTTTGTTATGAAGCAGGTAATTTCTAAGGTTACAGTGAAATCTCTTTTGTTTGCCTTAGTGTATGGAGGAAGGAACACGGAGTGACTGGAAAATGAAAAAGAAAAAATAATTTAATGATTTGTGAATGCACTTTTATTGAAATATGCTTTGTGCTGTTAATTAAAAAGTGACACGGATTGCTATCTCATGCAACCTGTCTCAGTTTAGAAATGATGCTACCCCTCCATGTGTGTTTATCATTGTTTCATGTGGTGACATTTCATGTTTTAATGGTCCTAGCTGAAGCTTCAGCTGAACCTCGTCCCCACAGTAATACTATGTTATCTCAAAGATGCAAGTGCATAGCATTAGAATGGGGAGAAAATGTTCAGTTTATAGAAACAAAACAATCAGACTATCAACGTCATGAACCTGCTTCAGTGGGTGATTTTATCATGCTTTCTGCAAGAGAATCAAGATTGTTTCAATAAAATCATTGTATTGGAAAATAGTCAGGGAGGCTCAGAGAGTCAATGCTGCTGTGAGTTTGCAAGGGATTTGACAGTTCCTGAATCAGCCAAAAACAATGATCACATCTAACATGGCAACCCCTTTTCCCTTCACATTAAACCTATCTAGCTGTCATTGCCTCTTCTCTGAGATTTTAGTTTCTGAACCATTCATTCCTTATTGTTATTCAACTTATCTGTGTCTGTTCTGACATGTGGTACTCCGAACTGAAAGCAGCATTTGCTAACACTGTAAGAAGCTCGTGTCATTTCACAATGGTTGGCAAACCACGTGCAGCCTGAGTTTGATGCTTTCCCCCATCTCCCTCAGAGTCTGCATGGCTTTGGCAGTGCGTGACCGTGCTCTAGGCTGCGAGCCAGAGCCGTGTGCCTGAGGACCCTGAGCGGTGCTGCTGGCAGGTTAACGAGCAGGGTATTGCTGCTTAAGGTGAACCACCTAGGCTGGAAGGGCCTAGCACTGACAGCTTCCCAGCTGCCGTGGTGCTGAGGGCAGCTCTGTGTGCTCTGTTTGAGTGGTTTGGGGTGGCACCTCAGGGAGCCAGTAGAGAAAGTCATTCCGTTTCAGTCATAGGAGGACTTTTTACATGGCTGATTTTTGTAAGCACAGAAGGATGTGAAAATGATTCACTGTCCAGGCCAACAGCAAAAAATTAATGCACTAACAACACGGTGGGGAGGCAAGTGGGAAGCAAACGTTATCACAAATTGATTTAATTGTAACTTGCCATTTTTTTCCCTTCGCCATTGCTAATGTTTGATCAGATGTTGGACTGTTTTTGAGTTGACTGTAGTTTTTTCTACACCATGTAGCATTTACTAGTCTGATCAAGACTCCTAAAGCATTCCTGTACCTTGGCATTAGTTAACTTTGAGACAAAGACTTTGTTTAACACAGCACATTTGTTACAAAAGAGCAATACCCATAGAAATGCAACCAAATTTAAGAACTGGTCTCATTGTTTACCTTTCATATTGATGACCCACGTCTGAACTTGGGCAGTCCTTCTGCATACGTTTCAGAGAGTGTGCATACATCCAAGTGCTTCATAATTATTAGATGTTTCTTCACTCCAAATCATAACTTGGAGCAGGCTTGTGTTACAGAGTGAATTGCTTAATGTGCAGCTTTGTTTCTTGTGCCGTTGTTATGGCTAATTATGTGTAGTAGTAATATTATTGAAAGTTGTGTTGCAGTTTCAGAATGGAAATAGTGCAGTCATTCATTCATGAACTATTCTCAATTTCTTTCTGCTGCCTTAAATACAAAAGATTTATGCATAATCAGCTTTTCTTTATAGTATATAGGCAAATTATTTCCTCTAAATTCACTTGCAGTATGAAAATGTTTAGCAACAAATCTGACCAACATACCAATACAGTATTATCTCACCATAACAAATTCTCTGTTGCTAGCAGAAGACAGGTTCTTTGTCAGACAGAAAGACTGACAGCCTTGCTTCTGAATCCAAGACTCAGAATGATCAGATTGCTTATCACTAGTCAGTCTTTCTTACTTTAAAAACCAAACACATAAACATAATCACACCAACTTTCCATGACTCCTGTTTGTTAGTGCTAGCCACTTTCAGATCTTGTCTGTTCCCCACAGGCAGTTTTCACTTGAGCAAGATGGATATATTGGGGAGAAATGCTGCAGGGTGGCTGGCTGAGATGCTGAATCAGACTGACCAGCTGCAAAAGACAACAAACATTAACATTTTTTCCCTCCCTACTCCATTGTGTCAAGTGGTAACATACTGAGACTGATACACCAAATGTCTTCCTGTACTCCAACAGCTACTGGCATCAAAATTATCAGATTAGCACAAACCACAAAACACTGGTTTAACAGAATAACATTGAAGAGAACTAGAAATATATGTTAACTAAATGCATATATGTAAAATGGATTAATGTTTTCTGGCAGCAGAAAGGCAGCTCTCAAGATTGAAACATATGTTGTGCTAAGCGTCTAAGAAAAATTTAATCTATTTACGGTGCAATCTATTTATGGTCCAGTACATCAGACAAAAGCCAAAGAAAAATCCATGTGTTAGGAGTGCAGAGCACACTCAGAAACATGTACTGGGAGTGTTCTTTCTTTACAAAAATACAGACAGGCTCAAATACTGTATGTGATGCCCTACTCCAGCAATCAGGGGGATGATCAGGTGCCCCAGCACAATCAGGAGTACACCAGAGGAAAGGCAGCACAGGGGACTTGGCCTATGTCATATATGGAGACATTTTACACCCTCTGCCACAGCTTTATCTAACTACAAGATAACTTCAAGATCTCAAAGCCCTTCCAAGTCACTGCATCCAGTGCTCCATTATTGCAGGTAACATTGTAATTTAGTCTACCAGTTAATAAGCTGTAAAAACTGTATGCATCTGTAAAGCATAAGCGTTTTGACACAAATGGAAAGTGTTCAAGAACCTCACTGCCCTAATGCCTAGATACCATCTTCTAATTTCCAGCTGAAATTTCTCAGTAGCCATTTAACACCCATTTGTTCTTGTGCCAGTATTGTCCATTAGGATGGCAGGAGGCTTAGCTCCTTGATGTATTTATAGCCCAGTGATACCTTCCATCATCAGTTTCCTTGACTAAACAAGCCAAAATTTCATAGTCTTCACTTTTTAAATAGACTCAACTTCTCTCATCATCCTAGTAACCTTTCCTGCATTCATTCTGGGCTCCTAGTCCCAAGAGTTGACAGATCAGGCTTACCCAAGTGTTCTACACAAAGCAGAGCTGTGTCTTCTATAATGTTACTGATAAATTTCTGATTTCTTCTTTGTTCTGCATAAAGCCAAGAATTGCTTGTGATTAAAGACCAAAAGGCACTAGCATTCTGTATTTAATGAAGGGGTGTTTAAAGTGGCTGTCATGCCAACTTCATTTCAGATGGCTGCAGTAAGCATGCTTTCTAGTCAGTACCCATTTCAGAATTTTCACAGTCTTTTCTGACCCAACTGTTTTTCATCTCAGAATACAAAAAACAGTTAATGCTTACCTCAAAAGTACAGTGGATGTAGTTCTCCAGTAACTGTCTTCCTTCCTTTTCTTCATTGTTAATCGTTTTAGGAGGTGTTGGCCAAAATTGTCAAACTAGAGATCTGTCTGGCCATGAAATAAAACACTCTGGTTCTCAAGGTGCCTACCATTTATAGCACCCCAAGCTCAAAGGCATTTTTGAATACTCGCCATTTCAGAAAAATAAAAGCTTTTATTTTACTTACAGTCGTGGATTTAATCATAATTAAGTTTGACAATTTTGTCCACTGAATTTACCATTGTTAATATGAGGAGATTTTTCCCGGGTCTTGATTTATACTCATCTCAAATGTGAAAAAATATGTGCATTTCTCTCAGCGGAAACTGAGCCTCCAGTAACCCTGAAAGGTTTACAACTGCAAATGCTTCAGTTCCATCAGGTCTGCCAACAACAGCTAACCTCCGCCGTCATGCCGTGGTGGTGGGGTCACGCTAACCTGCCTGAACCAGCTCCACTCCCATTGCAGATAAACATCTGCTGCTGCCCATGTTACATTGATTAACATGTATGTGCCATTCATTCATACTTCTGCTCATGGTTCATTTTTACTAAGCATGTAATGTGCTGTTACTCTGCTGCTGTATACACTTTGTATACATTTCTGTTCTTCCTTGAAAGACTGTGAATGCTTCGGGCACTCCAACCGGTGCAGTTACATCGAGCTGCTCAATACGGTCATTTGCGTGAGCTGTAAGCACAACACTAGAGGTCAGCACTGCGAGTTATGCAGGCTGGGCTACTTCAGAAATGCTTCTGCAGAGCTGGACGATGAAAATGTGTGCATAGGTCAGTCCCGGGATAACTGCGCCTTTTCTTCTGTGCCTTTTCAGCTCCTGGCAGCCGCTAGGGACCACTGCTGCTTACTTGCCACTTACGGCAGAATGAGCTTTTTCAATGGATCAGAACATCTGTGTAGACTTCTCACCTCATTTCTATTGCCCTGGCAGCCCCAAGGAGGCATTTTGAACCCATAAATGATGACGAACCTCTCTGGCTATGGGCCCTGGGTAGAGTTTCTCCAGAAGCCCCTGAGAAATGGATGTGCTGTCCTTACACAGGAGGGAGCCACTCTGGGGTGGCGTGTGAAAATTAAGGGGTTGAGTCTTAAATATCTGTTCTCAATCTGACTTCTGCAATTACTAGTACAGACTCTTGAATACTTGCCTGGAGACCTACAAAAGTTGCCAGCTGCATCAAGAGGACGTGGGGAGGAATCTCTATTAACCCTTTCTAATCATGAAATTTCACAAAAACACATTGCAGCTAATTCTGCCCCTAGACACAGGATTGTAAATGCAGTGTTACCTCCCCTCTGAAGAAGAGGAATTGAAATGATGCCCATGAGGTTAGGAACAGAATTTGTCAAATCACTGTGACATGGTGTCAATTTAGAAAAGGGATTCCTAGGTGAAAACTGTGCTTTAGAAGAAGCATCTCCTATAAATATTCAAATTGCAGGATTAGAGAAAATTACAGAACATAATAAGAAAAGTATATTAGGAAAAAATTTAAGATCATTATCACCCTAGAATAATATGCATGGTTCTCATGTCACCACAGACAGTATACAGCAAAGTTAGGACACTTTAGATGAAGCCTGAACATAGTGAATAAAGGAAGCCTTGTACAATGGCAGTAATTAACAGATAGCCACTAAAGACACTGTTCTAATAACAAACAGGTGAAGAATTAATTTATATAATGTTTCTTGTAGACATAGTATCAATAGGACCTGTTCTGGATTTTGATTGTGATTTTTTTTTTTTCTTCCATCTTCCAGGAAGCAAGGAGTAGTTAGCAGATACTGTAAAACCAAAATAGACTACGGGTGAATAAATTATATTTTAATACATTTATAATCTCTTGCTGAGATTCAAGCCAGAAACTATTTATGTTGCTATTATTTGTTTGAGTTTGTAACTTTGACAGATTTATATTTTTATCTTGTGATAAACACACAGATCCATCCATGCACTGCATTTCATGTGTCCTTCTTTTAACTTTACTTGGCAACACATTCAGGAAATGCATGATCTCCTTTGCCAGTAATTAGTCAGAGCTAATAAGAACTTTAGTAGGCAAGTCATGATTTTGTATGACTGTGCAGAGGAGATTAACACAATCAAATGTTCTTGCAAAAAAACTACTGTCCCACATATTTGTTTGATGTAGATGACAGACATCATTGCTATGACATCAGGGCTGTATAATTTCAGCTGCCTAAATAGGCCTAATGAATACGACTCTAAATTGGTGTTTGGAATTTTTCATCAGCTCATTCAATATGTTGTTTTCCCATATACGCTGAAATGCTAAGACAGCAGCTGCAGCTACATAAGACAAGGAAGTTAGTAAACAAAAAGCCAAAAATAAGTAATTTTAAAATTAATTTATGAGTGATATATTTAAAATGTCTTGTTAAGACAACTGTGCACTTTGAAATTGCCAAGACACTGAGGAAATAAAATTTTTAAATCTTTTGTTTAGCAATAGTCTGAAAAAAAAGGCAATGTGAAACATTTGCTGACTTCCACGTTAATGCAAGCAGAATTCTGTTGGGCTCCCATGAGAATTGTACCCTGTGAAATAACTATAGGATCAAACCTTGGTTTGCTACATATTAGGTAATTAATTTTAAATAAATAACATTCTTGCTGGACAAAAACAGCTTTCAGGATCACAGTTACCATACAAAATGTATGTTTCCCAATGTATGTGTATATTTTGATTTCTGATTTGCCAGCTAAAGAGGTCTTTCCTACCTCTTGTGTAAACTCAGTAAAAGGAACCTGAGCACTTTTCAGAAAAGAGAGAAGATTGGTCTCAAAGTGCTGTCTTGATCTGGGGCTCCTAAGATTTAACTGGGCAAAACGTGGAGTATTTTCACCTGTGAGAGAGCTGCTGGATTCACCACCCTTCTAGGTCAAGCACAGTCTTGCTCTATTGGAAACGCTCATTTCTCTTTTCCCCAAGTTTAAAAGCAGTGTTCTGTGGTCTAGTTTACAGTTACTGCAAGTGAAATGTTGGCATGAACATGTTAATAAGCAGATTTCCAGTGATATGTGCAAGTCTTATTCCCGTATGAAAGTAATTTTTTCAGGCTAATTCTTTCCTCTTCAGCCATATATGTAGAAGGGTAAAAAATGTTTGGATAAGCTAGTTTAATGGCAGCTAATAGGGCTTTGGCTCTGATTTACCGAAACTGCTTCACAGTTTTCAGAAATACATATGGTAAGTACATGGATAACAAATCTGTGGATCATAGCTGATGCTAAATCAATGGAGAAAATGTAAAATGTTTCATTTTTAAGACTAAAGAACTCAAATACTGAGAATGTTTTTACCAGTGAGCCGAATGCAATGTATTATACAGTGGGCTTAAATCTAAATTCTTGATGCCCTTAATTTCTTTAGAAGCAAAATAGATTTTATTTCCTAAAACAAAATATCAAAAATTTGTGGATTTGTACATTAACCGCAAAATTACCTCATATAGACAACTGCAGTTTCAGAATAAATCAAGGTATTCTGAAGTTAAAAATTATTCATTCAGTATGAAAATGAATTTAACAGCTTGAGGAGTTTTTTATTTCTTGATAAAGCCCTAGTAACTTTCAGTGAATGCACACACTGACAAGAAAGGTTAGCATGGAAACCACCAAGTAGACCCAGAGTAATAAAACATGGCCTTTGCCTCCCAGCATAAATACTGAACTGGTGATTGCTGTCACACTTTTAACAAAGCCACCCTTGCAGTCACTTGGGCTCAAGCCCTAATGACACGTGGTTAAGTGAACCCTGGGGGTTGTCCTGGTGCCACTCTCAGCCCAGACTGATAAGCAGCAAGCCTCAGCCCAGTTCCCCACCTCCCTTTTATTTACTTTCATTGTGTTCTGCTTGAAGCACCACATCGATAGAGTGAACCCCAGTGAACAGATTACAATTTCTGTTGTAATTCCTATCTTTACAAATAGTTACCAGATGAGAGTTAGGATGAAAATTCATTCTCGGTTCAGATCTGACCACCCTGGAACCTGTGTGTGGTTTTCTTGTTCGGGTGATCTGGGAATGTTAGTTTAGTGTTATTTAGTGCCCTGTGGTTGTAAGAGCATTGGAGATACTCACTACCTCCCTGTGGCACACTGAAATTGTGACCTTTGAGATTTTTCCTGTCTTAAGTATTTGGAAGGCCCTGGGAAGTGATCCACAGCCTTTAATGTTGTGTTGGGCAATGACCCTGAATGTTCTGTGGGCCTCTGTAGGTTATATTAGTGTGGTGTCAGTTGGGAAGGATGGAAGATAGAATCAGTCTGTTGGGTGTTCTGATTGGATCTACTAATTTTGCAAAAGGAATCTGGCTTTAAGCTTTGTTTCTACTATTTACTTTCCCTTCAACAGCAAGATATGGACCTGGAACTTCCTACATGCTTATGTGGTAGAGTTCAGTAGGAAAGGTTTCACTGGTTCAGGGTCTTGTTCTCTGGAAAATATAACATCCAGTGTCACAGACTATGCATTTCTTTCACAAATATTTGTTTAAATCACTCTAACTTTGTTATGTCTAACAAAGCTATTTTTAACGAGAATTGGGCCCTGCTTTTAATGTAATTCCAAGCTTTTTTTTCAAGGTTTTCTATAAACACTCTTAAAGCAAATTTTACTTCCTGCATTCAGAATGTCTCTCCAGTCTATGCCTGTTTACATAAACATTTGATACATCTGATTAATATCAGAATTCCCAGCTTTTCAAATGGCACTCACTTTGCTGTAATACTCAGCCTTGCACAGTATTTTTGGCATGTCAGTTTTCCGCTTCATTAATGAATGGTGCCAGCTAATTGACTCTATTACTATTGTGGAGCCCTTTTGCCAAAGGTAACTATTCTTCTTCAGCATCCCAAATGTTCAAAGTGCCATCTGTAATTTATAGTTAATAAACAGTGAGACAACAGATGACAAATGTCTTTCTGGTAATTTTTTTCCTGTTATTTTTTTCATTGGAGATATATACGTATGTAAGTTCTCAGTTGAACTCCATTTTTTCATTTATGGTACCACTGAGGTTTAACCCAGTGCTAGGGAACAATTGCCAAATGTAGTCATCAAAGTAGCACTGATTCACAGACATAAATCCAGACTCCCAGCAGGTTGCTCCAAATCAGGAAGCAGCAGAGATCAGATGCTTCCAAAAGATGTCTCTAGTCTCAGTTAACAGTGAAGTTACTCTGGGTCTACGTGGATCTACATACAAATAAGATAATCCTTCATTTGAAAACAAGAAAAAAAAATCTAAATAACCAAGGTGAAGAACAGGAGTGCCAAAAATGAGCTCTGCAAGCTCCTTGCCTTTGTTCAGCTGGCTGAAAGCTGAACACAGATACTGTAATCACATTAAAGAAAAGGGCTGTGAATGAACAACACAGTAAGTGTTGTGGGAGGAAATGTGTTACCCTACTTATTCTTTAATTAGCTGAACACATGTGAAAAATATACAGCGGGGAATGAGCCTCACTGCATTTTCCATCTGCACGCTGGGAGGTGAGAGAAATGAAAATGGCTGCGTAAAGCCTGTTCTGAAAGGTTTTGCATTACATTAGTGCTCACCTCAAGCTTTTCATTGCAGAATACGCAAAAGGTTTATTAATGTCACTGATAAATATAATCTCATCAATTCAATGGCAAATATTCACATAAATTATTATACTGCTCAAACCTATAAAGGAAGACTATCTTGGAAATAAGCAAAGTGCATTTATATAGCCCTGTAAAGACATCCAGCACTTCTGAAAATATAGAGTAATACAGATAAGCCTATTTTAATAAAGCGAAACATTTCACCCTGCTGGCACATGGATATATCCATACCATACAAAGCTTTTCTAACATTCATTAAATTGTCAAAAATATCCTTGCCAAAGAGAATCTGTTACAATCACTTACCCTCAAAGACTGTGTTATCTTCTGCCTTTATATCTTCTCTGTTTACTTTTTCTCTTTGCATCATAAAACGTCTCTTCCTGAAATGACACGTGCAAACAAATAAATGGACATGTAGTAATTATATTCACTACTCTAGATATCTCTAATAGACAGTCTTCCTTTACCTGTAGCACTGGAAATGCACCCTTTATTGGTATTGAATGAATTATCTCCACATGTAGACCTGAATCCAGTGTGTATGTGTTGTCTTGTTTCTGCAGACTGTTATTGTAACCCTTTTGGTTCAGTCCATGATCGCTGTAATGACAGAGGATTTTGTGAGTGTAAGGAGGGAACATCAGGGCCTAAATGTGATAAATGTCTGCCGGGATATATCTGGCACAGCTTGGGCTGCCAACGTAAGTAACTCTGAGAGTCGCCCTCTCCTGCAGCTCCGCTGCCTCTCGTCCGTGTGCTGTCATGTGCCAGTTCTTGGGAGCAGAGAACGAGCAAAAGCTCTGGGCTGTACCAGGCCATAGTGCCTGAATCCTGGGAGGCTCCCAGCTGAGGGCACTGGCTGTGCCATCCAGTTAATTCCGTACCCTTTCAGTGTCCTCTCTCTCCCACGAACACTCAGAGGAGCTCCTGCTGGCATAGGTAAATACACGTGTCTTGGCAACTGTGAAGTTTTGTATACTGAAACATCAGCATATTATGTCCAAGTTCAGAATTCCTACTAAGAGAAAGAAGGTGATTTCTCTGCATGTTCGTTTTTTTTCTGTCCCAAACTTCAGCTTCTTCACTAAGCTAATCATGCTTTCATACCTTTAAACTGTCCCTGGACAATAACTTCAACACTCTGACTTGTTACCTGTAATAATAACTGAAAACTAGATGAAAGCTAATGGTTGGGAAAAAATGGAAGTATACTTAACATCCTTAAAAATAAGAGCTGAAATTTTCCTTAAATGGTGCTAGAACACATGTTGTTTCAATGCTTAATTATATATTGTGCTTCTTTTCTGGTTAACGGGTCATATAAACAAGTGAGAAGAAATACCACTTCAGAATATACAGGATTAGACTTCTACTGCAAATTTTGTTTGTAGTAAATTCTTAAGATTTATTCTTTATAACAGTTTTGATCATCTACTTCCAGAAACTCTGTAGAGTTTCACATTTTTCTTTCACCTTCTCTCACTGTCTCTCTGCATTCTTAAACATACACACCTTACAAACAACTTTCTACAAGAACTTGCTTTTGATTTTTAAGACTGAGAAACACAAGAAAATGTAATTACTGACACCAATTAGACAAATATTATAACATTTGGTCAATAGCCATACAAATGCTCTAAATAATTAAAACCAAATGCAAATCTTCCATAATAAATTTTAGAGAGAGAGAAAAAAAAAAAAAAGCAGTAATGCTAGAGATTACCTCTGTCTCTCCAAGTGATGAGTACCTCTGAATCAGGAAAGCTGAACTTGTGACATCTCAACAAACTGTATCTGCAAAGAAAGCCAATAAATAATTTCAGGAAATACTGTGATAATTAACCAATTAGCATTAAAGATATGAAGAGAAAAGAAGCTTGCCTGGGCAACACTGCTCAGTGCAGCCTTAGAAAACTGGATGTCCTCAGCCTCTATCAGCAAGTTCCTGTTTGTATTTGGCAGGGTATTTAAACCACACTTTTCACATGTGACTGTTGACTGTGTTCTCATTTTCCAGCTGCTTCTACTCGAGTTATGATTCACAAAATTTCTGGGCAGTTAGAGTTGCAGTAGAAAGCAGGTGAAGAAATGTTTCAAGTTTCAAAGTTCTCTGTTACTAATTCTTCACCAAATCAGATCCTAGTTACCTCCCAAAACCACACACTCAAATAAGAAGTCTCCCTCTGCCTTGCACCCCATATGCAGAAGAAGGTCGTCACCACCCTGTGCCTTATCCTAGATACTGGCAAAAGAACCACTGGAAATGTTGCAGTGACCTGAACTACAAGAAAAAAAACCCAAAACCAGAAATCAGTATGGTTCTTTGCATAGAATTCGAACAAAGAAAACTCAATACTATGTCCATACAGTGGGTTTAAAAAAGATAATAAGTAGCTGAGATACTGAACAAGTCTGGAGGACTGTTAAGCAAATTTTACAGTAATATATATACACCAGTTTGTCAAAGCAATTACTTATTAATTTCAATATCTCCTATCTTTTCAGGTTTGGACAGTAAAAGACAAATCATGTTCTTTTAATGAGGAGTTTTTTGAGCCCAGCATATAATTAGCTTTATTTTAGCTGAATCAAGAGTATTTGTAAAAGCTTTGGACAGTTTCTGGAAATGCAAGCTAGTGCCTTTATATTTGCTGACAAAACTAATTGAGTTTCCCTCACTATGTTGTAATTTTCTGAACAAATCTCAGTCTGATTGTGTAACTGTCAGACATTCTCCAAGTTTGAACAAATTATCTGATCAATTTCAGAAGAAAAACAACTAGATGCGGTTTTCAGTTTTATGGAGCAGGCATCAAATTGTCATGTTTTGCCAACCACACACAGATTTAAATCTCATTTCAAGTCTTATCATGGAGGAACAGAATTCCAATTAATGTAATTTTGTACTGTGTCAGTTTTAGCTTTGTTATTTTTCCATTGAATTCTAAACAAATGACCGGGCAAGCAAGCAGACCCCAATATACAAGAAAAATAAGAACTCATTCTGTTGCCTTGGCAAAGCTCAAAAAGATTGTCTGGACACGTAGCATGTGGGTTTGATCTGCTTTTCCCTAAGCCTGTGCCGTACAGGAACACAGATGTGCAAAGATGGATACACACACTCAATCAACAGACCAACATGTGCCTGTTTGTTTTTTGTTATACATAGGCTATTGGCATTATTAAGAAATTCTATTCTTATGGAGCTTTGTTGCTAAAAACCATTGACCTAGGGCAAACAGAAGTTTGACCTACAAATAAACAATTTAAATCTATACCATAGCTAGTTTAATTACATGTATGATTCTATAAGTAAATGGATTGTCATCGTTTTATATATTAGTAAACCTATTAGGGAAAAAACAACACAAAAGCCGAGTTGTGTTTTTCTAAGGCCTGCAATATATCATTTGATAAATTACAGTTTGGAGTCTACTTTGTACCACACAAAGTAGAAGTCACAGAAGCTATTATCCTCAGAACTATTTATTTAGGTACCTCACCCTTGGTGATTTAATCTAAACCCTCTGAGGATCCAGGCAGAGCGTTCCTTGCTTGGCGTCTCTGCGCACACCGAGGTCAGATGCAATTTTAGACTTTGCCTCCCAGATAAAAAGCCCTGTGATAGCAGCTGTTATCTTCTTGCATTCAGGGTGTGTGCTGCAGAGACGTGGCGGTCAGCGGGGTCTGGTTGGTACAGGAGGGTTTGCTGCCCTCAGAAGAAGAGGCACAATAGCTGTGGCTGCGGCTGCCGAGCCCTCCCCAGAGCCCTGCGGCCGCCGGCGCTGGGAGCGTGCTGGGCACAGCGGGGCCTCCCTGCCACATCCCACAATGGATTCTCACCAGCAACATCAAAGCACAGGGAAGGAGCTCAGAACAGAACTGTTTGGTCCTGAAACCCTTTTAGAACTGGAATATGAGAAATTACATAGCATAGTATATATTTGATTTTTCTATTTTGTAGAAACTGAACGATTTCCTTTAAAAATGAATGTTAAAACAGAACTAAAAGCTCCAAGCCTGGCAAAAAATTTAACCTTCAACTACAGTTGATTTGGGCCAGTTTTGAACTGAACATAGTGGGTTTCGATAAAAGGAACCTGTAATAAAAGGCAAAAACATTTAAACACAGCCAAAATACTAAGTAGGAGCATTCACTTGATTTTCTACAAGTAGTGCTCACAGTCTTGCATCTTCCGTATTTCTTGGCCATGACATTTCAGGTGACTAAAATCCATTGCATACATCCAGCAGCATTTTAAAGTAACATCTTTTAATTTCACTCACAGGAGCGTTGATTCCAAAACCAGCTGCATATTTATCCAATCAGGCAAAGAAAAAGTGACTCTTTTGCCAATATCAGTTTGGCAGCACAGCTCGAATTTTCATTAGGCATGTTCCTCACGGGGGAAAAGGTGAGGGAAGGTTCAATGACTAATATTATTCTCGATCTCCTTTCTTACACAGACCAAGTAAACACGTTGAACCCACAGCACCACAAAGGCCTAGAGTGAGTGAGAGTTACCAATGGTAGCTGGCACCCCATAGCAAATCAGTGTTTTAAATCATTTTGGTTCCATGGTGCTAATCGTAAACAATTAGCAAATGAGATTTCAGCCAGATGCCTTATATCGAATCTGAGCAATCTATCTCACTTTACCCTTTTTGTTCATTTAAATAGAAGCAGGGAAAGGATTGCACTCTTACCTATGATGCTCAAACTGGACTCAGTGCTTGTATCAGTCTTCCAGACTAACCTTGTATTACTCTGTAGCCTGTCAGATAATTCATATTCCATCACGGTGTCCATTTCACTTACTATATGACTGTTTAAATACGAGCTTTTTTGGGGTGGATTTTATCACGTGTTACAGATGTTAGAAGCTGGGGCATTTGATCAAAATCATCATGCAGATTGAGTTGCCAAAGAAAATCAAACTTGAAATTGTAAACTTGGAACTTATATTAACATTTGCTTTTGGAAGATTGGGTTTACTGTTCAGGAAGAAAAGAGGAAAAGACATATACTATCTAATTTTTAAAAATCTTTTTTCAAAAAAATCCACCCTGCACTTCTTTCTAGACAGATTGAATACATTTGCAATTGTCTCCCCACTAAAGGTTAGTGATCTTTTACACATTTGTACACAGATGTATTCAATACTTACACATTGAACTCGTGCCTGGGGACAAAACAAAAAAAGAATAGAAATGCAGAATGAAGGTGCCCTGCTTTCCAGTTCACCATTGCAACTGCCTGTGTGGGGAGCCATAGAAGATCCACCTATCTATCTTTGTATCTTTTTACCAACAGGAGTTTCAATGCTGTTAGCTGGTCAGGATACAGTGGGACACCCCTCTGCACAGGTGCTGCATGTACTTTCAGTTCTGGTGTGCTTTGGTGCCAAGGTTGTACAGTGCCACACCTGGAGCTGAAGGGAAGTAAAACACAAAAAGAATTTATTGAAAAGGATAAAGTACTGCTGGGGCTGAGCATTGCGGTCCTCAGAAAACAGTCATCTACCCCCTGGTCTCTATACACAAAATACTGCTTTCAAAATACCTGTTTTACATGATTGTTAAGCAGACTAAAGCAATTGTGTGTGTGTACAGGGGTTTGGATGTAAGAGGAACACACTCTCCTTCAAATGGCTCCAAATTTAAATCCAGAATAATTCACCTTACATTAATCCAGAATCCAGCTGCTGCACCTCACAGCAAAGTTTACAGATGGTTTACAGATGTAAGAAAAGCAAGGCAAGAATACAAACAAAATTATGGCATTATCAGACCTGATCCTCAGAGGATGCAAAGCACTCGTTCTGCTTGCCTCAGGGGAAGCACGCTGGTGACTTACAGGTGTAATGCCATCCTGATATCCTTTTAAAACCAGGGTCTTTTAAACTTGAGAAAGAACAATGCAAATGTGCTTATTAATGCATTCCTTCCAAAATACACAACCCACAGAAGAATCATACAGATACTGGGATACATAAAAAGTTGTTGACCAAAGTAGGAATATCATGGAATGTTATTACTTTTTAATGAGATGCTAGATTTGAAGGAGAAAAGGAAGGTTGATCCCTCTGTGGGGAGAAGATATTTCAGTCAGAGTAAACATGTCAGAACACAAACACTGTATATTAACAGAAATTATTAAGTGAGGCACCTCTCCTCTATGAAGAGCACAGAGGAGATGAAAACATAAGATGCTCTCTCAGAGTTATACAGATGTGCATAATTCCTGTAGCATGTCTAGGCTGGAGACCACACCTTAATCTTCTTTTAGCACTGCTGCCTACAAAGTGTGTGGGGTATTGTGGAAATGGAGGAACCTGCAGAAGCACTAGACTAGAGGGGCACTGGGGAAAGCTCAAGGACGTTGTCTTGGTGTCTCTGTGATGGAAGGCCCCTGTGAACAGGATGGGGTTGTGAATTAGGTAATGTCTGTGTGTGGGGAAGCCAAAGAAAATAACAGGTAAATAAAATCAAGCAGACAGTGAGGCTGAAAAGGTGAGAAACTAGTTAGCATAGTTACCATGTTATTGAGAGGCACCAGGCTCCTGACAGACTGCAGATCTTCAGGAGATTTACTCTGATAACCTGGTGATCAGGAATTGCTTTCTCCAAAGCAAAAAGAAATGGTTCAGTAGCAACATTTATACACATGACCTTTAACAGAACAATTTTTCCCCAACAAGGTGAGGGATTGGACTGGAGCAAAGAGGTTGTTTTCCTCTTGATCTTGCCCAAGTGTCAGCTTCAAAGCTGCTATTTCATGGCTGTCCAAACTGCTCTAATTGCAAGTGCTGCAATCCCTCTTCTCCCAGTTCCCCACTATTTAGTCCCACACCCCTAGCAATCTCTCAGGCACTTGTTTGACCTTTCACTGAATGATTTCAGATCTAACTCAGCAAGACACCAACCAAAAAAGAATAGTTTTCTGCTATGTTAGTTCTGTGATATGAATCATCCACTGGTTGAACAAGCAGGAGCACCCTGGGAGAGCATAACCCGCTCAGCTGGGGAGGGATGGAAGCCTGGTCATGCTGGGCTGGGCTGCAGCCGTGCCATGTCTGGGGCAGAAGTGTTCTCCTCTCCCCATCACTACATCACTCTGTGCTCTAGGAGCTTGCCACCTGACAAAGCCACATAATTCAGATGGGTGAGCAGGTGGATAATTAGGGAAACGTCTTTAAAATGTTACCCTTAAAAAACAAACAAACAACAACAAAAAAAACCCCACCAGCATTCTGTACTCTCCTAAAATATAGTTTTAAAAATCCACTAACCTAATAGAAAATCCACTAACCTAATAGAAAAACCAACAACTCTCTAATATTCCCTTATACTGAAGCAGAATCATAACTTTTCAAACAGAACTAGGATTCTGCATGCAGAGCCAAATTGGCGAGTGGTGATGGATGTGAGCAGAGTGTATTTCCAAAACAGTGTATTTTTAGTGCTATATCAAGGGGGAAGTCTGAACAGCTAAATACCAGGAAAATCATGAAAACTTAAGCAAGTAACATTATTTGTTTTCTTCAGTCAGATGATTTTAAAATGCTTAATATTTGATAGCACAATGATAAATATTTTAATAGAGTATATTGCAGTCAGTTAGGAATAGATCAAAAAGATACAAAGTAAGCTCCACTAGATAAACTTTTATTAGGTACATGAAATAGAACATAAAGCTTGATAGCAATTACTATTTAATCTATTCACATTTGGAAACGTATTGAAGGGGAAACTTATAACTCAGTTGTTATGAATTATTAAATGTTCATTTGAACAGTGATGAGCAGGACTTCTTTTTCCTCTGAAAAATCTGTCACGCTTTCCTTTTAAGCCTGCTCAGTGACCATAACTTCTGTGTAATTTGCCTGCTCACTGCCTTTTTATGAGGACAGAATAAAGAGATCAATAGCAGCACAGACACACCCAGATGGGACATTTTTATGACGGGGCCCTAAAAGGACCATTTAGGAGTAAGTAAAGTAATCTCCATCCTACTTAACTGCAGATAAAAATTACTGACCTGAGGCAAATAAAGATTGCCAAGGTTTCCTATCTTGGCACTGTTGGCACTGCTGACACCAGCACGTGCTGATTACCAAAGCCGCAGTAGCTGTTGTTTTAATTTCCTTCACACACGTGCAAACACAGCAGTATGGAAACCAAAGTTTCCTTCAGAAGGAGCTGATGGGTTATAACTTGCAAGGTGCTGACAGCCTCCACTAACAGAAGTTAAGCTCCCCCAATGGTATTAAAAGAAAAAAAAAAAAAAAAAAGCCTTTTAATTACACATAAATGTAATTTAATTACACATGAATAAATGGATGCCATGGAAGTAGGTATAGTATGATTTTTTCCACTTGTAAACTTAAAATTTAAAAGAATAGCTTGCACTTTTGATGGATTTCAGAGTTACTTTAGGTACAGAGCACATGTGATTTTAAGGTTTGTTTCTGCTCTGAATTTAAACATGCTGAATGGATGTAATCCTAAAGTAATCAGCTTTTCTAATGTCGGAAGCTGAGTATTGGAGGATCGAACAGCTAATGGATTCAAGACTTTTCTTACATACTACTATTATTTGACATACTTGTTCAAAATATTTTGGATGTCTTGATTAAATGACAGTGTTTCTTATGAGTAATCTGTAGAAGTGAGGTTAAAAAATTTCAGGTTTTAAGGAAATTTTGTCAAACTAAGGGAGTTATTCTTTAGTATCAATAAATTGAATACTTCAGCAAAGAATTTCTGAATATAATCAAGGCCTCTCAAGATCTGAGCTCTTAACTAAAACACTTAACAGAAGTCCCTTTTCACATTTCCCTCTTCCCATTCACCCTATTTTCTGACCATTTTATCAGGCTCATTTTAGAGCTGGTCCTCAAAACCTTTTACTCCTGTGAGTCCTGTGTTTGTCTTCATGCTTGCATGCTTGTAGACCACGGAACACCTCACAGTAGAAACTAAAGCAGTTCTGAGTTGGGCCAGCCCTCTGTGTGACAGTGCAGGCTTGATGAGCTTCAGACAGCAGAGGCGTCCAGCTGCTGGAAGATGCAGCTTACAGATTTTCTGAGCCAAAGAATTCATCAGTATCTTCATATTTCATTGGTCTCAGTGAATCTTTCATCCATTAATTTGCCTAATAACTTCTTGAGACATTCATACTTTTGTTATCCAAATGTTCTGGGCGCAAGTTCACAACAACAACAATAATAATTATATATGAATGAATAAATCATTTCCAATTCACCTTTTCCACAACATCTGTGATTTTACAGATGTATATTTTATTTTCCTTCAATCCGTCTTCTCTTTCTTACATTGAAGAAACATAATCTCTTTAATATCTCCTTTTATATGGCCTGCTTATAGCTGTGACAGCTTTTCATTCTACCTTTTATGGTACTACTACATAAATACATATATATCTTTTCAATATCAGGACTTCATGCAGTGTTCAAGAGATGGGCACATCGTGAAGCTATATAGTGACATTGTGGTGTTTCCACTGCACTCTTTTTCCTGTCTTGAAAAATTCAATAATCTATTTGCCTTTCTGACTGATAAAGAGCATTAAGTCAACATTTTCAATAAAATATCCTGAACTACTCTTAAGGTGCCTTTTCTAAATGGTAAAGCCAAGTATCTGTAGGGATACATTACTCGTGAACACTTAATTTCTGTCACCCACACCTTAGAAATTCTTTTGAAGGTCTTTATAGCCACAATAGCTTTGTAGTCTAAGCAAATTTATTACACCATGCTCCACTCACTTTTCTTGCAGAATTCTACATGTGTAAGTCCTCATAAGACTGATTAGTAGTTCCTGGCATCTATTCTTAGCCTGTTTCTTATTATTCAAGCTATGATTATTCCATAAAGAAAAAAAATTTTAAAAAAATATTCTTACTGAGGAATCTTGGAAAATACTTTTTTAGAGCAAGATACATTGTCAACCTGATCTTTTGCATCCATAAGCTTACCCCATTCCTTAAAAAAATCTTTTACTATGTTTGTGCATTATTATTTCTCTCTTTCATACTCATCATGTTCACTCATCTAACTGCTAATTCTGTTCCTCATCACAATTTCCATTAACTTGCCTGCTGCAGAAGTTCTACTTGCCAGTTCCTCTCCATGTCCTTGAAAATCCCTATAAAGTCACATCAGTCCTTTCTTGTAGTTAATTAAGTCCATCCTGACAGTTAGAAAAATTAAATTTTCTAGAAAAATCACATGTAGCAGCGAAAATTTTGTTTCTGCCTTTTTTTAAAAAATTCTCAGACCAAAAATATTTGCTTCTGGTGATCTGATGCAACAGACTACTTCCATTTTTAAATAATGGTTTGTATAAACTTTCAGACACACCTCCAGAATATGCCCCCATCATCATAGGCAGCAGTCTGGTAACCTCCAAAGCTCTTCCATAGTTAATAATGTCTTGCAAAGCATTTATTTGCCCTACAGCCTTTCTAGAAGGTCTGGCTTTCCTATGTTTAGAAAAAAAATTAATGGCTAATTTTTATGACTTTACTAAATTGCATAATAATTTCTGGCCTACCTTGGCACTTTAACCTGTTCCTACAGCTCATTTGTGAGAACGTTGTACTCTTTCCTTTTTTCCTTCATTTCATCATGCATCATTTTTCTTTACCCTCTGTAAAAGTATTTTCTTAAAAAGTTTTTTAATCTGCTGCTAATGATGTAATTTTTATAAAAATCCTTTTAAATAGTTGCCTTTTTTTTTCCCCTTTGGATACTCACTTTACTCTGCATCTCAAATACAACCAGCTCACCAAACCACCTGCAGACATTCTGCCTTTAGCCTTTCCTTGCATTTCTCTCTAATAAAGTGTCTGCATGATCATCCTCTCCCAGATCCCTACACCTGAGACATGGACCAGCCTTTCCAGCTGTTTCAAATCCCTCTTCAGGTTAAGCATGCAAGGAAAGATTTTGACAGGGAACACGGTTATGATAAAATCAGGAACAAAAGCTTGATCTCATAAATGTCAGTCTGGCTTTTTGTCAGATCTTTGACTACTACCTTTTATAGCAGAAACTCACTGTGAAGGTGAATAGAGCTTTACAGGATCCCATCAGTATAAATTTAGAGGGGACTCATAGCCCATACAAAAGTACCATGATGTGCAGTAAAACATTAACAGTATTGCTCTTTTGATTTCTCCTAAGTCTGCACAATTTTGAGATATGGTTTTGTTGATTATGGTCTGTTCTTCTCTCATGTTGGACTACAGGCAGTGGTAAAATCATTAAAAAATACTTTTGGTAGAAGCCAAGCTCCATATAATTACCTTGGCTTCTAAAGAGAATAATTAAATTGTTAATAAAATTGTTGCCTGTACTCATCAGGTGAGAAGTAACAGTGCTGGAAGTTTAAAGATGTTACAGAGGAGGGAGAAGAGTTTGATCACAATTCAGTTGTTGATAATTAACTTCTATAGAAGACTACTTACTTATGCCTGAAATCAACTTGAAATATTAAAGGTACTGTATTCATTAACATCACTGATGACACTAGGCAGCTGAGGTTCATGATGATTAAAGTATTATACTCAAAATTATGTTGTATTTTTATAACTACATCTTGGACAGTACTTCTTTATATGTTTGCTTGGTTTTTTTTTTTTTCTTTTTTCTTGCCAATGACTTTTCTGTCTGTTTGTTCAGATGGACATGGAAAGCAGTGTAGTAATAACTGCACTGATGCCACTGGCTGAATCTGGAGCCAATATTTTGACTTGCACTTGTCTGTAGATCAATTTACCCACTTTATTTCTTTTCTAGAGACTGAATGGAAACTGAGTTTTCCAAATCCTTCACCTTTTTAGACATTTATATGTATTTTCCAGATTTACAAATCTCTCTGTAGATAACCCAAAACATTGCTCCAGCTCATGGAGCCAGTATTCAACACTAGTCCCTGTTCTTACTCTATTTCCTGCCTAAATTTGAAACCTTTTCCAATAGACCCAAGGATCTATTCTTGCCCTTCAAAACTTCTAGGTTATAAGGAGTTCAGCCACAGTTTCTTTGGAGGAGGAATTCTCCCTTTAATAGGTGTTTAAGTGAGCCGTAAGAAGCAGCCCCTAGCAGCTACAGATGAGGGGCACACAGGGGCTAAAATGAAGAGCTCCCAGGTTTGTTCCCCACATGCACTACCCATTCCCCAAATACTCTGACAAGTGCAGGAGGAACAAACTCCAGTGTCCTCAGCACAGAAATAGCAGCCCATGGCAGACAGTTCAGCAGGGTGTTCTGTTAATGAGACCCTGCACCACTGAGCTCTGAATGGTACACAGACTTTAAATGGGAATTCAACTTCCTTTTTAAGCCAAAGGATCCCTGAAATAGGACTCTTACTTTGAAGAATTTAGAATTTCATTTCCAAGGAGTATATAGAGAGTTTCATCACATGTAGCTGTTCCTTTAAAGAGCTGAAGCTGCATTTTGATCATGAGGTAATAAGCAGTGACTAGCATCCAAGGAGGACAAGTTACTCTCACAAAATTCAAAAACCTAACCTACTTCCTACTGATTTCAGGAACAGGAGAATCCCACAATGAGATTTAAACTGGGGCTGTTAGTGCAAGGAAATTCATATTGAGGGCAAGCATAGCTTCCTTAAATCAGTTGACATTATGCAGCAGAGCACAGCTCTCTGCAAGGAGGCTTCTGCTCTCAGAAAGAGCATCCTATTCCACATATCTTAGAGACAGATTACAACAGCTCACTGCAACATAAACATCTCAAAAATTGAGCTGGATGCTTTGAAATGCTTCCAATTACATTCACACACGTGTCCTTTGATACACAACTGGGGAGAAATATGAAAGGTGGCATGTACACTGCATAACTTCTGCAAAGGTATGAAAATTTGGGTCAAGATTTACACCCCTTGTCAAAATAAAGCCATATACTGCAATAATTCTTCTGCAATGACCTGAGAGCTTTGCTAGTTCATGCTAAAGCATTACTGGTTTTAAACAAAGTGCAATGACGCTTAGAGAAGTGTACTCCAGTTATATCTTTTATTCAGTGGGAACATGACAGCTTAGTGATGATGCTGCAGCCCACGCTGCGCTGCACCATTAGAAGGACCCCGAGTGTTTTGCAAATACAAAACACTGAGCCAGCTGAGATGTGTTGAGCACCTCCCTCACCTACTCCCACCCACCCTGGCTTTAGCCCAAACCCCTCTGTTCCAGTTCCAGCTACTTCCCTTTAGCACTCCTCCTGCTGTTTTAGCTAAACAGCTACTCATTCTGCAGCTTTCTGGCAGTCTTCAGAACACCAGCATCCCACTCAGATCTGCCATGTTACCACTTCAGAAATGCTGTCTCACAGCAGAAACCCTTTGCCTTTCACACTCCTCTCATGCCCTCACTTCACTCTGGGGCTGTGAAACCTGAGCAGGCACTGTGCTGTGCTTGCCAGCCCTGCTTGCCTTGGGGCTCCATGGAGCAGGGGGAGGCTCCCCTGCTCTTCACCCCCAGTGTTTGTCCCTCACAAGGCTCCAGGCCTACAAAAATCCATCCTACCTGGAACGACAGCCTTTCCTTGCCCTCCAGCAGCACATGCAGCCAGCAGCACAGGCGGGCTGCAAATCCCCTCCTGCCACAGAAGTGGATGTCAAGGAATGCAGAGTTCTCAAAGAGCTGGGATCTGATCAGTCAGATTTCCATTGCCATCTCCTGCAAGAGAAGGACAAATGTGATAGGAGTTGTGGGAGTTCATATTAGGTAATCTAGAGGGTTCTCTGGGGCAGATGGCAGCACTGGACCCAATGAGATAAACTTGCCAGGAAATACAGATTAATTGCCAACTCAGTTCTGTTGTGCAGAAAATTGTCTCCTTTTTCACTGAGAGTTCTAAAATAAATGCAGTCAGACATTACGTTTTAAAAGTACATTCTAAAAGCACAGTTTCATAAAAATTGAGCATTTCTTGTGTGACCTTCCTTTTCCAAACCAGAGGTTTGTGACATTGCTGTACACACAGCCTCTGAGGAGCAAGAGAAAATGACCAAGGTCTTGGTTTCTCAGTCTTAAGTGCAAGTGGAAGACTTTTAAACACAACTACTTCTCTCCACCATTAAATTTAAAGCTATTGATAGAATATATCTTTAGAAATATCTAACACACTATCTGGAGTAATTTATTTGATCACAATTAATGGAGATATCCCTGGTATTTTTCAACTCTAGTATGACTTGACAAACTAAAAATTGGAGAAAATAATTTTAAAGAAAATAGGGAAAGTACTTTGATGTGAAATTGCATTTGGCAGTTACCTGTTCCTGAAGGATCCCAGGTTATTTCAGTCTTTTTTAATAATTAAATTTTAACACATTTGTGCATCACAAATGATAGATAGAAATATAAGCACGTTGATCAGCATGTCAAAAGTAATGCCAAAACCATATAAAGCTCACAGGGAAACAGCTCTTACTCATGAGAATATTTTAACTCTGGTCTTTTTAATATCCTGAATTATCTTAACACTTTGTCATAGTAAGCAATATCAACATCCATGGTTAGAGATATTATCTTTAGTTATGTTGATAGAAAGAACTTCTCAGACATTATCCTGAACAAACCATACTGTGTACTCTCTAAGACAGGTCTATGTTTATTCAGATCTTCTTCTACATTGTAGCAAAACTTTATAAAGTTGATTAAACAAGATTAATATAATTCTGCTACTGCTGCAACAACTTACTAGTGGTAGCCTGCATTATCAACATTGTGAAAAATCTGTAGGTTGCCTGTGTGCCTGCTTCAGCTCTATTGGTTGGTAATAATGAACATCTTTCAGACATTTTTTGTTGAATTGTGTGACAAGTCAGGTTTTTAAATGTTTTCAGGTAAAAAAACCACTGGCTAAGAATATGACATTGGTTACACCTGGGTAAAACACTGCAGAAAAACTGGTGAGCCTGAAGAAGGAAGGAAGTGGTTGGAAGAGAGCATCTGTTATCTGGGGTTTCCCATCTAATGGTTGCTCTGTCATGAAGATAAATGCACAGTGATAATCCAAAACAAGCCTGTGTGTAGCAATAAATATCGTTTATGAAAACTAGCATGAAGCAACTAATAGCTTTAATTATTTGATACATTAATTTATTAGTTCTTATTTTTGCAGAATGCCACATGCCAGCTGTTTGAATCCTCTTATTGGTATTCTGATGAAGAGTGGGAAAGCAAAGCATTGCACCAATTCAAATCCCTCTCACAAGAGAGGGTGTTATCATCGGGTATATCTCGGACAGGAATTAGGATATAAGAATCTGCCTGTTGAATTCATTTTTTAATTTTACTGTAATGCAAAAATAGACAATAACAGGTCATATTTTTATAGGTCAGGTGAAGCAGAGTGGATTTAAAAATTTGCAAATCTTTACTGTGTTGCGTATGTATGAATATGAAGCAGCTGAAGTTCTAGTAGGTGAGATTAGGAGATAACGATACACAACATTGGTATTTGAGATTGTCAGTATTTAATAATCTTATGCAATCACATACGACAATTGGACGAGATTGCATAGTCCTTTTTTACACTTCATAGTTTAGAAACCTTTTAAAGCTGACTGTCAGCAAACTCCCCTGGAAACAGTAATCAACTCTGCTATTGCATTTATCTAATCAGCAATGCAATGTAGTAAATAGAGCAGGAATCCACAGAACCTGCATCATCCCCTCCTTTTGTTTGCACAGGCAACTCGTTGGACTTTTCTCGGCATCAACTTCCCCATTGTTCACTAGCAATAAGAAGTTTTACTCTGAATAGCTTTGACATCTATAGGGAAGTGTTTTTATCCCCATTCTGAAGCTGGCTCAGCAAAAGCACTCTGCAGCATTTCATCCACACTCAATAAATCAATGTAGATTCAGAAAGATCTCCTGATTGCCAGCATTGTTACTTGAACAAAAAACCCCATCCCTCACTTCATACATGTTGTAGGAATTATGCAAATGGTTTACCTTTGCCTTTGCATTGTAACCAATGTTCCCATAAATTCTGAATGTTCATCTGAGAGATTCTACACCATTAACTTTGCATACTGATGTTTTGGTCTCCTGCAGGAGAACATTGTCCTGATATCTTAAACCTTTCTTTTGACAATGCACACCAAAGGAATACATAATGACATGTAAATACAAACTTGGCTTTACCTTTCCTTGTGGTCACTGTAAAAGGGCTGATAAGTTACACTTCCATTTAGTTACATACTCATCCCACTTTAATACCTTTGATATTTACTACAGTGCAATTGAAGATTGTTGGTGTTCCCCTTAGAAATGGTGGTTTATGTACTTTAGAAGTTGGCAATATTTCCAGTAGGTTTTTTACCAGTGCAATTGGCTTTCAGCCGAGGTAGTGACAAGAAACTTTGCAACTTACAAATTATTTGAGATCACAAATAACTTTATAATAACAGTGATTATTAATAGAAGCCATCAAGAATCCATTCTGTCACTCTCTTTTACCTCTTCCCTAAAAAAATTTATGAAAATACTTATTAGAATAATTCTAATCCTAAAAATCATCAACTGAATCACATTTCAGTTGTGATTATCTTGTTTAGTTTTGCTGCCAAATAAAGTAACAAGTGTTTGGGACTATTTCATGGATTTTGAAAGTCTACAGTGTACAGTTCAGTGGGAAGAATAGCCAAAAGAGAAACTATCTTCTCTGTAAACAAAGACAAATTCTTTGCGTTCTTTTGTGTCCATAACGTTATCCCAAATCAAACACCTTAGCAGCCAAGGATGCAGGACCATTCAACCTTTTATATAATTCATAATCATGTATTTGAATTGCTGACCTTTGCATGATCCTGCTTTGGTTTGCTTTCCAGACTTTCTCCTGTGGTTTCGTGCTCTGCAAGAGCAATACTTGCTGCAGGTCTGTTTCACGGTTCTTGGGAATCCCAAGAAAATGCTGCTGCACACGAAGCAGAAAATGGGACTGTGCAGGCAAGGTGACCCTGGCAGCCCTTTGACACAGATGTCCCAGGAGCAGGAGCAGCCGGGCGTTCCGCAGAGTGCCATCGGGCCAGCAGCAGGACACGAGAGGGGAGGGACAGCAGGACACGAGAGGGGAGGGACAGCAGGACACGAGAGGGGAGGGACAGCAGGACAGAGTTTCCCAGCACAGTCCCCAGGCCAGGGGAGCAGAGCAGCTCAGTGGCAGCCCCGGGGCCAGGCACAGGCGATGCCTCAGATGGAGAGGCTGCAGGAGGCAGAGCTACCAGCACATCAGGGCCCAGGAGCCCTGCCAGGCTGCCAGCACTGTCCCCAGCCAAACCTCCCAAAGCTCCTGCACACCCCTGCCAGCTCCCTGTATGTCTGAAATGCCTTCTGGCACAGCTGAGGCAGTAGCTGCTCGTAGTCAGGGAACCAAATCCCAGCCCCCAGTCACTCACAGGGCCTCTTGATGGCTTCATCTTTTGCATCTGAGCACTTTTTGTGCTTAACCAGTTTTTATTGATAGTGGTTACATCTAAACCCTGACCTTGCTGTTGGCAATAGAAAAAACCCAACAACTCTGTAGTTATAACTGCTTCTTTTCCTAGTTAAGGAAAGAGAAGACAGATCATGTAAGAATGTTCATTTTTCTCCAGGCAGAGAGAAATAATGGCACTGCAGCTTACAGCTTTGTAAGTGGAATATGAATGATAGGGGCATGTAGTCCCTTTTGAGCAACTAAAGCTGATATGTAGTTTATTGCTCTCCTGAGATTACCCTAAAGTATGATCAGGGTCATACCAATTCAGTGGTGCTCCTTCATAAGCAAAGCAATAAAAAGAACAGGGAAATATTTCTTCCCCCCACTTTGGGAATCGTCCTCTTTTGTAGAAGTATAAAATTGGAACCACCAAAATCAGAAAACTGAAAGGTTAAATCATTCATTTCCTGAAACCAGAGAAGACTGAAAGGTATTAGTTCAACTATAATTCTTAGATAACTACATCTGGATTTGTTTTCATCCATTTTAATACACAATCTTGTATAGTTTCTACCAAAGCTACTATGGCTATCATGTAAGAGTATCGATTCCAAAATTCAGTTCTCCCTCATGTCCTTTTAACAGGTTAGATGTATTTCTTCTCATTATTTTTTATTAATTACTTCCTAAGATTTTAGATTAAGAATAGAGATGAAAAATGAGAAAGCACAGACACAACCTGTGAAAAACAGTAGCTTTCTACCTCTGCTAGCCTCATACCTTGGTTAAAAAAACCCCACATATTCTGTACAGGATTTTGTACTTTCAGTGGTGAGACATAATCAGCTAAGCTTCCCCATGTGGAAGCTTGGATAAATTGCTGCCTGTTTGCAGGAGAGAGGAATCACCATCCATTCTCTGGCTGTGTGCTGGGCAGAACTCTGAGTGATAGCTACATCACCTTGTGGAAACTCTGAAGACTTTGCTTGCAATTTGATTAGAACCGGTTTGGCTTTTTGCAGGTTGTGCAGACAGAACAGAAATTACATGAAATTACAAGAAATTACAACAATCTAAAAATTCTACTGGAAATTTTCAGTGAATGCAGTATCTCCATTACTCCCCTATTCATTTACTCTCTGATAACTTAATAAAACAGCTCTGATAAAAAAGCAAGTGTCATTTCAACTGTGCTTCTAACAGGCATTTCTAAGACAAGTCAAGATGGAGATGTCTGCCTTTAGAAACTTCTCTCACTTGGTCAATGTTTATTTCCTTGTATTGCTGACAATATAGTTAATCACAACATTGTTTCAACTTTGCACCAGAAATCTTTGTATTAATGTTTGTCATTTTGTGACCATAATTTTGACACAGTGAGATATGCTTTAGGCTTGTAGTTGTCTGCAGTGATTTATTTTGTCTTAACTTAAGAATGTGCTTCGGTAGATAAGTGCAAACCAGTTTCATTTTCATGCTATCAAAGCATCTGCCTTGTCTTGATTTGGCAGTATCCTAAGATAGTTTTACTACTACAGCAAATGTTGAATTAGTGTCACTTCCAAACAAAGGAATTATTATGAATATCTCATTTATAAGAGCAGTAGCTGTTTTTCATATCAGGTATGTTTGTGGATTCAAAGCACTGAAGAAGTCTGATCAACACTGACAAATATTCATGGTAGCAAAAAATTTTAAAGCCATTTGGCAATAGTGTATATGGTAACAATAAATTAAATTCTAAAAAATTAGAATGAAACAAGTAAAATGAGTACTTCTAATTGGCAGACAGGCAGGGGAAGAAATCTCAGTGACAAAGCCTTCAATCACTAATAACTCACTGGTTATTCAAAGGGGTACAATACTTAAGCTATTAAAACTTGAAGTTTTGTCATGTGCTGTGCTGTAACCTTCAGGAGAAGCCTGACTATTTCTGTTTTTCCCATGCCCTTATATCCTCTTACCTGACACCCATGAGTCAGTGGAGTTCCACATAGAGATCTTCAACACACAGCAAGTATATATTGTATTTTTAGGATTTTTTTCCAAATGATGAAGATATTCATTGCTGACTCTGGCAATTTGAAATATTTTGATGTGGTCACTTATGTTCAACTGGAATATGCAACTGGATACAACTGGAAAGAATTTCACACCTTTGCATTCAAATGAGACTAAGTCTTTTGCATTCCCTAATTCCATTTCTGCCTATTTGACAAATTGTGGGGAAAATATTGCTAATACTGTCACAACTGCAGAGGCTTTCTTGGTATATATATATGTGTAGATGCCACATTCTTATTAGGCATACACACAAGCTTCACTCAGTGCAATTTCTTTTATATTCTGAGATTGTTTTCACCATTTATTGATTAAATGATCACAAGTTTTAGAGAATAATGCATGCTAGTTACAGGCTCCTCATAGTTTTCACAGGAACTAATTCTGCATTTGACAAGAAATCACTTGTGCTTGGCCTGGATTTACTGAACCTATTTATGCAGCGAGATGAAACCTCCCAGTTTTTTCATGGTGTTTCAATGTGCTGCTCAGTGTCTACATGCAGACAGCCACTGCAAATGTTGGAGCTACCTACAAAACATCATTACTGAAATCATGGCTTTCACTGTGCTGAGTTTTTACTCATTTATGCACAGACAGAATATTCTGGTAGCATGTGTGCTGAAATCTTCCTCTTTCCTGAGTTCAAGTAATATTCTTTACTAAATAAGAAGTAACAATGAAACAAATTCATTAGAGAAAAAAACAGCCAAGAATAATTTCTTCAGCCATGAGACCTGTGGGCTATCAAAATTATGAACAATGGATGGAATCCAAGGCCAAAAATTCAGGGGTGCCAGTCACAAAAACCACTGACAAATAGTATGGAAAAGTCACTGCAGCAGAAGTTGGGGCAAAGCATCAGTGCTTCAGAAAAGGCAAATATGTTGTGTAATATATTCAGAGCTGTCAACCCACCAACCTGTCCAGGGACTGTGACACTCGTGACCTGGGAGACAAAAAGCAGGAAAGTGAAAGGGTGGTTTTAAAAAGAGAGAGAGGGAGAGAGAAGGCTGTAACAAATGATGCCACAGAAGGTGCACACTGAAGAAAAAGAGATAGAACCAAACGTAGAAAACATTGTTTGAAATTTAGGTCTTCAGAATTCAAGAAAGGAAGCAAGGACCTCTAATAAAAAAAAATTCTTTCTGCAACTTTATTGCTGATGATCTTTATGTTGTTCCCACAAAGACAATTTCATCATAAATCCAGAATTTGATGCAGAAAGAGAACGTCGTCTATCCCAGCTCAAAAACTGTGTCAATACCCCATCTGAATAAGATGCCACTGTAGGCAAGCTGTACAGAAATTAAGGTAGCATAAAGAAAGGTACAAATTTCATTTCTCCCTTTATGTACAGCCTTTGGGAAAGACAGGAGTGTAGAAGAAACTGGATTTAAGTTCAGTAGCATCTTGGTTTTCTGTCTGGGCAGACTTAAAGCTCTGGGCATGTGCTGTGCAGCTGCCCAGACACAGCAACCACAAGGTCCTTAAGCCAAGATCACAGGGCTGTGCCTGAGGTGCCCCTCCAGACTGGAGAGAGCAATGCCTGCATTTCTGCTTCTCTGTCTCTGGTGCTGCTTCAGAAATAAAATCAGCCAGAGCTGTCCAATTCTTTTCTTTCAAGAAGCTGCAAAGATATTGAAGTTGAGTTTTGGAGAGACTCAGGAATTTTCATGTATTATTCAGATTTGAACATTTAAGAGGAAAGTAGTCATTTGTCAAACAGCTGTGTTACTCATAATTCTTCATTTAATACCTTATACAAATTCTATGAAACACTAGGACATCTATGACAGGCTAAGACTACCCCTTGAGCCAGCTCAAAGATGCGTATTTTTCCCTTGCTTTCCTTTTTTATTCCATTCCCAAATTTATTAACATTGCAACTAAAGATCAAGAATAGTTTGTGATATATGGCAAGGCATGTTATGCCATCTTTTCTGTCTCCTTTGTGAAATGTTTTAAGGATCCTCTAATTGGACCACAGTTGGATTGCAAATTGATGAATTATGAGAATAACTTTAAAACAATTTCCTTCAGTTTACTTTAAATATTTCACTTCATGCAGTAGCACAGATCTGGAGACTGTGCTCAGAAATATCCCTCTAAAAGGCCTGCAAAGCTCTCCAAAACAAATGAGATACCTGTTTTGGCTTTTAAGTGACCAGTTTGATGTCCTGGCTTCTAATAAAGGAAGATCTGCCAGCAAACTCACAGCTAGTTCAGGTCTTAACCGTCTTCAATTTGATGAATTCAGAATTAGGTGCTTTACTTGTGTCACTTCTCCATGTTTCAGTCTTTGGTCAGAACTTGGTACCTGATGCCATTCCAATATATTAGTCAATATTAAAGTTTTGGAAGTAAACCTGACCATATTTTCAAAAAGGTGAAAACGGTATTAGAGTTGGTCAGAATAAAATTAAAACAAAATTGGCAAAAAGTAATGACATTTCATAACATTTCCAGAATTTTGTTTCATTTAACTTCCAGCTCACAATTGCTATCTACACAATACATATATGTGCATACATGTCTGTGTGCAAGAGAGAGAGACACAAGCACAACATTAGGAAAGCTGTGGCAATACAAGATCAACAATTCCAGAATTTTCATATATAGGGTATTTTGCTAAGAAAAACAGAATCTATCTGCTTTCCTGGGGGCAAACATTTAAAAGCATTATAAGAATAAAGATGAAGCTTTTGATCCATCCCTTCTTTAAGCATATTTCAAAAACTTTAAGCACATGTGAAAGATTTCTAACTCAACATCTCTAACATTGTATCTGTAATTTTGTAGATGGCAGTGTTTAGAGGCATTTGGTAGCAGTCTGCATGAGTGCATCAGGCAGAACAGCCAGCATGGAGCAAAACATCTCTCCAGCCCCATCCCCAGCCACCCATAACTACAGACCAGGTCTGGGCTAGGGGCCTCTTCAAATAGCAGGCTACAGGCTGCAAAAGAAATTTGAAAATAGGAGAGATATCTGTTTCATAATACGTTTTTAAAAATGTGGTTTACTTAATACTTGAGAAAATTTGGATTAATTATTCCAGGCAAAATGTGAAGTGAAATATCACCTCTGCTGTTTAAGAAGTGGTACTTGATGAACTGTTGACTCCCACTGAGTTTGTCAAGGCAAACAAGGGTCTGTATTGATGGGGCAGATATTTCACAATTTGCACTGCCTGAACTGTAGGAAGCATCCCAGCAATGAGAAGTCCAGAACGTGCAGATCCAGTAGCTGTATCATCAGATAAAGTACCTTAATTTTGCATATTGAGCTGACTAAATATATACAATCTGAATAATAAAGTCAACTTCAAAGGTACATAGCCTCAGTTATAAGAGATGTAATGCAAATATTGATTTTTAAAATGCAGTTAATTTTTTCTGCCTGCTACCATGGTATTTTCTGGGTTGTTAATCTCATCACATTTATTTGGTGGTGACCTACTGTTTCTTACACATTTTTTTCTAATGTACGTGTAGAACATTAAAATTCAGACATAGAATCAACAAAAAGTGGTGTTGTACCTTACTATTAAATTTTTCCATTGCAATTCAGAAACTGGACAACAATATTAAATCCATAGCTCTTAGTAAAAACCCTTGATTCCCAAAGGAATCACTTAAAAAGTAATGATTTACTGGTCCCTCTTAATTGCATCTACAAGTTTCCAACATATTACATTATTGGACCCACTTGGATGCAGAACATCAGAAAGTTGGAGACCTTCTAGGGTGAGAAAATAGATTTTCTGCAAGCAAGCCAGAACAGAAAAGATTACCAGTGAGGTTAGAGGTGCACAAAATTGTACAGATTTATGTAGAACTATACCACTTAAGAATCTGGACTATTTCACTTGTAGTTCTCTTGATGTTTGGACTGCTTTTAAAAAAAAAGGTAAATTAACATTTGCAAAACTGTACTTCTTTGTAGCAATAAACAGTAATGTTCAGGATAAAATTAGCAATACTTTATCTATTCTGAATTATTTAGGGTATTTTTAGGCTAAGGTATACATAAACATCATATGATGACTGATTCTGCTTCTTAACCAAATAATCTTTTCCCTAATTCTCTAAGTTAAAAATGTTACTATTACCTCCTACCTAGATCATAGGTACAAGTCCTTTACTGAAATTGCCTCTCTGTGGAAGGCAGAGCTGTAACCCAACACATCATACTAGTGATACCATCTGAAATGAACACAGATTGACACATTTGATTAGTGCATTGCTCGTACCTCTGCATTTTCACCCATGTAATATTTGAATTGATATTAAGCAATACAAAGTAAAGCTGTCAGCTTCTCTAATACTATAATATTATGCAGGTCTAAAAGTTTTGCCTGCATTATTTTCTCTTAACTCCCTTGTCAAATCTCATTCCTGAAGTTACTATCAGGCTGCAATGTCTAAGATAGCTTTAAAATGCCATGTACCAAAGTAGCAAATCTAATTAGGATGAAATACTTGATCTATAACGGAAATAACATTATCTTTTATTTCCAGATGTCTGTACCATATAATCCCCATCCAACAGCATGCTGAATTTCCTGCCTGTGCTTGCCTTTTTTGCATAATTTCTTCAGATCATTAATACATTGCAGTTCTTGATTATAAAACCTTGTCCTCTCATGCAGATCTTTTTACTTCAGCAAAGCCATGTTGCATTTTTAACCACTGTTCATGCTTTCCAAAGCTCTAGATACATTGCCCCTTTCAAATAACACACAGCACCCACAGTTCCAGTTCAGCACTAACTATAACGATGCAGACATTAGCACAAGCCATGTATTAATATTCTTATTATTTCATTATTAAATACTCCTTCATATAAAATTAATCAATACCATAGTCGGTGGTGTTAAGTGAATTGGATGGTATTCCGAGAATACAGCCTTAAGGGGAAAAAAAAAACAACCCACTAGTATTTGAAAAAGCACAGCCCCTTTTCATTTGTCTCTGGAAGAGGAGGGAGGTGGAGCTTCAGTTCTGGTCTTAGTGCGTTTCTAAATCACCTGTGGCCGAACTTTACATTTATTCTCTGTTCTGTCCGCCCTTCCCCGCTGTCTTGCAGCCAACGTGTGCGACAATGAGCTCCTGCACTGCCAGAACGGCGGCACCTGCATCAACAACGTGCGCTGCCAGTGCCCGCCGGCCTTCACGGGCATCCTGTGCGAGAAGCTGCGCTGCGAGCGGGAGCCGGGCGGCTGCGGCCGCGCCGCGGGGCCCGCCCCGCCGCTGCCCGCGGCGCCGCTGCTGCTGCTGCCCGCCCTGCTGGCCTCCGCGGGGCTCTGCTGAGGCCTCGCACCGGACTGCGCTCGGCAGCGGGCCGCGGGGAACGGGGCACGACCCGGGCGCCCGCCACCGCAAGCCCAGCAAGAGTAGAGACACCCGCGTCCACAGCGGGAGGGCCGAACTGAGCCAAGCCATAGCCCTCAGTACGGATGGAGGCCGCTCGCCGCGGAGCCGGGGCGGCAGCCGCCGTTCTGCCGATGGAGCGGCGCTGCTGCAGGACTGAGCCGGCTCTGAGAGCCCCCGGGACGGGAAGGGAACTCCCTCCACATTCGCTGCCCCTCTCTGGTGCGCTGCTGTAGCTCCGCCGGTGCGTGGACTGACCGAGCCAAGGCATTCTTTGCTGTCAGTGCATTGTGGGTTAAGGAAATCTGTAAAAGCTGCCATATTGGCCTGCTTCAGTCCCCAAATCCTCTCCGACCTGTGCTTTAGTGAACGTTGCTCTGTAACCCTTGTTGGTTGAAAGATTTCTTTGTCTGATGTTAGTGATGCACATGTGTAACAGCCCCTCAATAAAACTCGAGCCAGTCATATCCTTGTATACCTTAGCGGCACCGCATCGGTAAGATGCTGTGTTCACCTACTGTACAAGAGTGGCTATAGGACAAAAAGTGTATTTATCCTTTTGTATTCAAATGAAGTTATTTTTCTTGAAATAATGTACAATGTAGATTTTTTGTATTATTGCCTATTTGTGTTACCAGACGATTTATTAATGTATTTAATTCTAATCAGGTAAGAGAAAACTATTACTTTTTATTTCGTCCTTTTCTTTTTTCCTTTCATTTAATTGTGCAGAGATTTCTCTGTATGGGCAACGTGCTGGCATCAAAGAATATCGGTTTACATATATAACAAGTGTAATAAGATTCCACCAAAGGACATTATAAATGTTTTCTTGTTGCTTTAACACTGGAAGATTTCAAAGAATAAAAATTCCTGCATAAACAGTTCCAGGATGATGTATCGCTATTTCTTAAGGTCTATTTACAAAACAAACAGAGTTTATGGTTTTACCATCCAGTGTCTGGAAGAAGCCCAGATTCAAAAGTGGAGATTACATCATAACAGTCTAACCTGGCTTTAATTTTACTGCTCTCACTTCGCAAACTTAAAATGTTACGGGCGTCATTTGCTTGAGGAAGATTTCATCAAATCCAACCTTGAAAAAGGTATGAAAAGTTGAATAGTTCTCATCTTTGTTCTCTCAATTAATCACACACATTATTCCAAAACTAAATTACTAGGTATCATAGAAGCTGGTCTTTAATTCATACCTTTTTTGTGGATTCTGGCAATAAGCAGATAGAGCTACAGCTTACATTATTATTCCAAGAGCTTCATTAAAAAGATATGTTTATATATGTACTAGTTGCTTAAGAAACTGCAAAAACAGCAGCAATCACCAAAAAAAGCACCAAGATTTAACTTTTAATAAAGTCAGATTTAATATTTAGAAGGACTGTCAAAATATACAGCAGCGAGTAGATAAAAAGTGCTGCTCCAGCAAATAAAGTTTGTTTCAAGTATCGCCCAAGGTGTAATAAATTCTTGTTACTGCCTTTTATTAGGCCAATTACTGAGTGTGACAGAAAAGAATAGCAAGACTAGAGAGGCAAGCCAAAACCACAGCAGTGTTTCAAAGTCCTGGGTAAAAAAAATAAAAATCTAAAGGTAGCAGGACCGTGTGAATTCATTTCCTGGCAATTTTCATCATAATGGTTATAAATATTTTACCAACATAATAGCCTAGTGTGGAAAACAATTAATCAGCAAAAGAAAAATTCCTGAAAGAAATATATTCTACCTGCCTGCCTCTTTCAAGTGGTGAACAGCAGAATTTAGGGCACTGCTTTCTTGGAGAACCTCTTTTCGCTGAGGAAGCAAGTTCTGCAGGACAGTACCCAGGCTCCAGAAGTGGGTAAGGAAACCAGGTCTTCATTTCTAAAAAGAAACAGGCTTCTAAAAGAATACTAGGAAGATGCTGATGACATCAAGCTGCTGCCTCTTCAGGCTGCTGCCCTGACCCTCCATCATGTAGAAAGTTTGCTGTTCACACTTGCACTCGTTTGTGGGCTAAATAAGATGAGGCACAGAGAAATGAAGCGCTTTGCTGGTTGCCAGCCATGGCCTAGGTGAGATTGCAGGTATATTTTAGAAGTATGGTCATGAAATATACAGAAGATACCCTGAGCAGACTCCATGAGGAATAAAAATGCAAATGCAGGTGACATACAGAGCTGGAGACTACCTATAACTAAGTGGATTTCTGATATTAAAATGGGGAATTAAATTTTTCTTATATTACCACAGACCCATTCAGACTGTGTAATTATTGCAAAAGAAGGGCTTTAATTGTGATTATAAACTCAAGGCTTTGTGGAAGTGCTAAGTAAGCATGTTATGCTCATTTGGTTAGAAGGGATTCTGCCAGCAGTGCTGAAGTATAATGAATATAAGATCACAATCAACTCAGCTATATTTCAATTTCATATACTTGGGATCTTCTAAACCAGGGCAGAGTATATGGCTTTCCACATATTTAGCTACCATTTTGTGCATTTTATCCTCCTTCACCTGTTAATAAAGTTACAGTTTTATACAGGAATACATTCAGTGGAAAGTCTTCTTATCAATCCTGCTTTTCTTCAGCTTCATTATTTTTTCCTCTAAACTCCACAGAACTTTACTAAATGAAAATTTGAGTGTCTGCTACTGTATTCCACATATATTTCTAAAATTGTATGCATCTTTGAGAGAGATTTACAGCACTCAGCATTACTTTACCTGCAATTTTTTACTTAACTCAGTGTAAAATGAAGGCAGAGCTTGTTCCCTATTTCAGCAGCTGTGAAGAACAGATTCCTTTTCCTGAGCATGCCATAGGATCTCTCCATGACGACATGCAGTCGCAGCCTCTGCTTTATTTTTCACCAGAAAACATCGACCCCTTCTAACATAGTGAGGTTTCTTGGAATGGGTGTCCTCTCCCTGTGAATGCCTGTAAAATAACAACACGCTCGTGATACTGAAAATGGACAACCCAATCCCTAGCCTAGTATTCTACTTCTGCATCAAAACACAGCAAAAGAAGCCTCCTACAGAATTATCATTTTCTATCTGATACTTCTTTCCTGGAAGGTTTCTCATCCAAGAACTGACCAGGCTTTAGATTGCTTAGTTTTTCAGATTACAGTTCAGAGTACAGTGACCCTAAAACTAGCATTCATCATAATTTATTCAGTTATATAAGTTCCAGCCGTTTTACTAAATCACTCAGCCCTAGTCAACTTGCTATTCCTGTGTTTGTTCCTAGAGAATTGGTTCTGATCCAGGATCCACATTATATGAAAATGGGGTAGCTTATGACAAGGTGCTGCTCCCTGACAAGAGAGCTGCAGAAATTTCCACTTCTCATCAGCCATTTTTCTCACGGGGAAATTAAGAAAGAGGCATCCTACTTCGTGCTACCTAATTGTTTCATAAACAAACTATCCAAATGGAAAAAAGATCTAGTCAGATGCAAATTGGCCCCAGATATTGCCCTCAAAAAATAATTGATCTAATACTTTATCATGACAGAGCCACAGGTGAGAAGTTGCTTCACGTAGTGAACAGAACAAAAAAATAATGTGCAAAAGACTCCTCAAATTTAGAAAGAGCTCTTCTGCTTGCATATAATTTTCTACATCTTTCTCATAACTCCAAGATGCCAGGGGGATTTGTTATAACCTCATTGGGATTCTAGGTTTATTAAACCATTGAATTAACTAGATTCATCCAGGCGTGCAGTTTATTCACCTGTGAGAAATGTGAGTAATATTTTTCATAGAATATTCAAGACCAGATTTTCAGGGAACCTTCAGCCAAGCATTCATGTTTGTCCTTGCAAATGCAAAGTTACAGATGTAAATATTAAGACATAATTCATTCCCAAGAAAAACAGTAAGTTTAATTATTTATGGATGCAAACATTTATCCACTACAATGCAGATCTAGTATCATAAATTAGAAATTTTATATTAATCAACAATACCTTTCCCACCCTCACACACTATCAAAAAGAAGAGGATATAAGTATATGCAAAACAAGCAAGTAGAGCAGCGGCATTTTGCACCATATGGTGCATTTCATTTAATGAAATTAAAGTTCATCACCAGAGCAGTATGTTCACCAAGACACCATTTTGCCATAATATGCAACAGATAAAATTCCAGTATAAAGCATATGTTTCCCTTTATTGTTCTTCTGGCCATCATTATCTATACAGACACAAACATACAGACAATGAAATACTGCTTGGGACTTTTTACAGCCTGAAATAGTATAGGGAAGACTAATTTATGCAATCAAGACCTAAACAGATTGTAAAGACTTCAGGCTTGAATTTGTGCATACATTGCTGTCCAGTGCTCCTCTCTGAGGAGGACTGGGATAAAGATCACCCCATGGAATGATGCAGTGAATGGGAGCCCCACAGCAGGAGAGAACCCAAGTGCCAGCCCAGCCAGAGGAAGCAGCAGAGCAGGGCGTGGGCCCTGCATGTGGCAGCAGGGACACGTCTCACGTGGGGACACGCCTGGCATCCCTCCCCTGTCAAAGCCCTGGCATCTGTGTTTGCAGATTCCAGCTCCAAGACACCTCCTGGGCACACGGCTGCTGCCCAGGGGAGCTGCTGGACATGCTCAAGTCTACTGTTGTCACTGGAAGCACACCTCTTGTACTGAAGCAAACTGTTGTTGAGAAACTGAAGTAATAGCAGTGTTTTTTGGGAAAAGAGGGTCAGAGGTGGGTTCTGGGGCTATGCTTGTCTGTTAAGAGAAAATGGGACTGGTTTGGGATGAGTATTTGCCATTTCTCATAGAGTGTAATTTTCACCCAAGTACTCTGTGCAAGTATTTGTGACATCCAGGAATAAATAATTCTAATGTTTATATATATGAACATGACTTCTCATGAATGAAAAAAAAAAAAAAAAAAAGAAAAAACTCTCTGATTTCTGATTCACCTACATTGAATGAATGGATTTTTTTAAATAATTTTTTTGGGTTAGGACATAATTGTTTTGAGATTAACACATTCTCTGCATACAGAAGTGCAACACCATCCCTCCAAGAAACTACCAAAAACACCTAATGAGATGTAGATCATTCTGGCCCTTACTCTGACAGTTTGTGTAAGGCTTATTCTGGGTTCCCTGGTTTAAGAAACCTTGATCTAGCTGATGCTTTCACATCTCTCAGTGGCTGCATTCAGTGTTACCTGAACAGATAAATGAAAACATTTCAAGCCTTGTACATCTACTGGGATCATGATTTGGTTCACTTTGCACCTGCAAATAACTGGAGATGTAAAATTAGTGGCTGCTGCCTGTATTAGTTGTTTGCAATTGACAGTACTAAGAAATCTCCTTCAAAGGCTTGGGTCCCTTCAACTGGATTCTGCAAACACATTGAATGAAAAAATGTATTTGTTTGCTGTAACTAAATAAATACAAGGCTAAGTCATTCTTACAAGATTCTAATGACACTCAAAGTCAAAGCACTTCCATTTATCACAAGTGAGATACTTCAAAACCCCTCAAAGACACAATAGGGCTAGACTTTTATTCTCTACGGTCTATAAATGTTCAGATACTTCAGGTATCTTTTAACAGAGATGAAGAAACTGATTCAGAGAGGTAAATGAAGTTGCCTGAGACAACCCAAGAAGCAGCTGGCGAAGTCAAGGAACAAATTCACCACGCTCAGGCTGCCCAGCACATGGGATATGAATAGTGTTACACTCCAGGAGCACTGAACACGTCCTGGTAGCTCTGGGTACAACTACCACTATGTATAGCATTAGTATACACATAATACAACATTTGTATGCATAACCTCTATTACTAATTAGAGAATACAGCTTCACACCTCCTCGTTTTATAATGAGGATCAAGCCAAATTTGTTCTCACAAGTAACAAGCAAGACAAACAAATGTATCCCAAATGGTGTGAAATTATTCCTTGCTTGAACAGGTAACTATTCTTACTTAACTTCATTCTTTCTTCACTTCATTAAGAGTTATGAATATCAAGATTATAAAGAAGAGAGTATTCCTGTACTGGTATTTTAATGACAATAAAATATAGTTGATAAATTAAGGGTAACAATCATGTTTTTAACAATCATGATAGCCCATAAATTGTTTCCTATAACTTAATATTAGTCATCTTAATTGCAGGAGAATTTAATGTATTTACAAAAATGCATTAATAAATTTAGACAAGTACTAAAATATTTTATTGTTTACTTGTTGCTGTTTTTACTGACCTTATGCATAACAAGTGTATTACATTCCTCTTTCAAAACAGACCTGCTAAATACATGCCCCGTTCAAAGCTGTGTATGCCAAAAACCTGTAAGTTAAAATATAATGACAGTCACATTTATAAATTGAGATTTTCTCATCTAACAGCACTAAAAATCATTCACAAGAAATGGAATTCAAATATTAAAATAAAGTCTTCATCTTCACAGTGTAAAAGTTTAAAAGTTGAAACACAGATATAAATGTTGGAGCCCACACAGCAGACACTGGTTACTGAAGATGCAGACCAGCAAGAACAAGACGATGAAGAACTCCAAATGTTGTTCTTACTACCAATTTTATACAAATTTTACCTCAATCCAAACAGAAGTGTATATGAAAGGTACTGGAATCCAGAAAGAAACAAAGCATGAAGGAAAAAAAATCCACTTTTATCAAGACTTGCAATATTTTAAGTCTTGATAAAAGATTTAAAATGTGGAAAACTCAACACCAGGAGAAGGAAAAGAAAGAGAACAAAAGCCATGCCCAGACTAAAAATATGCCAGTCTAGGTACTCCACACATTCCCACAAATCTGTGGGCAGAGATTGTAGCACTGTGATCTCTGATTTGGAAATTGCAGCACTGGAGCCTCGCAGACAGAGAGCCTTCACTTGAGGATTTCACCTTCTGTGGGGGTGACACCCTGCTCCCTCACCTGCTGGAGGAGCCCGGGCCCAACAGTGCCACCTCTGCTTTGTCTCTGCTCCAGCTGTGCAGTTCACATCTGGCCGTGCAGCCCAGATGTTCATGGAGCAGATGCTTTCCCACACATCACAGGCCTGGCTCAGGCCACAGCACAGTAAGCACAGTGCAGAAAGGATCCCCTTGCCAGGATCTGTGTAAGGCCAGCAGTTACATTTGCTCTTTGTCACACACCTCTGAAATCTCTAAAAGTAATTTCTATGAGGACATAGAAAACTAAATGTGTTCAGAAGAGAATATTTTCCCTTCTATTGGCATCTGCAGTCACCACGTACAACAAGGCCCTGGATGCACTGACTCATTTGATGCATGTCTTGTTAACAGCTCTTACCTCTAATTACTGTTGCTTGGAAGGATGGGAGAACTGCCATGCAGAACACGCTGGTAGTTACATTTCTTACACTGCTTTCTTTTCCATAATCCAGCTTGCTTTCTACCCTCATGTCAGAGTTTTTTCTGTGCCCTCATAAATTATTTTTCTTACTTATCTCTGCAGATCTCCCACGGGCACTAAGTAGGTGGATTGGTACCTATGAATTAGTCTTGGCAGTGCTCTTTTGCCTTCCCAGATCTGGTAGAGGCACAAGGACTTTTACAATTCACTCACTGAGTAGGATGTAAGGAACGATGACTAAACTATGTAGATGGAGTGCTGAACAATTTCTTGACAGTTTTCTCATTTACTGACAATATCTAACATCAGAATATCTCCCAGACTGTACTGAGGTTAGCCTCATGACACTACTGCAAAGCAGGGAAGCATGTTATTTCCATTTTATTCATAAGGACTGAATTTTGAAGATGCTGAGAGACTTACAAACTCAATTACAGAAAAAGAGATTAATTCTGACACCTCATCCACCGCAATAAGTACTGAGACCTACAGTTCCCTACTCCATCCAAATTACACAAATCTGAAGTTAAATAGTCTCCCATCTGCATGTATTTGCCACCCACTTACTTCAGATTATCCCATCCAAGTCTGTTTTACATTACACCTCCCAAAACATTGGAGTTTCAATGTTGTGATATTTAACTCACACATGTGATTTTGCTGTTGGTTTTTTTTTCTTTGACACTTCAGTTCAAGGCTAGAAGGAAAACACAACTACTGTTTAGTGAAGGGATGTTATATGTGAGTCTAAGTAACTGGAAGCATTTTAATAGTCTGATAAATTAAAAGACATGCATACAGAAAAACAGTAAAGCACTACAGTTCTCTTCCAAAATAAAGAGATTATTATGGGGTTTCTTTTTCCTCTCTCCTTGTCTGATTTTTATTTAACTGGGTATATTAGAGTTCACATAATAATAATAATATGACTTGATAAATACATATAATAGCTTTTATGGCTTGAAATACCTATAGCTTAGGCATTTAATTTCTTCTAAAATGTCTAGATACTGACCCAATTAGATTTTGATACATAGATATTTCTTGCTTACTGGAAATCTGGTAGCAAAAAGACACTACATTTTGAATAGGCTCATAAATATATATTGAGTTTAATTTTTTAATACACAAAATCCATTTTCCTATTGTTTAGTTGGTTTGCTGACTGCTTGAGAGAAACATTTTCTCTAAATATTTTTGTTTTGTGGAACTAATTAGTCCATAAATCAGTACGTTGTAATAAGGCAGAGATTACCCTCAAGCCAATAGAGAACTGATTGAATGTACTTACTTTCTTCATAATTCAGCTATCTCCAATGTCTCTGTATTTTCTTCTGCTGCTTTCAGATATTGTCTTGCCACTCTTTCCTCTCTTCCTATTCTTCAAATGTACATTATTTAGCCAATAAGCATTATTTGTATTAAATACCAGATTTTTCTTGTGTTTTGAACCAAGCACAGTGGGCTGATAAAGTACTTAAATAAATAACTAGATAATCCCAGAGCAATCACTTTGATTCTGTAGCAGGAATTTTAACATGCTTTGCATTTTCACATTACTAGGGCCTTTTACTGATAATAAAATTGTGCCAACTCTTAAGCCAAAAATGTCTTTAAAAGAGGGGAGATGAAAACTTCAAATGAAAAATTCCTGTAACAGAAGTCAAAGACTGAATTGGAAGCAAGTTCAGGATGATAATCATATTTAAAGAATGAAGTGTAAGTTCATGCTGAACTTGGAGCATGTACTTTAATAACACCAAAGTCCTCTTTGGTGTATTTTTTCCTTCCTGGCCTATAGTGGCAACTTCATTTTCCTCAGATGGTTGACAATGGCTAAGAAGAGGTAGGATCACTCTGGGGCAGTCTCACCTGCGAGCTTTTTGTCATCCAGCCTGCTCCAGCTTTAAAAATCAAAACACAAAGCCAGAGAGGCAGACAAACAGAGGCAGGCAGAGCTTTGTCATTACTTCTGGAGACTTCAGTTGTGAGTGGTAATTCTTGTGTGGCAATTAGTACAGCTGTAATGGAGATGTGCACGCTGGTAACAAAAGCTGTCCTGGATTTTCCCTCAGCTGCCAATCTTAGCAAGGGAGGCCAGGGGGAAGTGGATTGAAGATGAGCTAACCCTGCATATCTCAAAACCAGGCCTCAGAGAAGGAGGAAATACACTTACAAAACATTGAAAAACCACAGAAATTCAGTGTAAATGGTGCATCTATTCGTGGACAATTATGTTTCATTCTCCAAGGAGTGACCAGTTTGCATTTGTTAACAACCTGTTCCAGAATCCATTAAATGCAAAGGAAAGCCTCACCTTGATTTCAACAAAACAGAATCAGGTTTTAAATTAGATTGAAAAATAATTTCAGGGAAAGAAAAAGTAATCCCTTAGGCATTATCTCTCTGATCCTACTATAATCTGCAGCATTTGTACAGTTCCATGTACTATTTATTGTGCATTATTCCATTGCAGCACTTAAATTATTCTCATTTGAATGTTTCCACAGACCCAGCAGTTCTGGTGACAAATGTCTTAATTTAAGATGCTGGTTTGTATGGCAGGCACCATTTCTATCCAACAGAGAAAGGAACTCCCTAGCTGAAGCTGTTTTCACCAACAGTTTGTTTGCCAGCAGCATGTTTTCCTGTTTAATCCATGTTAACACTGTTCAGAGTTATCCTAGCTGGCATGTATTCTATCTGATAAACATCTCCTCTTCTCCCTCACAGAAACATTATTTATTTATGACATTATTGTTACAGACAACTAAACAGCCGAGAGGGAAACACATTTGCTTTTCTACAAATACCTGCACATGCTGTTAAAACTGCATCATTTTTCTTATAGGAACATTTAAAATTTGGTAAAAGGCTTCCTGGGATGTCTTTGGTATCCACTGAGAACAAGGAACAGAGAAAGACACATGCAGCAGTACAAAATCAGCAAGGGTTCAGGAGAACATGAGGAAAATAATGACATTTCAGGTTGTTAGGCTGATATATGAAACCTTCTCCTTTCCAGCCCAATTTGTCATGACTCCACGACTAAGTGAACTAAATGGACTTGAGATAAAATTATTCAAATCAAGAGTCTCAAATTCATTCATGTTCTCTGTATCTCTGCCAGCATAGGAGCTGACTGCTGTATTATTAAGAACCCAGTACCCAGACACACACAGTGTGAGCCAGCACCAAATGATCTCTGTCAGAGGTCACAGTCTCTCCCAGGCTCCTTCATGACTGACACTAAATTAAGAAAGACCAGTATAAATCAAAATTACCAAGTGCCTGAGAAGCAAATAGCCTCAAATTCCCTATCACTTCACTAGTTAGTACCACACATAAATTCTCAGAGACAAAACCACATATTCATTTACAAAAGGACTCAAAAACCTACATCTATTTCATAAATTACACCAGAAGTTGTAATGAGCCATCAGTTTGAGTCTGCACTACATGAGACCGACCCTTTTCCATATCTCTCAAATTCCTTTTCCATCCAGGGTCTGCACTTTTACCAACACAGGAGGATTCTAGTGTGTTTACCTGTAGTTTTCCCACCTTCTTTCTGTGTTATCTGTGTCTGAAAGTGCAAGCTTCTTTACCACATAGAGGTCTTCCAACTCTGTGACACAGTTCAAGACATAACACATATCCTCAATTACTTTTAGCTGACATAGCCTTGGATCTTGTCACACTGGGCTAGAAATTTTTCACAGACAGAAAAGCTACCCTCTGTAGAGGCTCAGGTCAAAGGAGCAAAGCAACAAAAGCTGGGAAAAATAGAATGCATAGACTTTAGACAAGCAGAAAAAAAGGCAGTCTTTAAAGATGGACTCAACTGTAGGTGTATTATTTAAGTAATTCACCAAAGTAGAAAATTTTTAGTTTCCCCTAGAATTTTTTGCTGCACGCCACTGCTCCTGAGAGCAGGTCAGGTTCTGGTTAGTGCCTGCTTAATGCTTTGCAAAAGAGCAGGTCCTCCAAAACTCAAAAGAACTCACCCACAAAAAAACAGCAACTTGTCCTCCTCCCCTGCACAGTCTAGAAAAACATCTGGTTTGTAACACACCTTAGAACTTTACAAACTTCTTTCAACAGCGCTGAGCAAGTGGAGGTAGCACTTATAAAGCCTCCTGAGAATAATGTGTTGGTTGCATTTCCAGACTCATTATTCACACAGCTCCACTCCCAGCTGAAGACACTGACTCAAAGGACAAGAGGCCAAACTCTAAATCCTTGCACCCAGTGACAGAACTGGACACTGTGCACTTCATTCCTAATCATGTCTTTGCACAAAATAGGAAGGGCTGAGAGTTTTAAATAATTCTAAGCAGAGTCTTTGGGCTCTAGAAAGAACTGACCATCTGGCTTCTTTAGCAGCCTTTAAAAGTCGAAGATTTCATTGTTACCCTCGTTTTCACTTACACACAGACAGGCAGAGCAGGCTGAGCTCTGCTCCTCCGCCTGACACCTTGTGGCTGTCATGGACATAACACTGCTGAACCAAAGCCCCAAACACCCTCCCCACACACAGGAGCACAATAGTGCCTGTGCCATTCAGGCAAATACAAAACAGCACTGGAGCAACGCAAGATGATTATTTCATTTACTTAGATGTGGTGTGGTGTCAGCATCATGTCCCAATAAGACAAACCGGAACGGATTGTAAAGGTAAACCACAGTTACAAATAATGCAGAGCTGTGGTTAACTGGACTACAGCAGATGATATTTTGCTCAAAACTGTAAACTAATCTGAAATAAGCATTCCTGGAATATTTGCAGTTATTCTTTTGATACTACTAAATATTAGTTCAATTCTTGCCACAGGAATGAAACCACTCCTGCTGCAAGAGCAGAACTGGAGTGCAGCAGGCTGGACAAGGAAAATAAATGTTTTCTCAGCCAGGAAGAGAAAAGAGGAAACAAAGAGTGGGCTTGTCTATGTACATAGGCATAGCATGGATACCTGCCTAGCAGGGCAGAGAGGGGAAATGCCCATGCTATGAAGTGTAACTGCTTTTTCTTTTCCTAAAAAAAGTTTTGCTAGCGATTCATTTTCAAGCAAAACAACTCAAAACTCAGGGGAAGAAAAGGATTCTTCCTTTTAGCAGGATTTGCTGCACTGTCTGAAGAGGTTTGACACTCACCTCCTGTTCTCCTTTTCTGGCATAGAGAACAACAATCAAGCAATAACACAGAGAAAATTATTTCTGCAGTTTGATTAGTTTCCACACCAGATGTTCCCACATATATTCACATCTCCCCAGCTTTCCTTCTCCAGCCAAGACTGTGTGCAGCTGCTACTTCTGTAGTCAACACCAAAGCTATTTAACAGAGTTATTAGCAGGGGGTTTACATTATAGATCCCACCACTGTTCTCCAGGGGTCTGCTTCTGTTCCCATTGAAGTTAAGGCATCATTGCAGTCATTATCTTTAGAGAGCCAGAAAACATTGCTGGAAGTTTTTTTTTCTACTCTGTTCCAAACCTGCACTTTCACCTCTTCCAGCCTATGATTTTCATTTCATTTTTTTTGCTGGTTCTGTAAGGCCATGCAGCTGTTCACCAGCCAGCTCTGGGTTTTCATTCTTTCTGAAGCAGATTCCAGTGGCAAATAATTTTAAGCACCACCACAACAGGTAAGAACCATTGTTTGTTTGTTAATTAAGCTTTAATGATCCTAGATTTTGAGAAATGGGAAGTACAAAGTTGCATCTCCTTAATGTACCACTGACTGAATGAACCTCAGAGGTGGACATGAGTGTTCCCAGATGATGACAACATTCATGGGCCCAGGAAAATTCCCCCAGGGCAAGGAGGGGCTGGAAAGCCATCCCCTCAGCTCTCAAATGGGCACATTACAATAAATTACTGCTTCTGTTCATATTGGGGCGGGGGAGAAATGTTCTGACTTAATACTGACAAGAAAACTGCCACAGCCTTAGAGCTCTGGGATTTGTTCTAATTGCTCTGGTTTTGAATGAGAGGCTTCCTGTAACACACACACAAAAAATTTACTACTCCTTCATATCTTATTAAGAAGGCAAATATACATGTTTTCATTTCTAGGAACTCGGTATCTATATAAATTCTGCAGCCAGTTTGTCTTCACAACTTCTGTGTCTTGTTGCAGAAAACACACATGTGGAATATTTTCATTAAAGATTTATGCTTTTTTGATACAAATTAAAGGTGATCTGAGGTGGAAATGTGCTGGTGGAAGCATTGCACTAACAGCTGGAAAGAAATCATCCTGTATACCCACAGTGCTGTCCATGGGGATTTTTTGCCACTGCCTTCTCAGAGTGTGCACACCAGTATTTCCATGGGGATGAGCTCATGCAAAACAGCACTGAAGATGAACGAAGGGCCCTGGCTGTCAGCTGAAAGCTGCCACTCTGCAAAAGGGACATTCTAAACATGGAAACGCTGGGTTAGCTGGATTACCTTTGATAGCTAACAGCATAAATAAGGAGCACTGCTTTTAGAAGACAAGTGATTGCAGGAACAGGTGAGTAACAGGTGATTTGAGGAGGAATGTCTGTTCCCACCCCTGAACTCGCTGTAAGCAGACACGGTGTGGTGCTGCACCAGACACACACAGGGAGGCTGGGCGAGTGCTGACAACAAACTGGGCACGTACTACCAGCAGGTAGGAAGGCACATCAAAATGAGACACGCAGTCAGAGAGGCCTGGGACACACAGGGATGTGCACAAAAGATCAACAAACCCAGCCCTCCCACTCAGACAGGCACAGGCTGACCATGGAGGATCTCTTCAGAACAAGGGTGGGTATCAGGAGCCTCCTGAAGCCTTAAAGGGAAGTTATGGGTACAACGAGCTCAGGTAATTAGATGTAAATTATCATATTGTTCATTGGACTCAAAATGTCACAATGTTTATCCCTCTCTTGTGGTGACCGGTATTCCAACAGAGAAATCTTGTGTAAGACCAGGCAGAAAATGAAAAGGACAAACAAAATATCATCCATTGTTTGTCTTCTCCTGGCTAAATGAGGCAAAGAAGGGTAAAACAGCACAGAATTAGAGAAAAATTACATGGCAATTTCTGTATACTAGTCACTGAGAGCAGAACAAACACAGGCATCCATATTTAGCATGTGAAATCTTGTTTTCCTGAGCTTTCATGGGTTCTGCCACTAACTTCAATGTAGCCACAATTTCATCCAGAAAAATGTATCAGGTCAAACAGTGTCAGAAAATGAACAGAGTTAAGATGTGAGGAACAATGCATACTTCAGTATTAAATAAAAAATCTTTGTGGTGAGAAATTTTTTCATCACTGGAAGATAAAATCCCTCTGCATCATACCATCCCAGTAGCTTCTTCCCCCTCCCTCCTGCACAGCTGACTATAACTCCCACTCTTATTGTAAGAGAAAACACGAGGGCCTCTTTCAGCTGCATTAGCAGAATTGGATTTTTAAAGCTCCAAAGATGCAGAAATTATGTGGAATTCCTGAATGCATCTAAAATCTGTCCCACAAGTCCAGTGGCAATGAAATAAAACAATGGATGTTTTATCATGTTCCAAATCTCTCTTAAGAGATAACAAGTGAAAGCAAGCTTAACCTGAGTGGGAAGGAGAGCAGAATCTAGAAAAGCAAAGGATATCTTGCACAAACTGAAATGGTGCAAGAAAATATCATCTGGTCCCTGCCTCCCAGTAATCAGAAAGCTCTGTCACCACAAATGCCTGGGGAGACTACATGGCAACAAAGTGCCTGCCCTTCCACCCCCTTCAACAAGCTCGTTTCAGTGAGTTATAAAAACGCTTCAAAGAGCGTTTTATAAAAGACTTCAGTGAAACTAGGAGAGAGCAGATGTTAATTACAGCAAAATAGTCTCAAAGCCAAACTGAAATTTGGTTTGGTTTTGCACAATTAGTTGGGCAGCAGTCCCAAACAGTGCAAACTGCAGGGCATGCAAACCTGACCACTTGAGGAAGATCTATGTGGAGCCTGCCCATCCTGTGTAACTGAATGTCACCTCTGTAGTTACTGCCAATTGCCCTTAGGCTAATGCATCATATGTCTTTTTGACAAGAGTAATGGCTGGCTTCTGACAACGAATAATTGCCATTTCAATTGGAAATATTAAACTATAACTGAAATCAAACATGCAATTATTAGTGAAAAATGTAGGAGAGAAGATGGAAGTGTATAACTTCACTGGAATTATCAGTAGCTTGACTGGCATTGCCTTAGCTCTAATAAGGATTTAGTACAGAACAAGCCACAAAAGCAAATGGAAATGGTAGTTACAGCACCCTGAGAATCAGTGACTAAGAGCCTCACTGCTAACCAGAGAACAGCTGAGCTCCTACATTGTTTTCATTCTCACCAAATCTACATTTAATGGCCTAATTCCTCAGTTTTAAACTGTCAAACTATTGACAGCTATACACACTGTTATACCCACTGTTCCAAAAGGAGCACTAAGGCCGTGTCCCTCAGGGTCAGCTGCTGGGCTCCCCAGCACAGCATTTCTGGGAAGCAGAGAAGAGGGCTGAACAGCAGGCGCTGCAAGTCTGTCCCTCCAAACCTCTGACTTTTGCAGTATTCCATAGTCTCACTTTCAGTAATTGAAATTAAGCTCTCTAAATATTCCAATCAGTTACATTTTGATTTACTGCCTTCCATGGCATTTTCTTCTTCCATTTATTGGTGCACTTGACTTGTATTTCCTACAGGGACATTGCATGATAGAATTATATGTCGTTCTTTTAAAATGTCTCTTTCCTTCTAGTACAAGTCTTAGGCTGTACCCTGCAGAGTGCCCCTGAACTGATCTATCCTCTCCCCAGTCCTAGCAGCAATCTCCAGGTAGCAGTTTTTCCATCACAGCTATGATTAGAATACTGATCAAAAGCTTCCCCTGAATCCTGTCTCTATAGGACTGCACTAAGCATAACAAAATAATAGAATTAAACATCTTCCAGCGTGCATTTGTAAGAGAGCGATGTCTGATTTCCTACATTCAAATGCACCAGTTGTAGTCCTTGTCTCCCCTTGAGGAAAAATGGATCCAAATCATGACTGGACTTTCCCCACCTATTTGCAGTACAGAGTAATCCAGACTTTGGGGTTGTTCTTCCTACACCAGCCACTAATCATTGCCAAACAAGTGAGAAGAGCCCTGTGCCAGCTGTGGGGCAAATGGATGATGGAAGTATTATCAGAGTGGATCTTCAAAACCCACTGACTTCAGCATCACCTTACTGATCAACTGTTACCTGTTCTGCAATGGTTGGAAACTCAGGAGTTTTCTAAAAATTAATTTAAAATATCCCTTTGTATTCTACCCAGCCTTCAAAATACTCCAGCATTCAGACCCAGTGCTTCATCACTTGTACTCAGAGATTGTTTTTCTTGCACACACACAGCCCTTACCCACCCCTCACAAATGCAATGCTTTTCTTCAGCTACAGAAATCTCAAAATCTCTATATTAATCTATTTCCAACACTGTCATGCAGACTGACACTTTAAAAGAGAAAACGCCTTTGGGATAGTAACCTCTTCACTACAAGTATCTATTCTCCCCATGTATAAACACTGCAGGATATATCCTTTAGTCTGATGTTATTTGTCCTGAAAGTACCAGGAACTAATTAGAAAACTATGCCTATATTGTACCAACAATTTATAAGGCCAAAAAAAGTGACGGGGTGGAAATGTTTTGAAAATTTAATTAAACTTAGGAGAAATCAATAAAACCATTTGTTTTGTTCTAACACCCGTTTTTAGGCAATAATATCTTCATGCTGCTGCCTGTTTGGTTATATTAGAAATTACATGATCTGCTCAGCTGCAAAAAGACTATTGATCTGTATGTAATAGCAGGGACAAGTACTGCCTGTTTACAAGGGATTCCTAGTTACTGTGAGCACTGTCTGTAAACAGGCAGGGACTCCAGTGTGACTCCACAAGCCTCAGAGGAAGCAAGCTAAACACGGCAGCAGCTCACACAGCAGGCACTGAGTAAAACCCATGCAGCTGGATAATTCTCAAGAGCACATACCCTAACTGAATCACATGGCTTCAGTTTGTACCAATCTGTGTCTTCCTGAGAATGAAAGATCCACGGTTACAACAGAACTTAGCAGTTCCAGTCAAGCTTGAGCTTTTTCTGAGGTTGTTTGCTATAGTCTGTATCCTCCATGGTCTCTGCTTCACACAATTTTTTCATTTAAAAAGCTTAAAAGAAAATACAACATGACTCCAACTACACTCCAGGAAGTGTAATAGTGAATTCTGATCTTGGAAATAACCACATCCATTTAAAGGGCATTTGAGTTTACAATTTTCCCCCTCTTATAACAACCTATTTTTTTGTGTGATCGCAATGGATCATTTAAGTAGAAGAACTGTACAAAATATTCTGAAATAATATAAAAGCTCTGTAAATTTCCATTACTCAAGAGGATGTTGTTAAAATGAGTGTTCAGTTCTCTCTTACAACAAATTACCTCACAAGAAGCCATGCTCAGGGTATCCTATAAAGCCTTGCATAAGAAAAAGCCACCAATGAGTAGGTGACCTGGTGATTCTGTTTGAGGCTCTATTCTCATCAAAGCATGCAATATAAAACATTGGTGTTTTTGACAAGAAGTGGAAAGTACAATATATACTAGAAATGCTCACTTTCAAAAACCCAGAGCAAATGTTGATTATACTTTAAGTGTGTGTTTTGCTATTGAATTTCGCACTACCGTAGGGCTTCTTTTATTTATATATACACCCCATGCTTGTTACTGTGCTGGGAAGCGTTCTGAAGCTGCTCTATTATGTATACCTCAGCAAGTTGAAGTTAATACTCTGCTAAGCATTTCTCACACTGACTGCGTGGGGAAATCAAAGGGACACGTTTCTTGCACTGCTAAGTATAACAAGAAACCACTGCCCAAGGCAAGGTACTCTTTGTGAAAACCTAACACATGCTGGAAAAAGGCCTCTTGGTACTGCTTCCTGAAACAGGGATGAGGAATTGACTTTAGTGTTCTTTTGTTGATGTCATTAGACAAGAGGGGGAGGAACAAAGGATACAAAAGAGCGTAAGGAACCACGGAAACACTACACAGGCAGAGAAGAAAGTCACAACTGAGAATAAAAGACAAAGGATTTGCCAGAAACAGCAATCTCTGGAAAGAAAACTGACTGTTCATCTAGAAAATGGAAAAATCTGTATGTTCTTTGGAAGTATACTGGCTGTACCAAGGAAATACTTGATTTTTCCCACCAATTCCTTCTCCTAGAGGCAGCAAGATTCCCAAGACTGGCTAAAGAATATGCTGTGTGCACAGCTGAATACATTATGTCACATCCTCATATCACACAGATATAGCTGCAACTTCAGTGTCTAGATAACACAGGTTTTACAATTCATTAAAAAATTAATAGATAGTAGAGCAAATTTTGATATTTTGCCAACTCTTTGAAAGTAAGGTGGAGCCACCCAAGGACCCATTAACATCAGTTCCAAAATAAGCAGCCACCTCACACCCAGGCTGAAGTGTAGTGACACATGCACATGTCCAAACAGCAGCCACATCACCAGGTTGTTGATTCTGAATCCAGGATCATTTGGGGAGTGGAGAGAGGCCAAATTCCAATGACACAGGGAAGAACAGAGTGTCATCTCGTATCCCGCTTGTTTTCCAAACACATCTGTTAGGCCACAGGTTAATCATTGTCTCTTCATGCACCCACATATCACACAACTCATTAATTATTACTTAATGTCACTACACCACTAGATTGTTTGATTAATTCTATTAGTAATTAGAACTGCTTGTGCAGTGCAGTGACATTCAAATAAAACTTCTCTTTCACAGTGCATTCATTATGAAGAGCCAGAAAGAGAAAATAGCTGGGTTTTACTAGATGCATTTCATTTAGACTACAGCTTGTTGATTTATTTTACTGTTAACTACAAAATACTCATGACAATCTGAAAACTGAGACTAAATTCAGCTGTAAGATAAGTCACTGCATCTCCTTATACATATTTAGAACAGGGAAAAAGGATGCCATGCCAAGAGCTAACACTGTTACTTATCTAGAAAAGGTCAAACAAGAAAAGGATGCTTTCAGACACCAAGTAGAATTAGTCTTAGCGCTGGTATTCAATCATTTGACTTCAAAAAAGAGTACAGTCAAGCTGATGGCTTGTTTGCCACTCTCTGTTTTATGGACAAATTTTCATATTACAGCACTTTTGCAAATTCTACCTGAGAACTAAATGAACTGGGCTTGTTTTGTAAAAATGTAGTCTCTGATGATTTGAGGGAACAATGCTTCAAGCAAAGTCATTTCTTTCTCACATCTGCCATTTTCTTTAAGTTCAGAACCAAGTAGAAAGACATGGTACCTGAGCTGCCTTTCTTGTTAACTTTCCCTGAAATCAATGCATATTTAAGAAAAGTTTTGATTTTGACAAACCTACATATTGCAGCAACAGTATGTTCTATCAAAAATAAACCTGTGAACTGCCATAATGCTTTTTAGCTCATGCCTCCCACTGTGAAGCAAGTCTTAAAGACTGTGGTTTTACAACATTTTTACACTGTGAGCTAAATACGAGCCAATTGCATCTCCTGAAGAAACGGTTTTAATTCATAAACATTCAAACCCTGCATATTTAGCAGCCTGCTAGCTATGGGTGATCACCTTATGGTAATCATTTCATTTACCTTTCCACACACTGGTATAGCATTTTATGAAGTTTTGGCAAACAGCAGCAGCAGACTGAAGCACTGCACAGCTGGGCAGGTGCTTACAGGAAGGAAGGACAGCAGGAGCTCCAAAGAACACGTGGTGTGGATCTTGGGCATATCTAATGCCACATAAACCATCCCTGACAGATATTCAGCTAACCACGCCTGAAACACCTCCAGGGCTGGAGATACAACTTGCCCAAATCATTTTGTGTCTATGTAGCTTGTTATTCAGAAAACCTTCCTAAAAACTGAATCCCCTTTTCAATTCAAGGCTGTTTTTTCTGTTCCTGTTTACACTGACTAGGAGCTGAACTAATTAACTGAACTGATTAGGACTGAACTAAGAGTCTCTTAAGTTATGTAAAACTTTCTAGTTATTTGGATATTATTGCCACACCTCTCTTAGCCTGTTCTATACTTCCGTTCAGACAATTCCAATTTCTTCACATTTGTTAAGCCTCTTCAGGACTATTCTCAATGAGACTGTAAACTATACAGGGCTTAGTGGACAAAGCTGGACTAAGTACTGAAGCTGGAGCCTTACTAGAAATTATCTAAATGATGACCTCCCATTTTACAGATGATGTTCCCACTACTAGGCATCAAGACAGTATTTACCTTCTTCACACTAAAATCCTGTCAACTTCTGTTCTGTCCGTGGTTCACTTTTACCCTTTTCAGCAGTACTGCTGCTTAGCCACAGGTTGCCCACTCTTAACTGGTACAGACAATTCTTCCCACCTGTAAATAAAACTTCATGGATATCTAATTGCAGACTCTTTCCTAAACTACCAGTTTATCAGTATTTGGGTGGTCCAATCCTCCAGCCCACTCGGCTTGCATGATATCACCTCAAAGTATTTTAAATATATTCTAGACACAGTCAAGAAGTAGTACTTGTCCAGAATTTTTAGGGGAGAAGGGTACACTTGAGAAGGACATCCCTGAGCTATCTTAACTCCCTAGAGACACACTGAGACCATCAGTGACATCAAAGGGAAGAATGTGCAGGCTGGGAACCAGTGCTTTTGGAAACTTGCTTTTCTAAAGCCATGTGGCTCTTCAGTGTAGCACATAAAAGAAAAAAATGTGATAAAATATTTTCTGTAGCAATCTTTTGTATACCTGTAGATATATATAAAAGAAAATGTTTACTAGCATGTCCCAGAAGATATAAAAAGCGTTTCATTAATCTGGTCGTACTCTATAAATAAGAGTTGTAATCAACTTCTCCTAACAGGAAAACTAAACTTGCATTCCCATACTCAGGAAAATTTAGAAAAAACAGTGTGTTCCCCTAAAGTATGAATCAACATTGCAAAGACCAAAAAGCTGAATCTAGACTTTGTTTAGATTTCTACAGTTTGATTTTCCATATCCTACCATACTGATTTGGAGATCACCTGGCCTCTTAATCATCTAATTCCATTTTACCCCATCCAATGCACATGCTTACATTAAAATACAACTGCAAAAACCATAAATCTCTCTTTTCAAAATCAAATATCAAACTGCTATTGCATCCTCTACTTGGAACTGTTCTTGGGAACAGAGCAGTTGATACAAAAGCTAACAAAAGTCCCATCCTGCCCTTTCCCAAACAATAAAAATTAATGACACACAGCCAAAATCAGGCATGACTGCTTTTACAATCTGCCTGCATTTTTCTTCTCCCCACACAAGTGGTGTAAGCACTTGAGGGACTTGTACCACACCTCAGTTTAACTTTGTAACAGGGAATGGAGAAGAGGCAGAAAAGATCTTTGTACATACCCAGGTAACTGGATAGGGTGGGGGTCTCCTGGCACATTCCACATTTTTAATAGCTACAGGCCATATGGACATTAACTGTAAAACTACCAGAGAAAAGGTTTCTTCAATTATACTTATTTTCATTAGCCTTATGCACAAGTAAGAATTATAATCCTAGAAATAATACTGCATCTCTTTGAGGAGACCTTTCAGTTGCTTTGAGAAAAAAAGACAACTAATTGAAAACAGATTTAGAGAGTTATCTGCTATGGCTGGGACCAAGTGCAAGGGTCCTTGATTAGGACCACATTAACAAATGTTTTCCCACACAGTGACATAAGAGAATTTCTGTTTCCAATCCAGTGCTATCAAGAGACATATAATATCTTGAGCAATCATTTAGAAAAGTTACCGCATACCAGGTTGTTTCTAACACATATGGTGTGGTATCAACTTTTTACTTCTTATTTTCTGGTCTTTATTTCTGTTCTTCACAAAGCCACATATTAAACTATCAATATAAAAAAAAAACAGTTCTGAAAGAACCAAACAAACCTGATGCCCCTTAGTAAACAGCCACCTCTGTACCTGCCACTTTTTGTACCCGTAAGTTTACTTAAGGTCACATTGCAACATTATATGATGAACATATATAATATTTTCCAAAAAGCAGATTTATCAGGTAGAAAATTGGAACCCAGAGAAAATCACCAATAACTTAAATATTCCAGGGGGCCTATTAAATAAAATCTGACTTCACAGTCATGTAAGCAGCAGAGATCCTCATAATGAATGGGCAGAATACACTACAGCAGATCAGGAATTATAAAACTAAATTAGAATCCCAAATTTCATTTGCTATAAAAACAAACGGCTCTTTGTTCTTCAAAAGGAAGTTGCTAAGATAATGCAATGAATCACCCTTCCACAGTCAATTTCTGAAGCCTAATCCTTTCTACATTTCTTTTTGCTGATTATATATGCATCATACATTTCAGCATTTTGTGAGAAAGTGGGTATGATTAACATCTCATCTCGCAGCTTTAGGAAGCTTAATTACTCAAAACTCCCCCTCCTCCATAGAGTGGACAGGCAGGAAAGAGCCAAAATTCCACCGCGTGTTTCACAGCCTGGCTCCTGCTTCTTACGGCAGCTTGGGACAGGGACGAGCACACACAGACAGACACACACACACAGACAGACACACAGACAGATAGACACACAGACAGACACACACAGACACACACACACACAGACACACACACAGACACACACAGACACACACAGACACACACAGACACACACAGACACACACAGACACACACACACAGACACACACACACACAGACACACACACAGACACACACACAGACAGACACACACAGACAGACACACACAGACACACACACAGACACACACAGACAGACACACACAGACAGACACACACAGACAGACACACACAGACACAGACACACACAGACACAGACACACACAGACACACACACAGACACACACACAGACAGACACACACAGACAGACACACACAGACACAGACACACACAGACACACACACACAGACACACACACACAGACACACACAGACAGACACACACAGACACACACACAGACAGACACACACAGACAGACACACACAGACAGACACACACAGACAGACACACACAGACAGACACACAGACAGACACACACAGACACAGACACACACAGACACACACACAGACACACACAGACAGACACACACAGACAGACACACACAGACACACAGACAGACACACAGACAGACACACACAGACACACAGACAGACGCACAGACAGACGCACAGACACACGCACAGACACACGCACAGACACACGCACAGACACACGCACAGACACACGCACAGACACACGCACAGACACAGACACACGCACAGACACACGCACAGACACACGCACACACAGACACACGCACAGACACAGACACACGCACAGACACACGCACAGACAGACAGACACGCAGACAGACACGCAGACAGACACGCACACAGACACGCACACAGACACGCACACAGACACGCACACAGAGACAGACACACAGACAGACACAGAGACAGACACACAGACAGACACACAGACAGACACACAGACAGACACACAGACAGACACACACAGACACACACAGACACACACACACAGACACACACAGACACACACACACACAGACACACACACACACACACACACGCACACACGCACAGACACACACACGCACAGACACACACGCACAGACACACACACGCACAGACACACACACGCAGACACACACAGACACACACACACACAGACACACACACACAGACACACACACACAGACACACACACACGCAGACACACACGCAGACACACACGCAGACACACACACAGACACACACACAGACACACACACAGACACACACACAGACACACACACAGACACACACAGACACACACAGACACACACACAGACACACACACAGACACACACACAGACACACACACAGACACACAGACACACACGCACACAGACACACACGCACACAGACACACACGCACACAGACACACACGCACACAGACACACACACACACACAGACACACACACACAGACACACACACACAGACACACACACACAGACACACACACACAGACACACACACACAGACACACACACGCACACAGACACACACAGAGCATCCCTGCCTGGCAGCTCCCTCCCTGCCTGCCCGGGATGTGCCCCAGAGGGTGCTGACTGCCACCACCCAGCTCTCCCAGCCTCCAGCTGCACATCTGCAGCACAAGCACTGCTGGCAGCACACGCAGGGTGCAGCTCTGGGCGGACAGCGCTGCACCCAGGCTTTCTCCAGCTCTGTGCCATGAGCCCAGTGAACAGGAGCTTGGAGGACACAGAGAACACCACACTAACCCAAGAAATACTCTGTCATATAATACCATGCTCAGCAGTAAGATGGGGAAGAGGGAGTGCTTCCTTTGTCACCCAAATGAAATAAGCGGTGCTCTGAAGAGAACAACTTGAATGTCAGACAACACAGTAATGTAACAGCAGCCCAGTTTCCAGCAAGGAGAAAACAATAGAAACAAGTATTTTTGAACTGAACATCAAACTCAGCAGAACAAAACCTGGGTCTGAGGCTGGGTATTTTGTATAAACAAGCACCACCTCTTTCTAGATGTACCTCTGTCTCACCTTTTATAAAAGGCTAAAACCTCAAGAATTGTCCTTTTCTTCTTCTTCACAGAGCATCTCAAACTTGCCTGTGAGGCAAAGGGGAAAGGAATCCTGGTTGGCATAATTTTCATTGTCAAGACAGATTTTTTTCAAGCTGAGATTTCCAAGCTTCCAAGCCTTACAATGGAAAAAAACTATTGAGAACACAGCCACAAGTGGTTGTTATGCCCTAATTACAGTGCTTTCTCAATTTCTCACCCATCAGAGGACACATCTCTTCTCACATACAAGGGGAAGGAGAATGTCTGTGACCGAGTGTGATACTGTTAACAAGAGCATTTAATTGGGACACATTTTTGCATCCCACATTAGGTGTGACTCTTCTTTATGTGATATGTTCACGGGTGACAGGAAAATTATGCCTTACATCTGCAGAGATGTGTAAATGCCTCATTAGGTTTAATAATTATCTCTTAGAAGGGCAGTTCCGCAAGAAAATCTGTTACTGAAAAATGAAAGGGACACAAAAAAATCCACACTGCAACTGAATCACCACTGTCCCCACTGAATTAATTCACCTGTCCAGAAATATTTTTATAAACACATTAATAATGAATGTTACATTGTAAAAAATACATGAATGGGCTACATCACACAAAGGCTATCAAGTAGCCCATGAAATCAGACAGACTGTATTTTCAGACTTAAGCTCAATTCAGCCTGAATTTATATGTTAATTCACATGAGAGAGGAAGAAAGGAGAAGGTGGAAAAGATTTGCTGTGAAAAGATACACATTAAACTTTTTAGGCACAACTTCTTTTCAAATAGAAAAACTACAAGTATCATCTTTGACAGACAAAAATCAATAGCACATGACTGATTCTCTATAGCTAAAAATATAATAATAAATTTAAAAAGCCTCAGCACCTTCCTGGGTGTGGCACAAGGCATATTATCCTGACAATAAAAAGTCCTCAAGGAAAGCTATACTATCCCACTTACGTTGACAGCTCAGTTTTACAGGTGAATAAGGATTATTTAAATGTTGGAGACCAAAACAAACCATTATCAACTTCTCACAATGAGAAGGTGGTGAGACAAATGAAGCACAACCTTCACAGTAGCAAACTACACATTTTGGCACATCATTAAACAAAAAAAATTAACCAGTTTATTATATTTAACATATTTACAAAATAGTACAAATTAAAAGTACTGTAACTCCATTATTGCATAACAAAAAACAACTCCATACAGGCAAAAGCAGCACATGAAAGAGATGCTCCAGAATATTTAGGAAGTCTTTGGTACTCAAAATATAGTTTAAGATGCAGCATTAACTCAATCAATACAGGGCATTAAACACAGACAATGATTTGTAGATTTATGCCACAAAAGTAAAGTTTACCTATGGCTTTCATTCTTCTCAAAGGATGACTACTGGACTCAGGAATTGCTTAAAAGCTTTACAACATTTTTAGGATGGAGAGAATACTCAAAATTATTCTAAACCCGGGCTGTTGAAAATGGCTGATATAATTTTCAACTCATACTGAATTTAACTGCCTCTTCTCAGAACTATATGACAGTAAAGCACTAAACACTTCACACACCTAGAGCCTATTCCTCTACCCCTTAGGCAGGCAAAAGTGGGAAAAATCATCTTTGCCTACTTAAGGAATATAGGATTAAGTTCACAATAGACAATCAAACTGCATGGCAAAACATGATCAAAGACTGCTTACTCTAGCCTATACTGCTGTACACATCATTTACAAAATCTTTATGCATCATGTACATATTTACAAATGCTCTCAATTATTCCATCAAGTAATGTACTCAACACAATCACAGTTTACATAATTTGAGGTAAATCCTTGAAAACTTAGAGCATTGGCAGAATTTCATCTACAAGGCTGAATCTCTCAAGTCAAATTTCTAACGAGATGCTCTTCTCTTTCCCCTGGTCACACAGTACTGCCTGCCAGGGGTAGCAGATGGGTAAGAGTTTCAGGGATGAAGGGGATTTTGTGTATTCTCTTTGTTGTGCTTGATTCTTCTTGATGGCCAGGAAAGGCCAGAAAAAAGCAAAGAATCCTGGGGGCAGCCAAAAAGAAACCCAAATATGTACTAGCAGATTCTGCTCTGTGGACAAATGGTGGAGATCATGTTGCTTGTAGACTGGGAAAACACTGCAGTGTTAAATCGTGCACTGTCAGTGTACACTAATTGCAAAATGCCAGCAGAAACAGAAAAAGCAAAAGCAAAAGAGAGGATGTGGGACAGACTGAATTAACTTCATTTAAGAGCTTGATTTTCTTTAAAGTTTTCAAGCCAGGTGTGACATTACTTCAATATTTAAAACTGCACATCTGAAGACATCACCCACATTTCTTTTGGCTTATAACTACATTTCTGCCTCTTCATAATTACATTAAACACTGCCTCACCAAGCAGTGGACACCACTTTACAAGATCTTCCATGCTGACTAACCTAGACACATTTGGGGATGTTGAGAGCACTGCAACAAGACAACTCCCTCATTGAGCTGCCATTAACATCCCAGGCAACAAGAAAGAAAAGGGCAGAAAGTCTGCATGCTCCATTTGCATTCACAAAAGGTGACAGAAGCTCCTATCTAACTAGGAAAAGACAGTACTGAGTTGAAATCAAAGTTCATCCAAATCAATCAAGAGGTTAAGATAAACACTTTTGTTCTTGAGAAATGACATCACCTTGCATTACTATTTTCTCCTTCAGAATAGGTCTGCAATATTTATTTAATGTTACTGCCGAAAACTTTCAGCTCATATTGTCATGACTATCCACCAGTTGCACTTTTATTGTCAGATGCTTAAACAAAAAAACCTCACATAAAAAGGCTTGAGATGAAGTAAAAGGATCACACAATTCCACTTTGTGAAGGATTTTTAAAGCAATATCACCTTTTAGAATGTCTTTAAACAGACTGGTAGAAGATTTAGGCAGGACCTCAAAGTAGCCAGTTAAGTAATCACATATGCATGGATGCTACTCATATTTACTACATATTTCCTTCTGAATGTTTTTGTGAGTGTGAAATGGTTTCTAAGTTGATAAATAAAGTAGTTTGATGTCTCAAGACAATCCTACTGACTTTATGCCCACTGGAATGATTGAAATCTGTTTTCTGCATGCAATGATAAGGAATAATAAGCCTTCATCTCTTTGTACCATCACAGACGTCAGCTAGAAGAGAAACATTGAATATTCAGCCATTGCTAGTACTCATGGTGTAGTACAGGGTGAAATGAAAAGGAACAAAGAATTTTGTTTTCCAGAGATCTTCTGGAAAGGTGATGGTTGGACTTTGTACTGATCCCCAGTGATGGCAAACTGGCAGCTTGTTTCTTGCACAGCTCTGGGTAAGGTAATAACCTGTCAGCCCAAACTTCTGTATAAATCCCAACATTAAGACTGGAAGATTCAGACAGGCAAAAATGTTGCTGTTTAAATACTTAACAAGACCAATAACACGTTGAAGATATAAATTTTTACAGTCCCTGAAACTGCTGATCAGCAGAGGATAGTTTTTAATTCATTCGTCTTCTTCAACATAGGTTGATGGAAACCAGCCCACCTAAAAGGGGAAAAGCAGAACAAAATAATACATGAGATGCACACGGTGGTTTTTTAATGGCTGAACTAGACACAGCAAGGATGGATCTGTTCAGGAAATATATGAATAAGATTATAAAGACAAACTTGACTGACCTGACACAGTCCCTTAAGAAAATACTAACTTGCAGATATGACAATTTGGAGACCAACACCCTCTGTGTCACTTCCTCCCCCCAAAAATCTAAACCACATTTGCCCACATTGGAAGTCTAGAAGTTCAGAAAAATGCCAAGAGTGGAAGTACTAAAGGCAGGATGCTACTATTTTTCAAATGGGGAGTTAAACTTGTAACGGGCTCCAGTCAAGTCCAGGCAATCCTGTTACAAAGGAAACACTGACTGATTGGATTGCTTCACATGGAGTTAAATTCCACTGCCACCACAACAGGTATTACACATGGCACAATTAGACAGCAGAGTCTAACGTCCAACATTTCAGAAGTTATGAAGATATCTACATTCTGAAATTAATGATGTGCCAACCTAGACAATGACTAGAAGGGGTGGCTGCAGAAACTTTTAGACTACCTCGCCAAAATATCTCCAGAGGTGAGTTTATGAGAGTTACCAAGGAATGCCAGCATGTAACAGGGCATCCTTTAGAATGTGGGCAGCTGCATTGCAATGAGTTGTTCAGCTTTCTTCACATGCAGAATGTATATAGCATGATGGCTATTTCTTCTGCTTCTCTATTTCTTCTGGTCTAATTGGCTATTTAATAAGCTTTAACCATTTAACATAACCAAGCTAATGTACACAATAAAAAAGTTCTCCATATTGCATAAAGCAGTAAGTCTGGACATTCACTTCAACTGCACTTGCAACTACCATTGCCAGCTTCCAGACAATTTACATTCTTCCACCTCACATTCCTTGACCCTGCATCCCAGCACTTTAGACATGGAAACAGCAGTCTCGAATGCTTCTGACTAATCTGCATTATGAGGCAGTAAACCAAGACTGAAACAGTAAACCCTTTATAGGTCAAAACTGAAACTTCACTTCCAAGTCTCAGAGCAGGGTGTAAAGTGAGTTCATAAAAATCCCTGCTAAATATGTCACTTCATCTGGGCCACATTCAGAGATCAAAGAAGCAGCCTTCTATAAAAAGGTGGCTGATTCCATTGCATTGGAGTCTGGCAGAAAGATGTGGGAAATCATTCTGTGGCAGAGTGCTAAAGAGTTTCACAGCACCAGGAACCTGACCCCAAATATCTGTGCGCAAAACAGTTCAAGAAAGGTCAACTGCAGCAGTGCTATTAATCCTGGTTATTTTCCAACCATATAACCTTGCCCAAGTATTCAGCCTGGCAGGTCACATTAAATAACCAATAATTTAGATGCTGGGAAAGCTACCTGGCAAGAGCTCTGCCTAGCTCCTATGAAACAAAGATGAGAACATATTGTGAATTTAAATACACAATGTACACAATGTAGGAACACTTTTTTTTTTTTTTTTTTTTTTTAACAAAATCACTGTCAGTGAAGGCAGAAAGAAACACAGGAAAAGAAAGAAAAAAGTCTTACCCTTCCATTTACTTCACCTCTCCACCAGCCATTGGCACTCATCTTGGTATAAATTTTGACAACGTCCCCTTTGAGCAGGGAGAGCTCTCGCATGTCTCGAGCACAGAAGTCATACCTGGCTATGGCAATGCCGATCACCTTGGGGCTCAGCACTGGAAGGAAGCAGATGGTGACATTATTTGGGTTGGGTAAATAAAGGCTACCAAACTACTGTAAACAGAACTACTGCAAAATATAAAACAGGGGTTCCACAGCAACATACACTGGCATTCATTTTATGTGAAACATTTGCACTACGAAGATCAAGAAGATTTAAATATAGGTGAATGGTGTAAAAAGTTGAAGGGATTTTTTGTGATTTTTTTTGAATAGTCCTCTTTGTTTTTAGAAGAAATATTAAACTACATGAGCCATAAATAAAATATTCCCCACAATGAGATTGCTAAACACGTTTGCAATTATTTTATTCTTGTGCTACATAATAAAACTTGCTGCTAGTTATATGCATCAACATATTTTACAGGTCACTAAGTTCTTTCCAAAAGAATTATTAGCATTTACAGTTGATTTAACTTTAGACCTCTAATGAAGCAAAACAACCAGAATAAGGTGCTGTTCTTTCAAAAAACAACTCCCAAGTTAAATATTAAAGCTCTTAAAACTGGAAGCAAACATCAGCACGAGCAAAAAGGTACAGACTTTCTACAGGAAATTTCCACGGATCATTTGTCACAATCTGCATTAATATTGACTGATGTAAATCTATTCTTCTCAGGAGTTTATTCTGTAAATCACCAATGAATTTTTTTCAAGAAAATTAAGGTTCAGTGAAATTAACACTTTAAAGTTTTAAGGTACATCAATATAGAAGAATTTTGCCAATGTAAAGCCCACACATTTTACACAATAAAAAGATGTTAAGAATTTTTAAAAAGCAAAGCTCCACAAAGCCTCACTTCAAAAACCAACTCCTTTTATCCAAATAGTTTTATAGGAAATTATGTTTCCAATTCTAATGTAGAATGTCCAAACTTGCAAAAGAAATCCTCAATGACTCCAGTGTAAGGGTAGTAAGAGGAGAGTGGAGACATGGCCTAAGAGATAAAAGACCTCTGACTTGAGCATTTTGGAAAGAACATCTACTACTCCATGGCATTTTGTAGTTGGATTATTCGGCCAAGGCATTTTTCAGCTTTTTTTCCCATTAATGCCACTGTTTCCCTATGTAAATCACTGTAAGAGGAGTTCAGGAGAACAGGCAAGCTTCCTTTGAAAAGATTTCAGAATTCATATGATCACGATGGATGACTTGATATAATGTACACAGAATCATCTCTGTCCTCAGAACCCTTTCACATTTCTTAGAAATGTCCAATCTTCATTAGGAAATGCCTTTAAGATTCTAGTTTAGCAATGTCCTCAACAATGTAATACTAAGAATTCATGTCTAGTTGCCTTTAATTTAAATCAAGAACATGGCAAATGAGCTGAGAAACCTAAACAGTTTCAGTTCTACTTGTGTTTAAGTTTTCTGACTCCACTGGATGATAGATACATAATAGTATTAAATATCTGAAAATCATTATATGTTCAAATACTTTCAGCTTAGAGAAAATACAAATATTTTACAAGGAATACTACATTTAAAATATTATTAGATATATCACAGAAATAGAATGCCTAGAAAACAGTTTTGACAACAGATAAATGCCCTAGTTTATATCACATCACTAGAGTTTAGTTCAACACACCTGACTGCTTATGTAGGTAGAGTAGGCTTACCAGACACTTGATAAATTATGTAAAAGATGCCATATAACAGAGAATCAGCCTCTCAACTTATTGCTTATATTGATGTTGCAAAAATCTAGGTGATATATTAAGCACATCAAAGCTCAAGCATGCTTTTTTTCCCCTCTTAGCCAGCCAGATGCAGATGGTGCTTGTTTAGACCCTGACATGAATGTAATGTCCTATACCTTATCAGCATTGCAGTAATCAATTTTACAGGGAAAGAGCACACCATGGGCAGTAATTGTTTTAGAGAAAGAAAAAAAAGAGCAGTTATTGACTGGAGGGTGAGGAACCATTCACAGGTGTGCAGCAAAATCCCTGGCAGGTCTGGAGACGCATTGCAGGGTGCAAGGAGGCATTCTGGGGAGCAGGGTATCACTTCAGATTCCAGCAAGAAGAGAAGGGGGCAAGGAAAAAATACAGGGAGCAAAGATGAACAAATTTCGGAAAATGGGGAAGAAAATTAATAAAGGAAGAAATGCATAGAGGAATAATAAAGATGGAAAATAGCAAGGAAAATTAGGAGAGAAAAGAAAGAGGAGCACATCTGGGGGAAAGGAGGACTTTTAACTCTTTTTCAAGTCACAAAGAGAGAGGAAAAGGAGAAAGAAGCAAGAGAAATCAAAACCATATATCTTCAAAAGTCTTGAGGCAGAAAGTAGCAGAATTTAGATTAATTTAGGATCCAAGATCCATATTTTCAAATAAAAGTGAAGCTCATGATAGGAAATATATAAAAGGAAGCCAGATGAGTGATGGAATACAAGAAAATGACAGTGCTAATTTTGGAAAAAATATTAACCATATCTCTCTGCTGACACAGCCACAAAAATAACTTGAGTACAGACTATCAGCCCTGAATTTCCAATTAGTGCTGTCCCAGGATAAATAAAACTTGAGGGAAGACAACACACGGAAAGCACACCTGTACAGATGGGGGAGAATGGGGGAGAGAAGGAACACTGAGTGAAAGAGGAAGAATGCAGATCCTACAGGAATTCTGCAGGAAGAACGCAGAGAGAGAATGGGATTAACAGCAGAGATCGATGGACAGAAAGAGCCCAACAGGTGGATGAATATGAAGGAGAAATTAAAGGGGAGGGGGGAAGAGAAAGTGTTAAAAAAGAAAATAAGCTGTTGAGAAAGCAGCAATAAATTAACTTTGTGTAATAGAAGGGAGATACTCAGAGAACTTACTGGAAATAGAGGGAGAAATCCAAAGGAGGTGAATAAAAAGCACATGTGTGAATGAGAAAAATACGCTTTTACTTAACCAGCCTTTCCTTCTGCAAACAGAAGATGATGACTACAGGAACTATAATCAGCTTTGATTTACAGTGGAGTATGTTGGACATTAGCACTGAAATAGATGTGGTGCAAATGAATTTTAATACTAGTTTGAGCCACTGATGATGCATCTGGGGTGCAAACAACAGAGACTCCCTGTGATCACAGCAGGCTGGTCTAGCTCACATGCTTGAATTCCATGAAGGTCAATGTAGTATTATTAAACCTGTGAGCAGTTGTTTCTCTCTCCCTGTGCTCTGGCCTCCTCATAAATGTGCAGCCACTGCCCTGAGGGTTGCTCCTGTGTATTGGGCTCCATGCTCCTTGAAGCTGTGTACATTTACTTGTACATTTACTGTTTCACCCAACCTCTGTGCTGTCATCCAGGCACAGGCAGCACCTTCAGTAGTGCTCATCTTAACCTTCTCCTGTGTTACCAGCTTCCACATCAGCAGAACTAAGCCCCCTCTGAAGATGTTTTTGAAACAAATACTTGTAATATCATGAAATAAGTATTTGGTCTTTTAATGTAGGCAAATTATTGGGCTATTTTTAAAAAGAAGGTTTACTACAAACATATGAAGCAATGCACTCAGAATAGAAGGGGCAGATAAGCTCAATTAAGCACTGCAGGTCAATATTTTCCTTTAATATTTTGTAACAAAATGCTTAAACTGGCATATTGTGATATGCCAGATGTTGAATTGATACCTATCATTATAGCTAGTAATGAATTTTCTGATACAGCAGTTTTTAATATAAAAAAGGAATATCAAAAATTATAATTTGTTTAAACCACATATGGGAATATAAGGGAATGTGTGATAGGGTTAAAGTAACTGAGTCTTCATTGCTGTTCCATCACCATAGGCCACAATTTTGTTCACAATTTTGTTCTTGTGGAACAGATACCAGTTACAGTAAGAATGGAATTTACAGTCAAGTACTGGGCAGTTGAATGCAGGATGTCCTCTCCTATCCCTGTCCAAAAGGACAGAAGTTCACAGTATCTACCTTGAGCAAAGAGCTAAAACTGAACCCCTTCATGTTGTTTCAAATCAGGTGAGTGTTCAGGGAGTCCAGCTGAGCTTTGTGACCACAGGGCAAAATCCACAATGGATTTCTACCCATCTTTTCTGCAGATGTGTCCCCTTATAAAAGCATGTGTCAACTGGAAGGGCACCTTGGATTCTCAGTCATTGTTGTGAATACTGAAAGGAAGTATCTGCCCCAAAAATATCTATATGTAAGGGCACAGAAATGGAAGAAACAACTGAGGGGCAAAACATCCAAGTGTGGTCTGGAGATTGAAATCCCTCCATCACCATGGGGTGAATCGAGAGGGGTCATCAGAGATGCTCCCAGCACAAGTACGTGCAGTAACCATCCTACTGCTGAGCTGCCACCTATGTCCTTTTCCCCTCAGGAACCTGTGGAAAGCCCCAAGGATCCTTCTCAGAGCACTAAATGATTTGGACCCCTTCTGTGGGGCAGGTGTAAAACACTGAGATCTTGTGACTCCATCTGCATTTGTGCATGCTGGACACCTCCCTTCCCTAGTGGCAAAGGCCAGCCCAGTCCTGCCCTGCACAACCCAGGCAGGGTCCTCCCCCCTGTGCACAAAGGTGTAAGGTGAGCAAATGCTGCATTCCCCATCAGCAGCTGCTTCCAGCTGCTCCTCAAAGGCATTCACCTTTCTACTGGCAAAATTCTTCTTAAATTGTCCAGGGGTGCAGTTCACCTCTCTGCAGACCAGATCTTAGAGAGCAGAGCGAGTCACACCCAAACTGATGCACTGACTGAGGCTACCAATGGTGCCACTTTTAGCATTTTTATGCAGCCTCTTAGTGTGAAATGATTGCATCTATTAAAGCCAGAGATGGTTAAATGGAAATAAACAAAACAATATTTAGAAAGCAGATGGGCAAAATTAATTAACAATGTTAATGCAGAATTTAAAGAAAGCATTCTCTATGAAAAAAAAACCTACTGTATTCTAAGATGCTACTGCAGAATGGTTTGCTGCAGGGATGGGACGAATACATTATTTACCAACAAGCAGTGAGATTTCCATGTTTGTGCATTTGAAATACATTAAAATATAGAGCTCATAAATGTCAACTGCATAGCAAATTAACAGTCAAGTGGTCACTGATGGAATCTGCTGCAACTATTGAGCTTTGCAACACCTATTCAAACTGCTTATTGCAATAAGCAGTAGTAAATCAAGAGTTTAAGAGTTTGATTTTTGTTACACTCCAAGAATGACAAGTAATAACGCAGTTTTTGGAGCCAGAGAAGAGCTGAAGTATTAGATTCGTCCCTTCCCTCACTTGCTGCACACAGAAACAACAGAAGCAAATTTAGAAGAAATATAAAAGCAATAAAGCAGTACCTGACCAGAAAGGAGTGGAGGAAGGGGGAACAAAGCTGTAGTCTGGAGGAGTGACAAAAGAAAACCCACAGAACAAAGAAGGGGCTTAGAGGAAAAAAAAGAGAAAAAGAGAAAAGCAAAAGAACATTGAAATATTGGCATAAGATTTAAATAATAGTTTTTTAACTATATAATTCATTGATAATAAGGAAACTAAGGTTCCCTACTAAGGATGTCTGCAAGGAAATTGACTGTAATAACTAGAAAATTTGGATCTATGATTTAATTTTGAACAATTGCATTTTTCAAAGAGTAAAGTAGGAAGAAGTCACCCATTTAGGGTTTCAGAGAAGTAAATTGTAACTGCAGCCTCCTTGCAAATATTTTCAGATTTAACAAAAGTTTTTTTAATTCTTTGTGTGCCCCACTTCTTACAATTACAAAAGCAAGAACTCATGCATACATAAATCCTCTTGACCCCAGCAACATTAGTCACATGCCCTTAGTTAGGATATAGTCTAAGCTGACCTAGAGTCAACTCCATATCATGGCATGGGGAAAAAGTTTGCATTCTGCCCTCTAATCATTAACATCAATAGGAATTCCAGCTAAACTACATCCTCTAAGACCCAAACAGTCCTGCTCACATTTGCAGTTTCCCCAGCTTCCAAAAAAACCCTTAAGCAAGCAAAAAAAGCCTAAGCTTGGCCTAGGCAGAACCAGCACATCATCCTAAGCCCCTACAGCAGCTTCCCGGGGTGAAAGCCACAGGTGCTCCTGCTCTGTTGTCAACAAACTAGAGGCAATGTACTTTTAAATGCAAAAATGAGATGAAATTAACTGGAATTGCTTCAAGTGAAACTACAGTTTATTGACCTGTTTTCACATTTTGTCCCTCTTTTGAAGAGGCAATAAAGATATATAGTGTGCATGTCTAATAAAGTTGGGAACTTTGCTCCAAGCTGTGATTTAGAAAGGTACATCCATCTCAACTGGATAAATAATAATGTAGCCTCTAAATTATAGCTAATAATATCTGTAATTACTGAACAAGAATTTTCCTTCAAAAAGTAGCAGGGTTATATTTATCACTTACAGCTACTTCTCTGAATTTGTTCTTCTCACTACACATGAAACACAATAATTTTCCTTCAAAATGGTACTTGCAGGAATGATGACTAGAATGATTTTATGCAAGAATCCATGGTGGAGGTAATGGTACAGTTTTGTGCATCTTACCTGGATGACAATAGATACATTTGTGACAAGGAAACTACAAGCACAAATAAAATAAACAGGACTGATACTGTGTTTTAATATCCATAAGCCTTGGGTTTAGAAATAAAAAAAAAAATCCCACAACACAAACCAACAGCATTTTAGGTTAGTGTCTCACAGGACAAGAAAACCATGCTCCAGGACCTCCTGCACTCTGGAAACTCCCTTCTGATCCTTCACAATGATGATGCTTTCCCCACCTAACACTGAATGGACTGTCTGGGGTGCATGAGGGACTCCTGTATAACAGAGACAGCAACCCCAGGTGACAGCTCTGTGGGCAATCGTGCCACACAAACCAAAAGGGCCACTTGACTCAAAAGCAGAGCACATCCTTAGAGAAAAACACCTGCCTTTGCTCCTCCAGAAGCACAATGGCAGGGTGGAACAGCAGCACACCCAGGCTAGGTGCTATATGGGGGGTGGCTGGTCCCTAACTGAGCAGACTTCATCCTGATTTTTCTCTCTGGCATAGCTGGAGGTTTGGTGTTATGTGTCAAACTCTGGACATGTAAACCTGTGTGGGCAAGGAACTCCTGCTAGATTTCTATAGATAACTGATCTGTTTTGATGATAGGGTGTTGGTGCTGGCTTCTAAGCAGAAAGATGGATTCTTTTGATTCCCTAAGGGTTGGGATGATACTTGATTTGTTTTACTTTACTGACAGGTACCTTTACACAGTTAATGAATTAAGCATTGTAGGCAGTTAATGCATTAAGCACAAGTAGCATGGCATAATTACTAAATATACTTACTCCTAGTTAACCGACAAATATCACTCAAGTAGGACTTGGCTTCATGATTTAGGTAACTTGAAAATAAGGTAACTAAAATAAGAGCACCCCTCAGTCATTTCTCTTGCTCTCCTACATACTTCCTAAAAGATCCTGTAAAAGAAGATGTTTTCTTTCGTATGATCACTGAAGTTAATGAGGATGTACCATCAATCTTGTATCCTGTGAAGCAGGAAATGATTGAGCTCTTGCAGAGTAAGAAGGCTGTGGACAGCACAGATACATTCTAACTGGCCTAAGGAAAAAAAAAACCATCTGGTTCTGCTCATAGTCAAATGCAAAGTAAAGCAAGCAGGACATGTCCTCTCAACAATTAAAGCCCCAGGGCCGTGCAGAGGCAGGGGATGAGGAAAGCACAGGAGATGGCAAGAGGAGGAGAGAAGCACAGGGAGACCACGAGCTAAAGGGAGAGGAAAGGACAGAAATTCACAGGAATGGACATGAACAGCACAGAGAGGACACAACTGACAGATCTGGGAAGGACAACAGAGATGGAACGCTCAGGAATTGGGAGGTAGAGACAGTAAATTAAACACCCAGAGACACACTGGTTTCTTACAATCATTTGTCCTAAATTATCTTCTCTTTAATTAGGAGAGGAAGAAAGCCTCCAAAGTTAGAGAAATTTTATGGAACAGAGGCAAGCAACTAAACAAAAGCTCACAAACACAGCAAATGAAAGTAACAGAGCCACCACCATCATCACAAAGACTAGACTGGACTTTTTGGGCTTCTACAGCACTCTTCATTAAAACCCCCATTAATTTTTATTTTCCTCTTATTATCTGTTCCAGTACAAAGATGCAGCCAATGACTGCAGAACAGCAAATATTTACTTTTTGACAGAAACATATATTTTTCAGAGGCCAGCCATGTGGTGGGTTTTCTCATTAAAATTGAACCTGTCCATGTCCTAAAAACCATGCTAACTTCCACTTAAATTGTAATAGCTTAAATAAAGGACAGCATCTGCATTGCAAGCCTTGTCAGTTTATTTCTAAACTTCACAACTTTTTAACTGCTATTTACATTGCACAGTAGATCATTAACTTTTAGAAGCTTAGTAAGAGAACTCTAATAAACATTCAATGTTAAAAAAATGCATAAAAATAATTATGATATAGCAAATCTAATTTTTTTACACAATTATTTGGTATTACTGAGATGCTACTTCACAGGGCTATGCTACAAGACTGATTTATTTAAATCCCTTTTTAAGGATTAGAAATTGTCACAGATATTAACACTTGTAGCTGCATGTATGCAAATTTCCTAAGAAACTAGGCAAGACGCAGTTTAATCTCTCACCAGCATGTCTAATAGACTTTTTGAATATCGGGGAGAGTTTAAGTTTGGCAGCAAGACAAGCTTGCTAGACATGTTTATAAATCTCCTGGCAGATCTGAATCTGCTTAGCTTCAGCAAATCCTAGCTAAAAGCATTGCCATAGTAATTGGTTCTATGTCAAAAAGGGAAGATGAAGAAGCTCCAAGTACCTTGTCCTTTATATATATAAATATACATATATAGCAGAAATTAATATACAAAAATTTATAATCCTCACCATTGCCACCTGTTCTGTTACTCCTCTGTCCCACTGAGTTTTCAGATTCCTTGTATGGAAATTGCAGAGTAGTATCCAAACTTCGAAAACCTTCTTTGAGAGAGTGGTGCTTGTAGTATTCTACGAGTTCCTTTCAGAAAGGAAAAACATTTTCATTGGAAACTGAAATCACATCCTGATCAGCATTCTGCTGTACAGCCAATGACAGTTTTACTATGCAAGTAACCTTATTTTATAATACATCACATAGAACTTACTGATTTTTAAAATATGAAGTACCCTAAAAACTGACAGATTTCATATTGCCACTTAAAAAATTTAAACAAAGCAAACCAAGACACCCTAAAATTCAGCTAAGTAAAATCTTTTTGTCAGAGTCAACATCTGCTCCTTTAAGTCAGGCTGAGGATGTCTTTGCTTTTCTGGAGTCAGGCAGAAGGCAAGGTCAGCTGCTTGCTAAGGATGGAGCAGTAAATGCCTCTGCTTTCTCAAATGTCTTCTGTAATGATGAATGATGTTTATCTGCAAATTTGTAAGTACACAGATCTGAAATAAACAGGGCTTGTAAGTTAACAGCAACTAAATGTGCAGATACACAGACCATGTACAACTTCCAAGGTAGGGCAGGTTTGGAGGGTGTCAGACGGTGCACACTGACTGAAAAATCCAGCATTTCACATTCTCCTTGTACCCAACCCAAAGATTTCATCATCTCTTTGTGTGTATCTATATAAGCATTCATAGCTACACACAGGAATATTATACATATATACATGCAAAAATTCATATATGTAAATATAAAAGAATAGCTGTAATAGTTTATGTAACCAAGAAGACAAGTTACTTGAATTTCTACTGTAAAGAAGGCAACAGCCATCAAAATTCTGACAGGTCATGCTATTCCTTTGCAATCTTCAACCCTTGCCACTGTCTGTTACATTTGAATTAGCCCTAGAAATGTCAATATCACACAGTTTGTACACAGAGCTAAAATAAGATTAAAAGTGAGAGGACAATTCAAAGCAAATGTACTTCAATTGATCCATTCCAATGTGGGATTTCACTCTTCAGAAATGCAAGCACAAAGCAATGAATTTACTGTAAACCCTTCACTCCATTGCACTCCGTTACATTTAGATTTCCAAAATCAGAGTTGAACAAGCCAAGCTTGGGTCAAAATTAGGAGACTATACTGTGTTTAATCATTTCCTGCTAGGGGAGAAAAAAAAATACACACACCCCACCAAAACAAAACAGCACCACAAAAAGCTACACAAATGTTTAGCCTATAATAGCCTACGTCAGTCTTAGTAAGAACTCTTTAGGCTTTGCTGTTTGATATCACCATATCATACAAACTACTAGAATGTCAGCAACTAAATTTACCCCTATATCATCACTGAATACCCAGACATTCCAATTACCAAGGCAATATTGTGTGTGATTTGTAAGTAAGTAGCATCCAAAGTAGGATATCTGGATAAATGGAAAATAATTAGTATGAAACTTTTGTTATCTTTTTGCACACTATAAGTCTGTAAGAATTGTGTTTGATAAAAGTAATTAGAATTCCAAATGGAGAGAGGTTTGTTGACAAAATAAGTAAAATGGCTTTAAACTAAGGAAAAAGAAAAAATCATTTCATGTCACAGATTGAGTTACTTTTAAAGCTTAGGTTTTAATTCCATTCTTCCATGAAAACAGTTGACTGACGACTGGCCTCTAAAACGTGAATTGCACAAATCACAGCAGCAGCTTACAAACAGATGAGAAAGGGAAGCAGTCGGTGCCAGCAGGGACGGGGCTCCTCAGGAGCCTGTCACATTACCTGACTCACAGCAGCAGCCAATCTGACCTTTCACTGCACCCTGCTTTACACACTCAGCACATTTTTATCACTCTGGTGAAAGTTTTTCAAATGTACTATGAAAAGTGGACACGAGAGCTCCTCTACTTTTTGTCCCTCCAAAGCAGTACAAAACGCTGTGTCACTGCAGATCACTACTCAACGTTTCCATGGATGCTGCCTTTGTCTCTCTTCTGCTCCCACTTCTACTCTGACTACTTTTGCTCCTCTTTTCTTTCAGACACTGTTACTTTTTCTCTTGCACCTACACAGAACAAAGCAGTTGTTCCACAGCACGTACAAACACAACACTACCATTTGTGTATTTAACTCTCAAGGACAGAATTTATAATACCCTAACTCTGTATTATAAAATAATTCTTTCCTACTTGAATGTTAGCAAGGCTAAGTTGGTAGCAGTGACGTCCTTACACTAGAAATTTCTACAGTCCTCTTAATTTTGTGATGCAGGGCATATTCTTTTTGCTCATTTTTCATCCAACTTTGTCCTGTATTTATATTCTTGCTTTGCTTTGGAACCTGCACCGGTGTGTGGGACTCCAGCTGCTGTGTTTTGCCAAGATCAGTTCCCAACAAATCATTTGTAGCCTTCACAGACTAAGCAGCTGCCTCCTCGTGTATGTGGACATGATTTCTGAACACCATGATTTCTGCTGCTAAACACTGAAAGATCTCTGGGTTCCCAGCCCTAAAACTAAACAATTCACTGGCTTGTAAGTGTGAAATGATACGAGTGCAAAAACAGCTTGGTGCATTCTTCATCAAGAAATGTATGTTCTTCTTGTTCTAGTGAGCACTTACAGATTAGCATTTAATCTCTCCCCATCTTTTAGGATGCTCTAGTTTTACAGAGTATCAGTGGTTAAACTGTAATAATTTCTAAGGCTTCCTTAAAGCTTCTCCCTGCCCTTGTTTTGTATTATCCTTCATTTTTATTTAGCATTTTCACATACTTGAGTATGCATGCAGGAAGGCTGCTGCATAAATTTTCATCCAATTGATTCCTAAAAACCAAGATTTCTGAAGACATCAGATTCTCCTTTCCAGATTCAGCCTAACTCCACAGTGGGCTGATGCATGGGATTCAAATTCCTCCTCTCTTCCACTTCACTACAAGGGACACAGTCCAGTCCTAACAATAAATATGTCGTTTTAAGCACATAAAACTATCACTTAGAGCTAAAACCATAAATATAAAAAAATATCCTATTAGTAGGAGTGGACACAATTCAAACCTTTCACTCTCAGAGTTCTCTGGAATTTCACAAACCAAAGTAGCTCTCTCCAACAGAAACAGCTAGAAACAAAATCTCACACTGTTAAAAAGCTAATCAATGCTTACCATTAAATTTTTAAATTTTCTATTTTCTGCAATGTGGAAAAAACCATCTCTTGTTAAAATCTTGATGTGTTTCACTTCGTTATTGTACCTGTGGGCAATGAATAACTTATGAATATAAATGTGTTTTTAATCAGACACAATCAATAATTACCTGAGGGCATGCCCCCTAGAACACCACACACATAAATTCTTAAGACAAAATGTATATCTGTGCCAAAACAAAGTTGACATCTAATCAACCAAACATATTTATTAAAGTACAGTTAAAGAATAATCTGTAATCAGAAAAAAAAGTCACAGCTAATTACTTATTCTAATTGGGAATTCCCATGTACTTCCTGCTTTTGTATTCATATTGATAAACAACATGAAAACAAACAAAAATGTGCACCCACAAAATGTATAAACCCACATTTTAGTGAACAGTGTGAGATGCAAAGGGCTTTGAGTTCTCACAGGTCAATGAAACAGATCACACTGTACTGCAAACAATGCTTACTCTTCTCCAACATACTCCACCATTATTTCTGTAGCCCAAATTTGTACACCAGCATTTTAAAACCATTGCTTCTTTCCTACTATAAATCCTGGGTATTTTTTGATGGCAACTTCAGTTTTCCTATATTGACTCTCTTAAAGGCTGCATATAATGACATAAAGGAAACACCAACTTATTTTCTGTATTTATTTCAAATACTATCTAGACAAAAATGAGAACAGGAAAACTTTCTTGAGGAGTTCTTATTCCACTTACTTAATACTAATTGCATATTCTCCTGACTCTTTGGTCCTGTGCCGCACCAGGTAAGTGCTATTTACTCTGTTAATTAGTTCACTTTCTGCTTGCAATCGTTCCATTGCTCCTGCAAACCTGTAACAAGGAAAATAAAAATCACCCATGATTTTTTTCAAACCTCCAAAGGTCTATTAAATATGCAATAGAGAGTGAAAATATTCTACATATCATGGGGACCAAAAATACATCCATTGCAACTGGATGCCACTGCCAGATTTCTGAATGAAGAGTAAAACATGAAAAAATTCCACAGTTGGGGGTTGTGGGATTCTTAACTAGAAAAGTGCTTGTATGCATGTGGAATCCCATATCTGCCAAGGAAAGTGCTCGAGCCCAAACGTTAACTGTAGGACTACCAGCTTGAAAAGTTCATAAAACCAACTGGTTTATCTGGATCATTTTCTGCAAGTGAAACAACACATCAGTGGTCCAGAACCTTTGAACCTCCCTGAGTTCTAGGGAGATTTATCACAACAGAACAGAGAATCAGCCACCAGAGGTAGATCAGGTCAACAAAAGACCTATATGAAAATTTGGTACTTCCACAAGACAATATTTTATTTGGTTTCATAATTATGCATAACCTCTAAAGACTAAAGTGCAAAGGGTATACCCAACATCCAGAGGAAAAAAAAATAAATCAGCCAAAATCATCCAAATTTTCAAAAGTTGATTCTAAGTGTTGAAAGCTAAGACAAATCACTGATTCTGCAGCCTGGCTGCAGAAGAGGATTTGTGCCCTTGCTTTGCCTTGTGGTTTCCAAGGCATCGTGAGAGGCTGTCAGCAGACACTCATTTGCAAAAACAGAGGTTAAACTGTTAATTGGGGGAAGTGACCTAGCTTCCAGGGAAATTATGCTTATCTTGCCATTTCACAAAGGCTGTCACCACCACTATGTAAAATTTCACACCAATACATCATGACCAATTAGAAAGCAGCTTTAAGTAAAAAAATAGTTCTTTTTTTAAAATCCATAAAGATAAAGACTAATGCCAGTAATATGCTTTTATCTAACAAAATCATAAATAGACCAAATGTTAGAAATTAATTCAAAAGACCAATTTAAAAAAATAAACATTTTACTTGACTTGTTATGAAAAATCAGTGTTTGTTTAGATGTGATATTAATTTCACTTTTGGCAAGTTCAGAGGAAGTCCGAACTAACGTATAAGTGACAAAGCATAAAACCAGTGAAAGAACACAAGTGATGCTTACTCTGCTCTCTCAGGATCACCATGTCTTTTCTGAGTTGTGGGAAAGAGTTCACACACTTCATAAACCCCAGGGCCGCAGTGGCTGCAGTTTTGATACATCATCTTTTCCACAGAGTCATCAAGGTTGGAAGAGACCTTCAAGATTCGTCTAGTCCAACCATCAACCCTGCACCACCACAGAACCCCCCTAAAGCGTATCCCCAGGTGCCACTTATATCTCTACAGCTTCAGTGTTGGAGGGGATTTTTGAGGAAATGCAGAATTATTCATGATACAAGATGTATTTAACACTATTCCTTCCTTTATTCACTCAACATGTAAGATATACTTCCATGCTTCATATTGTAATCATCTTTTATTGTTCTATTCCAGACCTCTGGGACTAAGGCTGTACAGCCACAGACTTGTAAACAAACCATTAAAATCATTAAGCACTTTATTATATCAGAAATGCTTTTAGGCAACACATGGTATTGTTTTCCCAAACCATTACACAATGTCTTCTTCTGAAGCCTAGAAAGGTTACACCAATATAATTTAAATTGTGGTAAACACAGTTGTTTTCTGTGACTGCTTCTCTCAGAGATTCTTGTAAGACAAGACAGAGACTTACCACAGTTGTGAAGAGTAGTCTACTGGCTTAGGAACCTAGGATATCAAAAGATACAGAGAATGAGGAGCAAGACTTTTTTTTCAAAAAACCAGAAACTAGATAGGTTTAACTATCAATATCCAGGTGATCTAATCTGTCTACAAGTTTATTCTCTTAAAAGGAAGTTATAATAAAGGACAAATTCCCTATCATTCTGAAAGTACTACAGAATATTTTAAGCTCTTTTCCTCTGTGAGAGTTTGTTTGGGGTATTTTTACTTCACTGAACTGTTCAAAGCATTTTAACAGTGCCTATATTCAAATTTCATACACAAAACAGCTCAATGCTCTGTATTGCAGAAAAGTATCACCAAAATATGCAACCAGCTTACAGTAATGTATAAAATTCATATCATGTGTTCAGGACTGCGTGGCCTTTGACTGTCTACTGGGAAATAGGGTCTATAATCTTCAGAGAGACCTGAGGATATTCCACAACTTCTATTGTGTGACATCATTCATTCATTTGTACTTGACTTGGGCAACTGTTGCCCTGTATTTTGCTAAGCATGTCATTTGATTACAAAATTAAAAATTAAGCAAACTGCAATCAACTTACAAAATAGATGCTATATGTACATGTTATATGCATAGATAATGTTTATCCATGCACAAGATGCACAGTATAGGAATTCCTATGAAAATGAGCATTTCCTCTTGATTATCTCCCATTAGTGTGTAATAACTCAGTATTTACTCTTACTCTACTCTTCTAAACATGTGAAATGCACAGTGCTGAAGAGGTTAACTAAAAGTTAAATTTTAAATTTAAAATTTAACTACAAGTTAAATTTTAGTAAAAGCTTAACATAAATCTCACATACTTATAACTTAAGGTCACATATTCTTAGGTAAGCAAACATGTTTTGTTTTTCTTTCCTTCAAGAAAAACCAATGAGTGTTTTGTTTTCTGGACCCTAATAGGGAAGAAATTACAGTAACATTCTTCTAATAGGTTTTTATTCATGATATATGGAATCTCACCAAAAGACACTTCCAAAAACAAATCAAGTCAGGAAAATATGATTATAAAGGCCTATAAACTTCAATTGATTGAAATTGCAATCAATTACAGCTCTCACTATTCTTGACCTCAGGTACCAACCAAGATCTCTATCAAGTCTCTGGACTTGACCTTGAAATAAACTTCAGTGTGGAACACATTAAAGTTCTCTGCGATAAAACCAAGCTCACGTGTTTGGCTTGTGTAGCAGTAAATCTGAACAGCCATTAAACAGTCTCAAGTCTCGTTCTTGAGAGAGAAAAAGGCAACATGGATTATTCCCAAACAGTGCAGACAAAGGGCTCTTTCCACAGCAGCCTCTGCAGTGCTGGCAGCCCCTCAGGAGGGCAGGGCACCTCGGAGAGGCAGCAGCACTGCCTCCACACCCCTGCAGGTACTGAGTTCAAAAATTACAAAATTTGTACATGCTGCAAGATATTCTTAAATAGTTCAAATTTGTTGAGTAGTGCTAATAAACTGGAAAGGATATAAAGATTCAAAGATGGTTTAAGTCCATTCTCCAGAGCAGTTAAATGATAGATGAGTACTTGCTTTTGTAAATTTTGAATGGACAAATATATTCATATAACAAGTGTTGTTCATTGGCATAAAGAAGGATAAAATAAAATGTTATTCCAGAAGCTCTTGGCTCATACTGTGCTATGTATCCAATGCCTGTACAGAAATTAGAAAAATGGAGGAAGGCTAGGAAGAAACAGATATTACTCATATAGTGCATAAAACATCTGCTGACATGTACTACTTATTTTAAAGGGAAAAAATTGTTTATAGGTACATCTGTGAAAAGTCTGGAATATAGATATTCTGGAGCTCAGCAGTTTTTCATTCAATATTCATTCCTAAAGTCTTCTGATATATAGATTTTATGCTGTTTCTTGGCATTTTTATATCAGGTGGTTGTAAAGACTGTTAGACTTAATAATAACAGTAAAAGTTATAGCATGTTTAAAACCCAATTGATGTTTCAGTATCTTTAACTGCATCATTTATCATAATAAGATGTTTATATTTCATCTTTCCAAGTTAACAGTGGTGAAGCATCAATTTATCTTTTTGTTCTGATCATGACACCAGTTGGTAACATTTCATGAATAGTATTTATTAATTCTGTAAAACTGTGTTATTTTCAACACTCCTCTAAAGAGAATATTTTAAATTTAGCAGAAAGCTTTACCATTAGAAAGAGACCTCCATAACACCCCAGCAGCATTTTTCCTTTCTTCAGATATTTCACTGCCAGTGCTTTTAAAGTATATTGGTGATTCATAAAACTGCTGCTACAGCTGCAGTCAATGACACTACACAGTGACTGATGGGGTCACTGACAGTGACACCCTGGAATGGGAAATCCACCCATGAACATAAGCAAGGGGTGGGAAATGCACAAATTTACCAATAAGCAAAGGGTGGAGGGAAGAAAGCTAAATTCACACAACAATTTCATCTTTATTTCAAATATGTTCTCTCATCCAATCTTAGACAACTTGTATCTACAAATAGTCTGTGTGTTCCTCTTCAAACAAAATCCTGGAAATGCACAATATTGAAGATGTCTTATGGTATTTTAATATACTTATGCTCTTTAGGATCTCGTGTATACTTGTTCTTGCAACTGAGGCACAATAAGCTGCAATGATACATCAAAATGCAGCTACTAAGAGCTGCTTCCACCTACTTATAAAAGCCATTGCAGTGGCATGTCTTGATTGCTGTAACAAAAGCAATCCTGCTAATAAATCAAACTGTTGAGAATCAGGTTAAAGTAAGTGAAAACTGGCTTAAAGCAAAGAAAGGAATAGGATTCATTACTGGGTTTATGGCTTTTTATCAATTAGCCTCACCAAAGGAAGGCAGTAATCTGATGTACAGTGTTACAGAGGGCAGAGGACGAACAAGTGTACAGCACATTAATGCATTATCACATCTGTACTTAAAACTCTTGAGTACAAGTTATAAAATTATTTTTCTTATTATTTTCACAAACTTTTCTAGAATGAGAAGATTCTAGTGTGAAATAAAGACAGGTAAGAACCTACAGAAAAAAGTAAATTTATCAAGCAGTCCGAACTCCAAGTTTTATATTAGCTTTACAATTTTTAAATTTACTACCTAGGCTAATCCCTCTCTCTAACCCAAAGTGACTGAGGCATAGATTAGAGGCACAGCACTCTCACCTTCCTGCTGGGGAAGGAAGAAAGTGCACTTTCACACAAAATGTATTTGGATCTACACTCTGGAAACTCTTCAGACAGTTCAATTTATTAATATTCCCGAAAGTTAAACCTGCTTATCAAACTTGTTTTCTTGACATGCCCTACTTACATCCAATAACCAAAAGTATTAGAGCTCTCTACTTTAAGCAATACTGAACCACCATGAAAGCACCAAGGAACCAGAAACAATATTATTTTTGTCAGGTAAGATTAATCTTGATTCACTAATGAACTAGGCAGTTTTCCTGTAAGGTGGCAAACAGAACTAAGTAATTGTACTTACACATGGGCTAGGTTTTACTGCATCACTTGGGAAGAATCCAAGCTCTCCTGTTGTTAGATTTCTTCCCTAAAAACCAAAAAATTCCATTTTTGAGACATAAAATAATAATACACACGCAGGGATTTAGGACAATAAATATATCCAAGAGTCTTTAAAATAAAATGCTGTTCTAATTAAGTGTTGCTCAATATTTCTGTGGGTTTTGTTGTTGTTTTCTTGGAGTTTTAATATAATTAAGTAATAATTGTAACTGATAGGTCTGAAAGCTCTGAGAGATGAGAGGCAAGAAGGGAGCTCAGAGACTGGGATGGGATTCCCAGTGCTGTCAATGCCTGCCAGATAATGATATCTTCATTAATGTTAATTATCTGCTTTCAGGTTACTTCCTCCTCAGGTGGCATTCTGCTGCCACCCTGCAGGTCCCCAGAATGACTCCACCACTGGGGGTTGCATCCCCTGAGAGGCCAAACTCCGTAGGGAACTCAGTGCCGGCGATCCCACGCCCACTCGGACACCACGGGAAGCAATTCCATCAGTGATGCACATCAGGGGACACTGACTGGGCAGGGGAATTCAGAATTGAGGAGGACTCTCTGACCATGGGACACTGCCATGCTGTAAATGCATCCCCACAGCTGGGAGACCAGGGGCAGGAATCCATCCTGCACAGCCCAAACTGAGCCTTTCCTGCAACAACGCTGCCTCCCAAAGCAGCAGGAGCACCAATCTACTCCAGTTCTGAGCACCTAAAGGGACCTGACCATCACAAACCCGTGCGCCAGCAGCTCACACACAGTCCCACACCAACCAAGCTCTCTTGAAGAACACCTTTAAAACATCTTTTTATTCCTAGTCATAGTTGGCAGTGAACACACCTTTCAGATTAGAACAGAGCATATACCTAAATTAATGAACACATTCATAAAATGAAGGCATCAAAATGTGTATTTAGGCAAACACATGTTTTAATTTAACTGATTTTTTAAAAGCACATAAATACTTAACCTCCACTAAATGTAATATACTGACTGTAAATATAACATACACTAGGATTTGGCAATGAGATTAAGCATGAGTATTAAAGCATTAAAATATTTCCTTTTTATTTTTGATGGCATACCTGCAACATAAAAAGAATAAAAGGGAAAAACCCTCATAAACACACATGAAATTTCATCAGAGTTTCAGTTCATTTTGTTTCTGTAACACTAAATGTGTAATTCTACCATAATACCATCACAGAAAAGAGAACTCAGAAAATTCAATAGAGTGGAGCTGAATGTAAAAAAATAACAAGGGTTTACGAAAAAAAATAAAAACATTCTTTGATTGGTGCTATGCTAAATACAATAAGTACGTGCATTCTCCATAGGAGATCACTATACAATTTCTCACACATAGCAGCTAACCACCTTAACAAAAATTCAGACAAGTGCAAAGGTGGCAGAGAGGGAAAAGCACATAGGCAGTATTTAAATTAAAAGTACTTTATACCAGTGATATTTTAAAAAATAATTATGTGCAAACAAGTGACAATCTTACAGATTTGAATCTGTGTTCAGCAAAGCTTCCTTACCCCCTCTCACACCATCTGCTTCAATACAGGTCACCCTTGGTATCTGTATATTCTATTTACTCCTGAAACACAAATCCCACTCAGGTATAGACCTGATTTTAATCAGAGCTCTGAAACAGTCTGCCATGCAAGTGATGCTTATTTTCAGTACCAACCATATCTGAATAGCAAGGGGTACCACACTCAGTAAGACCAGCCACTGAGCAAAACATATTAATGTCTATCAAGACATGTTTGACCCCACTTCAGCTACAGCTCAAGCACTGCTTATTTATTTGATGTGCTGTAAAGAATGAAAAGCTTTCACCTAAACCATACATACTTCTCTATTACAATCACTTCAATTTCTATATGGCCAACTTAGAAAACCATTGTAACATTAGTCTGGCAGGTCAGCTGTAAATTACCCTAAAAGATCTCTTGAATAATTAAAGATTTTAATATCAAATGCATTTTGCAGGCTCTTTATTAATATGTATTTTAAAGTGCAGATATCATTAAAAGACTTAGAAAAACCTGTATTAGGTAGTCTGACAAAAGAGGAAAAAAAATCCTGAATGATGCTAATGGAGATGACAATTTCCATTAGGATTCAAATCTATTACTAAGGCTTCTAGGAAAAAGCCTCATACACTTTCTGGTTTCTGCTAGTTAAACACAATGAGATTCTAGCTAAATTCTTTAGCATGACAATCACAAACAACCTCTCAGACAATTTCCAGTAAATTGAGTTGACAGATGTGTATGAACATGGCAATAGAATCAGTCCCACACTGTAGCAGATTTTTTGGCTTGTGCTAATTGTATTAGTCAGATGATTACTTCTAGCCAGCCCTAAGTCAGGAGCAGGTTTAAATGCTGCTCCAGATCAGAACTCTAGACCTTGAAGAACCAAGTCCTACATACAAAACTACACATGCCAAACTCTGTCATTTGAAAAGATTTATTTGTAGTGATGTGAAATACCCATGGTCTGCTAAGTAACAGGCTGGGGGTGGTTGGAGGGGAATTGGTTCTCTTTTTGGGTTTGGAGAGGTTTTTGGGAGGGGGTAAGGTGGTTAAACTATAAATAAGTTACACCTATTTACATTTTTTTTTCAATTGATAAAGTAATTCTATTGTTTATTACTTCCCCCTAATAAAAGTTCAGGATAATGCAGTGACATAGGAAGAGTTCACTGATCCAGTCCTGAGGAGTTTGGAGAAGATTCCATCTTAACTGTAGTCAGAAAAACAAAAGCCAAAACAAGAAAAAGTATGACCTAATTCATGAAACAGACCAGGCAGTTTTTATATTATATTCATTACCTTATTATAGCTTAAAAAAAAAAAGAGAAAGTTGGGAAGATAAACACAGGAACAATTCAAGAAGATAGATATTTTCCACTTGTTCTATTAATCTCCTGATAGTTCTTCTATTTATCTCTATTTCCATGAATCCAATAATACAAACAATTAAGAAAGCAATCAAGAAAAATGAGACAAATGTTAATGCATTTACAGTTAAAGTGAATGCAAGTCAGCATTTTCAACGTTTACAGTTCTCATTTAAGAAGAAATTTTAGTAACAAAAGTAGTGATGTGAATCATGTGACAGCAAATTTTGCCATCAATAGAATATACTTTCCCCATGTATATTAAAAATCTCTATCCTTAACTGACTTCAGCCAGCACCAAGTAATTTAGGTGTGATTCTGTTTTGCAGAGCTATTTCCTATAAATCTAATAATCACTGACTGGGTTTTGTCAACATAGCTTTCACTTACGTTGTGTTAGAGAACCAGACACCGAAAATTCAACATTTTGCTTTTTGTGCCAAACACTCTCCTTAATTTTTATAATTTCACTAGGATTGCCACCAATGTCAAGTTCTTGCAGATTTATTCACTTGGGCTTTTACTTTAAGGTTGCAAGAATGAAGATTTACACCATAGAGGAACTACTGGCAATTTAAAAGCAAAATTATTCATATTAGACATTTATTTGGATAAAGCACAAAGAATTTTGTTCTTGTTCAAAAAGAAAAAAAGTTAGAAGAGCAATATATCAATAAGCAGTTGATATCTGCCAAACAGAATACAGCTATTTGTTAAATGATACAGTACCTGCCAAAATAAGCTGTGTGCATCTCCTTGAATGAGTTCAATAGTGTCCCCAACCTGGATGTGCAAGGGTGGCCCATCCTGTGCTGCTGGCTGGGGGAGACCATTGTAGTTCCGAATGACCTGCATTTTGGGTAAACCTGGAAAAAAAAACCAAAATTTAAAAAAAAAAAACAAAAAAAAAACCCCCCCCAAAAAAAAAAAAAAAAAAAACAACCCAAGAAAACCCAAAAAAAAAAAAAAAAAAAAAAAAAAAACCAACCAAAAAAAACCACAAAAAACCAAAAAAAACTAATAACATAAACGACCAGAAAATATCCCAAAAGCTACAATCAATTTTTACTTCATGACAATCTATGGAATCTGAAAACCATGACAGTAATCAAGGAAATCACTGTTTTTAACAGGTACATAACTAAGGCACTAGTACTTAGTACTATACCAGGCACAAGGAAAAAGAAAATTATTTCTTTGGAAAAACATCTCTATCCCCCTTCCTGCTTGGGGTAAAGTTTATTTCATGCCTATGGAGACTCTTCCCTGTACCTGTGCACCCCTGGCTCTGCATAGGGTTCAAATATTAATGCCGTCTTTATAGTTCAAGGTAATGATGGCAATGAATTAGTATTAAACACACCACTATGGATAATCTCATCTGCTTTAGAATGGTGTGACCAAAAATCTACAGCTAATGTGAATGTGGTCAGAAGAGTTGGGATCACAATTCCTTTAGGTTTCTCACAACACTTCTTTATTTTTAATTTTCATGTTATGACAGGGTTTCTGGGTGCATGTTGCAAAGCCTGGATCAACTGAAGGTCATTTTTCAAGACAAGAACTCTAGATGCACACTAGTCCTTCCACATCAATACTGACTGCATCTACACAACTAAGCTGTGATGGGGATTTTTATTTTTTCTTTAATTTTTTTTTTTAAGGGAGCAACTCACTTCTGTCTGTTTGTACAAAGAACTAAAGCACAATCTATATCTATAGTTCAAGAATCCTCCACAGGTATGTATCAAATGGGGGGGCAGTCCCTGTATCTTCAGCCAGAAGATAAAAGTGTGGATACTGTGACCTCATGTTCTTATAACTTTAACGGTGTTTTTTTAAAAAAATACAGTATTTTAAGCATTATGGACAGCAAGTGTACTGCACTCAGAGTGTGCTCTGATACTGTAAGAATACTTGAAATCAAGTGAAAGACCACCCACTCCATAACAAATATATTAAAGATTTAGAGGCTTTTAGAAAAGCATTTTTGCACTTTGTTTACTGCCAAGGAAAGCATTTTATCACAACAGAGCTATTTTTAACCTCTATTTTACTCTCCCTCTGTCTTAACGAAAAAACTACAGAATAATTTTCCTGGTTTTAACTAAACATGGGATTTTCAAAATCGTTACCATTAAGTGGGTATATCAATTTCAAATCTTAACCAGACAGTTTGAGGTGAAGTAAGAGTCTGGTAAGAATGTATCTTATTAAATACAGGTAAGAGTGACAGGCTGCAAAGTCAAGGTTGCTGGGCTGCCATATTTAACAGGTTTCTTGCTGGAAGGTCATCATTAACTTCACTCTAACAACAAAGGATCAGCAGGCCCACAGAAGATTTATTTCTGTTGCAAGGTCACTCCTGTAATTTAGGTGGCAACAAACAGAAATACCCACGATCTCCTCTAAATTGTATGAAACATGAAAGACATCACCTTCAGTAATTACTACTCTCTGTATTAATGAATAAATACTAATCCTAAGTGCTGATGAAACATTAAGCAAAGTAATACCAGCTCTTACGTTACTCAACCCAAATGTCACCTTAACTTTTACTGTTTCTGCACGTTATCTGGCATACTTCAAATGAGCACACAATTATTAGTAAGCCATTATTCACTTAGGAAAACACTAGACATTACTTTGTTTCTCAGCTGAAGGCTTTCATGCTTTCCTATACTGATTCAGCATTAACAAATGCTCCCTGCACTGCATGGCAAACAGAATTAATGCTGCACACAGGTGTCTGCTGAAAGCTGACAACTTTGTCCTAATGCAAGGAAACCCCCATCACAATAGGAAAAAGTTCTGTATGTGTGATGAGCAAACTGTAAGCAGCTACTCATCCCAGAGACACACATGGAAGTCAAAACAAATGCACAAAATCTAGTCACATGATAAAACCGTGTATTTGGTGATTTGGTTTATCACATTTTTAGTGTGCAGATATACTTAAAACCCTACCCTTGGACTGAGCTCATCAGAATATGCTCAGGAAATAATCATGTAGTTTTCAATTAAAATCCTGGTGGTTTTTTAATATACTACAGTGTTTAAGTTATTAATCATAAACATGAATAAAGTACATTTTATTTCTATTCCACTGGTAATTATGATTATTGGCATCTCTGAAAACCAGGGAAAAAAAGAGAAACTGTGCTGTCAACTAGCAAAATTATTCAAAAGGTAACACAGAATTAATCCTGTTAAAATGTACCACACCCAGAATACTTGTGTATAATTCAGTATGCTTGATTCTGTAAAATCCTATGGCAATTTTGATTATAAAATTACCTTGGCGGATGCAATGTTGGTAGATTTGATCTAACACCCTTTGACATCACTAGAAATAATCCCATCATTTAAATAGGCTTTTGGGTTACAGCCTGGTGTTTATCATCTTGCTTCAGAACCCTCCTTTAAAACTTGTTTGTTGTAGTGCCTACAGAAACCACGGTAACTACAGAGCTCATTTGCTTGCTATAGCTGGTCTCTACTATGGTGACACATAAACATTATTTTTCTACTGTAATTTTATCACCTATTTCATCCAATTGCTGACTTTGGCCTACTTAGGAGTTCTTTGTGCTCAGCATTGTCATTGCTATGAATCCTCACAAAGTGTGTGCACTGCCACCACACACACACAAAGCTGCAGCTGGAATTACAGGGACACAAGGCCAGGATCCCAGCACACTGACACAACACACAGGAACCCATGACACTGCAGTGTTGTTCTTTCATTTAGACACTTCTGTAATGACACGGTGTGCTAGCTTCAAGGCCATGGGTAAAAAAATGCATGGAAAATCAAGGGAAATTATATTTTGGTGCTAATTATTTTAGCACATGTTAGATTTTACTCAGAGTCTGAAATGCACCTTATAGATCAAAATAAAACAACTGAAGGTAATTCACTCTCCAACAACAGGAGTGTCTGAGTCACTAAGGGCCATATTCATTTCAGTATAATAACACACATGCACATAGCCTGTATCAATCAAAGATATAGAAGCAGTGTGTGCACAACTAATATGTTTTGCTAATTATAAGAAAATATCAAAAGAACCTATCTCTATCATATGATTTTAAACTTTTTTTTTTTTTAATCAGTTTCTCCAGGAACAAAAGACTAAATGAAATCTTTAAACCATCAATCAAAAAACAGTACGTAATATTCTGGAAAAGCTAAATTTTCATGGGTAAGTGTTCTTCTCATAGAACTTCTCAGATCACCATTAAGCATGGAAAAAATAAATGAGGTACAGAAAAAATAATAAATTGAGGGAAAGAGTCAAGAAGCTCCAAATAGAATGCTTAACTTCCTTTTCAGCATGCAATTACAGATTTGATTATAGTAGCTCAGAAAGAGGTTAGCAGAGTAACACTGAGCTGGTGGACATTTAATTGGGCAGAAACTGGTCAGCCCTCACCTCCTAACATATACAAAGGACAAACAACTGGTGTGTGATGTACCCAGACCTATCCATCATTAATGCACCAACCATCTCTAACAATCTGAGTGTAACAGGCTTACCCTAAAACAAATCTGTTTGCTCTTATTGTTCATTCTAGAACTCTATTCTCTGTGCATTTACAGTTGTGCTGGCTTTGGCTGGGACAGTTTTCTCACAAAAGGCAGTATGAAAAATTCTAACCTGCAGTTTGAATTTGTGCTGAAAACAGGGCTTGCTTGCACAATGTCAAGGCCTTTTCTGCTTCTTGTACCACCCTGCCAGTGGGCTGGGGGTGCACAAGAAGCTGAGAGGGGACACTGCTGGGACAGCTGGCCCCAACCAGCAAAGGGATAAGCCATTCCATGTGACATGATGCTCAGGATATAAAGTGGGGTGAAGAACAAAGAAGGGATGTTTGGAGTGATGGCATTTGTCTCCCCATCACCACTATAAACGATGCAGTCCTGCTTTCCTTGGGATGGCTGCACACCAGACTGGCCAAGGAACATGGTGAATGGATTCTCTCTTCTGCTCTACTTGTGTGGGCAGCTTTTGTTTTAGCTGTAAAGCTGTCTTCATCTCAACCCATGAGTTTCCTCACCTTAGTGTTTTGTTCCTGGCTGGGGTTAAACCACAACAAGAACCTTCCACTTTTCAGTGTAGATGAGTTCATGGCCAACTTACATCCATTTAGAAATGGGAGCCGGCAAAGCTCTTTTCCTTGTCTGCATTTATTTTCATACTGCAGTTAAAGAGAGCAATCACACCCCTATTAACCTTCATTTTGCTAGGCTAAACGAGCCAAGTTCCTTTAGCTTCCTCTCATAAGAGACCAATTCCTCTGAGGCAGTACACCAGCTGCTTTACAGCAGTTCAGATAGGCAAGATCTAGGATATTTTCCTTGTCTATCTTGACATTTCATTTTTAATTGGCACATGGATTCATAACAAATATACTCATTAAGAATCCTGAGGACTTGCTGTAATACAATAATGCAGACAAGAAAAAGCGGTACTCTACAGAAACCTGAAATGCTTTAGAGTATAATTATGGATTATTTGTGAGACAAACAGAATAGAACCTCTATGTATTAATGACTAAAATGTGAAGTGTGTTAAGCATTTAGAGACACTGCCATAGCAATGTACATAGCTGCAGTACTGACAGTATCTGACAATTGCAGAGAACTTGTGGAAACATACCTGGCACAAAAATGTTACTCATTAACATGTTAAAAAGAGGGTAAAATTCCAACAAAAAGGACAAAATCAGGATTTCATCCACGTATTTTCAATCATGTTAGAAATCCCATTGGCTTCCATTAAATCAGATTTGCACATGATAAATTTTTTTATCAGGAAACTTTCTAATTTAAAGATACGAAAGAGCCTGCTAGTTTCCAACACTGAAATCAAACCCCAAACTTATCCAGTTATGACACCAATAAATAGCTAAATTTTACTTCACCTGAAAACCAGGCAAAAAAACCCCAGGTTCCTAGAAAAGTCTTCATAGCCAGGCTCTGGGTCACAGAACTAACATGAATTGATGATCTAAATTGAAGCTCATGAGAAAAAATAGAAAGCACGATAGAGGCAAGATTTATAAAGTACCAATTAGGTTACATTATAGAAAAATAAAACCTTTCATAAACCATACCATTCATTTGAGTATTTCATCTGATAATTATGAGTCAAGGAAGGAGGCTACAATTTAGAATTAACATACTACATAATAAATTAGAATATCCATTAGAATATGAAACAAAAAAAGTAAACTGCTTGTATTCCTTACAGCAGCTCTGCATTTCTAAACAACACTGAATGACACTCAGAGTTTCATGCAGAGGTTCAAAAATGTTATTTTTTGCTAACAACATGCATAATGCATGCCCTATTATGACCTCTATCTGTCAAAACTGATTCCAGCATCTGTTATTTCCAAGCAAGGCAAAACGTGGTTTACTCTTTGGGCAGGGATCATTCTAACACACAAAACAATGATACAGCATTCAGGAGAGCAGTGTTCAAGGGGGAATTGGTGGATAAATTTTATATTGTTAGCAGGAGACATGAAACAACTTTGTCTTCATTAAACATCCCTTAATAGTTAATATGAAGACTTTCTTTTTCTCTATGAATACTATAGTCACCACATATTTATAACCAGATTGAAAAAAAAACCCCACTAAACAATGGAATAAAGCCTCCTGACTTCATAAGGCTTTGAATCTGAAGCAAAATTTAGACTGACAAGACCACATCCTGATGTTTCCAGAATCTCAAGGAAATAACATTGCCTTTCGTATAGGAAGTGACAAAGGCTCACTAATTCTGTCCTTTCTTTTACCACAACAGCATTTTGGGTGTCTGTTTGGAACCTCTGAACTTGCTTTGGCCCTTTTTGGTTTATATTTTTGCAGCTACACAAATAGCGAATGCAGTTCTGCTAAGAAATAAGCTGACATTTAGTGATTGATAAGCCTTCCATAGTAAGGAGGAATATTCCACCTCTGGAATCTCTGAGCATGTACATCTCCATACATCCTCACACTCCAGCCAGGAAGGGAGGCTCAGTAACTCACGGCACTGTCCCCTTGGATTAAATGTCTGAAGAGTGGCCCACATTGTCATGGATAATTTTAACAGCAGAAGCTAAAGAGACACAGGCAAAGGGGAACTCATATTGAAGGAAAAAATTAGTATTTACACCATGGTAAGTAAAATTACACTCTGAAGGTTTTGGATCAAGAAGCATAACTGCACATAATAAACTAAGAAGGAGCTGGATAGAAAAACAGATGGGTTGATAGGGACAGCAGTGTGAAGAACAGGTGGAACTGTTATACCTACAATCTGAGCATCCATGACACCAGCTTTGACACTTTTTTTGGCATCATCTAGGTCCAACACTAATATTAAAATCTAGTTAAAGGAAAGCTCTCATCTGAACATAGGCTATACGAGAACAAAGTCCTGTGGCATTCTGCGTACATTCTTCCAGTCTCTGCTAGCTTCATTGTTTAAAATTCTGTTCATAATCATTTTATTGCAGAATAAACTGTAAACCTGGTTTTTCTGTCTTGCATTTGTCAGGAGAGCAGCTTCCCAACTCCTCATCAGTGTCACCTATCTCCACAACCAGCAGAAGTCAATGGCTTTGTTACTGCCAAGCCAAAACTTGTCTAGAAGGCCTTCTTAGCTGGTGAGGACACATGAGGAAAGCAACACTACTAGTCACTTAAAAAAACTCACTTACATTCAGTTTTTGAGCCTGTCTATTAATGCCTCAAAAGAGACTAAGTTGGGGTGGGATTTCTTAAATTTGGGACAAGTACTTGTAACACAAATTACAGAACTCACATACATGGAAGATGCCAGCACAGTCTATTAAGAGCACTCTTCAGAGTGGCAGCCATTTAAATAATTACTATTGGACAAAATTAACGCAATTAGCAAGTACACAGACATACCTCAAAGAAGATACTTTAATTGGACATTTAATTCTCCCAGTTTTAAGTCATTATTTCTGTATGTCATTGTAATTAGAAGTTCTAATTTTAGATACTGCTTTTAAGCCTTACATTCATAAAATCATAGTATGGGCTGAGTTGGAAGGAACTTGAATGATCATCTCATTGCAACCTTCCTGCCACAGGCAGAGACACTTTCCATTGGGCCAGGTTGCTCAGAGCCCCTCCAGCCTGGCCTTGGACACCTCCAGGGATGGGGCAACCACAGCCCCTCTGGGCAAGCTGTGCCAGCGCCTCCCCACCCTCACAGTGAAGAGCTGCTTCCTAACCACACCCTCCCCCTTCCAGTTTAAAGGCAAGGTGGCTGAAATGCTGACAGTGCCTGAGACTCAGGAATATTCAGTTTGTCTTCTCTTAGACTGCTTTGCCTTTGTGTACTGTTCAATTAAGTCCCACTATTGGCATATGATCAACCACAACTCTGGAGTTTGCCACAACTCTGAAGTCAAAAACTGCACAAGGCTGATTATTAAAATGTTTATCAGCTACCATAACCCTTAACTCAACTGTTAAGTTTCTGCTTATAGAAGTAAAGCAGCCCTTTCTCCTGTAAACAGAAAACTTGCAAGCACTGGGGAAATATAGGGGGAAGCATGGAGGGGGAGGCAAAATAATCTTCACTGTCTCAAAATTCAGATGACACATCTATAATGCACTCCAAACCACATCTCACAAACATTCACATTTCCCTTCCATCAAAATGGAAGATTTAAAGACTGTCATCATCAAGAACACATAAAACTACTAGGAAAAAAAAATTGTTTTCACACTCCTAGCCATGCCTTTTGTCACTGACCTCCCTCTCTTCCAACAACTGTTTCCTTCCTAAAAAACCTTACTCAAACAAGATTTGGGGTTCCCTCAGTCTTTACTACTTAATCTACATCTTCTAATCTACAGTTTTTCAAAGATTCAATTTTTCCACCATTTCTCCTTAATGTTGCATATAGAAACTGTATTCTTGGCAGAGACCTCTGCAAAAATGGTCAACCATCAACCAAAATGAAGATGTGTGGGAGGAAAAAATCTGTCTGCTAACAGTCTGATCAACAACTTGTTATAAGAAACAGAAAAACACCACATCTCAGGAAGTCCTGATGCTTCCCCAGGTTTTATAGATCTGATCATTAGCAAAAAGGCCCCTGATAAATGGCTATATCTCCATTTTCTAGTTAATATCCACACAAAACTTGGAACTACATTGCAGATCTTAGCGGGAGTTCATTGCAAGGAAAATAAACAAGACTAGCAATGTTATTCAATTTACAAGGCTGCATTTTTGAAACTCTATGAGTTCTGTTATTTTTCTACACATTTATTTGTTTTTATATTACAACAGTTTTGCTGCTTAAAGATCCATGCATAGACAAATGGGCATCTTCCCCCTGCTCTGAACATCAGTATGTGGCTTCACCCAAATGCTTTTGTCAGCAAAGATTTTTGAGTATAACCATGCTTAGTGACAATATGCACAGCATTAATAAAATTAGCAGCATGGGAATACGGACATCCACTGAGGTGAGCAGTCCCCTCTCAGTAGGAGCTTGAAGTTTGCAGGTTTTCCAAGGCAAGGTCAGCTTGGTGCTCCTGTAAATAGCACTTATTTTGATCAGAGATAAGAAATTTAGCCAAGAAAATCTAAAATCCAAACTAAGTGTCAGAATTTTTTTTATTTATTTAGAAAAATAACTCCCACAGAAAACATTTTCTTATTTTCTTATTCGGCACATCATAATAATCAGTTTAGGGAGCCTGGAAGCTCACCTCTCTGCAAGGGAAAAAATCAACTGGCACTACAAAACTGCTTCTGAAGAGCTGTGTTTTTCCACTTCAGAAGGGTAAGTCACAAGGGCTGTCTTTTGGGAAAGGAATGACCCTACTCTTATTTCGGTGGCCGATGACCATTTGTCTCTCATGCCCTTAAGGGTGGTTCTGCTCATAACTCTCACAGATTCACTCCTGAGGTTTAATTTACTTCTGAGTCTCAAAACAGAAGGAAAAGAAACTGTAAAGATTTTGGGAAGTCAGGCGACAAAATGTTACAACAATAAAGAAACACAAAAATTACACTGCTGAAAGACTCTACAAATGCCAACCCAAAACCATTTGCACAGCAAGCATTTTCATAGGTTGTATTTGCATCTCTCAAACACTTGGTCTTCCCCTATAACACATACATTTGTCTTTGTAGATCCATATTAATTCAGAAAACCTGAACATGCCTTAGATTAAGAACTTCAGATTGCAAATGCAAGAAACTATGTCTAAAAATAAAAGAAATTTCTTGTGCAATTCCAAAATTATGTCTTAGTTTTTATACTCAAACCCAGGGAATTTCTCAAAAGAGAAGGAGGACTCTCTCCGTGACTGCACTGAAAGAAAGCAGAGAGCTAACAAAGTCACTGACTTCCTAATGGTCATTGCCAAAGACTTTTTGAATCATTAAGAGTGAAAATTATTTTTCCTTCACTGACAGACCTTGGTTTCCTCTTCACAGCAGGTTCTCCTCCAAACAAGTGTTAAGGACAAGCTCTTTTGTTTTGTACAATTTTAATGTCAAATATTTATTCAGGCAACTACTCCTTACTTGGAGTTACACAAGCATCTATCCGTGTTAGAGTAAGGGATTTTGGAATTGCTTGGATTGAAAAGAGTCTCAGCACTTCGAACAAGTGTTAGAAACAGCTGAGCACTGAATGTTTCATGGGAATAAACAACGAAGAATAATCAGGTTCAACAACACAGTTTCGATTTGTTTTGACAAAGTAATGAAATCTCATCCTTTTAAATGTAGTCTAGGAGGTAAATTAGGGATACAAACTTTAAAAATCATGTTGCCTCAAAAGTAAGAAGCTTCATTTTTTTTTCATTTTTTTTAATTAAGCAAAATGGAGTTTTGGCATATGAATTAAAAAGTGTGGTACATGTGGTGCTGCTTTTTATAAAAGCATATGGTATGAAGTTTAGCCAGTGGTAATTATCACATCTTTTAATGTGATGCCATAGGAAGGCATGGCATTCTAATTCGTGCATTTGTTCAAACATGCACCTGCCCTGAGGGGCCAACAACTTGCACTGGGCAGATACTACAGATGAACCATGAAGGTGTGCCCAGACAGGAGATTACGTGCAGCACAAGGCTCTGGAAAACAGGGACAAATCTTGGAATATAGAAGTCCATTATTCCACAGAAGTAATTATTTGGAGCTGTACTTTAAATACTAACTTCCCCATGCCCAGGGATAATTCTGCAGCAAGCAGTAAGAGGAAAAAGGCTTGAAAACAGGACCCCCACTTTAGAAACTGAATTTAATACTGCAAAATGTCATTAATCTTGTACAGGACCTAGGCAGTTTTTCTAGTGCTGAGAATTCACAGACTGAATAATTTTAAAAACAACATATAATCCATGAAAATACATATCTATGCCACCTAGAATCTTTCACAGGTATCGTATTTAAAAGCACACATTGCTGAAAATGTGCTGACATTTTATTCATCAAGAATTGCAAAAATAAGAATTCAATTCTCTTTCATGCAATTTCTTTTGTGTTCAGCATTGACTAATAGCATCTGCCTCTAAGATGAAAGGCCTTAGTCTCCCATTTCTGTTACTTACAAGAATTGAATTCTCTGGCAAGAGAAGCATTTTAAATTATTACATAACGTGACAGGGAAGTGGCTGATGCCTGGCAGAGCAGGCAGGTCCCAGCACATGACAAACAATTTTGCCTGCACGCACGCTCTTCACAATGCTGTTTAATCCTTCAGCTTTTCAAGTTAAACACTCTCATGATCTTACACTTCAAGCAATTTTTCTTCTCTGTGGCCTCTATCCTGCTTACAGCAGACACCTCTTTTACTTCTTAACTGATAGTTCTTAGCATACACGCAAAAAAAAATCAGGCCTTATACACCTTGTTTGCATCCAAGCATCAGTAGACAAATCTTGTCAAGAATTATGGACTTATATTAAAGCAATGAAAAGACACCACTGTTTTGGCTGGAACAAATTGCTCTTAAAAAATATGCCTTCTTATTTCTGGTCTATATAGGCTACAGCAAATAAATTATGTTCTTTGAGAAGAGAGAACTTGTTTCCATTACAGAGTATTTGTGCAAAAAAAGTAAAGAAGGATGAATGTGTATTTCACTGTTAACACCACAAAGCAGTTAAAATTGTTTATCCCTAAAGAGTATATACTTGGGATTTTGTTTTTATGTTACACACTTTGCATATTTGAAGTACTGGCCATCTATGAAAACAAATTCTAGACAATCCAAAATGCATCATAGTTTGTGATACCTTCAGCTTTCCCATGGATTTGCGGCATCCCTAGCCTCAATCAGCAGATATACCTAGACAAAGGCGTTCAGACAGGAATGAACGAAAATATGGATATGAAAATATCCACTGAGTATAAAAATATATATCTTACATCTAAGTTTTTACTTTCTTCATTTATGTCAGCCTTTCTTTTCTAGCACAACTAGTATAGGAAAATTTCATGCTATTCTGATACACTGTTTTTCTATACATCCTTTATCAAAGAAAAATATTTTCAATTTTTAGAAAAAAATTTCAGAATAGTTTACAAATTTAAGTAGATTAATTTTCCATGTCTACATATAAATAAGTTCCTAAATTGAAGATTGCTTACATGATGAATAATTAATAAGCTGTAAAAGGATCCTCTTTCAAATGCAAACATGAAAACATACAATAAAAGAATCTGTCACTTGATCTTTGTTGCAAAATCAAGATGTTATTGGTAAATTATCATAGGCAGTAAAGATGAGTATCAAGTTTAGTCCCTGTCAAGACATCAAAGCTGCCATAGTAATCACGCTGCATCTTACATATTTTTGCTTCTTTCCTTCCCTGTCAAGGAAAATATTTGTCTGCACAATAGCGAAGGTTCTCCTTCCATTTTCTGTTTCCAGTCTGAATGTGGATTATATCCTCCAGCAAAGTGTGAGATTTGTTAAGACAGAAACCATACCCAAAAGCAAATCAAGTATGTGGGCTGATATCCCACATCAGTCAGGATGACTTATCTCCCTTATCTCCTCACTGCGGCTGCCACCACTGCCTCCCATGACCAGCTTGCCATTATCTCACTCAAGTTATTTAGCCTGTGACCAGGTGATCCATAGATTCCAAAGAAAGGCAGGAAGGGGACACCTGAGTGGGAAAAAACACCACACCTTGTGGCAACAGCCTGTAGTTACATCAAAGAATCACCAGAGATCCAACTGACACCAGCAGAACACCCAGACTTGGTTCTTCCCCCCCCAAAATACTGCCCTGACAAAGAATGCGACATTGACACTTAAATCCCAGCATTGGCTCTTTGAGCTTAGTTGATCATTCAGTGTTTCTCAGGTGCCTGAGCCTTGTACAGAGCAACACACAATTACAGGGTTTGAATCAATACCAGCAGAAATGGACAAATAGCAAAACCGGCACACAATGACCAGGAGCAGTCAGAGCTTTAAGTCCTCATCATTAAGCCTCATACTCTTTTCCTTTTCAGTCTGTCTTGTCCCCATGATAAAGCAAAAAAAAAAAAGGGGAGGGTGAAAATTATAGGGCAACCTGTAGGGTCTTCTGTAAAGAAGAAATAAAGAAAAATATGTTGTAGAAGATATACCAGCATTAAGTGAATTCCAGTGTACTAAAATGATCCCTGCCAGTCACACGAAGACTGCTACTGCCAGGAGTGTAACCTTGTTCTGGAAAGAAAGCTGTGATCCATACAAGCAGCTTTTGTTATACCATATTTCATGCTATTTGTTGCTGTCAAACCCAATTAAGGAAAAGTTCCAAGAAGAGTAAACACCACGCTCTATTGTCTGAACTAAAAGACAGTTCCTCATGCCCTCACCTCTCCCACATGCCCTATTCCAAACAGGCTGGTTAAAAAATAACCTCTGAGGTTAACGGACTGAGGCACCTTCTGGAGGTATCAGATAATGAAGTTACTTTTTAATTCCCTGTTGCACACTGAAGCTTAAGAAATACAAGTTATAAGAAGAGCAAGACTGAACATGTCTTCTCTTTATTTGCAGGTCAGCAAGAGCGGCAATGAGGGCTGAACTCCAAGTTTTCACTTAATGCCTCAGAAAAGTAATTCACCTTTTTTCCTGCATAAACCACATGTAAGGGTTAAAACTGAATAAACTGATTCTACTGAAAAATCCATCAGATCAGCTTTTATAATGTCACTACTTGAAAATGCTAAGTACCAAATAAATTCAGACATTGCTGATCTGTTAATTATGATCTGCAAGCTATTTCTTAAAACATCACCTATAAAAATAGGTATGATGGAGTGTGAAACAGGTATCATCATAGAGACAACAGATCTCAGAATAATTGCTATGTATTTTAACAATCAGTTTTTCAATATCATAATCTCATTTTATTCTGTACCAACACTAAGAAATAACTTGTGGCAGACACAGAACTAGAAAGACTGACTGCTCTTGGACTTAGAAGCACCCAAACAAGCAAACAGGATGGTCAGACACAGAGAAGAGCTGCTGTATCAGAAGAATAAAGCAGATAATAGCTCTTCAGGCTAAAGAGCATGTGACAGGAGGGGATATGACAGACAACTTAGGAGTGGCACAACAGTGACCAGAGAAAAAGTACTCATTTCCTCATTTATTATTCATTTTCTTGATCTAAAAACATACAGGTGTCAAAGTAATAGGTAGCAGGTTAAAAGCAAACAAAAAAATGTGCTTTATTCACACAACTAATTATGTGAGTGACAGTTAAAGGATGTTGTGAAGATTTTAGACTGGTTTAAAAAGTGGTAATGAAAACACATGGAAAGAAAATTAAGAGCTAAGAAATGAATACAGGTAAGTATTCATACAGGGAAGTACCAGAGCACCTTACCCCAAATTCTATCCTTCAGCATCCATTTAACTGGCCACTGCTGAAGGGATCCTGGGCTAGCTTGGCCTGCAGCCTAACTCAGCCTCATTGTTCCCTCTCTGGGAATCTCAAAGTGGTGAGCAGATTAAAAACTCTCCTGAAGAGCAGCATCAGTTTCTCAGGCTCTTGCCTCTGGCCTCTTCTACCAAGCTTTAAAACCTTCCTCAGGCAAAAGGCAGAGGCAGTTTTGGGAGCTGCTCTTGTGTGAATTTTCAGCAGTCTTTTTTCTCCCATGGGATGGCTGCTTTCAATTTTACAATGTTTCCCAAATTCTTTGTGTGAGAATTACTTTGAAGTAGTGATCAAATACTGATTTAGTTAAATGAGTGAGCCACAAAAAAAGAAACCATATGCTTTAGAGTACTGTTAAAATTCAGTTGCTTTTGACTATTTTTAATCATTCATTGCCTTATTATCTTTGTTTTGCCTTCTGAGAATTACAGCACCCTGAAGATTAAAATCAGATATGAAAATAGATGGGAAAATGCAATATTCCTCTTGAAGATTAATAAGAGATTTTGTAAGTCCCAATAAACTTTACCAAATATCAAGCAATTCCCTTCCAAGGGAATTCCAATTCACTTACCAAGGTCAGTAAAGGCAAATTTGGGCCATATAGGTGCTGGCACAGATCTCTTTTTTTTTTAATAGCACTATACTATTTTTGTGTATGTTTAAAATACAAAACAGTGTAATTTTTTGCTTCTTGTATGCCCATTTTGTCCACCTCTTCCTGATCTTTTCCTTTTTTCTTCCTGACAACTTCCTTGCAGTTATATCTAAACAGTGATATTTTGATTAAATAGTTGATGCTGAGTGCTTTTTATGCAGAAAAAGAGAAAGATACTGAAGGATTTTTAATCCACCTCAGTTAAAAAATTATGTTAGTATATGGCTACGCATGTATTGAACACCATTATTTCTCTACAAGAAAGATAAAATGTTAATTGCTTAAGATATAGAGAGAGTCCCAAAAACACATACAATAAGACAAAAGAGTTTAAATCACTCAACTACAAACTAATCTTGCAATCCAACCAGACAAGGATGAAAGAGTTTGACAAAATAAATACATTTCACCCTTTGGCATCTGGGTCTTCTGATGTTTAATTAAAAGAAAAGGCTAAAGGCTATGTTCTTCGCTGAATGTCAGCTCACTGCTGAGATGCCAAGGGGACAGGCACCTTTCAAACACCTCTCCTCAACAGGAATGTAAAAATAATTCTAATTTAAAATAAAACAACCCAAATAAAAGTCATTGAACTGCATTTGAAATGCTTCATTGGAAGACAGAACTCTGCTTCGCCTTCCAGAAACGCATTAGTGGAAAATTTCTTGGTGCAAAACATTAGACATGTCTTTTCTTGCAATACAACAAAGATGAATTTATTTTGTAAAGCACTGTAGAGGGAAAAAAAAAGGCAAAGGTCTTGAATGTAATATGTATTTTTAATAAATATGTGAGATAAATTAATTTGATTTCACAAATTAGGCCACACAATTCAGTGTATCTCTGAATTCACTGTGTTGAGGCCCAGCTGAGAGAAGCTGTCCCATGCCACGGGACCACAAAGGAATTCACTGACTCTGGTCCCAAACCAACCCCATCTCAGCCACTGGATGTAAAACGTGCTCCAACACGTCTATCAATGCCAAGAGATGGCCAGGTTAGAGCTGCAATCAAAGGCCCTCCAAGAACTCCAAGATCCCACACGTGTCAGTGAGCAGCACCACATCTCTCCTGCCAAGGAGCGTTCTCTGCAGCAAGTGTGCTCAAAGCTGCCCCATTAAACCAGTCCTGACCTGCAATTCCTGTGCTCCACAAGGACTCCTAGAGACACGTACTGGATACATTACAGGTACCTTGAACAAAGTGCTGAGATGCTGTGTAGAAAAGGAAGTATCCATAACTGAATAAAACCCAGCCAAAAGTTAAAAGTGTGCCACGTATACATAAAATCAAATCTCATTTTCAGTTCTGTAGCTTGCTTAAAACATTACCATTCAGAGAAGTCTTAAGTTACTTAGTAAATCTAATGCTCCCCAAACATTTGAAAAGACCTCAAACTTTGTCAAACAACGATTTCTTCACTAGAGGAAGTTCCATGAAACATTTCTCTTTGCTCCAGTATTCCTTCTGGCTTCCCTCAATTTAATTTACAGTCACACTCATTTTGTCCAGCCATTGAAACACATCACTTTGTTCCATGTTAAAGCTTGAAAGACCACCATATGTATATTCTAGTACTTGAGGGATTGCTATTCACTCCTACCTTTTGTTTACAGGAAATATAATTAAATAACAGTATTAAATGTATATTAAAAACACCATCAATGATTTCTTGATTCTATACACAGGAATCCCTTTACCAAAGCAAAAAGATGCTACTTGGTCTAATTTATCCTGATGAAGACAATCCTAATAAGGAGAACCTATCAATGACATCAGTCAACTCGTTATGAAATACTGGGGGCTTGTTTAATGCTTTGGTGGTTTTTTTGGTAAACTTTTTTCTGTAGCTTAAAAGCAAGATAAATTCTTGTTCCCAACACGGATACTGACAGCCAGTTTGTTAGTACTGGGCCACCAACACCACAGCCACAATCCCAGGTAGCTGCTGCCACTGTTGAAGTGGAGCAATGAATTCCTGAATGCCTGTTTCCAGCACTGGGCTTCACGATGCAGAAGGTTCTCTTTTCTCATCCATGGTATTCTCTGTACTGGGCTGAATGAGAACGACAACAGTCAAACAGCACTGCTAAGGATGTGCCTGGATAGCTCAATAAAACAAGAAAATGAGTGACATGCTTCAAATTCTTAGTTAAAGAGTAGTTTTATCTATAACAACTGCATACCTGGCAAAGACTTATCTGCTGGTTGGGATATCCCAGCATTTGAGTTTGAGCCAGATTTTGCTTTTGGCTGGGCATATGTTTGGAGTGGCACTGAAATGGAAGTCTGAGTTAGACTTGCACATCATAGAGCACACTGTGAAAGAATTTGTTGAAATATCTCACAGTCTAGCATGCTTCATTCTTAACTGGAAAGGAAATTTGAACTGCCAATATGACACTATCCCCTAATTTTTCGCCAAAGACAAGATGCAAATGCTACCACACTACACAAACACCTGAATATTGTTTCACTGCTTACTAATCACACACCTATAACAATGACACAACCTAGTTAAAAGATCCCAAAAACCAATTTCAACAAAATATGAAGCACAAAGTAGCTTATTTCCCACTACAGCTACTGAAATAATCATATCTCCAGTATTGTACTTCTCCCTACACAGATTGCTGTTGTTGTTTGTTTAATGCATATACTTCAGACCATAAACCCAGTGACTGTCTTCAGATCCTGTGGGGTATTTTATAATCTGGGTAAAACCAGTATTAGAAGATTCAAAAAGCAAGTATAGACCAGACATCAACCAGAAATACAAATACCTCTTTTAAAACCATTATTTGAACTTTGAATTCCTGGGCTGAAAAATACATTTGCCCAAGCTATTGCATTGACTTGCTAGTATTGTGTCCCTCCACTCCAAAAAACTCAGACAATATTTTACTTTCTGTGAAGGGAAAAATATTGTTTCTGGCCCTTGGTTCAGAACTGAGGTTTTCTAATCTTAAATCCTTGCTTATAAAGAAATCAGCTGCTTAAGAAGTCAGAGCATGCTCAGCAGTGATCTTTCACAGATCAGATTTTGAGTTTAATCTACAATGAATCTTGACTATAGGGCTTCTAGTGTTCTATTTTTACCAAGTTTATCCTTCTGATACGAAATATACTTTCACACTTCTAGATATTAAAATTCTAATGTTTATATTAGCAGAAGTGTTTAGGGTAAAACCAGTTTCAAAAACACTAAGCTGTGAATCTATCATATTTAGAGTCCTTATACAGTAAAAAAAAAGCACACATACACTGTACTATTTCAATAGCTGAAAAAAACCAGTAATTTTTACTCATACTAAAATAAATACAAAATTATTTCCATTAAAAACACTGATCAGAATGCATCATCCTTCTTAAGAATTCACACAATAATTTGTGCTTATTAATATCCATATGAATGCTTCGTGTGCCATTTAAGCCAACAGTGCAAATCCCATGTTTAAACATATTCCCTACACGAGAATAAAATGTCATATAATTATCATTTCACCTGCCCATTCTATGCAAAAACTGACACCAGTCTGATCACTCTCAAATGTATTTAAGCAGAATCATGTTGTTCTACAGACCAAATTTTCCCTGGATTTATAGCTGCAGCTGTATTCACTGGTTCATTTCGTCAATGGCTTTTATATCTCCTGCTTAATCCAAAGAAAGGTTATTTAAAACCTGTCCCACTAAAACTTAGTAGATGAAGTAATTCAGGGGGCTCTCTGCAACTGGACTGCAGGCTGAAGGCCTAGTGCACAGTGTAAAGTCAAAGCCATATTTTGCAGGATTTCCAGTCTTTTCTTCACCTGTACAGTTTCTGCACACTTTTTTTGTACACGCGTTTTTCTCATGACTGCATTCATTCCATGGGAATTTCTCTGCCTCATCATCCATTTTTTTCCTTCTACACTTCTTTCTTATTCAGCATAAAGCAAATCTCGATGAAAAAACTGTCATTGTCAAAACTTTTAACCCAGCTTCAAAGAAAAACAAATGAAAAAGCCATAAACTAACTTATTGCTTTTAGGGTACTTCAGCTAGATGGTTCCTTCAACAATGAGCTTTACCAGCAGGAGACACGATATTTAATCCAGTATCCTCACATTGTTTTGTTTAGATCATCCTTCAACTTGCACTACTTCTCATTAAATTCAAATGATTTTTCATTTGGGGGAAAGCTGTGCCAGCAAAAGTTGAATTTGACTCTAAGCATAAAAAGAGAAGCACCAATGCATTAACTTGAGCGTGCTAGTCATTATTCTTTACTAAAATGGCCAATACAGACATAACAGAACAACCTTGACAAGCTGCAATCCAAAATGTTTGTATTTACTGGTGGTATCAAACTCCATCAGTATTTAGTCACTGCAGGTGCTAGTCATTGTGTCTGCTCCCAAACCTGGCCCCTGTGCTTCAGCACCGTCACATCACCGGCAGCAGCACAGGCTGCAGCAGCAGCAGCCCGAACCTTCTAAAGACAAAGCAGTCTGGGCAGTCAACCTTTGGACCACCTCCCTCAGCAAAAAGAGCATCCTGGTGCTCAGCCTCCAGAACTTCACATGGCAGTGCTCTTGGAAAGCTCTGAGGCTTGGGGCTGTAATGTATGCCTGACCTGACTGATCTCCTCCAAGTGCTGCCCTCTGCACAGCATCTGTCTCTCGAGGCAACGCGCAATCTGACGAGCAGCAGTACTTAGATTATGCAGCATAGATGCCAGGAGTTTGCCAAAGACTTTAAAAGTTATACCCACCGAGTTACAGGAGGACACAGAATGCCTACCCTGACAAAATGCAAAACAAAAAGTTCTTTTCATTTGAAAACTGACAGTACATGTACAGAGCACATTAGTATGTAGTATATTTCTCATTATTATTTATTTAAAACCTTTAAAATGTCAGAAGCAATTCTGTATGGAGTCTTCTAGAGCCATGTCTCTAATAAAGGGACTCATGCAAACGTTCTGCATTTCTTTTGGCTTTCAAAAATATTATGAGGACTGAGAACTTCACTCCATAACAAGATTATCCCAACAATTCAAAGAACTGCTCTGTGTAAGTAAATGGACAAGGCACGGGGCAAGCAGAACTGTATTTCAGGCATTGGCTATATGCAGCTTTCAAAAACCTACTTAATTCAACTACTTGTGGTGATTTCAATGGTACTTAGTTCTTCAATAAAAACTACTTTTAAAGTATCCTTGTGTATAAAGAGCCTGCAAATACTTCTATCAGACTTCAACAGCAAGTCAAATCACCAGTATACTCAAAAGGTTCTCAAAGCTAAATTACTTGACCTTCTATGCCTCTATCTGAGACAGCTGTGTTTAAAGGCACTGAACCTATAAGGACCATTCTGCAAGCACACGATTACACTTCACTGCAACATGCACCAATGAATGGGAAGAACTCAGTCCTGTTAGCAAACACTTGGAAGAAATCATCCCCTTCTGCATTATTTAATTCTACCTTTGATGTTTTCCCCTCTGACTGTATTAATTTTCAGAGTTACAGGGTGCTCATTTTTTCTCTCATGACTGCAGCCATCACGACACACAGAACAATTTCTAGAATCTGGAAGCAGGTTTATTTTGCTGCAGGGAGCAAAGTGACGATACGTGTTCCAGAACATGTCAAAGGTACGTGAGTAAGAAAGGTGTGGTCTGCTTCAGCTAGTTACAACATTTAGATTTTCCAAGCCAAGGCAGCTGCAATGCTAGTGGCACAACCAGCATTCCTACTTTTTGAAAAGTGCTTCGCTCTGCCAGGCTATAATGTGGTGTACAGAATTGCCATCCTGCTTAATGTTTAACTCCAACTATTCTCAGATGTCCACATCTAGAAATATTTAATAATCCACAGCTTACTTGTATTCCAAATAATATCTGCATAACAAATCTCCAGTAATTAGACTGTACAAGAAACATAAAGGAGAGAAATGTAATTACTGCAAAAAATGACACTAAAAATATCACACAGTTACACTGAAAAACATTGAATATTTTATACAGACACACAATGGGTCTCCAGAGGAAATGTTCACCCACTTGAGTACACAACCTATAACCAAGCATTTAATTTTCTTAAGGGCTGCTGCTGCCATGACTCCACAGAAGCATCTACTATAAACTAATAGAAAAAATAAAATCACTTTGAAATCCAACATAAAAGTGCAATTGGTTTATGCCTTTCAGAAAAGCAACTCATACAGTTAAGCACTGAGCAGCACTACACGTAAGAGATGAGAATACCCACAACTTGAAGACTTAGAACGTGAGCTTGATAAGCAAATGTCTGCTATTCATCCCTTAGTTATTTCTTTTAAAACTACACAAGGGTGGGTCATATTAACTGAAAGCCCAGAGGCATTTTGTTGTTCAAATAGAACTGGAGCTCTACTTAAAGAAAAAACAAGGGAAAAAATAAATGAGAGTTCAGCCAGCTGACCTTATCTTTGAAATCACAAACAGAGCAATCGCTTTAGACCTTCATGACTTCAGCAGTCCAGGTCTCAGCATTGTGTGCATGGCAATAGCATTCACAATGCAACTTAACAAAGAAACTTACAGCTTTCTTACTCTTTTTATTTAATGTTCAAGTATTAAAGTCATGACACAAACCTGGATCCACATGTCTAGAGCTTCTTCTAATTCCATTTGTTCGTTTCTGCAGAGCAAAAATAAGAATCAAGGATATGAATAAACATGTTTGCATGGAAGCTCATTGCAATCCTTTCATTCCCACAATCTACTAGGCAAAGCTGGTTTTCTTAAGTTATTTCCCCCAACCACCAACACAATTATCTTTATCTTATAGCAAGATCGCACTTTGAAAAATATTCTTACTAATGTTGATAGCTTTTTCATATATCCCATTTTTCTGACACAAGGCTGAAAGAGACTCAGTCCATAGAAGGTCTGTTCGTACATCAATATTTTTTGATACTAAGAACAAATGTATTTTTGAATAATTTATAAAAAGGATATGAGAAAAACATGCAGTCTGGCATTATCTGCCCCAGATAAACCAACACAAAAGTCAAAGCCACTTGCATTGTTTTAATAAGTTAGAAACTAACTATTTCTACTTTAAACTTAAGGTAACTACAATTTCCTTATGGAATGTCCAATTTTCTTACTTTCTGGGCAAGTATTTAAACATATTTAGTAACTTGCCTGTCTCTCTAAAATTGGAGGAATCAGAGCTGCGTGAAATCCGAAACTCTCTGGCAAGACTCAGATTATTTCAATTTCTTTCCTATATTTTAGACACTAAGACACTTACTATGGATCCCTGGAAATTTCAACGTGAAATAATGCATATCTGCGAACTACTCATCTGCTTTTGCAAACTTGTTTTATCTGGTAACTTGCATGATGGTTCATGCATTTATTTACTTTTTAATCAAACCAAGCAGAGAAAGGCATGTTGCATAACAAAGGGAACAATTAGGTTGCTCTGATTTACTTGCCGTTGATATAAGATGATGCAGGACACACACCAAGGCAAGCCAGAAAGCAATAACCTGAGGCATAACCAAATTACCAAGCCCTGTAACAGGCAAGCAAAATCAAAAGCTTGGTTTGAAAATAGCTTTCAAACTCTTGAGTCCTTGGACATATTCTCTCTGTACCCCACAAGTTTAATTAAAGAAAGGATACAAGTTTTGCTTCGTCTGTAGTGGATAGAATAAAAATTTAAAGCTGCTGCCACAATGAAGATAATATAGTACTGGATAAAAGCAAAATGCTCAACTATATCCTATATTGGTTTTTATAGATGGAAGACACGTTACTGATAGGATTGATGCAGATTGGTGAGCAGCCACAGATTTGCACAAGAAAGGGAAAGGGGCAGGACTCAGACAATTACAAAGGGAGATAGAAATGCGTAATAAAAACAACAGAGATTGTGACAACTCAAGTCATATGCACCAAAGCTGGAAAACAGTTTTAAGGAAATAGTTCTCGAGCTGCATGAAAACGTGCTCAATACCCTTAAACATACTGAATTACCAGTAGATTCTTTACTGGTGTGAAACCTAAATCCATGTTTTCCAAAATGGCCATTCCTCATCCATGCTTAAGTTTTCTTCTGCACAGAGAGAATTAAAGCAGGCACTTAAATAGGAGTCTTGGTAAAAATTATTGCAATCCTGATGAAGGCATCAGGCAAATGGGCCATGCTGTGATTCCCATAGAGCGCCCTTCCTCAGCACATCTGTCAAGGCAGAGACATGAAAAGCTGGGCAGCACCTGGCCAGAGGCATGGCTGAGGATGCAGGGAGGAGAGCAGGCAGGGGCAGGGGCTGGGCACACACACCCCTCTCCACTGCCAGAGCTCCCGTCACCACAAGATTCCCCTGCAGGATCCCAGGAGCAGGAGCCCACCTGGGGCCCATATCCCAGGAGCTCACCAGAGGGTGCAGAGCTGCCCTCACCCAGCCCCACTGCTGGGGTTACAGGGACACCCAAACAGCTCAAAGATCAGAGAGCTCAGACGTGGTCAGCCCTGCACACAGCAGCCATATCAGCAATAACATCCTCCCATTGCCCCTCTCAGCAGCATCATCAAACACAGCCGTGCTCATGGAGAGCATTTATACTCACATGCTGTTCATAACTGGCATGACATCTAAGCAATTACTGTAAACCTCTATAAACCTCTGATCTAAAATAGATGCTAGAAACTATTATGCTCTAGGTCTGATATGCTGCCTCTCTTTTGTCAGACGGGACAGACAAAACCCAGCTGCTGTGCCCTTTGGTGCTTCAGTGAAGAGGCCCCAGGAGCTGGCCAAAAAATAACCCAGCTTGCAGCCATCCTAGGCTGACAGCAAGCTACACTATGTGCACCACAGCAACTCCTCTGTTCAGGTCCCGTTCTAGCATTCCCTCCAGACTACATGAACTGCACACCCCAGGACACCCCTGCAACCGCAGTCTTTTCACATAAAGAGGCAAACACTGCCCCACCAATCCTTCATCACTCCACAGTTCTCTGGCATGGCAGAGGAAAAGAAAAGAATACTTTTAACTCTATAGCCAGATTTTGTCTAAGAACAGTAAGGATCTAATCACCAGTTGTGAAGCAAGGTATGTGTTCTTACCTGTAGCTTAAAAAAGCGTCTCCACCCCATTCAGTGCTCTCAACACTGTCATTTTGCTGCAAGTTTAATGCCCATTTTGAGCAGAAGACATTCATATTTAATCAAGAATACCTTGTTGCTTAGACAGTTTGAAGAAGAAAGACATACCTTCTCCATCAGCATGTACACAGAGCAATAAGGAGCTCTTATGTCACCAACAAAACAAATATCATATGCAAAAGAACGAATCCTTACCTCGTGTTTCACGTTTCCGTGTTCTGAAACATAAGTAAAAATGGGCATTATTGTTGATTGCAAATTGTGCACCTTTTACAGAGCAATCTCAGCCTGCGCTGCGTGTTGTTACAGAGAGCCCCGCTGCCTGCTCTGCCCCTGCTGTGCCCCGGCTCAGTGCAGCCGCCCCGGAGCCGGGCGGGCCGGGCGCGTTGTGCAAACCCCGCCGCGCTCCGGCGCTCATTGGCCCCGCCGGGCTGCGCCCAGGCCGGGGCCGCCCGCGGCTGCGGGCACCTGCACACTGCGGGCAGGCCGGGACAGCGCACCTGACAGCCTGAGAACACCGCAGCTCGGCAAATACCGCCCCGGTGGGAACTCACAGCTATCCACCGGGCATTGCAACGCCAGTTCACGCCTTTTTTCCTCTCGTCTTTTCACAATGTGACAAGGTGTATCAAGGTTAAATATATACCTTTAGCTGCAAAGTGTTCTGTGTTTCACGTCCACCACTGCATTACTAACTCAGCATTGCATTAGTATACCAGAGACTGATGCCACTGCTGCTTTATTTACTTTTACTAGAAATTTTATGGGACTACTTAAAACTTGGGGAGAAAATCCTGTGGGCCATCAGACTGCATGAAGCCAGTACCACTTCAGCACACATCACAAAAGGCACAAGAGAAGATCTTTTTCACGTGTCCTTTGACTGTCTAATCGGATAGCAGACTTTTGGGTGGGTGCCTTACCAAAGCACACACAGCTGTATTTGCCTGTGTGAGCCTCTCGCACTCCACACCTGCTGATGCCCAGCACAAGCTGCATGTGCCCGCTCCTCTGTGTACTTCAGGACACTGGAAAACTCCTACTGTAACAACTTCTGAACAGGAAGGCATATCCACAGTAAAACAAATAACAACCTTTAACTGCAAAGTTCCCTTTTGTTCCACGAAGAAAGGCTCCATTAAGCAGCGGAGTGTGGCAAAACAAAGCCCCCGGCGTGCCGAGGCCAAGCCCGGCACGGCCCCCGGGAGCGCGGGCACGGCCCCCGGGAGCGCGGGCACGGCCCCCGGCGGAGCGCGGGCACGGCCCCCGGCGGAGCGCGGGCACGGCCCCCGGCGGAGCGCGGGCACGGCCCCCGGCGGAGCGCGGGCACGGCCCCCGGCGGAGCGCGGGCACGGCCCCCGGCGGAGCGCGGGCACGGCCCCCGGCGGAGCGCGGGCACGGCCCCCGGCGGAGCGCGGGCACGGCCCCCGGCGGAGCGCGGGCACGGCCCCCGGCGGAGCGCGGGCACGGCCCCCGGCGGAGCGCGGGCACGGCCCCCGGCGGAGCGCGGGCACGGCCCCCGGCGGAGCGCGGGCACGGGCCCCGGCGGAGCGCGGGCACGGGCCCCGGCGGAGCGCGGGCACGGGCCCCGGGAGCGCACAGCCACCGCGCCAGCCGCAGAGGGCACTCCTGCCATCAGACCCTCTGCACAAGCATCAGCTGGCATTTGCAGAGTGAGCTAAGAGAAGAAGAAGAAGCCCGCCCAAAGCAGGAGATGCAGGGAGTCTGCTGAGGTTTTTTTAAGCAGCCTGAGGGAATTAGTTGCCCAAGTGAGGCTGAAATTCAGTATCATTTTGGTATTTCACAATCTGGCAGGCCTTTCAGAATTTTTGCCAAAATCTGAGGAAAACCTCATCTTTTGAATGTTTGATCTCAGCATTATGAATGACTTCAAATGAAGAGAAGTCATATAAGGTAAAGCAGTTGCAAAGGAGACCAAAACTTCAAAGCTAGACTTAGGGGTTTTCTTTCTTTTTTTATATTCTGAAAACTTACATTTATTTCAACAGATCATTTACCAAAAAAGCTGAAACGGAAATGTTGTTCTATCCTCCAATGGGAATAAATGAATCTGATTTTTAAACGTTGCTGTTGAATATTATTTTTACCTCTAGAAAATATCCCAAATCCAACTAGATGAATGAGCCCAATCTGGTGATCAGAGCATCCCAAAGGTTTTTATAATAAATAATTAGAAAATTCAGTGATTAAACTTCAATAAATAAAAAACTGGGTTCAAAGAAACCACTATATAAAAAGATAAAAAAATATTCCTGATAATTCATGTAAAATAAACTTCATTAAAAGGGAAGTGAGGGATCTGGATTAAAAAGAAAACCAACACTGATGGACCAAAATGCCATTTTTGGCTTTAATGATAACACTTCAGTAACAGAAAAAAATACAGTATCTGTATTTCCATCTAAAAGCCTACTAAAAAATTAAGGCTTCTCTTGTTATTTCATTACAGTTTAAATATGCCTGTATTTCAGAATATTCTGTATGGAAATATTTCTATCATGTCCTCATGAAAGATCTGTTCTCCTAACATTACACAAGTGAAAGACTAAAAAAACCTTCATATCTATTTTTAGGGGAAAAAAAAACAAACCACCAAACAGAAAAAAAAAAAAAAAAAAAAAGTAATGTCTGAGGATATCTACCAGCAGACATTTTACACATAATAACTTGAATTCAAGTTCCTGCTCACCACCTGTGTGCCAATGAAATCACCAAGTGAGTCCTCAGTTCTGACAGCCACTTAATTAATGGCATAGTTCAGCACAGGTTTGGGGTTTTTCTTGTTTATTCACTGAGGCCATATTACCATTGGGTCACATTTTGATAATTATATTTTACTACAGAAGCAAGAGGAGCAGCAGCTGGCCTCAGTAAGTGAAGGAACACATCTCAGAAAATGGGAATAAGCTGCTCTTCAGGGATGCAACAGAGCAGCTGGATTTACATGCTAACTAAATGGAGAGTAAATAAAAAGTATATGTAATAAGCTACTCACCTTTCCATTTTAAAACAAAACTCAAAATATTTAAAATGCGGGAACTATAAACTAAGGAGCTGTGGGACTACAGGTTCCTTCCCAGTCATTCAGCCAGCCATTACTCAATCAGAACAAAATTAGAAATGTGACCCAGATGTACCACACTGCAGGACCCAAAGAAATATCAAGCGCCCTAACTAGCTTTTGTTCAGGTTGAGCAAGAATCATTAGTTATGCAATACAGCTCAACCTCTGCTGCAGTTTTTTAAAAAGTGGTGTAACTCCAATGAACTTTGTGAGATTTGAGCATTTACTTGTCAATTCAGTTGACATGAGAGGTTTGGAGGAGAGCCAGCAACTCTGCAGCTATTGATTAAGTCAGCAAAAACGTAAACAGTGAAAGCTGCTGGTTTCTTTTGAGATGTCAAGACCACAGGCTCTTCATGCATAATCTCTAATGTGCTGTAGCAAGCAATTAGGACATGAACAGCATGGACTGTATCATTGGGCATGATGAATAAAAGCAATTCTAAATTTAACCCATTCATATGCCAGCACTGTATTTTAAGTTCATCTCACAGCTGAAGAAACTTCTTTTCCATCTAAAGAAATATAGTACCTTTTCAAGTGAAACTATCCAAATGAGAAAGAAATCATGCATAAATTAAGATTTACTATAAAAATGACCAGCTAATGTTTTTCTAATCTGTTTATGACCTGATGTAACACGCCCTTAACATTCCCTGGGAAAAGCAATATAAAGAAGAAAATTCTGTGGGTTTGGCACTATATTTAAAATATTCAAAACACTTTCAGATTCTAGAATCATTGGAGGTTTCTCTAATTGAAATATTCAATAGTCAGTAGAACCAGCAACCATTTGCCTGAGAATTCTTAATTCAACATAATTTGATGGACTTGGAAAAATTCCAATCTGGAAATAAAAATGAATTCATTCTGCTGGTTTAGACGAGGAAACAGACTGGAGTTCTTCAGTGTGTTCTGAGCAGAGTGATACTGGTTTACCAATCCTAAGAGGCCTCTGAAGAAATTGCAAGGGCCACAGAACAGTCTGTACCATAGCAGTGGGATACAGCTTCTCCCTTGGGCTACTAAAGGTGTGTCTTAGTCGTGCTTGCTTACCCAAGGCCCCAGTCTTAACATTCTCAGACACAAACCCTCCCAGCCAGAGGGAGAGCATCACCAGATGAGTGAAATTGCTCAGTGCCATGAAATAAGATACAGGAATGCAGCTGAGAAGCCAGGAGATGTAACAGGGGAGAGGAGATGCCCTCACAGCCAGCAGAGAAAACACTACACGTCTTTATAAATGACCTGCCAGAGAAATATGTGCATACATTTTCTAATCCCTGTGTTGAAGGATTTCACACAGCCTGTTTAAGATCGTGCAATCAGACTCAAAGGAGTTCATCAGAACATTAGCAAGGATTCTAAATCACAGATAGATTAAGTGATAGGGCAGAAAAGTAAAATATATGAAAATGTAGAGGACTATTTGGGGATGTACGGGACAGCATTTTAGGGGGGAAAATACCTGTTAAATCAATAATGACAGAAACAAGCACAGAAGATTCAACCAGCACTGCTGATTTACAGCAGCAAGGGCAGGAACAGCAACCAAAAAAACCCAAGGGCTAAATGCAAACATTTTGTTCTGTTTATTAATTCAACTGATTAACTCTACATCTTTTATCATTAAAATTTCTACAATCTGCTGAACTGGCTTTCTTTGAAGCAAAACATCTAAAGAACTGGCATATGTTTGTGTATAAGGCACAGCACGAGAACACAGCAATTTATCTTCAGATTTTGTCCATGTTTCTCTCATAAGTGTATCATCTAAATCTGACACTTAATAATTCTGTCATTCAAAAGGTTTCATCTATCTTTGGATGTCGGTCTTTTGAATTTTCACAAAGTGCAACTTGGAATGAAATTTAAAAAGATTTAATCCACTCAGGAAAGTTCTAAGCATCATTTCAGAAAGGCTGGCAAAAACATGTGCTCATGGTCTATAAAGAAAAAAGAATCTTAAACTTTACAAAACCAGAAAATTCTGAGGAAAATTCAAATGCCTTTGAGAAACCTAATGGCATATTCCCATTGCAATGCTTTGAACTCTGATCACCTTTTTTCAAATAAGCCTCTAGAAGTACAAGAGGTCTACAGAATAGAAATGAAAATTATTTGAAACATAGAAAAAAACACACTTATAAAAAGATCATTAAAAATTTGAAACTGTTCCATTTAGAGAATATACTATTAAGAAGTCAAAATAATTTATCATAGAGAAGCAATCAGTTAGAATTTCTCTCAAAAGCCCAAAGTCACATGTTCACAGAGAACTCACTGTTCTAACACTCTGAAATGCAGTGAGATATTTCCAAATAGGGAAGCCATGCAAAAGCAGTAACAAGATGTAAAAACTCTTCAAACACCAAAAAAGAAAGGAAGAATTTTTAACAGGATGAAGCAAGAGGCATAATTCCTGGACATTGTCTACCACACAGAGGATTTGCACTTTGCTGTGAAGCATCTGGAATGGCATTGGCAGAATGACAGAACACCAGATTAAACAGAAAAAATATATATCTACATGCATATAGATATATATTCCATGTCTATAGCCATAACTAATTACACGTGACTGGGGAATAATAATGTTCAGTTTCCTCAAAGGATGATTCAGTTTCATATGCATTATACCCTGTGAAAAACGCTGTAACAGTCCCCTAGAAAAAAACGTGGGGAGAAAAAAACTAAACCAACAAAACAATCCACCAAACACAGCAATACAATAAGTCCTCCAGGCATTTTGCTGCTGTACAAGCCTTTGCTCATTCCACAGGAGCAGCTAATTACACTGCTAAAAATATTATATTTATCATAAATTAATTTCTCTAAATATTTCAAAAGAAAAGTATTCAAAATTTAAACCATCAGAACTTTGTGCCTATAGAGCATACTTCTTCCATAAAATGCTGTAAAAATGCTGAATTTTACATTATATCTTTATGTCTGCATGCCTTTAATAACATTTCATAACTTAGCAGGCATGAAAGATAACTTATGGGAGATCTCATTTCTCAGCATAACTCTGGAATAGTTAAAGGACAGCTCCAAAAAATAATTCAAGTTTCACTAATCAATATTTCAGAGAGCCTGAATTGTCTCATCCCTTTCTGGCTCACACAGGGAAGCAGGTACTGGTAAAACTCCTCCTTAAACCTTTCCTGGCTTTGTGCACATTATGAATGGCCAGCACCGCTCAATCAACATTTCTTTCTTTAAAAAGGCAAAGAGTAAAAGTGGAAAACAGTAGAGAAAAACCTGAGGATTTCCTTTCCTACTCACTGACCAAAGCCCCTTTACCAGGAGGGGGGATGACATTTTCAGCTAAGTAAGCAAAACCCCTTGTCCTCTCCATGCCCATTGTGTGATGAAGCCAGGGGAAGAGCTGCAGTTCAGAGCTGGTGTCTGCAGATCTGACCACAGAGCAGACTAAGGAAAGGCCCAGCTCAGCAGCTCCTGTCCTGCTCCTCCTGAGCAGGCAGGACACACAACTCCCCTGCCTTGTATGGGAGCCACAGCAATCAGGCAGTCCTTGCATAGAAGAAATAACAGACTGAGAAGAGAAAGTAAAGTTTGAAGAGAGGACAGAGGGCTGAACACCTGGATGTAACCAAAGCACGTAACAAAAAAGGATCTTAGCAATACAGTTGCTTGCATTTTCAGTACAGTGTAATTCTACAAACATCACGAAGATGATTTAAAGTAAAATACAAAATACTATTCTGCTACTTTGAATTTTTAAAATGATAATTTATTCCACTTATAAAGAAGGAGGAATATAATTTGTTGTTACTGTTACTTTGTTCTCTCTAACAAGTCTACAGCATTGCTTAAGTATGCAGGAAAATTAAAAGAAATCAGACCTTTTGTTATCTACGCATTTATGGTCATTCTTACTGACGCATGTTGCACCATATGTGTCCACAGATATTTACAGAGGAACAAAAAGACAAGCTCCTGCCTCCTGGGGTGCCAGCTATCCAATTAAAATAAAAACTATGGAAGTGATTAAAAGAAAAGGAACAAGACAAAGAAAAAAAGTAGAAGTAGGGGTGGTTTATAACACAGAAGACAGTTCTTCTGTAAAGAACAATATGTGTTTGTTTTTCCACTCTATTAATTGGAAGTAATTGCTTTAAAACATTCCATTTTTAAGATAATTTTAAATATTTATTTTCCTTAGAATATCTGCAGGAGGTTCTGTGAAAAGCCTGTGTTCCAGAAAGGGTTCCAGTCACAAACACTGTGATTGCTTATATGGTTCTCAGATGTCCAAAAGATTATTTGTAAAGAGTTCAGACTTGGAGGATAGCATGGAATATCTCCACTACAGAAAAGCAGCTGAGAAAAAAAAGTTTACTGACTACAGCAAAAGTCAGTGCCAGCCAGCCTGTTGATTTCCTGGAATATTGGGACAGGTAATTAGCACAGAGAGCCAAAAGCCAAGTAGAAATCAGAAGTAATGCACACAGGGACAAAGACAGAAACAAGCTTATACAATGTTGAAAGGAACAACAAGCCAGAGTCAGAATCTGGAGCAACAGCTTAGTAAAGAGCAGTGGATGAGGGTATCATGTAATTCAAAAGTGAGAGAGAGAGCATCTCTGCAACAGCACTTTATCAAGATTGTAGAGACTAATGTCAAAAGAAAATAACCCAAGGGAAGAGGTTGCAGTAGCAACTGTAAAGTATGTGAGACATGAGAAACTTCACAAATTACTATGAAATAATTCTGAAAAGGAATGCAAAGATTTTAGAGAATTGAGAATAACTAAAAACTTCCCCAATATCTAAAACTCCACTTTCCAGAAATCATCATGTGCTCCCAAAGGCTTTTCTTTTTTAAGCACAACAGCAATTGAAAATAATTAGAAAAAAGAACAGTGGAGAATCTGGACAGAGGGAAGAGTCAGAAATATCACTGGGATTACATGACTGTGGGAACTGTGTATGAACTCACTGCCACCAACAGAGCAGGTACAGGGAAGGGAAGGGTGGCCAGTGATGGGGGCTAACACTGACCATCAGCAGTGGGAGAAGATGTCAGAAAGGTATTTACAGGTATAATACTGAGCAGAAAAGAAGATGTCAAATTGTTGGAGTTATTTGTGGGAGGCCAAATGGTAGCTGAAATCAAAAGATTCCTTAAGGTCCCAAAGAGTGGAACAACAGGGGAAGTGCAAAGTGACAATGGCCAGGGAAGAAATTCACAGAGCAATTGATTAAAAGAAGAAAAAAATAGTTCTTAGGAGTGGGAAATAAAGCCATCAATCACCTTTTTGTGAATATTGTGAGTGGACAGAAACCATGGAAACCAAAGAGATGAAAGAGGAAGCTGAGGCAACACAAACAGCTTTAGGAACTGAGAGGAAAATATGAAAATTGACATAGACATAAAGGGAGAAGCACAAGGATGATAGATGGTGTGCTGTACTGTAGCTGTTACATATGAGCAGTCCACTACTGAAATGAGAGCAATTCCTTGTTGTATATGACATTGACAGAGAAATTTGGTTTAACCTGTAACAGTTCTCTCCTGCTTTGGAACATTTCAATTTAGTAGCAATAAAAATCCCTATGAATCCTAAATGTAATTCTAATTGTGCTTATAAATGGTAGTTTCACAAGTATGCACGTTACAATAAACACAAATTAGAGGTAAATTAAACCTTAATTATATCTAGCAAGTTTTATGTCCTAATTAAAAATGGTATTCTAACAATAAAAATGACTTACCACCTAAATTAGCCCTTCCACAATTGTCTAGTCTTCCTAAACATTCTTTGTGTGCTCCAGCTCCACACTTAGAACATAAATAGCCTTGATAAAATGTTCCCCTGTAAAATAAAATTAGGTAGTGATACATTGGAGGTGACAAATTCCACACATAAAGGACATAAGAGACATGGCAGAAGGTATTAGAAGTCATTTGTTGTTCTGCATAAAGATAGTCCTTAAAGGCTTGAGAAAAAGTGACAACTGACAAACAAGCAGCTCATTTGCTTTCTGTCACTACTAGCCATTTAAAAATCACAACCAGGCAGTTCTTTCAGACTCCTAGTAGAATAAAACCTCCTTTTCAATGTAATCCAAAGCTACTTTGGAACAGTACACTTGAAATTGTACCCTTATGAATCTCTCCTATTACAGATCTACACTTCATCAGTTCAAGAGAGTTATAAGTTTGAATGTGTATTTAAGCATTAAGTCATTCTTAGGCTATATGGTGAATAGTCTTAACTTTAAATTTGTTCATTTTTTAAAAACATGTATCAGGACACTTTTCAGGTCATATTGGGAGCTGCTAATTGTTCTAAATGTCTCTGTTGCACAAGGTGGCCCTTGGGTGGCCCATGGAGAGCCAGGCAGCGTGCTGGGGGCTGTGTCCTGAATGCATGAGAGCTGCTCCTCAGCAACAGCAGCTGGGGCACACCCAGCAGCTCAGCTACACTGCTCCAAAGCCAGCAATCAGCCCTTCTGACTTTGAAGTTTAGAAGGTCTGCACCATTGCTCATAGTTACTTAGACCTTATTGCAATGAGGGGAAAAAGAAAAAAATTGGAAAAAAAAAAGTCTCTGAAAATTCAGGTCAGTCTGACTAGTCAGGAAAAACATTGTTAAGGGAAGAAAAAATGTATGACAAGGAGGAACATAACTAAAGTTCATTTATCCCATGCCTGTGCTTAACAAAGGCACTACCCGTGCTCAAATGCCCTTGCTAAAATGCTGTGGCTGCATTTTTCAGAACATCAACAACATGCAGCACAGAATCATAGAAGGGTTTGGGTTGGAAGGGACCTTAAAGATTAACCAAATTCTCTGCCATGGAAAGGGACACCTTCCACTAGACCAGGATGCTCAAAGCCCATCCAGCCTGACCTGGCAGGGGCAGGGAACAGGGAGACCACCACCCAAAAAAACCTTTACAATACCTCAAAAGCATCTGACAGACTTTGCAGGATGTCACCCGACTGAAGGTATGCATTTTGAACTCATGAAAGCTTGTGTCTGCATAGTCTGGCCGGATGTTTGACCTAAAATCAAAATTTGAAAACATGTATTAAATGAAATCCAGAACATGAGGCAATATTCACAGCAGGAAATCTTAATCCACAAACAACTAGCTTTATTTAGACTTTAATGTTTTTCGCTGACAAGAACCAGAAGTATAGACTTTACCAAAACCTTGAAATGAAATCTGAATTATGGTATTATGCAAACTTCTTAAATACACTATAACTACCTTGGCTGTCACAACAAACAGAAAACAAAACATCTGATTTTTATTCTTGTTTGAGTAACTAGGATCATTCTCAACAATATTTTATTACGTGAAGGCACAAGGAAAAGCAGCTCACAGCCTGAGAAGCACCATATTTGAAAACATTAGCAGCAGATTCAGGACAATATTCACCAGGGTTTGGTTAGCCTTGTTTAAATGTGTTGCACAGTGCCCAAAGCTGTAGATACACAGAGTAAATTTAACAAAATAAAAGATCACTATTCACACTGCCAGGATACCAACACACTCCTAGCAGAGTTATTTCCAAGGTGAGATTTATGTACAAAGTACTGGTCCATCACTATGCTGTGTTGTGTTTACCTTCCCTACTGATCCCTTTTAAAAGCAGGAGTATAATTTAAATGTGAGCCACTCATCATTTGTTGTACCAGTGACTATTTTCAGATTTAAATTAATCTATTCAGTTTTTTCTGTCATCTCTCGCATTTCCAAGACTGAATGGGAGAACAGACATTTTCAATTAACTTCTTTTTTTTAAAATTCAATAAGATCCCCAAACTACTGTCAAAATCAGTAATGCTGAAATGTTAGGTACATCACTTAATATTAATCTAGACTGTATCAGACAAGGAACAAAATATATATAGTAAGGGTCAATGGATTTTTTACTATTATTTATATTAGAATGTTTAGGACTCCATAAATTTCTGGTATCTTTCTATCAAAAACATAGCAAAGCATGATACATAGGAATTAAAATAGGGAAAAAAACCATGAGAGCAGGAATGCAAGAGTCTACAGTACTCAAAGGAAAAACCAGAAGCTTTTTCTGACATAGAAAATTACATATTCTTCCATTAAAGCTGGAGATACTTATAAGTTTCATTCTTATGTATTATAAATCACTTCCAGACTAAAACACAAACCAGCCACAAACTGCAATGAAACAGATAACCATGCAAACATCACTCTCTCTCGGATGGAATTAAAAGCTTACAAAAAAACCATTCAAAGAATCTGTTTAAGTACCCAGTGTAAGAAAGGTCAATCTTCAAATCCATCTACTGGAAATGAACATGCTGAAAATGAAATTGTACTCCAAGTGCAAAAGGAATTTTGCTTTTATGCCTGAGAATAACCTTACAATCAGTACTGTTTTAGCTACCTCACTTGTGTCTCTCTTTTCTGCTCTAACATGCAAGATGTCAATGCAACAACTCCTACTAAGTGAAACAAGGGTGCATGCTACTCATCCACAGCAGGAAGGTACAGCAGCAGGATAAAAATTCATCTCATAAAATAAAGAACTTTATAAACCAGGAGAAAAAGAATTATTATTCTTTTCTCTTAACTAGATACAGCCTGTATTTCATAACATGTCTGCCAGAGGGCTGTCAAAATTTCTTAAGCTACACTCCAAGCAATCCTGAAAAATCCCTAGAACAAGTTGCAGTACTTCACTCTCAACAAAAGCTCGTTTTCATTGACCTATTGGTTCAGACCAGGACATCCTGCAGAACTATATTCAAAGTATAAGCCAGAAGTGCAAGACTCATGAGATTGAAAGCATATCAAATTAAACCTAACAACCTGACCATTTTTCAAGTACAAACCAAAGAAAAATTCCATTCATTTAATTAGAACAGAATCAATCTTCAAAAATAATAAGTGGATCAAAAGAAAAAAAAATACAACTTCATACAGACAATAGTTTAACATATGGATGTGACTACACAACTTTCTTCCATATGTAAAAATCTCTTTCATTCTTCTCTCAGGCTATCTTCCACCAAGATTGAAGTGCATGAACTACTCAAAACATACCTCCTATTAACAGAACAAAGATGACACGCTGTATTCGTTCTTCTTTCAATTAAAACCAATATTTGAAAAGAACAGTGCAAAGTAAGAAATTGTATGCTCACTCTGGAGACAGAGTGCTTGGAAAGCAAAGCACAATATGGTGATACAACAAAATGCAGAAAAATAAAATCAATGTGTGCTGTTTACTGCAAATGTAGAGGTGGAATAAGGAAAGCTTTGTAGAAGAACTTTCAGTGCAGTGCTACTGTGGGCAAAAAAACTCTTGCACATTCTGCTACCAGATAAGTAACTCTGCATTATGGCAAATCCAGTTCTGTAGTCCCATCACAAATCACATCAGACAAGCCAGAGATGAGGCACTATAGCAGCATGTATGGAGCAGCAAGCCTTTAATGTAAAGTCAAAAACTTAATGAATCTAGGGGTTTGACAATTTAGTTTTCAATATATTTCTTTTCCAAAATCAAATACAACATAAAAATAACCCAACTTGATTAATATGTGAAAGTTTCCAACTAGAGATTAAGCTCAACTCATCTGTGACAAAGCCCATAGGAATGCTTCCTTAGTTCTACAAGGACTATGGGAAATTTTTTTCCACAAAACCTTTCAAACTGAATATCACATACTATTTTTTGAGTTTTCAAATACAGCAAATAAAGCTGACAATGTGAAATAGTCATGGCATAGCATAAAACTTTTCATAGCCATGTCCAACCATAAAGAAGTTTGGTCCCAGCTCCTTGCCTTACACTGACACCCTTGGAAGAGAGAGCAGAGCTCTCACAACAAAGAGAACATTTCATCCTTATCAAATCATCTTTTCTCTTCTACTTCCCAGCTTGTAGGCATATTGTAAGACAAAGCCCTGAGTATTTATGTCAATATTAATTTTGAGCCTAATGTTATTTTCCTCTTTAAAACAAGGATTTCTTGTTGGAGACAAAAAGAAAAAAAAGAAACCCAGACATGATTGCTAGCAATTTAAAATGTATTGAAGCAATTAACAAAATTTATTTGGGGTCTTGCACTGGGTTCCTCCACCATCACAGTGGGATAGCCAAGCCCTCCTGCAGACTCCTCAGTCTCTCTCAGCACAACCACTGCTATTATGGGGTGCCCCAGGCAGCAAAAGAAACATATTTTCTATTTCTGCTGTCAAACAAGCTTGATGAGTAGTCAGAGCAGGAAGTCACTCATACACCAGAAATACTTAATCTGAAGTAAATAGTGATATGGAACATGTTCCTCATTTCATTGTAAAACTCTTTTATTTTTACAAGCAACAGCAATGTGGGGAGGGAAAAGTAGTTTCCCTTTGTCTCTCCTACTTTTTCCCCCGGCAGTTTTAACTTCCCCACTCCAGCAGAGACAAAATGTCAATGTGAATCTGTTATTAGGACAATTTTTGCAATTGTCTCCTCAATTCAGCACCAGAGGTTTTATAAGGGACAACCACAAGTGTCCCCCTCCTGCACAGTGCTGGAACCCCATAACCAGATTTACTCCAGTAAATTTACTATTGCAATGTCCTTGGGCTGCCCCTGAGCCTTCTGAGCAAAGCTTTCTCTTTCCAATTTACTTACAGAATATTAGTCCCACTGGGACCAATTCACTGCTATACCACCAACCCAGAGACCTGCAGGTGCATATCTCATGAGTCTCTGTCACTTGGACACGCAGTTCTTGTCTCTGAACGAGCCATGGGAGTCACTGTTCTGGGGCAGTGACCATCTTCAGTCAATCCTCCGTCTCTGAGCAGTGCCTCTGTCTTTAAAGTTTTGAAAGTTCAGTGGAGATAAGAGTTACCCAGGTATCTTATTCAATTGGCCTTCGTATCATCAGCCTTTGGAGCACTCCTCGTGCATATGAAATATTCCCCTTCTGAAAATATTCTCTCCACATTTGCAGTGCCACTTCTTTCTACTGCCTCGTTCCTTTCAGGAGAGTGAATTGATCATAGGCCATCACATCCCACCCCCACAATGCAACACCTTTATAAATGGTGTCAGGAAGTGTCATGTTATCAACCATCCCCCACAAGCTTCTGCAGACAAAATCCATTCCTGTAATGATCCTTGTTTACATTACTGGCACAGCAGACCGCAGAGTAATGATATAGATAGCCCAAAATTTTCTTGTCAGACAAGATGTCTAGATGCTTATTCCTATGCCTATAGAATAAGGAATAAACTCTCCTGACTATCCTACCTCAAAACACGAAAAATAATTGTTATTATAAAAAAAGAAACAGTTTAAACTGCAATTTTCTCACACTAGGGGCTGGGATAACACATCAAAGACTTAAAACTCATGCTTAACCCTCAAAACACAAACATGTCACAATCAAAAGCCTAACTCTTAAGTAAAAAAAAAATACAGTGAACCTTGGCAATCTTGACATATCCAACTGTGTAAGTTCTCTGCCGCATTTTACAAATCTGAACTTTGATTATCTTTGATCTAAAGTGTTGCCAAGGTGCATATGCAATGAAGTGTATGTCATTAGTATCAAGCAACTTAGATAAGATTTGTTACTGTAATTTCCTTACTTAATCAAAACCTTATTGTGATGAGAAGACATTTAAATCAGAATGTGTCTGAAGAGCAGTAGAATACCACAGGCCTTTGGCTGCCTTAGAGCAACAATTTGGGGTTTTATCAGCATTCTTACATTCATATTTGTTTCCTACAAGAAAAACTACACGGAGTACCTTCCACAACAGGTTGGAACAAACAAATAAATTACATCATCTTCGAGGGGGTAGGCACAAATGCACTTTGTTTTATCGTCAGTTTAACTTCCCTACACAGGTACAGCTTACAAAATAAAATGCAGCAGGAAAACTACTAAACATCCAGCCACAAAACTCAATCTTTTTTACTAAATATGTAATTACTACAGATGTATCCCAAGAGAATAAATAAAAGGCTGAGAGATAACTTACTATATAGTCCCTTCTTCCTATTTTCCCAGGTGGAAAGCAAACATATTAAAATCCAATTAATCCCATTAAGTCTTCATTTCCAGAAAGGACATATTTCTGTGTTTATAAAAAATGAAAAAAGTCTTGTAGTTTCATAAATTTTTCTATACTGAGTATATGTTTCCTTGAATGTTTAGTACTTCAGATATTTCAGTGTTAGCCTTGGAGACCAAGAACTCTTGTCTTAAGTTTGTCTTGCATGGACATACTACTGAAAGCTTACTGGCAGCCAAATCTAACAGAAATATAATCAAAGGATAAAATGAAGTATTATGTTTGTTATATTAATTAAATCCTTACAGCAAGTTTAAATATTAAATAGGAAATTAATAAAATGCAAACTATATGGCCTTTACTGAAAAGGAGTGCACAAAAGAGAAAAAGTGGCATTCTGAAAAGGCAAAGAACAGAAGCAAATAGAACGTGGAGACTTTGGCTCCTGGTTAAGAATGTCAACCTCAGCACAAAACAAGCAACAAGAAGCAACAAGAAGCTATACAGCAGCAGAGAGCAGTCCAAATCTACCATCTTATGGCTTCACCTCCAGCAAAGATTTAAAGGAAGGAGACTTCAGAACACAACACAAGGGAAAATTCTCCTTTCTTTTATTACAAATCTATTTATCATTGCACTTAATGCTACCAATTAGCAACTGTAGTTGAAACAACGTGCAAGGTCCAGTGCTGTCTTCCACTAGTAGCCAGTTCTCTCTCTCTCACTGTATTTTGAGGGCCATTTCTTTTAATTGCTTCCCTGGCAGCTTTTCAATACCAGCTTGACTTTGGCAATTAAGACCTTTACAGATTTCCCCCATCTCTGGATGTAGGCCACTGAAAAGGTGTTGCTTGAACCCACTACAAACAATTCAATTAATGTTGAAAAACTGCTGCTCTGGAGTACTTAATTAACAACTCAACTTCTCTTTCCCAAACTTCAAGTGTTTTTAAACTTGTTTTTTTGTTAAACTGGAAAGAAAAATGTATTCCAGAGGAAAAAAAAACCTCTGAAAAAGTTTAATATTCCTCAGATATATGCACACGAGAAGCACATCCATGCTTAATCACAGCATGTATAAGAAAAGAAAGAAGATTTCACACAAAGAGAAATGGAGAAATAACCCTTTGCAAACGGATCAAGGAAGTTCCTTTCAAAAGTGGCAGCAAAACAAGACGGTATCAGCAAGAGCAGGTGCTGAGCCAGACACCCTTGGGTACATCACTGTTAAATACAGAGCAAGCGAAGGCCTTGCAAACGTTGACTGAATCAAGTCATTCCAGGAGGATAAACCTCTCGGGTACCATTTGGGCCCAGAGGTGCTCCTCCAGTCGCCCACAGCTCAGTGACACTACCATCCTGGAGAGAAGAGGAACCTTCTCCTTCCCTGGCAGCAATCCCACAGTATTTTCCGAGTAATATGAAACAGCAGCAATTTCTTGGATTGGGAACAGGCTGTTGAGCAGCCATGGGCTCTGCATAACAGCACACTGAGACAGCTGCCCGCTCTTTGGGGTTGACAGTTCTCCTCAAAGGGAAAAAACATACTGGGAAGTTCTAATGATACTTCTTATTTTGGGGTTTGACTTCTTTTCACAGAAATGCTAGTTAGGTCAAGTCTCGAGGATCATTTTCCCACCTCAGTCTCTTCAAGAAATGCAATTGTGTCACAAGAAATTATGCAGAGTCCAGCTGTATGTAGGTGCTTGAAAAATGTCCATCATTTTGGAAGTGCATTATATTTGAAACTGAATAGCCCTTTCACTTGATTAAAACTTGGCTTTAGAGAACAGCTAATGCATGTATACCCACCTGAGAGCACAGAGGCATAACAAATAAAGAGATGCATGAAGTATCAGATAAAGAGTCTGCAGTGAATTGCAATTGTTTTAAGAATTAAAAGAAGAAATACTACAGGGAGCTCAGATAAAACTCTATACCTTGAACTCTCCTGAACTCTCAACCTCAAGTTAGACCTTTGCATTTCAGAGCTGATGTTATTCTGCACTCCACGTTATGCTTATAATAATTTAAAATGCTCCATACAGAACTGTTCAGAATTATGGACACCCAGAGCACGAACTACTGAAGATCATTTTCAAGTGTATGTGACGTGAAATCTGATGCTGTACTCATGCAGTGTAGCTTGTAAAGAGAATAGCACAGGTTAATACCTCCGAATATTGAAAAATTTTATTCCTGCTTTACTTATTGTATAAATAATTGGCATCACTGCAGAAAATGCACCAGTAAACCCAGATCTAATGTAAGTATTTCTGAGGTATTAGCTGCTAACAAAAATTATTTATGAAGACATCCTAAGTTAAAATTTCTAGTTTGTGCCAAAGTGACCTCCTTTCAAAATTTTAAGCACATTAAAATTTTGCCATGACAGTTGGTACTAAGCATCTCAGAAAATTTTGGAAGACTTTACTAGCACTAAAATATTGCCACAAATTCAAATGCTACCTAGACAGTGGGGGGGGAAAAAAAAAAAAAAAAAAAAAAAAAAAAAAAAAAAAAAAAAACACCACCACAACCCCACAACAGCATGTTACTGTCAAACAGGGCTAAAAGCTCTCAGCCAACCCTCAGATGAACAATTTCATGCAAAGTTGGTCCCAAGACATGTCTGCCTTCACTCTCTGCAGCAGACTCACCCTTAGGACCCCAGTCCCTACAAACAGAGCCAGCCTTACATTTGCACCACGCTCATTTCACACTCAAACCATTTCTGCTCGGTGCAACTCAGCATTTCAACTGGTCACACAGCATGCTGGCATCTAATGGAAAGGCATTTGTGCAACAACAAAGTAAGAAGGCAGAAGAAAGCCACAAATGAGTAATTTACAAATAAGTAAAATAGTAAGTAAAATACAAATAAGTACTCCTTTTTGAATTTTCACAAAGATTTTGTTGTTTACAAAAAAAAAAAAAAAAAAAAAAAAAAAAAAAAAAAAAAAAAATTCCTAAGGGCTACTCTCACTAGGGGTGAGCAATGCCATTTCACAAAGGATGATTTGCAGCTTCTTTTTTACCTTCCCTTCCAGGAGCAATGCTGATTACTTACAGCTAAGGCATTTTCTCTGTTCCAGCTTGGCTGTTATTTCAGAATCATCTTTGAAAATGCTATTTACTGAAGTAATCAATCAATCAATTCTCCATATGCTAATACTCAAACATTCTGGTTTGTCACATCAAAGAGTCTTCATCAAGAAGACATGTTATAAAATTAAATTAACCATATCACAAGTAAATTGTGCTTTTGATCAAGAACACACAACTTCTAAGACTTTACTAGGAAATTTGCTTATTTGATCATATGATGAGTGGCTTTTTTGAGATCAAGGAAATTATCTTGTTAACTTTTTGGAAACATACTGCATTGTTTCAAACAAGATAATGACTTTTCTTCTTCTTTATCAGTCTACTTCCCCAAAAAGCATGGGAGGTGAATTGCTTCGAGCTAATCTATTCCTGTATAACATTTTTGAACACCACCTGATAGGAACAAAGCTCTGCCACACATCAGTATTTGCAAACCAAAAGCATCTATACTTTCTATACTTTTATATTCACTGGCTGAATCTTATTTGTCAAAGTTCCAAGTCTTGCAAATCCAAATTTACTAAGTTACTTTAAGCTTTAAATATTTTATCATATTTATACTTAACCGAAGATACGTCTGTGTTTTGGAGTCAAAAACTCCAAAACTACAGGATTTATGCAGCCATTAACTTGTAAATTATTCGAGAAATATCTATATGTGCCCAAGAAAAAAGGTAGCTTTGGTTTGCAGGGAGAAGCTACAACATCTATCCATATAATCAGAGTGTCAAGGCAAACATGTAATGCAGCATTCCATGTTTTAACACTGAAAAAACTCCTTGCACAAAAAAACCCCCAATATAAGATGGTGGTACTTTATTTTTATGATGTTGTGTCACTACAAATTTATTTCACTGAATTTTAAGAAGAACTAATTTTCATAGTAATATGCCTCAGATATTGTAAGGTAAGTTGTAAAAACTTAAGGATTTGGATATTTTTGGGTTTTGTGAACTGGAAGACATAATACCGAAGTATATTTATCATCTTCAGATGTTTACCCACTGTTTTCATAAATTCTGGTTTGCTTTCACATTTTACACTGTCCTTACACTGTGCTCTTAATCATATCTAGCATCTTCGCACAGCTCTTGCTGTGTCTAGAATAATCTAAAGAAATTTTATAACCATAAATATGTTGTGAATGATTGCTTATAACCCTGAAAAACATTTGATCAAAACCAACTGGAGTCACAGTAAAGAACAGGCAAGCATTCCTCTTTAACAGACATGAACTTGGCATTCATTTTTGCAGTATTGCAGTACTTATACTGATGAAAAAACCCCAGGCAGACGTGTTTGTTTATTGCTTTGGTAACCTGTGTGAGATTGGTACAAGTGAAACACCTCTGCAGGTTATTTGAAAAATGCAGCAGACATCTTAAGGCTTTTAAGGTGCTCTGATAAGAAACCTTTAATTTAATATGTCAGTGTTCAATATGTCAGAGCTCAAATATTCTCTCAGAAGAAAGCTTAATGCGCATGCATTATTAATGCACTATCTAAGGGAACAGATCTATTTGAGTGGAATCTGACCAATGTCATTAGTCACAGAGTGAAAAGCGAATTTGGAAATACAAATGAGAATAGCTAAGAGGACACTTTTCACCTACCTTGTGTCTTGTACTAGCGTTCTTTAAAATTTAGAAAACCAATGAGCTCCAGTTGCCATTTATGTAGTTTTCCTTATCTAAATTCTTGTGCACACACCTACCAGGTTTGATAATCAATGAATCTCAGGATTATTTCCTCACTATCAGATGATATGTTCTGTGTCCCTTGAGTTGCAAGGTGTGAATTTAAGTTGAACTGAAGGGGCAGTTTTTCAAAAACATGTTAGACTATCCGAGCTGCTACACAAACTCTCTAGTGACCCAAAACAAAGTACAGTGTAATTAAAACTAAAACCATTGTTTCTTGAGGGCTGTACAGCTTTCATGTCTGAAATCTTTTATTTAGGTATTTAAAAGAAAAATCAGATTCATTAACTCCATACAATTAACGCATAGCCTAATCACTATAATGAACCTGTTTCCCACTGATTTTTCAGGCATTACTAATTAGACATGACATTAATATTGCTATTTCAGCTACGTCAAAGCAGAAACTACAATCATAGTACTTCAGAAGGTGAAATTTTAACTGTTCCTCTGCTTGCAAGATGTTTCCATGAATTTCTCAGTTTGTGAAAGGCAATAGTTAAGTAAAGCCTAATTAAAAGGTGTGTTACAACACTGTTGCAAAAGACTTTACAATATTGGTTCAGTGTGTCTTGAAATCCAGCAGGACCAAAGCTGACACAGCCCTGAGCAACCTGAGCCTTGCAGAAGACTGAAGCCAAAAATCTCCAACCTAAATACTTCTTTAAACTGCATTTATGTGTAAGATGTTTCTATACTCAAGTCAAGTTTGCTGAAGGCCATTTTTACAGTGGTTTACAAAACCCAGTTGAGAAAGGTTTCATCAGATTAGGAAACTGGACACCATAATGACAAAATAAATTCAGTAGAAACCAGCATAAGATATTACGTGTCATATTACACTAATGGATTCAAATATTGTCAGTGGGAAAATACAATCTTCCGTCTTTCCTGGGAAAGATCTCTGCTGTTGTGGTGATGAGAACACACACCTGCTTCATGCTCTACAGTGATCAAGAAACAAACTACACACCAAGTATTTAGTGGATGGAAGGGAGTGTTAAGTGTCAGCATGAGACAGATGTAGCAACCATCAACAGATTTTCCTTCACTATTTATTCTACCATCTCGTGAGAAAATGGAAGAATTAAATTCTTTCCAACAGTGATGAGAAAAGCAGTTGCTCTATAACAAGAAATTAAGCCTGGTAATTAGCCAGCTAAGTAGCAATATAACTGAGGTACATACATAGAATATGTGCATATGCATACAATAGAGGCGGGACACCTCAACTTTCAAGGAGTATACATATTTTTTATAAAGAACAGTTAGCATAAATTCATTGACAAATATTCATCAGCTATTTTTAAAAATAAGCATTTTTAAAACTAAAAAGCTTGTGTAGAAGAGCTTTCTAGGGAAAAAAACCACTCTCACCTTTTAGCATAAGCTGAATTACATGAAATTACGTATTTATTCTGATTCTTCTGGTGTTTTCAACAGGGGAGGAAAGAAATTAGACAAAATATACTACTAGAAAATATAAAAGATTTGTGTCTCACACAATCAGTTCTGGGGGTTTTAAATAGCCTAGTTATGGCAAATAAACCATGCACTTCATCACATTGCTGACAAACTTTCATTTAATACATCATGCCTCTAATTTGGCTGAATGGGAACAGTAACTTGGCTGTACACTTCTATCAATGTTATCCTGGATATGGAATGACTTTGCATTTAAACCAATGCTATTTGACACACTAGACCAAAAGTAAACATTCCATGTCTGGTACAGTAAAGTCTTTGCAGCACTACCTGTGAAAAGACGTTTATTTACCCTTGCAGCTAAAGGCTCATCCACTGCTATGAACAGAGCTCCAAGAACAAAACAAATTGGCCACTGTCCCAGCTAAGCACCGCATCTCTCCCAAGGCATGAGCAGGTTACACTCCCCTGTGCATGCAGAACATCCATTCACACGAGCAAGAGAAGAGGCACATCAAGGCAGAACTCAGGCACTTGCAACGATGGCTGCTCTTAAAACACCCTCCAGTGGTTTCTGCCAGACAGCTTTCCAAAAGCTTCTCAGATCCACCAACCAAAATTCTGACTTTAAGAGCTTGACTGCAATACTAACTATGCTGCCCCAGTGTCCTGCTTCATTTTATTGTGATCTAGAAAATCCAGTACTCCAAAAGAAGCAGCAGTTTTGGGTTGTACACAGTAAACTATTTTTGGCTAGGTATGGGGTAAATGAGCAGCTTCAGCTGTGGCTGTTACAGTGCCTAGGTCAACAGCACCAAACTCAGTGCAGCTAGACCACAGGGTCATTGCTGTATGAGGATGTGCTGTGTGAAGAGACTTCCAGAAAACCCATTAAATTCTATGCAGAAAAAGAAATTGTGGTGTTTCATATTATAAATTTCGTAAATTAAGCAATAGTCTCAGGAAAACAGCAAATACATACAGTAGGAATAGAGGTGCCATAAACTAAATAATAATAATAATAAATAAATAAAAACAATTTACTCACTTTCCTATAACCTGTAATCCAGCATTTTCAACCTCCCTCAAAACAAAACTCACCACACACTACAGTCACAGAGCGGGCTAAGAGGTAGAATGTTTTCCCAGGTTTGTGAAATTAGCTTTCCAAGAGAAATTTACTGGTCTGAAAAGTAACACTCTGGAAATAGCACTGGGGTTTCATCTATCCTTCCTTTAGGGACTTTCCATACCAAGTATGCCTAATGTATTCCTGCTCTCTGCACCTAAATCAAGTCCAGCCAGCAAAGCAGTGTTCTCCTCTATTTCATACTTCATCAGTAACATAAGCTTCCCATATCTGAAGACAAATTCTCATCTCAACAAAACCAACATCTCAACAGTAAGTGCTTTTTCACCAAATAAACTATCGTCACTGTTTCACACACCAGTATAGACATCTAAGTTCCCTCCACCTTAAAAAAAGAGAAATTACAGCCTAGCTGAAATAATTATGCCTCTTAGACTTGTTCTAGTAGCAACAAGGTTAATTTGTAGTTTAAAAATAATAAGAGAGATCCTAGTTTGTTCTCTTATTATGTTCTTAGATTAACATTTGCACAAACCTGACTTCAACTCACTGCTATCCCAAAGGCATTGCAATTTCTGTCTGGAACTCAGTAAACAACATCATTTCTGATAATCAAAACCTAAAGTTATTCACCCCTTCAACTGTGCTGGGTTTACAGTCTTGTAAAATTTTTAAGTAATGAGAAGTATTTTGCCCATGGAAGCAGCAATTATAATTGAATGTGATGAATAAGAGCATAATTTCAATCATGGCTACTTTTCAGAGCAGAAAAGTTAATCTACACAGTAGACAATGAGAAGCATGAAAACAACAAATCAAACCAGCCCAGCAAGCGTTCAACACACTTGGCTTAGTTTATTCCCAAATACAAACTTGTGTCTCAATATGCATTAGAAGATCATTATTGCTACATGTACCAAGGTATGTTTTGGGAGAGATGCTGAGGGAAACACACAGTGAAGTCAAACCCAGGTAACAGAGTTGGGGATAAGCAATGAGAACTTCAGAAAGGATAAATAATGCCACTGCATCATGTTGAACCTCAGCCCTGAACCTACTGCTCCATCCCCTGTGCCTAACCACGTGGAAAAAGGTTAAACTAGAGGTATGGCTCTACAAGAAGGACAAACACCCACGCAAGGCACCACCACCCATTTTCAAAGAACAAGTCCATCCACCAGAGAGGGAAGAAGGGCACATGGACTCATCAGCCATTGAGGTGCTGCCTGCTCTGCTCACACAGGCAAGCAGCAGAACAAGCCCTGTGACAGAGGCACGCTCCCAGCAGCTGAGCTGTGCTGGCTGGTGCCCAGCACTGTATGAGGGCAGAGCTGCACCCACACACCAACACGAGGAGGGGCAGGGAGAATGGTCCTGCACACAACCATAGAAATGGCTGGGAAAAATTGGAAAAAATTCTCCCACTCTTCTTAGCTCCTTGCCTGACTTGTTGTTTGTTTTTGTGGCACTGGGCCAGGATGCCTGAAGAGTGATGAAGACTCACAATGCTGAAGTCGGTAAGAGTGAGTTCCTCACTTCTTACACACGTATTAAGTGAATATAATCACGATATTACACAAAGCACAGCAGGGAGAGCAGAGGGAGAGAAAGAGGCACACGTGCAAGTAAATACCTCCTTCCATCCCCAGTTATGCCATCCAGAAATTTTTGCCAAAGGACACGCCATTTTTGCCTTCAGTAAGATGGGAAACCTAGTAAATAGGCTTTATTACATCTGTCCAGCTCAGGTTCTCCTTCCATATGTTTCCATTATACCGTTAACACTCACCATACTGAGGTTTTTAAAAAGCATGAATAGTTTTTGAGGAGGTTTCACTCAAATCAGCTCACAATAGCCTTTTTCCTGAATTCTCACCCTTTACAACCACATCCAAACCCACCATTGCTAAGGCTGTCTCTGTTCTCTGGGAGCCTCTCCCTCCTCCCTCACACTTTTTCTTTCCCTAAAGCAAGCATCACCTGCCATCCAATTCCCTTGTGCATGCTTTATTTAATCACAATACCCAAGGTGTCAATAATCATGTTTGTCTTTCTGACCAGAATCAGAAATGGAAATAAATTTCATGCTGCATAACAATAATGTAATCTGCAGTGCTGCAACTGAGCAACTTACTTTTCAACAAGTCTAAAGCAACCTCCTCTCACTTTAAAACATACAAAGGAAATCAGTTTTTAAAACTAAATGTAATATGCCAAGCAACTTGATTCAGCTATTAACTAATAAATTAGAAAAAAGTCACTAGGCAATATGCCAGGATACCCTCCCAAACCATCACCTTTCAGAAACATACTTCAAAAAGTCAAAATTAAAATGGGATGGGAAAATTTTCACTATTCTGATAGATATTTATTGTTAATATAATTAGTATTTCCCCATGGCTGGTTAAGACAGCATTACTAAAACAGTTTTAGCAGCAGAGCAGGAAAATACTACGTAGCCTAGAGTGCCCTCTTCCTTTTCCAAGTGGAATTTCAGGGAAATACTGTTAATGAAGATGTCAATCAGTTGTTTCTTGGAATGTCAAATAAAATAGATAACTAGATGGTATTAAAACATGGAAAAAGTTCAGTATATTTTAAGACAAATCCTTACATGAGTAATAAATATATACTTACAGAGCCATCTGAAATTGTTCAAGCCATTTTTTCTTTAAGTCTTTAGTTTTGCAATAAACTTCTAAACCATTTTCACCTTGAATATGAATGAGGTAGAAGCCATAAGACCACTGCATAAGAAGATTGGTAATACAAAAGTCATCAGTTGGGAAGAAAGGAAAGAGAAAAAAACCCTTAAAAATAACAAAGCATTTGTACATTCTTTAATTCATTAATTTTGGGAACAGTAAGACCACTTCATTGTATTTGCTTAGAATGACTTATTCAAACATTTTAATTTCCATAAAATAAACAAAACTGAAATTTCTAATATTCACTCCAGCTTATATTTAAAATGAAAAACATCTTAAAGAAATTGTGTTTACATTTTAAATTCCCGCAAAATGCTTCAAATTCTTGCTAAAAATAAACACTTTATGTGAATTAGCAACAAATATTTACCTTCTTATTTTCTTTATCAGTAGTGGGGTTATTTGTAATTTTGTATTTCTGAAGATCTATTATTTCCTTCATTTCATAATTATCCCCTCTCCTTTTGCAAACAATGACAGCTAGATCAAACAAGAAGATATGCCTATGAAAATACAATACAGAGATGGTTAAAAACACTCCAGAATGCTAACACCAAAAAGTCTTATTTTACACACTTTTGCCAGTGGCACATAAAATTTTGAAGGTGAAGAACTAAACTAATGAAATAACCAACCGTGAAAGTACTTTTGCTTAAAACCAGCTCCTTGTAAGGGACTCAATGATCTCAGATAATAATGTGATGTCTAATTTTCCATTAATCACTTGGTCGGTGGTAGGCAGGCTCTGGGAATGCCCAGTGGGATGGAAAGCCCCCAGGGATCAGCGAGCTGGCCTCAGATCTATCAAGAGTTCCTTAACAGGTTTTCAACAGCAAACACCACAAGTTGTGCCATCACCTGTCTTGCCTCGCACGTTTGTCTAACGTCGTGATCCTGATCTCCCCATCACCTTGAGGTCTCCCATACTGTAAGAGGGAATGGTTCTGAAATAGAAGTAAAATGAATGAGTCCATACAGCAGCAGTGTGGAGAGTCACATTCAAATGTTAGACCACTCACTCCTTTTACCCCGAAAAGGACTTCTTATACCAGGAAACAACATCTTTTTTTCACCATGGTCTAAACTAAATACCATAGAGAATCAGTCCATTCTATTTTTGTCTTCAAACGGAAAAGGTTTTCCCATTACAAAAATATCAGAGTCACTGCATAAATACAAACCTTTAACTATGCAAATATATTTAACTACCGACAACCAGACTAGCGAGATTTATGTACTTTAATATGCACAACATTCTAAATCAAGCAAAACATACTTAGACATTATCAAGAATATTATAAACTTCTATGAAATAGGGAAAAAATCTATCAATATTTTTATTAAAAGTGATTTAAAAATTGTATGTAAATGAAAAAATCACATACCAGATTCTCTATTGATAGTTGAAACTGTCTAATTTCCCGAAGTGTTTCATTATCTCTCTTTACTTCATTTACATATTGAGCCAAGTCCTAGAGTATCAACACCCAAAGGGAGGAAAAGAATAACTTTTCTATAACAGACTGCTTTAATACATTACTTTGACAAGTTTATTTGTAATTTTATCTTTGTTTTATCTACATTTTTAGTAATTTCTTTTGAAATTCTCTCAAGAATTACCAATATGTATGCCTAAATAAAGAAGGAAAAAAGTGTCTGCATACTTTCAATAATATTTACAACACTCTTCATGGTATCTATTGGAACATGAATTTAGTATCAAGAAAGGGGGAAACAAGTAATAAACTCTCAAAAAGAGCTGATTTTCTTCTCAATTTCCTTGGTGTTTTATTTTTAAGATTAAAGATGGGAATGTAATTTATGCAGGTCACTACTGGAAAAGCAGTCAACATCCAGCATCAGAGGTAAACAGGAGGTAAGTAGAGAATATAGCAGAAAACATGTATAAGGCAGCTCAAAAGCAGAATGTAAAGGTGTAAAGGGATCATAAACCTGGCTGCTTATTAGAAGAGAAAAAGCTACGGCCCCAGCAGTGGGATCTTGCTCTTACTGTTGCACAGCAGAGAGAAGCCATTACACAGCAGATTTTAAAAGGGGCTTTTGAAGGGATATACTACCTGAAGTCACCCGGTGAGATCATTACTGTGCCCTTTACCAGAACATGTACTGTACACATTTCACTAAAGCCTTTAAAATGCTCTGAAGACGCTTGAGTAAGAGTGACAATTTGCTGGGGCTTCTCTGTTTATGGCTAGAGATGAGGAGTGAGCAGAAGAGGTAATTGGTAGGGTCAGGGATCCTGAGAGCAGCAACTGGAAAAGGCATTCTGATCTTCCCAACTTGCTTTTACAGTATCCCTTCAATATGGTCACAAATTTGGAGGGTGGGAAGAAATACATCTTCTCCCTAAGATGTTTTTAATCAGAATCTGTGAATAGCTGCAGTCATTATGCTAGTTTCCCAAATGGATCCGTGCAGGACACTCAAAAGACTTAGCTTAGAAATTAAATAACCTCCTTTCTAGCTGCCAAAAGAAATCCAGCGGCATAATCCTTCCAAGAATGTTCTCTCCTGGGGGGCAGTACCACTCTGCTAGCAGTTTTGCAAAGACATTTTCTTTTTGTCTCTCTTGGTGAGAGACACCAGGGTTTTTAGAAGCAAAACACCAGTGCTACACTGTTACTTCTACTACAATGACAGGGACTACGGTAAATCAGAATGGGAACAATGCTGCAACCCTTAGGAGAGACATTCATACCTCAGGGGTTTGTGGGTTTGGAGGGGTTGGGGGTGAGGTTTTGTGGTATTTTGTTTGGTTACATCCTGCCAGCCAGCACATATCTGCCAGAGCCACTCTGGCAAGAGATAGCTTTGATTTTTACATCCAACCGACAGCACCAATAAAGGAAACCAGCAAATTGGAATGAAAAAGCAGGGGTAAATATAAAACAGAGTTATTTTCCAAGCCAATTAGCAGCAATTAGCATGCATGGCCTACCACTACATGGATGAACGCTGTGCCATCTCTTTCCAGGCACCTCTCTGAGAGAAATTATCATGGTGTCCACCCCTCTATGCTCCCAAAAAAGGGAACTAAAAATCTCATTTGCGAGCTGGTTTGTATTCCAGGCATTCAAGGCAGACACAATATATGAGACAGCTGTGTGACCCAAAACTAACTTAGTCTGGCTTCAGCATCTACTGTGGGCCATACAGATTGCAACAGGAGATATAATTTATGTCATGTTGGCTCCTTTCCCCACAAAGAATAGAAAAAACTTCCCAATTCCAGCACATGAATGTCACCATTCATGCCATGAAGGCAACTGAAGCAGACCCGTGCTTTGTTTCTGAAACTGTGTAGAGGAGCACATAATATATTACCTTGTGCACAAGGCAGCACAGTTATTCTATAAAGCATTTGTTTGTACCACTTGCAGGTGAATGTACAGTGACAGGTACCCTACCTCCAGAAAGATGCTACTGCTTTCAAAGGTAACACCAGAGATCAGATTAAGATGACAGAAAAAGGTCTTGTAAAAAAAGACAGCTCTCCATCTCCCTGGGAAATTACTGATCTTGATTCCAATGGACTTACAGTAGTAGAAATACTCCTAAATTTCAGAATCAAGACCAACACAATTGAAACATTTGTTTTTGAGCAAATGCAAAAGAATGAGAAAGTTCCATTTCACAAACTCTCTGTTTCAGAAAACTACTGAACTTTTTTCCCAGACTTGAGCAAAATCCTCAACTTTATACTTGCAATGACATACAAAGCTCAGAGGAACCTATGAAAACATGTTTGAAATGTTGTGAAGAACATGATCTCCCCCACAAATCAGAATTCTGAGCTACCATTCTAACCACCAAAAGACATAAATATTTCACTGCCATAAATACTCACCTTCATTGCATCGAGTGCCAGTTTTAGATTTGCCTTCTCCATGGGATCAGTAGTGTGCTTCACCAGCTCCTGTGGACAAAGCAGGTAAAACTTTCCACACACTGTTGGTCATTTTTATAAATTGAAATCATCATTGGCCACCCCCATCTCCAAAAAATAAAGAAGCCAAAAACACAGGCCAAGCACAGGTATTTCCATCCCCAGAGTGGGCAGCCTATCAGTGATGGGGACTATCACAAACAGTTCATTGGCAAGTGTTTAGGAATGATTGCTGCACAGCCTAAACACTGACCTGAGCTGCTAATGAACCATCACGAGAAGTGAATTTGGCCTGTCTGGCACTTAGAACTTGGCAAATCAGATCATTACTGTATGTGCGTGAGGGAAACCCAGGTAAACAGCACTCAAGTTCATTTACACGCTGCTATATGGGATTTCATCCTGTTCCAAAGCATGCACTTGTCCACAGACAGGGATCCATGCTGGCAGTAACACCTCAGCTGAAGTGTGCACAGCTTAAAAGTCACTGTCTCATTACACACAAGAGGAAGCTGACTCAGAGAACATACTGAAATCAAGTTCACATGTTCAAAGAACTCTTTTAGCCACTTCCCATATGGAAAACAAAGGGTATTTTTTGGGCTTTATGAAGTAGAAGTGTAACCTCTTGGGGAAACAGGTAATTTCTTCTTTATAATTTGAGGCAATAACTAAACATTTCAGCTCACATAACTTAGTAAAACCATAGTATCTTTATACTCATATTAAAATTAATAATAAATAATTAGTACTTATATTTGCATTACAATTCTGATAATTTACTCATTATTTTCCTTCCAAGTCTGTAAAATATTTTTCTTGTACAACATATAGATATAGTTACACAGAGTGTAACACTGTATTTTATCTTTCCACAATATACAGGTTGATTATAAAATCATGAGTCAGGTCTCATAAGTTTTTTTTAAAGCTGTACCATTCATTTTGCTTTTTTCCAATTGATCAAAATATTGATGACTCATATATAGAAGTCTCTAAAAAATTTAATATTACAAAATGTATGTTGTTCTGCAGAGTAAAAATTATGCTCCATATATAAGTAGTAGATCTTTGAAAATGACATTTTACAAGCATCAGCAGGGTTGACAGTCTAATATAGTAATACATTTCTTTGCAGCTGAACTAATGAGTCTCCTGGCACAGCTATCAAATTAAATTTATAAGACTCTCCACCCTTATTACAGGACTAACTGCAAAAGCTAATGCTTTGTGGGTTATAACAAGAAGCATTTCAAAATAAATATGGCTTAATTGCAATTTATGACAGTGAAGGAGTATCTTAAAAGTATGCTGTATGTATGGCCCAGCTTCCTCTTTTGGGGGGTAATGGTTCACATTTCCCAGTACCATGATTATGGTTTGGTACCACGAACCATTTTAAACACACCAACAATAAAAGGTCCAGAGACTGAGCAAATAATCACGTTTTATTTGATTTTCCCTAGATATGCTTCAGCTCTACAAAATTATCTCTGGGAGAAACCCTGCACTTGACTGAATTTTATTTCATAACATATCTAAGGAAGCGTCAATCACCTTCTTTTGATAAAGACATTTAGCTTTCATTTTTACAACCCAGTGATGATAAACAATCACAGTTTTGCTCTCAGCCCCCTTAAATTTCAAAAATAAAATACCTGGAGCAGTAGGTGATATTTTAATACTCTTTGCATCGGAACCACTAAGAGATCCCGCAATGTAAACTTCCCATTATTGGCCCTCTTGGAACATTCCTAGTTCAAAGCAGAAGAAAGAATAAGAAAAGAGAGCTAGAAAATAAACCCATTCAAGTGATATATATGAAAACTCAGTGACATATAAGCAAATATATTAAGCTTGTGATAAATAGTATCAACAAAATGAAAAAGAATAGTTGATACAGCAATATCAAAAAAGGAAAAAAAGCCTTAATTTAGTCACTTGTTCTTAGATGTTTCAACATGCATGAGAGAGTAGAACAAAGGCAACAGAAATAAGGCATTCTGTACAGCTAAAAAAAATATTACATATTCCTATGGGGTGAAAAAAAGCAAAAGAATCATGGAAACTACAGGCCAGTCAGTCTCACTTCAGCACTTCACTGCAGACCTTGTGGAGCAAGTCCTCTTGGCAGAAATATCTGATCACACAAAGAAGGTATATGGGAATATCCAGCACAGATTCACCACAGGTAAATCAATGCCTGCCCTACTTGACTGCTTTCCACAATGAAATGGCTCGGTGTGTGAATGGGTGGGGACAGCCTGCCTTGACTTTTGCAAGGCTTCATCTCTCACAGTACAGTAATACCCAGGTTGGGATGTTATGCTGCAGGTCTATAAAAAACTGACCGGATTATGAGGCTCAAAAAGTGCCATGACTGATGTTTCCTGCACCACCTGAGGGGCAGCTGCAAACAGAGCTCTTCAGGGCTCTGTCCAAGGCCCCCTCCCCTTTAGTGGCACGGGCAATGATGTGCAGCAGAGACACAGGCACCAGAGCAGGTCTGCAGACAGCACAGCTCAGGGTGCCCCTGATACCCTTCAGGGCACACCCAGCACAAACCTCTCATCAATTCAGCAAGGCAAAGTCCTCACCTGGTAGGAACCAGCCAGGGACATGCTGACCCTGAGGGCTGAGCAGGTGGGCAGAACTCTGCAGAAAGGACCCAGGGGCCATGGCAGACAACCCTGAGGCTATGGGACAAAGGCTTGTTCAGCCTACAGGTCCCTCCCAGCCTGCGTGATCCTGCAACTCTACGTGCCAGCTGAGTTATGCTGATAAATGGTACCACTGATGGTCACCTCCTGAAAGAAAGCCTAACCCCACTAATGTCAGTGGCAAAATTCCCTTCACTTCAGGACCAGGGTGTGCACTTTTGTACATGCAGCACACCTTCATTTGATCAAGGGCTCCAAAACAACGAGGGGAAACACATTCACTCATCAGTTCAGCTAGCTTCATCATCATAAAGGTTTTGACTTCAATGAAAGCAGGACATAGTCACAGAAACACATGGTATAATGTGTGTGTATATATATACATGTCAAAAAATACTGATACCTCCAGCTTCAATTTAACATCTTCTTTTGTCTTAGAGATATTGTCTAAGCATGATATCGCTATCTCCACTTGACTGCAGTACTGTCCATAAATAACCAACCTAAATCAAATCAAGAGAAAGAATGAAAGGAACATTTGTTTATTTAAGAACAACCCTTGATCATTTTTTCACAATTCTCGTTTCAAAAGGAGCAGTGCCTATATAAACAAGGATAGAATTTAGCCATGCAGAATGAATGAGTGAAGACTATTCAGGAGAACAGTTTTGCTCTACTTCCAAAATGGTCTAAAATCATTACATTTTCCTTTGTTAGTTACATATCTATAAATATGTTCTGATAAATACAGGATTCATTAAAAACCAGCAAAGTTTCTGCTGAACAGAACAGTCTACATTGATCACAGCAATGTAGACTTCCACGGTTGTAATGAATAAATTCTGGAGCACAGGCTTAATAGGATTAATTACAGCCATCCTTTAAAGTACTTGTAGGTTATGCAAACTACATTTCTATCCAGTCTGAGCTCTCAGAGCAAAATAATGTATGAAACCTCAAGAAATTTTCATTAGATGTCAAGTGAAGCAATGTCTCCTGAAGGAGCCTGGTTTTATGACAGGAGTTTCTTGCCTCTCTGTGGAGTGCTTCTTTCGGCTAGTCCCAGCGCCAAGAGTGGTCTCTTCTTTCACCTTTTCATTTATTTCTTGAAAAGAATGATGCTTCTGTGTGCTTCAAACCCTTTTTGGTGGGTTCCCAGGAACCTTCCACTGAGGTCTCCTAAATTTCTCTTCTATCACCTAACCACAACACTTCTATTTAATTCCTTTTTTTCACAATAAGGTGATGACACTGATTTAAAACTTATCATTTATGATTACTTTTAATCGTTGCATGCTTCAGACACTGCATCAACCTCTGTTCCCTTTTTTTCCTAGTATAAACGTGGTATTTCTTCTCAGTGTCCTTTGTTTTTCTTTTAGCACACATTTTAGAACAACTTTAGAAAGACAAGCATTTTCCAGAACAACTCCTTGTCCCCTGATTCCCTCCTACAGCAGCAGAGAGTGTAACAGCCTGGGAAATAACTGTGTCCTGCTCCAAACCAGAAGCTGAGACAGAGGGTCTCTGAAGGCAGGACTGTTTATGGGCAGTCTGGGACCCCCTCCTCCCTTGGAAAACTGTCCCATCTAACATTGTTGGATGCTGCTGTCCAATTTCCCACACACCAATTACTACTGCAATAATCCTCTTTCACCCATCACCCTGAAGCAAACCCAGTTAGCTCCCTCAAGTCTTTCTGACTCTGCTCCCAAAGGACCTAATTTTTAACCAAAACTCAAATGTTACTTTAAGAGAGGTCAGCAATGTAGCCAACAGACTAAGTGTTTTCCAGCCAAGTACCACGGGCATTTAAATTCACCTGTATAGTCCAACAGCTGTTCAGTGCTGGCAGAAGGAACAATATGAAAAGATGGGTAAAAAACCTGGCAATTAGCCCACAGGGTATGGCATGTTGCCACAGCTATCCTGTTATCAGCTTGGCTGCTTTTCAAAGCTTGAAGGCAAAGGTTGTTTGCTTTACTGTCACACCTCTGACTCAGGGTAAAGCAAGACTATAGTCTCTTCTCTCTTCTCTTTCACATCTGCTGTCTCTTCTCTCCAGTTGTGACCTCTTCTGTTTTCTTTAATCTGAAATATCCCTAGTAAGCATCCTTTTTATTACTCTCTTGAACAATACTAACACATGCCATAAAATATATGGGATTATGTGCATGAAAAAAATGCTGTGCAAAATAAGATATTTAAGTTGCCTTAAAAGTATATCTGTTACCTAAGTAAAAATATTGCCAATGCTGGGCTAACAAGAGGGAGGGCTCATAAAACAACAGGTTGCATTTTGACTTCCAGGTTCAGAGCACGAAAACTAGTCTGATAAGGATACTTTGAATTTAACCCTGTTTCAGAAATATTCATCAAACAAAAATACAGTAAAATACCAAACTGAGCATATATTAGCACAATTAGTAAGAGTATTTAAATCTTACCTTTCCTTGTAGTTAATAAAAATTTGATATAGGTTCTGATCATTTTTGTTAACAATGGAATCATTGATGTCCTGTGTAAGATTCCTGTGAATTTTCACCAAATCCTTAAAAACAGTAATGGGGAGGGGTGAAGCTTTGAAAAACAGAATGGCTTAACGCTTTGAATATAAAAATAAATTATTTTATGTTAGACCCATTAATTTCAATAAATGAGAAACCAGATCATTTGAGAGTAGAATCTAATTTCAATGTTTGGCACATCTTCCGTATAGCACAACAAGAAAAACTCAACTCCAAGAACTACCTAGTGGAGACTAATTTATTCTAGCTTGGAACGTGCACTGTTAATTCACCTTTATTTTATAATGATAATTTTAAAATTAAGCAAGTCAAGTAAATGCATTAGTGAAAAGTTGAAGTAATGATTCATGTCCCTGAGCTGTGAAAAATTAGTTCTGTACATTACATTGGTCAATTAGTGATGTCCTAATGCTAAATTAGCTGCAATCATAATGAGTTTCCCAATACAGCACAGAACTAATGTCTGAGAAAAAGAAAAGAATATTGTAGAAAGATTTGCTCTTTGATTACTATTGCAACTCTCCTTGCTTATAGACTATCATATATAAACTATAGGAGATTGCATCAGCCTTAACACTCCATGGACACCGTCAGAGGATTCACAAGAAATTAAGTCAAAACAGGTTTTGGACATTCTGAAATCAAATTTGAAATTTGAAATTTGTAAGTAGTATACAGCTCACTGGAATGAAAAAGAGAGGACTGTTTAAAAGAGCAAATCATTTAAGAGAATTTAATGCAAGAAATTATGTACTACAAAAATAACATTCAATATTGAGTCGTGAACTAAGTTGAGACATTTCACTTCACACTGATGAAAACTAACAGTACATAAGGCCAATCATCACTGATGAGGGTACAAAATCTTGAAACGGATCAAATTTACTTGCTAGCAACTGTATGGCCTCATCCTCAGAATCTGAAGTGGCAGTACACAAACATTATTACACAAATGCTTCCCAATTAATGTATTTGGAACAGGAGCACTTTTTCTAAGGAGCACAGAGGGACACAGCTAAGCAAAACTTGAAATATAGCTCAATGCTAAGGGGACAATGGATCTTTTGGGGTTTCTATCTCTAACTCAAATCAAGTTTTCAACTGAACTGATGTTAACATCATTTGAAGTTAATGAATGTTCCAACACTTCAGTATCTGTTACATGTACTTGCATCTCTCTTTCTCTCTGTATGTCCATATATACAATTCACAGGCATGCACATATAAGTGCATTTATATATGGGTGCAGACCCATAGATGTACATGCAAATGCATATATACATAATACAGACAGACATATACAGACACAAATATAGAGCCATACATTCACTTTAAAGAACAGATCTTAGCAATATGAGTGCCAATGCAAAGCACTCTCTTTAGACCATGAATTTGGGGTAATTGGTTTGGAGCTTTTTTCTTCAAAATGAAGTATTTTAATATCACCACTTGATCCAGCAAGCATCTTTTAGAGTCTATTTAAGGAATATAACATCACCCTAAGGAAACAATCCTTCACCACAACCCCTTAACAGAAGAAAATCCGTTCTGTTCTGAGAACACAGCACTTGCTCTTCACATCTCCCTGTGCTGCAGAGCTGTGTGTAACAGCTATTTTTAGTTTAAAACAAGCTTCCACTGCCCTCCAGCCTTCCTGCTGAGGAACTGCCACACAGACAAGGCCTGAGCAGACAAAGCATTTGCAAATATTTTTGGCTTAGACAAGTCCTGTATTTCCTTTAAGGTTATTGGATGCCTAAGAAGCGCTCCTGGAGTTGGAAATAAGCAGCATCTTCTAACAGGAGAATACTGAATGCTGACAACAAAAAAGCAAAATAAAACAACCCAAACACAAGCTTCCTATGTGTCTCCCTAGTCTAAAATAAACAGGTTTTGTTCTTTCTGAACCAATATGATCCCATGCAATCCTTTAACTAGCAGTGAGCGGGCTGGCCTCCCTGTCAGTGCTTACAGCATCCAAGCCCTTTCTGTACCCTTCTGCAGTTGTTTCCATTGACTGGAATTAGGCCTTTCAGCAAAAATAAGTCAGTATGCCTGGGCACACAGAGCCTTAGGAAAGAGGTTTACAGTAACTGAGGCAGGGCACATCATGGCTTTTTTTGCAATGAGTAAGAAATACTAATGCAGGATAGAACACAATTTTGTTTTCAGTAGCAAAGGGATCTCTGCGGGGAGCTGATGTAATTCAAGAAGACAAGGTAGTTACTGATATCTGAGACAGTGTTTTGGACTAATATTCAAGGTGGAGGACATGACAGCAATTAAGACGCAGAATGAAAACTTCACTGAGGGAAAAGTATGCCAAGGGATAAGGTATCATCCATAAAGTAAGTGTCAAAATGATGCTGGAACAGTAACCAAAATGTTTTTACAGACAGGCCAGGTTCTCACAGAATAAAATAAAATCCTTAACACCTCCTCCTACAACCTGAGAGCCTGTTGGACATGCCAGAGATGGCCAAACCAGAGGTGATCTCACAAGCAATAATAGCTTGATATGGCCCATGGGCCACACTCTGGGGACCCTTTCTTTACAAAGGCCTCATAAAAGAGCATTGCTTTCATTTGTCAGTGTTGAGAGAGGCTTCAGATCATTTCTGATGTCTTCCTTTAAAGTTAGACAGAGTAAAGACATGCTGAACACTTATCAACTAAAAATATATGTAAATTGTCATACTATTTTGATTAAGCCAAAAATAAATGACACAAAGTAGCAATCATAGGAACCAGTTTTGTCTCAGTCAAATAGGAGATTTCCTAGATAGTTCACAGAGGATTTCCTTATCCTTTCCAGCACCAGATTCTGAATACAAAACTATGAGTTATGTTCACCTTCAAGTGTGTTCAATGATGTAAGAGCCAGGGCAGCTACAAGGATATGCAGAGCATCTACAGATAATCAGTATACAGTGATAGGTAACTAAGCAGTCACAACTTTGTACCATCACTAAAATATCAGCATTTATTAGAAGATAATCCATTGCTAGAAATTATTCACTTTTAAGGATCAAAAATACTCCAGTTTATAACAATTCACTATCTCACATGCTAGTACTATTTATCTTACCCCATTCCCTCAAGAAGAAAAAAAAATTTATAGCACACATCTTTTTTAATCAACTAATATCCACATAAACACACTATGCATTGTATTTCAAATAATCATTGTGTGCAGTAACACAAAACATGAATGTATCACAATCAGCTATGAGCCTCATATCTGTTCATTAAATATGAAATTACTCACAGGAATGTTGATGAAAACAGTATCAAACTCTGATGCTGACAGAAACCTTTTCAATGGCACCATGAAAAACTGAAAGAAAAAAAATTATATATACATTGGCTACTGTAATTCTATCTTCTAGACTGCAATAAAAATGCACGTTACAAGTCTGTGAGCAGCGTCTTACTTTCTCGATCGATTCCAGAGTTTCAGTGTACTTCTCTTCAGTTTGCTTTATTTCAGCAAGACAACAGCTTCTTATGTCATTTTCAGGACATTTCTGCAATTACAATGGAGTCAGGTTTAAGTCATTAACAGGCACCTAATGGATAACAAATGGTTTTATTTGTTTAGAATTACACAATTAGGATAACTGCTTCCTGAAATTCTCTGAGTACTGCAGCCTCCAAAGATGACAGCAATAACCAAGAATATTTTAATGTTCAATTAGCTGATGACTTCAGTAAAATCAAAATCAAAGTAATATTATGAAAAGTTAATGTTTAGACATAAAACACTGAAGCATCAGCATGTAGTTTGGAAGCTGAAATACAAGGTCACATTTCATTTACATCCAGACTGAGAAATCTTATTTAAAATACTCAGCAGTAAATAATTCCATTAAACTTAATGGGGCTAAATCATGTAAGCGACTTTGTATTGCCATAAATATTGGATTCAGTCTAATCCTTGTACTTATTTACAGTTTTTCCCCTTTTATTTCTCAAGAGGAGCTTTCTCTTCAGACACAACAGGAGTATGTCCTCAGATCAGGAAGTGCAGTGACCTCAAAGTTCAGCTCTGGCACACGTATGTGTGTGTCTCTAACAAGACCCTGGGATCTTTCCATGTAAACCACCAGACTCACAGGCCATGGCAGTAATTATCAGTAATTACATGACTCTATAAAAATAGTTTACAAGCACTCTTACCCAAGAGAGGATTTACAGCATTACAGCTTCAATAAAATCTGATTTCAAATAAACAAGTAAATAAGATGAATATGAAACTGTTCATGTCAAGCAAGGCACAGAAGATCTGGCAATATTAGAGGTCAGCATGGAGGTTTGGCACAGTAACTGGAGAGGCTCTTGCAGTTAGAAGCAGTAACTAATCCAAAATGTTTTCTCCAACAACACTAAGCAGTCTCTTAATAAGCAACAGAACTACAATCTCCGTTCTGATGCATGTTTACCAATTTGCAACACCCTTCAGCATATCCCTGGTTGTATCTTACTCATTTTCATCCAGTGTAGAGAATTCCTATGCTGCACATAGACCAGATGACAAGACATTGTTCAAATACAGGCAGAGCCAGGAGTAGAAATTTAGCACTTTAGTTCTTTCCATTCAGAAAAAACACTTTTAGCTTTTGAACAAAAGACTTTTCTCTTCTAGGAAGAGCAGAATTTCTAGACTGACATTTTAACATTTAGCTCCTGGTATGTTCAAGAGCTGGACTCCTTCCACTCCCTCTCTGCTGCCAGTCTGCCAAGCACAGCGCAGAGTAAGCCACACTTACACTGTCCACACAGCTTGGCCACCCTAGGGTGGGAAAGGTATTCCCACCACCTCAACTACACACCAAGCTGCAAATCACACTGCGACATAAAGCCTGGTCACTGCTTTGGCTCATCTCCTTTACCCTTCTCTCTTTGTCTCTATGTGACTCCACAACCAGCTCCTACAAGTGGAACACAGCTTCTCATTTACCAGCTGTGATTTCAGAAACTAATCTTGAAAACCCAATTTGTGCAGTTCTTCAGTTTGCCACTATAAACGTTGAGGTTTCATCTTTATCAGATGCAGACAAAAGTAAGCATTTTGCAAAAATACAGTCTTAGCAGAAGAATTGTGCTTTGTGAGCATCATCATGGTCACCCTCATCTGAAATGTATCATTTATTCTCCAATTTTTTTGTATGGGGAAGGAGACACTGTCACAGTTAACTGTAGTTTATCTCTATAAAGAGTTAGAATTTGACATTATTTAGACTTTCAGCATTTTTAACCTTTAGCTCAATACTGCCCAAAATGTTTGCAGTATTTGCCCAGTTACAGAAGTTGCTGTACTCAATAGTTTATATCCATCTGCAAAATTTGGGCATTTGTCGTTCATCAATACTCATATGAGTAATGCAAACAAATCCTGGCATTCCAGTTAGAAGCATTCACTTCATTTTTATGCTCACCTAACCAAAAGAGATCACTAACACAAACACTTTTGGCAGAATTTGACATATCAGTTTTTCTATCCATACCACAAACATCTACAATTTGAGTGCAATAAACAAAGGGAAAGAGGGAATAAGTAAATGTGTGATACCAGTACAGGTAAGAAAAGCTGCCTCTGAAGTTCAGCTGCTCCTTGAGAAAACTTAATGGAACAGTTTACTTTGCAACATATTGACAACCTAATGATCAACAAAACCTACATGGTCGAATAAACAGGAAATTCACTAGTTTGAAACAATTCTCAGTTGTCCTTGTTAGCCTAGTTGTCCAAACTATGGCTGAAATAATATTATATGCAATCGTTTCACAAAATTATAACAATTTTGGAGGTAGGACACTTTCAAGCACGCAATTCAATTAACTGCTCTTAAAATAGCTGGCAAATTTTACTACTCAAAACTATCTAAGTAATTACTGCATCTCATTAAAATCCCATTTTTTAAAGCTTACTACAGTTAATGTTTTCCCCTTTACCCAAACAGCCTGCAAAGTCTCACATAGGAGATAATGCTCTGCACATGACAACTCCGGATGCAGCTGAGCAGGAGTGTCACTGAAACTATCTATCAAGACATCATTTCAACTTTCAAAAATTAACTGCCATTGTTCCAAAGTGGCTAGGAACTGGAAAACATACAGGTTGCTGTGCTGCTTCATCTTTCATTAGGTCTTCATATACTTCCCCACCTTCATCTTCTCCATAGACACAATCATACAACTCCTCATCTTCCTCAACACCAGTTTCGCTGAAAAGACAAGACAAGAAACAAACTGTGCAGCACAGACAAAGTACCAGCTCTGCAAGGGACTACTCACTGGAGAAGTTTCTATAGTAAATAAACAGATATTAATTAACAGAATAGCTAATGAAAATAACTCATTAAGGGAAATTAACTCCATTAATTTTCTTTTCTCAATTCATTTAAAATACGTTTTATAATATCAACACAATACTGAAGATTACATGAATTTAGAACCAGATGGGAACTAAACCAGACAGCAAAAGCAACACCCCAACAGTTTTGTCACAAGCTACAGTCCAGCTGCCCTCTTCCTCTTGACCCTTTTCCCACCACATCCAGTGAAGAGGAGCTGCCTCTCCTTACTGCCTGGCAGCCCACTACACTGGGATACAGTGGCACACTGTTATACGTGCTCTTCCTGCCTGAAGAAAGGATATCCAGGGAGAAACACACCAGACTGCAGAGCCAGCACTCAGGCACTGGACCTCCACATCATAAACCACAGTCTGGATCATCCCATGCAACCTTCAGCTACACAAAAATGAGAAAAGGAACCAATCAAACTGAAAAATCAGACAGTTCAATGAAACCAAGTATGCACAAGTGATGCCCTCCAATTACCCAGACCACAGAAATAAAGCACAAAAGCCAATCAATGCTCAACTCTCCCCTCAGCTAATTCAGCTTCATTACAGTCAGCCCTGGTAGAGTGTTACCCACGTTGTGCTAGGACTGTATCAAGCCCAATATCTTTCACTCCTATTTCTTAGGGTATGACTACAAAAGAACTCCAATGGAGTCACAGTAACAGTATAGAAACTCCATTAGATATGCTGACAATTTTGAGTTTTTTCCTGTTGGAAGACAACACTGAAACCTTCAGAGTAAAAACCAACAAGTGAGTCCAGCATTTCACTTCCCACCAGCAGGGATGGTGTGCTAGCACCTCACATTAAACACTGGCAGCTGTCACATGCAGCAGACACTCATTCTACCACCTCTGCTCCAGGGAAAAAAAGCTGGCAAAAAGGCAGAGTAAGGATAGAAACATTTAACTACGACAGCTCTTTCTGACAAAAAGACTTAAATTAATTTTAAATTCTTTAGACACCATTTAAACTCAGGGACAATTAAATTAGTTTCAAATAAACTTACTAATAATCAAGCAAAACTAAAAAATGTGGGCCATTTGCACCATTCATTGGCATATTTGTTTCTTATTCTTTAATTGCTTCCTCCACAATTGAAACCCCATACAACTACTAAATTTCCATTAATAATAGTCATAATTTGTTGCACAAGAAGAGTTACAAATCAATTTCTTTGGTATGATTTGTTAGCTTCTTTTTTAGTGAAAGACTGTCTCTCAATGCTGAATTTACATACCCATTTAAGAACTGGTGGAAATACTGTTTTCAAGGAGCTCTAATGCCACCACATCTAAGAGATAAGGACATCACCTCTTGCCCACTCGGGTCTCAGAGGAGACTGCACCTCTGCTCTGCTACACGGAGTGAAAAGCAATTATCCATGAGACAGTCAGTGTGCTGCAGAGATGAGGACAAGCTTTGCAGGGAAAGCCGTAAATTGAACAATGCCAATCATGGTGAGGCTGCCCTTCTACATAGGCACCGAAGAAACAAATTCCTGGTGTGAACAGCAGTTTCTTTCCCACGCTGCAGCACGTGACATGCAATGAGTGCTGGTGAACCCAGCCTTGAACAGTGAGCCCTGACCCAGCTCTTATCCATCATGGATCGTGGATCTTTAGAGATTCCAGCCATAGCACACAAGAGTATCCTGACAATCTGCAAACACTTACCCAGAAGAGGTAAATGCACTCACATTAAGAACGTCACTGACTTTAGGGAAAAGATCCACTTGAATTGTGATCCCAACATGCATTTTCATTGCAAGTTCAAGACAATTTCCTTGAATCCCTTACAAGTGATATTACAATCTTCTAAAAGTGTTCTCATTGTACTGACAGGTAATTTAACAATTCATTCTTTATTTACCTTGTTATCAGCACCCTCTATGAAACATGCTGCTTTATATACACAAATGTATCCCAATAATTCAAAGAAGTTTTCATAATTAATTCTTCCTGGTCAGCCTGATGACTAATAAAATATTTACAAATTAAATAAATATCCCATTCTCATTAAAACTATATGTTCAACAACACAATGCAAACAAGAGATGCAACTGAAAGACAAAATCTGTAACATATATTTACAACGTACTCTATTAAATCAGGAAGACCTTTGTAGATATCTTCATCATCAATACTTTCTTCTGTAGGGAAAGGCCTATAGAAAGAAAAATAGCATTGATTACAGACACCACTAGCCTAGTCATATAGTGTATTTCTGTTTGGCTTCCAAAATTTTCACACAGATTATTGAATGCTAATGTGCTTATATGTTCCCCCCTTTCTCTGATGAGCAGTACATGTGTATTTATACTTCACTATGTGGATTGACAATATAATAAAAACCCTACTGGAGACAGTTGTTAATCACCACTAATACACATGATCAACATTTTTCAACTGGAAAAAAATCATCAAAACTTTCAGGTTTGGTCTGGTTGGGAGGGTTTTTGGTTTCTTTTGAAAACAAGAATTTCACAAACTTGGCCAATGTTTCTGATTTTTAGAAGCAAGAAAGAAGGGAAATCCCATTTTGTCTTTACATAAATCAGCACTGCATCAGCTTGGCTTCCAATTCCTGTGTCATGATGATGACACAAGTTCTGCAATACCAGCTGTGCCCCGTTCACCTCCCGTTTCAGCACGAGCAGTACACATAACTCAGGCCCTGCAGTGAGTGTACCAGCGGTAGCAGATACCTTTTGTAACTCCTCAGAGGTCCAGAGCCTTGCTTAGCTGCCCACCTGGCACTCTGGCTTACAGCTAGAGAAGTTCTTAGTGGGGCACACAGCCTATACTGCCTCTAACAACTTTTCCAAGGAGCATCACAGCAAGAGGCATTACTTCCACCATTCCCTATGGCAATAACATACCTTATTCCTGTGCCTAGTGCAATAGGAGTGCGGGAAAGCTTGGAAAGTGTTTCTATCACCTGCAGAAGAAGGAAACAGACTAGGATTAGTTGTAGAACAGAAGCAATAAACCCTTTTGTTCTCTATTGTTTCATTACCAGCAGCACTACTTCAAAACAAATTATATAAAGAGAGACAAAATCTGGCGGTCCCGAGCAGCCAGCTGGGTCTGGGTGCATTGTAAGTTCAGTCCTGCGGACTGCTGGAGACGCTGGTGTTTCTCAGGTGAGCGCAGCGAGCAGGGGCTGCGCTCTGGCGCTCGGCGGGCGGCAGAGGGAGCCAGAGGCCGGGCCAGCGGCGCCGGCCGGAGCCGAGCCCAGCCCGCAGCCACCGCCCGCAGCCACCGCTGCACAGAGCAGCCCCGAACCCCTCCTCACCTCCGGAACACGGCAGCAGCCTGCGAGACCTCATCCTAGAAAAACACCTCCCGAGCCCGCTGAGGTCACACAAAGCGAAGGGCAGCATTGGGAAGGGCAGAACACACACACACGGCCACATACATGGAGTTGTTTTGCGGGCAATTGAATTAATGCAAGACAGACTTGGACTCTGCCTGCCAAGTCCTCTCTGTCATAACCATTTACTCGTACTCAGATATGCAAATCTTATTTGCTAGAGAGAGAAAATGACCCAAAATGACACCCTGCCTGAATTTCCGTACTTCCACTGACAAGGTTTCCCCCGAACTCCTCAGAGGCTTCAGCCTGTATCTTTTCAAATCACAATCCATATTAAGATGAAAAGAAATCTCCAAAGGTTCTTTATCAGCAGTATCAAAATTCAGTACAACAAATCTACACTTCACAGGTATTTGGGAATAATCTCTACAACTCCAGTTGTTTATTTTTGAAGTTCTAATTACAAGACTACCATGACCATAAAAGAGAGTTAAAAGTGCATCTCACAAAGGAAGGAAAATTACATGTCTACACAGGAGAATGACAAAGTAAAAACCATAGAGAAATATCACAAACTACAGCTTAAACTGAAGTTACACAGCCTCCATAGTGAATCATATTTCATAGGCAGATGAGCAAAATTAAGAATTAATGTTAGATTAATTCAGTGAAAGTAATATTTGGAGTTCATTTACGCGGCTGTGAAAATTAATGCCACAAAAATATCTTGCTTTGCCTTACAGCAAAGAGTAATAAAAACAAATAAATATGCTATTAACATAATCAAAGATGGAGGCACATATTTCCCCTCTGAACAGAAGAAACGCAGTATGGTCTGGAATGAACTTTGGAAATTGTGAATAAAAGTTGATTGAATAAATGACAAAACTAATTAAAAACTATTTCATATTAATCAAGAAGTCAAAAGGGAAAAAGGACTCCTTTAACAAGTCTTACTGTTGCAGGGCAGTTCTGGTTTCCGTAGCAGACCAGAACCTGCCCCTGCACACCTGCAAGAATCCCAGCACAGGGCTGCAAGGAGCGCTGAGCCACACCAGACAAGGCGCTGTGGCAAAATGATCTGTCCTGACAATGGGTGGGCACTGACTGGCAAAATCACAGGAGGCTGAATGGTTCTCAAAACAAAGAGAGGCAAGTCTGGTGAACTGAATATCCCTTACTTGTTTCGACATGATATTTCCCAGCGTACAAAAAATCTTTTGCAAACTATTCCACCCACGCAGACCCTTTTCCTTAGAGAGATTCTCACTTATCTAGCATAATCAAACCCAGCAGACATATGGCTTACTCTTCACAGCTAATTACAGTTGCTTCAAGATAACATTAAAAAAAAAAAGCTGTAGACATAAAATTACAAATTTTAGGTAGGTAAGTAGTAAGTGTTAGTCCCAAAGTGTGCTGCCAAGTTACACTTTAGAGCTATCAATATGAATAGGAACAAAAGCAAGATTTGTAAGTAAGAGGAACAGAAAAACTTTTTCAGGAACTGATGTGAAAACTTGGAGGGGGCAGGCACAGAGGCCCAAAATGACACCCACACACACTGGGGAAGCCAGAGAAACATTTACCAGAAAATGTGCAGAGAAAACAACAGAGAAAGGAACTGTGTGACTAGAGACAAAAGAAGACAACAAGAATCTTCCCTGCTCTTAGAACAGAAACCAGTAAGCATTCCAGTCTCTACTAACAATTAGAACACAAATTCAGCTTCCACAGGACAAAAGACAATGCTTACCCATTGAACCACTCCTACTAAACCACAGCTTAAAACAGCACTGTCAAGATACAAACCATGTCTACTGAGGAGCATTTTTCTTACAGTTGTGGTTTCCCTAAAGAATTCTGAGATAATGTTGAGAATACTTACACCAGTAATCACACATGGAATTACCACTTCTGGTCAACACACTACACCAATATCATAAACGTATATACAAATTTGCTCCAACAAAAGGTGGGGCAAAGCAAGATTCTCCTTGCACTTGAAATTTCAGTTCTTTGGTTCTGAGCCACTGCAGAAACAACTAAGAGGTCCAAATTTCAAATTTCATGGGGATTCTGAGAGTTATATACAGATAAACAGAACTTCAACAGTCATTCAGCAAAACAAAGTTAATTGCAGCAAAATATCTGATTTTCAATAAGACAAAAGAAAGACTGAGGAGTTTTTCAGAACAGTGCTAGTTTGAAGCCGTATACAGTTGATATGAGGGAACCTATAATATTGTGCAATTCTGAACTCCAAAATTACCATGTACTATACACATTAAAGTTCCTAACATTCAATTTAGCCCTTTGCATGTGCTTTTTTTGCTTTGCTCTCTTCCTTTCAGCAGAGCTCTAATACCTTTTATGCATTCAACCCTAAATGATCACCCAACTCTATTCCAAAGCAAGGACTCTGACAGATACTCCTGTACTTTGAATGAGGCTTAACTGGATCTCAGTTTAAGTGCAAAAGTAGCACTCCTTGCTCGTACAAAGTTCAGAACAACTGGGATTCCATGCCTGGTGCTGCTCTGCAACAAACAAATGTACAAAGGGCTGCAGAGCTTTGCACACACACCACCACCAGGAACAGTCAGCAAGAAACAGGTACTGAGTAAATATTCCTAATTGACATTCTGGCCAGCTACAACACCCAAAAAAGAAACATTTATACTCCAAAACATCCCACAAGGACTACATTCCTTCACACTGTAAGTTCAATAAATCTATGATTCGCCTGCAGGCAACCTGACACTGGGAGATATTAGCAAGAGACTTCCAGGCATAAAAGGAAGCCTTATTGCACCCACCCCAGTACAGCTCCTTTGCACTGCCTAACACGAGACAGAGGTTAAGCAGGCCTTCAGAAGTCACATCAAAGTCACACTTCAAGAAGATATGAACATCCAAGTTTGTTTTTCAGTACAGAGCCAGTTTATGCAAAATATGACACGAAATTCAAACCTACAGTGCTGGAAGAGGAAGCACACCTCAGCTCACACCCTGGTGAGTGGCTCTGCTCCTCATTCATGTTTCAGGCACTGCTGGCAAGAGTAATGGTTTCACACTGTACATTAACTATTTACTTCATCAGGAACTCAGATTTTTTTGGGTTTTGGCTTGGTATTTATTATGGCTTGACTTACAGTTATAGGTTAGACTCTCCAGTTTATATAAGAACTTTCATATGCCTTGCCAAAACATTATTTTGTAAGTTCCTGCAGCCGTACTCTTCAGTTAATCACATCAGATACTCCTGTGCCTGCTTACAGCAGCAGTACACTAGAGGGACTATGTTACTATTTTCCATGGCAATGGTGTGTCTGAGTTTAAAATGTCCCTTTCTAAAGTATTTTAGTGGTGAGTCTTTTTAATCTTATTTCTTTAAAAAGAACTTGCAAACATGCAGCTAAAGAACAGATTAAGTACATTTCAAAAGTACTTTTCCACTTTTAGAAAAAACAGAAGTAAATAATTTTGCAACTCACTGCCTCCCCAAACAAGAAATAATTCCTGCTACTGACAGGTGCTGTAGGGACTATGCCCACATTTATGTTTCTGATATTGACCTGAACTGAAAATTTTCTGTGACCAACAAACATTGATGGCAACAGTTTCATAGCTTATGCCAGTAAAACCTAGAAAGACTCGCTTGTGGTTAGATCATCAAAGCAGTTACTTGCATGCAGGCACTTAAATCGGAATGTGTTTTCCTAAAACACAGTAAAAGTCAGAGCTCTTGCCAGATCATGGAAAATAAAAAAATCTATTTTATATTATAAAATGACTACTTTTTCTATTATTAAATGCATATAGAAATCCAGTGCTTCTGTAGAACACAACATCATACATTCTCTGCATCATGGGGTGAGGCTCTTATGAGGCCAATTTAAAGTGCCATATATCCAGGACACCTTAAAGCCAGAACTGCCAGTCATGCCCACATGCTGAGTAAGTTCTCATGAAGCTGTGTTCACTCATTCACCAGACTGGTGAGGAGGAGGGGAAAGAGAAACATCATTTTGTGTCTCTGTCACTCAGAGATAAGATGAAAATGCTATATATAAATATATTCTCAAATTACTTATATTAGGAAAGGTTTATCTTTTACTTGTGTAGAGTTTACCAGGCTCTGGACAATCTAAATCAATACTACATTTGGCACAGAAGGGGGTGGGTGGCAGTTGAAATACATATATTAATATGTATTAATATTGTACACCAATCCATCATTAACTTTTGAACCAAAAGACCCCCAGGAACCACTACTTTTCTATTTTGCTCGGTTAACAGATAAAAAAAAAAGAAAATACATGAAGCCAGAGAACTCCAGGGTGATTACACAGCTGCTGATCTAATGAGCATATTATTCCAAGCAAAGCACGTTCATAAGTTAAATTGAACATTTTCTCTCCATCTGCCTTGTTCGGGTACCGTGTTAGTAGTCCATGTTGGTTTAGGTTAGTTTTAATCAAACCACAAGCCTCTAGGGAAGCAGAAAGGATGAGGGCTTTTCATAAGGGCAAAATCAATGCAGACTCCTTGAAATTAAAAGAAAGAAGGAAAAAAAAAAGAGAGAGAGAGAGAGAAGAAAAAACCTGACCTAAAAGCAAACCTTTGTTTCACATACTCACACCTCTAACAGGCCCTTAAAAACAAAAATCAGATTTCAAATGCCAGCTGTGCAAATATGCCTCTACTAAATACTGTTGTGGCATGCCCTGAAGTGTCAAAGCCATACAGACACAAGGATGTGAAAGACAATTTACAGCCCTGGCACCTGCACCAACACCTCCCTAGGAGCAGGACAGACTGCAGAGCTCCAGCAGGTAGAAATGTCATCATCTGTGTTTCATTACACACAGCTTCAGGTATAGCTATATCCTGATTTTTACCTCATTCAGATATGAAATCCAGCCTTTAGTGAGGAGAACTGATAAGGGCAATCCAAAGGAAAGGCACAAATTGACTTTCCACTGGGGTAATCACCAGCTGTGGGATGCTGCCTGTTTTCTCACTGACACCACCTTCAGCCATGCTGATTCTGGCTCTCTCATTGTCCATGTCCATGCTTCCATTTCCACTGAACTACACCCTGAGAAAACACATCTGAGGACCACTTCATCCCTCTTTCCCATCAGGGCTTAGCACTGGCACAGGAGCAGTAAGGAAAACAGACCGACTGTCCCAGGGAACCATGGCAGAGAAATTCACAACCCCGAGCCCAGTCTTTGTGACTGACGGGAGCCTGCCAGCAACTGTGAAAAAAAGGTTTGAAACCAGGTGCCAAATGCTTTCATGCAGAGGCAGCGAGGGTACAGTTGCTGTTAGAGCTGGTTTTGGCAGTCATGCACGTTTCCTCTGAGCACTGAGCCCCAGCTCCAGCTGTGCGAGGAGAGCTCAGAGGTGCTGTTGTGCTGCAGGGGGAAGGCTGGCTGGCTCTAGGCATGCAGATCTTCATACCCTACACGCGTTGCCCTCGGGAACGCTCATCTTAGATGCATTCTCCCTAGTGTTAGTGTCTCCACAATGAAGTCAAAGGAAAGATTCTCCAGAATGAAAAAAAAAAAAAAAAAAAAAAAAAAAAAAAGGCAAAGACAAAAGACAAAAAGCCTGCTGGGTGTTGCCGATGTGTTCGTAGATAAGCTAAATACGGAGATGCAAACGGCCGGCACTTCAAAAGTCCCGGGGAATCAACAGCTACAGAAGACGCGACTTTTCCTCCAAAGTCTTCTAAGAAGAAGTGAGACAGGCAGTTTGGAACCAGGAAGGCAGACAAAGCTTGTAGAACATAATTTTTACAAACCACTCAAAGATATGAGGACGGATGACCTGATGTCCAAAAGGACAGGTTGACACCAAGAATATTTACCCCCTTTTGCACACTGAACATTTCACTCCTTTTATCAGAGTGACAACTCTGATTGTGCCAACTCTGGAACTAGAACAGTGGGACTGGCTGACAGAACTGCACACATGAATCCCAAATATTAAAGGATGAAAACCAAAACCGAACGCTCTCCAGAAAACTGTAAAACTCAATACCATAGTTATTAGAACTATAATGAACAAGTCTTGACTAATCAACCAACAATGAACACAAATATATATATTTTTTTTAAAACAATTTTTTCAAATTTTAGGACTCTGACAAGGCTGCAGTTGCTAGTCCAAAAGCAAGCAAGGTTCCCTAGATAGCTCTGTTCTTTACAGGGAAATGAAAAAGTTTAAATTGCACAAGCAGCACAGTCCAGCTCATCCCTTGGTTCATTTTGTCCACAAACCCGAGAGACTTCCTAACGCAAGCATAGAGGGAAGGAGTTTGAGCAGCTGCTTCCTGTCTGCAGCTCGTGGTTTTGATTCTTTGAATACCTCCCAGCCCTCACCATGCCTTCTGGGGGTGTTAAGTTTGGGGCTGGTATTTTGGTTGGGTTGATTTTTTGGTTTTTTTAAGACCTTGCTTAAAGAATGGCAACCTTACTTTAAGTACTGCTGTGTTGTAAACACTGCAACTAATAGCATAAGTGCAGACTGCCTCAGAGCATGCTGTTCTTCTAAACACAGAACTGGAGTTTGTCCTTTCTGGGGTATTTACTACACTGCAGGTTTTGCATGGAGGGCAAAAGAATAATCCTAGGACAGCACTGCAAAACCTATCTGCTACTAAGTCATTCCAGTTCCCTTGAGAATAAACACTACAAGGGTAACCAGAAACAGCATCTTCGAGCTGTATTCAGCTTTGATCAAGTGCTTGTTTTCAAACCTTTTTCAACACTCTTACTGATGAGACCATAATTTTTACCATATTTCACACGGGTCACAACAGTAATCAACCATGAAAGAAACATTTTTCCTGCATTTAAACAGTATGTTTTATTATAATTTTTTTTAACCTCAAGGTAAGCATTCCTTTTTAAATCCCTAATCACTGAACAGGAACATTATCAAAGGTGTTCGGACTTCGGACGTGTGGGGGTTTTTTAGCAGGAAAGGATCTCAATCAGTGTTGTGTGTTTTCCAAAGTTACATTTCTTTTGTCCTTGTCCTTTAACAGATTTCAGAAAAGAACAAGCAAATTCTCTAAGCTGCAGCCACCAGTTTGTACATTTTTTATATACATTTTGGGTGTTCGTGACCTTGGATGTTTAAAATTGGCATACAGATATTTTAGAAGGAAATGAGTGCTTACATATTGATTACTGACTGCACCTCCAATACTGTTTTAGGTATGCATCCTGCAGTTTAAGTGACATGTGGTTTCCTCACTCCCACTGTGTTATTTCACTTTAATATTTAAACATTCTTTGTCAATTTTGATCTTTGCAAGAACAATACTCAGAGAAGGCTACGCAATGGAGTTTTTCTTCCTCTCTTCTGCTTGAAGCAGAGGAAGAATTTTTCTTCCTGTCTTGGGTGAACCAGTCACTTCCCCACTTCTCCCTTTTCTGAGTTGACTTTAACCATTGACTACACAAATTTAATTAGTGCATGGCTTTGCTTAGTGGTACCAAGTCACACCTGAACCATTAATTGAATTTACTCCAGTACACAATCAATGAAGATAGGAATATTTATTAGGCATAAAAGCACACTGTATATCTACAAGAAAAAAAATTCCCCTCCACAGTGCAAAGGGAAGTGAGTTGTTCTCTTTGCTGCAGTTACCCTCAGCTGGCTCACAGTGGCTCACAAAAGCCCACAGCAATCTTTCAGGCCTCACACTCTTAGGAGATCTCTCTAGAAAAGACACAGATTCAATCAGCCCAACAGAAAAGCACTCGCCTCCAACACTACAAAAAGATACACAGTAAATAGGATGGCATAACTCAGACATTTCACTGTCTTCTACTCATTTTAAAAACCATCAGCTTTGATATGGGATTGAAAAAAATTCAACTTGAGAAGACATTCTGCAACAGAAGTGGCATTGTCAGCTTCTATTGAAACTCTCTAAGAGCAGTGGTTTGGTTTCCTCCCTAATCATCTGTTCATTTAGATTTAAAAAAATATAAAGTACACTTGTAGTAGTAGAAGAAAATATGCAGAAAACTACATTCCCATCATGTTCGTACCCAATTCTCCTTGAGCTGGACCCTTATACTATAAAGTACAAAATGAATGAGAGAAACTAACTTGCTGTTTTTATTTTTTACTGTTTAATTATTGTCTTATTACCTTGAACATGCAGCAGCTTGCAGATGGTATTATCTATGTGCTACACTTCCAAAATGTCACTGCAGAACTAAAGAGAAAGTGGGATTGATTCCTCTCCTTTTCAATGGTTTTTTTTAAGTGTTGTTCTTTAGCTTTCACTTGTCTGGAGGTTGAAAAGAACATTCTGAGGTCTTAAAGTCTGTGATAGGGATCTTAGTATATATTTTAGATGTAGATACTGTGCTAAATATGAGCAAACCAGAGATACCTATCATTAACCATACAGTGATATTTACAATTAAGATGTCTCCTGGAATTTCACAAGCTCTGCTGACTGCAGAAACTTTTGTCCTCTACTTTGTGCTCTTCACCCACTCTTCTAACTCAGCTCTATGGTTGGTCATAAACCACATTTGAGAACTGATAAGCAGACACAGAGGGAGTTTCTTAGGATGTTATTCTGAAGGGCAGGTAAGGTCCACTGCTCGTTTCCCGGTTCTGCCACATCAAGAGGCATTCTGCCACAGTAGAGGGAGTAACCTCTGACATTAATATTCCTCTTAGAGCACACAGGACTCTACCTCACTTTTACTCTACAGGGTTTATGGGCATTTGTTGTGGAATTGTGCTTAAAAGTGTTTGTGAAAGGGCACAGGACTGAACACATCCCAGATTGGTAACAAGTCATAAAACTTCATCTAAGGCCAACTTCAGTCCTCCCTACTTACAATAAAAGCACACATGAGTTCAATGAAACTCTTGACATGAATTTAGTTGGGTACTGCAGTCCAATACAGTGAGTCCAAACCAAACCCAATATCCCAAGCATTACTGGTCCTGCTCTGGTCAATCTCAGCGGCAGCCCGCAGTGAGCAAATGCAAGAGCCAACTGCAGCAAGCAGATGCACCCAGAAAACACACCAGAACAGGTCATGCTTTGTGAAAAACAGGCTCCCACAGCATTTGTAGTCAATGCAGAAAGGCATTTTGGGAAGATAAAACTCAGAAAAAAAATATTGCAATTAGCCAACACTGCATAAGTGGTTTTTTCAAACATACAACATGAAAGATAAACCTTGTCTTATACTAAGAATTCTCCTAGCATTTTGTCATAGACACTATGATCTCAATGAAAGGCACTATTTGTGCTAGAGTGTTAAATTTCTGTAGGTCAAATATTGCAGGGGGGATTTCAAACTGAAAGCTGCAATTCATATCCAGCAGCAATGTGAAGTACACCTCTACCTTCTTCATTTTTTCCATCAAACATCAAATTTAAAACCAAGATAAAAATATATACAAACGGTTGAACATTAAATTGCGTGGAACAGCCTCAATGCTGAATTTTTTAAAAATTATTCAGCATTACAGCTTGTAATTTTATCGCACACTACCTCTAATGTTTCTTAAAATTCTGTTCCTCAACATATTTTCCTTTTTTATTTGGCAGGTACTAATGTTACTGCTCACAGGTATTTCCAACAGCACAAAAATTCCCTTACTGCACTCATACCAAAAATAGTAGCAATGAAACCAGCTTAACTGAGGTGGATCCATGAAATATAATCTTCTGACAACAGCAAAGTCTGTTTTGGAGAGAAAGATTTGGAGAGACAGGTTTGGGGAATAAGAGATGTCAACAGGAGAAAGATGTGAGAAAGTTGAAGGAAGGAGAACAAGGTGCTAGAGGAAGAGGAAAAATAGTCAAAAGTCTTAACGTAGTTATCTTCTGAAAGGGTTTGAAATCAAAAAAACATCACCTCAAAAAGTAGAAAACAAGGTGAGGAAACTGAAACCAAACCTGTAAAGTGAATTAAACATAAAATAAGAACAAAGAAAGTAAGAGTTCCCTTCATGGTAATTTGTTAAAAATAAAAAAAGAGATGATCCATTTTTTCCACCAAAAGGAACAAAAATATCAACATCAAAACTTTGCAAGCTGCATTAACACTGTTTGCTTTTATTGCTGTAGCTGAGGTACCTACAGCATGCAGAGCGCACACAATGGAGATTTTGTGAGGTGTCTGGATAAGGTGAGGACAAGACACAGTCTAGATTTAGATTCAGCTTTCAGAAACTTTAAATCACTGCTCTTTGAGGATAATACAGCCATTAAAACCACTCTCATCCAATACTTTTATGCTGTAGCCTATGGAGAAATGCCCTTAAGACCTGTATATAACAAATGATAATTACTGATTTTATATTAAGATGAAGGTCTAGTTGTTGGTCAAAATGAAGTATTACATCTATAACAAACAGGCTAGGCTACTGCCAGACAAATTTAAGTTTTCAGTGGATTTTTGATTACTGATGTACTTTGGTTTCCCACTGTCTGTGACAGTCTGAATATGCACCACACGGTCCCATCTTCAGAACAACTCTCCTTCTACAGCTCATTAAGATCCAACCGAGCAGGCAAGGAAAATGACTCCTGACAGGATGCTCTGCCTTGCTGGTTCAGGGCTCCTCTGTCTGTGAGAGGCTGCACAGAAAGGGCCCAAGAAGTACTGCAGGGATGGAGACGTACACCAGACTGCAGGGCAGAGTGTGAGAAAGGCAAAGAACGCAGGCAGCAAAGGAGACAAGGCAGTGGTGAAGAGTAAACAGCAACTAACCACAGAAAAATAGTTTAAACATGAAGTGATGAAAGCCTAAGTAGGAATGATCAGATTGCATTCTTTGGGTGTCAGGCAAGGGTGAGCACAGGGCAGCACCAAGAGGCAGGCATGGAAGAAGGAAATGAGCAGCTCTGCTGCCCAGAGCCTGTGGTCAGAGCGCTCTGCTACTTGCTGTGGTTATGGCTTTGTTAACCCAAAGTCTGAAAGTGGCACCTTTTTCTAGTATTTGGCAGACTGTTCAAGACAGAGGTGGATTAGTCACTTCCACAGGAGAAACAGATGTAAGGAATTACCCAGAAGCCCCACAATTTGAATAGAAATATTCTCATGCACTCCCATTTAACTCTGTATCCAACATCAGCATGGTTCATCTAATTAATAATACACACAAAGGCAAGATTTAAAATCAGTTTTGTTGTGACTCCTACAGATTCCAAATTCATACCACCCAGTTGTGGGTGGCAAATCGTCACTTAAAAAAACCCAAAATATAAATGTGAATTACTTTGTAAAAGTTCAAAAATCAAAGTACATGTTACGCTCAAGTTCCTAGTGTTCAAGTTCTTTCACTATATCTTGGCTAGATGCATGCTAGATATAGGAAAATTACTCTTTCCTGTGGTCTGAAAAAGAGATGAATTCATATTCCAATTTATTTAATTTTATAAGGAAATGTCCATAGAAAGGGAGACAGTATTGAGAATTTTATATCAGATGTCTGGTCTAGAATCCACTTTTTCCATGACAAAACAACATGATAAAATGTGTTAGTAATATTAATATAAATTAAAAGATTTATTCTAATTTAAAGCAAATCTGTACTAATTTGGCCAGGAAAAACCTGTTTGTTTTCTAATATGGTGTGATCATGCTTTTAACAAATATTTTTTTTGCCACAAAAAAAGCAACTGAGAAAAACCATCTTATATCCAGCCTTCAAGTTAGCATATACAAAAAACTGGACCTCACCATTTGAAAAATAGTATGATGACATTTTTAATCAGGTGGTTTAAAAACTTTAATTAACTCCACTGAGTTAATTGAACTTCAAGATTCCTAATGAAGCTTGTTTACCAACACCCAGATTGTTTCTCACAGATCACAGACTACTACAGTGTCCAACCACTACTTCAGGTACTCAGTTGGTCTCAACTTTCCTTTTAGTTAGCTGAAAAACTCTAAGGGAGGTCCTTCCCAAATCAAAACACCAAAACTCAGTCTCAGAATAAACTCACAGCTACATCACTCAATATTTAGTAGAGCAAATAAGTTCACAGAGAGGCTGCCATATACACAAGGGATGCCATACACACACAATAATCCCAACAAATGTTTGTGTGTGTATATATAGATAGATCGATAGATAGACAGTACTTTTCAAACAAGCTGGTGGTGACCAAAACATGATAAAATAAGAAACTGCAACAGTCAAGTAAACAATCTAAAAAATGTGCACAGCTATTCTTGGCTAGCCACTTCTTCCAAACAGCTATTAATTTATTATTTAGTATCTAAGTGAGGAAAGTATTTGAAAGAAAACTTGAAGGTAAAATAGATATTAAGAAATTATATTATTCCTTGTTCCACTGCTTTTGAAGGCATGAATGCATCACAAGGGATCATTCCACTGCATGGCAACTACAACCTTTTATCAGGACTCTGACAGTGATAATATTTAGACAAGTCAGCTGTTTGAACAGGGCTGCCACAAGCTTAGCATTGTGTCCCTACCTCATGCCATGTGTTACTCTCCAAGGCTTCTGTCACCTCCTGGTGATCTCCCCGAGCCCAGACACAACTGCCAAGGTAGATTCAGGTACAGCAGTCAGAGCACACAGCTGAGGTGTCTCATACCACTCAGGAAGATCATTCTATTTTTGTCTAGCACTGGGGGAGGAAAAACCTACATTATGCCCTACTGAGTCACTATGCAATCAACAGCATCTCTTTAAACTGAGCTGTGAGTTTTGGACAACAGTGAAAGCTGAATGGGAATTAGTGTAAAACTCCCCAACCCACCAGTGACCTACATTCAATTTTTCACTCTACTCTCCTTCAAGGGCGCAGGCAGTAAACCCTCCCTCAAGTAATCTACATATTTTGGTTAAAAAATGGATTACATAGTACATTGAATTATGCAGCTCGAAGCAATTAGCCACTGCAAGAAACACACATCATGTGCTTCCACAATGTCACTGATGGAGTTTTGCTCAAATTAGTTCTACTTTACAAACACTTTAACCTTCCAGCAATGTAAAGCTGATTTGGGGAATAAATTTTACTTATGTGAACTAGCCCTCCATTGGCTTTTTCAAAGTAATTCTGTGAAGTGTTCCTTACACGCCCCCAGAAAAAAATGGGATCTAGTTGAAGACCTAAACGTAACCTACTCAAACTTACATATAACTTTAATTTGGCAATTTTATCATATTAAGGTTAAAATTTGTGTTTGAAAATATGCTCAGAATAGTGCATTCCAAAAATTCCAACAATATTCTTTTGACAGTCCTTTCAGTCTCGCACTGCATTACACAGTATAACTATGACCTAAGGCTCTTCACAGGCTGCTCTAGAGACACTTCCTGGCACATCACAGTTTTAAACTCTGAGTGAAAACTAAGGTTTTATTTACTTGTAGAGGTTAGCAGTAGCTAAAGTGTGCCATTCAATTTCACTTTTGCTAATATTTTGCAAATACTTCATTTTCCAGTACTGTTATTTCTTCTGTAATATTACTTTCTACTTAGCAACTGTCATTAGTTACAACTGTTTCTAAACACACTGCTAAGTTAATCAGCTAATAGATTTATCATAAAATTTTACACTGAATGATTTAGTTATTGAATGGTTTGTTTGGAAATTAAATCCTCAGTGTTCAACTACCATTGTTTCACCTTCAAAATCTCATTAAGAAAGCCATGAAAATGCAAACAACCTGTTAATTAGAACTTTTCCAAATAAATCTCATTTCATGCATCAAAGTTTCATCAACAACATTTAAGACCCAAAACCTACAATCCCACATTTCAGCCATAACATGTTTTGACAAGAAAAAGCCACATCCCCAAATGTTTCAGTGTTTACACAGAAAGATGCATTAATTTTCCTAGCAAGATAGTCTTTGTGATCTAATCAAATACAATGTAAGCTTTTCAAATTTATAGATAAATACATTGCAATACATATTCTGACATTTTTCCACTACCCATCTATTCAAGTATCCATGCTTTTCAAAGGCACGTGGAGTGGAGCTGACATTTATTTGTATCACAATTATTGTGTCAGAATTAAGAACCAGACAACACAATCTTGATTAGCAAACACTTCTCTAGCCTTGTCACCACCTCTAACACACTTGCAAACCTCTCTCATTAATTCATATCTATTTCCTTTTTATGAAATACTCAAACAGTGTTTCCTGCTGCAAACCACTCACTGCAGCCTTCACTTTCTACTCAAGTTGGACAGAAAAAGCAGTGAATGAATTTACAAGCAATCTAACTACCAGAGCATGCTTCAGATTAAACAAACCCTGAGCTTTTGATACTTATAAAGAAACAAGCAGGAACTACTGGACTTTTCCATCAAGTACACTCCTGCTTTCCTTGGACCTCCCAGCCATCCAGAGCTGAAAGCAGTCACACCCCTGGCTGCAGGATGAGGGGGATCTCTGCAGACTGAGAAGAGAAATCACGGCCTGCCTGGCCTCCCCCAGCATAGGAGGAACTCCCAGGTGTGGCCCAGGATGTCAGCAGCAGCTCCTCTTGGATAATGCTCCACACGCCTGACTCCTCAAAGGAAACAGCGACACTGCCTCGGTGATGCTTTAAACCACATCGCCCTCGCTGCCAATCTGTGCCTCTGGGGCAGACTTCAAGAGCAGCCCCATCACTCTGATGGAGGCTTAGCACAGACATTCTTCAAGCACGTTTCAAACTCATGATAAAAAAAGAAAGGGGGAAGAAAGGCAGAGGGGAGAGGGCAGAGTTAGGAGGCATCTTTCAGTACTTCAGATCATTCCAACCAAAAAAAAAAAGAGGAAGCAAAAACCAAACTTGGTAATTATACTTAGTAATTCTCTAACTTTTTCTTACTAGAATGGAGCAATGAAAGAAATGAAATTTATTCTTTTGTAACTATGCATGATAATATATCAAGCCAATTGAACACCTGTTGTCATCATTAACTCGTACAACAAAAGATTTGGCAAGCAACACGGGGACTGCTAAATATTGAAAGTTGTTCAGTTCTCAACACCATTCTCACTTTTTTGCGCTTCTTTGCCTCCTTATCTTTCATTTTTATCAAGATACAGTCAGCTAAGCTTCAAAATGAATTGCAGGAAACAATAAGAAAAGCAGCTAAGAGTGCAACACTGTATTCTAGGTAATTCATAGCGCTGCTTGGGTCAGCCTCTTGCTCAGACAGAAGGACAGGCACAGAGTATTAGGAAAGAACAGTTTTACCACCACCATAATAATTAAGCTTAGCTTGATGTAATCAAAGCCCTTTAAGGATAAACCAGTAAGAAACTGAATATTTTTTATTTGGGTCCTGCACAAAATCACTTCCCATTGTAAACGAGATGCCCACTTTACTACTACTTTTGAATAAGCATCCTATTGTATCTTGAACATGACCACCTTATTTCAAGACAAAAAAACATTTCCTACCCTTCTTTGGCAGTGAACAATTTCACTGCCACAGGAAAAAAAATTACACACACAAACCTCTTCAAAGTTGAGATGAACTTCATCTGCAAATCACTCATTTATTATCTTCAGGTTTTATCTGTAGTTTATACTACTGTTATTTAGACCAGTATTTGTAAATTGTGGAAGTCTGGGTTTAAGTGCCAGTTTCACCATCACCTTCTGGTTACTGAAATGCTTGTATTATAAGCACTGCAGGGAATTAATCAGGTTTAAAAACACTCGTATAAACAAATGTGAAGGTACAAGTCTTAGAACCTGTCAAAGCTATTTATTCTTCAGTTCTCCTCTTCCTCCACAACTTCTTTCACCTCAAAAGGAATGTAAACTACCAGAATTCAGTGTTATGAGCTCACTGTTCCTCAGGATAGGTCAGTCAGAGAGATAATATTCAAACAAGATAATCTTAAGAACAAAGAAACAAGCACAGAAACTCAGCATCATTTTCTCATATTAACAGTTTCTTGTTAACCTTGGCTTTCTAACTGATAACATTTGCTGAAAATTTGAACAGAACTACATCAGAGAAGAACAGAAATATCCCAAGCACTCCCTTGGATGACAAGTTTTCATTCATGATTAGATATTTGTGATGCATTTAACACTTCATTATGTGGTAAAACCCAAACACTATTGTTACCCTTTTCATCAGCTGCAAGCAAACATCACAACTTGAAAAGACAACAGATCTGAGAGAAAATAATAAAAATCCATTTTGAGATACCAGTGAGGTAATAGTCCACTAGTATTCTAGAACAGAAACCTGCTAGACCATAATCCTGAAATATTCAGACCTAAATACATATGCTCATGCAGAAGCTATAAGCTCTTATCAATGCTTTTAGGTTTATTGAAATTATATGCCTAGAAATTTGTAGTCTACTTGGCAATGACCACTGCCACAAAGAGTTACAGAAAAGGACACTAAATTTATCTAGCATTGGTAATGGTTTCCCCAGTTGCACCATGGCAAACCATTTCTGCAAGTTTTCAGAGATGTTTCAAAAAGGTGATTCATGAGCTATACCATTACTCACCCCACATCTTCACCCACCTCAACACTTCACCCAAAGCTATGATTTATGTTCTTTGGGGTTGGAAGTGATTGTTTGCAGTTTGGCAACAAGCTAGTATTTTCTTGCTCATTTGGTCCAAAGCATCTCCATGGAGAAGGTGAAACCTGTCCATTTCTTCTGTTTCCTCCACATGCAGAAGTACATCTTGGAAAAGTTCCAGTGTCATTCATCCCAAACCAGTCCATCTCACTGAAATGCTACTCCTGAAAGCATTTTACAGCTAGTTTCTTGAGCAAACCATTAAGCTTTTTTTTTTTGTTGATTTATTTTACAACTAAAAGAGCTCAGACAGTGAAGATAGAGCTCTGCTTCTAACGATAGGCATGTTTTTATCAGTTCAATCTCTTTCTTCATTTTAATATCTTTACAGAAAGGTAGGATGTTTTAGCATGTTCCCCATGTTCTGCAGTTACCATATAACTTTGAGTTAAAAGTGATTATATTTTGCTCTATTATCACACTGATTAAATTCAGCAAACAAAATATGCAACAACTGCAGATAATCTCAATCAGTTTTACTGATGATTTTTTAGATACTTTTCCTCCTCTCTTTTCCTGGAAGGGTATATAATTTTTTATAGTAACAGTTGCTTTTTGTTGTGTTGATTTTGGTGTGTGTATCTCATGCACATCTGCCCAATCTTCCTGGAATCCATTAAACCTGAGGGAATACTGACACACCAGGATTCTCAGCTCCAGCATGACTTCCTCCTGCATCATTGCCCAGATTTCCTTTGCACTAAGGGAGCGACTAAAATGATCACCAACTACGTGATTTGAGTGCAACTCAATATTTTCACAGTAGTTGCTTGCTTTTACATAAATCAGCCTTTTAAGTGTCACCAGAGTGAGTTACACTAGACATAATGTTATATGCTTTTAAACAATTAGGTACTTATTTCATTGGTGGCACTTGATATTTGATCTCCTTGTTTTCTTTTTAAAATCACAATTGAATATTGTACATTATTTCTAGACATCTGATGCAGGATCCCTACAAGGGGGATTGCTATGTTCATATTAGATCAGTTATATGATAAAAACATTCCATGCTCAGCTAAATATTCTTTAGGAAATTTAAAAGCAGAGCACACAAAAGGTACTTTTCTGACACTTTCTGGACACCATTTCTCCCCCACAGGAGCCCAAACACAGCTCTGGGAAGCCAGAGAGCATCTGTTGACACCCGAACTAATCCTCATATTCCCATTTCTGTAACACATTATTACCAAGTTCCTTCAGAGAATAGGGATAGCAACAATTTGTTGTGGTGCACCAAGCAACAAAAGCTGCTGTGGGAGGAGCGTGCAGGGCTCCAAGCTGAAGGAACAAGTACCAACAGCATTTGCTTATTCTGGCACACAGGTAGAAAGGAAGAATCTGACAACCCTGCGGTAGTGAAAAATGACTCTCCAGCATGGAATTCATAATGAAAACACTGTCTGGCACCTCCAGTGTGTGGGAGAGCACTTCATGCTCTGTCAAGAACTTAATGCAGCAACAATGAAATTTACTGATAGAAAGGTGAATGAGTGGGAATGGCTGAATACCATAGAACTCCAAGAAAATCAAGCTATAAATAGTTGTAAAAGGCACGATTTAAAGAACTTTCCTATTCCTGTGTAATGTGTGCCCTCTTTTTTCAAGCACAGTCAGTCTAAAAATAAGAAACTGTGCTGTTGTATTTGAAACAGAAGAAAACTCCTCTTGGAACAACAAATATCAATATTCATACAGAATGTACAAATACACATTAAACACACATGAGGTTACCCCGCTTCCATTTCTTAACCTATTCTTTAGCTATTTACATGTTGCTACTTCAGCTTCACCTCTGATTCCCATCCACTTCACATGCACCCTTCTTCTCTAATCACTGAGAGATCAAAGTCTCTGCAAAGTGGAGCACAAAGTTCAAGTCAAATTTTCATACATTATGTCAAAGCATCTGGAAACAGCTCATTTACCTCTAACTATTAAGTGCAAATTTCACCATTACAACAAACATTTTGTAACCAGTATTTCACAAGGCTGTTAAAAATCTTATTACTATATTGGCAGGATAGAGCTGCTACTTCTACATTGCTCTGGGTTTGTCTGCCATTTTCTTTAAGGAGTTGAAAAAATATGAGAATATTTCAAAAAATACGAGAATATTTCAAAAAATACAATTGCCTTCACCGGGTTTGTCACCTTATTTTTCCCTCTTCAATCTTACTTCCTTGAAAGCATACTGTTCATTTAGAGCTGACACATTTCTTTTGTTCCCTACACTAGCACGTTTAAATAGTCACTGAAGTCTGTCATACTAAACAAAACATCCTGCCCTAAGATGACAGATTCAATAGTAATTTCTTTATAAATTAAACTGAAGACTTAGAAGTAACAGATAAGGTTTACAGAGCCACCTCAGCAACAGTTTATTTATATCTTACCACTAATTAGTACTTGCCAGCTTCTGACATCTAAAGACAGCTTCCAGTACATTCAAATTCATAAAAGGCTGTAGGTAATGCACACACTCATCACATCACCTGAATAAGAGTTTGGAAAATCGTTTTTGAATCATATTCTACTTTTTGTTTGCACCTGTAATCATTTTAAGATCATTCATATTTTGTACACATTCAGAGAGTGTAGTTCAAAGAATTCTTTTTGAAATATCAGGATGACTTGGTTGCAGCAGCAGGAAAAATCTGCAGCACTATTTTTTGGCCTTTTGCATACATACAACTTCTGTTCAAGGCAGCTGGAGATATACAGCTGTATTGCAGTTGTTTTTCACAGGAAAATATAATGAAGGGGAAAGTTGAAAAGCAAAGAACAACTTGAAAAAAGGACACTTTCCTATTCTCACCACTGTTACTAACAATCAGAATTTCCAAAGTAGTAGATATATTATCAGACATGCAATTGAAATCTCACACCGCCTCAAGATATTTTCTGCTAACTGTACAAACAATACATGTAAAGGCACACAAAATAACTCAGCATACCTTTTCTTTACTTGCAATTTTACTAATACTGTTGCCATTTTTCCTTCCCTTTCCATGGATGAAGTTCACAGCCTCTTTCGGAAGCTCACAACACACTCCTTTGCCCAGGCTATAAAACAGACAGCTCAGCCCTTCTGAACACTGCTCATGCCAAGCTCCACTTGTGTGTGGCAAGTTTCCACACAAGCACCCAACGGGAACAGCTGAGCAGCAGAGCCATCAGAGCCTAAAAGCTGCCCAACTCCACCACTGCAAGGGCTGCACAGCCCTGTTCAGCTCAGCAGAGCCACCAGGCACCTCAAAGCTGCTCAATTCCATCACTGCCAGGGCTGCACAGCCCTGTTCAGCTCAGCAGAGCCATCAGGCACCTCAAAGCTGCCCAACTCCACCACTGCCAGGGCTGCCCAGCCCTGTTCAGCTCAGCATCTCCACCTCTGCAGGAGCAGCTGCCCCCCTGCACAGAGCTCTCCTCATGAGAGAATCCCACACAGCAGCACCTCTCAAATTTGTCACTGTATTTTCACCTCACAGCTTTCCAAGAAAGGTGGCCTAGACTAGAGAAGTCATTGCTCAGATGCACTAAAACTGGAAAAGAAGTGCCAGGGATAATTAACCTATTTGTGCTATGTGGTGCCCGCAAACAGGAAAAAAAAAAAAATCCATGTCTCTACAATTCAAATTTCAGAAGAGAAATTAAATACCAAGTATCATGGATGGAATACAGGGCGTTTTCAACCAGTTATTCTACTTACATAAAGTCACATTCCAAAATAAATTGTGTTACAATTACATATCAAGGATACCAGAAACATTTTTGGGTTAAATTCACCATTAATTCAGAAACTGGTTTTGCTGGGTATTCAATGATGCAGCAAGAAAAATTTGCACTGTAAAATCTTTCTTTAAAACTAGACTGCATTAAAAACAGGTTATCTTTACCTGGCACAAAATGTGAAACTTTCAGCAAGTCATTACAATATACAATATGAAAAAATCCAAAGACTCGAATCAAGCATTGAGATATCTGACTTAAATATCTTAAACAGGACCTTGCTAGTGCACCCAAAAAAACATAACTGACAATTTTAAATTCATCTGCTACTTGCACAATAAAAACAAAAATAAATCTCATTTTTAATGAGCCAAATTTGTACAAAAGGACCATATTTTAACAAAAAACTCTGTCTTAAATATGATTTATGAGCACAAGATGTTCAGTAACACTGAAGAACAAAATTACCAGGTTATCTATTTTAATGCTCAAAGGACTTAAAACCAGACAAAAGATGGAGAAATATAATTAGATAGTTCGGTTAATGATAACCACTGTGCCATTTCAAACAATCATATTGCAGCCCTAATTCATTCTTGCACTCTTACATCATCTTTACCTCTATGTCTATTTATAAAAAGAATAGTGCATAAAAATCAGATAGTAAAATTATGATCTCTTAAACCAATAATGCTTAAGATATACTACATTTGAATAAATAACTATTTTTAGTGCTACTTCAGGTAATATTTAGACATTTTCCTGTGAAATTAGGGTAATGATACTATGACTCAAAAGCAGAAACTGAAGTTGAACTAAACACACGTTGGCAATGACAGATCAAACAGATATGTAGGAGGCTGAGCAACAGACTGGAAAAAGCTTTACATATAGAATAAGTAGTCAAACTTAGAGAATAAACTGTAAATATACTCTGTAAATTAGAATAGTCACATTAACCTATCATAGCTGTGTCTGAGATTTACAGTGGGTTAGGAAAAGAAACAAGTAACTGTCAAAAAACAGTTTCACAAAGGCAAATGACCTGGGTGAATTTCAAGCAGCTGAGAGTAAAGAACCATGCTCTGTGCCACACGGGCTCACAATGTGCAGGCCCGGGGTTTCCGAACCCACGCCACTTACGCCAGTCATTTCACCAGACACCACTCGCCCACAGTTTATCTTCTTCCATTTCATTTCCCTTCAACTCAGCATCTTTCAAACCATTCATCTTGGCTTTTCACACACTGGGAACTTTCCTGCCAAGCATTTTTCTCTACCCGTTATTAACCCCTTCAACACAAACCTGCTTTTTCTTCTTTCTTAATTCTTCCCCACTATGCTTTTCATAATGAATGCTCATCCATTAGTCACAACTTCTGTATCACAGCTACCAAAAAAGTCTTCTATGCACAACAGAACACAGGTGTTACTTGGGATATAATGAAGAGCATCCTTACCTTTCCAAAATCTCTCACGTCAAACAAATCAAATGCTTCAAAAAGTTCACTCTTCTTCATTCCAAATATTTCACAACAAGCCGAAAGAAAAGTCCTTATATTCTTCAAGCAGAGAAACTAAGGGGAAGAAAAGAGAAATGCTAAGTGTCAAATGTGTCAATTATAGTGAGTCAAAGTGAGCAATATATGTGCTCACTTTGGTCACAAACACACCATATAATTCACCAATGAAATTATTTGTGACTCAGCACTTCCACTATGTTCTGATCCTCCACTGGTCCTAAGTCAGTCATAAAGGTTTTCTCCAGACTCAAAAGCATTAACGAAATTTGGAGCAGACACTTTGTGAACAGGAACTATTTTCTATTTTTTTACATTAAAAAAAATGTGACAATACAGTACTAGATACATAATAGTCTAAAGACAGACTTACTTTCCAGCTCCCTGCAGACAGCACAGAACAAAACAAATAAGTTATCTTAAAAAATTATACTAATATATGAAAGTTATTATTAATGTAGAAATCAAACATTTCATCTGTTAAATTCTAGTCTGAATGTTTAATGAATGCAAATGCAATGTTTTCACACACTAACGACTTTCTGAATACATTCTCCATCTGGTGTACAGGAGCACATGAAGCCTCGAATGAAGCTATTTAAATTTACCTAGCAGAGATTTAAGATCCTCAGACCCCCTTGATTTCTGTATGGAATCAAAGGCTATTTCCCTTTAAGTTATCCACATGCACTGATGAGCATTTAAGTCTGGAAAAGAATAAAGCCTCTGCCACAGTATCTCCTTAAAAGGCTTTTGATGCATTTTCCTGTGGATGGTTTTGTTTGCCAGACATTACCAGGCCAAAAGACAACAACTGTCAAGAGCATTGGTCACTTCAGAGAGGTAGCTGGAAAGGGCAATATGCTCTCTTGATAACAATTAGCTCTGTGAGGTACTAGCACCTTCTGAGGACATGGGCTTTGTGAAGATGTTGTTGGAGTCTTATGAGCCACAGTTGAAAAGCAAATACAATATTTATAAGCAGCAGCATTTCAAAGGACCCCGCACCATGCTTTGAATATGCATTTTAAAAGTACTGACACAGCAACTCAATATTACAACAGAGTTCTGCCTGTTTTAGTGGATTCATGAGGATCACTCCTATTAGGGCGGATGATAGAATTGCTATATGGTCTGATCAAAGCACTATTTTTGATACTGAGTGTCACGGCCATACCAATTCAACAGGCAGCCCTGCTTCACATCTTACAGAACTACCCTGTGAGACACAGGAAAAGCAGAGCACCTGACAGACCAGCTTGACAGCAAGGGCACACGTATGAAAGCACTGATTCAACAAGAGATGCTACAAGAGCAGACAACTCTCCAGCAGATGGTTGTGGACATCAGGGCAGCCAACAAATTCATCACAAAGCATCACAAAAAGCATCCCAAAGCTCCCAGGAAAGCACCTGTGACTGACCAGGACCTCACCAACAGTAAGGCTGGACCTGCACCCTCACCATTCTGCCCCTGTCCAAAGAGCCCCTTCAGCATGTGCCTCCCAGCTCACATGGGGCAGTCATGGCTGGGCTACGCACTGAGCTGCTCAAGGAGAACACTGCATTTATGCCAGACTACTTTTATCCCAAGTGGAATTTTAAAAGTTAGTCTAGCTTGCTTAGTTAATGTGGCAAGCTTATCTGGTTTCCCAAAGATTATAATTTTGAAGTCAAAACTGCAAGGTTAGAAGGTCAACAGATGTTCAACATATGTGCTTCTTCCTCCATCACGCTGGAAGAGAGAATCAGAATATGAGCTGGTCTTTAAAATTAGCTTTAGCAACAAAATGGCACATACAAAGTTATGACTGTTTTCTGCTGTATTTTTCCCCAGATTTTTTATTATTTTTTGTAGAAGTTATTAATGGCCACTAGGTTTGTCCAATGCACAATACTGATTCTACTTGAATACCCATCTATTTTCTTATGTTTCAAACCCACCAACATATGATTCTCACTGAAAAATTCGGCTGCCTTTTTGAAACCTAGGTTTTGAGCTTATATTAGTTAGTGCTGAAGTCTCCCAGTGCAAAGAAAGCTTACAGCTGCAGTAAATTGTTTACTTCTAAAGGGAACAAGAAGTTAAGGGAGAGACAGGAGCTGTCATGGGCCTAAAATCCGACCTAGATTTGCTAAAGAGCATTTTAGTGAGTTGCATTTAGCTTCTTAATATAGCTAAAAGAACCATTTAATGGATCAGCAGTTTTTCACAAACAGGATGTCCTCTCCCTTCTGCAAAATCCCTCCAACTATTCTTAACAGAGATCTCCTACAATAAAAGATAAAGATAGCAGCATTTTTCCAAGATTTATTAGTTGCTTCAAATTTCTTTAAGTTAGGAGGCAATTTTCTGACATCAGCCTGTTTTTAAAATTATTCTTATTCTGAATTATATCTAAGCAGTTCATAAAGTATATTACAAGAAATTACAAGCCCACATGTTTTTAAGGAAATGTTAAAGCACCTACACTTTAAGTAGTAAATTAAATTCTTTGGACTATTTTAACAGTGAGACCAAAGAAGAATCTAATACCTCTGTCTTCGTCTGCCTCTCTTTTTTTGTTTTTTAAATACTAATTCATTAACATGTATCATTATGTTAAACAGGTTTGACCTAATTATGATCTAACATTCAATAACCATATAACAAGTAACATGTCTTGTAGGCTCTAGAAACCATGTGGTAAGCATCTGCCAAATTCACCTGTGCATGGTGGGAGCACATCACCACTGAGTGTGTGGCAGGCAGTGCCTTCAGCAGAACGGGTACCCTGACATTGCAGTGGAACCCCTGCAAATTCCAAGAGTGCTTAGTGAGTTTGAGTTGGCCCTATAATGATCCAGTATCCATCAGATTTCTCTTGTAAAATGAAAATGAAATTCTTATTACTAACTATTAAGCTAACCGCAGCAACTACAAGGATAAAGCTGTGAAACTAAAACCAAAAGCATGTTCATATTTAAATGAATGTTTTGAAGTACAAACATGAAGAAAAAAGTCTTTAAAAACCCTTGTTATATGCTACTAATGTTCCAGAAAAATTATTTGGCTGCATTTCCCAGAAACCTTTCAGAACTACCTCCAAAACTTTATACTGCAATCTTCTAAAGAAACAGTTCCGGCATTGAAAACAGATTTTTGTGGCTGTGGTTACTGTATGAAGACGTACAAATTAGTAAGAAAAGCCTCCAAATTAAAAAAGAGCATACTGCTAAAATCTAGGAAGTTCTATAAAAGACAACCTTCCTCACTGGCAGTAAGAAAAAAGCACCATCAGTCTGCAGTCTCTCATTAGTAAGTACAGTCCTCAGGATATTTGGAAACCTACTGCATTATTGTGTTTCTTTTTCAAAAGAGAACATTATAGTTCGGCACACCGCAAGGGAGAGCATTACAGCAGTTGGGTGCCCGCTTTTCAGAGATGCAAGGAGAGCTAAACCTCACTCAGAGTCTCCTCTACAAGAAACAGTGTCTTTCAGTACAAGAACTGGTCTCTCTTCATTAAAAAAAAAATAACACAACTTAAAAACGTTCCCTTGGAACAGTCAATGATGTGGTTTTTTCACCCCTTTTTAAATTACATGGCTACATCAGGAGACAGCAGTCCAGAATTCTCAGTACACAGATCAGTAAAATACTGCAGGAGGATAGTATAAGCCATGAGTACAAAAAAGTTAACACTAGTGAGAAATACAACTTCTCTCTTGCTGATCCACAGACACGCCATGAGAGGAGAGTATATCCAGCACCAGAGACAGATGGACAGAAATCACAACCCATCCCCATTCTGGGATTCTGTGACTGGGGCCCAGGAGCTTGAAAACACTTTCAGCATTAATAGCTACAGATTATGAAGACATTTCCAAAGCATAATGTTTCACCACTACAGACCCATAACATAACCATTGTCAGGGTAGCTGAAATAGTGTAACTCCTGTGATAAACCACTGTGGATTTATGGAATATATTCTAGTGGCCTCTGGTACCTTCTGCACTGATATAATTTTGCAAGAGGCACTAACAGAACATTTATTGAAATGACAAGCAAGTTTGAAAATAAAGTATGTCCACCACCTTAAAAAAACCGGCAAGGTTTATATACTTGGGATTGTATTTGTCTGGACTTTAAACACCAGACAGTGGGCAAATCAAATTATACCAAATTCCAAAGAAATAGTATGCTGTTTTCTCCCACAGTATTTACCACTTCACAGAAAAACATTTATTTGAGGTCTTTTCCACACAGAACATGGTTATGTGCACTGACAGAAACACACAGAAATATTTTACAAAGGGTTCTGAATAGAAATGACTAATTAGATACTAAAAGCACAGGCAGGGCTGAAGCTGCCCACAGGGAAGAAGGATTTCTCTAACCAGACCTTTAATGAAGTGAAAGATGAAATGCAAAAGAAAAAAGGGAGGGGAAAATCATGTAACCTCTATTCCCATAATCTAAGAGGTATTCCTCAAAAAATATATTTTGGCACTGAAGTACTTCAATGGAAAAAAGGTCTGTTTGATACAGACCATAATATTCAGTATCTAGACATATCCTTTGTACTGAAAGCACTTCTGCAGGAGTTCAGAAACCAACACAAAGAGCTCTGAAGATCAAATTGTGCTACAAGACATTTAATGAAATTCCAACATAGCAACACCAGTCAGGCGAGTGAAAAGCGAAAGGCCAAGAAATGACAAGTATTCAGGAAAGACAGAGTTCTAATTCACTTTTTTTACAATTTTAATTACCAATAGTGGGAAGGGGGGAAAAAAGCTGTTTGTATTTGTTTCTACTTCCACCTCCTTTTTATGATGATGATTGAGTCACAAGCACAGATGTTTAGTCACAAGCCTGGGAAGCTGGCAGTTCCCTTGTGTCTGGATCAGACAGCCACACTGCATTTTAAGGCAAACTAGGAACATACTGAAGCCTCAGTTATCTAAGGCAGTCTAAACAGATGCTTGGCTATAAGAGTTATTAAAACCAGACTGGATCACTGTCATTCAGTGTCAAGGAAGGTGTTTGTTCCTGCACTGTGATTCACTTTTGCTGACATGGAATACTCATCCCTTCCTTCATCACTGCACTTCACTGGCTTTTCTGCGTGTTGTGTTCCCAGCCTCACACAGACTTCAGGAGGCTCCCAAAAATGTAAGGACTGAAACCAGTTGCTCTTAACCACCATCATGTAGAAGCTATGATAAAAGAGTGAAAACATAGAAAAGGGACTCTACTTAGCCCATTGACCACTAAATCCACTTTATCTCCTGTGGAAGAAATAAGGCATGTCAATCACAGAAAATCCTGAAATCTTCCCCTCCTATTCCTCCTCTAAATGGCAGCACTTGATAAACTACACAGCTGCAGCTATTTGCCTTGGCCTTGTCTTTAAAGAGCCTTACACACAAACCAAAAAGTAATGGCATTTCACATTACAGCAAAAATAGCTGAGGAAAGGCCAGACTCACAAAACAAGTATATAAAAGGAGCAATGAGAGAGCAAATTTGGCTTCAATTCACATATCTCAGAAGGTACAGTTGCTTTGTTTTTTAATTTGTGAAATACTGATGTTACATGCAAGGAAGGATATTCAGGTTTGTGAATATGTGACATTTTTCTATTGGTTATTTGTCTTCTTAGAAAAGCAGAATTGTACAAGAATAGAAGTCAGTCAGAAGAACAGAAGAGCAGACGATTGCCATAACACTTAAATGCTTTTTCTACATGCTTAGTGCTTACTACAAAAGATGAGCTCCTGACCTTTCCTATCTGTTCCTGGAATGATGATGAGAACAGATTAGCTGGGAATCCCCCATTTTTATTTCCATTCTGTTCCTAAGAATATATGAAAAAAAAAAAAAAAGGAAATGCTGCACTTATACCTGTTAAGCAAGAGGAGAAACATGAAAATTCCCATAATGGATTTAACTGGAAGAATTGCTTTTGTACATTCTGTCACCAAGATTGATAAGTGCAAGTTGTTTCAGTGAAAGAAAGCACCGAAACAGAACTTGTGTCCTCAAAATTTCCTTCAGGAAGTTAATTAATGCCCTGAGGGTTGCAGATTCTTGTCTTCTCACTTGTTTCGGTATTTGTTACAACAACTGTGCTGATAGGAACAGCATAAACTCGATAAAAATGCTGTTCAAACCCTGCTGAGTCCAAATTTGAGAGAACAAGCAGTACCATCACCTCTAGTAACCAAGTCAAGATCCTGTGACCATAGCAAAGGTACACAGCAGCAAGACCAAAACTGTACCTTGAACCCACACACACAAAAAGCAACAGAACTAGAGATAAAGATCCAAGGGTTTCATCAGCTCCTGCACAGTGTGGGTGCACAGGAAACTTCCAGCTTCCTTACAATTCTTTCAGCCACATCCAATAAAGGGAGAAAAATCAGGTACTTGGAGATACAGCTGCTCATATATCAAGAGCTCCTTTCCCTAAGCCAGGCTGGACAGTTCCCCAACACAGGCCATCTCTGACAGAACAATCCCAAACGGAGGGTTTCCAAAATAGGAGCACATTATCCTTCTACTAGATGTCACGATTATTTTTTTACTCTGTGTATGTTAATTAACATCAGATTACTAGATAATCAGACAAAGTGCCACTGTGGTACTGAAAGGATTGTACAGTGAGGGTTAACAATTCAACACAGAAATAATTCCTGGCTCTTCACAGATTTCAGCAGCCAAAGTACATTAGATTAGTTCTGCTCTGCCAAAAGGAGTAATTATCACTATATGCAGTAAAAATAGGTGTAAGGATTTGTAAGTGAATGAAGTATGGACTCACTGATGAAGTCTTAATTCAACATCTATTAATGTCTTTTCATAAGCCAGCAAGAGAGAAAAGAGCAATATCATACTCAGGAATGGTATTTGTAACATTTTTCTTGTTCATATGTGTGTAGCTTTTCTTGGAAAAATCTTTAAAGCCAGAGTCTTACTAAATGAAGGCAAAAGGGTCATAAGGAATTTAAAGACCAAGTCAGCATGAGGGGATGAGTGCTATTTTCAATAACCAAATGGAAGCCACCAGGAAAGTAGGCATGATTCTTTATCTTACTCTTAGATAAAATCTATTAATTTGCAAATTACATTTTAAAAAGAAACTAACACACACAGGAAGAACACATCATTCACATCAAAGGAAGTGATGTTTTATATTCTGCATTTGACCTCTTGTTCTGCAAACCACCTCAGTAATTCAGAGAATCAATATTTCTAAAGCTCTAAGCAGAAGAAAACCAGGCAAATATTAAACACCTCCCAAACTTTGCTCTCAAAAAGCCACAAAGCAGGCAGACTAATAAATATGGAGAAGACACCACACTGAGCTCTTTGTAGAGTTGCTTAAGGTTCTGACACCATTACATAACTGAAGAATTTTCCTAGGAAATGTGCTGTGCAAAGAACAGACACTCCTTAATTCACAGGATTAAGGAGCAGCTAAGGAGACCTGTAGTGTTATTACATTTCCAGATGTGGGCATTCTTTGAAGGCCCGCACAACACAAGATGCTGTATGAACTATAAAACATATTAAATTCCTCTGAACCACTACTAACACTGTATGAATATTAATAGCATGTTCTTTATTTGCTCAGTTAATGTAGTAATTAAATATTCATAGGAAAGCTCTTAAAATTCCTAACTGACTACTATTCAGTTGTGTCTATTGCATTTTGGCTTGAGTATGAAGCTTTGTTTATGTACATTTGCTCTTCTCAGTGCTTCAAAGAAAGAAAATGAAAAATGAAACTTGAAAAAAAGCTGAGGAAGCACAAAGGATGCTCTGCTTCTATTAATACTGATACGAAGTGAATAGAGGGCAGAGAAAGAAGTCCAGGATTTGTTATGCATTACTGATTCTCTCCTTGGTATTATAGCATTGGTTGTGCAAGTGAGGGCAAAGAAACACTGAAATTCTCCATGTCTCTGAAGTGAAGTGCTCCCACAAGCCATGAAACTGGCAATACATGGGAATACTTAGACCATTAAACCCCAACTACAGGAATCCCCTAAGTGTAAATGGCAAGAAACAGGGGTGGGAGAACTCAGGACAGCATCCCACAGCAAAGGGCAATTTTTGGAATAGCCCTTTGTTCCCCATTAGCAAGACTTAATTAAATCTATTCTGCACTACCTTGTCAAAAAAACAGCAACTGCAACACAGTATTAAGCATGTAAAGCACAATGAGATCAGCTAAGGAGTTCCTGTGCTTAGTTACCTTTTCAAATAAGTAGCCCTATCTGTCATATTCCAAAGCTGCACCTCTAAAATGTCTTTTGAGAATGACCTGTGTGTTTTACAAGCAAATGCAAAAAGAAGGAAGGCAAAGGGAACATGGAAAATAGTCCTAAGGAGAACAAGAATAGGAGGAAGACAGCAACAAGGAAATGAAAAGAGGACCCAGGAAAAGGAACAGGAAAGGGACAAACACACACTAAAACATAAGTTTAAAAAAGAAAATCAAAACAGGCCAAAAGAGAGATCCAGGAACAAAGAGCAGTGAAATAATAAAATACTTGACACATTAATGATTACTTAGTGTGAGACATGAAATAAAAGCCACACACAAGAAAATAATGTGTTAAAATTTTGGTGTTAAAATGCTCCAGGCAAAACTGTTTATGAAACTGCCATTAAAGTAATACGGTAGTCACTGTATCATAAGATGCATTTACAACTGTGACATGAAAAACTGCTTCTGTAAATGGCAAAACTGTTACAGACAGTTATTTCCTACTTGGATGTATTGTTATTGGTCCCAACACAGGCTTTCTAAACACTCACATTTCAACTTACTTGATGAAATATTAGCAGTTGTCAGAAACCTCAAAACCTTTACCTACCTAAAGGATTTAAACCTATTGTAGGGCAGGGGGAACCCTAAAGCCTCCAGCTTAACTGGTACATTTAAACAGCAAAAGGAATGGAAAGCCTCAAACTAAATAGGTCTCAACATTTTTACAGTCAGAGAAAATAAAAGTTATAGTCACACTGAAACTACAAAAAACCTTACAGCAACAGCATGAAACAGATCTGCACATCAGTGCAAAAGAAAACACCCAACACATCTGTTCCCTATTGTTAGCTCGGCACACTAAAAAGCTGCTTCCACTGTATCTTGCTATCTTTTGTGACTGTGCTTGGTTTTTACCAAGACTCTAATGTTAGCACAATAACACGAGAAGACCTCTTGCTTTGCCTATACCTGTGCAAGGGAAATGAAATTTGGGGAGCCATATGAAGGTGTGACAAAAAGCTGCCACATAGGCTAAAGGCAGGGAATTCACTGGGAAATCCACACCAATCAGTTCCATTACAGAGACACAATCCCTTTCACTTATTTCTACCTCACACCTAAAAGTAACACTACTGAATTCACCATCTGAGCTGGATCTCCTTTGTGGCTGTACTGCCCTGAACACAGGCCCTACAAGCCAGACCTGGACCTTGACTATGTAATCCCTTTATAAACACCTACAGTGTGGTTCAAGAGCACTTTTAAGTTCGCATGTACGAACTTGTTCTTTTCTAAGCGTTTAAAAAATTCTCAAAAGCTGTCAGCACTGAATCCTGCATGGAAATTCAACACAACTGGGGAGGGGAGGGGTGTGCTGATGACCTACACAGGGTTGGCAGTTCCTGTTAAAGGTGAACCCAGCCCAAATAACTCCTATGCCTTTCCATTTCTTACCAGCAGATACAGATCATCTACTAGGTCTTTGATTTCCACAAGGAACAACATTCTTACTGTCATTACTGTTAACATGCATGATTCATTAAATACTTTAAATGTTTTCTTGAATTGCATATATGTATTCTTTTCCCAACTCTTCAAGTCGTGGAATAAATTCCTAGCAAGACCTTAAGGATCCAAGTATAGCTCTCTACAAATTGCCCACTACGAATCTGACTGTCCTCTAGTTACCTAATTTAAAAATCCACTGTTCTATTTTTGCAGGTGTGTCACTTCAGGTTTGCAGTTTATTAGACCATGCTCTCTGTAGCAAGGACAGGGGTTTCCAACGTATTCAGAGAATACTTCTCAAGGACTGCAAGTCAAGTAAGTAGAACAGATAAGTCCAGAAACCAAACCACACACCAGTGGGAATAGCCATGAATGGAAAACAAACTCCAAAAGTCAACTTGCACGACTGGAGGCAAAAGCTCAGTGGCTGCATAGTGTACTGACTACATTTTTACACCTTGTGATGTTCTCTGGAGCTTCAACATGTTGACCTGCTGCTAAATGCCATCCTTCCTGCATTGAGTACCAGACAGCTGGCATCTCAAAAGTGCTACCTAGCACTTCCGTTGGACACCTCCTCTGTTTCCACACAGGAAAGGATAGCAAATAATTTTCTCTTTTCTCAGGCCTCTCTTAGTCTCCCCCCCCCGCTATGCTGCCTCTTGCCAAAAGCTGACAAATTCTTCATTTTCCAAGGCTTCTTTAGTACAATCAAAAACCTCTCCTGCCATTGCCTGATCTTTTCTCATTTTACTATCATCCTTTTTAAAACAGAAGACCACAATTACAGATTACTGGAGTACTGTGGCTTACGCAGCAGCCTGCAGTGGCATAATGAGCCATAATGCATAACAGCATAAAGAATGTTTGGGACACAAAACAAGCTTCAGCACGTGCATTTTGCAGAATTCCCTGGGTACTACATCCTCCCCTGCTACCTTTGGGAACACACTACTGTTCTGAAGAATCTGGTCCAGATGTCGATGATGAGATACTCAAGTACATGAAACTGTGGTTTGATACACAGCTGCAATTCCTGTGATAAATAGGAAAAATATTAAGAGTTCCAAAATTCTGAGGAGAAATGCAGTTAAAATATAAATCAAAAAAAGTAGAAACTAACATATTTTTACCCACAACTGTTTTCTACCATGTCGCTCTAAAATCCAGCCAGTGTTGGGCTAACTCCACTTCATTTTCTCAGTGATATGTACCCCCCCCCCCATTAAGGAATTCAAGTGAAGTATCTGTGTAACAAGAATTTGTAAGTTTTAGAACCTTAATTTACACCACCAACTTAAAATCAGATGAATCTTTGTGAAGCTGCAGTAGGCTTTCTTCCTTAAAAAGGCTGACAAACAGCAAAAGAAAGGTTAAGCTGACATAAAGCATTCCAGTTGTACACCATCATAGGCACTTGCTGTCTAAAAGGCTGCATTCACTCACTCCAAGCTGTCTGCCAAAATGAAACACACCACTGAAGGCAACCCAAATTTGTGTGGGAGAAGTGTCAAAATTGCATAAATACCTACTTCCACTAGTATGAATTAACAGCTGTGATCATCTCAGCAGAGGCAAGGAAGTGGATGCTCACAGAAATTCATCTGCCACCTCTGCATGTGTCCCATTTCAAGTGACAGCTAAATCATACTGATACCTCATCTCACAATAACAGTTGAGGTACACCAAGAAATGGTCCAAAACTCCATTCCAAAGGATGTCAGTTTGGCATCTCACAGAGTAAAACAATCATGACCATGGTCTCATGAGAATGAAGAGCTATGAAAAGAAAAAATTTAAAATCCTAGAGCACAAGTGAGTATTTGTAAGTAGCCTAAAATAATCAAATTATGAATAAACCAAATACTTTGAAACCTGAGCAGCACTATATAATTTAGCGTCATCTGGACTCTTAAGTCTATTGAGCAATTTGATGCAGTACAATTGGGGTCCTAAATGGAGTATGTGAGCACCAGTGAAAAGTCTGCATTACTGAACCATACTATGGTGCTGAGTCTTAAGACACTAACACCCTTTTTCTACAATCCAATTAAGAAAACTGTTCTTAAATGACAGTAAACCAGACAGTTGTTTCAAACAGCCCATCATAAACAACATGAAGGCAGGTTCAGTGAAGAATGCAGCATAACTGTGAAAAGACCTGTTTCACAGTCTTCAGCAGGTACAGCCCATGGGAGACCATAAAAGACGACACAGGAAAGCTGCCTTTTCACAAGAGAGCAGCACGAAGCCCAAGATGCAGAGCAAGCTTAGTGTCTCCACAGAGCCCAAGCCTCAGATCCCACAATGACTAAACCCCTCAGCAGTGCAAAAGGCCCCAGCCATACCAGCAGAAGCTTTACTGTCACTGCACCTTGGCAGTTCCTGCAATACAGACTGCAAAGCTCTTGGGGTGCTGGTGGAGCCCACGAGCAGCTGTTCAGAGCACGGGGCAGAAGATGTCACACACAACAGCCCAACTCCAGTAAGCACTCGGGGCACTCTGCCACCAATACCTTGTCAAGTACAAGTATCCTGCCACCAGATGTTTCCAATCTCTTGGCTAGGCAATCACTTTGGGAAGAGAAATACAGAACATTGCACAAAAATATCATTTTAATTATTAAAGTGCAATGTGCTTTGAGTTTTGGCACATTATTCCAAGCGTCCGTAGATGAACTCTGTTAAGGATCCTTCTAAAGTGAAGAACTCCTCCCAGTCTTTCTGCTACTGACTCACAGCTGAATGACTTCAGAACAACACTGCACACATGTTGGTGGCTTCACGAAAACCAAATTTCCTGAAGCATTTGAAAAACACCTGTAAAAGGTATTCCTCATTCCTGAAAGAAGGACTGTGTAAATGATTACTGTTAGTTTCATGCTTGTATTTCCATATCTTTTAAATTTACAAGACATACACAACAATGCCAGAAAAACTAATCTACCAAGGCAACCTGAGAACCACTAACTCAGGAGATCCTCATTCAGTGCTCTGCTGGTCTTCTGAACTTAGTGAAGAGAGCTGCACCCTGTTTTCTTCATAAAATTAATCCTAATGAAGGCTAAGGTGGTCATGGATGTAGAACAAATTAATTAAATATTTAGTAATTTAGCAACAGTATGTGATAGCACAACACCATATTAGCTGGTTGTGTAAATACATCCTTGTCATCTTAAATGTAGTATCACCAACAACATTAGGTTTAAAAAGACATACCCAAAATCACAGCAAGATATGGCTATTTACACAAATCTACATAAAAATCAACAGTCACTCTTGTCATAGCTAAAAACTTCTGCATGAGCAGTAACCCATAACTGGTTTTGGCACTAATGCATGCATAAAGGAAAACATACAACCTAACATAGGGGCAGTGAAAGCATCTGCCTGTGAGCTGTAGGCAATTTTTTTTAAAACCTATTATACAAAAGAACAGAAGCAGTACAAGCAGTGGCTGTAATACTTCCAGGCCTCTGAACAAGCATCAGCTTACTAATTGCCTAAGAGAACATCACTTCAACACAAATGGTTCCTTAGATGTTTTTTTTTAAATAACAAATTGAATGCAAACATTGGCACTAAGCTGTAAGAATGTCTAGGAAGCCTAAATTTTGTCTAGAAAATATAGTTTTATGTCTGGTTTTATTTAGTATTTTTTTGTTCTACAGACTAATCAGCTAAATAAAATGAAATCTAAATAAAACAGTATGATCCTGGATTAGTGATTACTTCTAAAAGGCATAATAGTTTATTGAGACAAGATTAGAATGAATAACAAAATCAATATATATGCAATTCGTAACTGAGAATTTATAACAATGACAGATCTTCCTCCGCCTCTCTATGGAGATGGTTCTCAGCACTGGAGAAGCAACAACAGTGATTTTCAGGAAAATGGACATGACAATACTGCAAGGCTGACTCTTGCCTTTAAGTCAAATAAGCAGAATAGCAGCATGGAGCCCATGTAACAGAAGACAAACTTGTTTGATTTGTGGCAAGAGGATAATTTAGCGTGAACAGCTAGACAGAAAAAATATTTGGCAACAGCCTTTTAATAGATCAGAATAAGTGAGGTTATGTGAAACAAGGACAGGAGAATAATTAGGCAAAACAATTAGAATAGACCCTTGCAAGTAGTTTTCTGGCTATATGATTCAGGCAATATTTGTATTCAGATCCTGTTCACTTTTTTCAGAAACAAGCATTTTTTTTCCATTTGTGACAATAAATGCCATTTCTCAATATGCATTCTTAACAAAAAAACAGAAATCAGTATACAGTAAGTACCTGACCTAGTCAGTAATTATTTAGTTCTTGCACTGCTCACTTATTTCTAAATGAAACCACAAGAGCAGCTTCACGGGTATTTTCTTTAGCAAGGACTGGAAACTCACAAGTTTGTGAGTCACTGTTCCGCGGCTGCGAACAGCTGTGCCACACACAACTGATCCTCTGAACGTGACTCACAGCTCTACCAATATCTGTCCAGATCTGCCACTAGTAAGAGCCACCCCAGCAGGACACAAACACCTCCACACACATCCTCAACAAATTCTCTCACGGCCTCTCTGCTCAAGTCTGCCCACCTGCTTCAAGAGCCTCCTCAGGGTAGAAAGGAGCTCTCTCTCCGGAGGAGACACAAGGTACCCACACATCTGCTAAAGCCCGTCAGGTGTACACCCGGTCATCCATAAACACAACCCGAACTCTGTAAAAGTCTGCTCGTCTGTAATTCACAGGGAAAGTGACTCTAAGGATGGCAGGGGGACCAATAAACTGGCTCAAATGACATTCCCTTTTCATTACCAGTATGCCTTGCCAATCAAGGGTATTTCTGATTACATTTTTGACAGCTCCAGAGAACTAGCAAAAAGTAAATTGTCCCATTTCCATATCTGCCAAAACAAGTCAAGTTACTGTCTGCTAGATGTGGTCATTTCTTGTATGCAATACAGAACACTGAGGAACATGGACAGGAAATCCAAGGACCTCCTAACACAACAGTATGGAAATCACTTCTTTTTGGCAGTGACTACTGTTACAAAAACCTTAAAGTTTTTATTTTTTAAAAAATGTACCTATTTCAAAGCCAGTTGAGGGAGAGAAATAGAACACCACACACAAATTATTTGTTCAACATGTGTCCTTCCCAGTGAAATATACATTCAAGATCCCTGGTTTATTTGCCACTTGAGACACTAATAATTGGTAAGAAAATACAGAGAAACTGTAATGGTTGGAAAAGAATATGTGTAATCTAATAAGAACAAATTTTAAAAGGAATTTCCCTAGTTAAAGTCATTCTCACAATTATATACAGTAAAGAAAGTTAAAGGAAGCATAAAAGAGCAGGTTAGACTTTATAATGAGAACTTTGATGAGGAAAGCATGATAGATAACTAAGCAAAAGCCACTTACTCACAGTAGCATATTTCAGTTCTGAAAGGGTATCTGAGGCAAATTATTCACAAGTTATGAAAGATCCAATAGCAAAGTAAAAAAAAAAAAATCACTGACCTGGATTAAGATCCAATACTAAAGTACAAAAATCATTGACCTGGATTAAGTTCTCATCAGTATCTCATCATACAACCAATAGTTTAAAGCTGCTCTAGTACTTCAAATTATATGAAGCTATAACATCAGCCAGCATAAAGGGATGAGTATGACAAAAATTACTCTTCAAATGTACGTTCTCCATTAAACCGAGAAACTTGATGAAAAAAATTTCATTTAGTCCCATGAGAACCTTTAAAAAAATAACTCATAAATGGTAACATTGAACTGCTTCAGCCTCAAGCAGAGAAATAACATGAACAAACCAAGACAATAGGTAAACATTTATGGAACAGTTACTGGTCACCAATGCCTTGACCTTCCTGAGCCTTCATTGACAGCACATCCACTTCCACAGAATAACCAGCTGGCATCACCCACTTCTCTGCCTGCAACTTCCTTGAATTATACCAGGCCTATGAAGACTCTGTCCATCCACAAAGAGCAAACAAGCAAAACAGCAGAAACCTGAAGAAACAAACTATCTGCTATTAAGGCAAGCCCTCAGGAACATCATTTTTGCAGCAGCTTGTATCTCACAATGCAGATGCTTACTGCAGTGGTTGTTTCACTTTGAGTGTAAATAGTCAGTCTGGGAAGCAGAAATATAATTATCATGTCTGTCAGCATTTGCAGAGTGAGTGGAACTCATTGGAAAGACACAGAAACCACCGAGACTGATGTCAAGTACAAAGGAGATGCAGGATGAACATGGTGGCTAGCAGGACTGGCAATTTCTGCCTTGCAAGCAACCTTGAAAATCCATCAGAGAAGTGGTTAAAAATAACTACCATTCCCTTCCCCACCTGCTCCCTGAGGACACAACCACAAAATAATATTGCTTAAGCACTGGCGTGGTGACACAAAGCTCTAGAGGTTGGTGGCAAGGGCAGGAAACAAGTGCTGCTGCCTTTGGAAAGTTTTCAGTCCGATTTCACCCTGCAGGCTGCCAACACTAGCTTTTATCCACATCACTCCACCAGAGTGATCTGCCCAGTCAGCCAGAGCAAAGCAGCCAAAGAATTTTGGGGACACCCTTACAGATGTTGCAAAGCTCTGACTGCAGCAGGGAGGCAGCAGAAATTTTTAAAACAATGAGTAAAAGCCAAGCAATCACCATCTACCAAAAGGAGTCACTGAAAAGCAGTTTGAAACAGCCCAACATGAGACTGCTGGTCAAGCACTGTGTGGTCCCTTGCATCCCATCCTCAGTGGCCCTAAAAGGGCAACTTCCACCAGAGCCTTCGTGCCCAGCACACCCATCCATGCAGCTTCCGGAGGAGACGCGCCCTTATCCACGTAGGAAACGGATTTGAGACAGTCTGCAGAGGGATGAGGCCAACAGGAACAGCAAACACAACAGCGCAGGGGAAACAGTGGAACGGAAGAAAGAGCAGCAGGAAAGAAGAGAAAGAGGAAACAGATGCACTGGCAGGAAGAGAAAACATGAGTGGGAGGGGAAGGCAAAGGTAGAAGGTGAAAGTAAGACAGAGCAGTTTGAGAGGACAGAGCACAAGCACAAACAACCTGCAGATCAGATGAGTCAAAACAATGAGAATCATAGAGAAGAAGGAAAGATGGGAAAAATATTAATTTTTAAAATGCTAGACCCATCACAGCAGTACTTCTTACTAATCACATAGCAGTCTGGGTTTCTGATAGGTGAGATCAAGTCACCTGAGTCCAAGTAGAAAAAAATGAGAAACTGAGAAAATTGGGGAAAGGCTGTCACTAACAGACCTGTCAGGAAAATGAAATATTCTACAGAAATTCTAACATTTCAAATTCTGCTGTTCTTTCAAATCAAGATGAAAGGCATTTTAAATTCATTAAACTTTAACATGACTTTATTGAAACACTGAATTTTGAGGTCAAACTCTAATACTCTTCGGCACAAAACAGGAAAAGCTGAATACTACCACATTTCTTTTCCAAATAGTTTTAAGATCATCTCTCAAGAACGGCATTTTCAGGGCTAATTTTCCTGCAGAACCACCTCACAGCAAATTTTAGAGTGGGCACAGCATTAGATGAAATCACTTGTTTATCGCTGGAATTAAAAGATACCTCACCTAAGAGTTATTTCCAAACTAAACACTTAGCAAAATATATTTGTGGTCCTGCATTTTGTGTCACAAATTTGACCAAACATTTTAAAACGCCATCCCACTGCATGGAAATGGACACATGTTCTGCACAAGAAGAAACAAGCTTAATCAATATAACAACTACTTTTAGAAGACCTATACAGATAAACCCCACCAAGACACCAATTCTGCTCCAAAAAAGAACATCTTCCCTGCTAAGGAGAGGCCACATGCACTCACAATTACCATAATATTACAGATGGAAGGATCCACTCCTCAGGCCTATTTCTAGTGAGGTGTGCTGAGAGAGTGTTAGATAACACATTCCCACTCTTGTTTCAGGACTTTTTAATTAGTGGCTGTTTTCCTATGTTTCTCCCATTGGTCATGGCAAATAATTTATAATTTCTTTTTTAAAAATTATGCTTTTTTTTACTTCATAGCAGGTATTTTTTACACCAGAGAATAATTCACATTACATTAATATTGCTAGAACTTGTGCTCTTGAAATAACACGATGCGCTATGGGGCTTCCAAGCTACAAAAACCTACATTCTCAGAAAAGAGAAAGCATATAGTTTAAATTAAGCAGATTCCCCAGAGGTCTATGAATCTGAGCAATTATAGCTGGGAAGACACACAAATTTGAAATATGTTCCAGTATGCTCCTCAGGAGCTCCTCATGAAGTGCAGCCCACCCTGTACCAGCACGGCTCAGCTACCCCTGCATCCACACTCTCCATCACCCTCTGCATTAACAGATAAATGTCCCAGGCAGCAAAGCCTCTCATCTCAGCTAATCATTCTAGCAGGGTCTTCAGCAGAAAGGGAAACTACAGGGCTATGATAAACTACAGAGACATTCCAATAGGATCCACAGAGCTTCATAAAACCTGCACCAGGAGGTACCAGCACCTTCTGAGGCACAGTCCTTCTAACCAACAATATTGCTTGAAGGCATCACTGAAAACAATTGGGGAGTTAAACCTCAGCTTTTCAGAGAGTGCCATCTGTTCAGCATACCTGCAGTGAAACCAGCGGCCTCAGCACAATCCACAGAGAAGATGCATCCCCATATTCAGTGCTGCCAACCACAACTGCAAACTGAATGAACACAGACCTGGAATAACTTTTTCATGACTACTTGTAGTGATTAACATGAGGCCATGGTGGTGGGTAAATGTGCACTGCCCTCTTTCTGATGAAGAAAAAGAAGACCAGAACAGGCAGAACTCAAACCAAAATGGCTCCAGGTAACCCTACTTAGGACTCCCATAAAACCTCAGGATATTACACATCTGTTAAAGACTACTTAAGATTTTAACATGTTCTACACTTTTAAAAATGCTCTGAGAATTCAGTCAAACCAAACATGGCTAAGAAGACACACACATCCCCAACAAGCCCTCTGGGGTATGGCCCAAAAATTGTTACTTCATATCAAGCATCCAAAAAGCTAAGCAAGATCCTTACACACACACACACACAAAAAAAAAAAAAAAAAAGAGAGAAAAGGAAAGTGGGAAATCAAATCTCAGCAGGAATTTTCAACAAAGTTCAAAAATAAGAACTTCCCAGTTCACAAGAGAACGTGATCTGACCTGACACCCTGCATCGCTTTGTGTGCATACATGGAGCGTAAACCATTAAGACAAAGTGAAACCTAAATATTTCCCACACACAACTTCACACAATTTAGCAAAACTGGAACCACTGTGAAATGAAAAACTTGAGCCACAAAGTAGCATGAAGAGGTTTTCAAAATAGCTGCCTCAATATAAGTTAGGTTTTAAAAGCTTGGCAGAAATCCCTTTTCAACCAACCACACATCAACTAACCATAAGCCCAAAGGCAGCAGCCTGCAAGGGCACTTCAGGGAGTCTCACTCTTTCTATTTTGAGAGTGAAAGATGCTGCAGGCAATACCAATAGTTTGAACATTCTCTAGTGTTTCCTACAGTCTGCTTTTTTCCCAAGAAAAAGAAGTTTAAATCTTGATCTAAATCCTACAGAGATAAGTGGGATTAATGAGCATTCACTTCAAGTTACAATTCACATGGCAGCACTGTGTCATCACCACACCTCCATCAAGAGACACCTAAAATCTGAGGGGACGTTAGTGCAGAGAAGTGTGGTCCTCCATCTGCCTTTAACCTCCTTTGTGCTGGAATCAGACATCCTTACTCATAGATCCTGAGCAATCCAGAGGGAAAAATACCATGGCCCTCATGGCCTTTTATCAGCTGATACGAGGCATCACTGCTACATGAGGCGGTAGTGGATGGGAATTAGAAGTCACAAGGAATTGTACAAGCTATGTGATGCTGTAATTATTACAGTATCTTAGTTTCAGGTGTATACAAGGCAAATAACATGTTCATTTCTTAATGCATCAAATTTTCTTCAAAACAGTGAAGTCAGACTTCTTTGACAATTAATATTTTTAAGGGCCAAGTTCTAATCATTCTATTTTAGTTGACTCTCAGACTTCTTCCCATGTAGAAACAGTAAGAATGAAGGAAAAGCAATGGTACAAAATACCCTAAGTACAGATTATACAGCACATACCATTATACAACTCAAAAAAAACCAGGTACATTTGATGGTACCAAGGATTAAAGGGCATATCAAAGGACTTTGGAAATACAAATCACCTTGTTCTACTAAGCTTTACCAGTTAAAAATAGGCTTTAAAAATGTCTCGCTTTGTTGGGTGTTTTTTGTTTGGGTTGGTTGGAGGTTTTTTTCAGAAAATATTTGATTATAGCAATGTCATTTGCTTGTTCCTGCAAGGTGATACTATAATCCATATATGATTTAAAATAAGTTTCAGAGATAGCATGAGCAAAAAAGTAAGTACTGACAGATTAACTGAATACCTAATAACCACTTATAAAATAAAAATCTGAATGAAAGTAAAGGCCAAAAATATTTTTGATTGTAATATAAGACAGCTGAACCATACCTGTAGGTCTGCAAGAGCATTTTAAACAGTACATGAGTGGCTTTTATACAAATCACTACAATACCTCTACAGTAGGCAATTTGTGTCTAATGTTTCATGTTATGAATATACAAAGAAACAAATATCCTACTAATAGTCCTTCAGTGTTTCATGTTACCAAGACATTCACTACTGACATTCAGTATAGGATGACAGAAAGGGTCACTGACTGATATCTTCCCAAAAGATATATTCTCACTTGACAATGTGGTGAACTCAAGCCAAGAGCATTCACTGAGCTTTGAGAGAACATCTTTCTCCTAAATAAAAAAATTCAAAGCTTTCCCATACAGATGTCAGTTCAGATTGCATTTTACACATCATAAGTCTTAGCAAACAGCTGGTATTTCACATTGCCTCAAGTCCTAAACATGACTTGTCAAAGCAAAATAAGAGGAAAGAAAAGGTAGCTCTAGATGATGCCAAGTATACCAAAAAGCACAGGGGAAAAAATGAATAGCCATTTGATAAACGGCACATCAATTCATACTTCTCTGTGAAATTGAATTTTTGAAATACTGAAATAATACAATGTAAGGTAGTACTAAACATCACTATGAAGTATTATGGAACGAGATGGAAGTACTGCAATGTTGTTTCACAGCAACAAAAAGGAGAAGAAAAAATCAAAGGTTTTTGATGGGGGATTTTTTCAGTTTGGTCTTTAAAGAACTAGAAGTACAATTTTAGTACTGGGGGAACAAGTTCAAAAACTGACACCTCCATATAAAGCAAAACTTGAAGGAGATAAAACTGTCAGTGATCTAATAAAACAATACACATTCCTCTGTACTCAGATACCCACACAATGAGGGCACGAGGCAGGACCTCCCTGCCTGCTGCAGGCAGGGACACACTCGGGTCTGGCCAGCTGCTGCCCTCTCCCCGGCGTGTGGCAGTGCACAGAGGGGAGCACACCCCGGCGGCTCTCCTGTGCAGCCACTCGCATTTTCTATTCCCCTCTGGGTCAGCTGCCGGTCAGGGAGCCAACATTCATTACCCCAGGAGAAGGGTGTCCTCTGTTTCACCAATACCAAACCGTGCTCTGGAAGCCCTTTGTGGCCGTGCCTCTCAGCAGCCTGCCCGCTGCTGCTCCCAGTTAACCTGCTCCAGGGGAAGCCAGGCTGAGCTGTGCCAGGTCCCTGCTGGCACGGCCAGGATGGACACACTCCCTGCAGGGTCTGCCCCTCACCCCTGCAGCTGCCCTGCCTCGCTCTCAGCCCTTTCTCTCCTTACCCTCTGCATTTCCTTCTTTACAACTCTGACTCTTCCGACCTTCAAAGGCCAGCGGAAAGAGATGCGTGTGAGAAACCCAAGACCCTCTATCTCCCCAGTGCACAAACTGTACTGCTGGTTTTTGCTAACCCAGCCTGATGTGCAGTGCTGCAGCCTGGCAAATCATGTCCTGGACCTCACATGCCTAAGGCAGCACGTTACAACAGAGGCTGGCACGCCAGCAGTGATAAAGCCACTATCCATTATCATTAAGGAACAACACAGCATATCTAAGATTGATTTTCTGTACTTATCTTGCAATAAATATCACAATTCTTAAGTGTCTTGCTTGCTGATACTCTTTTCAGAACAGCTTCCTAATTTCTTATGACAATTCTCTCTAATTAACACTCCCTCGATTATATCCTCCTACTTTTTATATACATATCTCTCTTCTTTAACTCTTTGGATTTGTTTCTTTTCATAAGCAGTCCTTCAACTTGCCACTATCACAAGTCTCCCACCTCTGTCAGTCAAGGCTCAGAAAAAAAAATTGGCTTTTCCCACATGACAAAGCAGTGTGCCATACATAGATATTAATTTACATCATCCACTGCTGGCAGACACTACAACCTCTGTGAGAAACCAGTACAAATTATTTTTTCAATTAATGCATTGCATAGCTGCCAGCACACCAAAATTTTGTGCAGAAGGGAACATTTGAGACACCTCTTGGCAAGATGCATAATGCTGCATTTAATAACTGTACAATAAACATAACATGTAAAATAAGCTTTACCATAGAGTACAACTACAGATCTGCCTTCCCCCTGACAAAAAAGAATCAATGTGAATCAATTACAACTTTGACATCAGTTTTCAAGAGCTATTTTCTTCACCTTCTTAAGGTAGGAAGAATTACCTAGAAAAACCAGGTCACTACTTTTTCATCAGTCTTTTCTTAGAACAAAACAGAGGTCATACTAAGGTTTTGCTTTGAACAAATATTCATTCAAAATATTTTATCAAGTCCAACACATAAAAGATACGCATATGTACACATAACACTCACATGGGTAATTATCTCTTTTCTGGATAATATATCTTACGGCCAATATGGTTTTCATTTAAATGAATAATGGAAATAAAGTTAAACATTGTAAAGATGTTAAGTGGACCAAAGTACTAGCAAGTAAGCAAAGAGATTGAAAACATTTGAAAAGTGAAAAGAATATTTTTAGAACAACTGAATTCTTTCAAATGTTTGTGCATAAGATACAAAGAATTCAAGAACAGGGGTCAGTTAAATACATCTCTGGTTTCTACACTGACAAAAACTGAACCAGTTTCTAAACTCTTGTTCAAGCCCAAGAAGTTTCACCGTTTCAGAAAAACTGTATTAATCTAAATGTATCTTTGTGGTACTTTCAGCACCTAACAAAACAAGAAGCCACAGCACACCCACCTACAGGAGCTTACAGAGGGGTGGCACAGTCGGGGCAGGAGATCAGGGGTGTCAGCTGGAGGGAAGGGGGAAGCTCCAAGCCAAAGGCAGCAGCAGAGGAAACAGGGAGGTTTGTCTCACTCAGCACACCCACATCCTGAGACTACCTGACACCACTGGAAGCAAGAAAAATAAACTCCTGCACAAAAGCTCTGTCACCACACCAAAATATGACAGGGATGACAGAGATAACCAACTTCCTTTGGACAATACGGTCACACCAAAAAAAGTAACTCCCTAAAATTAGACAGTATTTCAACTTCTAATACTAAGTGAGGGATATATTGTTTATTTTTATTAGAATAATAGGAAATAGTTATTTTTAATATTTAATCTATGTCAACATCCCCTTTAGGTAAACTCCCATGCCAGTATTGCATTAAGTGCTGTTTTCCTGTTTAGCAATCTCTCACAAGTTAACTAAATGCCTTGCAAAAACCATTTCAAAACTAGCTTGCAAAGTATTAAAGATAAAAGATAAGCATTAAACAGATGACATCTTCTGCAAATCCATCATAATCCATTGGTTTAGGTTTTACATTTCTGGTGATAAATTACTTAAGTTCTTGTCTGATGATGATTAAACATTAGGATTAGTACTTTCTGTTATGAGTGACTTCTATTTTTATGACTTTCACCAGCCAACATTAGCCAAGAGGCAGCATCTGAAGCAAGTGAATGAGTACAGTGAACAGCTCTGAAGACACAGACGCTGATCTCCAGTGCTCCATCCTGTGTCACTGTCACCAGGGACTGATGCTGCACTTCAGGGGAACCCTGCAACACACCAGTCACACCTCCCTTATTCATTTAGCACATTCCCTCCTCTAGCTCCACTCCCAGCAGCTACAGTGATTAAGTGCTTGGTGCCTGCAATAAGACCACTTTCACAACGCTAACTGAATCAGGCAGGCTCCCCTACAGTTAGAGGCCAAAAGGTATTACTTGATCCATCTCTAGTATTTCCTTCTCTAATGGTGCACACACAGGTTGAAGTTACTCAAGTTGTTAGCTCGTGGGAGTTCAAACAGCAAAGTGAGTTTAAGCCTTGACACAAGAGCTCTTAATAGAACCAACATTTTCCTGTTCTGTTCAAAGTGAAAAAAAAAAAAAAAACAAACCCTGGACATGCACGTCCCTGAACCTGAATTTCCAACCTCGTACAAAGCCCATGTGTAATTTTTCACAGGGGACCTCACACCCAGACACACCAGCTTCTCAGACAGGAGCCTGGTGGCACTGAGATGGCAATTCACAAGAGAAAGGCTCAGTGCTGCTTAGCTTTTATATATGCAAGGTTTATACTTTTAACATCTGAGGCTCACTTTCTGGAAAGTGTAACTGACTGAATCAGCTTCTGTTCTTCAAAGGACAACTTCCACTAACCAAATATACATATTTTCATAAGCATACAGTAACGCAGATGAAAACAGACAACATTCAAAATGTTCAAACCCCAATGGTTTACAGCCTAAAGCCACTGAGACATTTCTCTTGCACAGGCATTATCTCCAGAAAGGTGAAGGGGCGGAATTCACAGATCTCAAACACATAAAACAGCCCACCCACAACAACAGCTGGGACACAAGGTGCATGGCTGGTGTTGGGACAAAGGCATGTGGCTCCCCATGCTAGCCAGCCCATAAAACACCCCCATGCCATTTGGTCAAGCACCTTTGTGTTGCAATGCTGAGCAATCTCAGTTTCTACTCCTGCCCTGGCAAAGCAACAGTGCTCCTGTTTGAATCAGGCTCCACTACGAAACAGCATCTGGCACCACAGCAGCAGTCACAATCCCTCCGCATTTTTGATGTGGTTTATAAAGGTTACCAAGGACTACCGGGCAAAGCTGAGGAGCATCACTGATGTGTGATCTGCTGCACTTACTCTGAAAAAATAAATATGTAACAAAATGGAAAGACTTGATACTTATGTCAGACAACTGACACCTACTCTCAGGTCTGCCTGAGGCACCACCTCTCACCTTCCTGTTCTTTGGAGCTGCTGCATTTGTAAGTAGCCCCCAAGACATGAAAACTTGGTTCATAGAAAAAGGCCTGACAAACATCAACTGAGTAAAAGACAAGGCCAAAATCAAACAGCCTGCCCTCAATGAAGCCCATTCATGAAGCCTTCATCCACCCTTCTCAGTTTCTGCATTGATTAAAAACTGTGCTGTAAGGGTCCCCTGGCCATTCTAAGACTTAGTGGAAGAAACAACATCAGATCAGGGAGCACAGGAGCTGCAGCTGTATAAAGCTGAGGGATAAGGGCCATATGAAGCTCAGACAACTCAGCTAAGCAGCACAGGCACAGCAGCAGTTCCAGACAGACTCTGCATTCAGTGACCAAGACAATTTCCATCCCAGTGTCAACCCTGCTCTGTCTCCAGTGCCTCTAACTCATTACCCCACAAGGAAAGGTGAGCTAGCTAGTGTTTCTACAAGACCCCCAGATGCTGTAATACAGCAACTTATGATGCAAATTTACTATGATGCAGTGTTAGTTTACTGACAAGTGCTATTCTGACAAGACTCACAGTTGAGGACAACTCCAAGCAGATCTCACCAACTGAATAATCTTTAACCCACTGAGACTTCTCCAGAAGTTATCACTACAAGGTCTTTACAATCTCAGCCACAAATTACAAGCAACTGGCAGAACTTCAACAATTTTTGAAATTTACACTTGAGTGATCATTTCCAGCAGAAAGGGTGTCTGCTTTTCAGAAACCCCACAAAATCTCACTAAGATCACCAAATCTTGAACTCGCAGGACACAAAGGTAACATTCCCAGTAAATTCAACACTATGTAGAGTTACCCATGATAGATTTTGATCCACCAACAGTTCCCTTTGTTTAAAGGGTAAAATCAGTGTAGGGCAGAGAAATGCAACACTGGAGAGAGCAGTCTGCAGCACTGTGGAGTGCAGGTACCTCAGGCATACAGCAGACAAAGAGACAACTGTTGTAAATAATCCAAGATCTACAATTCTAATCCATAGTTCAAACATAATTAGAGAAATAAATATTAATGTTGATTCCCAAAACTGTTCTAACAAAGATGACAACAGGGCATTTTGATAATTTAGATTTAGCAGACAGAAGGAAACCACTATGGTTTTAATTCATCAAAAATAAAATTAAGTAATAGTGGTCCAGATAATCAGCATTAATCTAGAATTCAAGTTGATACAATGAGTTACCTATCTGAAAAACACTGTGTAATAGCATGACAACACATTTCTAGTTCATTTTAAAAAAACAACAACAACAAATATAAACCAAAGCTCTGGTTTAGCAAGTGCTGAAAGTGACAAGCTGTAATGGTGCAGAGAAAAAACTGAACTGGATTTGCACCACTCAGAGAAGCCCACCCTTTGTGCTCCATCACTCAGATGAAGTATTGTCCCTGCATGTGCCATTCAAGCAGGCAATGGAGCTCTCAAGTACACGGAGATAGCTTTGTACCGTTCACATCTAGTGCAAGAGTCTCAGAGCTTTGACTCTCACGAGCTGAACTACGCTTTTCCTTTTTGCACTCTGAGCTTCCAGAAAAAGCCACCTTGGTAGCAAGACACAGCTGCTAAAATAAAGAATTAACAAGAACTAAAATCACTGTGTTTGTAAGCAAACATGAACATAATACACTCTACTGCTTTTTACCAGCATCCTAAATGTGAATGGCAATTTGTATTACTATAAATGAAAAAGACAACCACACGCTGAAATGTTACAGTGTATCTTTTTCCATGTTTTAAAACACATGACAGGCTCACAAGTTAGTTTCTTTCCAAACAGCTGCTCGGCTGTCACCATCTCTACGGAGGCATAGGTGTGCACGAAGCAGTGACAGGAAGTCAAGTATATATAGTCTGTTCTTGAATTATTAATATAATCTTATCTTGATATCTGAAACCAACTTTATGAGTCACAGCAACGAAACATCAGTCCAAACTAAAAACCGCATTTAATACAGGGCTGAACCAGGAATTACACTTAGGCATTAAACAACGATGCCAAATATCAACTTTAAAAGCCAAAAATAAAGGGGTCTAAATACAAAGAAAAAAAACACTACATAAGCAAGCAGCTATCAAGATCACGATTTCTCATTACTAATGAGTCTTGTCCATTCAACTCCATAAGTCCCAAAAAGCTGGGGAGCACAGCTAGCTGGCACTGCCAGGGCTCCTCACCCGCGGCTTCCCACAGCCCCTGCCCTGCCCTCGCCGCTCCGGGCGGGCTGAGCTCCCCGGCCACGCGTCCTCCGCCGCCCGCCCTCCCCAGCCTACGGCCAGAAAAACTACAAGCAGGAGCTCGTTTGATTTGTAACCCGCTCACATTAAACAGTAACGCACACAGATGTGAAATTGCTGACCCTGGGACTACTGCGGGAACTTCTCCTTGGCACGGCCACCCCACCACGGGCCCGGGGGACTCCCGCCCGAGCCGCCTCCCGTCGCGGGCCACCAGCCCTCACGGAGGGTCCGTGAGCCGCCGGCCCGGCGCTGCAGCTGCGCCCTGTGCCAGCCCCGGGACGGGACGCGCCGAGCCCGGCTGGACGGCGGCAGCGCGCAGGGAAGGTGCCCGGCAGGACTGCCCGGGTTCGCCTCCCGCTCACCGCCCCGCGGGCGCGGAGCTCCGCGCTGCGGACACACGGCTCGGGGCGCAGCCCGCGGGTCCCGCTCCGCGGCGCCACAGGGCGCAAGGAAACGCACGCGAAGGGCGCGGACAGGGGCCACGGGCGGGGGGGAGCGGCCGCACCTGGGACATCTGAGGGCGCAGGTTGATCTCCTTGAGGTTGATGGAGTGGCTGCGGAGGTTGTTGAGCAGCTGGCAGAGCAGGACGCCGTCGCGCAGCGTCTGCGCCAGGTCGAAGACCTGGGCCGTGTCCCAGGTCACCCGGTGGTTGGGCGGCAGCACCTTGCAGCTGATCAGCCACTGCCCGCACTGCTTCCAGGGCTCCATCTCCGCCACCGCGCCGCGATGCTGCGGCCGCGGCGGCCCCTGCTGCGCCCTCCCGCCGTCGCCGCCGCTACCGCCGCCGGCCCGGCCCGCCCCGCGTCCGCGCCCGCCCCGGGAGGCGGCTCCGGCGGCTCCCACCGCCCCTGGCCCGCCCCGCGCCCGCCCAGCGCGGCCCGGCCCGCCCGCACCTGCCCGGGCGCCGCGGGGCCGCCGCGGGTGAGCGCGGGGCGCGGGCAGCCGCCCTCACCCCGAGCCCGCAGCGCTGAGGCCGGCCCGCTAAGGCGCTCGTCTCGTCTGCTCGCCCGAGGATGGCGAGCTGTAAACACAGCACCTGCGACACGCCGGGCGCTGCTCTGACAGGCAGGTGCACACAGCAGCGCAATGGCACGTTCACTATTGTCAGTCCTTTGTCCTTTCGCTGAGCAAACGGCAGAGCGCTCACATGAGGTTCAGGCAGAATACTCTCAGCGACTTCTAGAAACGATAGAGAACACATCATGGCATAGCACTGTTTTCACATCTGTTCCCCCCTAAAGTACTTTGAGACGACTTCAATTTTCTTTGCACTTTAAATAATGCTTAAAAATATGAAAATATGTAATAACTTCCGACAAGCAGACAACATAATTTTTTCAAAAATATAAGTGATTTTAAGTTACTAAGTCTGACAAACTCCAAAACCAGACAACACAAACACCAGAGTTCACAATATCCTCTAAAATTCAAAAGCCATTATTTCTTTTAGATTTTTGAAACTTAATTTCTCAAAAAAAATCACTTAAAAGGATAAAAACCCCTTTTTCTCTGTTAAAACATGCTTTTTCCTTTTTTTGTGTGTGTGTTTGTTTGTTTGTTTTAAACAAATAACCCTTTAAAAGTACTATTAACATTTATGTGAGGGAAAAAAAAAAAAGACACAACATACAGTCCAGGATGAGAAAGCCTTCCAACAGCAAACCACTAAATTATTCAAGATAGTCCACAACTATTGCTGGTTTCCACACCTCCTCAGTTAAAACCCTGACACTTACTGCTGTCTGAGCTCAGAATAATCCCACAAATCCTTTTAATAATTTCTGAAAGAATTAGTACAGACACCATGGGAATTCATTCCAAAAATTGTGGCCAAGCAAGTGATTTGCATGTTTCGGTAAGGTCAATATGCTAATTCACTTTTTTTCCTTTCTTTAAACGGGCAGTATGTCTGCTATTCCAGGCATTTTCCTGAGCAGCCACTGGCTGCAGAACACGCCACAGGACAGCTCACCATTTTGCATTGCATGCACCCAAAACACAAAGAGAATCAAAGCCCAAAATGTAGAATCCAGCTCCGTACCCTGTAAGTCGTGTGCCACTGCCCAGCAGGCGATGGGGAGGAGACAGGTGAGATTTGTCACCTCCTTAGAAGGCACAAGTGCTGCTCAAGGACATCTGGGAAGGGCACTTGTTTCCACTCAAAGATGCACGGAGTTGCAAACACCTGGCTCAGTTTTCAGCCTCTGCATGCGTTATCTGGGCTGACAAACCAAAGAGGCTCCCGGATCTGACCAGTGCAGAAGGAGCTCACAAAGCTCCCCACCGTGTCAAAGACATTTTAACAAAATGCAAACTCCAGTTAGCAGCAAGAAGTTTTGCATTAATCAAAAGAGAGATCTTCATTCCAAAGGACTGGTGAGAGTGCAGCTGAACTTTAAATCTTTAAAACAACCTTACATGGGAGAGTGTGACCTTAGGTTGAGTTGCCTCAGTAGTGCCTCCCTTCCCAGCAGGTCCCTCCTGCTCCATGGCCACCTGTGCAATCACAGCCATGCGGCTCCCATTTCTCAGGCAGTGTGAATGTGCTGTTTAACAACCCCAGCCCAAACACTGCATCACCAGTTACAGGTCTGCCACCTCAGACCAACATTTGGTTGTTTTATGCCTGAGCAGCTGGAGGAGAGGGCAGGTTGCAACACAGACCTGCTATCAAAGTATCAGACTGCTTGCAACCAGGCAGAACTAGAGAGAAATTCATTCCTAATTTAAGTCAAAAGGGACTGAAACCAACAGCTTGTACTGTGATCATTTGGATATCATCATCCATCAAAATAAACATAATGCAGTTTCATCAAGACTACAATAAACACTTTCTTCTAGAAATATATTTTTATCTGTGACATGTATGAACTGATAAGTGAGTAAGAATTCAGTTGTGCCCACAAGCTATCCACTCTCAGGCTGACAACAAGCATAACACTGAAGCAAATGCAGAAAGCAGTAAAGCAAAATAGATAAAAGAAACAGAAAACCATCTTCACTACATAATCCACATCCTCACTTCAGCTGCCTCCAGCCAGGATTGGTGGTACAGCACCCTGAAAGCAACATAAACAGTCAGGATGCCTTTGCAGAGATATAGAAAAATGAGCACTGTTCTGATTCATAAATAAACTTCAGCTTCATGCTGATTGCTCAAATCGATCTAATCTTTTTTACACGGTTATTAAGAGCAATCCAACACTCTTTAATCCAAAATTTACATCCAAGGAATACATATGCTTTAAAGGTGATGGTTGAAGTTCTAAATATCTGAAAAACATACACTGCAGTTTTGTTTCTAAGTCATGGTATGTTATAGTGCAATATTAGAACCAAATTGCATTGCAAACACACTGGTGTCTCTACTGTATCTCATGTAATCAACTGAGCAACATTCTTCCAAATGAAGAACCCATATAACCATACAAATTCCAGAAAAATCGTTCTCTAAAAGAGTTACATGCAAGAGAAGGGAAGGGGCAAATGGATTCCAAGTCAAAACTCATGGTCAGCACAGCAGAAGGCAGAAATATTGCATATTCACTTTCCTCCTCTCAGAGTCCTACTAACAACCTTCTTCAGCCTCCTACGTTGTCTTCAGTCATTTCTTGAAAGGGGTTCAATTTCTCTTTCAATCCTAAAATTTGTTTCTCTTCAAAAGCTTTTACATTGGCTGCCTTTTTTTTTTTTTTTTTTTTTTTTTTTTTTTTTTTTTTGGTATTATTAGATTTTTTAAAAGAGAGAAAAAAGAAAAATCTACACCTCAAATATGAAGGTCTTTAAATTAACCAGCTGCTGAAGATATACTGGAAGTTTGTCCTATTTGCATCCTGTTCTTCTCCCCATACTCCATGAATTTATCTGGATTACAAGAGGGCCTAATTTACAGTCACCTCAGTACATCTTCAGCAGTTTCACCAGGACCAATCTTGCAGACAGATCTCAGCTTTGATTTTCATAACATTCAATGTACATCATAATTTTTTCAACACATCAATAAGCCAATTGCTGATGCAGTTTTTTCTTTAAATTTTCTATAAAAGAAATATATCTTAAGAGAACAGCAAGTCTGATGAAGAATTGTTCCTCAAAAGGGCCACAAAACCCCAAGGTTTTGCAGTTTTTCTCTCCTTCCAAGAGACAACTGTCTCCTTACTGGGGAACATGATCATAATTTTTTTCTTTACTTGTATCCTGTACTGCATCCTGTGATAGCAACACCTTTCCAGTTCTTTTCTGGTTGCTTACTTAAAACAAACAAACCAACCAACCAACCTAACCTACCTCCATTTGTTTAATAAGGGGCACATTTGCAAGCTTCCTGAAATAATTACTTCCTGGTGTCACCACAGCTGCTGCATTTAAAATATTTGTGTTTCTCAGCTTGGGGAAAATTAATAAATGAAATACAAAAAATAATAAATCAATACATGTACACACATTCCCTCTGCTTTGGTTACTCATGCAGACAAAATAGTGGAGTGGCCATGAACCTCAGGCACAAACCCACTTTGTGCAAGATACCAAATAAGGATAACAAAATGACAGATTTCTTCCCAAAGAGAAGCCCTTCACTTTTCCTAATTACTCACTTTATCAATGCGTTCATCAGTTCTGATGCTTAAAGCTTTCCTGCCTTTTGATAATAGCTCTTAAGTGCATTTTTAAATGCTACAGGCTGAAAGAGGTGCAAGCACAAGCAAAGAACTGCCCTCATTCGGGGGTACCCAAGGCCCACTAAAGTCTTGGCTGAGCCAGCCACACTCAGGGCTCACATCCCTGTTAGACCCACTCAATTACACCAGTAAAAGAACTGAGTTTCATGTCATCTGAAGTGATGTAGTCTTGTGCCTTGGCCATTTGCATCTTTCTCACATTTGGATACACATTGAACTAGCACTGCTTCTGGCCAGCAGCCTCCCCTGAGCCTCTTTGCTTTTGGCTGGATGGGAGTAAGAGGCAGGTGGCTGTAGTCCAGGATTTCACAAGGAGCCTGCTTGTCTTGCAGTACAAGTACATGAGGATAAGATGGCTGAGCACAATTCTTCAGTCATTTCTGACTGCTGCTGCACATGAGTATCAGCATGGATCAGGATTTTCCAGATGCATCTGGCTGCATCCTATAGCTACAGGCTCCAGTTTCAGAATTACTTTGGGAACTTTGCAGCAGAAAGTGAAAAAGCAACACTACTTGATTCTTATTAATCATTTGTTTGTGCTATTGTCTTACACTACAATACAACCTGAATTTCAGCAAAGCATTATGTTTTACTTGAAATAACTGTTTCAAGTAAGCATGGAAGAAGTTATAAACTATCAACCTGAAATCTAAATGAAGCCCTGAAAACAAAAGAAAAAATATACAAAGGAAAGAATAAAGTATGAGGATGTATGGAGCTCAGTATTGAATTTAGTTTTCATTAAAATCCTGGAAGATGCAGAGAAATAATTTGATGTATCAATGTATAGGTATTTATAAACCAAAAGGAATTCTAAATGCAAACACACCAAATGAACACCAAGATAGTGTTTTCAGCAAAAAATTGCCTGAATACATAAAATGCATCTGAGCATTTGAGAAATCAGTGATGCTACAAGGGAAAATCCTCTCAGACTAGTCAATGTGAAGATAAGACATTAAAGCAGTCAAAGAGCCTGCCTATCTCTAACAGCTAACTACCAAATAATCATCTTGAGAGTGGAAGGCATTAGCTGACCTCCCCTGACAAAAACCTTCTTTTCATTGAAGTTAGCAGAAATTTGTCCCATTTTACTGTCCAGAATCCTGGGTTGAATTCCTAAAATAGGATATTTGATTACCAGAAGGCCAAGTTGGAGCTTTCTGAAAACCATTCCTACAAAAGGAGAAAGCTGTTGATGTGCCACCTGTTTGTGCTGAAAAACAGGGAAGCCAGACTCAGGCAGCCACTCACCTCCTGCCAATGGGAAGGCATAGCATTTATGATAAGGAAAACGTTTGTGGGCAGGCAAAAGACAGGAAATCATCCTGTACTACTTCACATGTTTTAACCAAAAAGACTTCCTAAGAATCCAAGCATCTTGATATAATAAACAAAACAGTAACCTTGCTCTTGTTTTTTACCCCTTTTCCCCAGCTTGTCTCCATTTTTCATCTTCCACAGGTTCTTTTCAAAGCCTGATGATGATTTCAAGGTAAACCCAAATCAGATTACAGGATAGCAGATGACAGGATAGAAAAAACTCCCCTCTTCACTCATACAAAAGGAAAAGAGATGCTGACAAAAATAATTTTGTGGTCTCAACTGACAAGTGATATTTTTATCAGAAGTCAAGGTGTTCAAGTGCATATAACCAAGATATGAAAAGCTAGAAACTGGCACAAGTAAGCCTTAAAGCAAGGAAAAGATGGAGGACTTTTATGTTTTTTCATAGTCTATTCAGTACCCAAAACCAAGAATCCAGAAAGGTTTTCCTGCATGAAAAAAGAGATCAATTGCTGACAGTGTGACACTTACAGGAAACACTGTGCACTGGATGAGGTCTGAATATATAGAAAACCAAGGAAAAACTTCACATTAAAATAAAAAGTCTCTGCCTAAAGTTTGGAAAACCTGAAAACTCCCATTTATGAAATATCTACTCAAAGAGTGAGAGAATATCTGGAGTAATGTTTCTAACTCTGTTACTAATAGACTATTTATTTTAAAATTACTGCTATTAGGCAACTGAATTTTTCATATCCTAAAGGCACAATTTACTAGCAGCCTCTAGTCTCATGCTGTGTTAACTGCTAGAATAAATAGGGCAGTCACACAGAATCTCTGAGACACTGTTCCAGTTTTCCATTTACAATGTTAAATCGGTATTTACATACTAATCTAAGTTCAGTAAATAAGTTTCCTTTTATGCTTAGTCAAAAATATTAATAATTTTTAACAACAGAACATTCAAGTTTATTTTTAGAGAATTCAGTAGGCAAAATATTTCTAAACACTCAGTAGGCAGTGAAGCTTCATCTCTAAAGTTACCCATACTTGTCTCACCTCAAGAATAAAGAACATAAATATTTCAGAACATTCTGCTACCCACTTTTTTGTAGCCTTTTATAAGTGAGTGTACCTGGTTATTGTTTGTGCAATGAGGCTGGGCCAACACTAGACTGCAAATCAGCAGAGATTTAAGAGATAAGGGGCTCTTTATTCAGGCCATCGGGATTCAATTTGCAGCAACATGGACAACCACGCAAAACAAAGTAATAGGGGCCATGGAACCTTCACCTTCAGAGAAAAAGCCTCACAAGCTTGGGACAAGAATTCTCAGATGTCCTCTGTATGTTGTATACTTCCATTTCTGCAGGCTCAGTTTTAGACATGGCATGAGACCCCACTCCCCTGGATGCCAAGAACATTTACGCTGGGAAAAAAAACCCAAACCACATCTCATTCCAAGTCTTGAATTTTACTGTCTGGAATTCCCACTTCAGTTGAAGTCAGTGGTATCTATAGCTGCCAGTAACCTGGGTTATAAAGCTTAAAATCAGAGACCTTGTTAATATGATCAGTAGTGTCCTAAATCAACCACAGACAAGACACTGACAGGCAAAAATTATCCTCTACCTTAAGACATCATCACCTATCCATTACCAGAACTTCCCCAGTCTTAGTCGAGAAACATTGCTCTTGAGAAAAAACTATCAGAGTGGAATAATGATTTAGTAACAAAAATATTGAAACTCAGATCTACTATATAGATTAAAGTTAGAAATTAATTACCCTGCCCTTGCTATATTAGAAATCATGGCAGATGTGTGCTAATTTAAGGCACCTCAGACTTAGCCATGCCATGAAATACAGAGCAGCACACATGACAAGTATGTCCCTCATTAACTGCCTTTCTTCTGCTGCAGTGGAAAGCAGACTTCATAACATCTGAATAAAGACAAAAAGCCACACTGAGAAGTTTCTCAGAGGTTCATTTTCAGGTATGTTATAACTTAAAAGATCACAAAACTGCTGTGGAGAAGACAGAAGTTTCTTTGGTAGCAAGGTGCATTTATAGTGTAGGTTTATATGAGGTCAGTGGTCCATGTGGCAAACCCAAGTCGAAAAACTATTTCACCCTCTCTCCATTTTTCTTAAAAAGCTGTATCAGGACTAAAATAGGACTGCAGGTCCATTACTGCCTGCAAAAAGCCCTTCAGTTAACTCTGGCCTACCTATAGACTTGTCTGTGTTCTGTGAGCCACCATCCCATCCTCAAGAAAGTGAGGGATTGCCAGAAAACAGCTCATTGAAGAAATAAAAATGTACTTCTGGAATGCAACAGTAAAGAAGCAATCCTCTCTGCTAAGATGCAGGTTATATTAAAGGCACAGTGCACACAAATACAACTTGCCTTAAAGACCTTGTGAAGGTAATATGGACTTCAGTCCACTAAGCCACAGGTCTAATCACCCCCAGCACAGCAGACGTGTCTGCTAAAGGAGTGATCTAATAGGCAAAACTGAGAGAAAATTCAGTGTGCAAGCATCACTTAACTTGCCTCCCATTTTTATTCTTCCATGTTTCTAGACCTTCTTTAATCACTGCAACTTGCACACAAGGTTCAACCAAAGAAAACAAAGCTGAAATTAAACCAACTGTGAACCACACTGCAGCACTTTCCCCACCCTGGGTAAAAAGCCACTTTACAAAACAGCCTGAATATATCGATACCCCAGGCACCATTTTAATGGCAATAAATGCTTATATGACATCAAAAGGCTTCAGATCCAAACGAGATAAACTGATGCAAAGTACGCTTTTTAAAGGAATAAAAACATGCCAGTAATAGAACAACACAAGTATGACCAGCACAAATTCAACCCCAGCAAATCCTCTCAGCACGAACTGGAGCAGAATCTGGTGCTGCAATCACAAAAAAGATACTTTCCCTTGCCCATGGGGGAGTTGTCCCTACCAATTCCATTCCAAATTTGCTGTTTTATATTGTCTCCTTTGCTGGGTTGACAAAGAGGTCGTACAAATGAATGCAGGTGGAATTACAGAGTTTGGTTTGTTGGCTTTAACTTCTCTCGTTCCCAGGGAGGTACCAAAGGGCAGATGAAGCGTGGGCAAGGACAGACAAAGGTCTGGCAGCAGAGAAGCTGTCCTGGCATGCAGTCCCTGGAGCAGGAACAACGCGGAGAAGGCAGGGGGCCGGAGCACCGGGCTGGCCACTAGGAAGCCCCGGAGGTATGCAGAACACCTGAGGATTGATGCAAGGCAAATCATCAGCCATTCCCAAAAGCCAGTGTTTAGTCTCCGGGGAAACTAATGGCTCCCAGGTGTCTCAGCCAGAGCACAACTGCTGTGGGACCCAGATATGCTAAACCAAACCTCCTCGAACAGAATTCATGTGAGCTTGCGGAGGTCCCTGTTGGGTGTCTAAGAGAACACAAGATAGGTTAAACTTGTCTGAAAGCTGTTCTTGGAGTGTTTTGTGATTGGCAGGTTTTCTACAAATTTATCTGCCCTGCTAGTTTGTCAATATCATTCTTATACAGAAATAAAAGGCTTTGGTTTTTTTCCCCCAAACACTCTATGTGTTATAAATGAAATAATACAAGGATTTGTAGAGATCCAGAATAATGGCGAATGATTGGTACTTCACTGACAATCGATGCCTTTAACTCCACCAGCTCTGACATTCATTCCCTGCCGCTGGAGACAGCAGAACTATGGACAGCAGTCACTCGGGAGCTCTTGTTTGCAGGTGGTGCATATGCAAAGAGCCTGCCATGAATCTGAAAAGGCATCTGAAAAGCAGCACGTTTCAGCTACCCGGGTGGTGAAATGCGCTGTTGAGCACAGCTGATAAGGTGCAATTTTGGCTGGCTGAGTAAGCACTGCCTTGCATAGCAATGTCTGGTCATGAGGTCCCAACCCATAGCTCAGAATTCCAGCCCAGTCTGCAAGGATGAGAGAACTTACAAATCCACTACCGTGACAGGAAAGAATGCAAAATGGATTTTAAAGGATACAAAATTGGTACAAAAGTATATGCGCAATGATATGCTTACAGTGTCCTTTTGCTCTACAATTAAAAATTAAATAAATATTTCCAGTAGTATGACCCATCTACCACCATTTTCTCCAAAACAAGAGCGTGGCAAACACTGAGTTGTACAGATCAAGCTCCCCTTCTAGACAAGAACAACACTGGAAATGTTTGGCAAGGCCTTTTGCCCCTTCTGGAGACGGTGTCCCGTGGCACTCTCGGGTGGGAGCTGTGCAGCACAGCCCGCAGCCGCCTGCTCCTGTGCCCTCGCAGGGCCACGGCTGCCCACTGCCTGCTCTGCCAGCTCCAGGTCCCAGCCAGCCAGCACAGCCTGCAGGGACAGCGTGCAGCAGAACTCAGCCTCCAGCTGTGCAGGACTATATTCTGAAGGCAGCCTCAACGTTGTCTTGGCTTCCCACTGTGGGATGGCATTCTCAGCGATGAAGGATTAGCCAGCTACAGAATGTCACATTTCTCAACAGCACCCTAAAATGCAGGACTGAAGAAGATGACAGTCCTCTGCAACAACATTCACCAAACAAGAGCCACAAATTTCTGGGCAATTTACCATTAGCTACTTTTTAAATATTTCTTGGCATAGGTGTTTGTTTACATTTGTTTAGAATTCAGGTACCCATGAAAGCAAACATCTGAATTTCCTTTCCATTTTCAGGATGCTTTGCTCATGGAGTTTTGCATAAATCTCAGTTTCCTTTCAAAGACCCCAGGAAGCACATGTGGTTTTTTAGAGGGGTTTGGGGGTTTTTTCCTAGGAATGAGGGTGGGACTCCTGGGGGGAACACAGAGAAAATCTCGTATGACACCTTCAAAGCAAGCAGTTAGGGTCTAGTTGCTCATTTCATGTTCAGGGCCTGCTGCTAACAACCGTCTATATGTGTCCACAGCACTTGTAGGTACTGAGATAAATGTATCCCTGGTGAAAAGTGCTAATTTCAATAGATACAGTAGGCAAGAATTTGAGTCACTATGTCCTTTCAAAATGAGCCTGTTGGGATTACAGGACTGCAGTTACGCTCAGATATAAGAATTAGCAAGATCAAGGCTACTGCTGGATCACAATTACAACTGAGAAAAACAAATATACTAATGAGCTGCCAGCCAAGCATATGAAAATGAATAGCAATTCTAAGTATCAGCTATTTGTAACAGCATGCTCATACTTGGACCTCAGATACCTTAAACAATCTGGAAGTTCAGCATACTGATTACTCTGAAAAAGGAGAAAAAGCCCATGTGGATAACATTTGTTAGGAGACAGTTATGTTTTAAGCAGATGGTAAAAAGTGTCAGTTTGAGGCAAAATATAGTTCTCCCTTCTGCTGAATAATTAATGAAAAGCTTCTTCCCCGCTATAGCCATTGTAAATGTGTGACTGAGTGGTCTCCATTTAAGAAGGCCTCGTGTATCAGCTCGAGGCACCTCTTACAATCAGGTTTTTTTCATCTGTTTTGCACTCTCCCTCTCCTGAACCTCTTCCACAGGACAAATTCTGCTGTGCCTCATCAAGCAGAGCTTCCATTGACAGTAATCAAGGCAGTCTGATTTAGCAGTACAGCCTCCTTTTATCAGAGAAATCCTGACTCCACTGAAGGCAGCTGAAGCTTTGACATTGACTTGAGCCACGCAGACATGCCATGTGCTGAGTTCTCCCTCTTCAGTGAATTGTATCCTTCTGCTGCTTTACACCAGGACAAAGGTCATTTTCTCAGAAAGAATCCTTTTTTCAAGTATTTGAATATATTCACTGGAAATGTTCAAATACACCTGAACTAAAAAAATAGATAATGGAACCAGCTCTAATTTCAGGGTTAGTATCCTAATATTTAGAGCTTCTTATGATACCAGCTGCCATGAGCTATTGTCATTATGTTCTTGCATGTGTTTCATAACAGAAGGAGGATCTGGGAGCCTAGGAAGACAGAAAAAAAGAAAAAAGGAGAAAGTGAGATAAAAAAGAGATAAAAATGAGAAGAAAAGGAGATGGTCAAAGAAAAGCACAAGAGATTATGCTCTAACTTACCACAAGCTGAAAGACTAATGTGGACAAAGTGGTGGGGCAGGTCATGAAAGGACATTTGAAGCCAGCAGGTCAATGCCTGACAGTAGTACCAGCCAAAGCAGAGCATGAGCAGAGGAGAACACAGGCACTTCATATTTCTCTTAATTAATGCATTTAGCTGCAATATTTGTCACAAAGTACTGGGTTTTTGCAAGCCCAGCACTAGTAGGAACTCAAAGCAGTTGTCAAACTCTATGTGTACTTGAAGACTTACGACCCAAAAGTTACCTCTGTCTCCACAGGCAGGGAAGGCAAACCCTTGGAACCACATGAGGCAGACAGCAAGGAGCTCCCAGCTCAGCAGAGCCTCTGTAATACTTTGAATCTTGACCTCTGGCTCTCCTCCACTGCCAGGGCTTACATCCCTGTCAGCTACAGCCCCCAGGATCTCAGGGAATCTAGCTTTTTTCTGGGAAGGGATGAAATTGCTGGTGGGCGAGGATGGAGTGGTGTGGACTGTTTGCATTTCCTTACCATGCTGAGATCACAGCTAAGGGTTGTTTCAGTGCAAAGTTACTGTTTTTTAAAAGCAGGGCATTACTGCTTTTCCTCACCAGTAAGGGACAGTTGTGGCAGCTGGAGGGAAGGCACATTTACAAAAATAGAAAAGAAGGCAAGAGCCACAATTGTTTGCTTGTGGTGGACTACCTGAACTCAGTGGTGTAGCCCAGGATACTGCACTGAGCTCATCTCTTGCTACATTAAAGGTTTATATCTAGAGAAGAGAATTCATTCATGCTCACACAGGGCTGGCAGATGGAAACCAGACCTTTTCTCCTCTCTCTGCTGCGCCTCAGCTCTGGGGCGAGACTCCAGAGTCATGAGGCATTGGTGCCATGGGAGAACAGCCAGAGCTCACAAGCAGAACACCCACCACTGGCTTACGGCAATAAACACCGGTGGGTTCCCTCCTATATTCACCTGAGCTTCTGCAAGTAATGACAAAAATGGTTTCACATCAGAGGGCATTTCAGTCAGTCAGTCCATGCATACAAATGCCCTTCACCGCAGCAGAAATGGAGTACGGAAATACAAGCATTAAGCACGCTAAGTTTTAGTATGGCTGTCAGAGTAGTGTAAACAGCTCTTCCTATTAGTTCCTGTGATCCAGATCCTGCCTGAAATTAAATCTTAAATCTCCTCTTGGAGATTGCATGCTAGCAGATTGCTTTGTATAGTACTCACAGCTTGCCTTCAAACGTGTGCTGCATAAATAGCTCAGGGAAAGGAAACAAACTCAAAGTCACGCTTGTAAATTATTTGATCATGCTATGCAGTATTTGCCAAATCCCCTCATCTTTCTACAGAAAAAGAGAGGTTTTCTGATGCCCTACCATCACAGCAAATTCTTTCAAGAGAAATCCCAAAGCTGACAATCTGCAGCCCCTTGTAAGACACAGCAAGGCAAACAAAAGACATCTGATACAGACGACTCTGAAGAATGCTGCTGTAAATCAGCTGTATCAGTCTTGCAGAAACACTGTGCTATTTCTTATAGGTTGTTTGCCTTCAGCTTTCCAATAAGGACTAGCAGTTAATGTAATGCTGCTGCAAGTTTACAGAAGACTCTTTTTTAAAGACAGTGTTTTTAAGCATTTGGTTTTCCTAGGCAGGATGTCTGCTGCACTTTGCCTGAAGACTTGTGGACCATTCCTGGAACTGGCATGGCCAGCCAGGTCCTACATCCCTTGCTGGATACAGCAAGGCTTTTTTGGCTTTTCAGGGTTGTCACGGGAAAGAGCTTTGCTTATGAAACAAAATTCATGTTGAAAATAAAGATTATTTGAATCCTTGCAGTGACCACAGTTCATGTCTAGGAATACTACCAGCATGAGATCCTGAGCAATGTGTGCACTGTCTTGAAGGCAATCAGTGTTCACTGATCAGAGATCTCGCTTTAGCAGCACTGACCTTGAGTTCTAAACACAATGGATGACAACAACCAGGTACTCATTTAAAAATGAGAGAGAACCACCCCAGGACTTCTCAAAAATCAAAGGCACAGAAACCGCTGAAAATGGCAATGGAGGAAGCAGCCTTTGAAGTGTCACATAAGTGTATATCATTCAAGTAAAATGCCATTCTGACAGTCAAAAACTCAAACAATTACTCTAACAAAAAGGAAATAAATGAAAATTGAAAATATTTAAATGCAAGGCCAGGCAATGAGCTCAGAGATAAGGATTTGTCCATCATCTGTTGGGGCACAGACAGCTTTTACTGTTGTGTTACAGCACCTTTCCTCAGCTGAATTTGCAGGGGAGCCAGGGATGCTTTTGTCCTTTTGCATTCCACCAATTTGCATTTTGACACGTGATCTGCCTGAAGAGTGAGTGACGACCTAATTCCGACCTTTGCTCATCTTTTGCATTTTGTACATTTCTGGCTTTTTCCAGCCCCTGCCAAGTATAGTGCTGGGTGTGAAATGGGGATCATTTTCCTTTTCTTGGTGCTGTCTCCAGTTCTAAAGGCCCATTAATTCAGCAGGAACAATAGTAACAAACCCAAGTAATAACTTCCAACCAAATGTTGCAGACAACAACAATAAGCTTCACAGGAAACTTTCAGCTAAAGCGCTAAGGATTGCTGAATGAGACTACAGCTAAAATCTGTTCTTTCTCCATGCTGAATATATGTAGTTTTAAAGAACTCTTTGAAAAGACAAGTGGGGTCTTTTGTCCACTCTAACTTGACAAATTTTGTTAATATCTCAAAGCAAGAGCTACAAATTCTCAGGATATTTGATTCCTGCCCTTTCTGACCCTAAAGCGCATCCCTCTGGTACTGCTGGACAGCAGACAGGCTGCCGAAGCAGGACAAGTGTATGCAGCCTCCACACAAGCACAGACAGCTACACAAAATGCTCACCAGCAGAGATTCAGCTGCTTTGATAAAGGAGTGCTTCAAACAGTAGGAATTTAGGGAGAGAATTACTTTTACTGTCATTGTAATTAATTGTAATTAAGCTACTCATGAAGTTAAAGGAAAAACTTCTTGGAAGGTACCAGCTCTTACTTTATGTTGTTACCATCAGAAACTGTAAGAACATGGGGCTGCAGGTGTGACTACAAAGGAAATAAGTGTTACTTTTGTATATTTTCCACAGAGAATAACCTGGGAGCCTGCAGTAAATACGGGGGGCATGATGCTCCTTTTTAAGATACTGTGATTAATTTTTTAGCTAAAATTCTTCCCAGGCCCTACTCTATTATTATGATACATGAATATATAAACATGCAATTTATCATTTCGTATTGCACTTCTTTTCTTCTACTGACTCACACCTGATCATGTTTACAAGCAGATGTTATGCTTTGATTCTCTTATGGTCCATGTAGAGGATGAAGAAGTGACAGCTCGGGAATGTGTTTATTAAGCAATGTGAAACATCTTCTTCTGTCTTTCAACACATACTGCATGATTTACCTATTCACAGGACATACAAGTTTATATACAATTCACCATTACATCCACCGAATTGTTACAACTATTAATGCAATTATGATATAAACTTTAGTGCAGGAAGGAGCAGTTTCTTTAACCACCAAGGTATTGGGTGTCTGAAATACCCCACATGTGTAATGTCTCCAGAGCATGTCTGCCTGTCCCACCATCACAGCCAGCAGATCCGTGGATAGCAGGGACTATAACAGAAAAGTCCACCATAGAAATGCCACTCACCCATTTTTCACTCCCAGAAGAAGCCTTGTGCCTGGACAGATGGCTGGGGCAGCTCCTGTCCTTGCCCAGGGTGTGAGGCTGGCACGCAACAGGGGTCTGTGCAGCACACAGCAGGACAAGGTGACAACACAGCTCTACTGCTGAGCAGGTTTGCATGGCTACACTGCTTCCCACACATCTCCTGCAAGGGTTCAGGGCCAGCCAGGGCAGCCTTGCACCTGGGCATAAGCTCCTGTTACCTCACAGGCATTCAAATTGCTGTCCTGCTCCTGGTGCCATTCTAATGAATGGTTACAAAACAATACCTGCCTGTGGTCTGGCCGTGCTCTTTAGAAAACAAAGAAACCCGCACAAACCCCCCACATTTTTTCTTACACTAAGAGAAATATAGGGTTGGTGAGTGTCTAGAGTAGAGAGTAGATAAACAAAAGCAACCAAGCAAGAAGTAGGATGATACAGCTAATAAAAAAGACAAGCTAAAACCACATATACTAATGATAAACCCTTTCTTTTCATTCATGAAATAAGCTGAATTTAAACTATTTGGGGAAGTGACCACCTTCTAACAGACAGATTGCATATTTAGGACTTAAAACAGATTGAAAGTGAAAATTTCCCAAAAATCATTGGGGAATTTAAATCCTTGTTTAATTGGTGCTGCATGAGTTGCCAGGAATAATTACTAAGGCTAAATTTAACTGCTCTGGCAGTATTTCCTTTTCAGACACAGATCGTTTTGGCCAAAGCCCAGGAGATCTAAAGCAGGTCCATCTTTCCAGTGCTGCCAGGGAAGACCAGAGCTGGAGGAGATGTGATTCAGAAGCCCTGCAACAATTTTGTGTTCAACGGCACTGAAAAGCAACTCCTCTGCTCTAAGGTGCTGTTTCAGGCTGAAAACTTTTCAGTGTGGCTGCAAACCGGTGAAACCAGATGCAACCAAACAGGCAAGTTTCCTGTTCTCTTCTGTGCTTTGGTGTGTGAGCTCTCGTTGAAGCCACGTGTTCAGCTCAGGAAGGAAAGCAAACCCCGACACCGCACAAGCGAGCGATGGAGGGTAACTGCTGCTTGGGGTGTGGGGAACTTGGTTTTGTGAGATGTAAAGAGGTGAGTGACATTTGCAGCCCAGCCTGAAGGTTGGTCTTCCTCAATTTCCTGCCTCTTACAGCCATGCAGGGGAAAGAGCAGAAGAAACAAGCATAAACTTGTTAGCCCCCTAATTTAATTTTAGCATCTTCCTCCCACTGTTTTTCCTATGAGAAGTTCAGGCATCTGGAATAATACTGTTGCATTAAGAAATGAGAAACAAGTTGCTGAAGGGCACTGGGATTCAGGCAGCTGAACCCAGTGCCTTCTGCTGGCAAAAACAGCTGCCCCTAAGAAACTTGGCCCCAGATGCTGCCTTCAGTTCTCGAGGTGCAAGGCCTAAATTTGAAGGCAAATCAGGCTCCCAGCAGAACATGATCCCAGCAATCCAAATGGCTCAGCAGCAGCTTCAGCACAGCAGTAGCTCAGGAAAAACACATCTCCAGCAGCAACGTGGAGGTGAAAGCCAACCTGCCAGTCATGGCAGCAGGACCTAACCTGGGTGTTAGCTCACTGACTCTTTTTGTGTTCTGCAGCAGAAAAACATGAGTCTAAAGCTCATCCCTGTTAGATTGCAACAACCAGCCCTGCCCCATGCACAACCTCAGCTTCTTCTTTCTCTAAAATGTAATTAAAGAGAAAGAAAAGAATGACCCATAAAAGCCAACTGACTGGGAATTTATGAATAATTGTATTCCAAATAATTACCAAACTGTTTAGCTATGGGAAAGAACACCAGGAGGTTTTATTGTTGTTGTTTTAACACAGAAATACTGCAAAGCTCATATTGGATGATGCATACTTGTTCTTCAAGATACAGTGAAGAAAAGAAGTACTCATAGCAAAGGCTGCCTTGCACGAGGTAAGAAAATTTTTATTTTGATCCAAAGTGGGAGAAGAAAATGCTGCAGGCATAAAAGTAGTTGTCCAAGTGTCAAGGGAGCAACCATAGCACGGCAAAAACTTTACATTATTTTAGCACTCCAGATAACAAATGTTTTAAAATCCAGAACATACTATCCTTACTGAAAGAGAAAATTTGCTTTTGTGGTTAAGATGAAACTGGAAATTCAAAACACATGTTAATTCCTAGTCTGCATGACATGGGAGTAATTTGATTCTCTGTGTCCCAGTTCCTCACCTATAGCTAAAAATACTACCTTTTCTTTTTAAAGGCCCTGCCTTTTTGATTATCAGCTCATGGAGCAGTTAATACATCTTATTTTGTATTAGGTACAGCATTAAGAATAAAGCTGGTATAATCTCAGATGGGCAAGCCTATAATAAAAACTTAAATTTATATGGTAAGATTTTAATTTTAACCTAATTCCACATCTTGCCAAGTCAACCTGGGATGAACTCAAAGGAAAGTCAATAATAGCATCACACCTCTGTTTCATGCACTGTAATAACCCTTGGAAGAAAAACATGCCATAGAAAGTGAAAAAGAGATGAACTACAACTGTAAACCTTGCACTAACACAGCAATGGCTTCAGCTCACCTGTATAGGCTGTGAATGTGGAGCTGAGCCTTTTACTTTCAGTTGCTCCATCGGTGGCTGCCACTGCCATTGTGTCACTCAGCACCCTGCTGCCATCTCCTCCCCTGCTCCTCACCCCTCACATCTGCACCACCATTCGAACCCAGCCTGAGGGAGCTGCAGGGTGGGGGCCATGGAGCTGGGCTGGGCAGGGCAGGGAAGGAGAGCAGCCCTGCACGTCCCCCAGCAGAAGCATTGCTTCCTGCCTGTCTCCCCTCAGGAGCACAGGCTCTTGTGGAGGTTACTCTGCTCCACTCCTTGCATCCTTCCAGTGCAGACACAACTCCTGAGTGGGGAATGTCTGCCCCCTTTGAGCTGCTGCTCTAAACCTGCAGCCTACAAGCTCATAGTCCTCCTCCACACCTGGGAATCAGCGCTCAGCCTGTAAACCTGGGGGTTCCACATGTTGCACATTACTTTGCATGCTTCCAGCCAAGATCCTGCCAAACCAGCAGGATCTCTCCAAGCACTACTGCCTGGCCTAAAGCAGCTGCTCTCAGCTCCATGGGCAGCTCCCTGCACTTCCCTGAGCCCCAAGTGTCCCCTTGCCCCACAACAGCACCCATCCGTCACCACTGAGCTGGCACCATTGCCTGCAGATGTCTCCTGCCCTGCACAAACCAGCTGGCCCAGTAGCCCCTGGGCACAGTTCCCTCCCAGTCCATTTCCCCTCATCCATGCTCAACCACACCCCGTGCCCTCTTCAGACACACTTTCATTCTTCAGGCAAATGCAGGCAAAACATCTGCCTGCCACAGCCTCTTCTCATCTCTCCATGCAGGCTCTCGGTTGCTCTCTCTTTGGAGGAACACCTGGCTCTGCTCCAGTGGGTGTTGCTGGCTGAGCTTGGTTTTACTTGCATGGCTGAGCCTATGCCATGCCATTTGCCAGGGTCTTTGCTTTCCTACAAATCACTCACTCCTCATGGGCCGAGCCTGAGCAGGCTGCTCAGAGCACATGGGATGGCTCCCATTGCCACACAGGTTAATAGAAAGACTGCTGGTGTTTCAACATCATTTGCAATAGCTGACTCCCAAACTAGCCTGGCATCTTGAGCTGTTAAATTCCCCATCAGTGACTTCTAGGGACAATCCTCCAAATGATTTGTCTGTTCAGAGCCCCAAGCTGGATCTCAAACCCATATTTCATATTCAAAATAGGCTAATCAGTGAATTTATAAAAAGAACTGTGGAGGCCTAGATGGCTGGCAGTACACACCGAATAATAATTCGAACAAACACTGCCTGCCTGTGATGATAAAGGACAATTGCACAGCACAGGCAAACACATCCCAAATAGACTGCAGTGCAATCTGTCTCCATATAGCCCCATGAGTCATGCTGGGTTGGAAAATACTTTATAAATGCTAGTACTGGCAGGCAATAATTTTAATTAGATACGGCCTAATTAAAAAAGAATAGAGGCTTTTATAGTTCATGCTTCCCCAGTGTGTACTAGGGATCCCCACTGGTTGGCAAACAGGAAAAATGTTTGTATTATTTAATAAGCACAATGTTATCAGCAGAGCTTTAATGCAGGATTTAATGCATTTGCTCTGGCTCACCAGAGTGAATGCTGACTGGCCAGGGTGCACCCTGGCTGAAGGAATGTCACAGGTATTTCCAAACCAGATCTCAAAATGTGTTAAAACGATGAAGTACACACAAGGAACTGGCTCAACCTACTGGGTGTTTATTAAGCTGTATGTGAGTATTAGGCAGATTCGCCGAGAATAACAATTGGCCTAAAGCTGCAAAGAAGCACCTCAGGTTGATCAGCTTCTCTGCAAGCATAGAGTAACGAGGAGACAGGAGTGATGCCAGTGCCCTTACGGCGGCTCTGTGCCCCCACAGCCCACCCTCCCCAAAGAGGACCATGCATTCCTGGGTGCTCAGAGCTGGGCAGCGCTGCCACACTGGCCCTCAGGCCTCCACTGAGGACATGGGAACAGCCCCAGAAAGCAGACATCCACTGCTCCCATGACCCAAGCCACTAGCAGCATGGATTCCTCTCTCATTTTTGCATGTCATTGTGTAATGCTTCCACTCTTCTGGGAGAGGAAGCAAAAATACCACAAGCAAAAGCACTTCCTGCAGTATTTCTGAGCTAGTCAAATCCAGGAAATAATGGAAACTACAGTGATGCACAGGCTATTTGGGTTTGTGGTGCTCTTTCGCATTTCTGTTATTTCCTGTGTTTTTCACAGGAATATCTGAAGCCATAAGAAAGATAAGCCTGCATATACCTACAGGATAGCATTAGCGTAGTAACTTCTCCTGGCACATCTTTAAAATAATAGAAACCTGTAGTGAGCGATGACTGCACATCATGGTCACCGCATTGCCACAGTCAGACTGCTCAGTCTGCAGTATCTGGAATCCCAGGGATGCCACAAGCAAATGGAAGATCATTATTCCTGCTCAGAGGATCCCAGTGAGCCCATCTCACAGACCAGCCCAACAAGCTGAGGATCTGCAGCGTCTCCCTGAGAGCCTGCTGCTTTGCTACAATCCAAGGACCTCCAGGAGTTCAAGCCACCCTCCACATTACTACTCTTGCATGTGGGGGTGCTGAGGTCAGGTATGGGAGGGCTGCCATGGGGCAGGGGCTGGCTGGGGCTGCCCGACTCTGGCGTCGGTAATTCTGCTGAGAGCAAGTGCTGCTTTCAGCAATCCTGTATTGATTTCCCTCACCCAAGGTCACCTTAGAAGATGATTTATATTAAGAAAATCAATTTTTCAAAAAGTCATTGCTGAAAGCAATGCGTGATTTCTAAATTCAGAGCACAGCTGGGCATGTGTCTGAATTACCCAATTCTTACTAAAGGCAGAAGGAAATCTGCCCATAGCAGCCACACCATAGCTTTACACTGGAAGCTTATACAATGAAATTTCTATCACTCACTATTGTAACTCAAGAAGATTTAAAAGCAAAAGACTGTTTCCTTATAATTTTGGCTTTTCTCAACCCCACCTGAAGTTGCTAGCAGCATCTGCTTTGTCCTGGGAAGAAAAAGGGGTTTTGAAATGCAGTCCTTTCCAAGTATTTTGTCCCAGTTTCATCATTTCCTTCCTCAGTGAAACATGCATATTCACCTCCTTTTATTAACAGACAATCAGATGATACTTAGTCATCCCTTAGTCAAGGCTCTGCACAGATGTCATGCAATGTGCACAGTAACTCAGCAGTGTCATGTCACAGGAATATTCCTTCAGCAGGAATATTTCCCCGCTTCCAAGTTCATTCATGTTTTTCTCCTAATGGATAGCTAGATGCTGTGCACACATAAATGTTCTGCATGGAGGTCTCATGGAGGTCTTATGCAGGTCTCAAAAACCTTTTAGCAAGTTCTTACCAGCTCTGAGGGTCACTCTTTGTGATCTCTGTGAGGACCCACTTGAGTGCCAGAGTCCCCGAGGTGAATCCTCACAGGGCAGTGAACTGGCTGCTGCCCTGGCTCGCTCCTGCCTGCAGGCAGGGTGCAACCAAACCAAAACACAAATGTCGCAGGAAGAGGTAAAACTGGAAGAGAGCGTAGCAGGGCAGAGGCCCCAGCTTGCTGTGGCCTGCCTGCAGCTGCATTAGACATTCAGGGCAAGTTTCCAAGGAAGGTGTAAATAGTGGGATGATGGTTAAGGCATCTTGACATGACATTTTCTTCTACTCATACCGCTAACCAATGGCCAAAGGACCTGGGTAGAAAAGTGAGAATTGGGCTATGAGCAAAAGAGCAGAGGCAAGAAAGAGCTGATGTCCCTATAAACCCCATGTTCAGCATTCTCCTAAAGCTCCTGAAGGAATTGATTTATACGCAGATTTTTCTCAAACTCTGTTTTGGAAATCTGTCCTCTCAGACAGAGCCTGCCAGCCAGAGCTGTAGTTATACCAGCTTGCTGCATGCTCACCTTCCTTCAGACTGAGACCGGTGAGACTTTACCAGCACTGGGGTCACCAGCTGGTCAGGCTGCTCTGCCTCACGGGTGGCTGCAGGACTCTGTGCTGGGGATTACAGCCTCTACATGTATTTCCACTACAGGAGAACCTGAGCAGCACAGCATCTGTGCAAATGCAGCCTGGTTCTGACAGCAGAGGGTCTGCGCAGACTGTCTGTGCATCCACACTTGAGCTGGATAAGGCTAAGCTTGCAATATTATGTGACTATTCCAAGCATTTCTCTCCAAGACTTGGTCTGCCATCAGTATGTCTCCTTAGAGGGCTGTGAACCACCAGCCTCTTCCCTCCTTTGCTCTCTCACTTTACCTCACCTCTCCAGACAATCACATAATTCCTCACTCTTGCTGCTCCAGTTTGCCAAACTGCCCCACTGTAGGCAGGAGATGCCATGGTCATCTCCTATTACAAAAGGAATAGCAGTTGCAAGAACAATAACTTGTCAGTCAACCTGCACAGCTCCTCTGACGCACCACAGGTACCTTCAAAGTCTGAACTATCATCCTAAAAAATGCTGCATTCTTAAAATAGTTTAAAATATATTTACACCTCAAAAAGTCACTTAAATAATACATTAGTCTGTGATAGCCTCTAATTTTTTGAAGTCTTCACTAACGCACATATTTATGCACATAAAAATGTAATTATGTGCTTTATATAGTCATTTATCTTCTTTTCAGTCCAGCATGACGAGCTGCCAGGGTGCTGTCAGCACTGCGAAGCGCTGACGGCACGCGATGCCTGCTAGCTGCATCCGAGCACTTACAGAATGCACGTGTCAAGTGCTGCACATTTCCTGGTGTCAGCACCATTTGCTCAACACATGACAAACAAAAGGATGAGTTTAGGCTTTCCTGCTATCTTTTTTTTCCAGAGAATGGAGGTGTCTGTTCCTGAATCTTTTAAGTGAAATACAGCTGAAGTGTTAAGATTACTGATATAAACCGAAGTTGTTACTGCAAACCTACAACACAAAACCTTCATAATTACATAAGTATAATAAATGGTTCTCTGAGTCATCTGTAATTGGGAAGCACCACTGAGATGCTTCTACTAACACAGCTGGGCCTGGAGCAAGCATTTATTAAAGCTCCTTAATCTGGGCTACTTAGCCATCCTCACTGAGGCTGAGTGTTCTACTTTGTGTTAAGAACAGCAAGATGAGCTATATACACACACCGGCTGAGGGAGGGAGGGAAGATTATGAATCCCCAGCCTTGCAAGAATAATTAAACAAATATATTTCCACTCTCGTTTGGTATCACAGTAAGTTTGGCAACTGTTTGCCAAGGTTATTCAGTGTATTAGGAGCTTCCTCATCACAAAAGCCTCCTTTGGCCTTCAGCTTTCAATTTTGTATTAACCAGTCCTGACTTGTCCAAAATGTGTTACAGGAGTTTTCTGGAGCCATTAGCATCCAAGTATTTTCACAATATATTTTCAGCCATCTGCGAGCAGACTAATACAGCAGTACTGACAGGTTCTTCTGTCTCCATGACTGGAATACATAAATTCAATTACATGGTCCAGACAATTTTTTCTGAAGCATTTGCTTTACATCCTCATTCTGTGCATTTTATGTCCTTATCTGTAGAACAATGCTCTGTACTAACTTTGTGGTTTGCTTTTTCCTTCACACATTTAAATAATTAATTTTAAAAATGTATGAACACATCAGGACCAATCTGCCTCAAACTGAAAATTAGAATATTGAAGCTCACAAATTATGCCATTTTAAAATTATGTAATTACATAATGGATGGTGGAGAGAAATAAGATACATCCATGTATTAAAATAAAAATGCAGGGTAGCATTGCCTACCTTGTTTTTACATTTGATGAAGTTAACCTTTCTTTTTTTGTCCAATATAATATTCTGCCTTAGTCTGCCATATTTTAGGTCCAACTGTATGTTTTTATTCACCCTGCCGTTAAGAGAAGTGGATCCTGATACCAAATTTGAAATTGAATTTATGAGTGCTGCCACTCAAAAGCAAGGATGAAGGGGTGGAAGGATATAAGACTATGGAAACATCAAAACAACTCAGATTGTGAGTTGTAGGAACTGTAGGAAAGCAAAACAGCAGCTTTATACAAACACTGAAATAAGGCCCTCAGCCCCCTCTGTCTCTTGTAATGGTGGTATAAATCCTTTCTATTGGGGTTTTTTTCTAAAGGGTTTTCCCCTTTCATGATTTGAAATGCTGGAGATGTGTGACACAACAGAAGGAAGGAATTTAACCAAGGTTTAGTAGAATCATGAGGGACAAAGAGTGAGTTTTCCCAATCCTGTAGGTTTCACAGAGATATCAGTGTTGCTAAGAGTTTTGCTTTGGAAGTAATCCAAACCCAAAATTCTGCCAGGAAGTGTGTACTACCACTGAGAAAAGACATCACTGTGCAGCAAGGATTCAGGCTTGCCAAATCCTCCCCAAAAAGCCAGCTCCTGCTTGTGGATGCTGAACCACCTGTGTGTGCGTTTTGGGGTGTGGCTGCCAGGCGTGGCCCAATAACCCAGCAGATACGATTATGACAAAATTATCATAATTCTACTAAACATTACGGGGGGAAAGAAAGCAATGAAGTTAGTAAATATTTAAGGTACTCAGAAGACACACTACTGAAACAGGTCTGTGGCTTTCATGGCAGGGCCTGAGAATACTCCCAAGAAGGAAATCAGTCAGTTCCTCCAATCTGCTTGCCTGAAGCAAACGGACAAGGAATGATACTGATATAGAGGAAAAATAGGTCAGTTTTATCTCAGCTATTTTATGCAGCTACTTTCTATGATAAATAAAGATTTCTAGTGAGGCAATCTCAATTTCTGCGTGATACATTATATATTCCACTCATTCATCTACTTTCTAAGATGAAAGACCTGAGTGACTGCACTGGGTTTGATAGAATATTAATTAATGCATAACACTCCAGTGTTTAATTTAGCAATGGGCTAACCACATGATAGTCATAAATGCTAAATGATTATTCCTAAGCATACAAGTTCTTCCTAGAGAAACCCAAGAAAGCATGGCATCGAAGATTTAAATATATGAATCCACAGAACAAATTAAGAGAGAAAGTAATTCAAAATACATTTTTTTAAAAAAACTGAGAAACCTCAAAACTGTATCGCTGTCTACCACTTAGTCCGAGCTATGGACAGCAAATGCTTTATCCACAGCAAACACAGTTTCCCTTCCTCCTTAGCAGCTGGCTGGGAGGAACTAAACTTAGCAGGCCTGAGGTATAGGAAACCAGATAGCACAGTGTATGGCTGGATAGGAAGTACAGGGCTCAATGTGTTTGAGGTTAAGATTAAGCCCTGACTTCCTTTGGGTCTATTTTAAACGGTGGCAAATGATGGCATGCTTTCTTACAATAAAATGACAGATGATCAAAGGTCAAAAATGATCTGTATGTCAAGCATTTGCAGAAGGACCTTTCTTTGGGGGACTGTGCAGGAAGCGTTTTAGCATGGTGTCTCATACTTCCCCTCATCCATGTTTGTTCAAAACATGCCAGTAACTGGGGAAAGCTGGATGAATGGCTGCAGAGAACTGGCCAAGCAGTGTGTGCCTGCACAAGGAAAACAGTTGGGTTTGGACAGAGGGAAGGAAAGACTACCATGGCCCCAGCCATCGCTGGCATGAGGAAAACACCATTAGCTGTGATCACCCTTTCAGGTGCAACACCTAGGAAACAAAGACACAACATGTTGAGGCCAACTTCCCAGCTCTGGAGGTAGCCAGAGATCAAAGCAGAAAAAATGTAAAAAACAATTTGGAAACCCCGCTTTTTCCAGCTGCCATTTTAAGTAGTTTTGTATTGCCTATAGCAAACAGGATGCACGACTCAGTGCATCACACTGAATACTAATGGCACACTTGCTAAATTTGCTAGCATGCACTCATGACTGGTGCTGAGGCAGCCAAAGGAGGACTTCAACTTTATGTGAAATTGAAAAACAAGAACACACAATTCTTCACCCCAGAAAGTGCGGGGGTACCTCAACACCACAGCCACCCTCTCCGTCACAAGGCTCACTTCCTTCCCACCCTCTTTCTCATACCTAGAAATCTGCGGAACAAAAGGCTGTGTTTGAAAATTCCTTTTAATCAAATTTTTCAGCTTGCTTCAGGCAGTGTTGCAACAGTCCACAGCTCCAGCTCTGACCTGGAGCCTGCTGGCAGCTCTGTAGTTGCCCCTGCCAAATACTTGTCCTACTTCACTAAGGCAAAGGAAGATGTTGTGGCTTACTTTTTGCTAAGAAAGATAACTGGGATCACTTTGCTTCTCTGAAAATCCACAAAACCCTATTTATTAGTTACAGTAAGAGTTGAAAATAAAACTGTTCAGCTCACAGTTTCTGAGGATCCTGCTAGCAACACCTACTGTCATGAAAAATTGGTCATTTTTAAGTGCAGCTGTGTGGACTCTTAAAAAGCAGCACAAAGCTGCTTTCACTGAGATTTGACACTGGCTTAACAGAGCAGGGAGAATTTTTAAGTATAGAATATTAAATATGTATTTGAATCAGAAAAGCCTTCTTGGATGTTAAGTGGGTGGGAAATCAGAACATTTTATAAAAAGCTGTTGTGTTTTCTCTACACCCTGTCCTTCTGCCTCTGGCAGCACAGCCCATTTAACTGGCTAACAGGATGCCAGCAGGAGCCCTGGGAACTGAAGGGCAGTTTTAGAATGCACACTATGGTCTAAAGGGTGAGAGGTGAATATCCTCTAAAATGCTTCTGTGTTGTAGAGAGGAACACAGGTACCATTTCCCCATGACCTTTCTAGGATTTCTTAGCTTCCCAAGTGGCTCTGTGAGCAGTTTTGGACTATAGCCAGCTCTGAGTGTGAGTGAAACCCCATGGAGAAGGCAGTGGGTACAGCCTGTTACAGGCATGCTGTATGTCCCAGTCCTGCCATGATCAGCAGGAGAGGCCCACACACTTCTCCTGCTCATGCAGCTCTTGGAGGGTATCTCCAAGCTCCTGCAAACAAGGCAGGGCAAGGAGATGCCAGCCACCATATAGAAGTGAACTGGCACAGGCAGGGGGTGTTTTACTGCTCTGAGTAGAAGAAACCCATCAGCAACGCAATCATCAGGAGAAAAAGATAGGAATAATCCCACCTAGATGCACATGACTATAAACCTAGCATCTGACTCACACTAAGATGTACAGTCCATAGTTTCTGGACTAGTGACTGACCTACCAAAAAACTTGGGATCAAAAAAGGATCCAAAGCATTCACATTCAGTGTGAAGTATTCTTAGTATCAGAACAATAGGGAAAAATAGCCAAGTTGCCATTTTGTGTTAAAGCTACCATACTGTTCAGTAAGTTTAAAGTTTGGGATTTCATAAAACCCAGTTTTTCTGTTGTTTTTTATAATAAAATAGGGAGGGCCCAGAACTGGACACAGGATTCCAGGTGCAACCTCACCAGTGCCATCATTGTTTCGTGCCTGGTGCTATGGCACTTGGCCGGGGAGCGACACAGCCCCCGGGGTCCCAAGAGGCCCAAGAAGTCACTGCTGGATCAATGGAAATAGGAACAAAGCAGGCCTCACATGCAGCCTGAGATTCCTATATTAACATCACATAACTCAAACACAGTGCAGAGGTGAGGACAGGACACAAAGGCATTGACAGTGGCTTTTAAGGGACAGAATCAGGGTGGAGTTTAGGGTCAAGGGGCCAACAGGGAGAAGACCGGGAGGGACACAAGGTGGGGTTTACAAAACACAAACCAATGGGGAGGTTAATGTGAGGAGATTTATATAAACAGACCAATGGAGCCTCGAAGAACAGGGAATTCCCCAAGGGGCAGTCCAGGCAGGGGCTGGTACCAGGGGAGACTGACACAGAACTTTCGGGAATAAGGGGTATGTATTAAGAAAGACTGACAACCCAATGGGTGGACACAACTCAGGCTAAACCACCACCCTGAGGGCAGGGGTAGGAACAAACTATAGGGTATTAAAGGACAAAATTACACACTACTACAGCCATCTACAAGGGAAAAGCATTTAGAAAACACTAAGCCATTTTCCAAGTATCCTAATTCCACCTTGTGTCTCTATCTGAAAGCTTTTACTAAACTCAAGTGAAAATTACTTACACTTCCAATTTCTGCAACCTATTCTCTGGCAGATCACCCAGCTCTAATGGGCAATTAACAAACATGAAAAAGGGATAACTCAGCAACTCTCCTGAAACAGAGGATAGCTCAACAAAATATTGAGCTCACTTCTGGCCCATTCTTCTCAGTTCTGGTCCATTTTGACAGATGTCAAAATGACAGGCAGGAGCAATTTGGTTAAAGTCAGGCTGTGGTTAAAAACAGGAGAAGCTGACACAGGAGGACACAAGAATCTGCTCCCTGGCACATTCTTGTCCCACAGCATGCTGTCTTCCTACATCATGGCAACTGTTAACATTGCAGCATGCACACTACAGACCAGCACAGTGAGGCTGCGGGAAAGAGAGGACACAAATATCTCAGCCTTCAGGTTCAGAGGATCAGCAGCATTAAGGCATTAATTCTCTCAGCTGTAAAAGAGCCCCTAAGATATGTTTAAGAGCAGACAGAAAAGCTCAAATGCTGTCACAGTGAAAGGTACAGAGGCTGGCAGGGCCTCATTTCCTCATGGGCTGTACCCATGTTAGCTGACTGCCAGCAAGGGGCATCCAGCCCCAGCTTTACCCTTGCAGGGTGACTCTCCGTGCCTGGGAGCTGCCATTGCTGAGCTTCCCCACCTCCAAACTGCAGTGCAGGGAATGCAGAGCAGCATCCTCAGGATAGGTAAGGCCACGACTGAGGCATGTGAGGCCATTGCTGCTGCTGGAGTGGATCCCAGGACACAAACTCATGCTCCATCTTTGGTGCCAAAGCTATTGCCAAGGCATTTCCCCTTACTGTGACCACCTTCTGGTAGAAGAATGGAAATTATTATTCCCGCAGGGGAGGCTGACAAGGTGGAAGCTGAGCTTTGACCCACATATCTATTAAAAAATACATTCTCTATGTTCACTTACATAAACTTTTTTTTAGTATTTAGACCACATTTTTGTTCGTAGGCTTTCTCAAAGCAAAACCTTACCCAGAGCCTTCTGGAGTCACTTAGGATATGATCTCCTCACAGAACACAGAAGGTTTGAGGAAAGCATGGGGCCTTGGTTAAAAATAATTTATGCTCTTTAAAATAATTTACATAATTTAAAAATATTCACTATATTTAAGCATACTAGACAGAATTCTCATAGTTTCATGAGTGCTTATTGAAGACTGTGATTGACAACATGATCTTCACAGAAAGACTTAGCATTTTCAGGTGCTCTAGCTTTGATTCAGCACTGAGTGAAACAGCAGTATAAATAACGAATATTGTCCTGTAAAAGCAATAGCCAGATATTACATATATTTTAATCAGGCCTGTTGAGAAGGCTCAGTATTTTTCTCCTGAACATTCTAAATACAGGCCTGGCATGGGTTTTCTGGGGGAAGCACAAGGGAGTTGTAGCCTCCCTTCTAATATTGTCTACACTTTGTGTCTGCACCCCAGGGCAGCAGCCATCCTTCAGTATGATAGGCTATGACCAGAGATATAAACTTTAGATCTGAAAAAGTACTGAAGTATTCAGAAAGGCTACACAGGATCATGGTGAAGGGTTTAATTCACACCAAGCCAGTGTGGCTGGAAGGATAAGCACAAGCATTAAAGCACAGGAGTTCTCTTGCCAGCTCTGCCACTAAGTCCATGCAAATCACTTAATCTTCCTATTTGGTTACCCCTTTGCTAAAAGGGGAATGTTAATATTTATTTGCCTTCCAACTCACAGGCATGTTGTGAGGATTAATTAGTTAATAACTGTTAAGTGCTTTGAAGATACAAGTGACTCTGCAGAATACTGAGTATTATTAACTAACATTGGGCTAATGATGCAGATAGGAGTGGCAATTTTTTCATTAGCTGTATCAAAGCAGAGACTAGATTCAGCACTGAGATGCATTCTAGCTAGTGAAAAATTAGCAAGGTTATGAGAAAGATTAAAAAATACAGTGAATTTATTTCCACTGGTCCACTGGAACATAAAAAAAACCAAAAAACAGAAAACCAAAACAAAACAAAAAAACCCAACCAAACAGCTGTGCAATTCCTGACCTAGAAAACTCCGCCTCTATTAATAACTCAAGACCACATTCTGAAAGCTGTTACTTTGCACCTTGATTAGTCATTTCCAATAAGCAAAATGTTACAGTTTTGAGTTGGTGGCAATTTCCACTCCTACATCTTGCCCTGCACCTGTGAAAATAGTGGCACACAGCTTAAGGCAGGCAAGAATCAACCGCTACATGCAGGCCTTATATACTAAAATTTCAAAATACATTTTCTTGGCAATTAATTTCTATCAAACTTCGGTGAGAAATCCAGACAGTTGTGGTACAGCTGAGTGAGAAGGCAGGTTCTGCATTCAGACAGATCTCCTGATCCAAAGGAAGGGATAGCCTGGGGTTTGTGAGGGCTGGCTGCTCAGGAACAGCGGACAGCTCTGCCTTACACTACTGCTATAATTCTAGCAAAGAAGGATGGTAAAGACACAGCCTGGAAAGTTGAGACAGCAACTAAAATAGCTTCAGAAGATGCTTCCTCAGAGCAGCTGTCCACATAGCTCCACTAAGGAAGCCAGGTGCAGCTCCTAAGAGACATCAGTAGCCTCCACCTGTGGACCTAAATCACTTGCTGCTTGTACAGAAAGACCAGGAATTCCTCAATTTCAATTACAATCAAGCATTTGGTTGATATTTGCAAACAATTTACAATTCAAGTATATAACTATTTATTTCTATCTTATTATCTCAAGTATGATTCTCAATACTGTAGTTCCAGGTCCACAAAGCAGCATTTTCACAACTCTCTTTTTTCACTTCTCCTCCTGAGCCAGCAAACTCAGTTTTGGTTTTTTTAATTTTTTTAATTACTTCAGTTGCAGCAGAGGTGGGTAAACACACAATGATTTTAGGAGGGAAAAAAGATAACACTCCATAGATCTCTTTTTTAGTAAGTCTTCATACAACTGTTCTCATCCTGGACAAAATTTTTAACTTCTATTATCTCACAACATTGTTATACAAAAAAAAGATTATGAGACAAAGCAACACGGAAGTTGAAAAAGCTGAGAAGAGAGAAGGATTCCATTTATCTCCAAAAATCTGCAAAACCTTTTTTGAGTGTTACTCAAACACCTTAAGCCCTGGTGTCTTTTGGCAGACACAAAGTTTATTGTGAGGCAAAGATGACCCAGGATACCACAGACTCGTTTGGACTGAAGACAGTGGCTCTCAGGCAGATGGATGCCTGAGATGGATGATTAAGGAAGCAGCACAGCCAGGCTCTGCTGCATTTGTTTGACCCAGCTGAGAGGAAGGCGGCAATTCCTCTATTCTCACTTCCAGATTACAAAGGTCAGAGGCACAATGTGGTTCTCAGAGGTACAGGTTTGACACCAGCTTGAGAAGCCTCATTTCTTGTTGCATTACAATGTGCTAAGTCCTTTGGGGATCCCTACCTTGTGCTCAGTTTCCTAGGTGCACTCATCCTGGGGAGGGTGGGAGAAATGCCTTTGTGAAATCATCCCCTCAACAACACTTTTGTCAGAAGAGAAGCAGCTGCTGCAGCTAAAACAGGTTGGGAGAAGAGTTTCTCTGAGTAAAGTGAAAGCTCCTGAAGCCTGACATTCAGTTACAAGGCATTGTACAGCAGGGTGACAAAATGTAATTAACCATTAGGTACATTAAAGTTATTGTAAAACTTAAATGCAGAGAATGTCTTCAACAACTGTATCTCAATACAGGAAATAGGTTGAATTTCACATTTCAGTGTAAGGCTCAAAGTAGTGGTGACTGTCAAGGATGCTGGGCATTTTAATAGTCTTCTGATGATTCAAGTTCTGTTTTCAGCTATTTACAACATGACTAAAGAGTATTGATTTGAAGTTAAGTTTTATGTAACTCAACTCTGAATTTGATCTATTTATCTTAGCAATATGTGGGGATTTTTCCCTTCTAAAATATAGCGGACAAAGACTATTTTGCATGTTAAAAATGCATCCATTGTGACATACCTCTTCCTGCATCTTATTTACTAAGCTCTAACATTAGCTCAAGATTCCTGGTTGACTGCAAACACCAATTCATATTATGAATATACCTACAATCCATTTATAACACTGGAAAGGTTAAAGACATTTAAGCAAGAACAAAGGCCAAATACCCACTCTAAACATCTTTCCCTCTGGACATATTGTTGCTTAATCAATTTTCACATGGGTTTTACTTTTGCTGCTGAAATTGCTGGCTGTTGTTTGACACTTAGTGTTCGACTCAAAATACTATAAATCTGAAATGCTAATGTGTTTTCCACTGTGTGTGATTCCTACCAATCACATACATCATGCACAGTTACTTTTATCTCAAGCCAAGACTAGCAAGGGCAAAACAGAGTCTTTTATTGGCTTCAGAGCTTCTTCCATTAATTTCCCTGCTTTTTCAACCTCCAAAGTAATCACAGGCTGACAGCACTATCTTGGATTTTATTTTGCAGTATTATGAGCCCCTCTTCCCTACACATGGAGAATCAGAGGGGCTGGGATCCTTCTTGAGGCAGAGGCACATTACTCGCAGGCTGCCTGACAACAGGGGAAATTTCTTTTTCTTTTTGAAAGGCACAGTGAAGGGGCAGCTCAGCCAGTGCAGAAGCTTCCGTAGAGCCTCTGGGAAGAAGAGGAAAAACACTTCATGCTCCTTGCCAAGACGTTTTAGATGCTAAGTGGAGCAGCAGCAAACCTGAACCGAGAGACTAAAGCCCTCACAAGCCAGCCATGCAAACAGGAAAACAACCCTTCAGGAACAGATTTTTTCAAACAATCCACAGCAAAACAAGCAAATGCACATTGTTACAAATATCATTGCCTCTTATCATACATGAACCAGAGATGCTGCTGTTTAAAGGATGAAAAAATGGGGTCTGATGAGCACAACATCCAGTGCTTCAAAACCTGCTAAATTACCAACATATCTCCTGCAGTTTGCAATGCAGGCACACACTCAGCTTCATCTCACACAGCTCAAGCAAGCAGATCCAGCACACTTTAAATTGTGTGGAGCAGATTTGGCACAACTTTTTTGCAGTTCAAAAGAACCTGCCACAACATCCATAGAAGATCTGCAATTGCTCACCCCGGTGTCCTGGGCACAGAGATGCTGTGAACACAGTACAAAGTCAGCACAAGCATCTCATAACTCTTGTTGACATTATGACAGCTCCCAAGGCCAAGAGCCAAACACTGTAATTCCTACTTGTGTTGCTCACAGGCTAAAGAAACACAGTGTCACTCTGAGGGCAAAAGCATTTTTCCATTTTCTTGCATAGCTGATTTCACATATAAAAGTTAACATTAAACATCTGACTAAAACTGGCCAGAGAACACCATTTTTTCTCTGGAAAAAAAAAAGAGTTGTAGCATCTACCATGGCTAAAATCCAAAGTAACATCAAAGTGCTCTTGTATCCAGGGCAGTGGAAAAAGATCCATCAGCATTCAAGACAGCAGACTGCCAAAGCTCCTGCCTACCAATTCCCATACAGAAATTGTGTTGTAAGACCCACACGAGTCATCGTATCTAACTCTGAAGAATTAAGAGGGCAGCAAGGAATGAGAGCGCTGCTACCCCTCTAAATGCTAATAATTTTAATATTGTTTTGTTGTTCCATCACATAGCAGCTATGCACTTTGGAAAATGAGATATAAGTGGATATGTAATGCTACAGTGATAGATGCTTACAGCAGGGTCATGAGATAATACAAATGCTGTTACAACAGATGTATTCAATGTTGTACCTACAGAGGTCATTAATAAGTTAGATTCAACAATGATAATAAACCTTGAAAACAAATTAACTGGTTGATTTTCCTCTTTACTGAGTCCACATATTTCTCATTTGTTCTGGCTGGCAGCATAGCAACCTATTAGTTAAGACAGGTTTGTTTGCTTTGTCAGAGCTGTTGTCCAGATGTCTAAACACATATATCATTACATAAATTACAAGTTTAAAATCAAATTGTTTGTTAACATCAGAGTGTAAATTCATAGAATATGGGGGTTGGGGGCATTGGTTTTTTGGGAGTTTTGTTTTTTTGGGTTTTGGGGTTTTTTGCTAGGCTTGAAATAAAATGTTACATAAAGGAGATGGACATTCAAACACTGAAAATCCACATCAACATGCTGAGTTTATTACAGAACAGCTCGCTGGAAATTATTGGGTACTAATCTTTTAATACTGCAGCTGATCCTTGGTCAACCTGCTACAAGAGCAAATTGCCATTCCCAGCTGTGCCATGCTATAAGAGGATAAACATCAGAGTGGCCCTTAGGAACAACCTATTTCAAGAATATCTCCTCAATCTTTTACAGCTAATCAGAGCGACATTAGCAGAAGGAAAGCTGCCAGAAGGGAGCGTATGTAAATATCAACCCAACTGGATGCAGTAAAGCACTGACGACTTTTTTTTCTTTAAATGTAGTAAGATATTTAAAACTCACAATTAAAAGACTGCAGAATTGAGACTCGGGGGTCTAACACACTAAAAATCTGGCCCTAAGTACTTAGGGGAGTCCTATCTCTGTCATTGCAATAAAGCCACAGTGGAGCTCAGGAGGGAGTTATGTACCTTAGTGCTCAGCCCATTTCAAGGAGAATGTGGTGGACTCCCAGCTCTGAAGTCGCAGTGCCAACCAGAGCATGATGTACATTTGGGAATCCAAATGTCTCTGGATCTTACAAGCTGCTACGTAAGATAAATTTCCACTGAAACAAGTTGTGATCAGCAATTTTTCACTCCACAAATGCATTTTCTCTTTCAGTTTCTACAACTTTCATTTTTATGTGCACTGGCTCTACCTTGTGCTTCCTTCACAATTTCAAGATGACTGCTCTAAGTCACAACTGAACAAGAACCCCTCTCTGCACTCCCAGCAAGTCTTGTCTAAAAAAAGGCTGTCAGCATTTGCAAGCTTTTTAAGGCAGAAAAATTTACTTGTTGTTTGCACGACACCTAAAGTTATGGGTCTTTGGCCACTAGTGCAACATTAACATTACATAATGACTTTAAATTTATAATCCTTTTGCTTTCTATTGCATATGGAAAAGTGTATTCATAGTACTTGTCAGATGTCAGATGACTAAACACCACTTCTTTTTATTATCGCCACCCCATTCCAAGATGACAGTACAGAGTAACTGCAGAATCACACCGTTTATTTAATGTACTACAAGATGGCAAATAACCTCTGTCATTTCCCAAAACATTTATGAGGAAAAATAAAAGCTTCTGGAGAAAACTATTTTACTGTTGTCTTTCCAGTAATTACAGAAATATGGACTAGACAATTTTTAATACTGATAAAACCTAGCATATGGGCAGGGCCAAGCTCTGTGAAAGCCATCCCAATGCTTCTACACTCTAACCCACTCTTCTAGGTCAAAATATCAGAGGAAGGAAAAGATATTTCTCCACAAATAACCACCCCCCAAGGCAGCACCCATCCCATGGTGTGGGCAGGAAGGGCTGTGTTCCCTGCCTGCTCCCTCCCCATCACAAACAGTTCAGCTGCATCCTTGCAGCGTGACCTAGGCCAGTGAACAGTTGCCTTTTTAACCACTGCTCTTGAGTGTTAATTGCTGTCTCTCTGGTCTTGGTTTACGTAGTGTTAGTACTCACACTGTCGGTTCCTGCTGGAATTACAGCCTGAAAAGAGAGTGGAGGGACACAAAATGTCTTGATATTTGACTACTGAAAACTGAGGAGTGGTGTTAATCATTGAAAATACGAGGAGATATTGAGAACTGCAAATAAAACAGATAGCTGAATATCATTTATACATATTTTCCATTACTTATGCCAGAGCTAGATCTGAAAGCTGGCACTAAAGAACTATTCTTCTTACCAGTTTTACAAGCTCTTCCTTGGCATGTGTGCCTGCTACAGCACAGATCAAAGGGCTTCACAGGATGGACAGGCATTATAGGCTTTTTTTCATCCCCCACTCACTAACATCTTCAACAAAAATGATAGATTCATCTTTGGCCGTCTACCTGCATGGGGAATATTCGTCCAACCCTCATAAAAACCCTGAGCCCAGTTTGAAGGCAGCCACCATTACAAAATTATTTGAGCCATGCAGAGAGTCCTTCCCATCAAAGCCGTGTGTCCTTGTGCTGACGCTGCCAGAACCACCGGAAAGGCCTCTCCAAAGGCACAGAAGTGACTTAAGTGACTTCCCTTTGGTGCCACTGCTTCCCCGTGTGCAGGAGGAAGGACGCTCTTGTGGCTCAGAGACTCGGCTGTCAGCATGTGTGCCTTCTATTCCTGGTGGTCACCAACTTCTCTTGTGACTTCGGGAGAGTTATCTAACTTCTCCACCCACCAAAACATCTGTCTGCTACACAACATAACAATTCAATTTTGCCCTTTAATGGAGATACTTTTGGAAAATTTAATAGCTTGGCATAGACCGGAAGCAGTGTAAGAGTTAAAAATATTATTTTCATGGTGATATTATTTAGTGGCATTTCAGTTCTCTTTGAGTAAAATTTTTATGAGATATATAGTGACTTTATCTGACTATTGTCTACAGTGTTGAGGCACACAGAGGCAACTATTTAAATATATCTACTTTTCTGCACCTGAAGATGGAGTGTGGCAAGTATAACCAAAGCAAGCACATCTTGAACTCACTACACCTTCATAGTTATGGTAATTTTCAAGAATAAAGACAGAAACACTATTTATATGTATTTCTTGTAAGTCCATCTCCAGGCAACTGCTATCAGATCAATATTCCACATCAAACAATTACTGAAAATTTTCAATGTCTGCCTCATTTAATTGTAATTAGATGTATTCCCAGAGCCCACCAGCACAGTGCAGTGTAACAGGTGCCCACCTGAGTGACACAGCTCACATGGCTCAAAGGAAGGAGCAGCTATATTGGGACACATTCTTTTACTCCCAATTCCCAGTGCTAACATGGATTTTGATGCAAAACCAAACAATGTGCAGGATCTTTGTGATGCTGCTCTCCTGCAAAGCTGGCTGGAAAGATGACACACAAGGAGGTGCACACTGGCCACATGCTAAAATATTTTCTGCAGGTTAAAAGCAAATAGACAGAGGCATCAGGAAGGCTTCCACTGATAGACTTCAAACACTATATATTTGATATAAAGCTGAAGGCAGCTTCTTTGTGAACTTAGAGTAAATCAATTTCTTTAATCTTGACATTAAAGAAAAAAAATGTTACCTTATGTAAATAACCAGGCAACCTTGAACTGGAACTTGCAATTAATTTCAGAGCTCATGTTCTCAGCCTACCGCAACAAAACAAATTTCAGGTGGCTCATCTGAACACAGCAACTGAAATAAACTCAGTCTGAAACAGAGGAAAAAAAAAAAGTTTGAGATATAATTTCTTTTCTTTACATCATACATTTCTCTCTTAATCTCTGGGGCTGCCTACCTTAAGGGCTGCTGTAACAATGCAAGAAGTGATATCATCCCAGGGAATTTTTTTTTCACCAGAAGTACTGTATCAATCAATCACCATTATCTATGACTTGCCACTCAGTTTTAAAAATAGTTCATATTAAATTAAGCTATTAAGCACTGGATTACAGGTGTCTTGTCACATTTTAATTTCTCAGATAGAAGCAAAGTGAAATTGCCATCTACAACATTCTGCTGCCTTGTATTATTCAGAACTTTCTGCTGAAATGATTCCAGATTATTGCAGAAATACTAATTCAGGTTTTGTTCATGGAGCTCCTGTGCAGAAGTTTTACTCCTGCAAGGCCCCTGTGCACAGAATTATCTGGTAATGCCACGTGCACTGTGAGTATGCTGGGTGTGCAGGAGGAGGTCAATGGGTTTTGTGCTCCACATTACCATCACTAAATATTGATGCAATTAGGGGACATCCCCAAGTAAGAATAAGGTGTTCAGGTCTGCCTCTCTGCAATTGTAGCACAGTTACAACATTGTTGTGTTGGTTGGTATTTCCTAAGCAGTAATCAGGTGTGCACCCAGTTTTGTGTTCTCCTTTCATACAACCACAGGAACAGCAATTCAAACTGTCCTGTTGTTTGACTGAAAATATGGATTATGTAAAAATGAAGTTCTTTCTCACCCAAACTGGAACTAGCAGCACTGCTTTCAAGCTAGTCATCCCCTCCAGTGAAAACTGCTTTGTTTAGAACCCATCTGATAATTTTCCTGTAGCATCTATGTCTACAGGGACAGCTGTGTACAGAAAAAAACCAATGGAAGCTGTTAATGGGATCAAGCTGTTAATTTTCATTGTCTTAGCTCCCAGAAGCTCCAAGAGCCAACATGGAGACTACGAGAGAAACTCAGCTTTCAGAACTGATTGCAATGCAGCAGTATGAGCTACCATCACTAATGAAGGAGTAGAGTTGTTTTCGTGACACAATTTGAGGTGTTACAGGGACCTTCCTTTTGTGGGGGTCAAGTTGAAAATCAGAACAAGTAGCAATTAATCCTTTTCCTCCACATGCATTAAATTCCTTGTCAACAACAAGGAATCCTCGTTCCAGAGGATCATAGAGCATGAACATACAGAGCTGCTGCATGTGTCTTTATCCCACCCAAATTAGGCTCATTAGTACTGTCCTGAGGGAAATAGTTCTATTTTTATCATTTGTCCAGTTATTTTTATCATTTGTAAAACTTCCCAAGAAATGTCATAATCTCCAGCTGTTAACTGAATAAATTAGCTATCAAAAACAGTATTTAAAGTCTGATCAAAGGAGGTTGTTCAAGCTCCTCCTCTTTACCTCCCCACTACAGCTAATAAAACTCAACAAATTAAAACCCACAAAATGATTAAAACCCAGAAACTCAGTTATGGTGAACAGAAATGGACAATAAATTCTCCTACTTCACAACCAGCTAAGGAAGAGTGAAAACAAAACGTTCTCCCTCTTACACAGATACAGTGCAGTCACAGGAATACAGAAGGAAGGAGAAGTTTGTCTGCCAGACATTCCTAAGGAGTGTGTCCAAATAATTAGGTGTAGGGAGCACATTTGAATACTGTCTGAGAAAACTCTGATTTTTTTTTGCTTGAAGTTCTCAATAACTAAAAATTGCATTAATTAACACCTGAGGGAATATTCATGCATTTTTCATACACGAAAACAGTCTGCATGCAAATTCCATCCAGACTCTCCTCAAGTGACTCATTCTGACTAGAGCCAGTCAGAAAAGAAAGGACTTTTCAGCCCTTGGACTCGCCCCCGGAGAGAGCACACTGCAGGCACGAGGGAAAAGGAGTTTGAGTTGGCTTAGGTTACATTTTGATTCATGAGGCCAGTGCCTACTGAAGGACAAACCAGCTGCTGAACACATTCTGCTTTAGTGTAACATCTTTTCCCAAGGTCCCTGGTAAGTTTAAAAAAACAAGGTGAATAAAAATTGCCTGTTTCACTAGAAAGGGAAAACATCTGACATGTTCCTAGGAAATTAGCTGTGAGAAATTATCAGGAGATCAGCAGTTTAAATAAAAACATTGAAATGTCTGCATGTACACAGATACAAGAGAAAGGCTGCTTTATTCTCTCAGCTTTCATATCAGCTGGCAGATGTTAATTTTCTGTCTCTTAAAATGAGCATCTCTGATTGGAGATTGCCTATAGAACCAAACAGAAATTAAGCATGTTAGTCAAAATGCCCCAAATTTTTACATCTCTTCTTCATGTCTCCACAGCACGCTTCTAGTTTTTGTAATAGGACTTTAAGACCTTACACTTTATATTTAGCTATGATATACAACTGCAAACTGAGGTTCAACAACATGATCCATGAGTTTAATTGTGAACACTGTATATTTCCTGACCTTGACAGTTTAAGACTTAATAAAATATTTATTACTGATTTAAACTCTTAAAGCTGAACCATATTTGTGTCTTAATTCTATAATCATCTGGTGACGCATCAGAATATGCAATCCCTAAAAATGGAAAAACCTCCAAAACACTCTCTGGCAGATCAATAGCTTTAAAGGTATAAATGACAAGAAGTAAAACTCCCTTACAAACTGTTTTTGTTATTTTGTACTGAATTGATTACTGCCTATGTACATTAAGCACTGACCCCAAATACACACAGAATGCTTTAATCCCATATATACCATTTCACAAATGCCTCAAAAAATGCGAGAGTGGGCAGCTGCCTGATGTAGCAGCCTGCAATGGGGGACAAAGTGCTTCAAGAGCATAAGTTAGTGACCCTTATTCCCATGCTGGCTACTGAAGCCTCTAAGCAGGTCCTTGAACTTGGGCCTCTGGAAAACAATGCTAGGTGTGAGGAAGCAGCTCCTGCTCTAGACCTGATCCAACCCTGATGCCCTGCTGTGGTCCTGGACAGCGCTCCTGTGGAGAGTCCAGGGCACGAGGAATGCTCTTTCCATGGCATCCTCTCCCTAAGGAGCCACCTGAATGATTTTTCATACGAGCAGTTGAAAGCCATCAAGTCACTAAGAATTTCAAAATTGAAGCTTACTTCAGGAGGACCCGAGAGGCAGCTTCCCCCTTCTGCAAAGCACCTTATAGAGAGAACCACAGGAAGGCTTTTGTTGAATTTGGGTCATTTTTGAAGGCCCATTCTCAACACATGCATTCTTGTGTTTATACTTCAACTATGAATAAGGTATACTTGAAAGTTAAATAGAGAGCCTGTAATTATAAGTTTCAAGTAGTTCCACTGAATAACAACTTCTGGGGATAGAGATGGATACTTTGAGCATAGGCTACTTACCAACCAGCTTTCATGGCAAACTCCAGCCTTTGTACCTTTACATTGAGTAAATCACCTAAAAGTCGACTTCTGGCACCTGGGAAACTTTCAGAACTTGGAGGATCTTAGATGTTATTTGACTTGTTTCTTATAGCATAATGAAATTAAAGGATATGCACATAGAGAATGACTAAAGAGGATTAATGCAACTAGAAAGAATGAAATATCCAATTATTTGTCCAAAGTTTCTCATGAGAAAATAGTGTGGTCAGACAGAGCATCAGATTTCAGCCCAGAATGCTTATTTAAGCCTTTGCATTTGCCTACATACTTCATTTAGGCTCGAGACTGTTTAGCTGAGGCATCCCAGGTTCCTCAAACTCCAGCAGAAAATGTTAATAGAATAGAGATTCTGGGGATGAAATACATTGTCCTGCTGACTGCTAATGGTGATCAAAAACCTTTTGTCTTTGTGCGTATTGCAGCCCCCAGTGACCTACAGCAGTAAAGGACTGTCTGTGATTCAGTCTGTTGCCATAGATTTGAATTATTCTCTTTTTAATTAGTGTCTCAAGCAATAGCAATCCCTTGGGGAGATTTCTGCCCTGTCAGGAAAAAATTGTTGACCTTCAGCTTCGGGTTTCATTGCTCACTTCGATCCCAGCTCTCAGTCCCCTCCCCACCTCGGCGGTGGGAAGCCCTCTGCACGCCCAGAGCCTGCGGCGGCAGACAGCCGCGGAGCGGGACACGGCGCGACTGGGATCCCTCCTGCGGTCCCTCACAATCCGCCTCTCCTCAGAGCCTTCCTTCCACCTGCGGGTCCCTCACAATCCACCTCTCCTCAGAGCCTTCCACCTGCGGGTCCCTCACAATCCACCTCTCCTCAGAGCCTTCCTTCCACCTGCGGGTCCCTCACAATCCGCCTCTCCTCAGAGCCTTCCTTCCACCTGCGGGTCCCTCACAATCCACCTCTCCTCAGAGCCTTCCACCTGCGGGTCCCTCACAATCCACCTCTCCTCAGAGCCTTCCTTCCACCTGCGGGTCCCTCACAATCCGCCTCTCCCGTCCCCTTCCAGCTGCGGGTCCCTCACAATCCGCCTCTCCCCGCTCCTTCCACCTGCGGGTCCCTCACAATCCGCCTCTCCTCAGCTCCTTCCACCTGCGGGTCCCTCACAATCCGCCTCTCCTCAGAGCCTTCCTTCCACCTGCGGGTCCCTCACAATCCGCCTCTCCTCAGAGCCTTCCTTCCACCTGCGGGTCCCTCACAATCCGCCTCTCCCGTCCCCTTCCACCTGCGGATCCCTCACAATCCGCCTCTCCTCAGCTCCTTCCACCTGCGGATCCCTCACAATCCGCCTCTCCTCAGCTCCTTCCACCTGCGGGTCCCTCACAATCCGCCTCTCCCTGCTCCTTCCACCTGCGGGTCCCTCACAATCCTCTTCCCCGCCCGTCCTTCCCCGAGGGCGCCGGGGCGGGTGCGCCCCCTGCCGGGCCGCGAGGGAGCTCCGGCCGGCGCCGGGCAGGGAAAAAACCGAGCGGAAAACAAGGAAAAAACCTTGGAAAAGGAGCCGAGAAGCGGCTGCTGCCGGCACTACCCTCCCCGCCCCAGCACTGACTGGTTCCTGGGTGGAAAGCCCTGCGCAAAACCCGAAGATTATTATTTGCAATTCAGAGAGCACGAGACCCCCTCAATCCATGCGTATTCTCCAAGGGCCCAGAGTACTTCCAGTGAGAGAAGGCAGTTAAAGCAGTAGACCCTGTAGTTTGGCACTTTTCTTCTTTAAAGCCAGAATTTACCACTGCAGCTCAGTGGGTTCTTAGTATTTTCAGAGAGAGAGAGATACACTCTTTACTGCCAGTGTTAGAAATTGCTGTATTAGGGTGTGAGACACTACCGCAAATTAAAAATAAACTAGGAGAAATGGCTAAAAACAATAATCAAGAAGGAAGCCAAATTTCTTTTTAGGGATGAGAGACTATCTTTAAAATTAATATTAATTTATCCCAGCAGGCAGCTTTGGCAATCAACTTTTTTTAGAACATGATTGATTTCGTGCTTCCATTAGGTTTGTTCTAACACTGTGGTATTATCCTAATCATCAAACCAAGAGAAAAATCTCTGCCAATAAAATGTATGATACTTCAACAAGCCGTGCTGTATGCCAAGGGCGTAATTTTTAATCAGAATATTATTTGTATCATAGCACAACTACACACTGAATCATCACAGTATGATTGTAGTCTCAGGGAGCTTAACACCTTCAAGACATGAAAATACCAGGACCAGAGATGCTGGGGAAGGACGTATGTAAGATCAGCAGCAGAACTGAGAGGAAAACCACCATCTGTAAGACACTCACCTACAGGATCACACTGCTTCCCATCAAAATGCCATACTGTGGAAATGAGTGCCATTAGATTACAGCCCAGCAATGCCTCATAGCGAGATATGGACATTGAGTACAAGTCTGGAGGAACGAGGGAGAATACTAAATAAAACTCTTCCTTTATCTGGTTTTTCTCTAGGATGTAGAGAGCAACTGGAGAAGCAAACTAAAATCAGATACTCCTTAATGGACCAGTGAGCAATATTTGACATCTAAGCCAAATTAACTTCAAGATGAAGGCAGTGTCGGGGCTGATTCAGAAGTGTTCCTACTCCAGCACAATTCCCTGTAGAGAAATCCAACACCACACTTGCATCTTTTTTTCTGCTGCCAAACTCTGTCTGATTGGCAAAAGAAAAATTAAACATTTATGTGGCAGATGGATCAGATGTGTGCACTGTCTCTCATTCATCAGTAGAGACACTTAATGAGGATAGGTTACATATTGCTGCCACCCCAGAGGCTTTGTATGAGCAAGTCATGGAGGTTTGGGGAATCCAGGAGTTTTCCACCCACATAGTGCAACCTTTTCCTAAGCCATAAAGAGTTATTTCAGAACTTCTGTTATGAACAAGATCACTGTGGTGATGCATGAGTCAGAATTTTATATCCTTCCTCATCCCCACCAAAATTTACAATTACATCTCAATCCTCCTTACCTACTGAAACCTTTGCAAAATCTGTCCAGCTAGTGAGTAAAACGATGCAACAAACTTGGGAAAGGAATTCTAAAATGTAGCTCTTTCCTGTATACTGCAAGCAATCTTTGAGCTGACAGTAAAAATCTTTACATTTGAGATACATATAGAACCTGAATTGCTAGCTTTAGAATTTATTGTGCAAAGGTGATACTTTTATGTGCATCTATTTTCAGATGGATGGCTTCAAGAGCTACTGCCAGGACTGAGACAGTAATCTGTACCACCAAGATTACCCAGAAATCCTATTTGTAAACCAAGTCCTATTAAAACACCCCAGCCTCTGAACTTCTCCTTTAGTCAGTTATTGCCCAGCCCCAACTATTTGAAAGGGTTGCTTAGGTTTTTCACACTGGAAGGAATGAATGTGACAGATACAGACACATACCAAAGCAATTTAATGAAGCTAGTTGGCCTGCAGTTATCAGAGGAGGCCATAAAAGGAGCTAAGAGTGTGGATTTAAAAATCCATGAAGTTGTGCTATGTTAACCTAGCAGGGTTAGATAGAGCAAATACACACAAATCCCTGTAAAAGTGCTATCAATGCAATGAATAGAACTGCTGGAAGAGGCAGAGGCTGTTACATCTACACAGCAAGCCAGTTAATGAATTTGTTTAATTAGAGAAAGCCAAATGGTTCCATTGCCAAACTGCAACACACATGCTATGGAAGCATGGGGAAGGCTGCAGGGACATGCCATCACAGAGACCCTCTGCTAGGGCCAACAGCAGTTCAATAGTTCCCTTCCAAGCCAACAGATTCCATGGTTCTGTGATAAAAAACATGGCTTGGCTGGGCTTATCCTGCACTATTATAAACTGCTTTTCCTCTGCTGTGAAGATAACAGCAGGGAATGAACTCAAACGCTGGGCCTGCCAGCCATCCCCCTCACAAAGGAGTGTTGCAACACGACAGCAGATGGCACTGCTGGAATGCAGTCCGAGCCTGCACATTTCCAGCTGCTGCACAAAGGAGATGCACAAACTTGGTGCACAGAAGAAAGGTTTTATACATGTATATACATAAATAGATGTATATACATACACATACTATGTGTGTTTTCTAAAAATTACACAGTACATAACAGACTTCTTTGTTAGCTCCTTAGCAAACCAGATGCAATGTGTAAGAGTTTAGGTGCACAACACTCAAGTATTTAGTTGCCAAAAGACAGAGAATTTTTACCCTGAACAAATATTAACAAAAAAAAGACTAATACTTCTACATTTTCAGACACCAAGAGGGCTTAGAAGCTAGACCTCAGTAATACAACAAGACTATCAATATTCCAAAATCACAGTGTTAAATATTCCAATTCTTATCAATTATGTTTTCCACAACGTACAGTTTAGGATCAGTATCTGGTTTTAATTCAAGTCCTAAAAGCCATTCCCAAGACAATTCTGACATCAGAAGGGGAAGCATTTAAAAGCCACACTTCCTTGCACAGCAAATAGCCTGCAGGTTGAGACATCCTTGATATTTTAGTAATTTATACACGGCAATATAACTTACTGCAACACACTTCTTGCTGTACCTTATTCAACCATTAAATACCAGAAAGGCACGAAGAGAAAGCTGCCAAGATATCCTGCCCTACCGGTGAGTGCAGCCAGCTCAGAGTGTGCAGCAAGGCAGGAAAGTACAGAACTCACCTCAGCCTGGGCCTCTGAAGGCTCATGTGGGCACCAGGCAGGCCCACACCCAGCCTCACCTGGGCATCAGGCGTTCTTTAGCAGAAGGGAAAGCTGCCAAGGGGCTTTCAGCACAGAGATCACCTTTCCACGAGCAGCTGTGCCAGCAGCTTGGGCTGGGCTGGTGCCACTGTAAGGAATGCCCCTGCTGCAGCAGGCATGCCCTGCCAGGGAGCCCACTGCAGTCAAGAGGGAAAGACACACACTGGCAGCACTATTTTAGATTTCATGCCATTTCTGCAGTGTTTGCTGGTGTTAATGGTATTGAATAGCTATCACACCTCACATATATCTTGAAGGGAAAATAAATCTTTCCCTTTCCCTTCTGGGCTCTTCTGGCAGAGCATTTGCAATTAAAAGCATTCTTGCCTCGAGTCAAATTGAATGTCAAATTGTTCACTTAGTCAAGAATCATACATTGTGCCTCTACCTCTTCCATTACTTAAAAGAAAACTTCTAAATCTTATGTTACAAGAACTGTACTTGCAGCAATCACAGACAAGAAAAGTTTCCCCTAATTTGTTTACAATTATCTTTAACGTTTGAAGGATTGGTGTGAAAAACTCCAAAGGAGTTGTCAAAGCTGGCTGCTAACAAGCTTTTAGTAGCATAGCCATGCTACACATGCAGAGTAAATTAAGTCAATTACCTTGAAAAGATTTTATATTGATCCTTTGACTAACAAGTAAGATTAACAACGAAGCAAGATCAGCAGTAATACAAGCATGTTTGTCCCTGATTATTAAGAGTTCTGTCATGCAACACACACAGAAGCAAATTATTGGCTAATACTGTTCAAGGAACAAGCAAAAATATTAAACATGTGGTCTTCCATTAAGCAATGAGACAGTTTTAAACAGGATAACAACTTATCTCAAACTTTTTTCACATATCAGTGTAATAGCAAAGCATAGTCTAGTCTGAAACCTATTTTTAGATCATTTGCCTTCATTTTTTCCATTGAGTATTATGCATATAATGCAATAAAGAAGTGTCATCTATCAGACCAGGAAAAAAAACACATCAGCCAGCCAGATAAGGAAACAAAGATTTATTAGAAACTGGTAGTTTTATAGAGCTAGAAAGGTAAACATACATTTATGAGACAAAGTATACACAATTGAATACAGTCATCATCAAGGCACATAATGAAAAATCAAATCTGAAACAGCTCATCTTTTCAACATTTGAAAAGGTCACCATAATTTCAGTACTCATAATGGCACTTGCACACTATAAACAAAATGGAAAAGTCTGGAAGATTGAAATGCTAAATTCGTCTTTATATCACACACACAATTCATTTGCTCATTGGTCACAGTTGAATAAAATTATCAGCAACTGATCTCACAAATCCCACAAAGGTACAAAGATATTGGCAAAACCAAGAAAAACTCAGATCAGAAAGGCATTATACATATAAATGATTTGGACAGAATGACTTTTTTTTTTAAAGTGCAAAGTCCAACGTTTCCCTAAAGGGAAGGTGAAAATACAGCTAGAGCTGCCATTTTCTAAAATGGGATAAAAATTTTTATAATACAGATTTTATGGAATTGCTATGTATCAGTTTATGGAGAATAAACACCAGCCATGGAAGCACTGAGCACAAATTTACATATGGTTGCTTTTTGAACAATATGGCCCAAAGCATATGTAGAACAAGGGAGAATCAGGCAGTTATTTTTGCTTGCTTGTCAGCTTGAAAAAAAAAAAAAAAAACCAGAAACCAAAAAACCCATGCACTCCTCATGCCTGCCCAAAAAAAGAAAGAATTAGAAGGAAGACCCTTAATGACCTTAACAGAATAAAGTTCTTCAGTAATCCAATTTCAGAAAGTGGTCTAAGAGCAGTTGCTTTTAGAAGGTCAAGGTAAGTATAATCTCGAATTTACCAAGATTAAGACACTACACTTTACAGAAAGCAGAAAAAGCCCAACAAATGAGTCTGGTAATAATTGTTAATCTATTTCAGTGTTCAGGCCTGAAGGCAACTGTGTGCCCCTCCACACACACCAAAAAAAAAAAAAAAAAAAAAAAAAGAAGTCACTTTGGAAGGATTTGTACATGGAAATATGGAAATACCTGACTTTCTGCATTGAGGAAGGGCTGCTTTGTTTTTTGAGGAGGAGCTGTTCCTCAAGCATGCTTTGCATGCTACCTTAACACCTTAACATCAATCTGACGGGCACCTGAGGTCAGCGCTGCCACTTGGTCACCTGGAAAAAACACTTCAGGACTTTATTGTCCCAACTTCACATCCACAGCTAGCGTGCACAGAAGACTGATCTCACATGACAAACCTGTAAAAACACCTTTACACAATAATGCAATCCTCTACTGGCTAAAAGCACATAGTGGATGCAGCCCTCTGAATAAGGGAAAGAATGGAGAGTGCAAAATGAGAAGCGTTCCTGTTCCCAAGGCAGCTATGAACAGCTCTGCCATTGGCTGGGTTACAATTCCTATCAGCTTCACATTGGATCCTCCATCCTGTTTGTAAATAGCAACTTGCACTTGCATGGAATGGATCTAACATCCAAGCTTCTTCTGTTCCTTTGTATTCTGATCCTATCAAACATGCAGCTGTAACCCAGGTTTTGCCATGGTTAATGGTGCCAACATTTACAAGTGCAATGACAAGCAGGTCCAGTGAAGCAAGTTATCAAAATTGCTGATTGTATTACAAAAATACCGTGTGAATCCATTTGAGGTACTCCAATATCGCAGAACAGCAGATTCTCAGGCTCTTTAAATAATGAAAAATTAAACAGAAGACAAAGGTGATGGGCTACATTTTAATGTGTTATTCCATCATTGTGTGTGTCCAAGATCCTATTTCTTATGAATTTAATCTTCAGTCTTCAAAAATAATAAAAGTGCTCACTTCTAGGCATGCAAAATGTTTCCTGTGAATTGCTTGAGTATAGGCAGCATGACAAAACAAAAAGTCACTTTCATGTATTCACTATCAAGGCAGTATAAACTTCTCCTACCTTTGGTTTGATCCAAGACAAATACACATTTAGAAAGGACAAATTTTTTAAAAAACCCCAATGACTAAAATACGCATGATTTCGTAAAAATAAAAACATACTGCTGATTTAAAGACAGTTTCTTGATTTTTTTCAACTCAGTGACATTTTAAAGTGCAATGTTGGTATCTGTTTAGAAATGATGAACTAAAATTTAAGAAAGTTTCTTCCCACTAAAGGGCAAATGTGGAAGTTGCAGCATCTCTCTATAAAGATCTGTCTCTAATTGTGAGAGCAGATTACTTGAGATTCTTGCTCTGGTGTTTCCAACAGTATTATAAATATCTCACCTTTTTGCTTCATTTCATGCTATTCCCAAATTCTGTTTCATTTTTTCATATACAACATAGCTGATGCTGACAGCTGGAAGCACTTTCATAAAATTAGGGGCTATGCCCCTATAAAGTCCTCGGAGTCCCTCTGTAGCAACAATTCTTCGAAAGAGACCAACCATGTTTAGCTGTGGAGCTCCTTCCACTGAGGCTAGAACAAGAAGATAATGTGTTATAAAATAGTTCTAGGAATATTAAAAATCTCGAGCAAGTTACAAACACCTAGATCATGAGCCTACTATCACAGGGCCATTGGAAAGAGATCTGTTAATCCCAGACATTTGGGAGATATCCACGTGTCTAAATCCCACTGGAAAGCATTATCCACCTATGTTCCTTTGGAAATCTAGGCTCCCGTCCTTAAGTCTGTGCCAAAACCTATGAAACAAAAATCTCAACTATGAAACTACCCATCTGAAATGTCCTACAGAGCAAACATTGCTATCTACACTCACAGGACAATTCAACCCCCATCATTTAATCTCTAAAATTTAGAAAACATGGTCAAGTTTAGAAGAGTGCTTCTACATGATGGCAGGGGCTGTGTCTGGTAGTCCTGTAGCAAATGTGGCTCTCAGACGATACAAAGCACCAGTGCTTGAAATGTTACTTTTTAAATTGAGTATAAAGAACAACAGTATTGGGGGTAAGAGGGAGAAGGGACCAACATAAAGAAGAATTTTCCAGATATGTCCTCAGTTTTTCCCAGCTGTGGGGTTTTTTATTCCTGTGTCTCTGCCAGAGCTACCCCACATGCTACAATTTCCATGTGACCACGCAGGAGCATTTTGAGTACAGCAGAGCTCACCTTGGGCCTGCATACGTGTTCTGATAAGAGCCAGGGGGTAACTGGCCAGCTGCCCACACGTGCTGGAGATGGTGCCACAGCCCAGCAACACAAAAACACCTGGGTTCGCAGAGCTCGAGGCATAGTGCTCTAGCCATGTACTCTTTAGGAGCTGCAGGGTATGAAATTGGACAGTAAGACGAGAGATCTGCATTCAAAAAGGCAAACAAATACTTCTTTATGCATAACACATCCTAAGGGCTCAATCCTGAAAAGCACCACTTTCACTGGGCCGGCTCTACATGCTTGAAGTGCACAGGTAAAAACACCTTAGCACACAGGGAAGGACTTCAACCAGACTGCAATAGTCAGTACCTAGAGGAGAAATCCTTGAAAGATCCAGCAGCAGGAAAGTGCCCATGCACCTGTAATACTTGGGGGAGAGCAGGAGAGAAACAACTCAGCACCCCACAGGGTGCAATGAAAGCTCACACAGCTGAGCACATCATCCCATGCAGAAAGAAGGATGCAAACTGGAAAAAACAAATTCATACAGCTTTGAAAATGTTTGTTCAAGCAGTTCTGGTGATTAATAATGCAGTGTCAAAAAAAGATTTGTCTAGACTGGAAAAAAAATTAGTCTGTGCATCTGAGTATTTAATACACTTTGAAGCAACATATATTATATAAAGTAGATAAAAGACTTTCAATATTGCTGGTAGGTGAAATGGGTGCCAGTTTCTCTGGAAAGAAAAGACAGCAATGTTTCAAGTTCCTCAAAAAAGCTGTGTCAGCCAGAAAGAATTCTGGTGACATGCACAGACATACAAGGAATTCAGGTTAATAGAATCCACTCATAAACCTAACAACTGGCAAAAAACCCAGTATAAACTATCATAATATGAATATCCTTTTAAAGGCAAATATTTCCTATAAAATGGGTATGTTCCAGTCTAACAAGGTTAGGTAAGTATGAAAGCTTGTGGTACTGCCAAGGTCTGTATAATCCTCTCATAGCACGTTTCCTGCTTGGTACTCCTGCATGGAAGGGCCCATCAGCCTAGGCACTCCTCAAGAGGAGCAAACAGAAACACTGAGGTCTGGAAATATTAGTGAAAAGTCTCAATTGTCTTTAAAATTGAACCAACTGTAACAGAACAATTATACAAATATTCTAAAAAATATTTACGCTTTTTGTAAATTAATTAATGACAGCTACACACATTCAGTGATCTAAACTCACCTCATAAACAGCAAGGTCAATGCCAGCATAAGGAATTATACCCAGAATATTAGGAATATAGCCTTTGTAGAAGGCCTTTGGACCTTCTCTTTTTAAAATCTTCTTTGCACAATCAAACATCCCAGAATATTGCCCTGTTTTACCCACAGCCAATCTGGTCTTTAAAACCTAAAAGGAAAAAAATAGCAGTCTTAATTACATACCTGTTTATTAATCTATTTTAGATACACAGTAGATCTCTGCTTATTCAGTTCTCTAGAACTGCTTTGCACTTTGGTGCTGCAAATCTCCTTTGATTACTGGTAAGGCATTGTTAGCAGCAGGCTTCTTTCAGGTTCTGCCCTCAGTGCAGAGCACCAAACACTACTAAATAGTATCTTACAAATTTTTAGCCTTTTAAAACTGCTTTTTAGCTTTATTTTCTTGATTAAAAGAAAGATATTTGATCAGGCAGCTATTTGATCAACTTGAAGGCAACAGTGTAGGCAATATTCAATAGAAGTATTAGCTAAGATGCAAGTGAGAAGAGTACTAACATGCTAGCAGATGATACTTCTGGTCTGGGAACACTAAAGCATAGTAAGAAAATAATATTTCAAGAAGTATGACACAGAGAGGTAGTTGAGGAATGTAAGGATTGTGTCCCTCTACTGAAACCCAGCACCTGATTAATAATGCAAGTAAGTCTGTACTGCATCTTAGGACAAAGAAATTAATAACAGCATCCAAAGGAAACCACAGAGGAAGTTTCCTGAGCAACAATTTGGTCTACTTCAAAGCCTCATAAGACTCCATCTTCCTCAGGAATTTCCTGGCATTTGGCTTCTCTCTCTAACTTAGAAATATTCTAAAAGCACTTCTAGGACAGCACCATATCTTTCTGAGGAAGACCAGAAGATACTGTAGAACAGTTCCCTTTTCTCCACTGATCAATGTAATCCAGACAATCTACATCATGTTTCAGTTCTTCCCTGACTTAACCCATCTCTGTACCCAGGTCAGCTGGGATTCACCCTCTGGAAGAGCAAGGATGCTCTTTAAAGAGATCTTATCATTTCAGCAATGATAACAGTTCCATTCCTACTGAAATCCCCACCCATGAAAAAGCTATTTAGGTTACATTTGCCATTACTACCCAATGATGTTGGTATATGTTTAGTCCCAGCCACAACATCTATTCCAACAAGGATCTGCACAAGGGGTACTTTCTTTACCTTCTGGGGAAGGTAAAGAAAGTAACATCCTGTGTCTGTGAAATGGTGTGTAACAGTTCCACTGGAGCAGTTAAGATAATAACACTAGTTAAATTGCAATGGGTAGTACCACCTCCAGATATGTCCCACAGGGAAAGAGCAGCCAGTCCACCCAGCCTGAGCTGTAGCTGTTACATCCTTCCCCCACACTGTTCTCCTTATCAGGCACAGCTCCCCATCATAACACAACAGAACTGCAGTTCTGTCCAGACAAGACCATTCCTTGCTTACATATAGCAGGAAAAGGGTTTATGCCCAATTTACAAAATGCTTGAATACATACTGAATTTTTAAATGTTCTTGGGTGATCTTTGTTCCTGCACTATGTTTTATTTAAATATTGTTTAAAAAAATTATACAGCAAAATATATGGAAAAATTACAAGAATCAGTTAGAACATAGTCTATTCTAAAATGCCTAGCACTGAAAGTCTGAAAGGAAGTCCAAAGTAAAAATACATCAGGATATCAGACTAGAGAGGAATTTTTACAGTATTTTCAAGAGCAAAATGGGGTTTACTTAGGAAACAAACCTAACATTTTGCAGGCTCCAGTGGAAGCCGATTCTCTTACCTCCATGGGATAAATAGATGTTTGTGCTGTTGCTCCAGCCAAAGAACCAGACACAAATCTTTCAACAGTGCCTAACTTGCCATCATCCCTAGTGAGTATCTTCTTATACTGTATAGTTAAAACACAAACAAATGTTTTTTAGGAGTGGCAAGAGTTATTATAAAAGACAAGAGCATAGTACAAAATGTATTTTCAAGCTGTTCTTAGTTTTTCATGCATTTACAGTTACATTTGCTAACCCAAAAAGATTCTCCAGACACAATAAACATTCCAGCCTGCAAGAATTCTTTACATTAAATACCTCAGTCACCCACAGTGCCATCAGGTGTTGTGCAAACAGCCAACTCAAGGGTACCTACACTGAGAACTCCAGAAAACAAAGAGGAACCAAATTCCCTTGCACATCCAGTTGTCCAACCAAAGAATGAAATACCAACTATCAATTTCACAGAAGCACTTTGAGCCTGTACACACTGTGTCATTCCAGGAATAAAGAATAATGTGCCCGAGGTTACTCTGTGGCACCAAAATCTGCTGTTCAGTCTTGCAACATCCCCAAGTTTATTTAATATTTTGTTGCTTTTCTCTCTTCCTTGTACGGAGATATGCAGCATGCTCATTTGGTCTTACTTGAGGCACTAGCAAGCCCCACGGAGCAAAAATAAAGCTCATTTAAATACACCAGAATGGGAGTTCGTTTCCCAAAGGAGGATTAGGCCTTAACATGATGCTTAAAGCTGATTCAGAGGTAAATATAACCCTGAAATCCAGGATGAGGGCATCATACATAGCACTGTGATATTTGACTTTAAATGACTCCCCTGTAAGTTCAGCTAGCATCATGTGTGAAGTTTTTGCCTGCTGTCACTTCAAAGCAGCAATCTAGATATTAATGCAATACTCCACACAAAGCCATGCAGAATCAGGGACAGTTTAAAACATGCCACAGATACAATTTATTTGCACTGCTTACAATACAACAGTAAAATCTGCCTAATAGTGAGTACTCTATAGACTATTTTAAATCTGAAAGTCACTCAAATTACTATGACAAAATCCCCAAGCACAACAAGTCCTGTATAATACAACAGTGAAATAATGAACAGTGAGAGTGATTTAGGATTTCATTTAGCATTAAATTTAATAAATTTAAATAAATAAATTTAAATTAAATTTATCATCCTACCTGTTCATAAGCCCAGAACTTAATAGCTGTTTCAGGAGCTATTTTCACAACATTTACACCATTCCCCCTCCACAGGGATCGGACACCACCTTCTTTCAACATTTGCTTAAAACCACTGGCTATATTCATTTTGTTTGACTTTGAACCATGAACCTAAAAAAAACCAAAACCAAAGTCACAGTAGAGAACACTGCTCTGAATAGATTATAAAACTCATTGGTATTAAACTGATTAAATATATCAACTAGCAAAACCATATGCACTAGTGAAAAAATCTAATTTTAGTAGCACAAGTACTGTAAGGTCATGCTTACATTTTTTCCCACGTGTCTATAAAATACCACTTGAATGAACACAAAAACTGGCAATTGTCAAAACACAGCCTGCAATTTAAACACTGACCTCAGCCCTCAATTTTTTCCCAACAGATCTCTAAAACCTGAAGTGAATCACAGGAAACCAAGGAATTGTTGAACATTTTACCTACCTGCATCATGACTTTAAGGCGATCTAAGGGTGCTGTACCTGTTCGAGAGACAGCACCAGCCACTCCTCCTGCCAGCAGCTGCTTCCACCACTGCCCAGTCTTCTTCTCTTCCTCCGTGAACTCATCTGGAACAGTCAAACTATCTCCTATATCCAACACCTTTATGAATCCAAAGCAAAGATGTGCAAATAACTATCTCGTTCCATCACCTCAGTTTTATCCACAGTTCTAATTCCAAATTAATATACTACCTAAGAATGTGCAAATAAAGCGCTAGTTACAAATAAAAACTATCTCTAATTTACATTCTATAATTAACTTGCTATGCATTGCTATTCAGTGAAAAGCAACTTTAAGTGACTTCTACATAGATATTATGCAACAGCACCACAGACTCACCATTTCAAAGACTGCACCATCATCATTAAAAATTACGACAAATTTCCTCCTGGAGTACGGCCCAAGCAAAGACATCCTGTCATGATCAGCAGTCCTTTAAAGTCAGCACTAAAGCTCAAATGCTTATATGTTGCAGCTAACCTTTCACCAGACAGTCTTGTGGGATTAGTTTGGTAATCTCCTAAGGTTGCTAACAAGAGATTTCTCTCACGGTCATTTATTCACACATGTGGGATGTCTCCTTCCCCCACACTCCCCAACATTTTAAAGCAGGGCTTTAACAGATGATGTATCAGAATATTCAATTTCTGATAACTGCGGTGTTTTATCCTACAAGATGAAGTTTGAAAAATGCCTTATAGATTTTCTTATCATCAGTTATACTCAAAGACACTTTAATTACTTTATTCAGCTATAAAAGTTTGAAATTTCACTAAGGGGGCCTTGTTTGTATTGTCATTGGATTTGATCAAAGAACAACATTAATATAGGTTTTAATGATAAAACTAAGGCATGACACTATGAAATTTCACATGTCACTTTTGTTCTTAAATGTAACCTACAATCATGATACATGAGCAAAAATACACTGTAAATCATGCAAATCTGCTATTACACATAAATTACATGTATAAAAAGAATAAAAATGTATTAATAACTGATAAGTACTGACCAGAATGTTTGTTAACTGATAAACCTTTGAACCATCATTGATTTTAATTGTAGACATTATATCCCTAATTTATGCTGCATTCTCTCTGTTAGTAGACAGAATACTGTCCTGGTAATTTGGGACAAAAATTGCAGAATGCAGAGTGTAAATATAGCCACTGGACAAAAAGGATAAGCACCAACTATTCTGGATATTGAACACAGAAGAGATTAATTGGAAAACCCTTTCATCTTTCTCACATTTGAGGTTTCAAGGTAACGTGTCATCAGTTGCTCAACTAAATGGAAACATTAAAAGGTCAATCAAAACTCTCAAAACATAAATTGAGTGTTCTGAGAGATACTATGCATATCTACCTGGGTTAAACCTTGTGTGTACCGAGACCTAAACAAAACTAAGAAAAAAAAAGATAAATTTGAGGGTGTTTATAACAGAAAGGCCGCAGCTACGATGATAATTCTATACCAATGTAGCTATCTGCTTGGAAGGGTCTGATAGCATTTCTATAATAAAAACAGAATTGTAAGAGCTGTCTGTCAATGCCAGGCAGGCTGGGAGGTCTCACATCTGCTCTTATCTCCAAGAGCAGCTGTGCTGCTGTGTAGCTGGATTTTGCCTGCTGTGATAACTGGGTCATCAGCTGACTGCAACACCAAGATCACAGGAGACTCCCTCAGTTCTTTCTTGGGGGCAACTAGTGACATTCCATAATAAAAGAAGAAAAACACAGATCTTATGTTTAATAATAGTAAGGAGCATTTTATTAAAGCAAAGGTTTTTTCTACCAAGTGAGCTGGGACCAGGACTATCTGACCTCACAGCAGTGCTCCAAGTGCTTTCTTCAGCAAACAGGGAGCTAACTCCCCTTAGCAAGCATTCCTGAACTGAGGTTGTACAGTGGCAAACACTCAAAGCTCTCAGATCTCATAAACTGTTTTTTATTATGGAAATGCTGACTAATCCCCAGAGATATAAATGGTCTCACTATATTCAAAGGCATCTAACCTTATTTTATTTCCTCCAATAATCTACAGGAAGGATATTTAGCAAATAGGATTACTGTTGGTTTACTTACTTTATTATTGCTCTTAAAAATCAGTCACTGAGGTGTCAACAGCTCCCTTCAATAACAACTTTAAAAATTTCTTTGCACAGTGAATAATCTATTGCTGCATATTCTGTATGCTTAAATTAAATTCTATGGCACAAAATAGCACAGAAAATCACCAGTAAAGCCAGCAGTGATTTTATGATAATTATAATGATACTGTATAACTGCAAATACTAATTTCAACATAAGAAACAGTTAAAATGTCTATATAATTTGTTTCAACAAATCAAAATGTACTGTAATGTGCAAAGAAAAATATTTAGTATTGTGGTTATTATTTTTCTATGAAATATCTCCAAAAGAGGAGAAAGATTCTGGCCTAAGAATTACTGATAACTATTTGCAAAGTTCAGATGAAGTTGTTCATTCAGAAGGAACTCCTCTGACACAAACCTGCTTATAAATGGGAGAGCATGAAGTGAAAAGGAAAACCAAACAATACAGATATGCTTGAAATATAACAAGTGTGAAGCTGTTATACTCAATATCACAAATTAACACAGCAGAGATGAACTTCAGAGCTGCACTAAGTCAAAAGAGAAGTGAACTTACAGTGGAATGCTTCCAATACCGAATTATCTCCTCAATGTCTGTAGCTGGATTAAACATAAAATGATCTCTCCACTCATTCCAGTCTACTGTCATTGTCCCATCAGCATCAATACTGAAAAGAAATGGAACAAAACTATATAAGGAAATAGTAATGGTGGGGTTTTGGTCTGGTTTTTTTCTTTTTCTTCCCCCTCCCCCCTCCTTTTTATTAAACTTGAGCTATCACACCAATAAGAACTGACTATAAATTCCATATAGTGACTTTAAGGCTGAATCTGCCATGGCCTTTCAATATGATGCTTCTCTCATCCCAGTGCATCTGTCCTATTCCATTTAAAAACATAATTCAGTGCTTCTTTCTATCAACAACATTTAAGAGAAATGAAGTAACAGTCTTCTCCCAGAACCAGATGCTCCAACAGTAACTACCAACACCTTTCAAAGTCATAATCCCATTTATCCCCCTCTCTGAAATAGAAAAATATAAAAATTAACAACACAAAGAAGATTAAGTTGCCTCAAAAAAAAAAATAATTCCTGACCTTTGCAGGATCTTTTCTGCCTGTTTTTCTGAAATGTTTATACCCAAGATCTTGAGGGACTGGACAACTTCTGAGGCTTCAATTTTTCCTTGAAACATATTAAAATAAAGATGATACATATTTAAAATGTGAATCTTAATAAACTTAGCACCTTGAAACTCATTGTAACAGCTGAATAATTTCAAAGATGATTTAGAAATGAACTTAACACAGATGATGTGTTTTGATTGTCTGCTACAAGGACGAAGCAAATGGGATGCAACTATACAGTTAGTTTAAAACTGGTTTATCTTTAATAGTAGGAATAGTCAGAAATTTCCTCACAGTTTCTCCACCTGGGGAACAAGGAGCCCCAGTTCAATGTACTTGGAGAAAATAGAAAGAATAAATAATCTTTTTTTTTTTTTTATTTATAGCAAACTTTAATTATGATGATGATAAGGCAAAGTAGTAAGGATTCCATATTCCAAATTTTTTGTTCCAGTTCAGACAAATATAAATTACATTACTTTTAATGCAGTTTCTTCAAACAATGTTTGAACAAATAAAATAAATCAAGGTATACCATCATTGTTTTTATCCAGGCTCTTAAATGCCAGTTTCATCTTTTTCTCATGTTCTTTAAGATACTGCATAAATTCTTCAAAATCCAGCTGTCCATCCTGGTTAGTATCTCCAGCTTTAAAAATTTTCTGTTGAGAGAAAAATGAATATTTTATTTGTCCAAATTACAGCAGCTCACAAAGTATCATTTTGTTTTCAGAACTTAACACGCTCAATATTTGCATACAGAGAGAAAACATTTGACAGTAAATATATATTTAAGAAAGCATTATTTATTATTTACATAACTTTTCTGTGCAGAAATGTTAAGGTTTCTTACCAGCACTGGCAAATTACACCTACAGGTATCAAATAATTTATGGAGGGAGACATGGGGGACAGGAGAAAAACCTGAGAGAGAACAAGTTTAAGCCTGTGAGTTTCCTGTACATGAAATCTGTCAGTAAAATAAGCAGAACCTTGATTATCATCTTAATCAAGTGGTCTATTAACTATGAATTATAAAGATAAAAAATACAAACAGCAATTAACTCTTTAAATGCTGACCAAAAATTGACAAAGATCTTGCCCCACTGCTACTTCCAGCCCCCAGCATTTGAGAGAACACAGCTTTCTGCTTCAAACTGAAGCCCGGACTCCAATTTGAAATGAACTTGTAACAAATACAAACATCTTTGTTTCTTGCATGTGCTTCCTAGGAATTGTCCTGCAGATAGAAACACTTCATGTAAAATTAACTATGCACTGAATGTGTGGTATGCAATTGCCAGGACTGCAGGAAATCAGTCTCAAGTGGGCTGCCAGCTTTGCCAGGAGTGGGCTGTGGGAGGCAGAGTCAAAGGCCCTGCTGAAGTCCAAATAGACAACAAAAATTCTTCCAAGTATTTTCTATGTAGCAGACTGCCTTGCACAAGTGTAATTTCTGAACAAAGTCACCCCAGGACATCAACTCGCAACAAGATTTGAATGACTGTTCTAATCTGCAAAATCTGGTTTTAATTTTGTTTATTCCTCTTTAATTAGTAGAGATCCTCAAAAGACCAAAGTCCAACAAGTTCTAGGCTACAGAAACTAAACACAAAGGAAGCAGAGAACTGGTGTGTTTGTTGCAGGTGTCTGAAAAAGACTGAAGACATCTAAATACATTTACGTTGCCTCCCTCATCTTCCCTATCCCTCTACAAAAAAGTAATGTACCTTAAAATTTCATCTCAAAAACCTAAAATTTATAAGATATCAAGGACTTCTCAATGAAATGGAGCAAAATGATGTGGTATGCCGCAGTGAAATGAGCAAATTATTTACCTCAAATAATACAGCAAGTTGTGCACAAATAGATATGCTCATTAATTCAGTTTCATGCCTTTGTCAATATGGTTAGAGCTGTTCAGAATTTCCCTTTACAAAAAAAAGTTAGTTTAGATTTATAGATATTTATGGATACAGACCTGACCACAACCTTCTAACAAAAAATTAAGAAAGGCTAGTAGATTAATCATTTAAAAAAAAAAAAAAAAAAACAAAAAAAAACCACACCACCCACAAAAAACAACACCACCAACCACCATCTTAATACATTACTCTAGTCTGCAGAGTCCCCTCTAAAAGACACTGCAATCTCAAGCCACCTTTTACTCCACACATGGCACCTCCTGCTGCAGGGTCCGGGTGTCCTGCTGGGCTCCCACGCTCTCCTGAGGTGACTTAGGTGGCGCTTGCAATCACTTTGCGTGAGTTCTACTCCACACAAATTGTTACTGTTCCCTCTTGCTACCTGAACTACACAAACCAAAATGCAGAACAAGAAAAGTGGTTTTCTGTCTCACAGATAGGACAAAACTTGAACTAAATTATAATTGCAAAACCTCCACTGCTGAGGATGATGCGAGCCAAAGCAAACGGGAACTCCAAGGAATTTTAGGGAGCTGGTAATTTCTGTGTGTGAAGGGGGGCACCTTTCAGTTCATCTGCCAAAGAAGTGGATTCCATATTGCAACAATGAGAAAATGGTAAGCACAAACATATGCTCCATTTCCTACTTTGTTTTGACAGTTATTTTCCAAGCCAGTCTCAGCCACTCTCAGTGAAGCAGAACAGAAATGACAGGCAACAAAAACGTATGGCACATGTGTTTTTCTCTCAGTACAAATCTAAAAGCTCACGCAAACAAAAGCCTCTTGGCTGTCTATGAAATGAACTCATTATGTGGGTGTTAAAGTTTCAGATTAAAATCAGTAATTTGCAAGTTTGTGGAACTAACAGGAGGAATGAAAGAAGATTGTCTTCTACTTGGCGGGCAGAAACTTCCTCCTGGAGGGTTCCACACTCCATGGGCATAGCCAGCAGGAAGACAACTCCTGGATTCTGTGGGGAGCCTGGCACACTAAGTCCTAGGTACAAACTGCCCCTTCACAGTATCAAATAATAATTCAAGTTGGAAGGAACCTCTGGAGTCCATTGAACTCAACCCCAGCTCAAAGCATGTCTAATTAGTTCTAATTAGATCAGGTTGCGTGGGACACATCCAGCTGAGTCTTGGACACCTTGAAGGAAGGAGATTCCACAGCCTCCTCAAGCAAACCACTCCATCAGGCAATCACTCCCCGCTTCGGTTCAACACTGAATCCAGCTCTGCTGTCCTGCATTTAATATAGTCCCAGATTTTGTATAATTGCACCACTTGTCATTGTGCCAGTGCCTGGGTCACCAGTTTCTCAGGTGGAGGAGAACTGGATGCATTTTAAAATAGCCATGCTTACAATAGAGCAGGAACCAACCAAGGTGCCAACACTCCCATAGGAGTCCTGGGAAACAATGTTTGGCATGCCTGCCACATAAAACCTGCCATTTCTTGTTACAGCCTTACTGCAGGATCACCTCACCTTTACAAAGCCCAGACCCAAATGTTTGTTTTTCAAGGCACACCATTTCTTTTCTCATTGTCTAAAAACTGTAACCCCAAGCAATAAGGATAATTCACTGGATAAAATGAAATGGTGACTACATAAAGAGTTGTTAATTACTGACAGATATGGGAGGACGTGATGATGACATGAGCCAGCAATGTGTGCCTGCTGCCCCGAAAGCCAATCCTGTCCTGGCTGCAGAAAAAGAAGCATGACCAGCAGCTCAAGGGAGACTACATCCCTCTACTCTGCCCTCAGGAGACCCCAGCTGGAGCTCTGTGTCCAACTCTGGGATCCTCAGCACAGGAAAGACACAGACCTGGTGCAGAGGGGCCTGAGGAGGCCACAAAGATGACCAGAGAGCACAGGCACCTCTCCTGTGAGCTGCCAATGAGGAAAGGCTGGGGTTTGTCACACTGAGGAAGAGAAGGCTCCAGGGAGACCTTACTGCAGCCTGTTGGTACTTAAAGAGGCTTATAAAAGAGATGGGGACAAACTTTTTAGCAGGGTCTGTAGCAATAGGACTGGGAGTAATGGTTTTAAATTGGGTATTAATTTAGATTACATATAAGGCAGAAGTGTTTTACTATGAGGGTGGTAAAACACTGGCACAGGTTGCCCAGAGCGTGGCAGATGCTCCACCCCGGGAACGTTTGAGATGAGACTGGGTGGGGTTGTGAGCAATATGATACAGTTGAAGATGTCCCTGCTTGTTGCAGGGGAATTGGACTACAAGACCCTTGCAAAGTCACTAGCAATCCAAACAACGCTATGATGATGTGATCTTTCTTTTTAATGCTACAGGCCTTCACAAACAGACTAAAATGCTCCTGTGCTGACCTATTTGGTCATGACACTGTCACCTTCGCCTTTTCTCCTCCTTTTTTTCTTCATAATTCCACAATTTTTGTTCTTTTTCTGTTGCATATGATGTTAACACAGCTAGTTTCGAAGTCCTGCACAACCAGGCAACACCAATGCAAGAGGCCACAAGCAGACTGAAACACTGAAGGTATTTAAAAAAAAAATCCCCATCATATAAATCATGTTGCAGTGTTGAATTCCTGCTCTGTCATAAGACCTCTGTATTTGGTGTGGAAATGTAAGTAAGTCAGCAGGTCTGTTGGAAAAAAAAAGAATTACAGGCAGGCTTTATATACACATCAAACTCCCTACCCTTCTCTGTAAGTGTCCTGATGAATTATGAGCTTGCTCTATGCCAAAGTTATGAACTTTAACACATTCATGGCTACAACATAAAGACAAAGAATGCAATACACTAGAAGTCTCGATGCTTTTATGTAGACTTTTCTTTTAAATTCAGTCTAATTTTTACATTATTTAGTATCATTCTTTGTGTATTGTACACGAGCCTTGACATTCTGTTTACAAAACTGAACTGTGCATGGAAGGTGGGGCTGTTGAGTACAAAAGATTACCAATCTATTCATTAGCTTGTTATTTCAGCTAATTAATATAATGTAAAGAATATTTAAAAGGAAATGATTCATCAAGAAGTTACTGGCTTCCTATCATGCTATCTACAAGACACAAGCACAAAACAGCACTTCAAGATACATCGCTGGTGCAAGCAGCAATTATGTGTTCTGCAACCTGCAACCAGAGTTCCAATGGGCACAGATACAGATGCTGCATACAAAGAACTCCAGCACCATCATCCTATCTTTAGACATTCACACACTTCACATTTGCTTTTAAAATCAGAGGTACTATAGATAAAACCAATCACAATTTTTTCCTGTTTTCCAATTCTTTCCCTCTAAAGAATTTTTTAGCCATTCATATAGCTCTGCAGTCTACAGTTTTGAGTTATTTAAATTATTTTAATATTATTAATTATAAATTACATTACTGTAATATTATTGGATGCCAAATCCAGTCACAGCTGAAGTATACACAACACTTCTCCCCTTACTGGACATGTAGCAGGCAACAGTCTTTTCCTATTTATATCTGCTAAGCCTACACAAATCCATGCAGAATATACCCCAAAAAACACTAGCAAAGATTATTTAAGTCAGCCGGGTCAAACTGCATCAGTTGGGAGATAAATCCAGCATAAAGGGGAAGGGCCTGAGGATGTGTTCACACAGCATTGTGAACACGAAGCACATGAACTAGACTGACACTTCACCTCCAGAAATGCAACACAACACAGTGAAACAGCAATCTGCACTGCTTCTAAAGGCCTCCCAACATGGCCAAATTCATATTTACTCTCTTGCCTCCCAAAGGACACTACCAGCATGTAAACTGTATCCAACCAGGCCCTTTGAAGCTGCTGCAGACAGACACCAGGAGCCCCCACTCCAGTACAGCAGACCAGCACCCTGTGACAGCTGCAGATGTTGCTGCAGAGCTTCCCTCTCCTGTTCCCTGTCCCAACCACTCCTCTTCCCTGCAACTGGCAGAGATCTTCTCCCTGGCCCATTTCAGCTAACAGAATCTCTAGACAACGAGACAAAAAAGGACAAGATGCAAGTATGTGTAGGCTCTCCCAAAATGCCTCGCAGAGGCTGCTCCTCCAGGACCTGGATAAACTCTCTCAACTCATAGCTATGAATTAAATTTCAAGAATCTGAAACAGCATACATGGAAGATGCAAACTATCCCTTGAACTTTCATTCAGCATTCTTTGCAAGTTACACTGGTATTTTTGACTTGGAGCATACTTGGTAGACTGAGTTTTCCCATTAAACAGAACCACTCTGCTATAGAAGCATCCTGGCCATAGTCCCCTCAAAAGATTTAACACTTTCCCTTGTTTTCACCTGGGACACACTGCTGTCTCAATACAGGGATTTAGCAAAGCATTTCAACACAGCAGTTAAGAGATGTCTCTGAGGTGAGGCTCCCCATATCTGGGAATTCTTGGCATTCCTGCACTTTGCAGCAAAAGAAGGAAGAAGTCATCATTCACTGTACCCTGTCACTGTTCAGGAAAAAACTATCAAGTTAGTATTAAAGAATAATTCATTTTATCTCCTTGGATGTTTAAAGTGTTCTTCAGATTCATCTTGCTCTTTCTTATGGAGACTGGGAGACTGCAGCACGTGCTTAAAGCCTCTGATTAAAAAGTTAAAAGCCTCTGAAGCTGTGCACACAGAAATGAAAGAATGATTTACATGTTTGCTTACAATGAAAGCAAAGTAAATTGAATACAATCAATTTTAAAGTTACAAATTCCTGAAGATACTTGTGCTATTTCACAATTAAGTCCCCATAACCAGTCATAATTATAACATCTATTATGACCTGAAAAGGGAAGTTTAAAAGAACTAAATGGTTCCAGTTTTCTACAGTCACATGACATGACATCTGTTTTGATAAGAAGTTGAAGATGCCAGACTGCTCTAAATCTATAGTACCAGGTTTTGGGCAAACTCTTAAGGTGAGAGGAAGCTTCAATGCATATAAAGAATGACACAGAGACAGAGAAGTACTGAAGCTTTTAAAACTGTAAATCTGCATATCAGGTATGATAAATTCTAAGAGTAGATACAGTGTGATATAAGATGCCCATGTATCTTCCTCAAAGTTGCCAAAGTAATCACTTTGTTTCTAGCCAAGCTGCAACATGAGGCTTCAGTTACCCTGGACTATTACCCTTCTGGTTTTGCCACATAGGGGAAGTTACCAAAAATCAAAATAAGTGCAAAAATCTTAGTAAAGCAGTGGAGAAATATTCAAGGACATATTTAGCTCAGTCACTAAACAAGTGTGTGCTTTCTGGACTAAGAACTGCTATGGGAAGCTCAAGCTCTGAAGCATTCTCTGGCTGCAGTTTTTAGAGGCCCGAGAAAAGCCCAGAAGGGAACAATGCACACCTGGGTCAGCCATCCCCATGCTGAGACATGCCTCACTGGACAGAATTCTGAATTTCCTATGGTTAAATGCACACACGCTTCAAGGATTTAAAGTATTTTTAGACTTGAATGGACTCAAATTTTCAGAAACAGTCAATAGTCTGATTGTTGCAAATTTAGTCTCATTAGACCCTGTCTCCACCACACAGAGTTGACTCTTCACACTGTTTCTTTATCCAAAAGAGCTTTAATGTAGCCAAAGATTAGTCCAAATAAGATTATTAGACTGGTTCCAGAATGTAGTTACTCATTTCAGTAACATCTTCCTGCTCCTAGCTCCAGAACTCAATGTATAAATAGCACCTGAATTTGAATACTTGGCTGTTCCTATCCCAAACTGAAGCTTGAAACATGGGGTTCACCTCCTACGGATTTACTGTAAGGACTGATTGCAGCAGAAGGATGAACAAAAATAGTATTTCACCCAACCACTCACACCATTTATGGTGCTCCCGCCTACAAGACTCACGGCATTCTGAAGACACAGCATGAGATCATTTGTGATCTGATCCCAGCATCTATTTTGTGTCTCTGCTTATCAAAGTCACCGTACAATAGCCATTAATACTGCTAGTAGAGCAACATTTGATAGTTACCACCCTGAATTCCTCCTTCACAGATAATGACACATAATGCCAGGAATCTCCTGCAAAGCTTTGCAAAGTAACCCATTCCTGGCAGGTAATACACGACAATATGAAACAGGAGTCACCCTGGCAGCCTCCACACAGCACACATTCCTGATTTTCCAGTCATTTGCTTTTGTCTGTCAGTACTGCCACAAGGCAGCTCAAGAACACAGTCAGGAGGTTCTGTCAGCTTGAGCTATCATGTCCTGCTATGGGGGAAAAATGATTCTTCCTCAGAGGGAGATGCAAGCCGCCTCCAAAGCGTGCCACACAAGTTCACAGCTGATGGAAGGTGCATACCTGTAGTCTATTACCCCAATGGATAGTAGCTTTGTCTCCTTTAAAAACATGCACATTCCTTCTAGAGAGGAACTGCATTTAAAAGAGCAAAGCAGTACTAGTACTAGCAGTACAAACATTAATTTTTACTGTGAAGGTGGTACAACTCTGGACCAACCAATCTACTTTGCAGTGAAACCCAGGAACACTCAAAGAGCCCCTTTTCCACAGGTTGGCCAGAAAGATGTGCAGCTCAGAGGAACAATGGCCAACACTCCCAGGTATGTGGATTTCACACTGTGTTGGAAGCCGGCCTTGCAAGAGGTTTTTGGAAATCTAACACAGGCCAGCATCAACATAACGAGGCTTGAGTCTCTGATGCACCCATGAGGCACCAAAGGCAACTCTGCTCTGGGATATCCCAAGCTCTGCCCGTGCCATGGTGCCACTATGCTGGCAGGGCTGAGCAGTTCAGGAGATAATACTTTGCCTGTTTGTAAAATATTTTCATGTCTCAAATAATATTTTCATGTCTCAATTCCTCACTCATAAGTTATTAGTAATTATAAGACTACTTCTGCCTCTCCAAATATGATGATTCCATATCTGACTTCATGAATAAAATACCTTTTTACCTTTTAAGCATTAAGAATAACAAATTCAGCGTCACTTTAGAGCTTGGAGTGGGAGAGGGCAGCTTTGAGCTGCAAGAAAGTACAGGAAGCAGATTACAGGAAAGAAGCAGAAGACAAGACTTACTGAGGCTCTTGTATTACAAGAAGTCTAGTTATTAACAGGTACACAGCACTACTCTAGCTTCTGGTTCCCACAGTGCCCACCACAGTTTGAACAGTGAGCACACAGAGGTTCCCCTGCACTCCAATTCTTCCACCCCTCCCAAACGAGAAGATGACTCATATTGTTTACTCTGTGTGCTTTAACAACTGAGGCAGCAGTTCCTGCTCTCTGTTACATCCAGGTACGCCTAGCTTATGTCTACTTCATGGGCATCCTGAAGACACTGAGAATAATCTGACACCTACTCAGATGTGCACTATTAATGAAGATCACTGATTTTGAGAAAGAACGTGGAACTTCAATTCTAAGTTGCTCAAATCTTCAGCAGCACACCAGGGCTTTCAGTGAATTGTGTGGGAAGACCACCTTTGTTAAACACCAGAAAATTAGCTGGTCACCCGTTTCCCCGTTGTTCAATATAAGTAAAACCCCCAAATTGTTACAGTCAAACTGGTACAACAGGTTTACAACAATGTGTGTATGATATGTATGATGTGTGACTGAAGTTCATAGCTGCCATGCTCTAAACACTGACAATTCTCATGGATAACCAAAAAGGCCAACCTGTCCCTCCTTTAATTACAAAAACCTAAGAACACAAATGTGCCTATTGTAAAGATGATTTTGACCGGCAGCAATACTGAAGTGAAAGTGTGCTTTCATTTATACTCTTGCATAAACACCATTCAACTCAAGAGGCCTGTTGGATACTTTTCTCTTAAGTACAGGACACAGAGAATTAAATATAACAGAAGGAGGCAAAACAGAGACCAAATAATGAGACCACAGGAAAGAACTGTCACACAATCGGCATGAGGTCACTGAATTATTGACCCAACACATCTTTCAACAATGGAGTTGAAATTTAAATTCCTTTTCCTGCACCTCTTTCAGAAAGTATGCAACAGCTAGTGCAGGCACGGCACTGGCATGCCATGGAATCACTCTTTGAACTGAAACAAGCAGAATTGTTACAACAGGAGCTTCCCCCCACACATCTCACCTGTACCTGCTCAGCCTAAATGAACTTGTGTGTGTCTTGTCAGCGCAGACTTGCCTTACCACACAAACACACGTGCCTACAGAATTGTGCATTAAATGATTTTATATGCCCATCCCTGGGGACTACTGAAAATAATTAGGAAAGAGAAGTTTCTCTTCCAGGTCAGACCTGCTAGAGTAAGGCAGCATCACACTGGAATGCTTGATGACTTAAGTTTTACTGACTTCTGAGGTCACGACATTGATACAAGGGACCGAGGAATGCAATAGTCCGACTGATCACTGCAGGAGCCACAGCACGAAGAGTCTCGGCACTGTCGGTTCCATCGTTTGATGGCCACTGTCACAAGTGTGCATTTCTAATAAAGGGCCTCGGTATCTGACAACAGTCCATGCCAAGAAGAATAACTTGCATGTCTATGTGTTTAGCTTAAATAACTAGTTCTGAAATTGCAACCTACGGCTATGCAGGTTTACACTACCTGCTGCCCAAAGCAAGCCCTAATTTCACTCTGATCTAGGTTATGCATGGGTGGAGTGGCGGACAAAAGCTGTAAATTACCAACCTTTATCACACTGGAATGGGAATGTACTATCGAATATCACTCAACAAGGAGTCAAAGGATGTCAGAAGTCCACACATGATGAGTAAACCTACTTGGCAGAGGAACCGCCGGCAACCGTACGCGCTCGGGACTCTTCGCCTACAGCCCGGGGCGTGCCTGTACAACACGGCCCCTGGCCTGGAACAGCGGCCCGAGGAAGGAAAACGCCAGGCCCGAGGCCGCCTTCATCAAGGAGCGGCCCCAAGCCCCGGACGCGGCTGCCCGCCGGCCCTGCCCCGTCCCTCGGGCTGAGCGGCGGCCGCGCCCGCCTCGCCCTCCCTTCCCCAGCGCCGCTCGGCAGCGGCTGCGGGCCGCGCTTACCTCCTCCGCCTCCTTCCCCAGAGGGATGCCCATGGCCCGGAGGCCCGTCTGCAGCTCGGCAATGTCCACCCTCCCGTCCTCGTTGAGGTCCAGTTTTCGGAAGAGGTTGGCGTACCGGGAGTCGCCATCCCTGTTCCCGTCGCAGGCGGCCGCCGGCAGCAGGAAGCCTCGCAGGAGCTGGAACATGTCGGGGCCGTGCAGCGCCTACACACGCACAGAGTCCGCGGCTCCGCCGGCTGGGCGCGGAGCAGACACCGCCCGCGATGTGCCAGCGCCCGCAGCTGCCGGGGGCGGGGAGAGGCCGGGAGGGAAGGGCCGGGGCGGGCCCGCCGGGCGGAGGGAGGGCGGAGGGAGGGCGCGGTGACCGGCGGGGCGCGTCCGCCCGTGCCTCCCGCCCTCCAGCCCCGCCGCTGGGCGGGAGATGCGCTGAGGGAGGAGAGCGGCCCGCGGCCCCTGGACCCCGCACAGCGCTCCCGCCCGCACTTACCCGCTTGTACCAGATCTGCGTCCCCAGCACACGCAGAGAAATACCACAGACGGTGCAAAAGACCTAGTTTGGATACTTGCGCTCATTCTCGGCCCCCCATTCTAGTCTAGCGGTGAAGGGCTCAGTCGGAGGTGTATGAAGAGCACCCCAGCCTAAGGGCAGTCTGAAAGAGCTTGGCTACTTGGCCTAACAGAACAAGCATTAGAAGAGGAAACGCCTAGGGGTTGGGGGTTTTTTCATAATGGCTTCATAAATAAATCAGTGGAGTTAATGCAAAGTACACAGCTGGCCTAAGGGTAAATGGATAGAAAATGTCACCGAACAGTCTCTCTCTCCACAAGAGGGTTGCAGTGAAAAGGAATTTCAGCTGCCACTGAAGTGAATCTTGCTTTCCTGGTGCATCTTCAGCCAACACACAACCATGGAAAATGCATTTCAGCCTTACAGCAGAAACTGTGTAACCTTGCTCACAGAGTAATTAATAAAGCTAATGTGCTACAGTGTCTGACCATGGACTAGTTTTTGATAAAGGGCTACATGCTACTAGGACTTGCATATATAAAGACTGCTGGATTGTGTTATAGGTTCATTGTGTTGCAGAGTAAGTGGTGTGGGAAGGGACCTCCTGCTCAAAGTGGGCTCATCCATGGACTCTGGCCAGGTTACTCAAGCCTTTACTTCAGCCTTGAAGACCTCCAAGGATGGAAACTGGACAATCTCTCCAGGCAGCCTGGCCTAGAGTCCTCACAGGGAGGAAGATCTTCCCTTCTAAACACTGAGCTGTTCTCATTTCACTTTGTCTGCTGTCTTTTATCATCCCCATATCAATATGGTATATTAGGACCATACACCACTACAAGAAGCCTGATCTTTTTTCCTTTGTAAACTCTGATGGTACCTACCTCTCTGTAGGTACCAGCAAGGTGGAGGCCTCCTCTTAAGTCACCCCAAAGCCTTATTTTCTCCTGGTTGGCAAGTTGAGTTTCCTCAGCCCCTCTTCACAGAGCAAGTGCTCCAGCCCCCAGACATCATAGTGGCCATCTGCTGAACTCTGATCTTCAGGTACTGGGAACCCCAGAACTGGACTGGTGTATAAATACAGTCTGTATGTGCAGAGTGGAAGGGGATAATCTCCATCTCCTGGCCATGGTCCTGTTCATACAGCCCAGAATGCTGCAGGCCCATGCTCAGATTGCTCTCTGCCAAGGCCCCCATGTCCTCTCAGCACAGCTGCTCCCCGTGGTTGAAAGGGACTATTCCTTCCTATATTCCTATACTCATGTTCATTCATGAATTTCATAAAGTCCCTGTCACCCCATTCCTCCAGCTTCTCTGAAGGGCAAGCGCACCAGGGGTCCGCCACAGTTTGTGGGAAATACTGGAAAACACTGGAATATGAAGAGCCTGAACAAACTTTACCCCTATCTGGAATAAGGAAAGTGAATACTGCTGAAAGTCACTGCATCCCAGCAATGCACTAATACTGCTGGGTAGTACAGCCTTTGATTCTATTTTTCTCCTCACCCATCATCCTTACATCTCTGTCTAATGAAGTAACTCTTTGGTCCCTCACCAGAATATGCAAGTAGTATCTGTACTCATGAGTGAATACAATACCTAGATAGACACACGGGAATGAAAAGCAGTGCTACCCTAAGCTCTCCCTGCCTACCAATAGGTTCCTAATAATATCCAGCATTGTGGCTGTCTCAGGTCTCAATGTTACACTTATTTTCCTATGTATCATACTAAGTGCTGTATGTGTATATTAAGACCATACATGAATTAGAACCACGCAAAAAATAACACCAACATTCTGTCATTAAAACATGTGAAAAGTTAGTGCCAATAGTTCAAAATTCAAGGTAATCAAGGAAGAGATGCATTTGTTCTTCCTGAACAAGACAAAAAAGTGACTTGTGGCAGACCTGGCTTTCACAAATGCATCCTGCAAAGGTATACTTTGATGTGCCATACTGTTCAGAGCTGTGTAGGAATAAAGAGGAGGTCATGGTGAAAAAGCAGATAATAGCTTGCTGGTTTGACAATAAACTCCTGCAAATAGATTCTGCTTTGGCTTGTATGCACAGCAGAAGTTGGAAGTAACAGCTGTCTATCATTGATGCAACTTTTATCATCGTGTTTATCCACGATGAGACACAACAGTGAAATTCATTCTTCAGGTTTGCACTGGTCCCCCTGAAAATGGAGTAGGTAGCACAGAGCTGTGCAGAAGGCTGAAATGCTTTGACTTTTGTATGACTGGATAATAATGATAATAAGAGCCTCAGGTATTTCACACATGTTGATAGATAAACCATTAGACATACACCTGAGAAAGCCATTGCTCCTTGCAAAATACAGACACTCCTTAGTCTAGTTAACCTCCTACAGGAACATCTGAGACAGTGACCACAAACACAAATCCAGAGATCTGCCTCATTTACATCAACAAGAAAATGAGTCTCGCCTATTATTTGGCAGCTAGCTCTACCACAACTATAATTTCTTCTACAAATTACCTTGTTTGGCAGGTTCTGAAGCCGTATGATTTACGAAGTCCCTGTTTGTTAAAAAGGCGTCTTGAATAGTCCATGACTTTGCACATCGATTTTTACCTTGCTTGAAGGAAGTGCAAATGACCTGCAAAGGACATCTGAGTCAAGAAATACTTTTGCCCGAGACATCTTATTTTAAATGTTTGGGTGAGGGCTTCTGGTTTTGTTTGTTTGCTTTTATTTTTCTATTACATTTATATTGATTTTAGTATAATATGGCTTTTTGATATTGATGCTGATTAGTATCAGAAGAGCAAAAACATAGCAAAAAACCCAACAAACATATAACTTACCAGAAAAAACTTTTAATTAGTGTTATATCAATACATATACAATAAATATTTAAATTACATCAATACAATCCACTTAGATGAAGTGCTATAAATATCACAGAACCTCAGAGACTGGAAGCAGACTTGATATATATTATTAATAGACTAAAAGATAACTCAGCTGAATTGCACTATTAGGTGTCTGCTCTAGATACTGTAGCTCTTTTTCCATCAGTAAGGAAGCTCTTCATAATAATCCTAAGATTTTGAACATCATCTACTGCATGAGCCAGAAATAATTTCTGGCGTAACTCCAAGGACTGCAGGGAAGTTGAGTAATTTTCAAATTATGAGATCAAATCCAGTTCTGCTACACATTTAAAATGGTCTGCTAAGTACATCCAGAAGTTTTATGTCACCTGATGGAGCAGTCTTCAGTTCACACACAGGGCAATATAATTAAAGAACACAAAGAAAATAAATATTTAAAAGGCAACAGACAAAGTTCAGGTTTTTAATTTATTAAGGTAAAATTAATACTTGCTTCATTATGTAGATATAATTAGCTCAGTTTTAAACTAACATTATAAAATAATTCTTAAAAAAACTGTATGGAATCTCACTATCCTATAATAAACTATAGCAAATTTAGATTATTTATTTATTTTCACATATTTCTCCTTACTGCTTCTTGTCTAGAACACATCATTGGATTGGCTTAGCATGAAAAAGGTACTGTGTCTTAATTCAGACAGATTGGTGCTGCAATTCAGGTAAATATCATTTACAAGCTAAGAAATCATGAATGAAAATCAGCAGTGGAGGTTCAGCTGGGTTCTGACTTCTCCTGTGACACATCCCCATTTTAGAGGGCACAGAACACCCCAGGACAGGGTCTGGTACCTGAGTTTGTTTACAGCACAGCTTGAAACAGCCAGGGCACACTAAGGCACAGATCCCTCAGAGGGTAATCCCAGGGACAGCCCTGTGGGTCTGTTCCAGACAGGCACAGACACATTTGGAGGGCTGAGACTTCAGTGAGAAATGTCATTATTACAGAGTACACACATTGCATTTAGCTCCCACCAGACTCATTCTTTGGTTTAATTTCATTTCAGGCATCCAAATTAATCTCTTCCACAACCAAGGCGAAGTGCTTACAATGTGCTGCTGCTGGAAGCACTGATCTGGGTACAGACCTTACTTACATCAGAGCCAGAGCAGTGATCCATCTAGAGCCAAACCTGGAAGCATTTCAACGCTTTTCTGATGCTACTGTTCTCAGGAAAAAGAGCCACAGGTCAGGAATCAAGGGCCCAGCGGGAAAACGGTGCCACAGAAAATGTACAGGCCAAGGGGATGAATAATGATCACATTAGCACGACCTCTAACAATGATGATGCTCTGCAGGATTTAAAAATCCCAGAGACCTGCACTTCAGCTGTCCACTGAATCACCCGTCCATAAAGAACATTGTCTATTAACTCCTGCAATTTTGTAACTGAAATCTTTCATTCTTCGGGAGAGCAAACAGCTCTTGAATTGTGTTATTGTACCGTAACTGGGGCATTCTGTAAAACATGTTTTTCTTGAATACTTGAGGGTTTGTACCTGTAACATCCAACTTCTTTAAAGATTTAGGAATTTCTACCTCCAGTGCTTTAATCTTACAGAAGTTTTTTATCAATGACAACACAGGATTGTTACATTAACTACAGTGTTCATCTTCTGCTATTCTGAGAATCCAATTTTTCTTTAAAATATTGATTAATAACTGGATCAATTGTATTTGCTGAATTTTAACAGACAATTTAACTGGCCTGTAGCCCTATTTTTCTTTCTACATCTTAATGAAATGGACCTTCCAGCTAAATAGGGTAATGTCTTTTATCAGACAGTTTTTTTAAAAAAGGTTTTTTAAAAAACTTTAGAGCTGGGTCTTTTACTTGAAAAGAAAGGAGGCTGTTGCTAAAACTTGATACCAACTAAGTTCTAATTTAGTCCCTTTAGGTGCTGAAAGCTTTTCACCTTCCCTTTCTTTGAACAGAGAGCTGCTGAGTACAGTACCCAGAGAATTTCTTTGTATGATATATTGTAGGTGCTTGTGGTCTGTTAAACAGAGGACTTTCAGGATTACTTTAGGGCATGCCAAAGAAATTTTCTCAAAGGGGAAGCTATAGGTCAAGGCCAAATGCCTAGATCTCCTCTCTAAGACATCTTTTTATTAATTTTACTCCAGTAAAAAGACTTCTTTCAGGGCCAGTTATTTCTTAACATTTAGGAGTTCTGTAGGGAATTCTTTGTTAGGAATGCAAAACTGACAATGGTATCAGAGCTACCCTTGTAGTTTATTTTTTACTAGAAAATGGTATATAAATTCTTTTTATGTATGTTTTAGGACAGAAAAAACCCAAGAACATTTCTTTTCTAGACACTCCATTTTTATGTTTGTTTGTGGTTTTTGTTTTTACTCTTTACTACTACATTTTTTTTTCCTAGGATGGTTGGTAACATTCAATATACTTAGCTGAATATTATTTGTGCTACCTGTATTCATCAGGTATGTGTTCTATGAAAAATCTATTTCTATGTATTTATACTGAATGAGGGGCAGCACTACTTCCACACGCTGCAAGAAGATTACGGGGCAGATCACACTGCATACGTAGCCTTACAAGTTCTTTTTCTTACCATGTGATTAAGTGCTCGCTTGTGGGAAGACATGCTGTGTGTTTCTTACGCAACGCTGTAAAGAGGAAACTGATCTGCTGATGGACGCTGCTCGGAGCTTGCTTTATGTTTAAATCTCCTGGAATGGTCTTTTAAGACAAAGCTGTTCCCTGGAGAGCATATGCTGGTGTTGAACTATACATTAAACAAGAGCGTGGCGTATGTGCTGCCGTAATCATCTGCGGCACAGGACTGTTCTTAAATGTAAACACAGATGTGTACACCCTCCTTCTCTACAAGACCCTGAGTATCTGTTGCTTGCAGCAGAAGCGGCGCTGGTTGTAAATGACAGCTTGAACGGCTGTACACGACCCCTATGGGGTTTAAATTACAGAAGAAGGAACCTAAATTCCGGGTTGAAATATCGACGCCTGATCGACGCTGCGTTCAGTTACGGTTCTGTAAATGCCCAGCTGCGAGCAGCACAGGAGGTGTCCGCTCCCGCGGGTCCCTGCGAGGCGGGGGAGCCGCCGGGCCGGGCTGCACAAGCCCCGCTCGGCCGGGCCGCGGCCACGTCAGCGCTCGGGACCCCGTGCGGGCCTGGGGAGCGGCACGCCGAGCTCCCGCTATCCAACAGCCTTGTCCTGCCCGGCCCGACTTCGGCAAACCGCACTTCGGCGTTGGAGCCCTTGGCGGCAGCGCTCGCCAGCGGCCCCGGCGGGCGCTGGCGGCAGCGGGCGGAGCGGAGGCGGGCGGGTTTGAAAGGGAGGCGCCGGCTGCCATGTAAGCGCTGGCCGGGAGCGCCGCGGCCGGCAGGGGCTGAGCTGGGAGCGGCCGCAGCCCCGGCCCGTCCCGCGGTGCCGCCCTCGCCCCGGGCATGGGAGCGGAGCGGAGCGGAGCGGGGTGGCCGGAGCCGAGCGGAGCTGCCGTGGGGGCGGCCCCTGGGAGGCCCCCGGCCCATGGCCTTCATCATGATGAAGAAGAAGAAGTTCAAGTTCCGCGTGGAGCTGGAACTGGACGAGCTCTCCTCCGTGCCCTTCGTCAACGGGATCCTCTTCTGCAAGGTGCGGCTGCTGGACGGGGGCAGCTTCAGCGGGGAGTCCTCCCGGTAGGTGCCTCCGGGACTCGCACGCCGGCTCTGCTGGGCTGCCCCATGCAGGCAGCCCCGGGCGCGCCGCGGCCGCCCCCGTCCGACGGGCTCCGCTCCAGTGCGCGTCCCCCCGAGCGCAGGGGAAGCACGGCCGCCTCCGCAGCCCCTCCGCCCGCTCCTTGGCTGCCTCGGGGCTCAGCCCGTTCGGGCAGGCTGGCGGGGGCCGGGGAAAGGAGCGGTGGCTGCCCCGGGGCTCCTGGCGGCTGTGGCCGTCTGATCGCCGTTCCCCTCCCCGAAGGGGAAGCTCCTGTGGCACGGCGTGGCACCGGGCAGGCTGGCCGTCCTGTCGTCCCGCCTGCTTTGCCAGCATCAACGGCGAGAGAACACGTGTGGGAGCCCTTGGAGCTCCCTGTCTGCGTGGCTGCTCGCTGGCTGGAGTCGTAACGCTGTAAAATAAATACTGAGGCTCCTAAACACGGAGTAACAGAAGAAAGGAATCCCTGAGTGACGAGGTTGTCCCAGAGAAACGGGTCTCTTGTGCCATAGTGCTGGGGCTGCTGGGCGTATGGGTGATAAGATACGAGAGAATTTCTTGTCCTCAAGCCTGTAGTCTGAGCTGTCCCCTGTGAGTTGTGTGACTTATTGTTTAATTACTGAACACTGGCTTGCTGTGTTTCGTTCTGCGGATATTTACATGGAGAGCTAAGTTCCATGGAAAAGTCCTCAGTTTTTCCTCTAAGTGCTCAGGTCATGGGTTATGACTTTGTTCATGCCCAGCTCTGCAGTGCAAGTGCAGCAAGGCAGATGTCCTTTTCCCCTTTCTTTTCCTTCAGTTGTGCCTCAGCAATGGAGCGGTCATCTGTCGTGACAGTGGCTCCGCAATCCACGGGTAGGGATGGGTAAATAGAATGCCAGTGTATTAATTCTTTCCAAGTACCAGGCAGAGGCAGAACCTTGTCAAGAGGAAGGATGTGTGCTGTGGCTTCAGGTTTGGGGAGGAGCAGACTCCCCTCCTATTACACTTGTTGTATGAGTTATTATTTTACTTTAATATTATTATGAAAAGGATTTACTGGAAAATGTCTCATAGAATTCTGGGAGAAGACAGTAACAAATCCATGAATATTTAGTTATTTTCTTATTATTGTTGTTACAGAGCCTCCTAAATTATTTGCTTTTGATTCTGTAAATTGAATTAATCAAGGAGAAGGAATAAAAATGAAACTTTGGCCTAGAACTTAATTTAACCATTCCATTATACTAGCATGTATAATTGAAGATAAATTTTTCTTCTGTATGGTTGGAAGTTGTTCAACTTGTCAGTGCTCTGTTCTCATTTTGGGTCTTTCCTCAACATTTTTCTTGTGAGCGACTTCCTAAGTAATAGATGATGATGATGACAATCATGATTCAGGCACTAATGTGCCATTACTGTCCTACTCCAGCCCTTATTGCTTTGAGGTCATTTCCACAGGCTGACATACATCTTCTGGACAGGATGGCTATTTTCAAGGGCTTGCTTTCAGCTGGGCAGATGGGTTTGACACATTAGGGTGATCTTAGTCTTTTTTGCCTTGCCTATTTATGATGCTAAAATTAAACTCTTGAAAGCTGACATTCATATCTTTGTGAATGGTTTATTAGAGTAAAATGTGTGTGGTAGGATGTAGTGTGTGTTGGGGAACTGGTCTAAAAAACTGTGTTGGAGCTGAAGCTTAGAAATTGTTCCATTTTCTTTTTCTGGGGCTATGGGTTAAAAACTAACAGCAGTGGAACATATGCTGGTATGTCAAGGTTCCTGTGAGTGTAACTCATTCCTGCTGGACTGAGAAGTGTTTGGGTATGCTGGTAGGGAGGTAAAGAATTCTGCTGCAGTGATCCTTCAGTGCTAGTTTAGGGAGTGCCTTTGCTCTTGGCTTAAGAATTAACAGATGAATTTTCAGAGTGGTGATTCAGCAAAGGGCTGAATAAATAAGGAAGAAATTAAGCTTACACCAGAGTGGTAGCATTTGAAAACTTCAAAACTTGTAAGTTGCAAACTTTCTGATGGCCATAATCTTCTAGTTGCATGCATTTGTTAGTTTTGCTTGAGCTGGCAGTTATATCCCTAAAGTAGTGATCTTTTTAGCTTTATAAAAGGTATTCAAAAAATTCTATTTTTTTCAGAAAATAATAGACAAACTCATTCCAAAAATTTTATAATACAGGGGGAAACTGACTCTGTTTTCTTAATAGCCTTATTTTTGTTATTCACTGAGGTCTAGTAAACTATAATTATCTTGGGAGAAGTTATGAAGTTTTCAAGTTGGTATCCATACAGACCAGTACCCTGCTCTCTCTTGCCTTAGAAAGCTTTTTTAGAAAAGTCCAATCAATAGTGTGTAAACCACCCTAGCATTATTAGCACTTTATTTCCAAAGCTTACTCACAGAGAAGAACGTCATAAAAACCCAGGGCAGCAGTTGCCCTGTAATAGGGGCCCATATATCTGTAGCAAGTTGTCATGAAAACAAGTTTCACGTGATTGTCTTGTAAGCCCTGTATGGAGCATGCAGTATGAATGATTAAAGTCCTGATCCTGCAAGCAGTGTGGTACCTTCATCATCCCTCTGATCACTGAAGTGAGGTGACGAGAGTGAGGAAAGTTCAAGCTACTGAAAAATAGGGTTTTTTCACCTCTCAGATCTTTGCTGAGAAAGAGCTACCTAACAAATACATTATGGAGGCATGGGCTGTGTTGTTGGGGACTTGTCACAATCCAGTTACTTTTGTGGCTCCCACAGATGTGTACATAAATTCTGTGACCAGGTGAAACCAGCGTGTATAGTGCAGTACACAGTGATCTGGCTGGTGTGTAAAACCACGTCACTTTGCATTTTTGTGTTTGCATGTAGTTTTTTAGAACTCCAATTAGAAAACTTCTATTTGAAATATTCCTATACACATCTGTGAATCCTTAGTGTAGGAAAAGAAAATTCTGGATTATAACACTAAATGTTTAATTACCTGACAAGAATATTCAACTTTTAAAGTAATCTGGTAGTGCCAAATAAAATTTTTATCCAAGGACATTGACCAGTCAAGTGGCAGCAGTGTTTAAACTGGGAAAAACCTTTGAGAGCCTCTGCAAGAGCAGGACCCTGGAATTCTGGCAAGAATGAATGTGTTACAAGCTTTGACTCTAAACCAGGGAAAACCTTGAAGGGTGTTGTGGAAGGGGGAAGGTTCAGTTTGGTTGTTTCAGCAAACTGACAATCAGCCATAGAGTGTAATTCCTGCCCTCACCCTTTTGAAATTGCATTCTAGCATGACTTCTGGATCTTTACCACTGTGTTTTAGATGTTAGAATAAAGGCTGGATTTTCAGCCAATAGACTGTGGATATATGCAGTGTCATGCTAACAAACCTCATTTTCATTTAGGCAACTTTCCTGGCTTCAGCCTGGTTTCCTGTGTGGCAAGGCATCTTTCAATCTTTCCCCGGGCCAATGACAGTAGATGTCTCTCTTTGAAATTGGATACATTAATACAGGACACTTGTGCAGATTCCAGGATACTGTGTGTCTATATACTGCCTGGTCATAAAATAATGTGCACATAATGGCTAATGCACCATGAAAGGACACAAGATTATTTCAGGGCAGAAATTACACCTAGGAATATCTTGAACAGAAAAAAATACTATTTTAAGGTACAGACTTGACTAAATTCTAAGCATATTTATTCATGGCCATTCTAATGTAGATATAAATAGATAGCAAGTATAGGCTTTCTGCAACTGCCCTCATTTTAACAGGCTGAATCAAAAATTAATAGGTCCCTAGAGCAGATAACTGAGGCTCATAGGCTGAGCTGTTGCTCAATCAGCAGTAAGTGAACAGATGGAATATGAGGAAATCCAAGAAATTTTGGAATAAGGATCTGATTTCTTGAGGGTGTACTTTCAATGCTCTACTCCATCAGCTGAGGCTACAGTAGCTGTAAGCCTGCTAGTTGCATTTTTAGCTTGGTTTCCAGCTGCACCCCACTCAAGAAAAGGACTTGGTTGGTGTGTTCTTCTGACTGCAGCTTTCAGCTTGGTCATATTCCCCTTCCTTTCAGATCTGATTTCTGACAATTTAGTCTGCTGATATTTCTATCTTCTTTCTTTTACACAACAACATTCTAAATGAAGAAGCTGATTATGATTCCTGTGTGTGACAGACACATCAAGGTGGCCAAGAGCTATAAGTTTTCCATCAAATCATTTTATTTTCCAACAGATTTCAGTAATGTGGGGGATTTTTTATGTACCCTCTTGAGTTCTGAGAGGAAGTCTTGTGAGATCAAGCATGAATATATTCTTACTCCTAATAGGTACAGGCTACAGCATCTAATTGTTTTCTGTAGAAATTGCCTTCTTATCTGCCAGATAAGTACTATTTTAATTCTGTTGCTGTATGGCCACCTCCTTCTCAACTGTCTAGAACTACATCTATCTTTTGTGAAATCAGCAAGTAGGTTTTCTGCCTCAGTGGATTCTTCAAGTTGGCTTTTTACCATTCTTTTCCTGATTGCTGCTATTGCATTTGAAAGAGAAAAACTCTCCTGATAGTAACACAGCTTAACTAACTCTCTGTTTTTAAATAACAGTATTTGTTAGAAAGTCATACCTGTCACATGGAATCACTGTCCCTATCACTCTAATCTTCCTGCATGATGTATGAATCCTGCTGACAGTCTTCAGAGCTGGATAAGGGTCCTTCTAATAGCATTTTTAGCTGTAACTGGATTTGCAGTTGGGAAACTTGAAACAAAATATGTTTTTAAGTACTACAAAGAATATTGGTAGTGGGATAAAAATCCTACCTTGCCATTTTGGAGCTGCTTTTTTCAGATTCTGGAATGTCCACTTAATGTTTGTTTCCTCAGTTGTGAAGAGATACTTGGTTAAGCAGCTTTCAGACCGTGTCTTCTGTAGGGAGGAAAAGGTAAGGAGGAGAAGTTCTCTACACAAAGTACAACCTTTTCAATATGTAGTGTCTTTGTATTTCTCCTTTCATTAATAGTTAGAGTAAAATGTGTTAAGTCAACTGATTTAAAGGATATGGTTAAGAAAAAACAAAGAATTAATCAGAGGAGTAAAGAATATTAGTTTTGAAGGGGTTCATCTTTGGGGTACAGTAGAGAAAAATAAAATGTTTGCACAGTCTGCTCTTTGCATGGGGTGTAACTGGTTACTGCAGATACAGAAAGCATCAATCTTGGGAGACTTCTGTTACTGTAAGAACTGATAAGAAAAGTTTGAGGAGAGATACATGACAGACATCTGTTAAAGAGGGAGAGGCAGTGAGGAAAGCTTTCATGCTTAAGGTGCCTGGCTTCTGTGGAATTCGCACTTGGGTTTAAAAGAGCTGGTGTTGATTTGTTTCTTCCCCCTGACCTCAGCACAGTACACGGAGTACAGTATTTTTCTGCCACAAACTTGCCATTTGCAAGTACCAGAGCACCTGATTGCCTTCATATTTTAAGGACTATTTCTGTTCATGGAATAATTTAGGGTGAAGGAGAATGCTAGAGATCACACAGCCCAGCTGCCTGCTGAAAGCAAGACTAATTTCAGTTGGATCAGGATGCTCAGAGCTTTGTCCTGTCAGCTTTAGAAAATCTGGAATAATGGTGATGCCAGTTCTTGTAGACAACCTGCCCTTGAAAAGTTGTTCACCACTTTCATGGTGAATATTTTTTTGCTTATTTTACTGGAATTTACCTTGGTTTTGCCTCTTTTCCTTTCTCTGTTCCTGACTAAGAAATGCCTGGCTCCATCTTCTAACCTAGTAGAGCTGACTGTAGATGGCAATTAGATCTTCCTTCACCTCATCATCACATTGTAACAGTCCCATGTTTCCAAATTCTCCTGCATCAGAGAAAAATTCATCCCTGACTCCAGACCCTCATCTCACAGCCCCTGGACTTGCTTCAGTTCATCAGTCTTCTGCTAAGAAGGCTCCAAAACCAAGCACACTGCAGCAGATACAGTCTCCAATGTTCAATTTCCTCTGACTTGCTGACTACAGTCTTCTAATGCAGTTTACCCTTCACAGTGCTGATTCCCTTCTAGGTCTCTGCATTTGCCTGTAATCAGCAGTTTTCCATCCGTGATCAATTTATATATCTTTTATAAGAAGTTGTTGACTTGAAATTCTGCTAGTTAAAAATATAACCTGTTTTATTATGACTAAAAACATGTGGAATTGAAAATGATTACTGTTTGAATTTTGCACGTACTAACAGCAAATTAACTGGGGAGCTGTGCACTGTAAACAAGTGGAGCTCTTCCTGCAGAGCCAGCTGTTTGCTTACTCCTGAAATTTGTGAGCCATTGAAGCTCTGTTTGTAAATGACTTGTTTTGTTCGGTTTTTTAGCAATGCTTAGGAAAAAATGTTTTTGTTGGGGAAAATGCATCCTCTTATATGCCTCAGGCATGGAGGAAACAGAATATTAAAGGAAAAGTAAACTGAATTTGTTCCTGAATGGAGAAATACATTAAAGCTTTGCTTAAGCTTATTGCTACAGCATGTATTTTGAAGTTCATGCTCTGAGCACTTCAGGTGATGCACTTTGCTCTATGAAGCCTAAATTTAGCATTTTCGTTATTGGATAACAATTTCAAGTGTAGCTGGGTACTGCTCCAGGACTCTGTTGCATAGGTGCCAGTATCTCTCTCTGAATTATGACATGTGAATTTTACATAGAAGTAGACTTTGAGTAGGAGGAGTGCAAGAAAGTATTTGTCTCTTCCTCCCCAAACCCTTCTGTCTCTCATGCTGAAGCTTTTCCGTTTAACAAGAAGGGATTTTCCCCATGACACTGGAGGTCCTTCAAAGTGGTTTATTTTTGGGTTTGTAGCTATTTGCTGGAACAAGCTATTATTCATAGATTTTATCCGTGTGGAAATGAACAAACAATCTGATGAACATAAACACCTTAAAAAAAAAAGTCCATCACTTGTTAAAAATTTAGGATGAGGAGGTGACTGGATTAGGATTTATTGTCTACTATTTGAGTTTACTTTTTTTCTCTGTTGTGTGTCAAAAGTAAAATCTGATACTTTTATTCAACATTTTAAGTGGCAATTGTGTACAGTACACAAAACATCTACAAATAAGGATCTGTTTATAGCTTAAATCTTGCATTTAAAATTGAGTCAATGTAAAATTGTCCCTCTAAAGAAAAAACAGTGATGGTAAGACACTATACTTTGGAGTCATTTTATCCTACTTTATCTGTTTATTGAATTTATTCTTGGTTACATACTACTGACAGCATTTATTCAATTACACCAAAGCACTACAGCCTACTATGTATTCCAGTGCATCTTGGTAACCAAGATACATTTTGATTAAGAAAACAACTGGTTTTGCTTTGCATGTGGTGAAGTGACGGGGAGGCTCATAGGAAGCTGACTCAGAACGGAAAGCTCTCCCCAGCACAGCTGCCAGGAGTTATCTGCGTTCATTGCCATAGCAGCCAATCAATACAGCTGCTCATTTTCTAAAGGCCTTGCACTTCACCAACAATCTTAGAAACTTTGATGTTACTGTTGAAGTTAAGTGTTCTGAGTATTTGACCTTTTTTCAGCATGACTGGAACAGATAGATGGTATTCCTCTTTACTAAAGAAATTCCTGAATTTAAAGACATCTTTTTTTTTTCTTTTATATAGTGGAATTAGAAGAACTGTTTAGTGGGAATAGGGGCAGTTGGTTGGGTTGTGGGGTTTTGGGGTTTTGTTTTGGGGTTTTTTTTGTGTCTGTGTGTGTACAAATTTTTCAAATCTCTTGTGATTTATGTGCCAGTGAAAGAAACGAATAATACTTTTTTTCTGACATCCTTATGAGAAGGAAGCAGAATTCCTGGTTTTATTTGATTTTATTTTAGAAAAATTAGACCATCAGTATCCACAACTGAAGCCTTTTTACTGCCACTTTTACTTCTTATTTGCAAATCTTGGCCTGTGACATGAGTGGACTGAGTCTATTGAAAGCAGAGTGGTTTCGTGTTATCTTCCTTACTTGAACCATTATACTCATCTAGTAGTATTGGTGTGTTGAAATACATTCAAAATCTTTAAAGGTTTTAAGGATACTTACATTTACCTTGCATTTACAAACAAAAATGTGTTTAATGTTCACTGCATTATCTTTTGCTGCAATGTGAGTGATGTCTGGAACGTTGTAGAATGTGCAGCTGCTTTGAGTTTGCTGTAGAAGCAGAAGGCTGTTCTGAGAAGCAGAAACAACTTGAACCATTATACTGAGTAGTACAAAGATTTTATGAGTTTACAAAAACACTTTTTCAGTGGAAAAAAGTGTCATTATTACTCACTGGAAATGTTACAGAGGCAAAAACACTACAAGAACTTAACCAAATGATGAATAGCAGCAGAAGTGATGCTGTTATTGGTAGAGCCAGTGGTGCTCTGGGTGACAAGGAAAGGGTGGGAAGGACGATGATGACTGCTGTCCTGCTTCTGTAACAAACACGCAATGAGAAAGGATTTTCTGACCTTTATGGATGACCAGGGAACTCTTTCAGTTTAGTGGCACTGTTCTATATGTGTCACAAATGTTAGCAGTTATCAGTTATCCCTTTTAAGGGTATATTTTACGGGATGTCTGTTTCAGTAGAGATGTAACTATTTGTAATTTGCCTTTTTGGAATTCTGGGGTTTTTTTGTGTATTTAAATAACTCACATGACAGCAGGATGGGATTCTTTTTTCCCCACAGTACAGGAAAGTTAGCAATGTAAAACATCCCAGATAAAGAGTAGATTATGGTGTTTACAGAGCATGTTCCTTTCAGGTCACATGCTTGAATGTGACTCAGTGTTGTATCACCAGAATCTGTTAGTCTGTTGTGGTCATTACACTGACTCATTTTAGGCTGGCTGATTTATTCCCACCTTAGGAAGTCACAGTGGCAGTGAGCCCTGGAGCTGGCAGTCTCACCAGCACAGCCAAGGCAGCTTTTGTGAGCGCCCTGCAATTCTTAATTTTTCTATACATATGATGAAGTCTGGCTCCAGCTTGTGCAGAACCATAGGATTCTATCTGTTAAAGACTTCAAACTGCTTCTTCAATAATAAGCTGTCAGAATTTAGTATAAAACATAGGAATGGATGTATTAGGAAGGTGTAAGAGGAAAAAGGAGAATTATTTTTATATGTGAAGACGATACTTCAGTGGTTAGACTGATAGAAGAGATTATCGGTTTCTTCACCAAGTTGTGGATTTAGAAAGTTCCAAGTTGTGAATTTAGAAACATCTAGAAAAGAACTTCTGATTATTGAGGCAAGTCCTCAGAATCACAGTCTTTATGCCCCCCATTAGTGACAAACTGGCCAACCTTGTCATAAAATACAGTAAAGACTTTTTATGCATCTACTTCTCTTATTTGAAAGCTGTTCCAGAAACTTGCTCTATAGTTTGAGACCTTCTAACTTTCAGTTTTAAATGGATGTTTGGTTATGCTTTATTTTGGTCTTAACCACTTCTCATTTGACTCAGAATTGTTTGTTCTCTCAAGTATTCGAATCACCACTGTATTTTTTTTCTTTTAAGATACAGTGGTTTTCTAGTTATCCTCCCTGTGCCTGTTTATTTTGGGGTCTGTTCTTGGTCAGAACTACCCAAACAGAATGTGTTCTGTCTGAGCCTTACAAAATGACATTCATAACTGAAAGCATCTGACATCCTGCCTTTTTCTCACTGCACCATACTGTCAGATTGTTATCCTCCTGTGAGAAACAGATCCCTTCAGATGTGTCAGCTTATTTTGCTCTCAAATGGCAAGCTCACAGTATGTAGCTGCAATTCTCATTTGCCCCAAGTGCATTACTTTGTGTCTGGTTATTGCACATCATCTCCTTTCTACTTCTCCAGGCCTCCAAGTTATGTAGTTTTGCTTGTATGATGCTCCTTTCCTCTGAAGTGAAAAACAACTTGTCACAGATGCTATCTTGAGCGCATTGCAAGCTCAGCAGCTTGGGAGACAGTGCCTGGGAGCTGATGTTCAGGAAGACTTCAGTCTCCTGAGGCAAACTGCAGAAATTAGACTCTCATTCATTTGCAAAAACACATGGCTGTTGAATTCTTCTGGAGGTCTAATGCTGTGTTCAAGGTTCAAAACTGTTATTAGTCATGCTACACTGTTAAGAGCAGAATGAGGGATTATTATTATTCATGCCTCGGACCATAATTTTCATAAAGTGGTCACTCTACAAAGAGTGGAACCAGTGTTTGTTCTTGAGCTGTCTTATTGAAGTGCGTGGTTCTCAACTAACACTGAGCATTTGCTTTTTCCTTGCAGGGAAGTAGTACAGGCAAACTGTGTCCGCTGGAAGAAAAAGTTCTTCTTTATGTGTAAGATCAGTGCCAGTGCCACAACAGGGATTCTGGATACCTGCACTTGCAGGGTGTCTGTACGGAAGGTAAGCAGGTTTTTTTCCCCCTCCTCTCCTCTTTCCTTGGTTGTTCTTCCTTTGTTTTGTTTTAATTTTTGAATGTCTGATAAACTTCATAAAGCAAATTTGAGCTGCAATTACATTAGGTATTCCTTCGGTCAAAATTTTGTAGTAATCTTATTACTTACTTTACTTTGACTAATTTATGGGGGGTTTATGTTTTTATTGAAGAAAACCCATTTTCCATCAGGGCAGCAAAGGAATTTCTCTTCAGTGTTTAGAAAGTTAGCTCTTGACACTTCCAGCAAGCAGCAGTGTGCTTGGAAGCCTGAACTGTGCTAAGTACCAGAATTCTGCATGCAGCACATCCTACCTTTGGGGCTAGACCTTGTCAGAGCCAAATGCCAGCTGGCATCGGGCACTTGCTGTTCCTCTCTCCAAGACAACACTGTCTTGCTGGCCTGCTCCAAAGGCATTATGAATATTAAATGACAATGGCATAGTCTAGCAAATGTGTGGGGAGATATTTTAAAATAAAGATTAATGCTTGCTTTTCTTAAAAAAAACCCTCCCAAAACACACAAAAAACCCAAAGAAAAATCCTGAGTCAGTATATTTAATTGCTTAATGGTGTGTCTTTTTTCCTTTTTTCTTTTTCTAGGAATTAAAAGGAGGAAAATCATATGCAAAGGTAAAGTGAGATGTGGCTAATTTTGCCTACAGATAAGCTTTTCTTTCTTGCCATTTTATGCTCTTTTAAAGTAATTCCAGAATAGTACCTCATACCCATGACTTCAGAATGTGCCTTGTAGTGACACAGTTCTGTTGCAACTTTCAATCACTGTGTTTAGTAAGTATATAACAATGTTATACCATCAGAATTTTTTCTTTTGGGTTGGTATGCCGAAAGGGTTAGTAAAAGTAAACATTTACATTAAAAATATAAAGAAAAGTCTCTTCTTTCTTTTTTTCTCTTGGTACTTTAAATTTTTAACTGAAAATAGACCTATGCTGAATTTTACACTCTGGGTTTGTTTTCTGCTTTTTGCCTCAGTCCATTCCTTTAACAGGCATCCTCTTACACATAGTTGAAAGAAACTGCGATTGAGTGGTACTCAATGTGTAATTAGCAAGTACCTTCATTTAGCCAAATGCTTACTAATAATTGTCATTTTCTCTTTAACAGCTGGGATTTGCAGATCTAAATCTAGCAGAGTTTGCTGGATCGGGAAATACCACTCGTCGCTGTTTACTGGAAGGTTATGATACCAAAAATACAAGACAAGACAACTCCATTCTCAAAGTAATTTCTTTCCTTTATCATACTTAAAGCAATAAGCAGAGAACAAGTGCTATTTTTAAGCACCTAATGAAATTTAAAACTTATTTGCTGAACCTCTTTCTGGAAAGAAAGCTATTTGAAGTAAAACCAAAAGTGTTGTTTAGAGACAATCATTAAAATCCATGCAGTAAAAAAATAGAATTTGTCCTGTCTTTGAAATGGAGCTGGATAGCTGTTAAAGAAAAGCTTTTAAAAGGTGTTCCTAGTCTACAGGGAGCTGAAAAATGAACAAGTTAATATATGGTGTCTTCAAGACTGAGCAACTTTTGTGCATCTTTCTGAGAGTGAATCTATTAATTGGCTTATCTATGCACAAGCCACCTTCAATACCTCCATGGCTCCTGGGATTTTCCTGTTTTCTGTTTGATAGTAATCACTGTAAGAGTTGGGGACAATTCTTGCAAGACACCCACTCTGACATTCTCTTCCCTTAGTCCAGGGAGTTAAAAAAACTGAATAAGCTCCATAAACCTGAAAATATTTCCGTTGAGATTGTTTCAGGTAATTTTAAAAAAAATTCTTTTCCTACTGAGACACTGGGATTAATTTGCCACATCATTCAGTATGTAGGCTGTGCATGGACTTTCTGATCTGACAGTCACAGACTGTCCAGAGCACTTGTCACTGATGGCTTTGACCTGCCTAACAAGCCTTCAATGCACTGTATCCTATGGCTTATTTACCCTGTGTGCTTCTGCTGTCTCTTATGTTAGCACAACCTGTCCTGAGAGCCAGCAGTTTGCTGAACACCCTCAGCAAAGAACATACCTCAGCACCCACTGGTCTAAACAATGTTCTGTTTGCTCATTCAGGTTTTAGGTTTCTTGGCTCTGTTTTTCCCTCGAAGCCATCTTAATTATTAATAATTCTAAGATTCTCCTTGATAGATGTGTCTTTTTCAGAATCTTGTATGTGTAACTATGTTACTTTAAATGGGATTTTGTGTTGTTTGTATGCCTAAGAAAAAAGATGTCGTTTTTTGCCTAATTGTGTTATTTGCACGTGTGATGATGGCATTTTATTTTCCTTTAATATAACATTTGTGGCTAATATAACTTACTTATATGACCACGTATGTGTCACAAAAATTTTTTTTCTTTCTGATGTTGGATTTTGTTTTCTTAATGTCTAGGTTTTGATCAACATGCAGCTGATGTCTGGAGACCCGTGCTTTAAAACGTAAGTTTGTAAAAAATCTCTATGGGGTGGTGTTCTGATTGTACATTCCATATTGAGAATTACACTTGTAATTTGTGTTTTTACATCTCTCCAATCTGGCAACAGTATTAAAAAAAAAATCCACAAAAAAAAAACCTTAACTGAATAATGACTAACATGGTAAAACTGCCAGTAGAAGTAAATACCTTGCTGTTAGGTATTTAGTGTTAAGCACAGAATACTCACCTGTACATCTGTAATGTAAAATAACCACTTCAAGGAAACTGTTCCTGCAGCAACCTTATATAAATATACTTGGTAGGGGGTGATCTGACTAATACTTATGTCTGGAAAATGTGCTGCTATACCTTTTATTCACACGTCTCAGATGATTTTGAAATATTCATTTGCAAAAAAACCCCAACAAACAACAGAAGTGTGATATGACTTAGTACAAGAGAAAGCACTTACAGATATTTAGTTAGCAGACACATTATGCAGCTCAGTAAAAGATGCAAGAGGTAACATGTGAGGGGAAAATTCACTGCTATACACTGAGGATCCTTTGGCCTTGTTGTCCCTAATCTGTAGTTAAGGAAGTGTAATAGTTGTGCTGTGGTTTTCTACCAGTCTAGCTTAGGTGATTCACCACAGAACTCTTCCATGTCCCCTTGCACCACTAAATGTCCTTTCTTCTCTCTTCTACTAACCTTTAATGAGAAGAATAGAACACTGAACACTGTAGAATCTCATCTTGTGGTTATTGAATAAATAGCAAGAGGGTACTGTCTGAATTTGTCTGACTGGGCAAAACTTTTCTGTATCCCTAGTTACTTAGCACCTCTTTTACTTCAGAACAACTTTAGTGGATTTACTTTAGAGTCAGACCTATTAACAACTACATCAGTGGAACTGATAAACAATTCTTCAAAGGCAACTAATCATTAGTCTTGGATACTAACAAAGCAAGTATTTGTTTTTTACTGCCTAGTACCCAAGGACTTAAAATTAGTACCTAAATAGCTTTTTGGCTTCCTAGGAAAAAAAACTCTTATTCAAATTATTCAGACTTGGCATTTTCTTCCAAACTGGTGATATAACCATTTCCTGGAACATAAACTTTCAACACAAACAGAACAAAAAATTTATCTATTCCAGATGTCCTTTGTAGAAGGAAAAATAAACCTTAAAACAGCTTCACAATCTGGAATCAGCTACGTATTTTATGAAGAAGCCTAGAAGGCTTGGTGTTTGATCTCTCAGGATGACATCCCTGAAACCATTCAGTTCTTGCTTTCAAAAGTGTGTTATGCAGTTAAGTCACACAGGCACTGTATGTCTAGAAGTGCTTTTTTCTTTCTCTCTTTACTTTCAAACAAGCTAAAAGGGCTATGTTACTCTGCTTGAAGACAGTGACTAATATATTGACTATGTCAAATCTGAAAATGTCAACAAATACCCATTTGTATGCAGACCAACAGTCTGTTCCCAAAGTAGAAAATAAGAGAGCATTAAAAAAAACAGGAGGTAACATCTTGAAACGTATTTTGGTTGTATTTGCTTGCAAGAGATTGCTTGCACTTTGTCATTTTCTAATTAGTTTCTTTTGCACTAGCAAAACACAAGCTAAGAGATTTATTAATTTAATAAGATCTCGTTTTTGGCCTTGGTATTAACTCAAACAAGTCCTTCAGCTGTATTAAAAGCCTTTTAATATTGAACTAAAATTTAAATTACATGATGCTTTTTTATTTCATAGGAGGCAAAATTTAGAGGGCAATATATGAAGATGGTGCCATAGGCTCCTTTATTAGGAGCTGGGAGGGTTATCAGCCCAGAATCATTTCCTGTCCTGTGACAGGGATGAAACAAAGCCAGGACTATGTCATAGCACAGAAGCCAACCTGGCCAACTGATGTTGGGGTTTTTTTTGACTTACCACCTTTTCATGTATTCCATCAGATACTGAATTACATATATTCTTAGCATGTAAGCTGTCCTGTCATTCATACACTTAAAAAAAATAAGAAACAAGTTCAAATTAAAGCTATATCACCAGAAAAGGAAAGGCCTTTCCCAGGAACCCCAGAAGCCTGAGGGCTGAGCAGATTGATTCAGTAAAATGTCCTTAAGCTCAACAGCAAAAGCTTATTTTTCTTCATTTCCTTCTACAGGGGACTAGGCAGCACATTTCCAGAAAAGAATTGTAGGTCTGTTAACTTGATGCACAGTATGAATTATGCCAACATATTTGAAAGGAAAACGACGTGCTGATCATTTTGGAGGGATTACAACAGAAGTACAGCAAATCTTAAACATCTTTTTCTTACAGGCCTCCTTCCACAGCAACATCTATAGCAATTGCTGGAGAATCAGAGTCTTTGCATGAAGACAGGAAAGGTGGAGAAAACTTAAAAGTAGCACATCTGGGTATAGCAGGTATAAAATAATGCTCTTAATTTTTCAATGCCTTTCCAACTGGCCTCATAGCTTCAAGATGTCCAAAATCCTTCAAATCTGAAAGGGATGCTGGCAGTTGGCATGCAAAGGAATCTTCTTACATGGCTTGTGAGTTTCTGCTTCAAACACAGCTGAACTTTTAAAGCACCTTAGCTTTTCAGACAGAAAACATCCGGCACAACATTCTACTATGATACTGGAGAAAGAATGGTCATCTCTGTAATGTTGACACCAAACAAATCTACAACTACATTTCACACAAATCTATCTAACCCAATGGTACTCTCTGTTTTGCTCAGATATATATTATAATTTTTATTTTTTAAAGAATATATATTCATTAACATGCATGGTATTTTTGCAGCACTTGAATCTCCAAAAGGTTTGTAGGAAATTAGTGTCAAGTCTCTGGGAAATGTGACTTTTGAGTCTAATCAAGATTACAGGCAAAGTTGCAATAAAGCTGGCTTTAGGAAAACTGTCTGACTTGCACGTGTTGCAGATGTCTCATCGAAGAGTGCCTCAGTCCCAGAGGAACTTGGTGCATGTGGACATTCCAGAACATCAAGCTATGCAAGTCAGCAATCAAAACTGTCAGGTACATGTTCACAATTTTGTCAAGAGTTGTTGGGGATTATTTTTCTTTCACAGGCTTAGACAGTGGAAGATAAATTTACTTCATATTTTAAAATTTTAAAAAGGGTTTGGGTTGAACGCTTTTTTCCTAGGAGTTTCAGCTGTGGCAAGGGTAACATTTTTCCCCTCTTAAAATTTACTGGATTCACTGGATTATCTCTTCAGATGCAAGACAGCTTTTTGCACCTTTGTTCCCTCCAATTAACATATCTGAATGAGATTTCTACCTCTTCCATGAGTAAAAAAATGGATACTTAGCTCTAAAAGCTGAAAGGGATGATATTTCTCATACTAACTGTTCTGATATAAACAGGAGTTACTTAGAACAAAAATGAAATGGCAGGTGGTAGAATACAAAACCTGGAATCAGTTATCTAGTTGAGGTATGCACATACATTCATAGGGCTTTTGAAAGTCCCTTTCTAAGAAGACAAAACACAGATTCTGCTTTTAGGATGGACCTGGCCTTTCAAGAACATACCTAACCCACCTCTCCTGCATTTTCCCAACAGGATATAGCACATGTCACTCTAGATCATCCAGTCTGTCTGAACTCTGCCACAGGAGAAACACCTCGGTGGGGAGTACCTCAGTGGGAAGTACCTCCACAGGAACTGGAAGCATTCTAGAGCCATGCGAAGAGACTGAGCCAAAAGTAACTGAAGCTGATATTGATACATCTACTGAAGATGCACCACCGGAAAAACAGTGCAGGTACGCTTAATCTGAAAGCCTTATCTAGCACAAGTAAATTACTTCATCCTGTCTAAGAGCTCTACATATATTTATTTCTGCAGACATCCTGTAAAGCAAGACTCTGTGGAGTCACAGCTGAAGAGGGTTGATGCTACCAGAGTTGATGCTGATGATATAGTTGAGAAAATACTCCAGAGCCAAGACTTCAGTTTAGACTCAAGTGCAGAAGGTATGGAGATGAATAAGCTTAGGGAAATGTGGTGCACATTACAGGTCTTAGCAAAACCCACTCTCTTCACAGTCCCTGTTGTTTGTATTCATAAGAACTGTGCTACATTTCCTACTTCATCTTATCTACCAGAAATTGAAAATACCCTTACATGATTCAGGGAGCTTTCCCAGATAATTACTTTAAGCCTAAAAGAGCAGGTGCAAATCTGTGACAAAGTACTTCCTCCAACCTACACCATGTCGGTGGTTCTTTATTACCTGAAGTATTTGCATCTGAAAGTATCAGCTACAAAACTGGTAGATTTAAAATTACTTGGATTTAGCTAGGGCAACATTAAAGAAAACTAACATATTTTAAATTAATTTGCCTTTTAGAAGAAGGTTTAAGATTATTTGTGGGCCCTGGTGGAAGCACTTCTTTTGGAAGCCACCATCTACCTAACAGGTATGTAGCCTGAACAACTAATCCATAGGCAATACTAAATAAAAATACATCTCATACAGTAATTATTCTGTATCTACATTCTTGACCTTTGTATCTTTCTATTCTGCATCATTTAAAAGCACCAAAAGAGCTAGGCTGTCAGTTTTTAAAATAGGACACATAGATTAATTCCAAAACAGAACTGATGTGTCGGCTGTAAGAACTGTAACTCCTAAAGTTTCTGAAGAGTCTCAAGGTTTTCACATACGAGCAATGTTTGAGTAGGGACACAGGAAACAGACACCAGTCTCAAATGGGAACTCTACAGCCTTGTTACGTTACTTGGGAATGGGAAGAAAATTTTAAATGTTTTACACATCTGCCTTTACAGTATCAAACTGTTACATCTTCCTGATAACAAGCCTCATCTTCTTCAGTTTAGTTTTTCTCACAAATCCTGTTCCCATTTGTTACATTATTTGTTTCAATGGTTTGTTCATCTTTCAACTTTTTGCAGCCCTAAACTCTTTCTTTTGATAATCTGCTCCAGATTATCTTGTTATTTAGAACCAGAGACCTTATTTTTCTTCTCTAAATCTTCTTCAAATATCCTGATATATGACTTGACCCGAATGTGTTCATCTTCAGATGAGAAAGCATGAAAACCAGGCAAGAATATGCTCTAATACTGGATTTCATTTTAGTTCAATGTAATTGAACATTTTTAGCTGAAGAAATCAGAATAGCCTCAGTATTTCAGCAATTCCTATGAACTTAGCTATAAAGGCAGTTGATAATATATTGAAAGTCATAAAATAATAGCATTTTATACATGCACGTAATACTAATGGTTAAAAGGTGTTTCCTTGGTTAAGAGATGATTCCTTGGCTCATCTGCAAACTGGGCACACCAGTATCTGTCTAGGATCACATGAATGGGTACAGAACACACTCCTGCAGCACACAGAGATCTGTCCTAATGCAGCTGCCAGAACAGGGACGATACAGTACTAAGGCAGAGTTTTAGCCCTGTTAAGTTTTTACATAATTCTGCAATTTGCTGTGGAAAACCACCCACTATGGGCTGTCATGTGGGAGGTGAGAGTTTTGTTTACAATTCAGAGTGAACAAAAGGCTGAAGATGTTTTTCTTGTATCTTAATGTGAGGTGACAATCAGTTTCTGGATGTTTTAGACACATTGATCTGTTTATTTATAAATGTACAGAAAGAGTATTAGCTGCATATGATATAGCTGTGGGGATGGGTACCCTACACATGAAGTTTAAGAAATTCTAGTGAAGTCCAACAGTAACTTCTTGTTCAGTAACATTACTTTTTGTTCTTTTTGACTGTAGTACAACAAAATCTCTTCAGTGCATTAAAGTGTAGGTGACTCCAGGGCATGGTAATAATGACCAATGTTTTCTATCCTTCACATTTAGCTGGTTTGGTATTTGCTGTTTGGTTGGAGAGGTTTTGTTGGGGTTTTTTTGGGAGGGCTGTCTGGGTTGTTTAAACACATTTGCTGATATGTGATACTTGCTATTTAGCTTCCATTTAAATTGACATTGAACTATTTTCAAACTTTCAGAGTAGGCTCTGGAGCATATGAGCAGGTGGTGATAAAACGCTAAACTGGAATGACAAATGAGGAAAACTTGGAGCTCTGGTGTTGATACTTCTGGTATTTGCTCTGTTGCAAGAGCTGAGAAAGACAAAATGAACTCAATGTGATTTTTTTTCTGAAAAGCAGTGGAATGCCTCTTGCTCATAGAGCATCATCTGTGGTATGAAGGCGATGTTTAGCTATATGTACCTTGTGAGAGCACTTGGACTGTTTTTGTAAGCTCTGTCTGATATTAGTGGAATTACTTAATTTCTGTGAAACGTCTGTGGAAGCATCTCCCATTTCAATATTTTATATAAGAGATTACTTGAGGTGATAGACTTTGTTTGTAATGTTGTTTCTAAAGAAACTTCTGAAAGCTGGTCTTAAAAGAACCTGAAAAAAGTAATTACTGAATTTGATCCTAGATGCCATTTTCGTTTTACAGAAGCTAATTACTCCTGTCAAGTCAGTTTTTATCAGGTCAAAGTGATGGCCTCCAGAAAACAGGCCAGCTATGTTTTAACATAACTAAACCCTCCTCTTAAGAGTACTGAGCACAACTTCATTGTAAAGTTCAACACAAGAGGTGAACATCACGTACATTTAAAACAGACCCCCAAAAATAAATAGATCTAAACCAGCCACTAATCAGTTGAGTTAACTGTAAATTAAGGCTACAGGTTTAAATGCATCAAATGTGACCTTTTTTCTGTTCAAGTGATGGAAAAAGTGGGATTCCACACCAAAACACTAAGGCACAGTAGCGTTTCATCAAGAAAGCAGCCTTGATTGTTAAATCTGGAATTCAGCAGCTGCTCCCACAGAAACTGACCTGAATAATACATGAACATTGAGAGTCAATGGGATGGTACTGTTTACAAACCTTGTCAGTAGTTTACTACCACTTTTTTTTTTTAATTGCAGTTTAATACTTCACAGTCAGTGCTTTGCTTGTGTTTTTAATGTGCCTTGCGGGATTGGGGGTGTACAGGGAGATTAAACCATTTACTAAAGAATTTAAGCTTTAAAACTAGGTAAACATCTATACTATTATTAATGTAACTTGTTAAGAGAAGCACTTTATTTTGACATACTCTGCACACTGAAAAAGTCTTGGTGTGCAACAGCAAAACTCTTTTTTTGCTATCTGTCCACTGTTACATTAGGTCAATGTACTGTATTTAAATTTGCACAAGTAGTGATTTGCCTGACAAGGCAAGAAAGAGCTCTTTAAATTTTCACTGAGAATATGAAAGAATCCATTTTTAAAGGGATGTGCTGGGTAACAAGTAGGTGTAATTATTGTAAACTGCAACTTAGCTAATTTTTTTTTTGCATTTAGTGGTACTGTTTATCTGTTAAGGCCTGGAACAAGTAAAAATAGTGTAGCCACTTTTGAAAGCTCAAAATGCTTTAAATTTTTCTTAGACTGATGTCTGACACCTTTTTATTGATGTAAAACTAGGCTATATTTAATAGGTTAAGTCAGGAAAAGCAGACTTTGTTTTCCAGAAATCCATAGTCGAATTATTAAATTGTTATTTGTATTTTTAAGGGAATTTCACCTTTGAAAGTTAGAATGCTGTTATTGAATGTGATGAATATGAGCTATTTCTCAGTTTTGGTACTTGCGTACTTTTATTTCTACTGTTAATTATAATCTCTTTAAAGTGTCTAATTAGGTAAAAAAATTAATACAAAGATTCTATTTTAGCTGCTCTTAATAGAAGTGTGGTATTATCAGTTTCTGTTCTCCATAGGAATTTTAAACAGAAACTACTCAACTGCTGGTATACAACTCTCTCACAGAACATTATAGTCTCCTTTCCTGTTAGAGAACGAATTCATACCAAAAAATCCCACTGCAAGCAAAAGATGTCAGAAATTTGAATGCATTCTTTGCTGTCAGTACTCTTTGACACTGCTATCTATACTTGTTGACAAATCCATTAAAACTAGTAATAGTTAAATGGTAGTTTACTTACATTCACTAGGAAAACTACATGTAGTTTGAGGAAAACAGACTTTAAAAAATGTTGTACAGCTACTTATGTAATTCTCAAGGGAATTTCAATAGCCCGTTGCATTTTATGTTAAACAACACAGCTAATGGTCATAGATTAGATAATTTATTTACTAGAAACAGTCTTTTCTTGCCTGAGCAGATCTTTTCAGTAATAGGGAAGTTGACATAGAAATCCAGCTTTCCATAAAACTGTATCTTAGTAATTTATTCTTCTGACTTGACTTACAGCTCTTCATGAAGTGATAATCTAATTGTGCTTCATGTAAGTGGAACATAACCTTCACATTGAGGTGCTGTATTTTTGTTTTTGTAAACTATGTTACATGAATACTGGAGACTTCCATGTTGTAAACTGTTTGGGATGTACTGGTGGATTATGTAGTTTTTTAACTATATTTAAATACAAATCTCTCAGACATTCAATAAACTCATGTCTTCAGCTTGGAATCTGTTCCTAAAAATTGCCTCTCTTTTTTTAAATGCAAAAATTTCAAATTTAACTGGAAGTTTGAGTCCATTTCAGTTTCTCTTCCTGTTAAGGACTTCTTTAAGTATTTTACTTTTTTCTGCTTCTGTGTTATCACAAAGTGACATCTATATTATCAGGAAAATGTATCATTTAGATCCCATTCTTTTTCTAATCTAGAAGGAAATTTTTAAATTCAGAATACTGATCAGTGTGTTCACCTAGTCAGACCATAACCAAACAATAGATATCCCCATTATTTCCCTTATATTCAGGATACTGCACTCTTTTCTTGATGATGGTGTTGGAGGGGTTTTTTGGATTGTGTTGTGGAGTTTTGTTCTTGTTACATTTTTTCCTTACAATTTTGAACAATAGCTGCACATGGCAACACAGAACATTTTTCAGGTAAACCAGACCCAGGTTAGCATTCACAATTACTGAAGTTCTTTATATTTTTTAATTTTTTTTCAAAAACAGAACAAAGATGTCAGTTTCATATTTAAATTCAGCAGAAACAACAACTGGTTTTCATCAAGGCTGAGTATGTATTCATCTTGAAAAAGGCATCTATAAATTTTATAGAAACTAAGAAAAAACTTGCCCCAAACTTATGTCTGACTCACATTATTCAGCACAATACAGTAGATGGTAAAACAAACTGTCCTTGAAACTAAGAAGAGACTATCAGAAATACAATAAAACAATAGAAAGCAAACAGAAACACTTAATTTCCTTCTTGGGAACTAATTATTATCACTCACCTTCACTCAATGAGGTGCTGCCAGATAAATACCACTGATGGAAGGTTAGAAAGGATTTTGTGGTCTAGTTAGCATACAGAACATACCATCTGACAGCTCCTAAAAAACCCACTTTCATTACTTCAACTGAACTTTGTGTGAGAAATCTGATCTAATTCTCTTCATTTTCATGTTCAATATTGAACATCACAGCAGAACCATCACTGCTCAGTGGGACCTTGCCAGCAATAAGCTTGCATAACTTCTCAAAGGTACCACAAAGTCGATTCACTTTGGGAAAAGAAAAGATTGTTGTGAGAGGTATGTAAACCTCATTTCCACTGACAAATGATTCCATGTTTTTCTCAAGAACCAGTTTCTCAAGGTAATTTGAAAAACAGTCCATTGATGATTGGAATTTGGATTTTCTCTCAGGATCATCATCATACTCCTTACGTTTTGACATTAAACGGTGCTTAATGATTTGGGCTGTGAAAATAACTTCACTGATCACTGCATTCTGCAAGTACTTCTCCTCCTTAAGACTTGGGTACACTGCTTTGAAGACCTTTACAACATACAAGAATACATAAAATGTTTATCACTATCACACGCTCAGATTTTAACCTTTGCTGTCCAAAAAAGCTTCTAAAATGTGAATATCATTTTGTATTCAATCCTGTTTCGCTTATTAAACAGTTTCAGGTAACAAAAACTAGGCAATATGAGCTGGTTTTCTGTATTACAACTGCACTGGCAGTTAACTGAACTTAAACAAACACCCCAAAACCCAACAGGCTATGCCTGCAAGCTACACTGGTGGTTCGGGCAAAGTAAAGCCCTGCAATTCTTTACCTCTTTTCAATAATATTCTCACTTCTCACATTATGGGGTTCTGGGAACAGTTCCATAGTGATGGAGATTCTACTACTTCTGAAACTGTCATCTGGAACCCAAGACTACAGCATGTCATTTATTGTTTTCAGAACAGAACATTAAACATGCTCTTACAGCTCTCAGGACTGCTAAAAATAAATTGTGACATCAAAATCTGTGAACCTGGAGCGTGTTCTACACTGACCTATACAAAGCAATTAAGGAGAAGTGCTTTATACCAACACACTACCAATCAAGTTCCACTGTCTATAATTATTTCTTACTTTCCAATTACATCTTGAAATGTTAATTATTCCCATAAATTTCTTACCTAATAAGAATGAATTTGATAAGAAACACACAACATTAACACTCTTGTTTAAACTCAAAGGATACCCTTGCCAAAACTCTCTCCAAAATGACGCTGTAACGGCAGCTAATGAAAGCAATTTCTAGCACATGTCCATCACCTAGATGTATTTCCAAGTTTGGTGAGCATTAAAGAGCACTTCATGATTCTATTAATGGCAGTAGATGACAGGTGACATTTCACATGCATAGAAATTTCAAATACAGAAATTACAAATGTTTTTATAGCTTGGATACCATAAAAGATAAAGCCATGACACCATTTTAGGTTTCAGTTCAGGTCACAAGTCATTTGAAGATATTTAGATATTTTTACAGGAAGAACTGAAATATTAGAGTATGTTCACTGAAACAAATAATTTACGACCTTATAAAATTGAATAAAACCCCAACAGTGTATTTATTTTTGCACTGTTACTTTATGTCAACTCTGAAAAAAGTTAGAATTATACCACATGCATTTAGTAAGACATGCTGCTTTAAAACTTATGTATCTGAAAAATCTTTGTGATTGCCAACAGCCACATAATAAATAAAATTAATGACTAGAGGAAAAATAGCTGGCAGAAAGGAAAACTTTCACTTCAAGTATAGGAGTATCTTAAGAATAATTATCCATATTGTTATTTAGCAAATACCCTAAAAGTTTAAGGCCTTTGTACAACTGGAAACACAAAGAACGAGACTGTCTTTTTCTGATGACAATCAGAGCTAAGACAGGACAGTAGCAGCATTTAATGGTAACAACCTCACAGGCAGTCATACTTTACTCTTTATTCATACCTCTAAAGGAAGAATATAATACTCACTGTCTTGTAAACTGCTTCAGCGGGTTTCTCAGATTGAACAGATTCACCAGTTTGAGGATATTTTCTCACAAACACACCTATTTGGGTACAAAACCCAACCTTCTCCATTCCTGTTGGTGGGTGCCCAACACCAGTAAATTCCACTGAGTAATTATAGCATCTGGCAGTCTCTAGAGCCCTAAGAAAGACAAATTATTCCAATTATATGAAATATTCATCTTTCTATGTGATAAAGATCCATTCTTAAGGAGAAGCAAGACTCCAAGGCTGTGAAGACTTGAACTCGCATGCCTGAAGATGAGAACTGTCACATCTTGTACCAGAGCTGGAGGATGCCTACTATGGTCTGAACCATTTAGTATCAGTAATTTAGCCATCCAAACATTACTTTTTTTTTCTAAAATATCTGCATAGTACGTTAATGCTCACAGTTGCTTAGGCACCAACCTGGAAGTCAGCTAAAAATCGATTTTCAAGAACAAAATTATTTTCAGTAGAACCCATAAAAAACATACACACCTCTAAATCACAAGAGACAAATTAATAATTGCTGTAAATACAGAAAGACCAAAATCTACCTGATCAAGGTCACAACAGTGTACATAACATCTAAATGAAAAGTATCTCTTAGAACATGAGCCAGTGTGAACAAAGGGAACCAAAACAGCACTACCTACCTTCATCATTCTCCAGGAAAAAGAAGAAAACTAACTTAACATGTCACATATTTTAGAGAATAATGTAATATTTCTATTTCACAACACAAAGGCTTTCTCATGTTTACAGCTAAAAAAACCCCTCACATTTCTTCAGTGATATCAATATTTTTAATTCAAATCTATCTAAAAGCAAAATCTAAATCTACTTGAAGTAATAGAAATTGTCTTTAAGGTATTCTAAAGGTAGATAATCACAGGCAGGTTTTAGTATCATTACACAGGGAGAAATACATGCTTCCAGCATTGCAAAACTATTTACTCAAAAATCACTGGACACTTTAAAGTGTATGGCAGAAACAACAGAGTTTAAGGGGCAAAATTTCCAAGATAGATACAGCAAGAGTTGGCTACTGAGGTATGGCATTCTTTACTGTACCATGGATTTTCTTCCACAACTACTTGACAATTGAATGTTATCACAGCATCGCACTTTCTCTTTGTTTTGTTTTTATTACATTCCTGATATTAAGGGCAAGATAGATCTCATGTAACCCTCTGACATGTGCATATGATTTGCATTAAATCCTTCATTGTGCCATGATCCATTGAACTATCCTGTGTTCAACGTGCCCCACTGCTGTGGTTATCTGATCAATCTGCTTGCATACTCTTACTGAGTGCTTTGATTACACACCATATATAGCAAGCCCATTTCTTGGATTTTATGAAGAATTTCTGTAGCAAAGTATTATGCAAAAAGATTAATTGATACCTTACATTTCAACTGTGTTAATTGTAATAAAGATGTAGCAAAAGTAAGTAAAAGTTTTAAATCTTTTTTGCAGAGCAGCTACAGAAAGCTAATTTAACCACCATTATAAAATACAAAACTCACAGAATATGCTTAACTGCTCTCAACAGCAGAGAAACCACCAAATCAGGAGGTGACACTTCAGTGACAGCAAACCACATCAGTGAACCATTCTGAAAATGCACAGCCACTCATTTCCCACTGGGTACTCAGAGCTGCATCATATGCACCCAGCATATGATGTTTAGTACCTTACCAGCTTTGAAACTGTGCTTGGCTCCACTCGAATTTGTGGTCTGGATGCCTGTATGCCATCACTCTTGAAAGCAGAGGGTTAAATTCAGAATTTGGAGTGCTGATCACAACTATGCTTGGAGCCATGAAACCAAACACCACTTCAGGAAACTTCTTCAGCTCTGATTCTTCCAGGTGCTCTATTCTGAAAAGAATAAGATGTCTGTGTTTAAAAACACACTACTATTATCTTAACAACCAGTCAAAATAACCCCAAACTCTGTAACTTGTAATTTTACACATACTCTGCAATATGAGCACTGGCACTGTGGCCAAGTGGCAGCACAGGGGTTTTATTGGAGCAAATCTCCTTTTGCATTTTGTACTTTTTCATCAGTACCCTCTTCCCACCACAAGCAATACCTGAATTTCTTAGTACGGTTAATTTAAACACAAGTGAGAAGATGACACTTCTCTACTTTCCTAATTCTACTCTTCTGCTTGAAAGGTTTGATCAGGCCTGTTTGGAGCATGTACAAAATTCCAAACTAAACTCTAACAGACTTTAAAAAAACATTCTGTATTGTCCTAATACTCACAGTTCAATACACGTTACCAAGTCAAAACCAAGCATGCAAGGATCTTTGTGGGCAACTGAACCATGATACAAGGTAACAGTCAGGGATCTTTCAGATGGTTGCAAATAATCAACAGGAAGAGGAGACAACATATGCCTACAAAAGTATTAAAAAAATGTTACAGGAAGAACCTTAAGACAAGATAAATAGTGCATATAAATGAACTAGCTAACACCCTGCATAGATACCTCATAACTCTCAGAAAGGTTAACTGCTTTACATGGATATAAAAAAGGAATATGCAATGCAAACACTTTTTGTAACTACCTAGAGTAGGACAGAAAGAGCAGAAGTTAATCCAGGAACTGTCCTTCATTTACAAAAATTTCCATTATACTCTCAAGTCACTTGGAGAGCCACTTGTAAATTCTGGTAACCGTTCAATTCCAGACACAGAGCTTGTCTGTTTTAGACAAGCTTTGCAGGGTTTTGGGGGGTGTTTCAGGCAAGCATATTACCCATTTTTTCCAAGGAAAATACACAGAGAAACCAAAGTACATGTGCAAATTTCATTCTGAAATACAGCACTAGACAAAACACACAATAAATATTAAATGTAAAAGGTTATTTCTCTTCATTCTTGAGAAAGAGCAAGAGATCCCACATATGCACTGAAATTGTATTAATTTGCTTTCAAGAAGCCTACATTCATCCATTGGACCAAAGCTTCAAAGATCACAAGAACCTCTCATTTTAGAGAGGTTCTAAATTGGACACCACACACTGAGCTAACCTTCCTATCTCCCAGTGATAAACAAAAGCAACTCCCCACCATGGTGACTAATAGTTCCACGTCCATTTCAAAAAGATCCAAACTGATCTTTCTGAAGACAATAATGTCACATACATGCATACATAGATACTCCTAACAGCAGCTCATGAAGAACTGCAGCCCATGGGAAGGACCCACGTTGGAGAAGTTAATGGAAGTCTGCTTCCCCCATGGGGCAGATGACACCATGGAGTAGAGGAAGGACTTCTCCCCCTGAGGAGGAAGCAGCAGCAGAAATAACATGTAATGAACTGACTGTAATCCCCATTCCTCATCTCTCTGCAACACTGCAGGAGAGGAAGTAGAGAACAGGCAATAAAGTGAAACCCGTGAAGGAGTGAGGGGCAGGGGAAGGTGGTTGTGAAATTTGCTTTACTTCCTATTATCCTACTCTGATTTTGATAATAAATTCAACTAATTTCCCCAAGTCAAGTCTGGTTTGCCCATGATAGTAACTGATGAGTGATCTGTCCCTGCCCTTCACCTCATGAACATTTTGTTGTATTTTCTCTCTCTGTTCAGCCAATGAACAGGAGTGATGGAGCAGCTTTTGGTGAGCTCCTGGCCTCCAGCCTGAGCCAACCAACCCACCACACCACTAGGTCAAGACAAACACAAACTTCAAAGCAATCAAGGAGCTTACATTTTCTCTTTCATTACATTTGCACAGATATCTAGCCCAGCTAATACTTCAATGCAACTGCAGAATTTCAGCATCCAGAGAAGGCTGCAATCAGCACATCCTAAATCTGCCACCTGTAAATTAAATATTAAAAAATGTATAAATGCTATATATTTCTAAGTAATTTCAGAGACTTGCATAAAACTCCCTACTTATCAAAATAACTTTTTAATGATAAAGCATTTCAGAATCATAGCTAAAATTTACAGCTGCAAGCAAGCAGGATAGATGCAGATTTGAAAATGATTTTTAAAAAATGTACATGAAGTTCCTGCAAGATTTTTAAAAAATTATTAACCTTTTGTAACTACAGCTATAAACAAGTACATGCAGGACATTCCACTGACTCTGGAGAATGTCTTCCACATGGGTAACAGTAAGGCATGATTTTAAGTCTAAAAGCTGCAGCAATTTTCACATTCACCACTTTTCACTGGGCTGTTCTCCCTCCAAAACACTGAGAACAGGCTCACCAGCAGCCAAGTTAGCAGCAAAGAATCTGCATAAAACAAGTTTACAGGTTCAGTCTAACGTTTAAGTGGGGAACTCTGGGCATATTCAGACCATGAAGTCAAATAATAAATATTCTTTCCTGTAAGCTAAAAAGATAGTTGAGTATGTAAACCAACCCCCACTGTTCTTTCTCAGGCTCAGTCAAGGTTGAAGGACACTGCTGTTCTCCATGTGAAAATCCTGAGTTGTTTCTGTCCAGTTTATCTACCATCTGTGTAAACAGCCAGTTCACCCTCCCACCCCTTCCACATCCCAAATCAGAAAATGCAAACCTTTAAAGACAGATGTAACACTGGTGAATATGTTATATTTGAAAGCAGATTACAGTGCCACTGCATCATAGACTGGATTAGATTTTTATTAGCTACTAGAAGTATGATTACATAAGTAATGCAGGTGCATCAGTTCCTTGCATGCCCCAAGATATTAACATCACTTTAAGAGTTAAACACTGCATACTTGACAAGATCTTTTGGGGAAGGAAGTGGGGAGGACACACTAACTGAGAGCAATCACTACAGAACGTTACTTAATTATTTAACTTTTCACAGTGAGTAGTGAAACAAAAGTTCTGGTGTATTGGGGGGGACACAGGTGACAACACAGGTGGAGGGCCACAAGATCTTAAGAAAGTGGCCTCACATAATCCCACACTCTCAGTGTCACTTCTCATCTGAGACTATCCATGCAAGTGGTGAGGTAAACCTGACATGCTACACAGAACAAACAGCTCTGGAAAGAAAACCCAACTACGAGGAAAGCAGCTTGAACCAAATTCTGCAGCATTAAACTAAAAACAGAATGCCCTCTACTCCCAAAACCAGTCTAAGACTTTTCTCTTGTTTAAATATTCTCCTCTTCCCATCAAGTAACATTAATTTTGTGTACCCCTGAAAAACAACATACCACCATGTATCTGCTAAGGCCATTCAGTTTAACACTTCTTCCACAACTGTTGTTTGGTAATTAGGTCAACAAGTTATTTAGGCATTTTGTCTTCCAGAGATACCAAGTGTCAACCTACTTTCAGGTTTATAACCTAAAGAGAAAAAAACATACCAACCTTCTTAGGTTTATATTTCTCCACTAAATCTTTAACGAACTGATGGCGTTGTTTGTACAAAGGAGGTTGAAATTTAATAATCTGCGTAAACTCTTCTTGCAAGTTCTTATCCATAGTATTCTGGGAACGCTAAAATAAAAAGTTAACTCTTACTTTCTGAAGCATTTCATGACGTATCCAATTACAAAGTTTGCTGGTTTTGGTGGTGTTTGAGTCCCAATTAAGCAGGGGTAGACCTGATCTCAGTTCTATTCAAAGGATGACAAAAATATTGGGACCAGCAAGATTAGGCTATTGTCTCAACATGTAATTCTGTAAATAACCTTATGTAAACAACTCGAAATCATATACACATCTAAAAAAGCAGATTTCATAAGCTGTTATTCTCCATCCACACCTGATGACAGACTACAACCAAACACCACTAAACGCATCTGGGCCAAGCTTGCACACAACTTGAGGCCTTTTACACATAAACAGAAATACGTATTTGTGTATATATACGCTCAAAAGCCGGCTCGGTGTTCAGGCCAGTCCCCCGCCGCCTCAGGAGCTAAGCGGGCCTGCTGGGCATCCCTCAGCAGCGCCGCGTGAGGCACCCAGCGCCTGCCCCGCCGGCTCCCGAGCCCACCGGGTCCTGAACCCCACCGGCTCCTGACCCCACCGGCTCCTGACCCCACCGGCTCCTGACCCCACCGGCTCCTGACCCCACCGGCTCCCGAACCCCACCGGCTCCCGAGCCCACCGAGTCCCGAGCCCACCGGCTCCCGAACCCACCGGCTCCCGAACCCACCGGGTCCTGACCCCCGCCGGCTCCCGAGCCCACCGGCACCCGAACCCACCGGGTCCCGAGCCCACCGGCTCCCGAGGCCACCGGGTCCCGAGCCCACCGGGTCCCGACCCCACAGGCTCCCGACCCCCACCGGCTCCCGAGCCCACCGTCCACTGCCTGCCGGCCCAGTCACCCCCTGCCCCGTCCCGAGACTCCTCCGCACTTCCCGCTCCACCTTCTCTCCCACGGCGAGCTCCCGCCTGGCAGTAGCGGCCGCCCCCTCGGGGGTGAGGCACCTCCGGGGAGCGCCGGGAGCTCCAGTGGACAGCCCGCAGTGCGGGGATGTTCCCTGGGGCACCTCTGGGCGGGACGGTAAAGCAGCACCAAGGGCCGGCCGAGGGCCCACCTGTTGGACTGACCCGTGCCAGCCTTCCTCAGTGTAATTAAATGTGATTAGCGGCGGCGAGCGGTGTGCCTACATTTTTACAATAAACCCCACAAACTCGACACTCCTCATGCAAGCTTGCGGTGCTGCTGTGTCTAAAGCCGTGTAGGCTAGGCCGTGGAGGGGAAACACGCTGTTGGGCTGGTTGTCGTATGTAGTGAACCAACCCTGTCTGGGTGAGTGAGGTAAAGAGCACAAACATCTGAAATCGATGTATTTTGCAGGGTTTCATTTACTCTTTTCCACACTGCGTGTCTGGTTTCTCAGAAGCTGCTCAGGAGCCAGGTCCTGGCCAGAGCAGTGGGCATCGTACCCAGCCCAGGTATGAAGTGAACAGGCCGAGCCGTGCCCTGGCCGTCACTGCCCTCCGGGGCTCCAGCACACTGAACATGCCCAACATTCATTCCTCCTTCCCAAGTAGGGAGGGATGCTGTGGATGTCCCATCCCTTCAAGCCCAGGTTGGATGGGGCTTGAAGCAGCCTGGTCTAATGGAAGGCGCCCCTTCCCACGGAAGAGGATTGGAAGTAGATAGATGGTCTTCAAGGACCCCTTCCAACCCAAGCCATTCTGTGACTTCTTTGCTTCTCCACTGCTGTGGAGGCAGAAGCGGCCAGAGCTGGCTGAGCCGTGGCCTCATTACCAAAAACAAGGCACGGAGGGGACCAGTTTTAAACTTTGTTAAATCGGTGGCCTAATCTACTGAGCGCTGTGTGACGGTGTCAGGAGCTGTCCCCCTCGGGCCACAGAGTCCCCTCGCTCTCCCTAGCGGTGTTGTCTTGCCCGCCACGAGGCGAGGGCGGGAAGAGCGGCAGGAAGCGGCCGCGGTGTCAGCGGGAGGGGCCGCGCCAAGGCTCCGCAGCTCCCCGCCCGCTGCCCGCCGCTCCCCGCGGGCCGGTGACGCGGCCCCGGAAGGCGCCGCCGTCACTTCCCCGGCCGCCATCTTGTCGGGGCTGAGGCAGCGCCCGCCGGCCCCGCTCCGTGTGCGCGGCCCGCCTGCCCGAGCGCCGACCCGCCATGGCCAACAACAGCCCCGCGGTGGCGAACTGCCAGGGGCAGCAGGCGGCCCAGCACCCGCCCGGCGCCGTCCCGCCCGTGCAGCAGCCGCTGCAGAGCGGGGGCCCCAAGCCGGCGGCCTCGGGCAAGCAGGGCAACGTGCTGCCGCTGTGGGGCAACGAAAAGACCATGAACCTGAACCCCATGATCCTCACCAACATCCTCTCGTCGCCCTATTTCAAGGTGCAGCTCTACGAGCTCAAGACCTACCACGAAGTGGTGGACGAGATCTATTTCAAGGTGAGCCCGCGGGCCGCGCTGGCGCCGGGCCCGGTTTGGTTGCGGCCCGCGCCTTTTCGCCCCTTATCTTTCGGTGAGGGATGGGAGTAAATATCGGTTGCGTTGCTGAGCTGGGGGAATCTAAGGCTCTGCCTTCTCTGCCTCACCAAAGAGGCGCGTTCCGCGTCGGATTCGGAATTGCGGAGCTGCAAATTGGGTTTGAAGAGGGCAGCGTGAGCCGGGGCGGTGGGGGCGAAATGGCCGTCGGAGGGCTGCGCCTTCAGCCGGAGAGAGCGGGCAGGGCGCGGATGCGCTGCCGCGCCAGAGGCCGGCCCTCCCCTCCCCGCGGCGCGGGGCCGCCCGCACGCCGTGCAGCCGCACCGAGGGCATGGTGGTGACCGTCTGTGTCTGCGTGTGCCTTTCGCTCTCAGTTCCAGGCTAGGATTCCCTCCTCCATAACTCAGCTTACAACTTAACGAGTTCGTTTTAGTGCTTCTCTTGGCGTTAGGTAGGATGTGCTGGGGAGATGAATGATCTGTATCAGGGCACCTATGTCTCGGTTCTTGTTTTGTTAGCAGGATTGAATCAGTTTTGCACCGAGGCTTCCATCAAGCCACTCTCCCAGGTAGAGGTATGCATAATTAATGCTAATCAACGCAGCCACTTTCTTTGTTCTGATAACGAGACCAAAGTTTAGATAATTCAACCTTAGACTCTTCAGTTAGTCACCTGTGTTTTGGTCGTTATTGGCGTATTTTTTCAGGTGAATTCATTTTGCTTGATAATGTTATTGTGTCAGCTGGTGGATTTCAGTATATTTGAAATAAATAAAATAAAAAGCAAAGGTAGCCTTTTTGTTCCATTTATCCAAGCCATATCAAGTTACTTAAGGCACTATAACTGTGAAAAATAACCGCCGCAATATTTTGAGATTTTTGACAGTGCGCTTACTTATGCTGCTGTTTTTCCACATAATGATAGCATTTCTCTGCCTGTGCTCTGTCATTTGGAGCTGATTATTTATTTCTCCTAGTGCTTAGCATTACATTTATTGTCAGCAGCATCTCTCCAGTTATTTACTACATGCTGCATGTGTGAGAGACTCATGACTGTCTGAATAGAAAGTAGCAGAGTGTACTTATTCAATTGATTTGTAGAGCTGAAAAAATGATGAAAAATGATTCAGAAAATTTGAGAGCTTACTCTGTTTTTAAAGTGAACCCCTTTAGATGCACCAAAAATGATTTGGTGCAATTTGCCATCTTTGTACTGATAGAGCTCAGCAGCAGTAAGCCAAATAGTTAATTTTTGTGACCTGCTGTTTCATTCCAAAAGTGATTTTATCTTAAATTTGGGAGGAATTTTGACATGCCATTAACAATCTGCATATAGATCTGATTTGTTGACTGAACTTGACAGTTAGTGACTCAAAACTGCATGCTAAATAAAGAGAAAATTCAGCCCCTTACTCACTCGTGAGTAATAGCTGAGAGGGAGAACATAACCTGATGGTTAAGATGCTTCATTAATATTAAGAAGATTTGAATTTCCTTCATGTTTTAAGATTTCTGAATAAATGCTGTGGGTTCTTTTGTTAATTGTTGTTGTTTGGTTGTTTGTTTTGGGTTTTTTTTTGATAAGCATGATACCCGTCATAGCAGCTGTATTTTCAAGTGTATTTGTCTGTCTAAGAAACAAGTGGCTCTTGTAGCAAATTTTAGAATGCTGGGTGCTGGATTATCAGGAAAGGTGATTGTAAGTCACAAAGGGTGATAAGGACCATCTTTGAAGATATGGATTGTGTCCAGATATTTAAATTAATTCATTTCTAATTCTGGGCTCCTGTTTCAGTTCTGTATCTACAAAGTACAGGACTTCCTCTTTCTTTATCCCTGACCTTAACACCATGTCCATGTCCTCAGCTTCATTTCATCTGTGTATTTTCAACAAGTTAAGCATACAAAGCAGTCTTTGTGGGATCAAAACTTCAAATACCCCTTTTTGAAATGAAAATTATTTTCAGGGTTTTGTTGTTTGTTTTAATTGATACCTGTCAAAACCACCATGTTTACACTGACTGTAATTAAAAAAAGTTGAAGACTGGCATTTGTGATGGTGTTATACTTGATCCTTTGACTAAAAAATACTTTTAATTTCCTGTGGGAGGCAATAATATATAACCAGGATATTCAGTATTATTTATGTAGTATTTGTGAACTTCTTATGCTAGCAGTACAGGAAGTCATAGTGGATTTTGAATTCTGCAGTATTGGCATCTCTCGTATTTCCTGTTTGGCAAAGACAGCAACTGTAAAAAACCAAACAAACAGTTCAGCAGCTTCTGCTGTTAGTATATCTCTGATTTCATGTGATTGTGTGCATAGTTGGTTTTATTTCATGTATTATTAAGGAATATTAATTTGTGAAATACTGTACATCATAAACGGGTACTCTCAATCCAGTGTAGCACCATTGTATCCTTTTTTGTCTTTTACATATATATTAAGTTGATGTGTCAAGGAAATATACTTGTCTATTGAACCAGATATTGCTTCTCTGAATTTCAGATGTAGCATAGGCAGTTATGTGGTTCTGAGCTTGTTTATGCCTATTACTGTCAAGTTTTAGGAATGGTGTTGATTACCTGTGTTTGTGCACTCATCCCTAAACGTATCTCACAAGATTTGTCTTGGGCAAATTTTACTTTTTGATACTTAGGAATCATTTTATCTACGAACATCACTGCAGTCTAAGAGAAAAAACATTGACTTTATATTAAAATACTACCCTTGATAAATGTATTTCTTGTGTCATAATAGTGAGTGATAAAGAAAAGAAATCTCTAGTGAAGTTCACTTCAGAAATGAGACTTTAGAATATGAAACTGTATATTTTGACTTTTGTAGCTGTTATCAGCAGTTATCACTAAACTTGTAAGGAGATGGTTCACATAAAGGCAGTTATTTAATCACTGAAGGAAATAGTAATGGTGGGGTTTAGTCATAAAGTACTTGAAAGTACGTGGAGTATAGAATAAGCATGGGTATTTCCTTTGGGGTTATGGGGTTCGTTTGTTTTAAATTTCAATCAAGATTTTGGCTGTAATTTCTTAATGTAATCATTTAAAAAGCCAAGTGCTTTGCTTTGCTTTAATGACAAAGCAGACTTCATCTTTAATTGGTAGAAGACAGTTTTTTAAGATTGGTTTAGGATATCCATTGTTAAATTGAACTTACGTAGTCACCTAAACATTACAAGGTTGTAATGGTAATTTCCTTTCTTTCCTCCTGTCCCCCACCTCACTCTTTTAGGTTACACATGTTGAACCATGGGAAAAGGGCAGCAGAAAAACAGCAGGCCAGACAGGGATGTGTGGAGGGGTAAGTAGAAGTACGTGCCTTCTTAAATTTTTCTGTCTGGTAAATAACTTTCCAAAGCATAGATAAAATGTCCTTGATTGTTGGCTCAGTCTCTACAAAGAGTAGATACATTCTTCTCACTTCCAAAGCTGTGGATGCAAGTACTGTTACTTTTTCCACATGGCTTTGCTTATAGATTTAGATTTTATCCTGTGTTAGTTCTCATATTCTTTTGTAGGTTTGGGATAATGTCTTTGTGACTTCCTGCATCCTCACCTGACTTTCTGCTTTTGAAAGGTGCGTGGTGTTGGAACTGGAGGAATTGTGTCTACTGCTTTTTGTCTGCTCTACAAATTATTTACACTGAAGCTCACTCGTAAGCAAGTGATGGGCCTTATCACTCATACAGACTCCCCATATATTAGGGCTCTTGGATTTATGTATATTAGGTAAGTATCCATATCCTCAACTAATGACTGATCTAATCTGCAGAAAGCTGTATTAAAATTCTACATTGTTTTTGTGCTTAAAGGTACACACAGCCACCTACAGATCTATGGGACTGGTTTGAATCCTTTCTTGATGATGAAGAGGTATGTCGGCGAGGGTAATAATTTATTTTCTTTTGTTTCTTTTCATGTTACTACTTTAGGCTTAAACATTGCTTGATAGAGTTTTTTGTAGTTTGAATGTTACAATGTTATCTTGTTGTTACATTATGTACATCAATTAGTGCAGGAAACAGGTTTGAGCTGGGACCTGGGTGATTTCTCTTAGATTTTGAAGATCTAACTGATTTTTTCATTGGTTAAGATGTTACTGTGTCAGATTTACAAAGCCACGTGGAACAAGTGTACTGAATCAGAATGCAGACAACAGGCTGTGTGAATGTGTGTCTTCTGTGTGTTTTTTAAAATCCTAGTTACTTTTAGGTAAGGTATAGGAAGTCATGAGAGTGCTAAATTGGTATTATCTATTTATTACTGGCATAGGGGAATTGATGCTTACATAAAAGAGTGGGAACTATATGGTAGAAACCAACATTCACCTTGGAAAATACTGCCAGAAATCTTTGTGGTTGTTATTAATGTCCTGGAACAACTAAACCCAGGATTTCTTCAGAGGAGAAGCAAAAAGCCTGATTGCTGCATAAGGTGGCATTATTTCTGGAGCCTAAATGTCTTTGTTAATGGGGCAGATCAAGAGATGAGTTGCTGAAGAAATTCAGTAAAGAGGTTGCCTTATTATGCAGTCAGATAGGAGAATACCTTTAGTATCCTAGTCCTGATTTACTGTTTGGAGAAACAGTAGGGAGCTGGTGGGTGAGGTTTCTTGGGCTGTGAAGTTGAATACACAGTCTGCTACATACTGCTGCAATTTGTATTTATTGAGCAGGATTACAGCCTATATTTAAGACTAGTACAGGAAGGATCATTTGCCATCTTCATTGTGACAGTAGGCATCTACTTGAAGAAATTTCAAGTGTTGTAGTTGCAAATGATGTCCAAAAACTGGTATTAAAATAGTGTTCATTATACCTGTGTCTAACACTGCAATGCAGTGTATTTATTTTAAATGGCTTCTTTCATGCTGAGTATCAAAAACACTGAGCAAAGGAAACAGATAGTAATTTCAGGTAAACTCATGCTGTAGTAGACTTTCAACAAAAATGTAACCAAATTGGGCTCTTGTTTGAATCAATGTAATGTCCTTCTCCCCCAGGTGGGGCCAGCCAGTCCTCTGCAACACTGGTCTGTTATTTAGGAGAAGGATTGGAGTGGTTCATTCTCAGGGTCCCACAGAGTCAATCCCAAGGACAGTAAAGCAGTCACAAGTACAATGCATTGTGCAGGTCTTAACTGGTATATTAGTCAAAGCACTTTTTTTAGTTTATAGATTTCAGTTCTTGCTGATACTGGGTATCAAGATGTGTTTGTTTCTTGTTGTTTAAAATCTCCCACTATATTTTTGGAATTAGTGTTTCTCTCCCAGCTGCTATCAGTAGCTTTGTGTTATGTACAAAACTGCTTGGGGCTGCTTAACTTTCTTACCAGTCCTGGTCAAGCTCAATAGGATGAAACAAATTTTTATATATGGAATTATTTAAACCTACAGGATTTTTTTTTCCCTCCAGTTCATAAACATGTGGAAGCAGTTCATCTTTTGTCATGCTGCTGTGAAAACCTTCCCAGGACACAGAGTTATTTTCAAAATGCTTCTTATGTTTATTTTGTTTAACTGTACGTACTCTCCAGGTGCTACGTTTAACTCCTCTTTTTCTTCTTTAGATCTCTGCAGCGATTATATTTGGAAAAACTGTATATCTGAACACTTAAATGTGTGTGAGTGCAAGCAGTTTTACGTTCAGATTTTCTCTTCCTGTTTAGATAACAAATCTCACTTTCCTTGTGTGCTTGCACTATAGGTTTGGGACTGACAATAGCTGACTAACATGTCCTGAGCTGTGAGAGGGCATAGCAAGAAGGCCTTCATGCGGTAATGACCCTTTTCAGAGACAATGGTCATCATGGATTATGCGTTTCCAATTATTTGTTCATTTATTTCTTTTTTTACATGTTTCTAAATTAGAAACCTCACTGCTTCATGGCAGTTGGTTTGCTATTGCTTCCAATTCTGTTAGGATGCCATTTTGTACTAGAGGTTTTCTATGATCATTTTTAGCTAGGCAATGATGTAGTTTATAAATTATACAGGTCACAGGGTTGGGTATGATGGTACACAGTTGAGCATCCACAAAATGGAGTATTAAATGTAGTTTCAGAGGACTTCTCAACTTTGTGGCATTTAAATACAATGCAAGATCATACCATGTAACCAGACCGTGTAAGGGGATTTTGCATTAATCTCTTCTTCGACAGTCCCTTACCATCCAGATGGCTGCAGGATTAGTATGTGCCTGCATGCATATATATTAAGTCCCATTCCCTATCTGTAACATTCTGCCAAATCCAAAGAGTGCAGAGTTTGAATTTCTGTAAGGAAATGTATTAGAATATGAGACAAGTAAACTTTCATAATCATGAGACTTCAATAGGACAGTAATGTAGCAGCTTTTTTTTTAATCGGTAAAGAATATTTTTGACCATCAGGATATTTTTTGCTTGTATTTTGCAGGACCTGGATGTGAAGGCAGGTGGGGGCTGCGTTATGACCATAGGGGAGATGCTTCGTTCCTTCCTCACTAAGCTTGAATGGTTTTCCACATTGTTTCCAAGAATTCCTGTGCCAGTCCAGAAGGCCATTGACCAGCAAATTAAAAGCAGACCTAGAAAAATCAAGAAAGATGGCAAGGAGGGAATGGAAGAAATAGACCGGCATGCAGAACGTAGACGTTCAAGGTCACATAAACATTATTTTACAAATGAATGTTAAAAGTTCAATATTGAACTACTTACTATCAGCAACATGTTGTCTTTTCACTGAGATAGGTTTTAAGGCAAGAGTTTATGGATGCGAGTGGATTAAAATAATCAGATGATGTTTTGTATTTTAGATTCAATACAGGCTCTGTATGTAAAGTATCAATTTGAAAGAGGATATCTTAACTATTGAAAGAGGTGTTTCATAAAGCATATCTTCTATTTTAAAAGGTCTCCAAGACCAAGATCCATCAGTCCCAGGAGGTCTCCCAGAAGATCCAGAAGCAGAAGTCACCATCGGGAGGGCCATGGATCATCTAGTTTTGATAGAGAACTAGAAAGAGAACGAGAACGGCAGAGATTAGAGCGCGAAGCAAAGGAGAGAGAAAAAGAAAGACGGAGATCTCGAAGTACCGATCGCTCGCTGGAACGGAGGCGGAGCAGAAGCAGGGACAGATACAGAAGCCGGAGTAGAAGTCGTGACAGGAAAGGAGATAGAAGAGACAGGGATAGAGAGCGAGAGAAGGAAAATGAGCGGAGTCGGAAAAAAGAGAGAGATTATGATAAGGAAAGAGGTAGTGAGAGGGAAAAAGATCGATCTAGAGAGAGGTCAAAAGAAAGGAGAAGTAAGGGTGACACAGAGGAGAAAAGACACAAGGATGACAAAGATGAGAAGAAGCACCGCGACGACAGGAGGGATTCCAAAAAAGACAGAAAGCATAGTAGAAGTCGAAGCCGGGAAAGAAAGCATAGGAGTAGGAGCCGAAGCAGGAACACAGGTAAGCGCAGCAGAAGCAGGAGCAAGGAAAAATCAAGTAAACATAAAAATGAAAATAAAGAGAAGTCAAATAAACGAAGTAGAAGCAGAAGCAGAGGAAGAACAGATAGTGCTGAGAAGTCCAGAAAACGAGATCAGAGTCCCAGCAAAGAAAAATCTAGGAAGCGCAGCAGAAGCAAAGAACGTTCCCACAAACATGATCACAGTGATAGCAAGGACCATTCTGACAAACATGATCGTCGAAGGAGCCAAAGTACAGAACGAGAGAGCCAAGAAAAGCAACAGAAAAACAAAGATGAGACTGTGTGAATACTTTCAGAAGTGGATCACATTGAATCCTATAAATGTTTGATTAAATCCTGCTTATTTTTTCTTAAAGTTGAGATTGTGCAGTAGTTGATGAGCACTCTTCTCCAACCTCCCTCTAGGCTGCAGATTGTCATTTCCTATTTTGGGTAGGGAAGTGCCTTTGTAAACCCATTCAATGCATTGACCGTTTCAAACCATTTGTTTAGTTTAATTTGTAATGCGGAGATTGTTCTTGCATTTTTATTGTTCAGATGTTTCTGAAATGTACAGTCTGTACATATGTCCTGAAAATGTTTTAATTCCTTTGGCATGGTTGCCATGTTGGTTAAATTTGTATGAGGCAATAAACTGCCACTAATTATACTTTCCTTTTGTAGACGTGGAGTTATGGTTTGTATCCTGAAGTTAGCATGGCTGTGCTTTCCATAATAGTATGGCTTTTAGGGATGGATCTGGAATGTGTATTATAGCTGAGATGTTTATGTGCGTACAATGTACATTGAGGGCTGCAGATTTAGAACTAACATTTATGTCCACTGTACCTGCTGTTTTGTCCAAAGCTCTTAAAATGTATTATGTTGATCACCAGTGGTGTTAAATGGAGTGGACTTTCAGAGATAGTGGTTTTGATGCAAGGATTTAGATTATGTTGGGGCTTGTTTAGTAATTCTGTAGAAAGGCTACCTCAAGCGGACACTGTAAAGGTTGACGGATGAGTACCGTAGCCATCTATGCATTTTATTTGTTTGAAGAAAATCTATGTAAGCTTCCTTTTTTTTTTTCTAGAGAACACAGTTTATCCATTTGTGGTCCATTAATGTTTTTAAGCAGCTGCACTCTGTCATTTATGATAATCCTGGGCTAATAAAGGCATTTAAGATGGGAAGAGGGAGGTAGGGAGAAGAAAAATACTACAAAGGATTTCAGTTTCAAGCTTCCAAAGCATTTTTATAAGTGTAAACATTTAAAATAAGAATTAACTGATAGTGTCCTTTTTTAATTCATATTTTCTACAAATAGTAAAGATCACAGTTTGTGCTGAATATTTCATCTGGCAGGTTTTTTTTTAAACAGGTTCCTAGAAGCAAAAACCAAAATGCATTATAGAAAAAGATCATATCATTAAAGTCCCAGTTTATTTCATAGATTATTCTGATGACTTGTATACTAAGTGAGGAGAACCATCTGGAATAAACTCTCAATTAATTCCTTTGTATTGAGTGTCAGCTTTTCCCTGCACGTTCATTGCCAGTTAAAGAGTGCTTCAGTTCCTCCACATTTTATTTTCAGATCAAGTGACACTTTGAATGAATAAGGGATTTTATGTAATAAATAACTTACAATGAAGATGTAGCAAACAAATGCCGCAGCCCAAGATAGGAAGAACATTAAGTGGGAATCAATCGTGAAGCAACCTGAGGGTAAAAATATTTGTGCCTTTTTTTGGTTCTGTGTGATGCAGGTCATCTAGGCATATTTCATTTTAAACATCCAGGTAAAACAGTGTTTTGACTTCCAACAGTAGACCTCATTCCATAGTATTCCAGGAAGCAAACTTTCTTCCTCCCTGCTCTTCCTCTTTTCTGAAGCTTAGTAGTCTTTCCTTTATCACCATGATCCTTAGTAATCAGCATTTTTAAGTACTGATGATGTTAGGGTTGTCTGCTTATATTTGTGTCACCTAATTTTAAATCTGAGCTTGAAACAAAACTTGAGCTTCAACAAATTCATTCCCTTGCAGCATAAAACTGAAATACTGAGCTTCCATTTAAGATTGGAGAGGAAAATAAAAACCCTGTCTAGCAGATTACTAGAACTGTCTCTGCAGTCTGGCAAGGGATTGCATGGATTCTGTCCAGACACTGAGGACAACTTTAATTTATCTTGTTTGTGTCTAGAGGGCTTCTTTTGGCCTTGTTTTTAACCTTCAGTTTCTGAAACTAATATGTTCTGGGCAAAGAGGCTGTAGAACCAGTGTTTTGTCAGGGAAAATGGATTACTGATTTCCAGTTGTTCCTTTAGGGCTCTTCCTCCTCTTAGACTATTGGGCAATACAGCGAAAGAAAGGTTCATTTGCAGGAAAAAACACGGGTATTTGAGAGACAGTCTTTGACCTGAACATGGACAAGCACTGTCTCACTACAACAAAGATGGTGAACATTTTGATACAGCTTGTGCAAAGACTGGCCCATCCCAGTATGTCTTTACAAGTGCAGTAATTTCAGGACTGTGTTTAATTTTCCTATTTTACAAGTAGTCCTTTTTGACCTTTGAATTTAATATGATCAATATTATGTACTTGAGTTAGCAGTGTCATGGACAGCACATTATTCACTGCCAACCAAGACCTGTGAAAGTTATTTGAACCAAGACACCTGTCTGAAACTATCCTTGGGATTTACTGTCATACAGCTCTTCAGTTTGTATCCTGGGTCTCTTAATTCCTTTTTGTCTTTCTGATGCTGTTTTATTTCATGTGTGCCCTTCCTTAAAAAGCAGAAGGACTTGCAGGGCTGTGAGAGCAGCTGTGATGAGCGGGGTGAGCTAGTGGAGGTGCCAGTGCTGCCCACTCTGGTGCCGTTGTTGCAGTGCAGTACAGCTGCACTGGACATTCATCTCGGGGGTATTAGAAGAGGATTTCTGCCAGTTTTAGCTGGAGGAGCTGTGGTTGCAGAGCTGTTGTCTCACAGTCTGTGCACTCCTCAGTTCTCAAGGTAAATGACCATGACCAAAGCCCTATGAACCCAGAGTTTCCATAGTATGCCACGTGTCCATAATAGTGTAGCTGGGATAGTTACCCTTGTGAAGCCTCATCTGTCTTGGAAATTTCCTGTGGCTCCAGTGCTAAGTACTGGAATAGTAATATTAACAGCCTCCTATAGCATACAAGTTCCCCTCTTTAGAGGAACCTGAAGTTTGATGAATTCTGCTGGCTTTAGATGTCTGAGCCCTTTGCCCCACTGTGAAGCACATGTAGCATTAGGTACGGATGACCAGCAGCTATTAAGCAAGGTACAACAGCATCTAAGTGCCACTCTTGATGTTTTGCAATGAGGTTGTCATTTTATCTTTTTTACTCTTCACCAGCAATAGTTAGATGTGGTAGAACACTAAATCTCAGTAAATTTGAGTCACGTCTGAAATCAGGTGAGGAGTAGATTTTTGCCAGTTCCTGCAGTGGATTGAAAGCCTATCTAAGTTTTGAGCTATTATTTCTGTGTCAGATGCAATTAAAAACAATGTTATTTTAAATAATATTTAAATTTGTTTTGCAAGTGTTCATATTTGTGTAAGTCCAACTAATACATCTTTACTATTATGCATTGAATTTAAATATTTTATTAAGCATTAATGAAGATATCTGGTGTGAAATAACCTAGGTGGTTTTAATCACCTAATTTGTTAGTTCACATGATTTCACAGATACTGCTCTGAAAGCATCCATTTTAGCATATCCATATGCTGCCTACCTCCAAGCCTTCAGCAGGAATTTTCATGGTTCTCAAATCTTTCAGGAGGGGTTGGGTTGCTTGGGGTTTTTTGGTAAGATTTTTGTTGTTTGTTTGGTTGAGAATTTTACTGCTTGGGGGTTTTTTTTGCTTCATGAAGTCCAGATCTTCATACAAGCAAATACTACAGAAAGAGCATCTATAAAAATATGACATCTGATTGTCCTTTCCTGTCATCTGAAATCAGCATGACCCATTAAAGTGTGTTTACCTCAGTCTGGAGAGAATCTGCAACCAATCCTGACCAAATGTTTTAATCAGCTCAATGAATGCCAGTGTCATTTCATGTATCAGCAGTGTTAGCTGTTAGACAGTTTTTATTAGACAATGTCTAATGCCTGAATAACACCTTGAGGTTACACACTGCCATAGTAGGAGGTGTGTATCTGGCTCAGTTTCACTGTGTTGCTTTTCCTCCCTGTTTTGTTAATTGTACACATCTGCTACCCACTTTTTAGAGCTGAATCAAAGTGTTTTGTTCTTGAAATCATGACTCCTCTCAGCTTTTCACCTTTTTTTTTTCCCTAACAGACATACAAATAACACATTCTGATACAATTACACTTCTTTTCAGTGACAAAAGGGAGAGGAAGCTGATGAAAATAGTACTACAACATTGTTGTTCATAGTGTGTAATTGAGGTCAAGGTCTGTGTGCCAGGGAAAATTAAGAAAATGTACACCAACAGTTTAAAACAGCTTAAAGTACATTAGAGTTACTATTAGAGCATGGAATTGTCAGAATTGCTTTGGTGAAAAGTAGTTTGGGGCTTGAATTTGGTCCAAAAGAAACCAGTTGCTTTAGATCTCTGAAAACCCAGTTAAATACTTCTGCTGTGGTGACAGTGTTTGGCAATGATGTCTGCAAAGAAATACTGAAATAGAACCCTCTAGGAGTAAGGCTGTTCATTTTTTTTTATTAAGTGAGAAATAAAACCAACTTTCTATTAACTATTGCAGAGCAGTTTTAAATAATGTTTCCTAAAGAAAGACTTGTTCACTCGTGACTAAATGCTGATCATGTTTTAAGAAGCAGCATATAATTCTTGGGCCATCTACAAGCAACTTAGTGAAGCGTGAGATTCCCGTGAGATTTTGCACAAGTGATCGGAAGCATTGGCTGAGATACCCAACACCTCACGTGTTGTCTGAAGAAAGGCAATTTCCAGAAGGGACAGTGGCTGTTTTTTATAAGCTGAAAATAGTGCTAAAAACCCAGCTGTCGTTGGATACCTTTGTACACATGAGCTTCTGAAGACTGTGTTAGATTACACAGGTGTTTGCAGAACCGTTGACCTTAAACTGCTTTCAAAGTCAGCCGAAAAAGTAACCACTGGAGAAGGTCCTGCCTGGATTAGTCTCAGAGATGTTTAGGTGTTCAGCTTTCCTGCTCCCATTCCTCAGGCAGCTGGGAATGTTGCAGTTAAGCACAGATGTGCCTTTCCAGCTTCAGGGGGAAAAAGACTGAAAATAACATTTAGGGAGAATGGTGTTATGAACAGTGTTAACATCCAGGACAGCAGTAGGTGAAGAGCAGCAAAAAGGAGATCAGCCTTAGGGAGGAAATGTCAGCAGTGATTTCTTGCCATCCCTCTGAGACAGGAGCAGAAATAGTCAGAACACCGGGAAAACACAAGTGAGTGCTGAAGAACATTATCTGTTTGGATTTTAAGGGCTTTTCTGGAGGACTATAGCATAGTGAAGTGAAGGCTTAATGAACTGAAGGAAGGTCGTTACAAATGGAGGAGAGCACAAATCAGAAATAGTAGAAATAAAAGATTTCAGAGGTAAATATGATGGATTTTAACAAACCACTTATGATACACAGGACTGTGAAGCGTTTTCCCTCCCATCTCAAAGGTTTAATCAGCAGGAAAAGTTGGATTCATACATTCTAATATGAATTATGATTCTTATAACTTACCTCCTTATCTGAACCAGAATTTCATCTAGATGTGTTTTGCGTTGCTCTTTCCTCTATAAATAACTATAAAAGAATTTGGAAATTAAGACAATTCCAGTTATGGAAAAGCAACTGTCTTGAGCAATTTTTGTTTCAGTGGCTTCTTTTGAAGTTGGTTCTAGCAGTTTACATAGGCAAATAAAGTACAGTCCTGCTGAAATCCAGGAGAAATAAGGTAGAATAGATTGAGATAAGCCACACTTCTTTTTTTACCTTTTTGAAAACAGCAGAAGTGCCACCTAGCTTCATTTGTAATGGGATGTGGGAAGGCTATAAAAGATAAACCAGCCTTTTATTATGTGCCATCAAAGAGTAGCAAGTGTTGTGACCATGCAGGCCACAATATAGGTAAGGTTTTGTTGTTTGTTTTTTTTTTATTATACATTATAAGATGGGGGAGGGGATGAGATAAACCTGTATAACACTACCAGAAGCCTTGACTATCAAATCTATATGCTATATGCATCTTATTTGAAGATGATGCAAAAATATTCTATGAACTTCATGAATTTTTAATGAATGTACTGCTCTTACCCATTCCAACAGAGCTTCCAGAACAGGTGACTGAAATGACATGAAACAGTGGTACAAATGTTAGGTGTCAGATTGTAAGCTGGGAAATATTAGTCTGCAGTATGTAGTCCATCTATACTATTACACAATCCCAACAGATAGCAGTAGTTTTATAATGGATTCAATCCATGCCTTGGGAAAGGCAAAGTAACTTCCCCCCCTTTAAACAAATTTTACTTAAAAAATGTGTTCAGGAGTGATTCATTGCAGTTATTGATTTGCTTATTTAAAAAATACATAAAGCAAAAAAATGCTTATTTATTTGCTTCTATATTCTAACTATTCCTAACCTCCCAACTAAACATTAACTTTGCTGTATTCACCAGGATATGGGTGATCAGTTAAGAGGCACCCGTGTAGACAAGTGTGCCCACACCCAAAATGCTGCTGTGAAGTTCCCATCACAGATACTGCAAGACTCCTCTCATAAAGTTTACTCTGCAGTCAACACTGGAACAGAAAAGTTCTATTCCATGCCACTTTTACCTGCATAACTTTGGATTACATTTTAGCCATTTATCATGCATGGGAAAAAAAAATATTCAATGAAATTTAAACTCTACCTGAATATATTTTCTTAGGACAAAATGAAGAAAATAAAGTGAGCTTTGGCCCCTTGTCGGTCAGTGGAGCTACCACCACAGTGTAGACATCTCCACAGGGTATCTTGGTGATATCACAGTGACTCAGACCTGAGCTGGGGGCACAGCTGAAATTGCCCTTTGAGCCATGTAAATCAGCTTTGTAGTTTATTGTTTCATCAGGAGCTCTCCAGAACACCCTGATGCCATTGTTGCTGAGTCTATAGAGCTTCACCCCAGAAGGACAGCATGCACCTAAGAAAGTAAGAAACATTAATGAGCAAATTTTGTGAACTCACAATCTATTATACATTTCTAGAGTGCAGTTTACATCAGATTACTATGACTGCCAGCATTTCAAGGAGAAAATTCTTATTTCACAAAGCCTAAATAATTCCTGAACTGAACTAGCAGAGAAGAGTTTTATTAGAATCGTTCTGTGGAGCTGGAAGTCAGTCATGTTGTACATGTTGGAATATTGTTGCTCTTACCTGGCATAAGACCTACCTTGGAATGCCCAGAATGCTTTTGAGGTCTCTAAAATTTAATTATTCCATAGCATGATTTAAATTAAAAAACTGTTTCTGGAGCAACATTATTAGAACTTCTTTATATGTCATACTGATGGCTGTCATAAGAACAAATCTTGATTGTATGAAAATAATCTGAAATGCATTTATTTAAAGAGGGAACTGCAGGTGTATTAGCTGTGTGTTGAATTTCAGCTGTGCTATTTTTGTGAGAGGAACACCACACAAAGTCCACTGTATATGAGTGTTTTTCTTCCCAATTGCATTTACCCTTTACGTACTGGAAGAATATCCCTGATAGGTGCAGCTGGATGTCAAACCTGTCTCACTAATGGCTCTCAGAGACACTGTGTAGTTGGTGCCACACGTGATACATCCCAGGAGACAGTAGGTGTGGAGGGTGTGACACTTGGCCTGTCCTTTTGGAGACTCCAGTGTTGTTACATATGTCTGTGCACCCCTCCCAACAGACCAGCTGATACTGGTTACTGACTGTGTCACTTGAGTTAGTGTCAGGTCATCAGGGCAACAAGGAGCTGAAAGAGAACAAAAACCAGAGAAGTGAGTTCTGGTTTGTACCTGGAAAATGGAAGGGATTTGGAGGGTTACAGGTAGAATAGTACATAATCAAGAGTAAAGGAATGAAGAAGTGCATACTTTTCAGGCACGCTGAAAAATAGCTGACTCTGCTGCAAGCTTCTAATAGAATGTTAGTTTAAGAGCAATTTGTCTCTTAACTATGGCTTACAACCCTGGAATTACTATAAAATGGCTGTTCACCAAGATTCTGAAAATTATGAAGATTTTTCATCAGAATATCAGAGTACATCTATAGTTCAATTAAGCAGGGTCTGTCTCTACCTCTCAAGCCATATCTCAGTCCAGCTCTGTCTCTGGTTAAAGCCTCTTCCTCTACAATGTAAAATGACTGCAGCCAAACTGCCTGTTAAAAATAGATCCTGCTGTATATTAATCTCTGTACTGGGCCTGGGGATTGTCTGCAGAGGTGGCAGAGGACGAAACCTGTTAGCAAATTAATAGCAGGAATAGTGGGTAGATGTGCTTTAATCTGTTCTTTACACTGCTTATTTGTTGACATGGACATGACCTCATTGCCTCTCCTGGTAATACTAAATATCAAAATGCTGACAAGGAAGTTATGCATTACATTAGTGACTTATGTTGTTACATTTTAGTTAGCTGTGCCAGAAGATAATTGGTTGCATTAAGGACTCTCTGAGGCAACTGCCAGATGACCCTTCCTTGTCACACACACAGACAGGGTTACAGAAAAGGACACCCAGCAATACATAGTACAATGTGCACATATTGTAAATAAAAAAAAAAAAACAAAAATACAAAAAAACCCCACCATAGAGTCATAGATCTATTTAATGATTTTAATATTATGCTGCTAAGTATGTTGTATATAGTATGTAACTACAATTCCCATACCTGTCTCTAAAGGGATACTGTAGCTTGGGAAGCTCTGTCCTGCTGGTGATCTTGCTACAGCACTCACAGAGAAAGCAGACCCGCAGGGAAGATCTTTTAGGGTACAGGAATTCCTGGTGCTGGTGCAGTGCCAAAGTCCAGCCTCTCCTCTGGCAGTGACAACGTAGGTAGCTTCTTCATTGTTAGGTTGCCACTGCACACTTATTACAGATAGACCCTCCTTTGAGATATTTGTAATTTCAGGACTGCAGGGAGCTGAAATATTTCATATTAATATATTTAAACAGATTGTTTATGCATACTATGTAAGTTACATATGAATATTAAATTCCAGTTAGAACTGACAAATTACTTTGGAAAAGTATATGATCCTTATACGCTTTACTCTTGGTGAGAATTCAGCAATGGTGACAGAACAGACAATATAACGATTTTGTGTATAAATTGTAATTCTGATTTTCAAAATATTGTAGCTATCAGAAGCTTTCAATACAAATTTGATGTAAGTTCTCTTCTTATAGTGTATTCTTAAGGACTTTCAGTTTTGAAGTTGCTGGTTTTTTGGGTTTTAAAAAAAATTTTATTCGTACAACAGTTGAACAGTAACATAGCGCTCCAGTGATGTTTCTCATCCACGAGTCACCGTGGTGTATAACAATGCTTCCTTCAGCTGAAGGAACACGAGTGCTCACAGTACCTGTTGCCACGTAGCGAGGCGCACAGGAGGCGCTGCTGCCGCGGGCCTCGCTGAAGGAGTACACGGTGATGTTGTAGGCGGTGCTGCAGCGCAGGGCCGACAGGGTGCAGGCCGTGGCCGTGTCCCGGCACAGCAGCACCCCGCTGCCGCCCGCCGCCCGGGTCTCGTACAGGTCGGCGCCTCGCACGGGAGCCCAGCTCACCCGCACAGTGTCCCCTGACACGAACACGGCCCTGAAGTCACCGGGGCAACAAGGAGCTGCGAACAGGGAAACGCGAATGGGAGTGGGAAACTGGTGCGAATAAGAGCCTTGTTTCATTTATCTATGTCTTCATGTCTTCTCCAAAGGCAACACTGTGCAAACAGTCAAATGAATCACAGATTTACTTCGTAAATTAATTCAGTACCACTCCTTCCAAATCAAGAGAGGATATACGAGTGTTTAGGTCAGACACAGGATTTATGTATATCCTTGGTTTAAAATTTTAAAGGTATATAGGTTAAATAACAATGTTCTTCTTGATTTCCCATTGAACTTACTACTTTTTTCATTTTCTAAGTATGAAAACTCCCTATGAGGAAGCTGAAGACTTTGGTACATTCTTCCTGAGGTAAAGCTAAAAAAATTATCCATATAGGGCTAGAGTTCAAATGTTATGTCAGGTTTGTGTGTTATTCATATGTCCTTGCCTGATGATCGTGAATTGTTAAACTGTTTTCAAGTTTGTATGCATGTGGTTGCATTAGACTATGCAAATTAAGTTTAATTGCAATGTGAACTGTTTCTTTTTCTCTGCCAACCTTTGTGTGTTATACCCAAGACCTGAATAAAAATAGAAGTTTAAATCATTATCTTCCCATAAAAATGTCCAAACAGCTCTACCATAAATACAGTTAAAGGAGCCAAATGAACTTCCAGGAATACATGGCTACTTACCAGTAGTGTAATTGAATACATCACCTAAAGGACTCTGCCCTGCCTTGTTATATGCAAAGACACTGATGAAATAAGTGAAACCACAGTCTGACTGGAAATGGCATTGAGTATATGATGTGTTGCAGTGCACTTCCAAGCCATCATCACTCTTCACAAAAACCACGTAATAATGACCCAAAGTGACACTGGACCATGATACCAGCAAGTGACCAGGTTCATCCTCCTCAACTGAGATGTTTACTGGTGCACAAGGAACTGAAAAAAATTAAAGAAAAAAAGAAAAAAAATTCTCAGTGAGATTATTTTTTTTCTTTCTTTAAGTTATACTCTTGGGGAACAAAGGAAAATCAGGAATATATAGAATTATTCTACTCAGCTTGAACAGTTGCTCTGTCTTGATCAAGAGAACAGCAACTTAGCTGCCTTTACAGAGGTTGCTGCTTGTATTTAGATGACAACTGGGTATGATTTTTACAGAACAAAATAGATGCTACCATCATGTTTTACAGAAACATCCGCTTAAAGAGCCCTCTGAACAAAAACAGTGACACCAGACAATATTTCAAAAGGAACTGGCATAGTGTGTGCTCACAAATAGTAGGTTTGGATGATAATTGGAATACTAGCATGAATAGAATTTGGCATCCAAAAGCCTCTACATGGGAAGAGCCTTTATATTTTTGTATCAAATTTACTGTCTGTGTCTGAGTAGAACTAGCCTTTAGGTTTCCTTTCTGTTGGCATTCCAAAATGCCACATTAAACTGCAAACTCCATGGCTTTTGTTGAAATAACATTTACCTTCTTGCTAGTTCAGTAAAGTGCAGCTTGCTGCTGTTTGAATATACATGCTCTAGCTGGAGCAGTGTTGGCTGAGATTACAGCCCACAGCTTAATAGTTGTCCCTTGCATAAGGCTCTCTCATCCTGTTAGATGCTCCACAGAGTTGCTCACATGATTCGTCTATCAAAAGTCAAAATGAGGCAGGTTACATCAAATAACTAAGTGAATAATATTGTGTATTTCAAGTAGCAGAAATTGCTTAGATTTTGATTATATGGGCAGTTCATCTAACAGGTCAGGAAACAACAATCTCTGACCTGGCAGTGGTGCTGTAGCTGAACTGAGCAAGCTCTTGTCCTGAATATGGTTGATGGCTTCTTCATTTAGTCTAGTGGTGTTACTTTGGCTGAATTTGCTTTTACTGACCCCCTTTCTAACTAACAACTTCACATGGCCCAGAACAGTTCTATGCTCAGAGGCAGTCTTTAATGCCATTTCCTCACAAATTTGTTCCACCAATGCAAGTTTTTGTCACAGAAATATGAAGAGTGTTTAGGCTCTTACCCCTATAATAGAGAAGTATATGGCACAATTCATGAACAAAGGTCAAAAGCAGAACTATCTGAGAATCACCTGTGAATTGCAATGGATGCATTTACATTTGAAATGAAAGAAGTAGATGTTAAAATGCCATAAGCTACATAAGAATCAGTGACACATACTAGTTTTTAAGCTTACTGCATCAGTAGGTTCACTGGATCCAGCATCATTGTATGCTGTGACAGACACGTGATATTCCGAGCTGCACTGGAGGGATGGCACCATGCAGGAGGCAGAACTTGTGTTACACCTCAGTTCCAGGAGTCCACTGGACACTGTGACACTGTAAGTTAGAGCTCCTTCTGTTGGCATCCAGGAGACAACAGCTCTTAAAGCGCCACTGTTGAAAGCTACTTTAACATCCACTGGTGCATTAGGACCTGTAGCAAATCAATTTGGAACACATAAATATAACTTACATTATGGTGTACAGACATAATCTCTTTCACAACTTGCAAACTAAATGCATTTTTCTGGGGTGCAAACCTTACCCTCATTCATGTTAAAATGACATTTTTAAAAATAAATAATTCTAGATGACCACTGCTCATGGTGGTCAATTAGAAAAATCCTCAAAATCAGTCTGAGCTTGTGTAACCCTTATCCAGACCTGTCCTAAGTACAATTTCAGTGACAGTAAATGGTATCTTTGCCTCAGTAATGTTCACTGAACATAGTCATGTCATCTGAGCTTTCATAAATTTTGAGATGGGGCAAAAATATGATCTGAAAATCTACTCAGTGTATCTTTGAAAAACATAATACAATCACACGTACACATAAATACTTTCTGGTATATTGTTGCTTGTTGTTTTTGGAATGCTGACTTGGTTTCAGAGAAGAAAATTTCTTACTTGTTCTTTGGTTATATGTGAAATCATCTCCAGGCATCCCATTGGCATTCCAGGCATAAGCCTTGATGGTATAGAGAGCTCCTGGGTCTAGATTGGTAAATATCAAGGAGGTATTGGTGGTGTTCTGCTTCAGCATTCTGCCCACACCATCTGATCTCATGAGTGACACAGAGAATCCAGCTGCCATAGGCACAGCTGTCCAGCTCACTGCGATGGAGTCACAGCTCAGAGAACGAACAGACAGGAGCGGAGCAGCCAGCACTGTGAGAAGGAACAAAATCAGGCTTTTGGTTTTTCAGTAGTACAGTGTGAAAAGGCCAGATTTGAAATGAATATACAGAAAAAACAATCACTAATCCTGAGAGACAAATTCACTGACAATAAAATCAGAAAAAATAATCAATGCAAGATCAACAGAATAAATTTGGAAAGTGATTTGGTGCATCAATTATTGTATTGGATGTTTTGTGAAATGAACAAAACCTGTACAGAAAGTGTGAAGGGCTGCATGCATTGAAGAATGAAAATCACCAAGAAGATACTGCATTTCCAGTCCTCTAAGTTTCACATTGTCTTACTATTTTATACCTTTGGTTGTTTCTTCATTTCTTCTATTCTTTCAAGTTATGCCTTTTGTTAAAGTAAAATACATAAATTCATACAAATTCTAGTGAAACTCACAACTGAACTTTTAATTTACTGTCCCATCATAAAGTAAAACATTAATTTAGACTTTTGTCCTGGTCATTAAGTCAGATGGCTGAATTCTAGTACTTGAAAACTGAAACAAGAATGTGATCAGTACAATTCAAAATAAAGATTATAATAATTCAGAACTGGCACATGCATGAATGCTTTATGTGATAATAACATTACAGAATTCAAAATAAGATTTTGAAAGTCCACCTGTTTTTACTTTTCTGAAAGGTGAAGGCTGGCTTTTTCCTCCTGAGTTTATAGATCTGACAGTGATTCTGTACAAGGTGGCGGGCTTCAGTCCCGTCACTGTGCCTGGAGAATTTTTTACTATAGTTTCAACAAAGGAATCTCCATCTTGTGCAGTCAGCATGTAATGAGTAGCCCCAGGTACTGCTCTCCATTCCACTGTGATACTGTTGCTAAGTTTTGAATAAGCTTGGTCAATAACAGGTATATCTGGAGCTAAAATGGAAATAATGATAGAGATACTGAAGCTGGAAAACACAGTCCTGTGGAATGCTGTGTGCTCTGAACATTTCACAATGACAAAATGTAGGACAAATAGTCTACACTTTCTATGAATGATTAAAATTCAAGTTAAATGGATTTTCAGTGAACATTAACAAAATACAGTCTTGCTATATTCTAGACAAAACTTCATCTTTCCATAAAAATACTCTAGTACTCTGAAATCACTATTGTAAGACCATTATTTAACCTAGGTTGCACTGAGAGGTTCTCCTTTAAAACAAATTAACTATTTACTAACTAAAGCAATAGACAAAGCAATATATACCAAGAAGAAGTGCATATTTTACAAAGCAGTCTGAAATAGGATGCTGAACCATAGCCATTTCTATTTCAAACATACATACAATAATCTAGTCTGGAAGGGATCACGGGAACTCACCTAACCCCTTGCTCAGAGCAGATATATTCAGGTATTCAATAACATGACAATCAAATATTGTAACAATGCTTTGGTGTTATGTTCTGCCATTCTAAAAAAGCTCTTATGTACTGCAGACACAAAATTAGCTATTTCATAGCCACAAGTAATTTATGTTCAGAAATCAGGACATTCATACTAAAATCAGCATTTATAAAGCATTGCACATATTGCAAGGTGCACTCACTAGAAGAGAGAAAAGATAAAGTGAAGGTACATCCCCCACAAAATGAAGAAAAGGAAAGTAGAAGTATTTTGGATGAAGTAGGTACCTTGAGGCAAACTCGCTCATTGCAAGGCAGCTCATGCAGGATTTGGGATACCTGAGCAGGTATTATACACAGCTGCTCAGCTAAGTGCCAACATCCATGTGCTACATATTCTCTACTTGACTGTTAGCTAAGACCTAGACCTGGTTAAGGATTTCCTGCATGGAAATTTTTATGAATTGTTACCAAAGACAATATTTTAAAATGAACTAAAAAAATATATAGTGCAGTATTTTGCTCCACGATTGTGAAAGACCTATCTGTCAATGTTCCATAGGCATGGTCAGACAATATCTGGGACCATTTTTACAAATGGGGCAAAAGAGAGTGTCTGACTGTAACTGATAAGGAAGTGCTTGTGACTAAGAGTAGATGTCAATACTTAGCTAAGTAGCTGTGTATTAAATTCCAAAACATTGGAAATATTTGTGCACAGGAGATTGTGCTTCTTCTGGTGTGGATTTTTTTCTTTTTAAGGAGCATGATGGAGTTTTCTTTTTAATTAAATTTTTAAATTTAATTTTTAAAACATACAACAAATAATTAGTTGCAAATATGGGACAGTGTGAATCCCATTTGTACCACAGCTATGTAATGAACAGCAGAATTTGTTCGTCTGAGTGTTCTCCCTGGTTCACACTTGTCTCAAGGCAAAAGTCTGAATATTTGCGTGTGTGTCCAACAGAACTGTGACTCCTAAAACTGAGATTAAAAATTTATAAAGACATCAATGTAATTTTAAAGCCTGAATCAAACATGAAAACAATTTTTGTTTATAAAGCTGCTAGACCTTATAGAATATTTTATTAAAAACCACGAGTGGGTGTTCTATTCAGACCCATTCAAAAATAGGCAGGCAAAACCGAAACACCGTTTTTAATATTTACCTGTGTTTGCTGAAAATATCTGAAAAGGAAGATGTAACAAAATTAGAAATACAAGGTGACATTTAGTTTGAAAATTAAAAATCTAAGAATGTTAGTAGCAACAACAAGTAGCAAAAATACTATGTTTATTAATGCATTTTACTGATATAATGTATTTGCTCAGATTCTTTAAGCATGGAAAAAAGAATACACAACCAATGAGATTTGGTACAGGTATGCAGACTACTGCTTCTGCATTTTCTCCTCTGAACCTGCCTATTAATCCTGCTTGCAGTTGTTTGCACACTTTGAAAGTATTTTCCAATCATATGTAAACAGTGCAACCCTGTGAAACTAACGAAATACCAATGTGGAAGCGGATGTCTGACAGTGCTCCACCCTAACTTTTAGTTAACTTTTCCGAAGAATACAGCATCATCGCTAAAAGTAGCTTTACAGCAAGTAAGCCGCACTCACCATTCCTAGGCAGCTGAGAAGCACTCCAGTGAACGCTAATGATTCACTTTCTGCCCTGCTCATCTTGTCAGAACTCGGTTCCAGCTTCACAGGGGGCGAGCTGAGGCCGGTGCCCGGCGCTGTTCCGCAGCGGGGCTGTCACTGCAGCCGCGCTCCCCGGGGACAGCAGGGCGCGCTGGGCTGGCCGCTCCTCCCTGCGGGACCGCAGCTGGACAGCGGCCACCAGCCCCGGGTGACACGGGGCCACTCGGCTTCTGGCCGCACGCCTGGTGGCTCTTCCCTTCTGCTACAGGGTGCAGAGTCTGTATGGTTTATACAAGACTCATAAAATAATTAAGCTAAATGAAATTTTGTCTTCGGCTCATTGTCTGTTGCATTTTTGCCCGCTCACAAGGATCTTCCTTGCTGTCGGGAATGATGCCCTCATCGTACTCCCCTTTGAACAGCACACCGCCATACAGACTGGGAACTATCTATTCCTCATTCCTGGCGTCGGGCAAAGAGAAATTTTCCTCGTATTCCTTCGTATTTTGTCCCAGCTGCTGGTTCCCCTTTGAGAACACGACTTTATGTCTTCAAACTGTAACTTCTGACACGATTACAGGCGTCAACAGCCGCTATCGTTCCAGGACCCAGGACCCGAGAGTGTTTTCCTTGGTGATTTACACGCATGTCAGCGGGAACCTGGGAGCCGTTTCCGTGAGGGAACCCCCATTTTCCCCTAGGGGACCAGGACTAGGGCAGGTTTCGGGAGCCACCCCGGCCGGGCGGTCTCCAGCTGCCCCTGCTCCCCACACCGCGCCAGGGGCGGCCTCGGGGGCCGGGAGCGTCTCCCGCCGTCCCGGGCTCACCTGAGGCGGCAGGAGGCTCCTTCCTCAGGGGGCGAGCCCTCGTCACCACTTCCCCAGTGGGAATTTCGGACCCCATGGTGGCACACGAAGAGCGCCCGGCTCCCGGCGGTCCGGTGCGGGCTCCTGAGGGGCTGACCCCGGCCGGCAGGTGCCGCCCCGCCCGGGATCGGGCTGCGCCCTCCGCCGCCGCCCCTGAAGAGGGAGGGGAAGGCAGCGCTGCCAGGCGGGGCTGGCAGCAAGATGGCGCCGGCGGTGCGGGGGCTGAAGAGCGTCGTGTGGCAGAGTGAGTGAGTGACCGTGGGGCTCCTTCCCGGCCCCGCGGCGGGAGCGCTCCGGGGCCGCTCGGTGGGCGCGGGCCGGCCGGGAGCCTCCGGCTCCACCTAGCCCCGTGTGTGGGGTCGGGGCGCCGCCGAGGTGGGGTCCGGGGCCGCTCCCGACGCGGCCGGAGCCGCGCTGCGTGTGGGAGCTGAGGGGGCCGAGCGGGGCTGGGGTAAGGCCCGGGCCCGGCGGCTGTGTGGGCGGCCGGTGTCCGGCGGAGGCTGTGCTGGCGGCCTCTGCGGCTATTGCAGGTGGTGACTCGGCGCTCCGGTGGGAGGTGGCTGCCCCGGCTTGCAGCGCTGCCGCGGGTGTCCGCAGTGACTGCGCTGCGAAGAGACGCTTGTGCCTTTTTCCGAGATAAGGGTCAGCTCTGCAGGCTACAGCCCGCCTGACGGGCTCTCGAGGAGCCTAAACTTAAATCAGCTCTTCAGACACTTCTCTGTTACCTCCGAGCTGCTACTTTCGGAGAGTGCTCCGGCCCCAGAAGGGGCTCTGCTCTCTCTCACGGAGCAGCACTTCCCACTTTGTGTTTGGCTTCACGGTTTTCAGTAGAAAAAGCTGAAGGTGTTCCCAGGTAGTCTTAAAAATGAACTGCAGATTTTTATCTCCGTGTTTTGGAGCAGGTTCTGCTGGTGTTTGTTACAGAAAATGAAGGTGTAACTGCTCCCTTCCTTGCTGGAGTAGAAAGGCTTACAGTATTTCAGGTAGTGTGAGACCTTTGGGGAAGAGGCATTTGCAGCCGCCCCATCCCGACCTTAATTGTACTGAGGTTATGACTCCGTGAGCTGCTCAGCCAGCCTGGCGACTGGCACTGAAATGGGAAGGTCCTGCTGCCGTCTTGTTTTCATTTCCCCCCTCTGCTTCCACCTGAAAGCTCTTTGTTTGTGTTATTAGAAGTGAAAAGCAGGAGTCCCTCTGGAGTTCAGTCCCAATTGCTGGCACCTGTACCCTGCCTGTGTGAATTAGACACCTTTGTTTAAAACTCAACCTTTAGAAATCCCCACTTTTGCTGCGTTGCTTATCCTGCTGTCTTGCTCTGTTATTTGTGCCTATGGCTATGAAGCCAATGTTTTGTCCTGAGATATCTTATAGAAGACTCGGACCTTAAAAGGGAATAATTTGATCAAAGCGTAAGTGTGTCATTAAGAGCCATAAAGACTTTTGACAATGGTGTTGCTAGCGTGAGGAACAAAGATTAGAGTGACAGTGAAGCAGTGTGAATAATAAAACATTTATATTGCAAGCTTAGTTAAGAGGAACTTCTGAAATGAATGCTTTGTTAGTCAGCTAGTTCCTCCTGTCTTTCCAAGACTACAACAACAATGAAAATTGATGAACTAAGTTTTAGACATTGTCTGGCACTTTTTAAATGGGTGATTGAAGACCACAAACTGCTGCTTCCTAATGTTCGGCAAACATTAAGTTGGGCTTTTTATGAAGGCTGATTTGTCTGAAAATAGCGATGCTGATGTTTTATGTAGCAGCTTGTGTCAGTGTGTATCTTGTTCCTGTAATCTGTGAATTACATAGCAGTCACACCTGTGGTGTGGAATTGAAGCAGAAGTGTGTGGAAAAGTTAATCTGCGCAAGTTTGTTGTCAGTCAAGTTCACGGTTATGAGGACAGAGAAAGCTACCTGTGTTTAGGAGACAGTCATTCCTGAGGATAAAATCATGAAATACAGAGAGCTGCTGTATATGCTTCATCTCTAAATGAAGCACTTTCCACGAGAAATTCTGTCTTTTATTTTTTCCCCAACTTTAGATTGTTTTGTAGATTTGTATAGTAAGTTCTAGCCTAGCCATAAATAGCTGTATTAATTTTTGTAAGTGATTTGGCATTTCTGCAATTCTGTTTTTTGTTCCACTTGCTTAACAGTCCTTTCTTCAGGAAGTGTGTTATAAATGGGTCATTAATTTTGCCAAGGTGTGGTTTGCTGCTTTTTTTTTTTCCTCCCCCCACACAGAGTTTTGGCAGCCTGCTGTTCTGTCGGGGTTGTGTGTAGTTCTTTTCCTAGATTGTGAAGTAAAGGTAGGAAAAAAAAAAGCCTTTGTGAAGTAATTGAATATATTCAGAGAAGACAAAATCTGAAAAGGTGTTAGGGTGTATGGTTGGTATAAAATCTGTGAGAAGAAAATGAAAGCCTGGACAAAAACGGAGCGCTAACCTGGGTTTGGTTTTTGTGTGTGCAGAATGCTTGCAGGAGAAAAAGAATTTTGATATCCTGCAAACCATTTTAGGCAAATTATTTGGGTGAAGCAGCTGCAGATTGAGGGCAAAATAAATAATAATAGTTGGAATAATGCAGGGGCAAGTACACGGTGCCTGGTACACTGATAGCTTGGAATAAACTTTCATTTTACTATGGGAGAAAACTGATTTCTATTTTTTAATTGCAGAAATGAGTTTCACGACAACTGATGCAAGACAATGCATTTGTACTTTGTGGTGTCTTTTATAGGCAAATATTGTAGAAAAAATATAATATTTGAGATTTTGGACAGGGTTGTTGGACACCCAGTTTATTAAAAGGAATTCTGTGTGATGTTAAGACTAATTAATTGGCGAGAGTCTTCCCAGAAAAGATGAATGTTAATAAAATTTTCATGTGGGTAAAATTTTGTTATTATACCTGTGTCCAGTCCTAGAAACAGGCAGAAGAATTCTGTGCAGGTATTTATCAGTATGGGTTTTTAAAAATTTTTCTTTTCAGTGCTCTGAACGTATGAGTCTAAATGGATTAATTTTTTTTCTTAGTAACAATTTGATTCCTCTAACTGGTAAACTATTTCTTCTTACAGAGCTGAAATCAGCAATATTTGATGACTTTAGCAAAGAGGAAGAATGGAAGGTACAGTTCTGTTAAATTTTTTTAAGAGTTCTGGTGTCACTTGAACAAGAAATCTGTATCTCTGAGTAGAGAACAAATATATAAAATTAATGGCTGGCATTTTCACTTAAGATTGTTTTCTGTCCACGTAATAGATTTTACTTTTGGTGACTCAAATCTCTGTATAATACATATTGAAAAATCTAGAGGCTAGTACAGAAAGAACAAATGGTTAGTAGTCTCCTTTTCTATTAGTTGTAAAAAAAATTAGAAACTGTTTGTGTTTTTCTTCACTTTCCTTTTGAAAGGCTTGTACTTCATTAATTTAAGAAATCACACTGCTCTGCAGTACATGTGGAACAGGATTCAGCAGTATGATACCTGTTAGAACTGCCTAAGCTATAAAACAGTTTTAAGATAAATACAGATATATTTGAGCAGGCCATGCGGTAAATTAGCAGGAATTGAAAAGAGATGTGTCCAAATGAAACTTCCAAAGTACTTTCTAGTATGAGTAGAGGGAACAAAGCACATATTTAAGATTGAGCTCATCTTTGGAAATCCTCTACATTAGGAGCTGCCTTCTGAGATTAATTTCCCCCTGCAATGTTGGTATATGCAGGTAATGAAAAAAACAGACTAATAAAATTGTTTAGTGTCAAACTTCTATGGCATGCTGTTGAGGAAATGACATGGGTTTAATAAAGTTGATTAATTTATCTAAATACTTGTGTGTTTTCTTTAAATATATTTAGGTAATGCTTTTAGATGATTACACTACTAAGTTATTGTCACTGTGCTGCAAAATGACTGACCTACTGGGAGAGGGTATCACAGGTAAGCAGAATTCTTATTCATATGCCAGTGGCAATATCCTGGTAAGAAAAAGGGGAAGACTGAAATTGATGAAATTGATAGCACCCTTGCAAGAAATGTTCTTTATTTGATTGATGAAGACAAGCAGTTATGGGATATTAAAATAGTAGACTTTCAGGCTTCTACAGTAATTAGTCAGTTGTGATGTTTGGGGTTTTTTTTAATGGAAAAAAGAAATGTTTAGCTGCTGGAAAGCTCAAATCCCCCTTTAAAATATTTTTTTTCTAAAGACTGCTCTAAGGGTTTTGGTATTTTTTGTGCCTTTTTTTTTGGTTTGGTTTGGTTTTTGGTGGGTTTTTTGGGAGGTGGGAATGGGTGTTTGTTTGCTGATGCTGTTTTTGAAATTGAAATAAATTCTCAAAATATAAATGAACTAGTTTTAATTAGCATTAGGTCTAGGTTTTTAGAAATGCTTGTGTAAGAGGGCATTGTTTAGACTTGGTTATTTATTCCACAATACTATTCTTATTCCAGTTACTCAGCATAACATGATTATTCTGGAAATACAATAGTAGAGCTGTATCAATTTTGCTTCTTAGTGTGTGTTCTAAATAATAAGTGCTACTTATCCTTTGTGAGAAACTTTTGGTGAGCATGTATCCTCTTCATCAAGAAGAAACCTTTTATTTTTAGTGAGCACACTGCTGAAAGGAACCTGTCCTTCCACATCCAGATGTCTGACATTGCTTATCTTCCTTGTTCCTCCCCCACAAAATTTCTGAGCCACAAGAATCTGTCTGCATTCTCAGGCCAGTGTATTGTAACACTATACAGTAATGACTTTATTAAACAGAGAAAAACAAGAGATGAGTGAAGCTGGTTTGCTGAAAATGTCTTAATTTGTGCCTGCAATTATGTTGGAACAGAGTATTTGCCAGGAAATAGGCAAACAAAGGACAGAAGAGGCTGTGGTCCAAAATGATGCCCTGCAGAGTTTCTCTCTCCCTCTCCCTCAGTGTGCTGGAAAGAGAGCTGTCTTGCCAAGAGAATTCCTACTGGGCCCCATAGCTGGAGTATGTTTGCATTGCCATCCTGTTGTAGAAGTGTAGAATACCTAGGAAGAAATTAGTCCCCCAACTTTAATTGTTACTGGACTGAGAGTTGAGAAAGCCTCATGGTAACCTTCTGAATTTAAAATAACCAAGAAATAAAGGCAGGCTCTTGGCAGAGGGTACATCCTTACCTCTAATATTGTGGACAACTTGATTGCTGTTACTTTATTTTTATTAACTCGGTATTAAAATATGTGCAGTGTTTTCACTGAAGATGCACCATGTTCCTAATTATAAAAATGTAATATTTTTTACTTTATAGTGGTGGAGAATGTATATAAAAGCCGTGAGCCTGTCCCACACATGAAGGCAATATATTTAATAACTCCCACTAAAAAGGTTAGTGTTTTGAATTGTTGCAAGATCTTTCAGACTGAAAAAGCCCCGTATTTTAAAATGTTTCTTTACTGTGTACAGCTATGCAGTATTTAACTTCTGTATTTTCTGTGATATTCCTCTGTGTGATGTCTAATTTCCCAAGATGAAAAGACAGTGTAATGCCACCATGGAATATGTTGCAAAGGTGTAGTTTGTGGTCAGTGTAGGCATTCTATCAGTGCTCAGCAATTGTAACCTCACTGAAATGAGGTTACACTGAATGTTGTATCACATAATGATGCAATATGTTGAAAAATAGAATTCAGAGTAGTGGCTGTGATAAGAGATTACTGCTACTTCCTAAAAATTCTTGAGAGAATAAATCTCAGCACTGTTACAGCTGGAAGATGATGCAAATACTGTGATGTGTGTGCTTCCTGAAATGAGCTTGGTGCATGACTGACCATCTGTAATTGCTTGTTATTCTTCATCTGGAATTAAAACTGCTAAACTTCAGTGTTTTCTTATGTATTGAATTGCAGTATTCCTAAGTAGGTCTTTTAATAGGGCAGGAGGCAATGAAGGCAAAGCTTTGTCTACTGTGTGTAGAAAGGCAAAACAGTGGCATGATGTTGTTTGTTTTTTTTTTCCTCATTTTTCTTGCCCCCATAAGTCTGTAGATGGACTGATTGATGACTTCATCACTAGATCATCCAGCAAATACAAAGCAGCATACGTGTATTTCACTGACTGTAAGTAAGCTTTTGGGTTGGTAACTTTGTATGGGTAAATAAATAAGCTGCTCACTTCTCTTGTGTGTAGTTGAAAATAAAAATGAGAAGTTTGGGCCCTGTTTCTTGCAAGAAGGTTTGAGACTCAAGTCATTAACCATATATCTGGGTTGCCAGGCTGTGGTCACCCTGCTGTGTACAATAGTAATTTCTTTTGCAGTTACCAAACAGTCTTTGTTATTCTTCACCTCTGCTTTTAATCTAGGTTATGTAGTTTTATTTTTAAGTATTCCAGTCTTCTCCTGTGTTGGAGTGTGGAGGAAGACAATTCAAGTCAAACAATGTATCTCTGTATAAACAAAATAGTACTAAAAACATAACTGCATGAGGACTTTGTACAAGAGCTGTGTTAGTAATTGGTTGCTTCAGGTAGTTCCTTCAGGCCTCTGAGCCAGCTTTTTCCCTTTCCTGAGAGAAGGGGCCTACTGAGCCCTTGCATGCATGACCTCAGTTGCATAGACAATTAGTGGGAGCAGGGTTAATGGGACTGCACATGGCCCTGCAGTCATTCAGTGTGACTAAAACAGCCTGGAAGAGGGGAAAACAAAAAACAAATGTGCTGCTGAAGGCAGAGACTGAGGCCTGCCTGTCTGTGTGGACTGTGCATGTCTGCTACTGGTTGTTCTCAAAGCAGTATTAAATTGCTGTTCAAATTCTTGGTTTCATGTTTAATTTCATGCTGAAGCAGCAGTTATTGTTCTGGAAAAGTACTGCTGTCTTGCTGCATGCTCTTTGGTTGCAAGTGGGCAAGCTTTCAGTTTGAATACTTGCCAAAACCTTTCCTGTTGAGAGGAATAGTGCCTGAGTTAGAGAAATAACCCTGTCACTTCCAAGTCTGTGTAGCATTCGTGTCATCCATGTATTCCTTAAATTCAATTTTTAGGCTGGGATCCAATGTAGCCTGGAAGTGTGGTGGAACACCTTAGAGATTTATAATTAAATTCCATATTTCTTTGTTTTGTTCTTAGATATGTACACCTGATTTCGTTTTGTAGCTTGGGACTACATGACAAGAAACAGCAGAAATGTTTACTTTGATAAAATCAACATCCTTCACAGTTGTAGAGTGCTAATGAGTGTTCAACAACCTTTTGCTTGCAAAAGGCCAGTATAAATTGAGCAGTGGTGCTTTTCAAAAAAGATCCCATAAACAAAATATTGATTATATGATCTATTTCACTTTAGGAAGAATAGGTGATTTTTTTTTTTTTTGTATTTCATGGTTATATGGGTCTTAATTTAATGCTCTAAATGCTGTATGCTTATAAATGAGCTGACAGCTAGAGTAGTACAAATTATTTATACTTGGATTCTCTTTTTTTTCTCCCTAGTTTGTCCTGACAGCCTCTTCAATAAAATTAAGGCTTCCTGTGCAAAATCAATAAAGAGATGCAAGGAGATCAACATTTCCTTCTTCCCTTATGAATCTCAGGTAAGTTTAATTCTTCATCTTAACAGTAGTCTAGAGGATTATTTTCAAGTGCTGCTGACCTTTTAGAAAACAATTAAATAGAATGTAGCTTTTGACTGACAAACTCTATGTGAGATATTTCCATTTGGGCACATTTCCAGTGCTTGCTTGTGCTTTTCAGATGAAAACAGATGCTCTTGTTCTCCAAAGCTTACTCTTTGCACTTGACCTCTTTGCAAGTCTTGTGTCAGCTGCGATAGGGAGGTTAAAGAAGGAATCTGTTCCTGAAGAGCTGACAAGTATTCTGGTTGGCCTTTAGTAAGGATTTGTTACTGCTGGTGCTGAGGTGTTCCTTTGATAGGTGGGTACGTTGGTGCATGGAAACAGGAGTAAGTAGGGCTTAGTGAAAGTCAGGAAAGGAGAACAAATGGACTGAGAGAACTGAAGGGGTGTGGAACAAAAACTACTACATCTTGACAGTGTTATCAGTGAGAGGAGAACATGGAAATCCTGTTTTCTCAAAGATCTGTACTGCCAGTGGAAACCAATGAGTGTTTTCCATGTGCAGCCACACAGTGGGTGTTGTGTTGAGAAATAATTTGTTGTTCATGCACTTCCTCAGACACAGAGGGCTGAAATGCACACTGATGCTCACTAAGACAGTGAAGCCCCCAAGCTCTGCCCAGTTCTGGGAGCTGGAGAGCTAACCAGAACTAACCACAAATGTTTTCTGTGTCATCATTATCAACATATCAAGGGTGACAACTCTTCTGTATACCAAGTGGCAGGTGAATATAGGAGGGATTGCTGCCAGCTCTGTCTCACTGTGGTGCAGTTTCCCGGTTTGAAGACACACTCCTTTTTATTATAAAGGGTTCTTTATTATTTTGGTTGAGAGTCCATCAGGGGATGATGAGTATGTGGCCTGTTTGTTTGTTTTCCAGTGAGGTTGATGTTTACAAGTTCTGTTTCAAGCTGGTTTTGGGAGCCCTGCCAAAGCTGCTCTTCTGTACCAAAGAATGCTTATGAAAATGTTGTGGTCCTGGTTCTCTGGAGGACTCACCATGAAAGCAGAAATCAGGACTACTTTTCTGAAGCTGGAAATAAGCAGCACTTAGGCTGGGCAGCACTCTTCTTGTTTTTACTGTAGTTTTGATCTGGGGTTGTGAGAACCTTTTGAATCCTTAGCAGAGGAACAGTGTTAACTGGTATGCCTGCTTTCTGGGATGCTCAGAGTAAATCATGAGGCTGAGTTCTGGGCAAAGTCCAGGTGATTACCCAGAGAAGCAAACACCTTTATCTGGATGGACGTTTTTCTTTGACTCTGTAGTTACAGAGTCCAGCAGAAGCTAGAGAAAATCCATTTACTGACAATGGGATTGTTCCCATGCTTGCATTCCATTAACAAAACTGTTGAAAAAACCCTTTATCTCTGTAATACTAAGCTGCTTTAATTAAGATTTAATGCATTTAAAGAATTTCAGCTATTGAAGGTAAATTCTTCATATTAAAAGCAGATACAATATGTAAAATTCTATTTTAAACCAGTTTAACATTGATACCTTCGGTGATCATTCTGATACTGCGTTGTATAGCTCTGTACGAGACACTGACAGGTGTTTAGTTCCTTCCATCTGTCCTGTAAGCCATTTGAAAAATGGAGTAATTTACATAGGAGAGTAATAGGGAAAGTCTGAGAACAGGGAGATGAGCTCAGCAGGGATACAAGAATGAAGTGTGGGCTTGGGTTTTTTTCTGAAGTGTCCTATATATAACTTTTTCTTGCAGCACAGAGTTTTAAACTATTAGCAAACTTTTTTACCAGGTGTTTTGGCAATCTGTAAGTTTGTCCTTTTTTTCTTGCTTATGCTTTACGTAGGTATTTACTCTCAACATCCCAGATGCATTCTACCGCTGCTACAGTCCCACTCTGGAAAGGACAAAGGATAAAGATGCTGTACTGCAAGTCATGGCTGATCAAATTGTTACATTGTGTGCCACGCTAGATGAGAATCCAGGAGTACGATATAGGAGGTGGGGCAAAATTAGTGTTGTATAGTAATTGCTTTCACTTCTAGGGCTGAACACGTTATTTGATCATAGCTCCAGGCTGCTGCATAGTTTGGTTTTTTTTCTTGTGGTTGTGGATGAATTGTTTTTAATCCACAAGCCTGAAATATGGAATGATAGGAATTTGTGAAGTGTCGGTAGAGCAGTGTTTTTCTGTGTACATTCATGTAACAGAATTTGCTATACCCTGTCTTGTTCTGAATGGTTTCATGTCTGGTCAGCAGGGTGACACTGATATGCTGCATTCTTGTATGCCACATGCATAATCCTGTAACAGAAGTGCTGCTGTTCAGCCATTTGCAGCTCTGCTTGGCACCGGGGAATTCAGAAACTGCTGGGGTACATGGGATCCGGATTTCTTGTAGCAGAGATATTGAGAAGAATGCCTCTTTTGAGCTTTGAAAGGGATTTACTATCTTTGAAGTCAAAGTAGGCTTCTGAAATTGTATTCAAGGGCTGCATTCTGTGGTGTCTTATTCTCTGCAAAGGTAACAAATAACTGACTTTTTCTGTTCTTTATATTTTTCTTTTTGCTTTCTTGTTTCCCACTCTGAGTGAAACTTTAGGTGCTGGGCCACGTGCCAGCTAATGCCAGTCTTTTGACTGAAGCTGTTTCTGCTGTGTGAAATACCTGAAGCATTCAAAGAGTGAAATCATGATGTAAAAGTGAAAATACATTGGAAATACTCAGAATGGAGTTTAGAAACTCATGAAAGCAGAGAATGAATCTTGGGAGTTTTTTGTTTTAAAGACAGCATTTTAGTGTTGTGATGAAGAAATACAAGTTATTTTTGCATGCTTCCTTTTTTCCCAGTGGACCATCTGATAGAGCCAGCAAACTTGCAGAGCTTGTTGAAAAAACTCTTGAAAACTACTACAAAACAGATGAGAAAAGCCAAATAAAGGTAGGAAGTGAACTAAAATGTTTGGGGTTTTTTTTTTGTTTTTGTAAGTCTAGGGGAAACATATTTGGAATATTGTTCAGCAGTTAAATTCTACAAATATTGGTCTTATTTAATAATCAAGGCAACTAATTGCTGTTTAGTTGTTTTTGTATATGAAAGCAATGTAGAAGTACTAACTGTTGGAGTTAAGCTGTATTTGTAGGATCAAACTGCTTTTATTTGAAAAATTAGCCCAATGATAATGTGGAGGGATGCTACAAACCTGAAGACCAGTGGGTAAATGTTGTTTTAATATCACCTTCCATAAGGCCGTGTGTAGAAGAGGCTTCCTGCAGAATTAAAATGTTTCCCCTGAAGGGATTTCTTGTCCACAAAGATAAAGCTGTTCACATAAATAATGTTTTGATCTGTCACTACAAATAAAGCCTGATTAGGGCAAATGCTTAAACACAAAAACATGAGGTACACCATTCTGACTTTGACTTTGTGCTTTGCTACAGAAATAAATGTACCTGCTGCTACTGCCACTTCACTAAATCCCGAAATGAAACTTTCAGTTGAATGTTTGGAGGTCTTTTTCTGTATTGCAGCACTATCTGTTCTGCAATACAAACAATGAAGTTATCTATTAAATCTCTGGGCAGCCTTTTTTGGGTTTTGTTTGTTTTTCTTTTACATTTTTTGTTAACTACATGACCAGGATTTAGATTTTTGAGTGTGTTGCAGTGGGCTAAGAGAATTACCTTAAAATTAGTATTTAAAACCACTGTATATAATTAAAATGTTGAAACACTTGGACCATAGTGCAGTGTTTTTCAGTTATTTTTCTAAAAATATCTGCAGTGCTGTGACTTAATGCAAATAGATTTAACATGCATTAACTTTGTACTGTATGTCTTAAATTTGTGTTTGTTTGATGGCTTTCTAGGCTAAAACCCATTCCCAACTAATAATAATTGATCGTGGCTTTGACCCAGTATCAACTGTACTCCACGAGCTCACCTTCCAGGCAATGGCATATGATCTACTGCCCATTGAAAATGATACTTACAAGCAAGTACTTCAAAGAAAAGAAGCTAAATAGTTTATGCTTATTTATAAAACCCCTGAAATTGTTTAGCTCAGTTGCACCATGGCAGTATTAGCTGCTTGTATTGCATAATGGTTGCTTCCTTATTGTTAGTCTTAACTCTTGAATTTGGAACTTCATTTTTTTCTTGACTTCCTCCCTTAGCTGAGATTAGGTAGGATCTAACTGGCATTTTTGCCAAGTTTTGAGTCCAACAAATTGCATGTTTTAGAACTAAGAGCTTTGTACTACTCTTGGCCTTGGGAGTGCACATTGAGATTTTCTAGATTTTCTTTCATATTCTCAACTTTTTTGCCATGTCAAGACAAGCAATGCTACTAACTGAATATTGAGAAAAAAACTAGATTATTTCTCAGGAATGCTCACTTTTATAACTCCAGTCATTTAATATGTGTAGTTACTAAAATGTACATGTTTTACTGTAAATACACATTTAAATCAGTCATGTTCAGTTTACAAGCACTGTTTGGAGTAGTGTAATGTTAATTTGCCTAAGTTATGTGCTTTACTGTCTGATTGTTCTGAAAACAAGGATTTTGGTAGGACTTTGCTTTCTGATGACCCACTACAGCATATGAGACCTGATGGCCTCATTGTTTAGCCAGGCAAAGAGGAATGTGATGCTTCAGTCAGAAGCACTGAGTGAAGATTTTAATAGAAAGTGTGGAGTTCTATGAATCTGGGTTTGATTGCTGGGTATGGAGATGTAGCAGAGTATGTTTTCTAGGTAGTCACGATCTGACTTTCATCATTAATCCTGTAATTTATTCATTCTTTTGCTTTCTGGAAATCTACACTGTGTGAGTTTCTGTAAATGTGGAAATACGATGTGGCATGATTGCTCTTATTTTAGGTTTTTTGCTTTTTATAGTCATGTAATAGCTGCTCTGTAATGCTGTGCAGCAGTTTCTTTTGTATGTGAAGTACTTTGTCCTGCTTAGCTTTTTGTTGGTGAATGTGACTTCATTTTCCTTTAGTTATAAAGTCTTACAGTACCCAGAGAGAACTGCACTTGGCAATTGCACTGTGTATTACTGTGTGCAGTTTGCATTTGAAACCAAAGGGAAATTGGCGTGCATGTAATTGTGTGTTTAAAACTCCAGTTACTGTTGGTTTAAAAGAATGTCCAGAGGCTATTGCCCCAAAGAATCTTTCTAAAATTCATCTGCTGCTTCTATGTTAAAATATGTAATCTGTAAAATCCTTCTGTAAATTATATTGTGTCCGGCAATAGCTTGGCTTATAAATTACAACCTTTGTCTATTACTGTTGTAACCATTTATGTTGATTAAACTGTTACAAATAGTACTGTAATAAGGGATGAGAGCTGGGGGAAATCCAAACCCCAAATAATTGTCTGAATTTTCTCTTGGAAGATACAAAACAGAAGGCTCTGGTGGGAAGGAGAAGGAGGCAATTTTGGAGGAAGATGATGACCTGTGGGTGAAGATGCGGCACAAGCATATTGCAGATGTGATAGAGTATGTGAATAAATAACAAAGCCAACTGGTTGGTTTCTTTGAAAGGGAGGGTGTTTGAGCTCTTCAGTGGGAATACAGGCAGTAATGAATGTGGTTTGCAATACAGACTGGATTCAGTTAAGTAATCAATGCCAGGAAGAAATTGTGCTTCAAAAATACAGTATGTACTCAGGTATGCAGTTATACTAATTCTACTTGCAGTTCCTGAGGTAAATGGAAATCAAGTCCTTTCCTGGCAAGTATTTGCAAATATTTTAAATCTGAAGTATTATTTTGCATACAGTACTACCAAGCTGCTGCATCAAATGACATTATGAAGATATTGAAAATAGAATGTTTAGTATTTCCTTTGTAAAAAATCACTCTGTTTTCTGAAGATAGACCTGTATTTCAGGCTTTTACTTTAATTCAGAAGTTATTGTTGCACAGTGCTTTTAAGATTTTAAGAAATGATTTAAGAATTTGTGCTGTTGCTTATCATTATTTTCTTCTTTTCTTCAGGGAAATACCAAAACTTTTGAAAGATGCTTCATCAAAAACAAAAGCAGCAGAAGGAAAAGTAAGTTGTTGAGGTATTTTTTTTCCTGGTAATTTAGTTATTTCCAGCTGATCAGATCCATGTAACTCATGGATGTACTGCTGAAATTGAGGCTTTTCTCAACTGGAATTTTCAGAGGTTGTGGGGGAAGCAAGGCTGCAACAGGAAGGGAAATAAGCATGTCATTTATTGGGGAATAAATGCCACTTGTGTCATTTCTTTCCAGTTATCCATATCTGCTCTGTCCCAGTTGATGAAGAAGATGCCACTTTATCGTAAAGAGATTAGTAAGGTAAGAGGTCTTTTGTAATCACAACTTGACAGTAAATAATTCTGTGCACTTTAACTTTGTTCAAGTCCAGTTTTAGTCTGTCATTTTCCTGTAGTGTGGTATATAGCTGTTCTCCAAGTTAATGTTTTCATCTACTGTAAAATTGAGAAAAGAAAACTTTTTTCCATTTTACTCTGTAAAAGAATGAAATAATTTGTGTGCTGTAAGGATTGAATGTATCAATATTTTACAAGGTATTATGGGGATCAGTCTCTGAGTGAAGGGGAAAACACAGAAAATGCCTGATGTTACTGAAGGATTGACTCTTGTAACCAGTAAAATGATGGATATGCTAGAAAAAAAATCAAGTTACAGCAACTTGTGATTTTTTTCTTTTTTTGTTCTTTCTGTCTTATAGCAAGTTGTTCATCTTAACATAGCAGAAGATTGCATGAGCAAATTCAAACCTAACATAGAAAGGCTCTGCAAAACTGAACAGGTATGTTTAAAAAAGCCACAAACCAAACAGCAACATTGCGAGTATTTCAAGTACCACACTTTTGTTTGCAGGAATAGGAGCTTGTTCCAACTGACTAAACTATTATGTCTCTTGCCTTTGTTCTGTGATCAGTTTTTGAAGTGTTAGTATTAAAATTAAGTGCAGTATACAAAGCTCTCCATGTCCCAATAAAGAAGTGTTCCTAAGAGTTTTGGGTTTGTTTTTTTTTTGTCTTGAAATCTGGCGAATTTGTATAAGGATCACCTTTGTTTTCATGGCTCAAAACTCTTATGAAGTTGCTTTAATATGTTGTGCAGAGGGAAGCCCTTTCTAAATGTCTGGGAAGAGCACCCTTTAGGGTGAGGCACTGCATTGTGTCTATAATTTACATTTCTAAGAATTTAGATATCACTGTTTTAAGTGTTTTAAGAGAGTTATATAGCGTTATTATAATGCAGTAAGTATTGAAATAAATGTCAGACTTGTCATACTGACTTTAAACTGATGCAGCTTGATTGTTTCCTGAAACCTGGTATTTCATGAAAATGCCTTTCAAAACACACAGAGAAACGTTGATTTAAATTACTTTAATGAATTTAACCATGGTGTCTGTTTTTTATTAATTTAGGACTTGGCTCTTGGAACTGATGCAGAAGGTCAAAAAGTAAAAGACTCTATGAGGGTCCTCCTTCCAGTTCTGCTCAACAAAAGTCATGACAGCTATGACAAAATCAGAGCTATTCTCCTGTATATCTTTAGCACAAATGGTATGACAAGTTGCCGTGGTTTTTTTCCTCAGTGCTATGACCTTAAACTCAAATTTTAGGGTAGTACAGTGGTTTTAGTTAACCTAAGTCTCTGCAATGGAGTTCATAGCTGGATTTAAAAGAAATCCTGTCCATCCCCTATGTCTTCTCTCAGATTCATAGCAAAGGTACTGCTGATAAGGAGTTATGAGATGTAGTTCAAGTGTAGATTCATACAGTGTTTTAATATCATTTATATTCTTACATGTGTGCAATAGTTTCTTCTTATTTTCACACGGTATTGAATCTGTTAAAGGGGGAGCTCCATGTTTGTTGCATCCTGAAGATTAAGTTAGGGGGAAAAAATTGTTATATAGAGAAGGAGCAAATTGGCAGAATTTTGTTTTGTGGAATCTGTAACAATATTGAGTTTTGGTCTGAGGATGGACCATTAAACAAAATTTTATGTAAAATACAGTATTGTGTTAAATTTAGAGTGGTTAAACAGAACAAACAAAAAAGTTCTGGACTAAATAATAGCCCAGAATATGTGAGACAAAACTGTTGTTACTCACAGTCACTTGGTAATTGTTGTCTGTTTTCCATATATTGAAGGAACTACCCAGGAGAACTTGGACAAGCTGATCCAAAACGTACAAATAGAAAGTGATAGTGATATGATAAGAAATTGGAAATACCTTGATGTTCCTGTTATCTCTTCAGTAAGAATATATTTATTTATTTTGTAATTTCCTACTGTCCAAGGACCTACAGCTACTCTTAGCAATATTATCCAGGTCTGGGTTTGGAAGCAGATAATTATAGGAATTATATTTTTTTGTAATTTGTTTAAGTGATAAATCCTTTGAAAATTATTCATGTTAGTTGTTTAAAGTAAGATACCCATTATATTCCCTCTGCAATGATCAGATGATGACTTGAGCTAGTTGATTTTGGGAACTGCCAGCTTACTCAGTTCCTTGTCTCTAAAGTTAGTATTTCTAGTGTATCCTGAATTCTAGAGGTATTAATTATTGTTCTTTATCATTATTATTTCCTTAAAATCTCATACTTATCCCCCCTCCTTCTGCTACTGACAGCTAATAAGTTTCAAAAATCCAAACACTAAATAATACAACCATATTTTGAAAATCTTTTCAGTTTGTTGCTCAACAGCATAAATACACAAGAAGGGACCGTTCTAAAGAAGAAACCTTTCAGCTTTCTAGGTGGACTCCTATTATCAAAGATGTTATGGAGGTAAATTTCACCAACTAATTAATTAATTCATGGGTGCAGTGCAGAAAGTTACTCAATTGAGCTGTTATAGCCAATTTTTTGAATTCCATAGTATTTGGAGTTAATTTTGTTAAATACATCTGATGGGCAAAGGGAGCCCTTCTAGTCTGTCTCTAATATAGAACATTAGACTGCTGTTAGTAACAGTCCTTATTAGAGGTCATTTTAAAGGTGAAGCAAATGAAAGTGAAAGCAGGAAGTGTTTTAGAACAGTTTGTCCTGGGATTGGCAGTATTTGGTATAATTTCAAGATCTGTATCTTCTTGGTTCTAACTCCGATGGCTCTTTAAACTGCAATTCCATTCTAAACTGTAGTGTGGTAGAGCCTGGAAGATGTTACTTGGCAGAAGTGTGGTTTCATTGTTCTTAAATGCTTCTTTTCCTAAGCATCAGTCAGGGACTGATGTCACAGGATAGTGAGTTTACTGGAGTGTTAGTCTGACCCAGTGCTGTCATTCATGGATTCTTGGTGGCTTTCACATGTTCATTTATGTTTTCAGGGGACTCTGACTTCTCTCATATGTTGCCATACAGAAATTAAATACATTAGGGTTATTACAGATGAAAAGCTGCTAGTGAAATCTGAACAGTTAAATCTGTAGTATATTTATAAAGAAAGCATGTGTACTCACAATTCCTTGTGATACACAAAACACTTACAATCCATTTTAGCATTATGGGGTCTAGCCTATTGTTATGTAGGAGTGTTATTCATGAGATGCTACTTGCAATTATTTGTTGGGCTGCATGTGTTGGCATGAAATTCCAGTTAGACATCCTTTCTGAAGGCTGAAACTTGGTGGGGTTAAGGTCTGTGTGGCTTTTTAAAGTGTGTCTTTATTTTGCACTTCAGGATGCTATAGAAAACAAATTGGATTCAAAAGACTGGCCTTACTGTTCCCGGTGTCCTCCCACCTGGAATGGTTCAGGAGCAGTCAGGTAAATGGTTTAATTTCCTGAAACATGATTTACCCAGGTCTCAGTATTTTTGTCATTTACATTCTAAAGCATTACAGAATTGTGCTTACTGAACAGTGAAATAACACATGTAAGGTAATGTTAATGTGCCAAGCGTGTATTTTTATTTAATCTGAAACATACTCAACTTGGTGGTTATTTTAATAATTCTTAGTAATGTATAGCTTTTTTATTTGTAGTATCTCCCTTTTGCTTCAAGGTTAGAAATAACCTTTCATATTCCCAGAATAAGAAGCTTATTGAGCTTTATTAGTGTGAAGTAGTTTCAAGAATGAATGTTCAGTACTGTGACTTAGGTAAAAAGTATGTTTTACTGGAATGTTTTACTTCTGGAAGGTATCTCTGCTATGTTAGTGGTGGTGACATTATTGGGGTTAATGACCTCAGGAAATTAAGTTAATCTTCTGTAGGCTCTCTCGTTAGGAAATATGGCCCTGTTAGGCATTTGACCCCTGTTGCCAGGGAGTGGTTTAAACAAGTCCAGGATAGTTGGAGATCTAGAAATGAATTCTCTGCTAATGAATGTGAAATGTATACTTAATGATTGTCACTGTGAGGTGATTTTGGAATTTGTTTTTAGTTCACCTGTACTGTTCCTTCTTTCTCCTTTTTAATTCCACTAGCTCTTGAACCTCATGACCAATACGTGCCAATTGAGAGCTCTATCACTTTTTATAGTGTTATTTAAATGGACAAATGAATAAAGACTCCCAAGAGTGTTTCTATCAGAGGAATGCTCACTAAGAGTGTTCCTCTCCCAGGAATCCTCACGGCACTAATCAGATGCTGGAATTCAGGGAGGGAAACATTAAGCATATCTTAAGCGTGGAATACAAACTTGAATTGGAAGTTGTACTAAATAAAAACAAAAAAGGGAGAGATACACAGCCTTAGGGAAGTAGTTTTTTTTACATCCACTTCTAATTAAACTGTTGGTGGTGTATCCTCCCCTTCCTGGGTATGCACTAGGGTGATCAGTGCAAAGGAATACTGGAGCAAGTCCCTGTATGCTGGAACTTATTTCTGTCTTACAGGCTGGTGGAATGTGGCAATCTTGAAGGCACTGTAGCAGAGAGATCAGGACTGCAGATGATTTAACCTGACTCTGCAGTTACTACATGTGTAATTCTAATACTACACATAGATTTCTAAGCACTTCAGGCTGCTTTTGTTTTTCCTAGGTATCTGAATCTGATTAGATAACAGACAAATATTTTCTTTAGTGATTCTGTTCAGGTTCAGAGATGGAAAACCTATGACTCCAGCTTTTTCAAATGAACCTCTCATGAAAAATGCTACTGGAATTGGGAGCATGCAGAGTTAGGCCGCTTGGCAGGAGTCCTTGGCATGTTAGCTGTGTGTGAAACAAGGTTTTTGTTTTGAATTTATTTTCCCCCAGTGATACCTAAACAGTTTGACTAATGTGGTAACTTAAAAAATTTAATAAAAACAAGTTATCGATTAATCTAAATACTTTTGCTGACATTATAATCAAGCCATGAACTGTATGACAGAAATTGCTGCTGGTTGTTTACTGTATAATTCTAATCAAAAATTAATCAGGCAAGCTGTCTAAAGGCCATCTTGTGACATCTTCTGCAGTGCACGGCAGAAGCCCAGGGCGAGTTGCAGAGAGGAGCGCAGGAGCGGTGCAAGGCTGATTGTTTTTGTCATTGGGGGAGTCACGTTCTCGGAGATGCGCAGCGCTTACGAGGTTTCCGAGGCCTACAAGTCCTGTGAGGTTGTTATTGGTAAGCTTGGGAAAGGGTGGGGTGTGTGCTGTACTACATGGAAAATGTGAGCATCGTTATTCTTAGATTCCCTCTGTTGGTTCACCACACGGATACTGTAGTCAGTGTATTACTTAAAAGCATCTTTACAGGTTATCTCAACTGTTTGATGCTCAGAGGGATTTTTTTTTTGCCACAAGATGTGGAGGATAAAACAGTTATGCTCTACAGAAGAATTATGTCAGATATGTCAGTGTATAGCAAACAGGATTTGAAGAGACATCTATTTCTTTGCTTTACAGTTTCCTCATGAACTTTTGCATCTGCTTGTGCTTTACCTTCAGTGGCACTTGCTGCTCTCACTGCTCTTGGAAGTGGGAAAGCTGACAGACTAGTGCAAAATTGCTCACTTTGGAAGGAAGTATTAAAAACCCCAACAATCCTAATCAAAATTACACCCAAAAAACTAAACAAATAAACCCCAAACCACTTTTTCAGTGTAGCTTGGTTGACTTTGCAACATTTTCCAGTTGTGGCTACTTGAGAGGCTTTGTATAAACCACACAATGATTAATGACTTGGGTCCTGAAAACTCCCCTGCTTAGGATTTGGCAATTGGCTGCTGGTGTAGTAATCTCTCAGCACTTCAGAGGTAGTAAATGCTTGTTCAATCAGCTGCTGTGCTTCAAATGAATTTTAAATAACATTACAGGAAATAATTAGGTGCTAAAACATGTACATATATATAGTATATAGGAACAGAGCTCCTCGGTACAGAACCTTAACACAGACCTGTGTCCACCTTCAGGGCCAGCTGATGGCTGGGTGCTGGGTCAGCTAAAGCATTCCAAATAGCTTAAGAGGTCTGCATCTGGCATTTAAATTTACTCTTCAGAGTCAGAGTGGCACTATCTACCATGATTTAAAATAAATACTCTTCCCTAAAACTATGCCAGCCTTGATTCTGAGATCTAGAGTCTGTTACCTCAAAATATTCAGGGGTATTGTAGATGTGTTTGTCTGTGGTTGGTTTTGCTTTGGTTTAATTTTTATTTGCTGCTTGCATTGATGGTGATTGAGGTAGGTTTGATGCTGGTTCTAGTTCTGAGTAATAAGGGAAAGACCAGGTCAGCAGGAATGTAGTTTAACCAGATTATTTCTTCATCTGAGACTTGTTTACAATACCATGTTTAGTATAGGTGACTCTTTCACTGGGGTATCTGGCACTCACCACAGCACCATCTTCCCTTTTGTTTAGAGGTGATTCTTTAGTTTTGTTTGTAAGCCTGATTTCTGAGGGAAGGTGAAAGTTGCCAAACTTCCACATGGATTACTGAAAGATTAACATTTGGCTGTGTCCCTGATTCAGAACTCAGGAATTTTAGCCCATTCAGAGTGACACTGCTTGTTGCCTTCAGACCTGCAGGGTGACCCTTCATGGCAGAAGTTATAATCACTCTGTGAGAATAGGAGAGGTCATTGTGCTTTGAAGAATAATAAGGATTTTCTTTGCTGCTCAAGACTTGAATTTTGCTTTTTCAAGGAAATGTTAGTCAGTAACAGCCAGTGCTCTGTAACTGCTATTTCTGTGAAACACTATTGTTTGTGATAATCTTGAATCCAGATAGTTTCTTGATTTTAGGGTAAAGCCTCTCACTAACTCACCCTTTCAGAGAATGGCAGGTTTCTTGCAGGCTGGGACAATTGCCCAGGTTCAGTCCTGTCTTTGAAACAGGGCAGAGCAGGACTTGAAACTCGTGTTCAAAGTAGGAGTCCTGATCTGGATGTCTGAGTGTGGGAAGAGGGACATTACCTACCTAACAGTGACACTTAACATGATGGTGCTTTATATGAAAGCACTTTGAAATGTTGCATTTACCAGTTTTCTAGGTGTAGTAAGAAACACTGGTGTGTAACTGATGTTTTAAAGAGGAAATGTCTGAAAGTCAGAATTTGACTGATACTTTGTTCTTTTGTCAGGTTCTACCCATATTTTGACACCTAGAAGACTACTGGAGGAAGTGAAGAGCCTTAGTAAACCCAAGGATATGGTCTGCATTAAAGATGAATAGATGTGGTGATGTTTATGATGTATTAAAAACACAAACAGTATGTACATATTCTAATGGAACTGACCTTTCCAAATACTGCACTTCAATACTACATGGTTCCTAATGGGAGGTTGTGTTTTAATTTAAATTTGCTGCTTTTGGGGAGTAGAAGGCAGAGAGATGAAAAGATAAACACGTGTGTTTCTTAGGTTCTATTTTGTATTACTTAGGTTCTATTTATTATTGCAAGTGCTTTTTCAAAGGGCATGTTTGTTCCTAACTAATTATGCTAAAAGTTATTGTAATTAGATATAAACTGGAATTGCCTTTGAGAACTGTGAAAGCTTTCTATAATAGAATTTTTTTCTAAAAATGACCGAATTAAAAAGGGCCTAAGCTCTTGGGTAAGGACTTCAAGAGAAAACTTGTAAATACGGGTTTACGGTAAAAATGTTTCATACAAGTCCAGTGTCTTAAAGTGTAATGTTTTCTGTAAAAATAACTTGCTGAAAAGTCTTTATGTATGTGTAATTGTGAAAACTCTAAAGGCTTTTTAGATGGTGCTGGGTAAGGTAGATAGTTAATCACAGAATTATTGAGCAGTTCCAATCACAGTAAATAACTTTGGGGAAATGCTGTCAACTGTGCACTGAAGTACACTTTATATTTAAGTATATACAGAGATTATTACTGAAGTTTTTTAAAAAAGTTAATTTCTTAGCAAATTCCTTATGGATTGTCTACATAGTCTGTCTGTTTCAGAAGTTGAATTGCTTGTGATACAGAAATTCCAGAACTAAGCATGTCTCTGAGGAAGTGGAAGCAAGGGGAAAGCAGAGGACAAAAAGGGAAGCAGCTCAGTCTTTCAGAGGGCTTGGTAATCTGGAAAAGAAAAGCACAAAGCAAACAAATTTACAAATGCAAGAGAATTTACTTTTAAAAATTTTTGTTACATACGAAGAAATATTTAAATTTGCATTGAAGGGAATAAAAAATCAAATTGTATGAATTCTGTAATAGTGGTAATGTTTAAATTTCTCTTTTAAAATTACTTAATTAAAATCACTGAAATTTTAAACACTCTTAAGTCAACTGGTTCATCAAATACCATGTACATCACAACCTTAAAAAATGCATCAAAAATATCTGTGTTGTTTTTGTGAATTTTAGTTTATAACTCTATCACAGTAAAAATCCAGAGTAAAAGTACTTATCTAAGAAATGCTGTGTTCAATGTTTTCTTACTCAAGATGCACACTTTGAAATTGATACTGAAAACTTATACTAAAATGATGAATATTTCTTACACCTTTGGCAAGAAGAACCCAAATTTGTTGTAACAGCTATATGTAGGTGCAATTTTTTTCCCTATTCCTAAAGCTGGAAAGTAGTGAAGTACAGAGGAAAATAGCTGACATTAGTGTTACACTTGAGGACTGAAATAATTGATTTCAGTAAAATCTATTGTGTTGATATTTTTTTTAGTTGTACAGAGTTGAAGAAATAACAGCTCACAATTCTGGATTACTTCTGTATATTCAGGAGTTAAGTCTTTTTCCATGTCTCTGCTTCAGGCCTAAGTGCTATCACCAGCTGATAACTCAAAAGGCTTAGTTTGGTTTTTTGCTACCCTTTATTCCCTTTTTCCATCAGGCAAAGCAAAGCCAAATGTTAGTGTAAAGGTAGAATTATAAAGATAGGAAAATGATAGGAAATCTGGCACCAATATGTAGCTCAAAACAGCTTATGAAGCAGGTAAGTGGAAGTTATATTCAAGACATTTGGGGTTTTTTCCCCCAAGGATCCTCTCTGTTACATTTTCTCTAGATCAAGAATCAGATGATCAAGAATGGGAAAGAGTTCTGTCAGTATAAACAAAATCTTAGTATTTCAGAGTACATGTACAAGGTCTATTATAGTTTTGAAAGTTCATATTTTCATATTATGCATATTAAAAGACTTATGTAGTGCTACATATGGGCCCAGCAATTGATTTTTAAAGCTGAATCTGGAAATCTGGGCAAGATTCAGAAATTACTAAAGAAAATCAAAGGTATGGAACAATCTTCATGTCAAGAATGGCTAGACTAAGATCCTTGATCAAGGGGAAAAAAGATGATGGTGGAGTGTGTGATGGAAGCCTCAAAAATCTTTTTAGTGTTCAGACTGAAGGATTATCTTCCTATTCAGTGTGTGAAATAACACATGAAACCTGCAGCTGTCAAATGAGAACAAAAAGACCTTTAGTATCAGAGGTCATGCAGTAATGACATGCTCTAAATTGTTATATGGGAAACAAAATCCTCAGTGTATGACAAGTATTTATAGGGCTAGTAAGTATAAATGTTACTGCTGGTTTGGAAGGACTCTGGGCTTGACAGAGACTGTTCTGAGGAAATGTCATTACATTATTGTCTTTTTCAGTCTGATTTATCTTAGGCAGTTGCTGTCAGGCACAGGACAGCAGGTGCAGGGATCCAGGATAAACAAGAGATTTAGAACAAGCTGTGATGAGGAGAGATTTCTGTGAAAGAGATGAATCTTTTTTTTTTTAATTACATCTAGAAAGCTGCAGCAATTACTTCATTTATTAAGTTCATTTGCAAATAATGGGGATATTCCAAATATTAAACTAAATAAAGCAAAACCAGGGATAATAAGCAGAGGCAAATGAAGTTATAAGGATGTGTACAGTAAGAGGCTAAGGAAGAAAAGAGTTGAACGATATTGTTGGCTGTGAAGGGTGGAAGAAGCCCTGAAAAAGCCATTGACTCAGGCTAGTGAGTAAGTGGCACATGGCAGTGAGTTTAGCAGTCACTGCTTGTATGAACAGTCTGGATTATTTCTGTACCCACCACTGATGAGATTGCTCAGGTTTGCCTGAAAATGACTGTCCTTTTTAAGGAATGCATTGGCATTTCTAATTTGGTTTTCATCAGTCCTTATGTGCTTGGGCTTCAGTGAGTAGCATCCCTGATAACAACAAGGCTGTTAACTGCTTGCCTTTAATCATTGCAGTTAAATGGATGTTAGAAGGAAAAGAATTGATTACTTTTCTTGGCTCACAGTATTTTACAATTTTCCAATCTACTTGCCATCAGCTAAAATGTCAAAGCCAAATATATCTGACAAATGAAGGACATCACATTGAAGGAACCAATTTAATTGTTACAAATGCATAAACACCAAATGGTGTAATTCAGTCATTGCAACATACAAAGATGTTTCTGAAAAACAAACAACTCTCAATGTAGGGCACTCTAAAACCAAAATAATTCCAAATGTTGACTGATTTGGTATCTTAAGATGACGTGTGTTTCTACATGTCTCAGGTACAGAGGCTGTTTTCTCTTGGTGTGATTAAGCAGCTGCTGTTGAAGTGTGGGAAGAAATGATATGTAATAATGACTGAGGTTTATTCTCACACTTGGGACAGGGGGAGAATCCAAGTCAGAAAGTTAATTTTGCTTGTTTAAGCCAATTTTTATTAAGCTGTCTTAAGTGAATACTTAGAAAAGGTATCTGTACACAGTAATGGGGATTAGTCAACCTACTGAGGACTTTCAGTAGAATTAATAATTTGTTCTACAGTTTTAAGACTGAGTGTAAATGTGGAATACCTGTATTCCAGTGTATGCTCTGGTTTGGTTTAGTACCAATAGGTACAGAACAGCTGACAGAGTTAGCTAGCTGACATTTCATGTTCATTATTTTATTTTTGCAGAGATACTAAGACTTAAGTATGAACCAGCAGAACAATAAGCATTTGAACTAGGTGATTAAAACTCTTTTCTTTTAACTTTAGCTAGGTCTTCTGAAACTGCTTGTACCATTCGCTCTGTAGCTTTCTTCAAGCTGTTTGCTGTCTCTATGGCATGATCCAGAGTAGAACTTAAAATCTGTTGGAAATAATAAAATGTAGCCTTGTTAATAGTGAAGGCAGTTGTATACATAGGTACTGGAAAAAGGTGATGTTTAAGGTTTTATCCATGATTTCCACTCTGAATACATGTTGAGAATTAAAAATTGAGTCATGTCACAGACTGCTCTAGGATTCAAGTTGGAAGTATCTGTCAATTATTTCTCATTTTGACTGTGTATTCATCTGAACTGAGGGACATTTCTGATGTATCAGCTCTAGTGTGGTGCATGTTTTTGGTGCTGAGAAGGTTTTGATGGTGGTTTGTCTAGCTGGGCTTTGTTTCAGTATACGAAATACAATTCTAGAGATAAGGTCCAGTGCTATTTTTTGGTGTGTTTCACCATTTATACAGGGACTAATTTGCACAACAAGCCTGTACATATGTGTATGAAGTAACACACTAACATATGAGCCAAAATGCTTGGAGTTTGAACTCTCTTGTCTTACCCTCAAATGGACCACACATGCTTAGGCTGTAGCAATCAGCTTGCTATGAATGGGATGTTCTACATCCCATGATGTAGGGAGGTAATCCTTTCAAGAAAGTTGTGTGGCTTTTAATTTTCACTCAGAAGTCTTACATTTGCATAGGAATCATTGGCATTTCTGTTTCTGAGGTTGATTGCAGATTTTCTTTGGGCAGATTTCTTGCTGGCTAGGTACTGATGTGAAAGGATAATTTTATCATATGTGCTTGAACAGCAGGTTTGGGCAGCCTCAAAGGATTTCCTAAAGATAAGATATATAGAATAAAATACAATTTAAGTAAGAAAAAGAACTTCTAAACTATGAATCACATACATACGCCTTGATAGTAAATGGTTGCAAGTTAATTTTATGGTGAGTAGAACTTTCCACTGAATTGTAAAGCACAGCCCATCATTATTTGTGTTCTATCTGCATTGCAATGAGACAGAAAATGTTCTAGAATGCAGAGTAAGGAAATTTCTCATAATTGCAGCACTCTGCTGCTGCTGTTACTTTCTCTCAGTGTTCTATACCATTGATTCTCAAGTGCAGCTGCTGCACTTCCAGGCAATTACTGCTATTGAGTAAAACTGTCTAAAAATACTGTGACAAAGCTTGTTTGCATTTCAGTCTAGTCTTTGCTACTTTTAGGAATCCCTTTTATTTATGTCTCATAGTGTAATTTAATGTTAACAACAATTAAAAGTAGGATTGTTACTTATATATAGTTGGTAGCAAACAGCTGCATCCTAATACAGGCCTGCTTTTGAATCTTTGAATGGGAACATCCTCTTAAAGTGACTTTTTTTTCATTACTGAATGTGTCAGCTAAAGAAGTTACATTTTTACTCTTCATTAAATTAGGAGTGAAGAACTAATCTAAGAATTATTTACATACGTTCTTAGAGTAAAAATTTTAATTTCACTAAAGAGTGAAATTCTAATATACAACATGCACTGCAAAAGATAAAACATTCTTCTTGCTTGTGATACCTGGTGTGGTTTTTCCATGCTGAATTTTCAGCAGTGGGGTTTTCTGTTGTACTACATAGTTATTGCTACAGCTTACCTTTCACAAAGTCTGGTTACAACTTCACCTGGCTGTTTGGTTTTTTGAGCCTTCTGACTGGAGAGTCTCCTCTGTGAATAAGCTGGAGTTGTTGAGGCCATGTTTAAAACAAAAATAGGGTAATTTTCTCTGTATTTTAACATTTTTTTCTCTTTAGCATAAATTAAAGATCAAGTAACTATCATGGCTGAATAAAACTTGAGTATGTTTAAAGTTTTTTGTAAATGAAGACAGATTAACCTTTTTGTGTTTGCTCTTGAGTTTAGCTGGCAAATGGAATGCAGATTTACATTCAATTTCATACAGTGGAAGACTGCAGTGGAGAAGTGTGGAATAATCAGTGTCATAATCCTAATAATTACATGAATACCACTTTGATTTGTAGTGTGACAGGATTTCTAGAGACAGATGGCTAAATTATACTTTCTTCTTGATGAAATTTTGTATTTTTCTCCAAGCATTTTTTTTCTTATGCTGGAGAGAGAGTCTAAGTGACTTTAAAAAGTACATGTTCAGATGATCAACATTGAATTTTTTTAATTAGGCTCTCCTTGGCTTTGCTGCATGTTGCACAATATGGGGGTAGAGCTGGAATTTTCTTTAGTGTTTGTTTAAACTATGTTAGGTAATGGCTGGCACTATAAAAGTTGGCACAGTAATTCCTAATTTTCATATCCTTTCATGTGGCTCTGCAAAATGAGATATGAAAGGGATTCCTCTCAAAAAGAACCAGGGAAAGTTACATCTGCCATGTATGGATATTAAACTTGAGCAGGTGTGTAACAGTTGGATTTCCAGTGCTAATGACTGCTTATACTAAATTCAGTGTGGCCTGGTACATGCAGTGTGGCTTTCTGCCCCTTTAAAGCTAGCCTGTGTTTGTTAATTACACACCGTACTTACAGGATGAACCACAGCTGCTTTTTCTACATAGAGTACAAGAGTGAATAGACCCTTTGTAATTCCTGGGTTTTCCTTGATCTCTGCTTCCCCTGGGGCATCTGCATCGAAGTCCTGGAAACAGAGACGTCTGGTTTAGAAAAACAAAACTATAAGCAATGTTTCCTTGTTCATGTTTTTGCAATCACTGTACCTTTTCTCTCTCCACGTAATCTCATATTTAATGATTTGTAACTTAGAGTGTCACAGTTGTCAAGGTCCTTGCTTTGTGAATCATTATAAGAATCATGGTCTGAGAAGTCTTCTGAATCGCTGCCTAAAATTCAAAAAGTAAGTTAGAAGGGTCTGAAATATGAGAAGCTTTGGCTGATGTGTTCAGGTAATTATTTGGCTTTCAGCACCATCATTTCAGAGCCTTTTTTGCCATTAATGCTACTGCAATTTGAGGAAGTACTTTTTGTCCCCAGGAGAATGGAGATTGAATTCAAGATTAGCTTTCAGCCATCTTCAAGCTCTGAATGTATTTTTCTGGTGGTGCTTATTTTCAGACCAAGATTTTTTTTTTTTTTAATGGAGTTCTCCATCTCCCTGTCCATAGTGTTATGGAAACAGTACAGCATAATAGGAATGGGATGAGATTTTGAGCAGCTCTTGTATGGCACTGCTTTAACTATTGCACCAACCAGTATAAACCATAATCCCAGTGTATTAAAAGGATATCACGAGAAAGTTTAGGACAACTGATGGACAAAAGGTAAGAAAACCTCTAAATTCAGACTTAAAACTGAATGTAGGACAGCTCATGCTATTCTCCTTTAGTTGCTGGTTACTGAAAGCTTCAGAATATTCTGCAGTGGAAAGGTAAAATTGTTTTTAAGTAGAATAACGAAGTTGAATCCAAAAACTGAAAGTGGAAGTACTCATATGAAGTGTCTCAGTTGCCAAGCTTGGAATCATCATCTAGAACATGAAATAAATGCACATCAGAAGAAAAAGCAAAATCAAAGCATTGTGTGCACATCAACAAGAGAATCTGTCATGCTCTTGCAAATGCTAGCAGTGGCAGTGTTTGGAAACTTATCTAGAAAGCTGAATTAAATTTATAGAGTAATTCAGGACAGTTCTTCTGGAGGTCATCTGGTTCTGTCCTCTCTCAGAGCACACCCAACATAAATGAAGTTGCTTAGAACCCTGTCCAGTTGAGTTCTGAATGTCTCTGACACTGGAGATGCCACAGCCTCCCTAGAACAAACTGTTCCAATGTGTGACCAAGTTAAAAATCTTGCATTCATATCTAACTGAAAATGGCCTTGCAGCCTGTCTGTTGCCTCTCAGTCTGTCACTGAGAGTGCCACAGTGAATTTGACCTACTGTTCTTTTAGTTTTCTTTTTATTCTTATAAAACTTTACATTCTTATACATATGTCTTTATTCTTTATTCCTTTTTTGTGCTCTGCTGAGCAGTAACATCTGTTACAACTACAATTTCATGTTGAGACATAAAAGGAATGTATTTCCTCACAGGATTCCCTTGCAGGTTTAAGCACAGTTCTGACCTTTGTATGCCCTCATGACTTACTCAGGTTGGTATCTGATAAGTCAGTTGGTTTTCTCTGCAGGAAGGGTGGAGATGTGCCACTTTTTCCATCCTGGATGTTTGTGTTTCTTTGAGCATAAAAACAGAATATATTAATTGTATCTTAGTATTTTTATGATGAGACTTATAAACATTTTATACTAATGATTAATTACTTCTTAATTGAGAAGAAATCAGATTTATTCATAGAGAGAACTTAATTTGTATCAGTTATCTGAAAAGGTGGTAAGCAGAAATTTAAATTAATAATTAATGGGTTGAAAAATAATGAACCCTTTACTTAAGGGACACATTCTGACAAAAGCACCCTGATGTTTCTTAGCTGTTAAAACTTAAAAAGTAGAGATCTTGATCATCCTGTATTGGACTAGTAAAGTAATGTGAAATCTTAGCTACATCCATCTGTTACCACTGATGGTGTTTTGATACAACATACATTAAATATGATTTGGTTTCTTAATAACTTTGAGCTGTTAAGGCTGTAATTTAATACCTTTAGATAATTAGAGGAGTATTTGAGATGCACCTTCTGAGAGAAAAAGAACGAGGTTCCTTGTATGAGTTATTTGATGTGTACTTTCAGCTTTGGGTGTACAGGATCACCAAGTTTATTTGGAAAATCTTCTACCCATTCATGAACAGAATGATCAGAAGATGGAAATAATATTCTTTCAGTGACAGAGAAAAAAGTGGAAGCTAGGTGAGTTTTACTAGACAACTATTAACCCTACCCTGTAAAATAATCAGACAGAATTAGGTTACTGTGACTGTGTTCTATGCTGCATGCATTCTGTTCCCAGAAGCTCTGCTTCTCTACCAGAACTTAGTTCAATTCTCTTTTTTTAACCTTAGATTGGTTAAGGGGAGACCACTTATTTTATTTTTCTAATCTCATTGAGATGTTTAACACCTATAAAATGCTTCCCAGGAGGGTGGAGTTGGTATTTAGAGTTTTCACAAGGTTTTGATCATTAATTATGTAAGGATCTGCATCCCTCCCTTTTCTTGTTCAATTAAAAATACATACAAATATTGGCAAATTATCTTTTAGTGGCACTGTACTCTGACTAGTTATTCACTTCCTGAATTTGTGTGGCTGTCATGAATTTTATAAAGAAGTATGATTTAACTCCTAGGTGAACGTGATGGAGGTGTTTTGGCTTCAGGAAATACTTTCAGACTGAGAAAGGTAGGAAGACCAGGCTAGGAGAAATTCTTGGATATGTAGTTATAGAATTCTGTTCAGTTTTTATTCTGGAAGTATTTGCATTGCATTTCAGTGATTTCAGTCATCCTAACTTTCTTATTCAGCAATTAATTTCATGTATTTTTTATAAAATCTTCAACAGCTGTTTCCAAGTTTTCACTTACATGTGAAGACAGAGATTGCACTTTTTGCCTTCTAAAGAAAGTTGATTTGTTGGTGGGATTACATCAGTTGTCTGACTTCTTTCTCCCTCATGGTTCTTGTGAAAAAATGGAGTTTCAGGACCTCTTCTCTGTGGAAAATCAGCAATGCTCGAAACTGGGGAGCTCTGTACAAAGTAACAAAGCATAGACACAGGTGCAGGTGGGCCTTGCATTGCAAGGAGTGACTCCTACCAAACAGCATCTCCTCAGGTTCTCTTACCATTTTTCTTTAAAGCCCAAGTTACCTAAAACACTGATTATGAAAGCATTTGTTGAGACTTACCTGTAGATTTGTAGAAAGCAGTAGGATTTTTTTGGGGAGGGAATATGTATGTGTATTTATGATTTGGGAGAAAATTTTACCATTCTTGGGAGTAAACTCAATTTTCTCTAGTACAATACTGTTTGTTCTTCTAGTAATTCTGCAGCTTAACATCTTGGAAAAGCAATCTTGGACAAAGTAATTTTTCCTCCCATGAAATTATATTGATTAACTGCCCAAAACAGCTTTGCAGAAGTTAAATTAGCTATACTCATATTTTCTTACTGTGAAATAAATGCTTTTGAAACTGGAACTAAGAACATTCAGTATAGTTGTGTTTTTATACTTAAGTTTCTGTTACAGTTAATTACATATCATGAAGTCAGTATTTCATTAAAAATATTTTCTTTTGAAGTAACGTGCTATCTAAAAGCATCATGCTCTTACTAGAGGAGAACATACAATCACACAATTGCACTTAGGTTCTCAAGACTTGCATCAATAAAACAGAATAAGTGTAGTCTTTAATGAAAGTCAGTTACCTCACAGAAAGACTGGGCAGATTCACAGGAGGTCGGTAATGATGACAGGCTGCCTTTGCTGCCTTCGATTTGTTCTTGAATGTCTTCAAGCAGCATGCCAAGTCTGAATATTCCTCCTTCCACCCTTCTAAATCCAATCACAACCCACAGTTACTTAAAACCCTCTAAACTGATCTTTTATGTCTTACCAAGATAACCGTAGTGGACATCGCAGTACATTTCTCATAGGAAAAGAATAAAATGTATGGAGTTGACAGAGTCCCTTTTAAGTATTTGAATTAATCAAACAGACATCCCAATTACAAGTAGGATGTATAAAGCCCAAGGTGAATTTTGGCCAAACAACTTTTAGTTTCACACATTAAGATAATATTTTCATTTCAGGAAAGCTCTAATGCATAAATGAAATAGAAGCTGTAAGACAGTCAAAGAAAATATACTGTATACTACTTAACATTTCTCTTCTAACCTCTCAGGATCAAACTCTCCAAGGTTGATAGGCTTGTCCTTGTAGTTCTGCAGCTGTAAGCTGTGGTGCTCTTCTCTAGCTTTTAAATAATTTCTTTCCAAGGCATCAAGGTATCTTTTCAGTTGATTTAATGCCTTCATCAATAAGAAATAATTCAATACAAAATGTCACGATAACTTAGCAGAAGTAGCTATCACTATGTCTTGCTATGTAAGCCAGATGTTATTTGCAGTGCTGTTGGTAAGAATTTTGGTACTTCTCTGAACTGAAACATGACTGCATATTGTATATTTACCTAATACTCTGTGCTGCTCTAGTATGTCCAAGTAAAACAATAAAAATTATTTCTGAACTGATGCCCTACATGTCAAAATGCCTAACTTACATGGCAGCTTCAGCCCTTTTATTAATAATTTTAAGTTGAATCCTTAAAAGATTTAAGAATTCATCCACCTACTGAACACCTTCATTTTTGCTTCCTAATCTCATACCTTTAGTCTGAATTGAGAAGAGTAAACATCCATTTGAGGTAAACATCAAGCATCTTGCCAGAAAATTGTAAGTCTACAGCCATTTCAAGTGCATTTCAAATAGCTCAAAATACATAAATTAATTTACCAGATATTTGTCTTGTAAAAAGAATGTTTCCTGGATCATATGCTTAGAGAAGTCTTCCACCTTCAAGACAAAATATTAGACTTGTATTATATTTAAACAAATTTGCCAAGTGAGTATGGAATTTGAGCAAGGGTGCAAAGTATACATTGAAACAGAGCTCTTACTTTCTTAGCCAGTTGCTCTGTCTGATCCTTTAGTATTTGAGACATCTTTTCTCCTAGTGTGAGTTGTGGCAGTGAATGAGAAGGATTTAGACACTGTGCTGCTGCTGTCCCTGCTAGTGCTGAGGCTGCTGTTCCAGGCTGCAGTCCTATGGAATACAAGGTAAGTTTGATCAACTGCAATTTCAGCCCAAAGGTGTAATCAAATCACATTAAATAGTCATTTGCATAGCTACTGTAATTGTATTTACTTGCTTTAAGCAAACCGTGTGTAGGTTGTACAGGGACAGGAGCACGTAATGTTGTGACATCAGGTGGTGTCCCAGTGTGTCCTGAGGAAATGGCAATGCTGGCATTTGCAAAGTCTGACTGAGGAAGTATCTGTGAAAATGAGAACCTTCATTATAGATACAATGTATAGAAGAACACTTATGGACCTGGGCAAAAAACTTTAACTCAAAGTACAAAATATTAATGAAATGTTCATTATAACAGTACCATTTCATTTTCTGAGTTGATAGTTAGATGTGTGAAGTGTCTCATTGTATAAATAGTTAAAATACTTCTGCTCTGTGTTGTGAAAATATAGAGGATTTGTATAAATGGCAAATACAATATGAAGGTGACAAAATAGTTTTAGGGGATAGTCATAGTCTTAGAGGTAAAGAAGAGTCATCTTAAAAAAGAAATGTATTTTGAGAGATTTACCTTAGGATCAAATCTCAGATGGTCAATATGATTCTGGATGTCAGCTTGCTGTGTCAGCATCTCATTTGCAGCCAGGAAATAATAAGGAAAACTATTAAAACTTGTATCTCAAGCAATTTACCAAGATGCAAATCTAGGAGTGGAATTAAGAATCTGTAAGGCTCAGTGAATGAGCTCCATGTTAGGGCATGAAATGGAGCAGCAGTTATCTAATTACTAATAAGGTTTAAAATAAATTAAGTAGAGTAAGAGAAATATTGTTGTTGAAAAAAATAATTTAGAAAGAATTGACTTGTCAATAAATACCAGTCTCAGTAGCTGAAGAGTGTTAGATGTGAAAAAAGGCAAAGATGTCTTAACATGGGCACAGTATAAAAATAGAATATTGTTCTTAAAAATGTATTTGAAGTATTTTTTGTGAATTTAAACACTTAAATATAACACTAGAAATAATTTATAGTGGATTTCCTGATGATTTGATAGGATGCTTTATTATCATAAGCAATGCTCCAGTGTTAAATACTGGAGTATTAAATAATACTCAGCCTTTAAATAATTGGTAATGACAGTTCTATATAAAGTCAGTTCCATAGAACTTTATTTGTGAAAGCATTTTTTGAGTCAAGTGCTGTACTCCCTGATACCTACAGAGTGCCTAGAGAGCTAGTCATGTTAGATTTTATGGGATACAGAATATCTTCTTAAAATAAGCCACTCTTATCCAGTATGAAGAATTTCTTCAAGCGTCCTCATTACCTGTAGCTGTCGCAGCAGTTCTGAAATACTCCTTTCTTCTTGATTCTGTACTTCAGCAGAATTGAAGTAATTCTTATTTTCCAATATGTTGTTCACAGTTACTGATTTACTTTGCAAAGTAGGAAAGGGTTTTGCTCTCTCAGTTGAAGGAACTGAGGTAATATTGTCAGGTTTTTTTAGTACTTCTGAAGCAACTTCAGAGAAGTCAGGAAGGCAATAGTGAGCTTGGCCATATTTGAGCTCACAAGGTGAAACTGTTCTCTTAAACAGGGGTCTGTCATCTTTCATATTTTGAAAGGTGTGTGTATCTCCAGTCTCATCAATTGATTGTGAATATTCTTGTCTGCACCCACACTGACCAGAAGAAAAAACAGGTTTCTTTGAAACAGATCTGTTTTCATTGAACGCGTTTCCATTTTTGTCACAAGCCTTTACTTCTTCGTGCTTTTCTAAGGGATATTCCTCAGAGCTTGTTGCCCATTGTTCATGCACTAAAGGGCCTTTGATGTGTTCTGAAGGCTCAGGTTTGCTCCCGGTGTCATCGATACTGTCAGTAAAGGACACCTCTGGTATTGTCTCACGTTCAATTAAGTGGCATGTGCTTAGTAATTCTCCCCTAGAAAAATGACGCAGAAGGACATTGGACATCCTGGAGGTAGTTACACGTTGTTTGGTCTCTGGTTTACTGGAACTACCAACAGGTAATTCCCTCTTAAAGGGAGCTTCACTTCCAGGCATTTCAATTGGAACTGCAGTTGTTCCTCTGGTGCCTCTGTGATGATTGGAGAATTCTTCAGGCTGGAGAGGAGTTTCATAATTGGCTGCTGCGTTTATGTTTTTGCTGTCTTCAGAACAGGCTAAGTTTAAAATACCAGAAATATCTTTTGTACAACTACAGGCATTCAAATTATCTGAATTATTGTTGTATTTACAGCTTGTTCCTACATATCCATCATAAACTAAGTAATCTTCCTCTTCAGTTGCATCTGTGCTACAGCCTAATGGATCAGAAAATGAATTATTCATTTGGGCTTTCATCCAGTCTGATAGTTTGCACTTTTTTGTAGTCTCCATATCCAGTTTATGTGGAATATCAATGCCATTGCTTTGCCAGTTGTGGACAGAGCTTTTATTATTGCATGGATCAAAATCTGGAATGTATGATTAATGGTTATTTTATACTCAAATATACACGACAATAATACCTAGCTATCCATATAATTAATATTTAATTATCTCCCTAATGTAGCTTTTTTAGAACAATCGTTCCGCCATGGATGCTTCCCTATTTGCACTAGGGTGAGTCTGCATTAACTGCTGTAAGAAATAAGACACGAAGGACAGAAGCATCGGGACAGCGGCCGCTGCCCGCTGCCTGTCCTTGCTCATTCATCCCGCTGTGGTGCTAAAGACAAATAACTTGCTCACAGAGCCACGAGTGGTACTAGCGTTCAACCTCAGGCTGAAGAAACCCAAACAAATCCCCCAACCCCTTTCTCTTACCACTCTAAAGCGTTTCTTTAGCTTATGCTCTAAAGAAAGATCACCACCTTTTTTCCCAATTTACTTCTCGTCCCCCTGCCTCAGATAAAATGCATTTAATTAGCAGCTCAGCATCATGAAATGCCTTGTTTCACCTTATCCGCAGTCGCTCGAGGCGGCAGAGGCGAACTGGCAGCCTCGCTTTCCTGCGAGCACCAGTGCAGCAGCGCGGCCGTGCCATTCCCGTTCGGGGCAGTGCGGGCGTGCAGCGGGGCCGGTCCGGGCGGGGCCGGTCCGGGCGGGGACGGTCCCGGGCAGTGCGGGTGTGCAGCGGGGCCGGTCCCGGGCAGTGCGGGCGTGCGGCGGGGCCGGTCCGGGCGGGGCCGGTCCCGGGCAGTGCGGGCGTGCGGCGCGGCCGGTCCGGGCGGGGCCGGTCCCGGCCGTGCCCGCGGCGGGCGCGCTCCTCCCGCGCCGGCCCCGGGCGCGCCCCCGCTCTCGCCATTGGCCCGCGCGGACGATGCGCCCGCGCCGGCCGTTGGCGGCCGCGCCCCTGGGGCCGCGCGCGCCGCGCCGATTGGCGCGTTCGAGGAGCGGCTGCGCGTGGGCGCCCACCGCCCCTCACGGCCCCTCACGGCCCCGCCGCCCGGCTCGCACAGCGCCGGCCCCTCGGAGCCCAGCTGGCCCCTCGCACCGCCGGCCCGGCACGCAGGTGAGCGGTGCGCCGGGGAGCGCTGCCTGCCGGAACGGGGGTTCCGGACGCGGCCGGGTGGGTTGGCGAATGAAGCGGCGGTGCGGCCCGCTCCGGGCAGTGCTGTGCGAGCCGGTGCCGTGCGCCGGCAGCCGCCGAGCGCCCTTGGCGAACAAAGGCAGGAGGTGCCGTGCCCGGCGCGGGTGGGTTGTTGTGTGCCGCTGTGTGCCACCGTCGCCCCGGTGTCTCTGAAGGGAGCCGGTACCAGCAGGGCTGTGCACCGGGCGGCTTTGGGCACTTGTTGTCCTAACGAGATGGATAAATAAATAAAACATAAGGGCAGGAGTGAAGCTGGCTGGTAATAGAGCCGGAACCAAAGGATCTGCAAGCATAACGCGAGGAGTGAGGTATACAGGGAACAAGCTCTAAACTCTGAGAGTTTGAGTTAGGCATTGTGTTGGGTCGTATCCAAACTCGGATTATCCCAGACCTAGTCTCATTTATCTGCTAGACTGTAGGTTTTGCTAGTGTGGTTCCTGCCCTTCTACTGCTTTTTCACTTTTCCAGTGGAGGAGCATAGTAAAATCAGAAATTGCTCTCTGTCCCTTTATTGATCTGATTGCTTAGACATAAATTTTACCCCACCTTGAAGCTGTGGTCTTTCTCCTGCTTTAGAAGCCTTTTCAGCCTAATGTGCTGTTCCTGTTAGATTCTTGCCAGTGACTGCAGGGCTTTTGTACCCTGGGTTGCCATGGTGAGCTCTGAACCATCTCAGAATTTGGAGGAACGTGCTGAGTCTTGAATCTCAAAAAGATCAGATAAGAGATGCTACTCCCTGCTTAAATTTTGTCTGGAAACTTTATACCTCTTTTAAAAGCGATAATTCTATTAGACCTGAAAAGTGCTAGCAAAAAGACCTTCTCTAAAAAAGACCTCCTAAATTCGTTGCTTATATATATTTATAGTGTGTTAAAACTAATTGGTAGGCCTGTCCAGTCATTCCTTCTTGCTAGTTTGATTAGTGGTTAGCAGCAGACTTCTTCTGGACTGTGGTTATGCATCCCTCTTCGATAGGAAGGACTTTGTACTTCCAGTAACTTCTGTATAAAGCTGGGACAAAACTTACCTGAAGCCTCATACAGCCTCGTTGGACTAGAGGAAACCTTTGTCTTCTCAGTTGCTTTATTTAGCATGCTGTTGTTTAAATGCTCTTGTAACTCTTTCAAGCATCTTAAAATTACTTAGGATTGTACATTGCTGCTACTCTTGCTGCAGAATTACTTCACAAATTTGTGGTTTGAAGGTCAGAGTAAGTTTTTAAAAGCTTTTTTTCTAAAAAGAAATGCTATTTGTCCATAGTTTTAACTACTGAACATAAGGGATTTTTTATTTTTTAGAGTTTATAATATTTTAGTTTTTCCTCATCTTCCACTTTTCAAATTTAATAGCCAACATAGTAGTACTTTTTGTCCTCCAGGTTTATTTTAGCCTTTGTGTGGTCAGTTTAACTTTCCACAACTTAGTCCTGCCCAGATCTGTAACTATAATCTTGGTTTCAGTAACTTTTAAAGTTAATGTCTTAATGAAATTGGTTTTGTTTGAGGAGTGAGTGATCATCTTAAGACTTTCTGAGGGATCAACCTGTTATTGTTATCACTGCTCCTGCAAATAAAAGCAAAGAGAGATACCAGGTACCAGAAAAACCTTAAACTTTTCTTTAGCCATTTAGTAGCAAGTCAGCTGTATGAGAGATAATATCCAAAAAGAAGAAAACCCCATTATTTTGTGGAAGACCACAATACTGGAATGCAAAATACAGGGAAGGCAGAAGTGGAAGGACTGGCAAGAGATGATGTGAAACACATACAGTGTTGAACAGATGATTAATGTCAAGTTGCCACTTGGGACTCAAATTTGGCAGTGTTAGAGGAATATGGTTGTTGTTCATATAGTAAAACTTCTTTGTATTATAAATCTTTTACTAATAGGAAGGAAAGCTTTCATTTAGCTGGGTTACAAGGAATATAAACCACATGTGATTTCTAAAGAAGGCTCTCTGAATCTATTTTATTTCTTTGTTATTTCTGTTTGCTACACTACTTTTCCTCCTGTTAGTGTACTCATAGGGGTTTTGTTCCTTGCATGCAGCACTCGGAGTCTGGACCTTATCTACTGGTTGTTGGTTTGTCAGAGAATGGGATGTGCTGTCAGTGTAATCATGCCTGTACAGAGTGGATGAACTGGCACTGGGGGCAGAATGGGCTGCAGTGCAGCAGTCACCACACTGATGGAAGGGACTGCATTGGGGAGATTTTGAATGGATTTGCAGCTGCATCCCAAGGGTTGGCATGAATATACAAAGCAATGTACAACTTGGCACCTCAACAAATACTGTTTTCCTTAAATCCCCATAGATGATGTCTATGAATATGCTGTACCTGTCTATAAGAAGCAAACAGTGTGAAGTAACAACACAATGGTCTTCTCACTGTTGTGAGCGTTCATCGTGCAGCACAGCCTTTGCAGGTTGTGGCTGTAGCCTCGTTAGAGAGGATGTTAATGGCACAGGTGATGCACCAGGCAGTGCTGCTGCCATTAACCTGTCATGGGTCACTGCAGTGGGCTAACAGAGGTTCTGTGAGAGCTGCAGCTGTTCCCTGCACGATAAAACCCTGCTGGAGTGGTAAGGATTCGTTATGCTGGATGGCTGCTTTGGCTCTGAATGAGCCCCACAGTGCCAACTAGGAGTTTTGAAACAGCATCTGTATTGCTTCACTTAAATTGCTGCTGTGTCATACTGCCAGTGATTAAGGATTGCTATTTTTAAAAAATATTAATTTGTAGTATCTTAAGACAACTTCTTCTGTTTCTTTGTAAGATGCTTGTACAGTGTTTGTCTTCTTTCTTTTATGTGCCAGGATCTCTTTTTAAGAGATTTCATAGGCCAAGAAGGAGCTAAGCTAGGTGGAATATTTTATTGGAGAGATTTGTGATCAACTTGCTCTATCAGCTGAAGTGCGAATAGCCAGCCTTTTGTGCTGAACCCTTCCCATGTGGGGTTCTTTCACTCTGGATAACATGCTCCAGTTCCCAAACTGAAGGTAGTCGAGTGTCTCGTTGCCAGGGGGAGGCCTCGTATGTGCTCATTTGCATGATGAGATTGTACCAAAGGAGCAGGGTTCAAATTTACCTTCAGAGCTTGGTAACAAAACTGTTACTGATTAATTGGGAATGATTTCAACTTCCGCTGTGAATAAAAGGATCACAAGTTACCGCTTTGTTGTGAACTGTCACTGCAGTCTGTTGTGGCATTTGTGCACTTAAAGTGTGCTTGAGTGCAAATCTCATCTCTAGTTGTGGGAGATGTTGGAAAGAAGGCAGCACAATATTTATTTTCAGTCTGTGAAGGACAATTTGTAAATAAACTTGGATCTGGTTCTGATAAAAAGAAGGAAAAAGGATAAGGAGTTCTAATACCTTCAGTGTAGCAACATGTGGAAAAATTTGACCTATATTGACTGTGATACTATTCTGCACAGTTCTTGTATCTGAAATCTTAATCTTGCTGCATGTAGAATTAGTTTTCAGTTGCCTGATTAGTTTTATGATGGGGTTATTAGTTATATTTTACTGGCACTTCATGTTGTCCTTTTTTATTTTATTGTAGTGTGGGATTCCCCTAATTCAGGATTTAAATAGATGGCTTACATTAACTATCTACAGGAGTGTCTGTGTGATAAAAATACTTGTGGTTACTTGTGTTAGCTACACGGGGTTCTTTAACCTGCACACTGGACAGTAATTGTGTACACTAGGTAGCAAGTTGTTTTCCAGTCAAGTACTGGTTCTCTTAGAAAAAGAAGGGGAAAGGGAATAAGCAGGATAATAATAGGAATAAGCAGGATATACAGAGTTTGAAGGCGTGGCATGTTGGCGACCTTTAGCATTACTTAAAGCCCCAAACACTCCATTCAGATAGGTACTGTACAAACAGGAAAAATCCTCCTCCTAATCTACAGAATAGGTGGAAAGTACACGCAGGAAATGCCAGAGGGCAGGTGGAAATGCTCCCGGGCTTGTGTTTGCCTTTGAGACAGTGCTGTGTGAGCCAGGGCGTCCGTCAGTTGTGCCAGAGGTGGAGTGCAGGGGCAGCCAGAGGAGTTAACCTGTGAAATGGAGGAGATGAACCTTCTCTCACCTGTATTAGAACCTACCATGGGCAGGATCCATTGGGTTTAGGCAGCCAGTGAAATAAAGAAAACCCCAAACAAAAATGTGTACAAATAGAATGATAAATTATCATTACCATGTCTGTCATAATGCAGAGCCACACTAGCAGTTAGGTAATGGATGTTGGACTATGTTCCTCTAGCTGTCAAATATGGATTTCATTTCCAGCTGTGGATGTGCTGAGAACTTCACTTCATTGTGAACAAAATTTGTCTCAGAAACGCTTGATGCCTCTCATTCTTGGGGGGGTTGTTTGTCTTTTTTAAAATTAATTTTAAGTCTTGAGATGAGTATCTCATTATTAGGACATTTTAAAAGGTTTTTTTAAAATACAGATAGAGCTAAATAAACTAGTATGATTTATATCCTGTAAAGTAGTTTTTGAGTTTTATGCAGTATTTTCCTTACCTTGTTTCATATAGTTATTAATATTTTCAATAAAACTATTTTGTGTACCTACTTGAGACTCTTTGGGACTGTTCTGGGGATACTTGTGCTCCTTTGTCACTGGGGGGTTTCTCTTCCTGCAGTCATATTGATGACTAAATTAGAGTAGATTGATGAGTAAATTAAAGTAATTGGATAGAAACCCTTTTCTAGATTTGAGTTTGTGTACAGTGCTAGAAAGAAATTTGGGAGAGGAATGAAGAAAAGAATCAGATTACTCAGGAGTTTGTGACACACAATGATAGTATTTGTGTAACTACTTATTTAGCAATTATTTTTATTTTTTTGAGGAGAGTTGTCATGAGTATCCTAACTTCTCTTATTGCTATTTTTCTGGTCTTTTGTCACCTCTTGTGCTTCTGTTGACCATCTGGAAAGGCTGCTGGTTACTGGTCATTAAGTCTTGGGCATTAAGTGGCTAAAAAGGGAGATGGAATAATTTTAGAGATAACGGAGTCAAGTTTCCCTCCCTCTCTCACTCTAGTAATTCTTTTCTTTTGATTCACAAAAGGCAGCTAGCCCTGCATCTGTCAGTTGTGGTTACAAAATGCCTGTCTAGCTGAATGCTCTCAGTTTGGTGATTCTCTCTCTAGCAAGGAGAGGATGGTTTCCTATATAAAAGATAGCTCTGTGCATGTCACTTGGGAAAGGAGAGGAACCCTCATATTCCATTTTCCATTAGATGTTATAAGTGAAATTCCAGGCCTGTGGAGCAGTGGGTTGATAGGATTACAGGCAACATCACCTCTGGGCCAAAGGAGTGCAATACCCACCCCTTCCAGCCATGTCAGGCTCTCTGCAATATTCAGCAGTGTGTTTTACATTTGTGTGGGCCCGTATTTATAAGTCAGCATGGTAAATATAGGGTGAGTGGAGGAGGAAGTATGTGAACAAAGAACACGAGACAGTGGTTTAATTTATTTGCAGCTTGTCTGATGAGCCTGGTGGCATAGGATGTTTAGGTGGGGTCTTTGCCAGGCTCTGTGGTGATACAGGCTCTGCAGCACGAGCTCTGTCACTCACACCTGGGAGGAGCAGGTGTTTATGAACTTCAGCTTTCCTCCTGTGTCCATTTAATGTGTGATGTGAGCTGCAGAGTGGCTTGCGTGCTGGTAAGCCAGTCTTATGAAAGAATCCCTGTGGTTTATTCTGGGGTTTTCTGCTCAACAGAGAAATCCATCAGGAGACAAAGGTAGCATTTCAGAGCAGGTATTGCTCCACATCATCATGATCCTGAATAAAACCTCAAATTCACCTCATCAGGTAAGGCAGTTTCTATGTGCACTCAGCTCATCAGCTGTTGAGCAGCTGTCAAAAGTGGTGCAGAGAGGAGTTTAAAATTAAGCTGCCAAGAATAACCACAGTGGCCTTGGTACATACAGTTGTTTCTTGTATTTGCATGATCCACTCTCATGACTAGTCACTTGTACTGTGCTCAGAGTTTGGAAATATTACCTTTTCCCCAGCATGGCACACATTTACTTAAAGGCTCATTTACAGGGGAATATGTATTACTGCAGAAATGCTAATGATGATGCTGTTCACTATGTAAACACAAAATTACACTTGATGTGAAATTTTAAGGGTTTTTTGGTGGCTTATTTTAGGCTTATTCATTAATTCAGGTAAATTTTTAACCTATCCTCAAACAGCATTGAAGACTGAAATAGAGAATGCCTTACTTCAGCGTTCCTTGTGCTATTTGTATTTATATGCTCTTTTATAGGTCTGAAGCCAAGCTAATCTCTGTGTTTCAGTAATCAGGTTGTTGTATATTTTTATTGTCTAGTCTGGTTCTTCATTCACAGGGTATGCAAAGCTCTGTTTTGTTTTTAGATGATCCAGTTCAAGCTTCTTGCTGTTTTTTCTTTTTTTTTCTCTCCTACCCATTCTGTAGCAGCTTTCTGAAAGGAAATTCAGACTTAGTTCACCATTGGGAAATTTGTCTTGATCCTGAAACAAGAAGTCTCTGTCACTGGTTTTTCTCAGGAAATGCAATTTGTGCAGTAGATCTGCCTCTATCTGTCCTTCCCTCCAGTAGCTTTTGAACCTCTGTCGGTGATGACTTCATTTGGCAGATGCTCCTTTGGCACAGATTTGTGCGGAGTAGCAGATGGGGAGAGAAGGCCTGACTTGATCCTCTCCTTTAGGGAAAGGCAGGAGGAACGGAACTGTCTGATATTCCAGCAGCCCCCAAGTGACCGCTCAGGGGCTCTCAGCTGTGCTCCGTGTGACTGCATCAGCAAAGCAATGCTTTTGATCATCTGACAAATTCCAAAAAAGAACGTGTGGGTTGAGAAGAGGAGCGAAGGAAGCTGCTTAAAATATACCATTTTGAGGTGATAAAGGAGAATAAAACCATCTTGTCCAACTGTGTTGTGATTATTAGTTCTGTGTACTGCAAATGAATCACACCATTGGCTTTCTGTTGCTTGCTGATGATTTTTCACCTGTGCAGAAATATGGTTTTCTGTCAAAAGTTTAAATGGAGAAAATCTATTGTAGACATTCAGTAACTAAGACTTGCAAACTGATTCAACTCATTGTCTACCATTGAGATAAAATTTGCAGTATGTAATGGAATCACTGGTGAAATGGAAAATGCTTTAAAAGGTGAAACACCTGTCTGGAAGCTGTGATAGCTAAAACTTCTAGCTTGCATACAGGCTTTGGGGAAAGAAATAGCAGCTATTGTTTTATGACTGTCAGGAATTTGAAACATACTGATTAGAATTAAAGATGGGGGCCTTGGTTTCATCTGTCATTTTTCTTGAGAGAGGGTGAGCCTTATTCCAATCTTAGCATTTGTATCACTGATTCAGTGCAGGGATGTTAATGGAAGGTTGAGATGTACTTTCATCATGGAAACCCCATCTGTATTTATATAACTTCTATATAAATCTGTGATTTAATAATTCATGAAAAGTGACTTTCTGACAGCAACAAGTACATTTTTTTAGAAAGAATTTTGAATTCAGGCAAATATACCTTTTTATTGATGGTTGAATTGAAAATCCTGTAGCTGTTTACAGCCAGGGTGGGTAATCCCTACCTGTGGCTCACCATTTTTTCTAATAAAGAATTGATACAGTGCACGTTTTCTCTGTTGTGGGTTATGAAGTGGCTGCCACATTTGACTGCCCAACCTCTGCCTTGCTTCATTTGATTTGGGGGTGGTGAGGCTGATGTCCGTTTCTGTTTTGGTATCAAACTGTGTAATTAGTAACACCAATTTAATTTTTCTCTTCTGAAGGAGACCCAATCTTTTCTCTGTGGGGTTTTTGCTGTTAGTTTGAAATTACAGAAACCTGTAGGACTTCCTGTATTTGGTAGAATTGTGCATTTTAAGGTTGTGTATACAGCTTCAGTTTTCTATTTATGCTTTTCTGAAAGGCAGCTCTCTAACATGGACAGAAGTTTTATGTTGCTCTGAGGTGTGGAGAGAATAAATTTAAAGCAACTTGATTGCATTAATACAGGGTTTTTTTTCATAGTAAGCCCCAAGTGCTATTTTCAAGCTACATAAAATTTTAATTAAAAATGCAAGTTTAGGAGAAGGCCTGTTTCACTGTTAGTTATGCTGGTAACTCCTTAGGCGCTTCTGCTGGAGCCCTGTGTCCCTTGAGCAATCCCACGGTGATACCGCTCGGGCAGGGCTCAGTTACAGAGGTGCTCTCGGTGGTTGCGGTGCAGCCGCTGGAAGAGCGAGGCTTTGTTTGTTGTGCTGCATCCTCCCAAGGCTGGTTACACCTGAGAGAGGCTGTCCGTGCAAGCCCTGGACTGCCGCCCCCTGCGTTTTGCATTCCCCACTCTAATGGATGGGGCTTATTTGGTTACTGATGACACGCTGGCACGGCTGAGGGCGTAATTGACATCCGAGTGACTTACGCGGGAAGAAGCCGGGGATGCAGAGCAGAGCAGTAATTTTGGTTGGATCTGTGATGATGATGTGTTGGCCAATGTGGGTGTGTACGTATCATCCTCCTAAGACTAGGAATGTGCTGTATGGCCAGTAAGGAGGGAAGAAAACAGCTCTTGGAAGATTGTGGCATCAGACAATGAGGACAGACGTGTAGCTCCGATACACTGAAGCTATAAACACCTGATGTAAAATGTACTGCTAAAAAACCTGGTATTTAAATAAACAGGCATTATGTTCTGACATACTTTTAAGTATAACTATTTTTTTAAAAATTAAAATTGCCTGTTTATTTTTAAAAAGGCTTTTAAAATTATTCAGTTAATTATCATTACAGTATAAATATACAAACAATTTACTACAGTCATCATTTTGTGATCTGTGGAAGTTGCCAGAGTACACACTTTTTACTTTGTGGTGTGTCCCTCTTTGGAGGAGAAGTTCCAAATCCCTTGGATTTGCTGAGCAGCAGCAGTGCTGGAGGGTTCTGTGGACTGGGCCCTTGGCCTGTTTGAGTTAGCTGAGCTGAGGCTGGACAGACTCCCGCAGAGTGAATACCTGGGACACAGCCTGCCCCGTGTGTGGGTTGCAGTGCTACTGGAACCTGTGGGTGTCACGCCTCATAATTGCAAAAATACACCCACACCCACTTGTTGATGCCAAATAATTCTAGTGATGAGCATGGAAGGGCAAAATAGTTGTTTAATTGGAAGAATGTGGGTAGTCTGTTTGAGGGCTGCAGTCCGGGTAGAGTAGGATGGGAAGCATGAATCTTCACAGCTGGGACTTGATAAAACTAAAGAGAGGAAAAGGCAGGAGTTAGACTGACAATTAAATATACAGGTTTACATCGTCTTCTGAGGACAGCTCTGAATCTGAGCTCTCATCCTGTCTTTTTGACACCTCTGAAGTCTCTTGATGAAATATGCATTTGTGAATTACACAAGTCTGTTTACTTGCAAAGGAAGGTAATATTAGTACTGAGGCATAAATATGTCACTGTCTCTACTAAAAATATATTTTAAAGTGGGTAAACTTTTGATTACAGGTTTTCTTTTCTGTTAATTTTTCCCAGCCAGCCTAAACATGTCCAATATTTACATGCTGGCTTCTGCAGTCCCTTTGAAGCAGAGTTTAGAGCTCACATTGCTGTGCTGCAAATTTTTTGAATAGGAAGCCAGTGTTAACACCCCTTGCCCTCCAAACTCCAATACTCCTCCCTTTTCTTTTGGGAGCAATGAGGAGAAAAGTGAACATAGAGCTCAAACCTTTGAGCTTAAATGTGCTGTGCTTACAGTATTCCAGGTGGGACAATCTCCAGAATGGAGGCTCTCCAGATGGGACTGCTGTGGGCCTTCAGCTCATGATCAGGGTTTCAGTGGTAGTGTTTACATGTAAAGCACTTTGTGATCTGTTCCATATTAGGCCGTTCATTCTGTAGCTTTCATCCTTAAAGGTTTTTGACTGGAACTTCATGAGGCCAGAAAATACTAACAAGGGTAAATTCTTCAGAGTCTCCAAGAGAGGAGAGTGTTGATTTTTGTTAAACCTTTTTGGCTTTCTCACTTGCCTACAGGAATTGCCGTGTCTGTGTAGAAGGCTTTGGCTGTGCCTTTAAGTTCTTGAATGACGTTTCCTGCTTGGTAGGAGCAGTGTTATGCTTTTACATCAGCTGCAAATGCTGATGAGTTATTAAGTATGAGACTTCAAGCCAAGCATCTTGTGTTCCCTTTGCAGAACTGCGGCTGAAGGAGCTTAAAGGGCCACAGATGAAAGAAAGAACATGAACATTTCTGAAGGTGTGAGATGTGTCTGGCAGTGACCTCCTTACCTCAGTAATAAAGAAGAGTTTTTCTACAGGAACTTATGGTATCTTTACTCCAGCTTCTTAATATACTAACTGGAACGGTGCTCTGACAATTCTTCATAATTAAGCACTTACCCTACCACAGAACTGTATTTCTTCCTCTACTGATAATGTAACTCAATGGCGGAAAATAATGTTTTGATAAGCATGCGTGAGGATCACTCCTTTCACGTGCGATACAGGTAAGACTCTGGTCATTTTGCTGTGAATGAATAAGTGCTGTTAATAATAGAAAGCTAAACAAGTTGCAGCAAATAGCTTGATATCTCTGCTAGTAGTGTTACTGAAATTTAAAATTAAACCCTTTTTTTTTTCTTGATTTTTGAATGATGAAAATTCACTTTTGCTATGTAGCAGATTATATTGGTATGATTGTATGGTATTGGAACTTGTATGGTAGCAGAATAGTACATATTGTCTGTATTTCTTTGTATTTGGGGTAGAATGATATCAAGTATGGTGCCTGCAGGATAACAGCTGCTCCCTCTTTTGGGCTGCCTGTGCAAATTGCTGAGTTTTGTCTGATAGAGTTCTCTGTACTTGGCCCATTACTGTTTTGATAAAAGACGAGGTATTTTCCTTGCTTTAAAGAAAGAGGTTTGATTGATATATGCAAACTGCCTTGATGCCTTGCACTCAAAAGTACTGTTCTTGCAAGTGAAGAGGAGATGGGATTTCCCTTGAGAGCTTTTATCATTTTCCTTCTGAAACCCCTCTACAGACATGGGACAATGTGTCAGCATTTCAGACTCGCTCTGTTGGAGCTGAACTACAGGAGCATTGTGTACAGCATGGTGTTTGGAAGGGTAAATCTTGCAGTTCATTCAGTAGGAAGAGACACTGGAAGACTGAAACGATTGTTTAAAAAGAAATAAAAAATGTGGTTCTTGTGTACTGCCCCCACCCCTACCCTGGTCATCCTTTCTTTGGAGGCCTTTTCCTCGCTAGCTAACAGCAATAAGGCAGTACCCGTATTTGTAAGACAGCACATGCTATGGCTTAAAATTAATTCTTTAACATTCTGACAATGTTAGATTTCTGTTGGAGTGGTCTTCTCTTCCACTTCATAGAACAGAAGTTCTTCATTTCATACAAGTCCAGTGTCCTGGTTAGCAGGCCAGCTGGAGAAGATTTTTCATGGTCAGTAAGGAGAAAAATCAGCAAATAAGCTGTAATTTACTGTTTTCTCTCTTTATTTTGCTGAGATCTTTATCCTGTGGCTTTGACCCCAAGTGTGTGAGCATGGTAGCTCTGTGCTGTTTCCTGGAGGGTCCAACTTCCCACCATTCCCCCACCACATTTCCCCACACTGGTGCTGATGCTCTCGGAACTCCAGACAATTGCAGAACGTCCTTCGTCACTGTTTAATAAAAGCAGGAGCTGCTCAGGGTACTATTAGATAAGTAAATGGATGAAAAATGAAAATGTCATGGCCAATTGACTGGTTTAAACTGACAAGCTAAAAAAAACTTTTAAAAATTTGGCAAGCACAGTCAGTGCACAATGTCTTACTGCTCTGTGCTGTATTTCAGTACAGGTTTGAATGAGACTGATTAAAAATGTCAACAATAACAATATTCTTGACCTTATTAAACTTTTCTGCAAGAACTATAATCTGATTCACATTTAAAAAACATGATGGCAAGATACTTTTAATTTAAAAATATATTAAACTTCCCTAAGACTTTGAGAAACTGTGGATTAATTCAATATATTGACCTGGAATTTTATGATGATTTTGACAGCTATAATTTGGAAATTCTTTATTTTGTTGGGAGTTTAAAATTTAGTGCAGAAAATAAAAGGTCATAAATTATTGGGGAGGGAGTTAGCAGTTTTAAAAAAAATTACCTGCAAGTATTATCCTAGGCTTGCTTGGCTGTGGCTGCTTTTTCCTTCCTCCTGGTGTTCCATTAGAACTGATTTTAAAGAAGTTGGGGCCCACTCCCAGGAAAGGCTTTACTATGGGTCTGTTTCTAGCTGTGCAAGTGTTTCTTTCTCCCCACAGTAGTTGATCAGTGTCACTTCAGCAGTTATAAAAATGCTTATACTGGTGGGAGGAGATTTTTGTTGTTGTTGTTTAGTGTCTAAAAACAAAATGCTAATGTTACTTGATTTGTATGAATAAATGATCTGTAGGGTGAGTATTTATAGAACTTGCTTCTGTTGGCCTGCTAAATTCATACACCATAAACTTGTAACTGCTTTTATCTTGACTGGAGCACAAGAACACAGAATTCAGGTGAGTGGTTTCTTTGTGTGTGAGTTGTTTCTAACCTCACCATCGAGTGCAGTCTGAGGGAAGCAGTGCTGCAGTGGAGCTGTGGGGGAGCTGTTGGCAGTGGTCACTTTGCTCAGGTGGAGGAGCCAAGGAATGGTGTGTCAGCTTCATTACACCACTCTGTGGCATTAGTGGTGCTGTGCATCTGAACTACAGACATGGCATGGGACTTGCTTTTTCTCCTGTGTGTCATCTGTACCAACACGTTTCATGGCAAAATCATGACAGTCATGTTCCCCCTCAAATGCAAAAAGTCCTCTTAGTGGGAATGGAACTGAGTAAAACTAAATTGTGTTTAGAGATTGTAGTAATCAGTGAGTCTTACAGCCTTCTTTTTCTGCCTTAATTCTTACCACTTTTCTTGTCCTTATTGTCAGATGAGAACAGCTGAAGGGAAAGAGACAAAAAGAAGGAGGCAATATGCTTAAGGTTTATATTCTTAGAAAAAATGAAGGCTTAAAATAGCTTGTGAAAAAGGTCAGAAAGAACGGGGCGTGGAGGAGCGGTGTAGAGAAGAAGAAAAGAAAAAGAACTGGGGAGCCAGGCAGGAGGAAAAGCTTTGAGGGCCTGATAGGATGAGGTAGTTTTACAAATGAGAAATTACTCAGGAGATGCCAGGCAGCTACAGACAGTGTAACAAAATGAAGCCCTGTGTGAGCATTTCCAAGTAATATCTGAGAGAACGGTATCCTGTTCAGCAGGAAAGGAATTGCATTAGAAGTGCACAGATGAATGGGGCTTGTTCTCCTCTCTGCAGATTCAATGTATCTCTTGTTTGGCCACTGGGTGTTGAGTAAATAATTGAATTCAGCACAGAGAACAGAGAAAGTAATGTCATATTCTCCTTGTAACTATTTAATGACTTCCTAAAATATTGATAACCTGGCCCTGTCTATTCTGCCTAAGTGCTATTTAACCATTGGTAGTGACAGGTGGAAAACACATATGTAAATCCAAAAAAAAACCACCACAAAAAAAAAGTGTTAATTTGCATAAGAGTCCTTTAAGTAGCAGAGGGGAGGAAAAAACAACTACTAACCAAACCTCATCTGAATCCAGTTTTGGTACTTGATGGAAAAGCATAGGAAACTTTTAAAATAACTGAGTGATTTCATAGCTCTTATATAACCTGAATAAAATATTAATACTGAGTGCAGGCAACTGTGAAAATAAATATTTCATTTTCTCAGTTCTATTTTGCTATAGCTTATTTAGATTTTGAAATGGTAGGTCAGAAAGAATGGATCCAGATGGAATTAAAGCTTTAATTTTCTGTACAGATTCTAGCAACCTGTTAACACATTCTCTCTAGAGTTTAGTGATTTTTGCATTTTTTTTATTCAAACAATTATTAATTCACATTTTCATACACTTCCTGTAATTCTGGTTGAATTTAAACACTTTGTAGTAACAGCTGATTTTCATCAGTCTGAGTATAAGCCATTTGCTTCTTATTTGTGTTCTGTAGAAAGATCCCACATATTTCATTTTTATAAGTTCTACTAAATCTAGAGTTGCAAAGTCAAATAATCATTTCAAATTTCTTGATGAAATGGTAATGCTGCCTTGGCATTTGGCATTTTTTGGAGTAGTGTGAAATGAGTGCAGTCTCTTAGGGGAGCTACATACTGCAGCACTCTCTGATATTGCTCTTGTACCTTTTTTAACTGCCTTCTCTTCACTGGTTATGTGGCTGATGCATCACAGTTAAAAATATTTATATCTATTTGAATGGAATAAATTCACTTACGGAAGCAAAGTCCAGCGTAGCATTTTCACTGTTACGTCACACACACATTTTGCTGAAAGTTCTGCTCTTTTTAGCCATTCAAGCTAAAAATCCAGAGTGTGGCTGTGTAATGGTGCAAATCTCTGCTCTGAGAAGCACCATATTTTCTAGCTGTCACTCTAATTGGACATGTCAGTTAACATGAGGTGCCCGGAGAGAACCTCTTTGGATAGGATTAAGATTACCCAATGAGGTGTTTTAAGTCTTAAACCTTCAGTTGCTGATGTTGTAATCATTTCTGCCTTGCACTTAATTGTATTTAATCATTTCTGCCTTCTTCTGTCTTAACATTCGACACGTGCACAATGTCATGAGAGCCAGGTGGTGTCTTGTAGCTAATAGGAATGCTTTAACTTCTCTGAGGAGAGTGTCCAACCTAAGAAATGCTGCATGTGTTATGGATATCCATCCTGAGAAGTTGGGCTTGGCAGGAACCTCGTGCTGGAGTTATCTTTTGCTGTCAGCACCTTTAGCAACTCCCAGGCAGACCGTGCTTTCGGTTTCACAAGTTAAACATGTCGGTCATCTCGATGTGCTTAAGCTGTGGCATGTCCAAGACCAGCAGGTATGGTCGTATTTTGTGTTTTGTACTGTGCTTGTGATCCCAATTCTTCTAGTCCTTTTGGAAGCCATTAGATTGTTAAAAAATATTTCCTTCCTGTTCAGATTTGAGTAGAGGTTTGTATAATCAATTTCTTTCCAGTTTAAGAAAATAAAGAAATGTAAATATTGCAGGTACGTTAAAAACTTCATAACTGCATCAAGTCAAAACAGGAGGTGTCATTTGGTGTTTCCACTAAAATAACTTCTGCAAAAGCCAGCATTTGACTGTCCACTTTTTGGCAATATTAGCACATACTTTTTCAACAGTTACAGAATGTGTCTTACAGGGTTTTCATTTTGAAGAAAATATTTTAAAGACCCCAAAATGCTGACTTTTTTGCAAGCTTTTTAAAATGCATGTATCCCAAAAAAGCTGGAGAACCGTATTGCTTCAAGATTGAGACCTGGAGCTGTTGTCTTTCTCATCTTCCTCTCCCCTGCCTCCCTCACATCTCAGAACTGGAAAGTAGGAAACGTATGGATAAAATTCTTAACACTTACTGAAATATTACATTTTGTATGCCTGAACTCACAGGGGCAAAAATGCAAATGAATGGGTCTTGCCACTGCAGTTTTCTATCAGCTTCTTTGTTCATGTTTAAAATGTAATATTCTACAAATTCATTCATGACTGCAGTATTTTGTACCTGTATAATTGCACAATTACTTGTTCAGAATAATAGAAACTATTCCAGTGGGTTCTGGAATAATGGTGTATCAGTGAAGTAACTTGAATTGACATACATTTTGTCATTAATTAAATCCAGATATTTTTTCTTACACTGAGAATTTTCATAGCATTGCTAGTACAAGAAATGAAGTGCCAAGGAGTGTTGAATTATACAGGAAGCAACTTAGGGAAAATTAGTCAGTCTTTGATACACAGAATATTCTAATTTAATTTTTTTCCTGTGAATCATTTTGCAAGTTACTATGGCATCACCCTAAAAATGTGAAGTGCTTGCATTTGTCAGAGTTGGTATTTGTCAGCAATAGCTTGATTTCTAGGTAATTTTTCTGAAATTATCTAGATGGTGAAAACTGGTTTTGAATCCTTCAGGTGCTGCCTATGGACAAAGCAGAGTTTGTTTTCCTCTCTGAGACCAAAAAAAATAAGCAATTGTAGCTGTTTGTTCAGATGTTACTTTGCTCATCACTGTTGAAGTTGTAATTTCCCTTTCAGCCTTAGTGTCTGTGATACTCCAAAGCAAAGCTCACTGGTTGTGGTGTGGTGCCGATTCCCCCTCCTAAGCAAGCAGAGGCCCTCTGAGTAAAATAGCCCTGTTCAAGCTGGGTGCTGGGCAGGCTGTGGCACTGGGAGTGACTGGTGGCTTCTCTGTGCAGGATGGAGGCCTCCTGCCTGGAGCTGGCTCTGGAAGGCGAGCGCCTGTGCAAGGCAGGAGATTGCCGGGCCGGAGTGTCTTTCTTTGAAGCTGCTGTTCAGGTTGGAACCGAAGATTTACGGACCCTGAGCGCCATTTACAGCCAGCTGGGCAATGCCTATTTCTACCTGCATGAATATGCAAAGGCCTTGGAATACCATCACCACGATTTGACTCTTGCAAGGTAATCGCTCTCCGTGTCATCCCACTCTGGCAGATTCCAGCAGCTGACTGTCCACTGTGCTGCCAGACCCTGCTGTTAATACTGCCTAATGAGTGAGTGTGGCAGAGGGCTGGGGGCCTGGCAGGTCACTTGGGTGCCTCTAACATGGCAGCTAATACTTGCTCTAGCACCATAATCCTGGAACTGACAGAGGCCTCACCAGGTTTCTGCATAATGAAGTGGCTGCTTTAAATCCACCCTTTCTTTACTGTTTCATGTTTCTAAAACTCAGTGTTTCTAGTTCTCTGTATTGCTAAGCTGCTCTCTTGTTTACTACAGAAACTCCTGAATGTTTGTGTACTCCTAATGTAATGCTGTGAAATCTAAACCCCTATCCCTTTCCTATGCTATGTATCTTTTACTGATTTGTATAGATTCAGTAAAAGGCACAGGCATATAATGTACTTAACCTCAATTTAGGCACAGATGTGTTCTTCCCCCGCCTTACCCTGGTCCTGTGCAGGGACTTTGGGGCATTTGTTTTGTTGTGTTATCCCCCAGGTATGACAATCTGAATGGTTCAGTGGCAGTCTCTTGCCTTAGTCTCATTTAGAATCTAGAAATGAAGTAGTGCCTTGAGCCACAGAGGAGACTGTAAGTGTTAAACCTCACAGTTAAGTATCTTGTGGAGTAAAAGGAGACTTCTACTTAAAAGGAGATGGTCAAGCAAAACACAAATGCAGTTAAACTCTCTTTCTAATGCTGCTATTGTCTTTTTAAATCACCTTTAAGAATTTTCTCTCTATTCTCTTCCTAAAAAATATGAATTTTTAAGAAAATGTTAAGCAGATGATCAATACCATGAATGCCAGCAGTTGGCCTGACAGAACGAGATGTCTGTAACCACAGACTGAACAATGTTTGAGTGCATTTCAGATATAAAATGAACTGAATGCATACACATTTATATGGTTGTGGTCTCTGTTCATAAATTCATGTAATTCTCTACCATACACTGACCATCTGCTTGGTTTAAATTATACACTGTTTTCTGGGTATTCATTTCTGCAATTTCAGGACAATTGGAGATCTACTGGGAGAAGCTAAAGCTAGTGGGAATCTGGGCAACACCTTAAAGGTACTTGGGAATTTTGAAGAAGCTATTGTTTGCTGTCAGAGACATCTGGATATTTCCAGAGAACTTAATGATAAGGTAAGAACTGAGCAGGAATCTGGATATAAAGTGCCAACACACATTCCTGAACTCTGTGGTACTAGTAAGGAGTGTTCACCTTTCAGAGGGATATAGTGAATGTTCAATTATTTATTCTAGGCAGTAAGGATCTATTAGTTGGAATATAGTTGTTTGTACCTGGAAGACTACAGGTCCAGGTTAAATATTACCCTATTTTGTGGTGGTTTTGTTTTTAATTTTTAATGGTAATTGACCTCAAGAATGTATCTTGCTCTTCAAAAAGGAGTAGTATGCAAAACAATTGGAATGAGGGATATGACTGGGTAGGTGATAACATGTTCACAATGGGAAGAGTGTATTGACAAGTAGTTAAGGAACTTTTTTCCCATCTGAGGACTGTACAAATAGTTGTTGTGACAGAAGACTTTGAAGTGAAATTTTAATGCCTTCTTTTACTTCTGGTTCAGGTTGGAGAAGCAAGAGCACTGTATAATCTGGGAAACGTGTATCACTCTAAAGGGAAAAATGTAGCTAATGCTGGAACTCATGATCCAGGGGAACTTCCAGATGATGTGAAGAACGCTTTACAAAAAGCTGCCAAGTATTATGAGTAAGTAGTGGCTTCCCATGTTGGGGGCTGGGAGGATGTGAGCGTGTAGTTCATCAGAATGTGGGAGATTGGCAGTGCCAGGAGGTAAACTGGAATGCTCCTCTGAGGCACCTGTCAGTTTGGTCTTCTCAGCAGGACAGTGCCCTGGTTTTTATCATGCCCTCACTGGTACTGTACCTGAGAACCCTTAGTGAGGAACCAGCAGAACTCTTCAAACCAGGCTGAGACAAGAGCACCTTGTTATACCTGTGTGTGTAACTGGAGGGGAGCAAACTGGCTCGAGTAAGAATGCAGTGGAGTTTGGTCTCTCACAGGAAATATTTCCTACTCAGGTCTATGGTGATTTAAAGACCATTAACATAGGCCAAAGTAGAATACCTCTGCCTTTTCCTTTATATATTTTTTTTTACATTATAATTTAAATGACTGACAAAAATCATAAACCTTTTAAAAATCACTCTTCTCCTTCTCACTTTCCCCCAAAACAGGGAAAACCTGTCAATAGTAACAGAGCTGGGTGACAGAGCAGCACAAGGGCGTGCCTTTGGAAATCTGGGGAACACACACTATCTTCTGGGCAACTTCAGGAGTGCAGTTTTAGCCCATGAACAGGTACAACAACAGCTACCAATGAATTCTGGTCTAGCAGTATCAGGTTGCTCCTGACCTTTAGTACCTGTGTTGTGTTGGATCGTGTTGCAAGCTTTTAAAGGAAGGTTTTATATCTTAATTGCACAAACTTCAAGTTTGGCTGTTCTTATCAAGCATTGACAACCTAAAGAATGCTATTTTTCCATGCATTTCTGCATGCAAATGTATGTTACAAAGTATAAAGTGCAGTAACTAACACAGTTATTTCACATTCTTAAGCGTCTCCTAATTGCAAAAGAATTTGGTGATAGATCAGCAGAAAGAAGAGCATACAGCAACCTTGGAAATGCCTACATATTCCTGGGGGAATTCGAAACTGCTGCTGAATACTACAGGTGAGTGACTGCTGATAAATACCACTTATACCTCTTGTACAGTCTGCTCCTGTTGTGTCTGATACTGTAGCTCTCTGTGGAACAGCCATCTCTTCTACATGTACTTTGGAAAAATTTCCATTTCTTTACCAAAGAAATTTTTCCTTTGTTTAACTATTCTGGTTCTTTTAAGGGAGGGGCAGTGTTAATGCTTTTATTTTAATCTTATGCTACTTTAAACAGATTCTTTATATATATATATTTAAATATCCACTTTAAATAGATTCTCTGCAGTACTGTAGACAGACATGTTTCCACTGAAGCAGGCATTACTGTCTCAGCTCTGGGTGAGTTCTGAGTGATGTGAGCAGCTTTCCCACCCTGCGATGGGTGCCTGCCTCAGGTGTGCTCACCAGCTGAGAGAGCTGGTGCACAGCAACACCAATTTACATCTTTAGTCCGCATTTTCAAGCCAGACTTGTCTTGATCTCTGCACCACTAAGCTGCTGTACCTGGGATAGTAAAAGCTTGGCAAAGATACAATATAGGTGTTATTAGCATCTGACTGGGATTACTTAGGGAAAAAAGCCTCAGTACTGAGCTTTTTGAGCACTCAAATTCTTGCTCAGCAGGGCTAGGCTGGCTTGGTGAGTATAGACCTGTCCTGTTCATGCTGATGGAAAGTAAGTATTGTAACACTGGTATTAAACAGTGCAAACTATCAGGGAAATTCCTACAAATTATTAATGAAGCAGTAAATTCAAAGATGCTGTTTGAAAAATCAGCCTCTCTGTAATAAAGCAGGTGGAAGTAGGTTGCAGTGGAGGGGAGTGGAAGACTTTACTACTGTGAGACTGTAAGAGTTTACAAGACAGTAATTTATTAGCTGATAATTTGCTAGCCTGCTGCCCTAATTTGTTTGAGTTGTATAACTGATTTTCAGTTGTGCATGTGCTCTTGTGAAAGCTTTTCCTTGCAGTGGTTTCTGAGGTTTCTGTCCCTCTGTTGCAGGAGGACGCTGCAGCTGGCTCGGCAGCTGAAGGACAGAGCTGTGGAGGCGCAGGCCTGCTACAGCCTGGGGAACACCTACACTCTGCTCCAGGACTATGAGAGAGCCATTGATTATCACCTCAAACACCTTGTGATTGCTCAGGAACTGCATGACAAGTGAGCCCTAAGAGATTGTTTAATGTGACACTCAGAGCAAATCCTGTTACCTTCAACTCTATTGTCATTGTTCCCCATGTGACAGCTGCATTAATGTGAATTCCATCCATGCTGGGCTTTGGTTTTCATGTGGAAAACAAAAATTACTCACAATGGTATTTCAGCTAATGAGCCTGAGATGAAAGACAAATTGATGAATGACTGTTTCTACATCATCTCCTGTCAGCACGTCTGTGTAAATGAAAGAAAAGAAATGCAGATCTGTCATTCATGAGTTCACTATAATAATTCACCCTCCTTTCATAAGAATCTGTCTTCTACTTGTCCACAAGTTAATAATATAAGGAGGCATGGGGAAAGGAGAATAATACAGCAGCAAATAATGTTTGTATTACAACCCTGATTTCTGAGGCCTTTTTTATAGTGTCAGGTGCAACCATAATTTTTTGCAACATTTAAATGTGCCTCTTAGGTCAGTAAGAATACGGAGGACTAATGAGACATGCAAACGGAGGAAAAGCAAAGTTAGGTTGCAAAATGTTCCATGCTTACAAAAGTGACTGACTTGTTTGCTGTGAGCTTAAAAATTTTGATTAAGTTTGTTCATATTTCTTCATAAGCAGATCACACACCTTTAAATACGATATTGAATGTTTTGGTGTTAGAATGGTATCTGATGATTGCCCTATTTTTTTTTGGCCCAGCAAATTACTTTGGCAGTGCTGTGAAAACCTGACCTCTGGTGTTCAGCAGGTAGAGGTGTAATTGCAAATGTGTGTTGTTTTCAGAATTGGAGAAGGAAGAGCGTGCTGGAGTTTAGGGAATGCTTATACTGCTCTGGGAAATCATGACCAAGCCATCCACTTTGCAGGAAGGCACCTGGAGATTTCAAGAGAGGTATGATTTCATACTCCCACTATGCTGGCTGTTGGTTTTTACTCTCACTCACACAGGTTTTATGTGATTTTTGAGCGATGGGATGCATGTTGAATGATTCCAGAGACAGCTGGTTCCATGTTACTTCAGCCACGCTCTCACCGCAGTCAGCTCCTTAGTTCTAGTGCCACCACTCACAACTCATCACGGACTCCACGTTAGTAGCCCAGCAGAAATTATTTTAGGCTTTGCTATGTTACCTGTTAGTTGTTACTTCTTTAAAAAGATGTCCTCAGTCTTCAACCAGGAAAACTTTTTCAGCCTTTTTCTCTCAAGTCTAGGGGACAAGGATTGCTTTACACTTACACATGTGAGTATTCGTTAAGGTAATACAACTGCTTCTTTTATGTGCTTGAAGGTAGGAGACAGAAGTGGAGAACTCACTGCCAGACTCAATCTCTCAGATCTTCAAATGGTTCTTGGATTAAGCTACAGCACAAACAACTCTATGATGGCAGAAAGCCAAGCTGTGGAAAACAGTATGAATGGTATGTGCCTCTTTCTGCAGTACTTACCTATAAAGAACTTCAAAAATAATCTCTTTGTTATTTACTGACCATGGCTGAGTGTGCAAGTTTGCTTGGTTTTCTCCCCAGCAGCTAAAAAAGATTCTTGCAAGTACTGGACCCCTTCATCCCCTCTGTTTTTGGAGGATTTATATTGTGAATCCCAGGTTACTGCTTGGTTTCTTCATGTGTTCTAATTGTGTCTGTGTCTTGGACCTTAGATGAGTACAGCTACAGCTTTACTAGTGACACCATAAATTTTAATAATAAAAGCTGAATTTGTCTCTTGAAGGTGGCAGACCAAGAGGACGCCGTTACAGCATGGAGAACATGGAACTTATGAAATTAACACCAGAAAAGGTTGGCACTTTGCTTCTTTCTGTTCTGCTGCTGAGATTGCAGTGCAACGTTTCTGAGGGTGTGCTCATGTGCCATTTGCCTCCCTTTCTTAATTTAGTTGATCATAGGAGCTCCATGACAGCAGGTCTAACAATACTAACAAATGATAGTTTTGTCAGGTAGGTAACAGCATGTGACAGGTGGTGGCTGTAATGGCTTGTGGGAAGCTTGCTTTATTCCCTGCACGAAAGAGAAAGAATGAGGTTCTGTAATGAGCATCAAAGGAATTCTTTCATCTCTTTATAGAGATGGGTTGAGGTTGCAGCATGGAAGTAATTCACAATAAAATTCCTAAGCTTTAGCTTAGCTCTTCTGAACAGTTTTTCTTTGGTTACAGTCATTTTATAAGCAATTAAAATGCATGCTATGTTTTCCACTTAGAGATTTCAACCAACTTGCAAACCATCAGAAGCTTCAACCTCCATCTTGAGTAAGGATGCTATTTCAGAAATGTTACAGCTGAGTCACAGGCAAAACAACTTCCCTCCCAAGCTCAGAATTCTCTTGGCGATGCGAGTTCCTGATTAAGATCCTTGTGTCTGTCTGAGATTTCCTTCACATTCTGCCTTTCAACAGTGGGCTGGCAGTTCTGCATAAATGCCTCCAGTGGCAGACTGAAATTGCTATTTTTCCCTCCACACTGGGATGTGTAATTCCAGTCTCTTCAAGTGAGACAAAGCGTGTCATGTTAATCAGTAAAATCTCACAGCATGAGTACAATCAGTGCAGCTGAAGTCAGCACTGGTGCTCAAGAGCCTCTCTGGGCACTGCTTTAGAGACACTCTGGCTTTAGTCTAGGGCAAGGCCTTTTGCAGGGAACCGTGTACGCTTCTGGCCACTATCAGCTGGGTTTCCTTACTCTCTGAATCTTATTTATCTGGGAGCTCTTTTAAAATGTGTATCCCCTTAACAGCCTGGGCCCTAAATACACTAGAATGTGGCCTGTAGATCTTTGGGATTAATTTATTATTGCAGTCTAGATCTTACAAAGGGTTTTTCAAGGTACTTGTTGGGTAGAGTAACTCCCATAAATGTCTGATATGTAGAACAACCGCTGCCCTGAGCATCAGGGTTTGATTGTGCAGGACGGCCTCTTCTCAGAGTCTGTGTGCTGGTGTTCAGTAAAACCTTGAAAAGGGAAGTCCACTGGGTGTAGGCAGTGTTGCTGGAAGATTTGTGACTGTGTTCGTGATTTCTGATGTTCAACCAGGGAAAAAACTGGGCTGTTTTTATGCAGTTACAGGAGTCTGTCAGTTGTGGGTAATTCTGTTTATTTTAGAGGAAGTTTTAGGGAAAATCTGTCAGGTTGGTAAAGTTATTCATTCTGTTGTTTAGTGAAAGGAGATGGTTATTCCTGTTTTTTCTTGTTCTGGCATTTGTCTCCCTGTTTTTTTTCAGTCTTTATTAGGAAGTTTGTGTACACCAAAACTTTAGGGAAGGGTGGCTGAGTAGCTGCATTTGTGTAAGGGTTTCTTTTGCTCTAACACTTTGTGTAGTATGGGGTGAGTTTTTAAATATTTTTTTCTTTCCAGTTTCAAAATGCCAGGTGGGAAATTCTAGCTGTGCATGCAATTCAGCACTTACATTAACTGCCTTTCCTGCACTGCAGTCAGCAAGGACAATTTCAGTGTGTTTAATTCAACCACTGTCTGATCATCTTTTAATCCATCAGGTGTTACAGCACAGTTCAGTTCTCAGATTGACCAATAACAGCACTAACCTGCCACCAGCAGCTCAGGAATCATAACCACATCCTTGTGGCTGCACGAACAAAACAGTGCAAAGCTGCCTCATTTTGGGGAGGAAAAGCAGCAGCAAGTAAGAGGTACTGGTAAATAAAAACAGAAGGCTTAATTTCCTGACTCTTGTTTTCTCAGGTTCCAAACTGGAACAGTGAGATTCTTGCTAAACAGAAACCACTGGTTGCCAAAACTTCAGCAAAACTTCATTTTGTAAATCGACTAAAAGGCAAAAAGTACAAAAATGGCACCACCTCCAAAGTATTGCAGGATGCCAGTAATTCCATTGATCATCGACTTCCAAACTCCCAGAGGGTAGGTGTGGTGAGCTGTGGAGATCACGGCCTTTACTCATCTTTGTGTGATCAGAATTGTGGAAAACACCTTCCTGCAGCTGTCCTGTTCAGTTTAACTTGATTTAAACACTGTGGCTCTAAACTGATGCAGAATCTGTCGTTCTACAGCTCTCTCGGGGGTGGTGCCAGCTTTAAGATTCTCCTTCTACTGAAATATTTTATTTGTGGTGGATTTTTTGAAGTTAGAGCTCAGCTTGCAAATCAAGTTTATTTCTAAGTCTCTTCCAGACCCCACTTCTCCAAACATAACAAAATCTAGTTTTTCTGATTCAGGCAGTGGGAGAGATTTTGGACATACTTTTTAGGCTATTACACTCTTGAGAAGTCAGTTCAAAATGGAAGAACTGAGTCATTTGGTCATAGACCTGAGAAGACAATGGCAACTGTTCATTGCTGCTCTTGTTTCTTTTTCCTCTCATGGGCATTTGAGGTTTTGTTGGATAATGGCTGAGGAGTAGCTCCCATTGTACCATGATCAGAGCACTGTTTCTTTCCATTTCAGAGAACAGAACATTTCTAATATAGTCCACTCTCCTAAAAAGTGCTCCCCTAGCATTATTAGCATTTCCTCCTGTGATAGATCTGTTTATAGAAATGGCTGACTAAAAAAAATCATTTAATAAATTTCAGATATGTAAATATCAAACACGTTACTGGACTGAAACTCTGATGCAGTTGTCCCAGCCCGTAGGCACTGTGAGGTCAAATACCCTAACTCTTCTCCTTTTCAGAAAAGCAGTCGTGAGACAGTGGCAGACGAAGGCTTCTTTGATCTGCTGAGTCGGTTCCAGAGTAACAGGATGGATGACCAGAGGTGCTGCTTCCAGGAGAAGAACAGACTCGCAGCTGCTTCAGCGGCAACATCCTCTACTCCACCTGCAACGATGATAAAATGTAATTGTTTCAAAGTGCAATCTGTCTTTGCCTTGATTTCGCCAAATACTCCTTTCAGGACGTATTTGCATGCAAGAGTCTCTAGAGTAGTGGATTCACTCCTGTGCTAACTTTAGCGTGCGCTGTCTGTCCGTGCAGCCCTCTCCACGTCGGCAGTGTCCCCGCACACGGACGAGTTCCTGGAGCTGCTGGCGAGCTCGCAGAGCCGCCGCCTGGACGACCAGCGCGCCAGCGCCGGCGAGCTGCCCGGCCTGCGCGGCAGCCAGCCCGGCCTGCGCGGCAGCCAGCCCGGCCTGCGCGGCAACCAGCCCGGCCTGCGCCGCCTCGCGGCCAGCGCCAACAGCGACCTGGACGACGACTTCTTCGACAGACTCATCAAATGCCAGGTGAGTGCTGCGCACAGCGTCCTCAGCTCTGGGGACGGCAGTCCTGCCAGGGAGCCTCTGTCTGTCATGTGCTTTATCTGGCAGGTAAGGAAGAATGTAACCCAACTCTCATCTTTTGTTCTCTTTTAATTATCCAGTGTCTAGTAAGGGTAATTTTGTATTTATACCACAGTAACTACTGAAAGTAAGAAATGCTTAAAAAGGGAAGAGAAACAAGTGGGGCTATTACAAGGGGTATGTAAAATGGTTTGAAGTGTTTAGACCTGGACTTCTAAGGAGGGCACCTGCTGCACCAGCAATCCCAATTTATCAGCGGAAAGAATTCAGTATCCAGGGTTTGGTGGTAATAGTGGTCATCAGCCCCATGAGGTTAAGTTTAAATGATAGTTTATGGCAATACACAAGTGAGGTGACTGATTTTCAATTGGAGCATGTGCATGTACCAGTTAGACCAAAAAGAATTAAAAAGACTTCCTGGTTTGTCTGATGGGTTGATAAGCAGCCCAAAATACAAAACTCAGACACCAAGTTCTCCCCAGGTCAGTAAGTATGGTAGCTTGGGTGAGAAAGCAGCACCTAGAATCGAGTCTACAGTGCTGAAGTACCACATTCTGTTGTAGCAGCTTGTCTGTTTCTTTTTGTGAGTCAAGCAAAGAATACAGAAATATTCTATTTTAGGAATGAAAAATATTTAAACTCCTTTAAACAAGCACAAAGGGTTGCTGCCTTTGAGCCTTTTTGTATCAAGGTGCCTGTCCCAGGTCTACCCCCCACTGACAGCTGTGCCATTGCTGCTGTGGCCCCACTCCCTGCAGCAGCAGCAGCAGCAGCAGCAGCGTGTTCCTGTGGAGAACAGCCCTCCCCAGGAGCAGAGCCCAGCCCTGCAGGGTTTGCCACCTGCGCTGTGGCCTTGGCATTAAACTGTACCCAGCTGTGGAGGCAAGGCCTTCCCAAATCTTACACCACTGCAGCCATTTTTTAGTCCCTGTGTAAGGAAAGGAAGACAACCACACTTCCTCATGTACGAGACCAGAAACACCCTGTATTAATGCTAAAAATTCTCCTTCTGAACTAAGGACACTTAAATCTCATTTTGCAATATGTCAAAGAACTGAACTGGGGGGTCATTTTCAGACACATAGGGACAAGGGTGTCAGAGGAACCATTTTACTTACACTTGGACTCTTAATAATTTCATTTAGCAAGTTTAACTTGAATCAAAACTTATAAATTAAATCTACTAGCTTTAAATCTGATAGTAAGAGCTTTTGGTAGTTTTTTCACTTAATATTGTTAACTTACTCCACATCACCTTGTTAATATGCAGCTTTTATTGCTTGGTCTGTCTGCAGGGTTCCAGACTGGATGATCAAAGATGTGCTCCCCCAGGAGCTGCCAAAGGCCCCACTGTACCCGATGAGGATTTTTTCAGCCTGATTTTGCGCTCACAAGCGAAGAGAATGGATGAGCAGAGAGTTCACTTACCCTCAGCTGTAAAGGGCCCCAATTCCAGCTGAAGACCCCAGAGGCGTGCACTGTACAGCAGCATCCTAGGGCTCATTGGGGTTTGCTGGAAAAGCCCTCTTGCCTTTTTAAGATGATTACAATTAGTAGCTTTGTCTCCTTCTGATTTTTTACTGCACTAGCAGCAGCATCACACTCATGAGCAGTAGTTACAGAGCTGCCCCGCTCCTGCAGTTGGCAGCTGCTTTCAGAGCAGTGTCTGAGGTACTGGTACTGGGTCTCCCTCTTCATTGCCTCTGTCTATCAAAACTTCCATGATTTTTTTTCTCTGTCAATTCTCTCATTGCTCATAAGTGGATTCTACCACTGTCTCAATCTAGTGTACGACTTAAATTTTTATGTTCTTTTTAAAGAAAACTTGATTTTCCCCTGATTTGTACCTCTTGAAAAAAGATCTGTTTTCTTTTATACTTTTTTTAAAAAAGTAATTAAAAAAAAAAAAGAAGAAATAGCTTCAGTATTTAGTCTTTTTGCAGAAACACAGTTTGGAAGAATCAATCATTTCTATTAAAAATCCTAGTTTTAATTCTGTTTAATAAAAAATAGTTTTTTCAAACATGATGGGTTTTTGGGAATATTTAGTTAACTGTTTCCTACATTAATTCAGAACAGTTTTGCAATCTGCAGAAGTTTTCAAGCAGTACTTACTTTCAAGAAACAGCTGTCCACACTGCTCTCTACAGCTTGTGCAGTACGTGCCCCTGCACCAGGAATCACAGGGGTGGTGGGCACTGGGCACCAGCTCCCCTGGGCCTGGGGCAGTGCCTGCAGCCACCAATTCCCAGTGTCACACACAGGAGCTGCCTCCTGTACCCGACCTCAGCTCCTGAGCTGGGCTGGAGAGTTCTGGGGAACAACCACTGCAGTGCCCATCCCCAGAGCAGCTCCTGGCCCTCTTCAGCTTTGAACTGGCTAAAACGCGCCTGCTACAACATCAGATTCTCATTCTCTGCCAATCCTTACACCAGGAGGAAATCCATAAGCTGTCCTAAAACCGAGCTGATAAAGAACATAAACCCAAAGACAGACTGAGACATCTGGGCTGGGAATTAGCATCACAGGAATTACTCAAAACTTATCTCACAAACCTGATTTCCAACAAGCAGCAACACTACAGAAGCTTGGGGGGTTTTTGGCCACTTAAAGGTTAACACCTCTGTTTCAGATTCCAGATGCAGTGCATGTACTTACTCTCCCAGATTTTACAACCTTGATGTTCTCTCTTCTACACTTGAGAATGAGAGCAGAAGTAGAAGTACATGACAATTAAAGATTAGACAAAACTTACAGCAGAGCCTGGGTCTTCCTTAGTCTCTTTCCTGGGAGTCATGTAAAACGCTCTTTTTCTTCTCTTCACATGGTTCCATGGCAGAACTTTTCCCTTCTAGGTTTTTATTAGGGTCACAGTTTTCTCCAGTCTCTCCTTCTGCTTTACCCGTCTCCCGTTTTTGCTGCTCAAGTGCAGCTTCTTCAGTAAGGTTTTCAGCTTGGAGAGTTTCAAGTCTATGAACTTCAGATTCAGTGTGCAACCTGTTCTGCAAAAAATTAATAATACTCTATTAATTAAGCAATCAAAAGTGACAGCATCTATTGTTTCAAATGCATCCCAGCTCAAGGGGCAGGGCTCACCCGAAGCATGACAAGGGTGAGTCTGCAAAACAGAACACATGAATAAGCCCAAGATAGAGTATAAATCCTGTTTGGAATCTTCTGTAGTTTGCAGGGGAGTCAGCACTGGTTTTTTCCTCCATGTTTCTTCTGTGGGTAATCACGACTGCCCAGGCTGACACACATACTGATCTCTCAAAACTGAAGTTATCTTTACCATAAAGGGTTTTAATTCAGTAGTTTCCTGCCACAGTTAGCCACTGCAAGATATTTTTCCAGAAGAAACACATCCAAGACACCTCTCTCAACCTGTTCCTTGGGAGAACGTGTACCTCCTTAACTCCCCTCTCCCCCAGCTCTGGGTTAGGCGTGTTGTTTAAGTGTGTTCTAGCAGGCACCACTGCACCCTGCTCAGTTTAATGGCAGCACCAGGAGCCACAGCAGGCTCTGTGGGCCTCTGGCCCCTGTGGGACTCTGGTACCTGTGCCTCCGGCTCGGCGCTCCTGCTGCCACTGCCCGCTCTCACCGTAGGGAGAGGCCTCGTGGAGGCGTCCCCTCTGTCCTGGTGGCCCCTGGGGACAGACAGATGCTGCTGCACGTGAGACTCCTCTGCTGTCCTCCCATTGTGGTGCCCCAAGGCAGCTCGCTCCTGCTCACCCGCAGGCAGAGGAAGACTTCTCCTCTGAGAAGATGTTAAGTATCTTAATGCAGACACTGATGATCCTGCACCATAGCAAAAAGCCTGGGGGGAGGAAAAAACCCAAACTGAGCAAAACATGCACAGCCTATGGTTTTCACACATTTCATATCATATAGCTGAAGGAGCCTGAAGGAGAAGCTCAGTGAAGAGAAGGAGCTCCAGCTCAAGCTTTCTGCAGTCTGACCACGCTGCAGGAACTGCCAGGCTGGATGCAGTTCACTGCTGGTGCTACACTGAAGATGTTTAAGGCTCTAACTCAATGCTTTCATGTGAAATGCCAACTACATGCATCATGATGTAATGACTCAAAGAAGAAATGGGAACTGAATTGCAATAAACTGTCAGAGAGTCTAAGATTTTAAGCAGTTTGATGTTATTATATCCCACTTGGGGAGTGGGAGAGGAATACAGTTTGAATACAAAACTTGGCTCTTTTAATTCCTAGACCAATTGTAGTATGAAGCCTTTGTCAAGAAAAAAATTCCCTTGCAGAAGTAATTTCTTTCTGCTAAGAAATCTGTTCAGTTGTACAAATGAGAAATAAGTAATATAATAGATAATACTTAAACATAAATGCATTTAATATTTGAAAAATCAAACCGAGCTTTTCAATGTAAGATGAATGTATACAAACCAGGACAGCCAGAGCCATCATAATGAGCACTGGAACCTGCAGAATTAATGGTATTTCCTTCATAAGTGCCTTGATGAATTCACCAATTCCTTGTCCTACGTGCTTCAAAGGCTCGGTTACAAAGTTGGTGAAAGTTATTGCCAAGGCCTAGAAAAATAAAGAGAAAACCACTGTTGTCACACAAACAACAACCATGAACAGCCCCTTTGGGCTTGGCACATACCTTTGTTGGTGGAACCAACAAAATAGGATTGACAAGCAGAGTTTCATAATACTTCTGACAGGGATCATCCTGAAACGTCCATGTACTTCTAAGCCATTCTGCAGTCAAAGCAGAGACATTTTTACTACTTTTTAAAAAATATATTTTTGACACAGCAGCAATACAGAAAGGAGCATTTCAGTTACAGATGGAAGAGAACTCTTCTAGATACAATTCAAAAGTGAGAATTATTTTTACACATCTGAGATTGGCTTGGCAGTATAGTTTATCCAGTCAAGGGGATGCAGGAAGGGGAAGGAAGGCTAGAAAGAAAGACAAGAACCTGAAGTTTTCCCCTGTATAATCAAGAAAGGTTTTTACGTGAGATCAGTTCCCAGAAGCCTCAGGGAAAAAAGTCCCATCTGTGGAAACAATGAACTTGCACACTGTGTTCACAGTTACTCCTGACACAGCGTCATCCTGTGTTATTGCTCATCTGCCAGTCTGCAGGGAGACTGAAATGCTCTACTCTGCTTGCTAGACTCAAGGGTCTGTTTCAGTTACAAGCAGAAGTCTTACTTCTTAAGGGAATTTTTACATTACAAACAAGTGATTCATGACATCAGTGTTTCTGCAGTTCTGTTTTACTGCAGTCAGAACACAAATCCTTGACATGTATCAAAACCAGAAGAGTCCAGAAATTACACAGGGAAGGCCATAACAAGCACTCTTTAAGAGCTGCCACCCTTCATCTACCTGCTACAGCACTGGATAGAAATAACAGCTAATAAAAAATAAGCTTTCTCTGTAAAATAGTAACACCAGAATAAACAACTCCAGATCCAATTACTGAAATCCACTGTACTCACAGGCCTGATACATAAAAAGAATCCTTGTCCTAACTCTGCCTTTAGTAAATGGCACTGAATGGCACTGGGGATGGTGGCTGGGGAGACACAGGTAAGTTACAAGAAAAAAAATAACACCATGACAGACCCCAAGTGCAGTGCTGTGATCAGCTCTCCCCCCAAGGCCTAGAAAACAGAGTCTTTATGGGATGGAAAAATGGTAAAACCACATAATCGTGTATTGCAGAAAATTCCCTGTACTACTCATGAAGAAATCTGAGTATCCTGGGATACTCTGAACTGATATTTTGTGATCTTTAATACTCCTGCAAAGTGCCAAGACACGAACTCACCGAAGAGCGTTCCCCGCCAGTCGAGCTTCTCCACGCAGACGCTGTCGACGTGGCCCATCTTGGCGATGTCAGCCTGGTGCTGAGCGAAGGCCAGCTGCAGGGGACACGGACAGGCCTCCTCAGCTGCCCCTGTGCGCCTCAGCAGCCGTGGCACGGCTCCCCGCAGAAATGACACCTTCCCCACTGGCCCCTTCTAATGACAACTCCCCACGTGATACGTCTTTAGAAAAGCTTACTACCTGAACAATTTAATGGAGCTGAGTTCTAAGAACTTCCTAGGAATGGACAAAACCCCTGAGATAATGGCTACCTCCAAGTTATTCTCCAAAAGGAGTCTGAATTGCCAAAGGACCAGACTCCAATAGTCAAAGATACAAGTTCAAGGCAAAAGCAAACTGATGACACCTTTCCTTAAAATGTTTCTGGAACAGAGACACAGCTGTCATGCAATTACTCATTAAAACATCCTCTTTTATTTTCAAATAATTCCCATAAGATACCTGTATATATTAGTTTTGCCTCACAGTTTGCAACTGATACTCAAAACAGAAAAAATTCAGTCAAATCATCTGTTGCAAACCCAACATTCTTCACTGCCTCAACCCAAGCCATTGGCACGGCATTCCACCCCGTGCCAGGGCCATCCCACTGTCCAGCACTCTGCTGTCCCTGGCTCTGACAAGCTGTGAGGAAGATTCTGTGCCTGGCTGTTGATCTGGTAGCTTAAATTCCTCAACAAAACGGATCCTATTGTACCACCAGCCACTTAATCATCATTAATGAGGCATTTATCTGGTCTATCACATCAAACACTTTGTACCAGGGAATCTTAAGGAAAAAACTCAGAATGTATTTCTGTGTAACTTTTCTACAAAGCTGCTTTAGCCAGAGGTCAGATCTGCCTTGCCCACATAGTGAAATCAGAATTCCAGTGCTCTCTGAATTTTGTGCATCTCTACAGCAGGATAAAGTTGTCAGGGTTTCTTTGGTTCTTTATGCCTTACACACCCAACATGCAAAAGAAAATGTTTATCCCTTTTTTTATTTTGCAGCTAATTAAAAGCTACATGTAAACTAACCAAACAAAACAACCTTAACTCCCTCGTAACTGTAACATCCTAAGCCAAAAAGCCATTAAGATTACACAACTTACCTTATACAAGTAAAGCCAATTCCATGCAAAACTGATGAAAAAGTTTATTAATAAAATACGTTTCAGCTGAACAAACCAAAGAATTCGTGTCCAGATCTCTGTAGCTATTACCATCACAATGCACAGTAAGCACAAGAGTAGCTGAAAAAGAAAAGAGGGACCCACATTTGGAACTTTCCAAGCTTACTGACAGTACACATGAAGAAACATCCACCGTTTGTTTTTACTGATGTCTTTTACACAGAATAGCTGAGCAGCTTTTCCTTGCTCCCACAGCCCATCTGAGCAGCACAAGGCAGAACAGTTCAGTGGCAGTACTAACACTCATTCCTGCCCCCAGCTGCTCATTTGTTTCTTGCAATATTTCGTTATTTCTGCAGTAGGATGTTTGTTACATTAGCCACTGCACTTCTGAATTACTGAACTGGTGCCAGCCAGGGCTTGAGCAGTTTGTGCCTGCTATGAACACAGAACAACTGCTGCCAACTCCTGCACTTTGGTAAAGAGACAAAGTTACAGTCTGGGGGTACCAGCAGGCTTCAGAGAAGCACTTCACAAAATGTCTTTCCACCTGAGGATCCCTGTCAGAGGTTACTGACAGCCTGCTTTTGTCATCTGGCTTCCAGGGACCCCTCAAATCTAGACAGGCTACTTGCAAGACCAGCATAAAACATTGGCATATTCTGAATTGTAAAGATTTATTCAGTAAGCTCCAGTTTACTAGAGACTCTCAGCTTAGCACTTCATAAATACCATAGTCAAGCTCTCCTCTCCAACACGACACAATTTTTCTCACAAAATTTGCAAAAGCCTCTGACCTGCAGGAGTTCAAATATATACTTGTCTCAGTATAAATATTTTCCAACTCTTGGAGAAGCCAACAGCTTCAACAAGTACATGAACAAGAGACAAACCTGGAAGATCTATAATGCACGACATGTCAGTTCTAGTGGTAAGAAAGTGCTAGAGCATAATGAGTCTAGCAGCACAGATATAAAAGACAAGAAAAAACCCCAAAACATACCAGAAAAAAGCCCCAAACCAAAGTTACCATGAGAACAGATGACTACAGGAATAAAAAACTTGAATTCCTTCTTAAGGCAAATACATCCTTCAGCAACCACAAAAAAAAAGTGACTCACTAAAAGTGTGATGGAAAGAATTGCTGTATCTGTGGAGTTAAGATGGTAATATTAATTGACTAGCACAGAGAAACTGAAGAAAACAGCAATTAAAACCAATAATTAACCTTTATTCTCTTACCAGAAACAAATTATATAGATCAATTCCAAAGGCGTCCTCAAATCTCCACTGCCAAGCTTGATCATCATGGTGTTTAAAATTGATCAGAATATCACTCAGGGCCTCATCCAGGGCCCCTGGCTGCCAGGCTTCCTCACTGACAAACCTGAGGATCTCCAGATACGTCTGTCTCGTAAGAATGATCTCAGCATCGTAATGGACATGGCCCACATTTTCCTCAGGCTGAATTCAAAGCAAAGCAAAACAATGGTTAAAAGCTGCTTATCTGGAAATAGAAATGCATCTATAGGCCAAAGCCTGATCATATTCCTTCTGTACCAGCACCCTTCCGATGCAGACTGCAGGATGAAAACATGGGACAGGGGCACACTGAGTTCTGCATGGACCCACCTCTCAAGCCTGTCAGGGTCTCTCTGGATGGCATCCCTTCCTTAGGGGTTTAATTCTATCTGGTTTAATTCTAACCTGATCCCTGTTCCTGCTTGCACAATCTCTCTGTACTCCTCTCAGGCTACCTGTCCTCGCTTCCACCCTCCACAGGTTAACATGGCAGATCTACAATACAGGCCTTAAAAACCTACAACAAACAACCCAAATCCGGCTCCCTCCAGTTTCCAATCATCAGCATGAGCAGAACAAGGTGTTCCTATGGCTACATTCCTGCAACAGCTGTCTAGATACACTGAATTCACAAACCCTTCCTTCGGATGCTTTACAGATCAAATGACAGCTGTGTCTCCTCAGCAGCACTGGATGCACAGACTTATATCACCTTTTCCTTTGCCATTTCAGTTCATTTCATTTAAAGTACACCAGCGTAATTAATCAATGCTTGGTAACTGTAAAAACTACATAAGGCAGTAATATGAATTCATTTTGATTATTTTTTAGAATTACTGTTCAAATACTTACAAGGCCAAGTTTTCCAGCTTCATTTAAAATCTTATTCAAGTATCGCTTAAAAATATAAAAGCTGCGGCTCTCGTGTGATTTGGCATTCCTCTTCTCACACTCTGCAATCTGCAATTGTGCAAAAGACACTTTTATTCACTTTGCTCAAACCAGCTTCTTCAGAGGAAAGAAAGACCTCCAAATGTACCAACACATTTCTTTAGTTTAGCAATGATTCCATGTTTAGTATGCCAGATAAAAAGCACATGCAGTAACTGAAGATACCACTTTCCATGGGACTGGCCAGCACTGGAGATTTCCCATCTGCTAGTAATATTCAAATCCTGACCTCAGTAAGGCTACAAACAAATGCAAACATCTGAATTTCCTTACATTTTAATCTGCATCAGAAAAAAAAAGAGGGAACTGCCAAAAATTCTACGTAACTAAAACAACATTTAAATGACACATATCCCATTGGGTATCCAAAGGGCTGAGGGCAGTGATCCATCCCCACATGCTGGGAGGGGGCCTGACAGCAGCCCCTGAGAGCTGCAGCTCTGCACACTGCCCTGTCTCTGTGACACAACCCAGCCCTTAACATCAAACAGGACTGAACAGCTTGAGAACTGCACAGGGTAACATCAGCACCTTTAAACTGCTGGCCCTGGACAGAAGCACCCAGCTCCTGTCGATTTTGTTACACTGTAAAACACTTCAGGAAATGCGTAGGCAGAACAACAACATGAAAATTAATTCAAACCACTTCCAGTCTCTCCTCTGCCTAGAGGTTCCCCTCCATAAAGCATAAATTACGCCAGCAATGCACCTGTTTGATACTATGCAAAAGAGCATCATCAGAAAGCACAAACCATAAAACATTGGAAAATATTCTGAAGAACAAACCTTTGCTTGCAAGGAATCTATTACCCTGGAACAACGTGAGATTTCAGTACTGAGTGTATCCTCAGCCTTTTCCTCAGAGCCATGGTAGTTTGGCTAAAATTACAGAAGAAAAACATATTTTTAGAATCCAAGAATTTGACCAACATGCCCTGTTACACTTCTACAGTCACATCACTTTAGAAGGAGTAAAGGAGCTAAAAACTGAGTACAGAGCTCTGCTGCTAACACTCTCCCAATGATGCTCCAGTTATCCCTCTGCTGTTATTGAGGCTCCAGATGGGCAATTGCTTTGAGTTTATCTAAATGCACGCTGCCTCCAAACAGTGAGGTCTAGCCTGTCCACCCCCACTTGCCCTTTCCCCTCCTTGGAGTGCTGGTGACCCACAGAGTGCATCAGATTAGATAATGGCACTGGCTAAAAACTGACTCAGCGGGCAAAGGGGCAGTTTGAGGCAGGCAATTCCCAGTGCAGCTGGCCATGCCGCCAAGCAGACTGCAGGAAAACACAAACCCACTGTGGGCTGCCTGCCCTTCTCTGCTCCAGAGCACTCCATGTTTGCTGATCATTACCCAGAGCCAGTCTGGGCAGTGCTGCTCACACACAGCCAGCTGTGCTCACTGAGGGAAGGCTCCAAGAGGAAGCACAACCCCACATGAACCACTGAACTCATGCTGGAACAAAGCTTGGTTTGGAGGGCTTGAGCGGCCCCCACAGCCTGCCCACCTAAAAACTCTCTGCAGAGCAGAAAAGAAATCCTGAGAAGGTGGACTAACACAAAGCAGTATTTTTTTGCATTTAAGATGTAGTTCTGTTTCTGCAGGAGACCACAATAAAGCTACTGCTTTTTTTATAACTGCTGAAGCAGTTGGGCTCCAGGTTAAACACTCCTAAGTTTGCTGCTGGATCTTAAGGATGCTAATGACTATCAGGGGGTCTTGGAGAAGATGAGGAGGTTGATGAGGAACCTGTGGAGAGCATTAATGCACTCTGCATCTTCTAAACTTCAGAAAATTATGTTCTGTAGTGTTTAAACAGCATTGCTCAAGACTGTAAAACCAAACTTGAAAGCTGAACAATGGCAAGAATGAAGGGTGCCCTTACAACCACCCCCAGTTTACAGTGCCATGTGTGCATATATGCACAAGATAACCAACATGCATCCCACGGTATTTACAGTCTGCTCTTCATACAAGACAGAGGATACAATTCATCTTGCTAGAACTAATTTTTTTTCCTACTTCATCTTCTCTCCAATGTTAATGAATCATTAAAAGAACAGCAATCCTGATTCTGATCTTCCTTCTGAAAATTGAGGCCCAGCATTACAAAACACCACTGACTTTCACAATAGTCCCACATAAGAAACAAGAAACTGGTTCCTATTGCTAGGAAACTGGTTAATTAAAATAAAATACAATAATTACCTTTAACTCCCCCAACTTTTATCAGTTAGTAACCGGATTTGCTAGATATTTAACACTATACTTGAGAAACCAGAAGGAGCTGCTTAACCCAGTAGTTCTCAGAGCAGTGGCCTGTGGTGCCACAATCTGCATAGATCAAACACCAGCTGTGAAAATACAAAAAGCCTGCCTGATATGACTTGATCTGAGGGCAACAGAAGCTCACCAGGTAAAGGTCCTGAACTAATTCCACTGGTTTTTCCCTTGCAGTTTTAACCATGGACACCAAGACTTGTCTGTGTATGGATTTAGACACAACATAATAAGCCCTTAAAAACATCACCCTGCTACCATTATCTACTGTCACTACTTAAAAGCAATCTTCCAACAGTGTTTAGCTTTTTGGGAGACACACACATCCTTTCTTTTTCTACCTTGTAAGGTCTTCTCATTGTTCCTGACGCTGCATCATAATTGAGCATATCTGTGGGGTCAATCCATTCATCTTCTTGAACTTTACAGCTCCCTATCAGCACAACTGCACAGAACACCAAAGGAAACAGCATCCTGTATCACTGAATGGAACAAGAAATTCAGGTATTTAGGTCAGTGTAACATGCTGTATGAAAAAAATGAAACAATCTTACAAGAAAAAAAACTAAAAAAGGAGCTTTTGAACAACTCTATTCTCCATTGAGCAGGATTAAATTCACTTCCATACTTTTCCCCAAGGAAAATGCTGGCAATAATATGCACAATAAACTGCATTACATGATCAATACCCCTGACTTTGTTATCAGCAGGTGTAGCACAGAGTTCAGCATTGCTAAATATTGTAAAATGGTGCAGAACTCCAGCTCGCTTCACCAAAAGGGCACTGTGTTAACAGTGCAGCAAATTTTTGTGTCACATTAAGAAGATTTGGCAGAAAAACCCCTTTCATCTCAGCTGTTGCTCAGATACCAGAGGGGCTGGGGGTGGCTGTGCTTTGAATCTGAGGGACTAGCACTGAAAAGGGAAGCACAGAGCCAGTGCAGCACTGTGAGTCCAGTGACATTCAGTAAGAGCTACCACAGTCACAGATTCACACACTGAGTCTGCTCATGTCCAACAAACTCTCCTGGCCAGACCACAGTCTGAAAATGTTCATCAGACCTCAGGTGGAAAACACTGTAATTTACTGGGCAGCAAACGCTGGATTGTCAGCAATAGCACTGTCTGCGGGAGCACATGAACACAAAAAAATAAGCAATAAACCAACAAAAAAAAAGTTACAGTGGAAGACGACTAAAAGCAAAATCACAAACAGAAGCTGGCTCTCTGAATTTCCTGGGGGAGCACTCGGTGTTCGAGCCTTACCTAGCCAGCAGGCATTCCTGTGGGGCAGGAGAGAGGCACAGCCCCGATACAAAAACGGAGTCTCCTCTGACCTCCGCCCCTCTTAAACTATATATGCATTGGTTTTTTTTGAGGGAGGGTAAAAGGTACAGCTTCAGTTAATGGCATTTCGTACTTAGGTGCCTAAGTGTCTTTAGTCAAACGTAAAGCGTGTACATATCTCCATTAGCACACGTTGGTGTGTGGAAAGCGATACGTCCTTTCGAGTTCACGGAACAACGTTCAGGTTTTGGTCACCTGTGGGGTCACTCCTTTGGCTTAGCTCCCCTCGGCCGCATTGCTTTAGAACAACCACGGCCACACCACCTCCTGCCTCTCCACCACCCTTTGTTCCCCCTGAGAGCGATACACCGCGCTCCCTCAGAGATCCTCCTCCTAAGGGTGCAGGCAGCTTGTCCTGGAGAGCTACTGCCAACGCCAACATTCCTCCTCGCTGAACTCTGATTTTCAGCATTGTTTCCCGAAGGGACCAGCACGACCGTCACGCAGAACTCACCCCGGCCGGCCTCGCAGGGACATCGCTGCCCCGCCCGGCGCCACGGCCTGGTGCTCTCGGTGCGGCCCCGCCAGGCCCCGGGCCCCGCTCCGGCCCAGGCCGGCACTGCGGCCCGAGCGCTGCGGGAGCCCACAGGGCCATGCAGAAGCGGCTCCGCACGCTTCTCCCCCACCTTCGCCTCCCTCAGCCGCACCGACACCGCGCTCCGCCGAGACACGCAGCGCTCGGCCCCTCCCCGCTCCTCCTCGCCCCGACAGCGCGCAGGCCCCGGCCGGCGGCGCCCGCCCCGCCCGCAGCCCCGCTCGCCGCCTGCGGTACCTGAGGGGCCGCGGGGTTCCCGGCGTCCACCCGCTGTGTTTACCCGCTGTGTTTACCCGCGGTGTTTACCCGCGGTGTTTACCCGCTGCGGGCCGCCCCGGCGGCCGCTCCGCCCGGGAAGCGCCGCGGAGCAGCGGCCGCGGAGGCGCCGCCCGGCCCTGAGGCGCCGTCTGGCGCTGCGGCCCCGCCCCGGGCCCGCCCCGGGCCCGCCCCCGCAGGGAGAGCCGAACCTTCGCTAAACGCCCGCCCAAGCACAACGCGGGGTGGGAAATGACGGATGGAAAACCAGACCCGCCCTGTAAAGACACAACTCGGAGTAAAATTCATGTCACGAAACCACTGTTGTTATAGACATGCCAATTTAAATTAGATTGCCAGCTTTGACCACAGAGAGACAACGAGAAAAATGCTTTTTTTCCTCCGAAGTAGCTTTGTATCTGCATCATTATATCACACGTACATATAATTGTATATGTATCTAATAAAGAAAAAATACACAAGATTTTCAGCTCTATGCCCACTGTATGATTACTTTGTGCACTGCAAATTCCAATACTTGAAAGCAGTATCAAAGCTCTTAAGTCTTTATAGTTCTGGCATACTTAAATCATAGGTCAAGCTGTTGTATCATAGTTGGATTGAGGAATTATAAACCAAGAATTAAAAATAACAGATGAAGCGGGTGCAGGTGTTGGAGGTCTTTATTGAGATTATAGCACAGATACACTTCTATAGTTACCTTTCCACTTTTATACGATAGTTAAAAATGCTTGCTACAGTGCACATTTAATTTAGTAACCAAGAGAATCCAAAACTTAACTGCAGTTCAAATAAATAAATAACCTAAAGTTTAAAGTTTATATTTTAAAAAGTAAAAGGAACTGTACAATATGAAAATATAACAATACATAAACATTAGAATCTAAAGTTTTGTAGAAATAAAACTGCAATTTCCCATACATAAACAGTGCAAGAAATAAAATTCAGATAAGCTTCTGAACTGGGAATTTAAACAATTCTTAAATTATCATGCAGACATAGCATTTTAAGCCATGCTGGTTTCTATTACAGCATTAATGGTATCCCTTTTACTTGAAAAACTGATAGCCATTAAGCTCACCGTGACAACTGCTGCCAATCCACTCTTTCCTACAGTACATTATACACAGAGGTATTCTGTTGCATTCAAAAAGTAAAATATTACATGTTTCTACTGAAAAAAGTCAATATTTTACTTTTCCCCCTCCAACATGTTAGCTGGTTCAAAACAATGTTATGTAGTAAAAACAGCAACATTATTCCCGGGTTAGATGAAAATAAAGAAAAGCCCCCACTATATAATGGACCATAATCAAGAAGTGGTTATTACCTAGTCAACCTTTAAAGTTCAGATTTTCCTTTACTAAAAACATTGAAACTGTGGAGATGTTACAAACTTTGAGCTCTTGTTTAAAAGTGATGAATACAATAAATCTGAAAAAACAGTGGAAGTAGTTTTTCTTTTATGTGTGTGTGTAACTAGTTACATACAGCCTTGATTAAAGTGTTCCTCAACTTAAGTTGCTATACAAAATTCTCATTGAGGCAAAGAACAAGGAATGCAATTAATACCAAACTGTAAACACATCATTCATGTTACTCTGAGTGCACATCAACAACAGAAGAGTTCTCCTCATAGACTTTGGCAACAAGACTACAATAGGTCACAGCAGCATGAGTTCAACATGGAAGACTGGAAGCACTGCAAAAGAATATACTAAAAACACCAAGACCTCCTAGAAACCAGAAAAATCAGTGACAGGTGCCCTCCTCCTGATAAGACACTCGCCTGCTCAACTGCTGCTCTCTCAAAGCCTCAGTATTATTCTTGTTTTGACAGTTCTGTAGTCTCGGGTCTCTGTGCTTTAGCTGCATAGTTGCCTTTGTTTGCACTCTAACCATTGTAGGTCCAAAGGGTTACAGTTCTGTCTGCAGAAGATGACAAGAAGGAAAGATCTTGCGTGTGCCACCTGCACTGAATAACTTTGTCCTTGTGCTCCCCTACCACCATCAGAGGAAGCTGCTTCGTCAGGTCCCCTGTGGAGAGGAACAGAGATCATTACTCATTTCATGAACCTGTACCCCAGCCCTTGGGTGGTGGCTCTCTTTTAACCAGTTTGCTTACTCAAAGCTTACATCTGTATTTCACCTTACGAAGCGTACTTGACCTCCCTTTCTCTCTCTCACACATCTGCACAGAGCATAACAAAAGGCTCCAGTGTTTCACTTTTTAGGCATTACTGGACACAGTACAACTTAAAAATGCAGATCCCCACTATTTTCACACAAAGTGATTAAAATTTAATGGTCCAAGAAAATCAAGTCAATTAGATATACCCAATAACTTTCATATTCTTAACCCAATAAAAATGAGAATTACTGTACTTTTTTAGGGTTTTTTTTAAGGGTCAATTTTGTGAATGCTGTCTGAAAGCGATGGCCATCTCACCAGGCAAGTGTTAACCAGTGGTTTTACTGTAATGAGTCCCTCACCCCCAAACAAGGTTCAGTTCACAGCCTACACTCTCCGCATCACAACCAGCCAATTTCCACCAGACAATCACACAAATACACGTCCAACCTTTCAAAGCTGTACTTTCCCCTTTTAAAGTAAAACCCGATCCTTGAGCCAAGTTGTGAGCTGCAGCATCAGAAGCCCCACAGAGGAGGTGTGCCCGTGTTACCTTGCAGGTCTGTCACCTTGATCTTCATGTCGTAGGAGCCGGTGAGCAGGTAGTGCGCGCCCGGGGAGAAGCGCACGGAGCGCACGTCGCTGCCGTGCGGGTGGTAGCTCTGCACCATGCGGCCCCCGCGGATGTCGTACAGCATGCAGCTCGAGTCCTCCTGGCCCGTGGCCAGCAGCCTGCCGCTGGGATCCACCGCCACCGAGGCCACAGCACTCCCTGCAGGCCACACAACCCCAGCAATCACACAGCACAGTTAGACGGGTTCTTGTAAATAGCCAGGTTTCTTTTACACAAGAACGTGCATTGTAAAAGAACATCGAAAGCTGGCCTCAAATTTAAGGTGAACATACCCAGCTCAGAATAAAAAGTCTTTATGTTTCAGCACTAAAACCTCTGAAGCCATAAGTCACACTTGAATCATAGCAAAGACACTATTAAAGCTGAATGAGAAAGTATCTATTCCACCACAAGAAAAAAAGTCACTCTTATGAAATAATGTAGAATACTGCAAGGAATTCACCCTGGCCCTAAAAATTCAAGGTCTTCAGTTAGGCTGCTGTCGTTGAATGCACTTAAAAGTGTCTGTTTGAAAGTCATAAGCAAAAGTACTACCCATCTTCTGAAAGGAAATATTACTCTAGGAACAAACAAACCAACCAACCCCACAGGTATAGATATCCTCACAGGTTCTTTAAGCCAAGGCACCCTTCTGTGCCACAAACCCCCCTGACATTCACTCTATATGACCTGGACACCTTCAAAATCTATTTCCATGCCAGGATGATTAGAAGCATGATAGCAAATCTTGCCTGTTCCATGAAACGTTGTTCCCACAACACGAACACAGCTTGGCACTCTCAAATCCCAAAATCTTACAGTCTTGTCTTGGGATCCAGATGCAATCATCCAGCCACTCCATGTATAAAGTGCTAAAATATGTCCTGTGAACAAAAAGACTTGTTAATTTGATTAAGCATCACTAACCCAACACTGAAATATTACAGTTGGGATTCTTTTTTGCATTCAGAGACTCAAGGATCCCGTGGAAAACCTGCATGTTGTGTGATCCAATGCACCAGTGTATGGCAATACCCAGATTTGTGCCTTCTCTGGAATGAGGTGTGCACTGTCCCCATTAGCTTAACAGCAAACATATTTAACAATAAACACTGCCAGCAAACGTATTTAACAACAAACACTGCCCATCTCCCCTCAAAATACCTCAAGAGCAATTGGGAGAGGAAAAAAGAATTCTTGCTCAAAAGAAAAACACAATGACTTCAAACCAAACTAACCCAACAACTTCATTAGAATATAACAGAGAGTTAGAAAGTGTGACAGAAGCCACACTGTACCTACCAGTGTGACCACTAAGGGCATGTAGGCCTTGCCCACGCTGACAATCTGTTGTGTAAATATTGCAGTCGCCTGCTCCAGCACTTATTAAAATAGCACCACCACTTTCCGGGCCTTCCATAAAAGCAAGGTCTCTGATTGTGCCATCATGCATGCTGAATTCCAAATCTGGTCCTAAAATAATTTAAAAATCAAGGAACAAAGTAAGGCATACTTTGTTTGTTAGTGCTGTGCTCTTTAAAGCAGCTACAGAGACAATACAGAGTATTTTAGGCAAGGGTGAACATGCCACCAAGTGCAACCATGGCTGTGCACTTCAGCACAGAACACACTATTTGAGTTACTACAGTTCAAATAAAATCTCTATGAATCTCAGGTTTGAGTTCACTTGAGCTTCCTCCTTCCTAAAGCTTTGCAAAATGTACATAGACCATAACCACTGCCACCTGCAGCCAAGGTTTCTTATAGAGTACATTGACTTCTTTTTGTAAACTCTGGTGAACTCAAAAGGTTCTCTTTGCCAGGAGGAAAAGATCATTGAGAGCATTGAACTACAAAGGACCAGGAGCCTAAGTTCAAAACAGAAAAAATATGAGCCACATTCAACATATTGATTAGGAGGAGTGGGCATGAAAAGTAGTATTTGCTGGGACAGAAACCTTTTTAAGATGGGTGAGAAGAGAGAACTAGGCAGGAAAAAAAGGGAACTAGGAGTGGAAATAAAGTCTTAGTGACAACCAAGCTCTAGAAGTGGGTAAGAACACCTGGTTGTTTTCTGCATATAGGGAGGAATTTGCCAGGAAATAGAACAAAATCAGAGTCTTACAAAAAGCAAAACACAGTCATCCAACTCAGATAAAACCCTAAAGATAATTTTAAACCTCTCAGTGGTTCTTTGCTGGATAGAGACCACAGTGATGATAAAAGGGAAAAGAGACTGAATTAAAATATTGGAATAAAAATAACAAAACATCAATGTAAACTGAATGGTTTTGACAAATACTGGAATTGAAAATAAGTTATTTGAACTAAACAGCCACACTGTACCTGTTGCATTACAAGTTTCTGCATTGAAAGGCAGCACTTTCACATATTTATCATTAGAACCAGTAGCCAACAGCTGTCCACAGGGGCTCCAGGCTACGCAGTAGATTGATCCTTTATGATGCTTATTCCTCTTGAAGCGAACTACAGGCTGTTTAGGAGTATTATAAGCACTGGTAGAAGAAAAAAACCAACAAAATGAACAACATATTTCCTTTCATTTCTAAGGAAAACCAAGTATTCTAAAATGAAGATACTATTTTTCTGTTATTTTGGGTAACATGAAATTCATATGACTACTTGCACTCAAGCACACATATATGATCAAAGGCAAAAGGATCTTCTAATTTTCTGCATTTTTCCTCATCTACCCAGTCCCTTCATCTGGAAATGGTTGACACAGATAAAAATATAGTAATTACTAGCTATAGGACAACAACACATTATCCCCAGAGTCCCAAACCGGTGTGAGTTTTCTCTACATCCTTCATACATCAATACCTTACTTCTACGGCCACTTTTGAATATGCATGAGTTCAATTAAGCAACAGTAGGCTAAGCCTGTGCAAGAAAAACAGATTTACCACCCTACGTTAATGAATGAATCCTGACAGCATCTAAATATACCATACATTATTATTTTTAAAACCATATCAGCTTTACACACTGCTGAAATAAAAGCAACAGTCCCAGTAATTTACATTTCCTTGATTGCAATCAATTCCTACAATGTTCTTCTTATGCTCTCACAGCAGGAAGAAATCAAGTGCTTAGGATAAAATACTGCAGTACCCATCTCCATATCACTCCAGTAACATCAACAAAAATTCAACAAACTAAATTGGTATTGAAAAGATTCATAAACTTTATAATAAATACTTGAACAGAAGTGGCAGAGAGAAAAGACAGAAGACAATCATCCAAGCCTGTTGAAAAACTTTGGAGATTAACATCGCTTTAGTAAAGAACACTAAAGTAAACCTACATGGCAGCTAATTTTATTTTGCTGCCAGAGAGGAAATCCATGACAGATTAGCCTAAATCAGGATCATTCAACACACTACAGAGCTTCCTAAATGGCCTAATGCCTTATCTCACACTCAGTTTGGATTGACCACACCGTAAGAGCTGAGGATCACTGACCCTCTCAGGACATGGGAGCACTACCCAGGTCAGAGACCCCTGCTGCCAATCCACTGCACAGAAACACTGGGATTATCTGAGCAACACTGGCACAACTGTAACATGTATCTGTCAGTGTTTCACCTTAAAGGTGTGCAACCCCACACTACTAATACACCCTTAGACAAAGGAAAACAACAACTCCAGACCAGCCTGTCCTGAATAATTCATCGGTTTGAAGGACAAGTAAAAAAAGAAATGTTTACTAGGCCCAGCAGAGCTTCAAAGGACAGTTATTCTGCACAACCACAGCTCTTTGAAAAGCACATAATTTGGAATGCGTGTCTAGACTCATGTTGTTACAAGGATTAGAGTATCTTTAAGATAATGTAATCTCTCTGCTGACTTGTAAATCCCATGATGATGTATTTTAGGCAAACTGCAAGCATCGTTAAAATCAGCAGTGAGTAGAAGAAGTACAGGTTCAGAATTAAGGAAATCTCAGTATTTCTTCCATGTCCAGATGCACTGTGTCTCTTGTCACATCAGACTGTGCACTCCAAGTACAGCTAAGGCTGCAGAGATGCTCAAACCTTTCCCAGCCAGCAGAATAAGCAGCTGTGCAGGAGCCAACGCTTTGCACTGCTTATCAGTCAAGAGGCTGTTTGGGCTTCAAGCCCAGTAAGCTGCCTTGGATTAGGTAACAGAAATCAATTCCCTTTTTTGTTGTGTCATACATTGCTCATAAATATTTTGGAATTAAACTTCAAAGGCTACTCTACTGATGATATTTAAGGAGGAAAAGAAAAATCAGATTATTTTTTAGACACTTTGGAAGCCTGAACATCAGTCCTAAGTGGGAAGATTCCCAAATAAAATCATTGTGCACACTGGTAGTTCCCTATAAAATTGTGGAGTTTTAGAAGCTTGCACTTCTCTCCTTCTCCAAGAAAATAATTAAAGTGGAGCAGAATTAAGGAGGTTACTATTAATGTGGCAATATTTATTTTCAGGTATATTTTCCCCATTCTATTAAAAAATGGGTGAAAAGAAAACTAAAAATGCAGGTGCACAGTAAACCACAACTGGTGCTTTTTCTGTCAGAGAACCAATATATCTAGAAAACAATGTTTAGAGTAAAAACGGGCCAACAGACACACTCTGGCAAGTTTTGTTATAGAAGACAAGAGGATAAAACTTTCTTTACTGTTAAGTCTGTCCTCCTGCCAGAAACTGAACCTTGTGAAGCCCAGCTTGTGCTGGCTTGGGAACTGACAGAAGCTTTCTCCCACTGTTACAGCTGGAATATCAACACCACAGGCCAAGCAGCAAACTCACAGAAGCCCAACTGAGACAAAAAATACCACTTTGATAAGGAAAAGTGTGGTCTTGTGCCCATACATCTTGGAAGTAATAAAGAGAGCTAGGAAGTAGCTCACAAATATACAAATACTTCAGCACATCACCTTATTTTTGTTTAGCAGTTCAGGATGCCAAGAAGAGCATTACTGTATTTATGGCAATAAAATAAAGGTATGAAATGTACAGCTATCAGTAGCTACAGAAAAAAGAAGTGCTATCATACAGAAAAACAAATGATTATATTTATATAATCATTTATTAATGATATATAATATAATAAATTATTATAATGAATATTGTATATATTATATAATACAGAAAAATAAATTATTTTCTTACCTTGGGTCAATTACTTCTGGATAGGCACAAACTCTCAAAGTTTTAGAGTTGGAACCAACAGCATATAAACTCCCACTGGGATGAAAGGCTACAGCTCTGACAGCTTGTGTGTCTTCTAGAGTATTAATGCAAATAAACTGCTTTTTTGACTTGTCATCCTGTGTAGGAGGGTAACAGTAAAATTAGGTTCTTCCATGTAAAACTGGACATTTAAAAGTAGGTGTGACTGCTTTGTGGAATAATGTAAAGCTACTGTAACCACGTATTAACAACTAACAGCACGGCAGGTTGGATCAAAGTACAGTTTTGTAAACAATGTCTGCTCCAAGTCCAAGAATGCCCTTGAAGCTCTTTTCTTCAACTGACTTTTACAGATAACATTAATTAGTATTTCTCATTCTCTCCCTAGACTTCCACCTGCTTTTGTTTTTCTAAACAGCCCACTTCAGACAGGCAATACTAGTTTATTTCTGTGTAAATACATTTGATCTGTGTGAAACTTGCAAGGGGAACAAAGTTGTCTTTTTACTGAAAACGGCCCAAGTCAAACAATTTCTAAAACAAATATAATATTAAACGTAGGATCAGATTTTCAACCTGTAACACAAGTTATCATTAAATTAGGCTAAATTTTATTACATCATCCTCCTTCTGACTTCCTGACCACCTTTCTAAGATTGTGATTTTTATTTATGTAGAAAACTTTGGAATGTACTTCTTGCAGTTATTTCCCTATTAACTATTCCCCTGGTTTTCAGACCATGCTGACTGGAATCCAACACTCAAAGTCTTAACCTGGAAAATACAAAACAATGGTTGTAGAAGACATCCCACTGGAACATCTGTTGTACAAGGAGAAGCTGAAAGAGCTGGTACTGTTTGGCCTTGAGATCAGAAGGGCTTTTCAGGGTGTGCATGTGTACATCTCACCAGTGTACATAAATACGTGACTGGGGCAGTGAAGAAGATGGAGCAGGACTCTTCTCACTGATACCCAGTGAAAGGACTGGAGGCAGTGAACACCAAATAAAATAAAGCAAATTCCACGTCAACTTTTTTTGCTGTGTGTTTAAAAGCACTCTTTTTACAAAACACTCTTGGTGTTTTAAAAACACTGTGAGCGTGGTCAGACATGGGAAGAGGTAGCCCACAAAGGCTGGGGAACATCCTCCATCCTTGGAGAGACTCAAAACCCAACTGCACCCAGCCCCAAGCACCCTGTTCTCATTGACTCTCTTTTGAGCAGTGTGTTTGGATTCAGCCTCCAGATGTCCCCTCCATTCTCAGTGGTTCTGTGACTGTAGGCACAGCACCAACCAAAACTCATTCTAAAGGGATTTAAGGATTAAGTACTGAATCTTTTGATAACACACACGGTAAAAGACAAGAAAGCTCACCTCATCGCCTCTTGTCCTAGATAAATTCCCTGAAGAGTCTTCTGACTGTGCCTGAGGGACAGCATGTTCTGATGCACTGTTTTGATTTGGTGAAGTGTTTAACATCACAAGACAAACAACAAGAGCAGGGATACATTTTTTGGTAAGTACTTTTCGGACTAAAGTTACAGTTCCAGTCATTTTCAGAACTGACTAATTTGTGTAGTGTTACACATGTCTGAATCACTACCACTAAACTATAACTTTTACAAGGGACAGCCCTTTTTGCAGCAGCTCCAAGCATTGAAAAAGTGAACTAAAGCTAAAAATATTTTTCAGTCCATAACATACTTAGGTATAGATACAATATATATGCACACAGAGAGGTGGAAGAATTACTGTTTCTTTCAGGTCAGCACTACTTTTAGTTAACAGCAGAACTTGAGTTCCTATTCTGCCCTGCTTTTCCCTTTAACTAGTTTGTATTTCATAAAATAGCTTCCCGAAACTTAGAATAACACAAAATAAACAAGAACTACGCATATAAGATGGAATAAAAAGTCCAAAATTAAAAACAAGCCCATAACAAATAACCACTATTCCTCATGCATGCAGTCAGAAAGAAAAAAAAGACTTTATAATCCCTACATAAATATTTGGAAAACACTGATCACGGGCTAAATACCCCTATTCAATGACCAATTAATGACCAATTACCACTCAGCTACCAATAAGTACAAAGAGCTGTCCCACAGTGCTAGCAGAAGGACATTTCCAGCCCTGACTGCTCTGCAGTAACTCACCTGAGGTTCCCCTGTACAGGTGACTCTTCAGGAAAGGGTATCTGATTAGCTGATCCACACTTGCGAGGGGTGCTTGTATTTGGGCTATCAGTTGTTATCCTCTGGCTACCATCTGAAGGTGCTGATGTGAAGTTACTTGCTGGATTTGTAGATGCAATCCCTTTGCTCCCATTACATTGCTGGCTAAGTGCTTGTACATCATTTCCAAGACTGTCCATGCCCATATTTAATTCTCCCAGTTTCTGGATAGATCTAATAACAAATGACAAGTTAAAAAACCCAAACAAGCTCATTATGAGAACTTACAGAGGGATATGAGTGGGTAGAAGAATGAAACTTCCCCAACCTGTTAAGAAACTGTTCAGTAAGGTTCTGCTGCTGGTCAGCTCCATCTTCTTGATTGACTCCACCTTCTAACAACATCTGCTGATACAACTGTCGCTGCTGCTCCTTCTGCTCTAAGTGCTGCTGGTAACGTAGCCTTTGTCTGTAGTATTCCTGAAACTGCTCCGTGGAATCACGAAGCTAAAAAGAAATGAGAGGCACAGATGGAATTTAAATAGTTAATGGTGGTATTTAACATAAATATTTACTTTCTGGATCAGTATTTCAACACAGGCACCAAAAAAAGCCAGGAGATTCATCTCTGAGGACTGATGATTTCATTCTTCCTTAAAACCAGACACAATTTGCATATTAAAAAGAGAAAGCACAGCCGGCCTATACTATTCACTGTTGAAGCAGTCCTGCCATAATTCTAAAGGAGTCTGCTCTTTCCTACAAAGCTTCCAAAGTATTACTTAAGATCAAAACAAAAAACTGATTGAAAATAAAACCCAGAAAACTATGTAAGTCACACTTTCATTACAAATTTAGTATTTTCTGCCACGCTGACACCTCCCTGCCATCAGTCCGCAGACCCAATTTACCTCTCCCAGCAGCAGTGGTCTATCCAAGTGTTATATTTTACTTTTGAAATTGGTGTCCTGTTTTAACTCTAAATTTCTTTATTTTCTAGGCCAAGCAAACACATGAACTCCCTTTCTCATAGTCTTTTCTCTTTTACAAACTGTCTTTAGCTTCCCACACTGCCAGCTGCCCAGGACTTGCTGCTGTCTGCATTCCCAAACCTCATTTTTCTTTCACTCTTCTGCTAACAGCTAGATAAGAATGAACAAACAGAAGACCAAATGCACTTTAGTCCAAGGCCAGATTATCTACTCTGAACTGCCCTACATTTTCTGAAGGAAAAAAACAACCTGCATATTTACCTAATAGAAAAAACCAGAAAAATACTAACAGAAAAAAAATAGTAACAGTAAAAAAAGCCTCGTGTGGGTTTTTGTTTGTTTTCTGGAGTGACAGCTTTGCCATCTATGATTTAAGTTGGATAAGGAGATCCTCATAGCTTAGCTCTGCATTAGTTCAGACAATTCATACACATTCTGTCTTTAACAGCCTTTGCATTTCTTCTATTAATAATTATTAATACTTGCATTATGTTTTTGTTTTCTGACACAATAGGGTTTTTTATTTACAATGGATTTTCTAGCGCTGTTGCATTTGCAACATATTTACCACCTTAGGTTTCCCATGGTGAATACTTGCAATTTGGAAACTCCAAAATTATTGACAGAAGTCAAAAGCATTTGTTTTCTGCGCTTGAAATTCATGAAGTATTCCCCACTCCCTGGGTTATCATCCTACACAAGTATATATTCTTGTCTCTACTTCTTTCCATGACTGATACTTGTTTGTTACAATTGTATTCAATCTTCTGCTTTTTTGTATTCTGTGCCACTATTTCCCAACCAACATGCAAACCTAAAATATGTTGCCCAGGAGCCCTATTCTAGAAACTCTGGCTTCTAAATCAGCCTCTACAGGAACACATCAAAACCAAAGCTCTGAAAGGAAACTTAAGTTAATTTCTTACTCCTACAGGTAAGTAGGAGTACACCACTATGATGTGGGAAACAAAACAAGATGAAATTGCACCTACTGTAATTGGTACTACATTTTCTACCTGTATGTAACAGCCTGGCCAACACCACAGCACCTCCTTGCCCTCATTCTCTCCCACAAATTCTGCATCTGCTTTATTTTCTATCCCCTCTTGAAGCCTGCACTGTTCTGTACCTAGCTAAGCTCTTCCTTCCCTTCCCACATGCATCCAAAACACCACTGCAGCAGAGAAGAGACTCCAAGTCCTTGAGGAGTCCTTGAGTCCTCCTCATATGTGGAGGACTTTGTTAATCTTACAGCAGACTTCACTGCCTCACTCAAGTATCCAGAGCCTACTAGAACACAGCCCTGTCAAAGCCAGGCTGGTTTTCAATCCTACACACATGTCATGAGCCAGGACAAAGTTTACTTAAGAAAATCAAACCTGAATCTGCAAACAGAACAGACAGCACACTCAATGCTATTTTTCACTACCAAATGTAGAGACTGATATTTAACTGTGGGAAAAGAATAGATTAGGCAACTATTTTCATTGTTTCCTTATGAGCTATTATTTCACTTACCCCATATTGCTGTTAAGACAGAAAAAAAGAGAAAAAGATAGTCACGGCACATGCCTTCAAAGATGAATCCAAAAAAGTTATACTATTGGACTCTGAACAGCAAAGATATATTTACAAGGGAATTGCCCACTTTTAATCTCTCTGTGTTCTAGACAAGGACTGATGTAAGATGACCTAGGAAACCAAGTGTTAACACCAAAAATTACAATCTACATGCTAGATTTCTCACTAGAACATGAAGAGGATGCTTAAGCGCTGTTTAATCTAACATTGTTGGCTTTTTTTTTTTCCTTCCTTTTAAAGATACACACAACAGTTTAGCTGGACTACTGATGTGGCAATGCACTCTAATCAGCTGCATTACAGACTCAAATGACAGCAGGACTTTATACAATGGGGGCACAAAAAAAGTAGTAGCTTCTTTTACAAGATGCAATATGGCATTTTTACTATAGTAAAAACAAGATTCAAAGCAACCCATTGTCATGCATGAAGTTCTCCACACAAAGGCAAATCATTATGAAGTGATCAGAACCCAGCTCAAAGGGCTCATTATTTTTAAACAAGCGAGCAGTACCTCATTTTTCTCTTGTTTGGCTGATCCCTGACTCTGTGCTGCATGGAGGGGTTCATTTCCTGGCGCTGAGCTCTGGCACGAGGTCTCACTGCCAATGGGGTGCTGGGGCTCCACGGGAGTATCCCTGCTCGCAGCAACATGGAAGAGAAGGGACACTTAACTGAGAATAATCAAGAGCAGAAAATAAAGTGGAGAAAGACAACACTCTAGACTAAGATCTGGAGACAAAAGCATGCAAACTACTTACGTCACATCAAACTGAAGATACTGCTTAGGAAAAAACATACACCTGCAATGTGTTACACTAAAGAAAATAAACTCCCTGACAAACAAAAAGCCCAGCCAGTTTCCAAAAAGCCTTACTATCATAGCACACCCCAATTTCATTTTTGACATGTGACTTCTACATCCTTTAAGTTACACAAAATCTTCCATTTCAAAGCAATTATGTACACAAATCTATCTGATATACTATGAGACTAAACTCTTCCCAAAGATAACAGTTTAATTATCACTACCAATCTAAACTGAAACTAATATCCATGGATCTTTAACATCCATCTGCTTGAATGTTCCTGACAGTGCAAGGTAGAAAAATGTTTATATTGGTGCTACTTTTCTTCCATTATAAGTTATTTCTGCATGACACTCTTTCCAAAACTGTTTTGCAATCAATCAGTAAATGTGCAGAACACATTACAAGCCCTGGATGCCCATCTTCAGTTTTATCAACTTAAAGTCTTTTACCCAGGGACTTGGAGCAAAGGTTTTTTAGAAGTTACTTTGAACTTTTTGGGTACCTCTGTACAATAACAAAAGTAACTCAGCTGACTAAAAGACAATTGCCTGGTAAAACCCAAGATTTTAATCAAATAAAACACCTCCTTTCAAGGTAAATATTAAGATAAATATTAAAACATACATTACTCTAAGTATTTTCATTATCACTGGTGAACTGACATCAGTTTGGTCGTGTTTGTTTCCTTTTACTGAGTTTAATTACAGCCAGTCTTTACCATAACACAACATATGGAATATTGCCCCAAGGCAAGGCTAATAGAGATACCAGCTGTGGCCTGGATTGATCCTCACAGCCCCAAATCATCTGCTGGCCACTGCACCCAGTGCAGGGCAGGGCTGGTACCCATCTGCTCCTCTAAGGGCTAAAAAAGCTGGCAGCTGCTTTCCAGGGAAGTTCCACTATAACCATTAGAAAGGGACAGAACTGCTGATCCAAAGAAAGGCCAGGCAGAAACACGATGATAAACTCTCAACTGATAAGCACCATTTCCCCCAGTTACCAGGACATTCCTCTCAAAAGCCAATTTTAAAGTCTACATTTCATTTAAGAACTTATTGATAGCATAACCCAACTATCTCAATACAAAACCTATAATACCTTCAGCTGCCCTACTCATCTTTGGTTTAAAAGATATGAAGTAAATATTTCAGCTGAGCTACTATTGTAACAATTTAAGTGATACAGGAATGCTACAATGATGACATATTGTCACTTCCGCGGACTTCACCCAGCTATGGTACTTGTTCAAGTATACTTAAGTAACTAATCTACAGTGTCAGGACCAAAATTATTTATCAAGACTTGAGGACAGAATGCAATGGAGAAAGAAGATGGGAGTTACAGCTATTTCACTGTGTCCATTGATTTATCTGGAATGGGAGAACACAGTAATACTGAACACAAACCCTAGCTAGTCCATATTATATATTCAGAGTTTATTTGTGCTCTGTGCTAGGAAACTTCAAGGCCCAAATTGAATCCATAAGGCTCAACCTCAAAAATGAAAATCTACTCAGATCATAAAAGCATAAGGAAGAAAACACCCTCTATACAGAGTTTTCACTACAACAGAATTTAAACAACCAAATTATGCTTCAGTGTTACAATTATGTTCAGAGGTCCAGTGCAGGTAAGAACACAGGAACAGTGCAACAAAGCCAAGGTAAAAACGGAGCTCTAGCAGCACTTACCGCTCTGGTGACTCTTCAAAAATGCTGTGACATTCAGTATTCTCAAGCATGAGGCTCCTGCTGAGGTTCTGTACTCCAGGGTAATGGAAATTGGCGAAGGAGTGTGACATGGGGGAGGTTTTGGTCCCGAGGTCTGTGACCCGCTTGTCGTGGTTTGTGAGTCCACACGAGAGCCCGTCTAAGGCAGGGTTTAAGGAGCGGGTCATGTAAGCGTCCGCCGACTGCGGCCGCCTCATCGGGGATGATGGATACGGAGAGAGTTTGCTGATAAGAGGTGTCAGAAGGTCAGCATAGGCAGCTTTTGTAGGCTTGAGGAGTTTATCAACATGAATATTAAGCATCTTTTGTTCAAAAGCACAAGAAAACACAGTAGCTGGCAGATTCTGCAGCCACGATAATAGGCTTAGGTCCAAGTCATCACAGCCATTACCACACAAGAGATCAATGCCCAGCAATACTTCACTTTCTGTGATTTCTTCTCCTGTAGCTTTACTCTGACAGAACTCCACACAACATTCATAAAGCAGTCCCTTCATTACGAGCTGAAACAGGCGATTGTTACTGGCTTTGAAGCCGGCCTCGCTGAGCTTCCTGTCTGCTGGGATGAACTCTGCCACCATGACACAGGCCTCCTCGAAGCAGTGCACGCGGGCCGTGCTGGGGTTCCAGTCCTTGAACTCGGCGTGGTTGGTGAGGCGCGGCAGCGTCAGCAGCAGGCACAGCTTGCTGTAGTCCTCCTTGGAGGGGCAGTACTCCTCCAGGGCGTGCAGGCACTGCACCGCCTCCCGCATGGTGAACTCCAGCTGCGGGACACGACAGCAGCGTTACAGCCCCTGCAGCACACGGCTGCCACACCAAAACACCTGAACAGCCTCTGCAGCACACGGCTGCCACACCAAAACACCTGAACAGCCTCTGCAGCACACGCCTGCCACACCAAAACACCTGAACAGCCTCTGCAGCACACGCCTGCCACACCAAAACACCTGAACAGCCTCTGCAGCACACGCCTGCCACACCAAAACACCTGAACAGCCTCTGCAGCACACGCCTGCCACACCAAAACACCTGAACAGCCTCTGCAGCACACGCCTGCCACACCAAAACACCTGAACAGCCTCTGCAGCACACGCCTGCCACACCAAAACACCTGAACAGCCTCTGCAGCACACGCCTGCCACACCAAAACACCTGAACAGCCTCTGCAGCACACGCCTGCCACACCAAAACACCTGAACAGCCTCTGCAGCACACGCCTGCCACACCAAAACACCTGAACAGCCTCTGCAGCACACGCCTGCCACACCAAAACACCTGAACAGCCTCTGCAGCACACGCCTGCCACACCAAAACACCTGAACAGCCTCTGCAGCACACGCCTGCCACACCAAAACACCTGAACAGCCTCTGCAGCACACGCCTGCCACACCAAAACACCTGAACAGCCTCTGCAGCACACGCCTGCCACACCAAAACACCAACAGGCAGCAACAGGACCTGTCTGCTATCACTCATTCATTGCTATGACTGCTGACATGTTGATTACAAAAGCACACAGAGTCTGAAATTGCTGATCCAAGCGTAGTTACAACAGAGACAAATTCCTAGGTGCTTTGACTTCCTAGAATCCCCCATCCAGTCCCATTTTTTACAGATTTATGGAACGTTTTCATGTCACTGGAGGTTTGATGGGCTTAAAATTTTAAATCTGTGAGCAGGCAGCTCCAATTCTATTGTAGCACAAAAGGTTACTTCCATTCTCAAAGCCTGCTGGCTTATTTTCCCCTTTATTTCTATAACCTATGCCAGTAGCTTTTAATAAAAGCCTTGTAGATTGTTCTAGTTTCCAGTGATTAGTAGCTTTTACACTGAGATCTTCTGTTCTTCAATCAAAAATGTTAAGAAAGTTCAAAGTGTTCTCAGAAGACCTCCAAATGAACAGAGGGCTTTATTACAAAGCCTGTTGATAGCTAAGAGCCAAGAACCATGCAAAACCTGACATTTTTAGTTACACAGATTTAAAAGACAGTAAAAATCCCCACTTAACTACGCTACCTAAACACTTCAATACAGCGGCCTTTGACCCACAACATGCCAACACATTTGGTAACATTTAAAACAAAATAAGTAACAATAATCTGAACTTTCCCCTCTACTGCTATCCTAGTAGCAGTATACAGATTGAGGGATCAAAGGACTAGTACTCCTCCTAACTAAAAATATGGACTTCTAAAATTCTCTACTCTGTCAAGAAAAAACCCTGAAGTACAATGTAAATGTAATGGGACAGAGAATTAAAATCAATTCAGTCTGGAAAACAAAATCACTTGTCTCAAAACTACTGTAATCATTTTTAATTTCATAACATTTTTGTCTTAGAAATTTAGTATTACTGTATTGTCAACATAAATGAAAAACTGTAACTAATTTCACAATCTGCACACTTTCTTTGCCAGTTTGAATTAATGTCTCTTTCCATATCAAAAACTTAAGTCCACAACTCCTGCTGTTTGCACATTTAACTGAAAGAGTCCTTTGTGAACACATCTGCTCCCTCAGAAAAACAATTCTGACCTTTCTCTCCAAAACCAACAGAAATTAAGCATAAAATTAATTCAAACTTTCCTCTGGCCCGAACTACTACAATAAATTTCTGTGATTCTGAGGCCTGTTTCAGAACACTTCTGGGGGAAAAAAACAGTGATAAAAAAAAAAAAAAGAAGAGCCCTGTACTTTAGCACAATGGTCTAAAGTAAATCTGAGGGTAAGGACCACAGACACAGCATATGGTCACTGATCTATCTGCAAAGTTTCAAGCAACCCTTTTATGTACAATTGTATTTGAGACCAGGGAGCCACACTCACTTCTAAAGAATACTGATTATTTATCCAGTGTTTATGAAACCATTTGGTAATAGCTAAAATTTATGTATTTAATGCTGGGAGCTTCCACTCTGCCTTTAATCAGACTAATCTCAAGAGATTTTCTGACAACAAAAAACATTCCCAAACCAGAGGCAATTCTTACATGCTGAGGCTCATCTTCTGCTGACATGGCATTGTTCACACATAAGGCTTCCAAGAACTTCTGCTTCATAATGATGTAACGAAACCTGCAGGTGCAAAGGGAAAAACTATACATCTTGCTCCAGTGAACATTGTTCTAGAGACAAGCAGGTTATTTTACATCAAATTTCTGAGTTAGGCATAGCTATTGTTATGACAAGGAACTCTTACACGAATTTTAACAAATTGATAACCACATCTTTTTTCAACATATTTTTTTTCAACACAAAACATTTTTTCCGTAACTGCTTTCAGAAATATTCTATTACAAATATTGAAGGCTAATTAGAAAGAAAACAAGTATAGCAATCATATTATTTCTTGAATAGACGTATGACAGAGCATCTATTAAAAGGTTTTACAACATGAATCATATTCCTAAAGTGTATGGCACATGACAACTCATTACAGACTGTGTGCACATACTTTAAGTGCAAGTTAAAAAACACATGCACACACTTTAGAAACAGCACACAGGCTAGAAAAAACCACCAAAAACTAAAGTGAAAACTCATAACCACTGTTTTTATAGACAATACTTAGAAATCCATGTATTTTCCAGAACTCAAAAAACCTGAACTCTGACATACATTCTATTTTACCTTTTCTTGTCAAATTTTTCCATACATTCAAGAGGCTGAATAAACTGAAGAACCTCATCCCACTGGCCATCAAGAATCAGTTGCCTAGTAAAAGAAAGGATCATTCCTTGAATGTCACTAGATAAGAACACCTCTTTTCTAAGTAAGCAGCTCATTTAAATACAAAACAATTTAAATACACTATGTCTTGCACAGGTGCCAAGGTGACTCTTTAGTAAGACTAACAATAACATCAACATCCAAGCCTGTCCTCAACATTTGAAAAAATAACTGCATACTGGAAGGACAAATTTTAAGTACTTCTAAAGGCACATCAAAAAGGACAAAATGTTAAACTGAACAAGCAAACAACAGAAAAAACCTATGTCAATGCATGCTACTGGTGCCTGGTCAGTGACTCAGATTGGCTCACAGAAGGATGTCAGTGACTCTAGAGCTGGAACACACTGCAGGGCTGGGCCACAGAAGGGGACCACAAAAAAGCAAAATACCATGAGGGCACAAGTTAAGGTCTCCTGTTTAATGCCACAGGGCTGGTGACTGAATCACAGGCCAACCCTTGTGTTTTCATAAATGTGGCATTAAGAACCAGAAAATGAAGTCCTACCTTAGGAAGAGCATGTCATCTGAAAACAAGCCATTAATGACCCCACTTTCTTTCTCAAGTGCCAGCATGCTAATGTGAAGTTTCCTTGAGTTCAGAAAATCTAGTATTAGCTTAATTATTTCAGCTTCTTTAACGTTCACTGTTTCTTCTGCCGTCATGATGGCAGCCTAAAAGGAAAGAAAGAATTTTAGCTCTAATCAATATCTTATTTTCTGCTTGGTCAGCAAATGTTGGCTGTCAACAAAAATAAAAATGCAGATTTACAGGACAGAACATAGTGGCATTACAAAAATTTAACAAGATTAAGTAACTGATTTTGAGGTAGACTATGAAGCCATAATTAAGATCTACCAATGCACCTGCAGCTTTTCCATTTCTGTCCTATGCATAAACAGGCCCAGATAAACAAACCTACCAAGAAATCAATCCTCTAGCAGTGTGAAAATATTGTGCTTACTAAGTCTGCAATATGTAAAATTTTCCTCCCTGAAATGCAAACAGTGAAGTTCAAAGAGTGTGAGAGTCACTTACTACGTCATCATCTAGAGCTCTCACATATAAACTTAAAATATTTCTAACCCATATAAAAAGCACAGCACACTAAAAATGCTATCTCTCCTTCCCTTAACTTTGAAGTAGCGTACGACAGCTAAGCCAGGGGTTTCCATTCTTCCTAAGAAGGACTATTTCTGTCTCTCCCCTGATGAAGGCTGTAAAGTGCCAGCCCAAGGTGTCCTGAGACAGGACTTGCTGGCTGCCACGCCCCAGCGCTCCCCTGCCTCCAGCTGTGTGCTCCTGGCCCTTCCTCAGCCCTCCTCCCTCTGTCACTGCAGGAGCTTTTCACCAGCTCATGGAGCTGCCTCAGTGTTCTAATGAGCTGTCCAGCCATCAGAGGAAGTGGGCAGATGTAGCTGGGGTCAGCAGGCTGCATGCTTGAACTTCCCACAGGCACAAGGTCCAAGCTCCTTTGCAACACAATTCCTTCAAGGATTATGAGAATTCCAGCATGTACTCCTCTTAGGAAACCTGAAGTAAATTCTTCTTTTGGCTAAGTCTTGCCTGATTCCAATGAATATGACTTAAAGTAGAAGCTGTTGAACTTCCTTTTCCAAATGGTTAAATGACTTCACAAGTGTCTCCTGAACTGATCAGCTGAAAAGGAACCAGGGATGACGGGAGAAACCCACTAACACAGCCAATCTACACAGTATTGCCTTATCAGGAGCCCTAAAAAACCAAACCAAATCCGCACTACAGGAGCGGCACTCCTGTATCTACAAGACTATGACTTAACAGCAGGAAAATGTCAGTTTAATCCCATGTCACTACTGCAGAAAGGGACAGTGCCTGTTCTCACCTCGGCACTCATCCCAGCCAGCTCGCAGCCCCACAGCTGGGCTGTGTGCTGAGCCAGGTGCAGCTCAAGCATTAACTCACTCCATGGGCACACGGGCACAAATGCTGACACAGGGAACTGACAGAGCTTTGCTTTCTGGCAGTAGTAAAATGTCAGCCTGACTTCAGTGCACTCTCATTATCAGTTTAAGACCAGAGAAGAAACCAGTACCAGTGAGGAAGCCTCAGCAGGAGCAAGAGCCCCAGGACAAAGGAGGGACTGAAGCACAGTGATCAGAAAAACGAAGAAAGGTGGAGGGGAGATGACCACGCAGAGCAAGATAACCACAGCAATAGGTTATAGTTCCCAATCTCTTTCCCTTATAATTCAAAAGAGGACATGAAAATTGTTCTTAATTCCCTCACGAAATCATTCACTTATCCAGATGCAGCAACTGAAAGACAATCAGCTGTGGGCAACCCGTGTTCAAGAGAGCTTGAAAAAGCCTTCATGTATCCTTCATGTATGAAGGATACATGAAGGATGCAGCCTTCATGTATCTCATCCTTGGAAAACTGGTGTTAACAAACTATCTACACCTCCTACTAGGGAAAGATGCACAGAATCTCAGTAAGTTTGAATAAACCAAATAAAACACACAGTATTAACAAGAAATGAGTTATTTATCAGACAGGAAAGGAAGAGACAATTATTCCTCATTGATCACCATAAAGCAATGCCAGTGAACTTGAAGGGATACAAAACCTTAGGCCTTAATAACATGCTTTTTGCACTACTGTCTAAACCCCCAAATTTTCCATCTTCCTCACAATTGCATGTCAATGTTTTTCCACATAAAAGTTTTTGCCAGAACGTTTGACTAGCAAAGCATTTGATTATAGCAGCACAGTTTATTTTGGAACAACAGAGACCTAGTTGTGCCAGATGAAATGGCCTAACTTCTTAAAATGGGTCTAACTCTCATTTTAGCCACAGAAGACTCCTATCACTAAGTATTTTGATGGGTTTCATGAAAGATACACCCAAAGACCATAAGCACACTCTCAGTTAGTAAAGTTAGAAGGAAAAAATAAACTTTGGCTTGCAGAAAGCTTTGCTGCAAGAAAGAAAGATACACACACCCACAAATCAAAATCCAGAACTTGCAGAAAGATGCTTTTTCCTTATGTTGTAGCCCTGTTTCAACTTCCCCTTTTGGCAACTGGATATGGATTTTTGGTCCCAGACCAAAAAATCAACCCTACCCTTACATACTGAAGGGAAAAAAAATCAATACAAATTCAAGCAGCAGATTAGTATTAACATGTTAATTCACAACCTCATCTAAAGCATTTGCACTTCTCTTTTATTATGCTTCATGACATTGGTGGTTTTTACGTAAACTAATTAACCTCCTTGTCAAAAGACAAAGTAAGCTTAGGCAAAGCTCTACTGAGATTCCCCATCAGAAAAAAAATCAGACTAAGAATTCCTTTGAAGAAAGGAACATCAGGTCCAGCTTTCTTTTAACAGGCTCTACTGGACACAAGTGTAAACAGGAAGCCACCCTACACAGCTTCAAAGTTTGTCTTAATTATTTATATATTATACTGATGACAAAATGAGCATACTATTCAGTACTTTCAGAGTACATCTACATTATGTAAAATCCAGCATCTGTGAGCTGTCTTCCATTTTCCACTGCAGTTTTTTTAAAGTAAGAGGTTTGCCCTGACCACAAAGCCTCTGACAATTTTAACACTTAGCTTCATTTACTTAATTTTCACAAATCAGGGTAAAGAATGTTTGCACCCTCCAGATTTGATATAGGACTAGTGACAGCACTTTTGGGGTACAGTACAGAAAAGTCTATTAGGACCTCCAGACTTAGTCTGGATACTGAACTCCTGAAAAAGAGTTGAAGTACACTGATAAGCTGATCCATTAACAGCATTATGATAATATTCACTGTGCATTCCCTATCAGTGCAACACAAATAGCTAGAAAAGAACAGTAAACCTACTAGAGAAGATTTTCACATAATTGACGGTTTTTAGTCTGATGAGCTCAGACTTCCCTTATAAGCATTATGCTGTCAAAGCAATAAGCAGCATTTTAGCATTAAATTATAAATAAAAACAAGATTACACATCACCCTCTCTGAAATCGATGAGATTTTCTGACATTCAGTGGTATGTCAGTACATGTATAAATGAAAATAATAATAATTAAAACCCAAAGAACATCAGGGAAACTCAAGATTAGAGCTCAAGCTGCATCTTTGGTCCATCACACTGTATTACTTTCTGCTGGCACATATGGCACATAACGTCACAATCTGATCAGCTCAAGCTCTAATACTCAAGAATGATTGAAGCACAGCATTAGCTTGAGGCATAAATGAAAGCAAACCAGAATTAGAGCTTAATATTTCAGGTGCCTTGTATTAACCACACTTCCGATACACTTTTTGTCTTGCTCCGTCTTTTCAGAATGGCACTTCTCTACATCTTCCTTCCTTCTCCAGTCCACCCCCTCTTATCTTCTGCTAGTTATGTATTTAAATTTATTTTTCTACATCAACAAACCCAGAAAACTTCTTACCACAAACCTGACACGTCTTTCTCTTTAACTTCAGGGGACAAGATGTTGTTTAAATGAGCTCTTTGGAACATAAGACCTAATGCTAAATCTCCCGGTGAGAGGCTTCACCCTTGTTCTGTTCTTACTCGTGTTCTAAGAACATGTTAACAGCAAGAACCCTCTCATAGTGTTAAAAGCATAGGAAAATAACTCTTAAAACATAAAACATCTTTATAGGCACTTATGCGTATAAATATACTATTTCAGGAAAATGTTTATAAACATTTAGAAGCACCTAAAGATAGGTAGCTTAGAGACAGTTTAGTGCTTTCTTAGAAGAAATTTAAAATGCATATGCATTCACGTGATAAAAATGAAAAGTAAATTTTAATATTGAAAAACAAACTGTGAAATTCTAAAGTAGGCATAATTCATATATTATTTATCAAGTGAAACAAAACACTTGCCAATAGCATAGAATATACATTTGGAAAAACAGGCAAGGAATATACAGTCTTTAACTATTCTGAAATACAAGAAAAAAATATTACGGTTCAAATCTTAAGTGTCATGCTGTGAGAGCAGTGACACATTTAAAGGGACGCTCGATGCCAAATTAGGAGCCTGGGTTCACTGACAGCTGCGATGCAGACCCAACAGCCTCAGCATCCTGGTGAGCTGTCACAGAAAACCTCCCTGTGAAAAAGTCATACATATTTAAAAAGCTGGCTATTTTGCATTAAGCCATTTCACCTTTGAATCTACCCCACAGTCACTTACATTTGACTCCTGTGCCTTCCCCGAGGCCACTCCAGACTTCTGACCACACAGAGCCCACAGGGCACTCGGGGCCCAGTCAGTCCCTAGTGACTCCGATTCTGAAGTGCCCTCAATCATCTTCCAGTTATTCTACATCAAAAGAATTTACCAAAAAGAAAGAAAGAAAGGAAAAAAAGAAAAAAAAAGAAAAAAGAAAAAGGGAGAAGACGATAGGCCCAATTCTTATCACAACTGATTCCCACAGCAGTCAGCAGAGCTTGCTGACACCCATTTCACCCCAAGAAATCCCAGAGTTCATTATCTCAAATGAAAAGCACTGAGCATATTAAGGTCTTAACAGAAAACCTTCACTAAACTTCGAACTCTGAGACCTTTTCTTCTCCAATACACAGCAAATCAGTGTCCTCTTCCACACCAGCCTTTCCTGCCTCACACAGATTTTTCGCTGCCTTGCCATCTAGTAATCCATTTTGTTCCCCTGCTCAGATCAGCTGTTGCTCCGGAGCCGCCCGGTAATCCCTGGCTCACCACGCTCCGAGGTGACCGCAGAGCTCAGCGCTCACCAGTCCCTGCTACCACACGCACATGCCCTGCCCAGCGCATTCTGCACCGCGAATGACAAAAAGGTGACATTAAATTATGCAATACTTCACATCACAGTAAAAATATAAGGCAGAAAAATAAGAAAAGCCGAACAACTTCCAAAGACCAGATATTAACGCGTTTCGACTGTAATACCTCCCGTTGTTCCAACATTTTTTTCCTCTCCACGCGCGATTCCATAAGAAATCCATCTCCGCCGGGTTTACAGCAGCCGCCCCGGTTCACTGCGCCTGGCCGAGCCCGCACCGGCATTTCGGGAACGTGAGCTCAGCACCGGCGGCGGGCAGGGCCGCACGGCCCCGGCGCGGCTCCCGCGGGCAGGGAGCGCGGCCCCGGCCCGCGCCGCGCCCGGGCTGCCCCGGCCGGCCCACAACAAAGGGGCGGCGGCGCTCGGGCGTCGCCGGCAGCCGGGGCGATGCGCCCGGCGCGGGGAGGGCGCGGACGGGCCCCGGGCCCGGCTAGGACACCGGGCAGCGCCCACCTAGCGCCGCAGCGGCCGCGGCCCCCGCCCGCAGCCCCGCAGCCCGGCCCCCGCCCTCCGTCCCGCCCGCTCACCTGCGGGGCCCCGCGGCCCGTGCGCGCCGGCACCGGCGGGGCGGGAGGGGAAGATGGCGGCGGGCCCGGCTGTGCGGCGGGCGGGCCCGGCCCGGTACCGCGGTCCGTCCGGTGCCGCTGTCGCTCCGCTCGCCGCCCGCCCACACCGCTGCCCGCCCGGCGGCGCCCCGGGGCCCTCCCGGCGCCGCTGCCGAAGTGCAAAGCGAAAGGGGCGGGTCGGCACCGCCCCGCCGCGGGGGCGGAGGGAGGGAGGGACAGATGGCGGCCGCCGCGCTGGGCGGGGCCGCTTTGTTCGCGGCGGGGCGAACGCGCCCGCCCGCCGGCAGGGCCGCGCCCCGCGCTGAGGGAACGCGGGGCGGGAGCCGGGCGGGGCTGCGGCTGCCCCGGCAAGTGCGGAATCCGCCGCGGCCCCGCCCGTCCCGGCGGGGACACTCACCCAGAGCCCGGAGTCACCTCACAAAGGGCGCCGGGCCGCGTTCCGGGGCTTCCCCAGCCGCCAGCTGCCTCCGACGGCCCCGAGGCAGCGGCGCTCGGAGCACAGGAGCAGCGCGGGAGCGGCACTGCCCGTCCGCCACCGCCCGGCTCTCTGCGGGTGCGGCGCGGCTTGAGGCTCGCTGGCAGCACCCTGAAGGGCTGCATGAGGGGCGATTCAGGCCAGCCAGGGATGGTTTTAGCGCGTTTATGCAGTCAGCTGCTTCTGGAGGCTGTGGAGCGAAGGACGCGTTCTTTACAGAAATCCTCTGTATGCCTGTGTGATACCCGCGTTTTATGAAGATGTATTCATAAATAATTTGACTTCAGTTACATTTTTGTAATTGTCAAAAGATTATGGCACTTCAAATCATTACGTGGAGCAGTCAATAAGCTTGCTCTGTGTTTATGTGTAGTGGTGAGATGTTAAAATGCAAGTACAGTACTTGGACAGAGTGCTTGTGAACACTCTGCAGTGCCCTGGCAGGCCCTCCCAAAATCGAGATGGTGCCAATTTTCTGACAAGCTGATGCACGATTTTTATTTTATTATTTTATTTTATTTTATTTTATTTTATTTTATTTTATTTTATTTTATTTTATTTTATTTTATTTTATTTTATTTTATTTTATTTTATTTTATTTTATTTTATTTTATTTTATTTTATTTTATTTTATTTTGTTTTATTATTCACGTATGCCATGCATCAGAGATCCAAGGAAGGTTGTCAGGGATTTCAGTGAAGCTGAACCGGATTCTCTGTCACATTCACAGAATGTCAGTGAGGTCAAGTGTATTTACTAACTGTTTTGATAAGGATCTGCTGAAGGGCAGAGGGGAACCGTGGGGTTTTTTCTCTTCTTTTTGAGCAGGAATACAAACAAATGTCTGAAAGGCTGTCCAGTGAGGAGTGTGCCTGTCTGCACAGCACTGACTCTGCCAGGCATGTGCAAGGAGTGTAAAACTCCATGGTTCCTTTTGTTCCAGTCCCAGCTTCACTTCCCAGGAATATGGATTTGCTGGTAAAACATTGAATACTTCTATTTAATTCCAAAGCTACTTGTTGCTTAGTTGCCTTTGGAGGTGCTGCTTAAGAGAAAAATGTAATTATAGAAATGAAACTGTTTTCCAATACATATGATACAGTAGGGATGATAAATCAGAGGAAGTGTGGAAAAACAAGATGACTTTATTGTCTAAAGTGAGTGTATGTATAACTTTACTGAGTATAGATATGAAAAGTCCATTTAAAATATTGTTTAACCTACAAAATTCTAGGTAAACACATGTAGGCTTTTAAATTTAATCTTGATTTTAGAGTGGTTTTACAGTAGTTTATTAATCATTTGTGCATTAGCTGTATTTTCAGTGGAGGTCCTGAGACCTAACCCGTGAGACTATCCCTAGATGGCAAGAAAGAAAAAGCTTCTTCCCACTTATGGACCTGAAAGGAAAATGATCAGTTTAAAATTATTCTGTTTCCTGCTCAGAATGTTGGACCTTTCACAGGTAAGCAGCAAATTCCTGTACTCTGGAAAGAGATTTCAAGAACTATCAGGAAGAAATATGGAAGAGCAGCAGTAGTTGGTGGCCCTGCTTTGGGGGGCAATCATACTATTATTAGGTTTTGGTGAAAATATAGTGGCATTCTATGGGAGGAGAGCTGATGGAAGATCTTGTTCTCTGGTTGTTTGCAGCTCTTTACTTAAGCATAGAAACATGTTTGGGATGGTCTGAGCTTGCTTTGAACTCCCCACTCATTACTGCAAAGGTAACTCCCACGAAGAGCAAAGCTGTTGGGTGTGGGTTTTAGAGCCTGAAAATCAGGATTAGTGGAGGAGGAGATCTGCATTGCCTAGTGACGAAACAGGGTGCTGCAGTCTGTGCCTGGAGCACTTCAGGAAACAAAACAGTATCTGCGTGAGTGTTTTACAAATGTTGCAGGTGAGAAATGAGATGGCGGAAAGCAGCACTGTGGAAAGGGACCTGGGGTCCTGCTCCATGACAAACTGGACACGAGCCAGCAGTGCCCTGGGGACAGGAGGGACACCCCTGTCCTGGGGCACCCGGCACAGCATCACCAGCCAGGCGAGGGGGGGGATTGTCCTGCTCTGCTCTGCTCTGGGGCAGCTTTGGGCACACAATACAAACCTGACACTGAGCTGGCAGGGAGCACCCAAAGGAGCCACGAGGACGGTGCAGGGCCTTGAGGGGAAGCCGTGAGGAGGGACTGAGGTCACTGGGGCTGCTCAGCCTGGAGGAGACCGAGGGGAGACCTCACTGCAGCTACAGCTTCCCTGAGAGGAAGAGGAGGGGCAGACACCTCTCTGGGGTGACAGTGGCAGGACCCAAGGCGATGGCCTGAATTTGTATCAGGGGAGGTTTAGGTTGAATATCAGGAAAAGATTTTTAACTGAGAGGGTGTTTGGGCACTGGCACAGGCCCCCCAGGGCAGTGGGCACAGCACCAGCCTGACAGAGCTCAGGAAGTGTTTGGACAATGCCCTCAGGCACAGGGTGTGATGCTCGGGGTGTCCTCTGCAGGGCCAGGAGCTGGACTCAATGATCCTTGTGATTCCCCTCCAATTCAGCCAATTCTGTGAGTCTGTGCTGGCCCTAAAATGGGCCAATCCCAATTTTCTGAACTTGTAACAGAGCCATTCAACTCCTTACATTTTATATTTACATATTCTTGTAAAACTTAGAAAAAAAAATCTGTTCAAAACTTTATTCTGAAACAGTTTTTACTCATTTCAAGAAAGGATTTCCAGAACTGAGGTGACAATTCAGCAGAATTCTTGCATAATCTATAGAATCCTTTTTATGTCAGCACCATAGCTCCAGTTTCAGGTAGCTTAAACAAGAAAAATACTGAGCCAAAGTATAATCTGGCTTCAAGTAATTTAAATAATTGCAGGCTTGTGAGGCCTTGCCAGGTCTTGTACTGCAGACATTTAGATCAGTGACGATGAAGAAATAATAAGACAGAGCTGCTGTGATGCAAAGCTCCATATTAGCTTTTAGTCTTTCTGCAAAGCTCCATTAACTGTGACATAAAAGTACATATAGATATTACTCAGTATGTCTCCATGAAGTTCACATACCATTAACTGCAAACCTAAACACACATGAAAAAAATCTTTTAGTATCTCACTTAAACAAATTTGTCAGTGGATAATGAAATACTTATTTACCCCTAAGCATTTTATACATCAAGTTATCTGTAATGTTGAATAGGAGTTTGAAGAAAGTTTTAAATAACATTTTTTCAGCGAATGCTTACCTTATTTGTGCTGTTTTCTGCCCTTTCTTGAATCCTGATGGTTATTAGCTCTTCTGATCAGTGGCAGTTCTGTCTAGCATCCATCAGTGTTATCCTTGAATTCAGAAATTTGATTCAAAGAACTCCATCTCCCAAAGACTTTGCACTGAAATGTGTGTGTTGTAGATTGCTTCCTTGCCTCTTACAGCAGTGGTTTCAAGTGTAAGAGCTGCTTTTCTTTCTTGCTAGAAGGAAAGAAGCTGGAGTAACTTCCCTACCAGGTTTGACTCATTGCTGTAGTTGTGTAAATAAAACATGTATTTTTTATTCTGTATGTAAGCAAGTGAAGTCTGAAGGTAAATGTGCATTAGTATGTATGCATATACAAACAGTCAAATGTATTTTTACCTAAATGGAACAGATTGCTTTTAAAAATAAACTGCTTACAAATGTACACAGGTATACATGTTAAACACCTGGAATATGAGTGCTTATAGGGGATTTTTTTCCTTTTGTTGTTTTTCATTTATTTAACTACAAAATGTAAAAGCAGCTGTAAAAGGGCTGTGACTGTCAAGGCAGATCTTTATAGCCACAATTCTTCAAGCTGCTTATTCAGCTCATTAAATTAGTAGCAAGGCAGCAAAGAAATGCTAATTTGCTATTTGAAGAGATCAAAATAGTTAAAGTTTAGCCCTCTTTTCTAAAAAGTTTGAAATAGAAATAAAAATTTTCAGTAAGTTTAATAAGTTGTTGGAAAAAAGACATCTGCCATGGATCTGATCAGTACAGCTGGATTTGAGAAGCAAAGCTATTTTTTGCATCACATTTGTGTGGCGATGGATCCAAAACCTTCCATTCCAAGCATAACTCTACACTGGATCCCACAGCAGCACAAATTCTGAATCAGAGATTCTGTACAAATTCAGGCACACAGAGCACTCATATTATGTCAAATTAACCAGGGCATGAGCTGAGGTTTCTCAGGGACAGTGTTATTTGCTAAAAGACAGAAAAAATAAAGTCTGTTCTAAAGCACATCTGTACAAAGGCTGTTTGTAGATGAAAATTTTGAACTGGGCTCACCACTGAAAAAAAAATAGCTTTACTGGGTGCAACTGTGTGTTTGTATCCCAATATAATCCCTTGCTTGTGTCAGCCTGTTTGTGATGCTGTACAGGGAACGAACTGAGCTGCCTGAAACATAAGCAGTTTTCAGGGCAAGGAAAGCTATTAATTTTCTTCCACGTTAGCTTTCAATTCAAAATTAATAGCCCTGCTGTCAGATTGCTGGTATTCTTGTAGTTACCTTTAAAACAGCTCTGCAATTCTGACACTCCTCATCTGTGTAAGTTAGCCCAGCAACTCAGTCTGCCTGTTGACAGTGCAGGCATGTCACTGCCACGTTCAGCAAGTCCTTGCTCTTGCTCTGCAACCCAGCAGGATAACACAAAATCCAAAAAAGGCAGGATTTGCACTGGAAAAATTACTAACTTACAAATCTGGAAGAGGCCCCTCATTTTTTTGATAGGGTTTCTCTTCAAGATAGGATCACTAACAAGTACAAAGTGTTTCACTAGCAGTCACACACATGCTTTATACAGCTTTATACATGCTTTATACCTTGACAAAGATAAGACTTCAGTTCACCTTGGCAGCCTTGCAGTCTGAGGCAAACCTTTTAACCTGACCGGTAATTTTCTGTGGCTTTGGAAAAATGAAAGCTGACCAGAGCCCAGAAGTTTATCAGATGACTTAAAACTGTGAAATTCACTTCTGAAGCCTATTTAATTATTCAATAGTCTTCCTCTGATAACATCAGGAATCTAGATTATCTATGGAAGTATAACCAAAGATGGGAAACAAAAGAAGAAATTGTAGTGGTGCATATTTCCTACAATTTCCACATTGCTGAAATACGAGAAGAAACAAGATTTAAACATTAATGTGAACATTCGATAAATTTAGTTTAGAGGTAAGCAAGAAAACAAAAAAAAAAAGTTATTTTGGTGCCATGCTTTTATTTAAATGAAAGGAAAAAACTACACTGTACCACATAAGTAGCAATGACAATATTTTACAGCACAGCATTTGAAAAAATATGGAAGCTATGCTCCATAGAAGTGGACAAGTAAGCACACAATACACTGTACATTTTTCAACAGTGCCCAATAAATCATAATTAAATAGCTGAATTTGGCTTTAAACAGCCAAATAATAAAAACTAACAGTCATACTAACATAAAAAAAAAATCAGTAGCTATTATGACTGTTAGAAGATGAAATTTTGCTCCAAAAACTAAGATGAGAGTTTGGCAATTCAGTCGTAGCAACAATAATAATACCCCTGATGAAAGCACCAGTGTGTTCTGGAAAGGTCAGTGATAAATACTGGCCTTTATGGAAAGCTTTCTTTTTTTTTTTTTCTTTTTCTTCTTTTTTTTTAAACATGATCCCAACCAAAGATCCACTGTAATTAGAAAATTTGCAGGCTTAAAAAGGAAAAGCATCTCTAGCTTTACTTTTCCTGTATTAAGTAAAACCTTATACTGCGAGCAATGAAATTTTCAACTGCATTATTCACATTCTACTTTTAGACATTGCACAAATCTTTAACCTGTTGACAAATGCAAATTTCATAATACATTCAGTTATATTTAAAATTACTCAAAGAATTCCTGTCACGTGTTTAAGCTCACTTTGATTAGGTTGATGCGTGTGTCTTTATGGTGTTGCAAATCTTCAGTTAAATCATAGAACAGATTTTAGAAATAAAAAGCCTCCCATGATAAAACTTCTTTTGAAGTTATTCACCATATGTGTGTCAGTTAACTCCAACCTCCTGGTTTCTTGAATCACTGTATATTATACACAGTTTCATATTGTTATTCAAGATGTTCCTACAATGGTATCTGTAGGAAGTGTCTAACAGGCAGAATGTGCAAACCCTCGTTCCCCCCTTTTTAATATTATTTATATCCTATATACACAATATGTATACACTTGAAGTATAAGAGTTACATATCCTGGTGATATACATGCAAACAGTAGGAATCAGCTAACCACAAATAGTTTTGAGCCACATACATATTAAACATGTATTTTAAAGTGTTTTTTCTTTTTTTTTTTACAGTTTTAACAAATATACATAAATATAAGAACATAAATTACAGTAAACTGACAGCATTTTTTGAGAAAATGTTTATAATCCAGATGCATCGATGCCTAAGGCCTTATAATAATTTAAAAAAGTACTGTTCTAAACTACTTAATGACATCTCATTCCTGTGCATCTTTTCTCTAAGTCAATGAGCACATCGTAGTAGTGAGGCAGTTTCTCTCAAAGCAGTTTAATGAGAGAAATACAAACATCATTTGAGTCTCCCATGAAACTGAATGGACTACATACTTATAGCACAACACTGTCTTATGTGAATGGAGTTGTCACAACACTGAAACACAACAGAATCACAAATCATTCAAGTCTTTTCCTGAGAATGAGATTTCCCTCCCCCCCAACAAATTCTCTGGTGTACGATGGTATCAAAACAGCCACAGATTTAGGGGAGGCTTCAAGTTTGTGTTTTCTTCTTTTTTTTCCAGAACAGTGCTATGTTAAAAGCAAATTATAAGAGAAACAAACACTGAAACGGGATAGTGATTCATAAAATAATCAAACACTGTTTTGAAATAAAATGCAGCCCTTTATAAATAATACTGAAATATGCCTAGAGTTTGGTTTTGCAAATGGTCATGTTGTAGATTTACTGAAATGTCAGTTAGGCTTTTTTGCCATATGTACTTAAAAATTGCTGTGTCACAAGACATCACCTGTTAGTGTCAAGAAAACAATTTATGAAGACACACTGAAAATTCTTCTCAGATGTCTGTTCCCTAGAAAACTGATTCAAGTCTGAGCTGGCAGATCTGAAGGCAGGAAGTGGCCTGGATCTTAAAATCAATGGGAATTAGATACACGACTTCTCAAAGATCTGTGACTTAGGGAATTCTGTGAGTCTCCTGAATATTTAGTGCTCTGTTAGGCAACATCAGGGATCTGGTTCTGAATGTTTCATGAGTTCTATTCTTTCCTTGAAGAAGCAGGACCTGACTGAGCGCTCTCTCTCCAGCTGGAACAGTGCAAAGCAATGAATGCACACTTGCTGAAACCATTTCAGAGACCTACCAAAACTTTCTGCTTTGAGTTTTACTGGTGTTATGAACATGCACATGGTCAGTCATGACATCTCAGATGGCAACTTACTGAAACAGAAATAATTGCATCACCTTTGCCCTGAGTTGTTGAATAATTCATTTGAAGGAAACTTCAAGCAGTTCAAAGGTTTTTCCTTTACTGTTTAGTTTATAAGCAAATCAATACTATTTAATTGAAAAAGAATTATAAATACACAGGGGAATGAATCTTGGTTTTGTTACAGCACACAGTAGGAGTCTTGGAGAATGGACCCATTCAGCTGTTATTCAGTGAAATACAATTTATCATTTAGTCTTTACTGCAAGTCAGTATGCAAAGTTCGATGGTATTGAGAATATTAAGAAGTTTTTCTTTAGTGAAAGAAAAATAGTTCAAGACAAGCACAAATACAAACATATAAGGCAACAGATGTAAAAAATGTAGTTTGAGTCACTAAAGAGGAACATTCAGTGCTTCAGTGTATCTAATCAAAATACAGAGCAAATATACTCTATATGTTGCATTAGCACATACAAATTTCCACACAAGTCAAACATTTCCGTAATCACTCATAATTATTCACCTAAGAGTTTATCTTCTGCACTCCTAAACACTGTGTTTACATTCCAGTTGGACATGATAATAGAACTCGCTGTCCAGTTATAAGTTCTAAGAGTCTTGTTGGCAACTAGAAATCTATTTCCTATAGGCAGTAAAGATGAAGTGCAAGTTTATCATAATTGTCTCAAGCAAATTTTTTCCCATCTACTATGCCTTGGTGGGTAAGAGTTTCTTAGGAGTTACTGGTCTCTTGGTTTGCCACAAATGGCTGTGAATGGTAATTGCATCAACACTGGCAGACAAAGTTTTGGCAGGTATGTGGCTAAATTGCTTCCTGTCAGAGTTGTATTTATACAGTCCTTCTATCATTTTCTTTGTGATAGATTTGGGACCTATTCCTGTTAATTTATTGATTTCTTCAGTATCAGGGCAGTACGTATACAGAGATCTGAACTGGCAGCCTGAATCCCGGAACAAGATTAAGAAGTTATTGGCATCAGATTTTTCCATTTCCTTTAAAAGAAAGAAAGAAAGAGAGAAAGAAAGAAAAACATTCAGAATATGAACATTGCATTGTAATTAGAAAACATTTCAATTCATTAGATTTCATTTTGAATCAGTTTTCTACCAGAGCTGAAACCTATGTCTAACTCTGTCCACTAAAAGACCTCATTTTCAATCATTAGAATGTGCTACGCTTCACCTATGTGAATTTTGATAGGGTAGATATCCATCTCAACCACAATCAAATTTATTTAGATAATTTCAGCTATACTTGCTTAGTATGCAAGTATACACTTGCTTAGTACCTCAAGAACAGATATCCCAAAAATCTTTTTGTAGACCAAATAAAACTCTTTTCATCATTCATTTCATCAAGCTGGCCTAACACTTGCAAGTTTGGGAACATTGACAAAGGAAGCTTGACACATGTCTCGATATGTCTGAAAGATCCTCTGGTGCTAAAATGGAATTTTGGTCATCCCTAAATCCACTCAAGCTTGGTCAAACCATGAAGTCAGTTGAAATGTATTGAACAAAAGTTCTGTATTAGCTGAAATCTTCACATTCCCATTCTACCTAACAGACCTGCAATGGGACACATGCTCTGAACACATACAGCTTCTATTAAGTGATGTATGCTTCACCCTAGAGTTAAGCATCACATTTTTGCAGCTATTTTTTTTCTGGGATTTCTGAGGGTCATTTTGCTCCCAGTTACTTAAACTGCAATAGTGTGTCCTGATTCCTGACTTGGTATATCCAAAAAGTGTCTGGAAAGACGGAGAAAGCAGCATCTAGACATGGATGCAAAAGGATTACAAAGAGAGAAAAGGGCAAGAAATACTGCTGAAGTTTATTCCAGAAATGGAATTCAGTCTGGATTGCAAGTGTCTGTGAGGTTTGATATCAATTATCTGTTGTATTTGTCATAGCTGGTAAATGGAACAGTCCTGCTGTTCTCAATGCTCAGACTCTGTGTTACTCCTTTTGCCTGGAAACACACTGTCCCTGAGCTCTTACAGCACTTGTGCATCTTCAGAAAGGTTTCTAGCAGTGTAAGAGAGAAGCCTGGAAGGCACCTTGCTGTAGCAGAAAGTCCTGAATTTGCCCTGTTGCTTGGAAACTGGAGAAGAGCCTAGAAGGGACATATTTCAATTCTTTCTGTTCTTGAGGGCACTGTGCTTTAGTTCTAAAGGTCCCAATCTGAGGATCTATATGTAAAAGGCAAAACGAATTTGTGAGCAAATTACAAAATCCTAGATATTGAAGTTCCCCCATCAAACAAGCAGTAACTATTAATTAAACATGTGAATTAATTCAGCTTCCTGTGCTGCATGCACAAGTAACAGCTCCTGTTTCTACAGCACGGGAGAACCTTTCTGCCTACACAGGAAGCAAGTCACAGAAGTTACTCAATCCCTTCACTGATTGCTGCCATAATCTGAGGCTTCCTTTCAATATTGCTATTTTGCTTTGTTTTGACAATGCCTGACTTTGATTTGACGTAGGTATTCGTACTTCTAGGGGAAATATACTCTTACCTCCAGGATCTTTTTCTTTTGACCTTCATTTACTTTTCCAGCCAGGCAGCAATGTGCCAGTGCATTCTGAATTATATACTTATTGGATTTAGCACTGGGTTCTTTGAAGAGCTTTGGTCCTATGCAAAAGGAACAACAAATAAACTAAATTAATCAATAAGCCAACAAAGAGTTACTTTGAATGCTGTGAAGCACTTCTGGTGTGGAACCACATAAAAACACAAATCCAGGAACAATACAGAATAAGGTTAGAGACTACAAATTTCACAAACAAGTAAAATGTCATTCAGCTGTCACTGAATTCACTTACAAATGTGTCCTTCATTATTAAATCATTATTATTGGCAGTCTTGGTAAATATTTTTTCTCTCAGAGGACCTTTGCTATGAACAACAAAACATTTTGCTTTTTCTAACCAAAATTTCAGTTGTCCAGGAGAGAGCAAAGTCTTTCTTTTTCTTTTTGAACACCTCTGATTTCAAGGGTGCAAGGTATAACAATGAGGCATGTGCAGTGCTTAGAGTAACTGTAGTCTGTCCTCTTTGGAATTCCAGAAATGTTTTACCCAAAACCAGGGATGAAAGATCTGGCCTTACACATCACCAGTTATTCTGCCTGTAAAATGATTTATCTGGTTGAAGGAGAAATCTCCTGGTTTAATTTCTGAAATGTATGTGTACTTGGGTCAAGACCATTAAGAAAAAAACAACACAAGTACCAGTTAGGAAAATAATGTACAAAGATCAATTATATTTAAGATTAAATCTCAGGTTGTCTAAGATTTGGCAGAAAAAACCCTAGAAAATACCTAAGCTTTTGCTACTCTTCTCACAAAGAAAGTGATATTAGGTTGGCAAAAGTGAGCTTTTATGATCCTGATGATGCAAGGTCTTGGCAGTATCACATGTGGTATAGTTAGAGAAAAGGGAGGAAAATACCATTATTATTTGATTCATAATATAATAAAGAATTAGTAGTCTGATCATAACGTTCTTAATAAACAATAAAGGATCTGTTAGGAAACAAATAGTGCAGAATATTTATATCTGCATTGCTAAGAAGATTTTTTGCTGTTGCAGTTTGGTTTTTGAATTTTGTAACTCCATTCTAAATTGAAATATGAGCACTTTGTGCCTTGCTAGAGACACTACTGAGGTACAGATTGATGTGTGAGCCCATGTGCTGTCCTGAGCCTGACTGCAGTTTATTGAGGTTATCACAAGTGCTATTGAGTCAGTGCTTTTATTTCGGATTTAAAAGATTAACCTTGTATTATTACCCTCTACTTTGAAGGGTAAAACTCAATCAAGTTTTAGCAAGCCAAATCAAGGTAACTGAAAGCTTTTCATGCACATAACCACCAACAGGCAGGTATTTTTCTGACTGTTGTCACTGACCTGTGTACTCTGTAGCAGAGGCGACTGAGGAAGTTGTAGATGCATTCTCCCAATCTTTTTCTCCGTTACGACTACCACAGCGACTTGGAGATAAAAATCCTTCCACAGATTCAGACCTAAACATTAATTTTAAAATCTATTAAGAAAATTCACAATGTTCAGCTGGGAAGCCTTCTGATATGAAAAGAAGGCAAGGTAGAACACAATTATTTGAATTTTAAACTATAAACTTAAATGCACAATATTTAATGCATTTTGAAAAGTTGGTCTTTAGGTGAGGTATATGTTAATTTTTGGGCTACATCTGTGGGATAGAAACCTAATAAATATTCTTGGTTGTGAAATAGAATTGCTAAGTAGAAATTCGTGTTACTTTTAACATGTACTGGCAAACCAATGTTATCTCATGTAGGGAACAAACCAGTTCTTGATAGAATGATGAATATGAAGTAAAAATTTAGTTCATTTATACTTATGACTGCAACAACTGGCAGTGAGAACTGCTGTATTTAAGACAGCAAAACAATTTCCCTTCTAGTTTTTGTTTTCACAAGCAATAACTTCTGGTGCTCTAATTCTTCAGGCTCCACTCAAATGTGGATAATTTTGCATTTAAAGGTCTAAACAAGATTGTCAAGTTTTTTCTAAATTATTACAAAATATTTAAAATATTTTTGATTGTGACTACTGCAAAAGCCAGTCAAATTTGCAGCTTGGAATAAAAGTTTTCTAAGTGAGAAAAAGGCACAGAACAAGGAAAAAAGTGGTATCAAAATTTCTGTGCATGCTCATTTCAGTAAAATCAGCAACAGATGAAAATTCAATTTATAATATATCCTACACCTTTTGTGATAAGCACCTGCATGAGGGAGGTGACAAACATATCACTGAGATTCTCTCAGTGGGATCATCAAAAACAATGGTGATGCGAGGACAAGGTAACAATATGGGTTTGGAAAGATACTGAAAATCCTTCCAACTCTGTTGCTTTTATAATGTTTTAGAAGTCTCAATCCCCTAAACAAATCCAAAGCCTGAGGAAGATGTACTGCTCATTACAAGCATGGTACAGCACTGTACAACTCCAGCTCCATACACAGGGGTGATCTCCTGCAAAGCCTGTGTAGATGAGCAACATCAAGCCCTTTGTAATAGCTAATATGGCTGGAAGGAATCCCCCTCTCAATTAAAAGGGATAATTTTTAAGAGATGACAAGAGATATTAGGCTAATTGGATCATTCATGAAAGTTTCTTATGTAATAACTGGAAGGTCAGTTCTTGAGAGATCAAAGTAATTAAGAAGTCAACTGAAGCCAACTGCAGGTTTGTCAGAGCTGATGAATAATGTGTAGTGGCCATGGAGACATGACATGCAATACCATAATATGTAGAAGTCCTTATCAACCCCCTTCTCCTAGTTTGCCTTTCTTCCCTATTTCTTTTTTATACAAAGAAAATAGTATTTGTGTGAATATTATCAAGTAGTTCCCAGAAATAGTAATTTTGAATGATAACATGGAGTTTGTATTAAAAAAACTAAGTTTTTTCTGTTATTTTCAGGTGGTTTTTAATGCAAAATTAATTCTAGTGTTTGGAAAAGGCTGAAGTCCTTGTGAGCAATTAGTAATTCCCTGTACAACTGCTAAAGAAAAAAAGCAGAAAAGAAACTTCCATGTTAAAAAAAGAAAAGCAGCTATGTAGTTGCACGTAGCACACAGGTTTAGTAAAATATCCACAGGTTGAGACTTAGATAAAAGCAGGTGAATTAAAGAGGCTGTGTGAACAGCATTTTGTTTTGACCTCATTTATACCTGCCCAACTGGTTTACATGGTAAAATTTGCAAAACAAATGACGATGGCTTGGTTCCTGAATGTCTGCCAGTGGGAACTACCCATGTCCCAAATGAGGAAAACATACCTGTTCTCAGATTACACAATATATACATGACCTCTAAAAAATTCACACTAGTTTTACATAGCTGATTATGAAATTTTATTAAATGAAATGGTTATTTTAGCTTTACCTTGGTGTTCTCTTGCCTGACTGCACACTCTCATTGTCCCCTGTATTCAGCGATGCCAATGAAAGACTAGATACTGAAAAAACACGATAAAGCTGTGAACCTGGATAAAAACAAAGTTAAAGCTTATAAACCTATGCAAGTAGGAGAGTCTGTTCATCAGACCAACACCAGCAGCTGGAAGCCAGTAAGAGCTTTTCTCCATGGGACTAACACCCAACCATGATATACCTGCATGCATATGTGCTGCACTTCATGGAAACATCTGCTGACACCCAGCCCTTGGCAGCCACCGGGGATGGGCTCAGGCTAAGCACTAATGGGAAGTGTGGACATGGGAATATTGGCACTATGCAAATCAAAGAATGCAATTAAAGTTAATAAGTCCTCTTGAAAAAGAGCTCAAGAGGCTTAATTTAAAGCTTGGGATGGATTCCTGGAAGGTGTTAAGGAAATACTTTAAATTACACAGGAAGATGGAGGGAAGCAGCCAGAGAAAATGTAGAACAACAACAAGGGTAGAGGAGGCTGTGACGAAAAGGATCACTGAGCAATCTGGTTATTTTTTGTAATTATAAATTGACAATACTTCTTCCAGACATTACTGCAAGTTCTTTTGCATCTGAAAGAATGCTGAGTTGTTTCACATGGTTAGTGTTGCTATGTTCTTAACTATACATGCAGTTGGTAAGTGAAACAGAAAAAAACCATGAAGTATAAAAGCAACTTTCAATTTTTAATTTTGTCCATATTGTGTGAGTTTAAGTAATCTTATGGTCACCATTTTATTAATTTATATCTTCATTTATTTATTTCTCTATCTCTTATCTCCCAACTTTTATTTAGTCTTAGCTCTACATGTGCAAGAGATTAGTGAAGAAAACACGGGTGTGTGTGAAACTTGCAACACATATTTGTCCCTCCACTGGGTTTTCAGAGCTAGCATTTTTGTTTGCTGATATATGCATGCATGCATAGCAGGTAAGTGACATTCATCTTTCCATTTCTATGCCAAATTTTGCTTTCCACTTTGGACACGTGCAGTTTCAATTTAGTACAGGCCACTGATAAATGCACGTGCTTGTTAGGACCAAAACCCAAGCTGGTGTTTTAGCATGAACAGACTCTTTTTCCCATAAACATTTGTTACCTGGTGGACCTTTGATTGGTGTCTTAGGTGATTCAATATGATCTCTATGAATAGATTTTGGACGTGGCTTTTTCTGTTTGATTGAGAGGGAACGTGGCTTTATGACAGTATCCATGTCTTCCATAAGCTTCAGTTGTTTCCTTCTCATATATTCCTGCTTAATAAATTCTCGCCGTGCTCGTTCATCCTCCTTCTTCTGACGTTCTTCTTCTGTTTTGCGTCTGAAAAATCACCAAAACAATTCAGCAGTGGAAACTTCAAATAAGGGATTTCAGCTAGCACGGTGAGGACAACACAGGCATCAGATTTTTGGAACTTCAGTGTTCTCAAACACCAGTAAAAGACAACTGCTTTTAAATTTTTTTACGATTTTCAGAGAGTTCAAACTTTTTGGGATATTGCTTCTACTAATACCAAATGCAGGTTTATGAGCTTCATTGCTGTAACTGAGTGAACACTGTGCACTCGTGCAGAGAACCCTGTGGGACACAGCTCCCTCAGACCTGTGCTCTGAGGAGCCAGCACAGCTCCCAGCCTGCGAGAGCTGCACACTGATGCCACCTGCTGTCCTGCAGGGCCAGCTCTGCACATCTGGCTCCAGCAGGAGATAACTCGGATATTAAGGTGCGATTTTTCGACGTGCAGGTTACACTTTTAACTAAACCAGACATTTTTATGTTCACTATTACTGATCATTTGGATCAGGACATGTAATGTTACCTTGTCTCTTCCTTCTTATGTTCTAGTTCTGCTTCCAGCTGCTGCTTTCGAAGCAAAGTCTCTCTTTCCCTTCTCAAACGCTTCTCCAACAACGCTGCTCGTTTCATTGCCATATCATTTTCTGCCTTTTGATCATCCTAGCAACCGTTTTTGAAGGAAAAGCACCAAAAATATTAAGATCTCTAAATTCAGCAACCAATTTTGCCAAGTCAGTAACACTTAATTCTGTACACTGGGTATCTTAACATACTCCTGCAGCATTTGGAATAAGTTTATTTTTGAAGATTTTTCTTAAGACTCTTAAAAACTTCATAATGGATTTTTTTCTTCCTGAGTCAAACAAAATTCAACACTTTGATACAAGAAAACTTTCCAAGTCAGATCCCACATAGCTTCTTATTTCAGCTTTGGAAGAGTCTACATGTATGAACATGAAGGTAATTATCACAAACCCCAATAATTATGCACCATATAAAAGGAACTTCTGAGCAAGTCAGGTGTTGTGTTACAACTGAGGAATGTTTCCAGACAAGCTAGGTCCATCTAAATACATGATACAAAATTTTGGGGTATTCTAAGATGGAAATAAGTCTAGACCATTGTCTTACAATATGTATTACGATACAGTTAAAAGTATGTAAAGTGTTGTATATAAAAGTATTGCACATTAAAAAAATGTACAATATAGCTAAAAGCCTGTCTGAATACACCCCTTTAATAAAAAGTCTCCAAGGAATGCTCCCAAATACAAACTTCAAAAGGGAGTCTCTACAGACTTAATAGATAATTCTTTAGCCAGCTGAGAGAGGGAGAGAGGCTCTGCAAAGTGCAATTCAAAAATGTGAATAATTTTTAAAAATGCAGGCTGTTATGTACTTCAAAAACTTTTACTTAGATTTGGGAGTGAGGTGGGGAAGTGAGGGTGAGATGTGAGCATGTTTAATCAAGATCACCAAAACATATGTTAAAAATAAATCTACATTCAGCATGCATCCTCCTCACCAAGACCTTCAGGCACTCTTCCGTAACTATGAACAGAAAGGGATACTCTACATGCTCAGAACTGCAGTATGGTAGAATCTCACCTCACTAATGATGCCAAATTAATCGAGTCCAAAGGATAAGCCTGCACATTTAGAGTTGTAGTACCATCTGCTTTGACTTTAGTCATCAGCAACATCCACGTTTCAATTAGAGATTCAAAAGCTCAACAACTGACATACACATCCACTAGTTCTCTTACCTTAAAAAAGAATCCACAACACACTTTCTGGTCATCTTCAAACTGTTCTCTATCACTCTCACCTTCATACTTCTCAACAGATACCTCGCTTTTTTCTGGTGGCTTCAAATCTGATAAGGAAACTTCAATTAAGCTAGCTGTTTTGGGAGCTGGAGGTGGTAAAATCGGTTGGTTTAGCTGATCTTCATTTGGGGTGAGGCAGACGGTTTCTGTGATAGGCTGAGATAATACTTCAGAAACATTAGATTCAATAGGCTTAATCTCCTTTTCCTCCAGCTTCTGCTCACCCTGTTTTGGCAATTTTGGTCCTTCCTCTTTTGCTACTTCTTCTGTAGACTTGACTTCTTTCAAAAGATTTCCCTTCAACTGAGGTTCGCTTACGTGTTCACCATCATCTCCAAAGCAAACAAATGATCTGGTCTGAATGGGAACCTGACTGGGAGAAAACCTCCTCAAACGGGGAAGACTGTCCACAGAGCGTGGGGCAGTCAAGGTACGGTTCAGAGGCGTTATTTTCAGTTCATTTGGCCTAGGAGTCCTTTGCATTTTAATGTGAAAGGAGGCATTCTTCTTGTTGGAAGATTGTGGAGACTGATGTGTAGAGCGAGGGGATTCCTGTGAGAAAGGTGCAACAGGAGCTGGAGCTCCTCCTTGCCTTGAAGAAGACTTAAAGTCCCGAATCTGCTTCTGAGGAGAAGGTTGAGGAGGGGAAATAACCCAAGCCTGTTGCTCTCTCATCTGCATCAGCATCTCCTGCTGAAGGGATAGACGTTGCATTTCTTGTTGTAGAAAGTGTAGGGAAGAGTTTAGTTTTTCAATAGATTTTGTATATTCTAAGAGATCTCCATCATTAAGATTTTCTTCTGAGGGGCTTGCTAAATTCCATTGCTTTTCCACATCCCCAGAAGTAGCAGGAGATTTTAACCATTTGCTATGAGAATTTTCTGGGTTTTCTTTTATTAATTCTGGAGTCTTACCGGTTTGGTCATCTGATTTTGGAGTTTCTTTTTCTTTCAACCGATTGCTGTCAGTGAATACCTTCTCATCTTCAGCTCCTGCTGCTTCCTCTCGGAGAGGTGATACCCCATCACCTTTCTTTTTCACAACATTGAGAAATGCTGTTCTTCCCATTTTCTGCCGCTGCTTTGTGAATGCAGCTTCAACTTTCTTCTTCTGTGCTTCAATGGCTCGCCTCTTCTCCTCTAGCTTCATCCTCAGCTGCACCATTTCAGAAGCCAGTAATTGTGTAGTGTCTCTTCCTTGAGGAACAGATGTCTCCTCAGGAATGTGGGCCCAAGCAACCATATGAGGGATGTTCAGCTCAGAACCTTCTGGGGTGGTTTTCTGAGAACTGCTTCCACTGCTTTTGCTATCTGTGTGATTCAGCTTCCTGAATTTCTGCTCAGCAAAGCTGGTCATTTTAACGCCTGAGCTCGAAGAAGCACTGCTGCCTGCCTGTGATTTAGTACTTACTGAGCTGGGACAGGGACTTAACTGATCTCTGTGATTGCTAGCCCGCATGTCATAATCCTGGAGAAATTTGGATGGCTCTTCCATGTCAGAGTCCATGCTTACAGTATAATCTCTCAAAGAAGAATCCTCATCCATTGTCTCTGGGATATCTTCTACATGTATTCCAGTATCTACTTCTGTGGTGTCAGTCACAGGACTCAGAGCACCTTTAGTGTCTGTGATTATATCTGGGGTAGTCTGATTTGGTTTAAGGTTTGAATTCAAGATGCTCATTTCCCGGTTATGAAGAAAGAACCCATTTGTAATTTGGTCTGTTTGCAGAAGTCTGGGAGATTTTTCAGTGTCATGAATTATCTGCAAAGCCTCTTCAATGCTCGGCGTCTCAATCTGATTGCCAAAATCATCCAGAACTGCCCTGTTTTGCAGAGCTCCGTTTGGAAACCTGTAGTGTCTGCTCTCATTGGCATTTCTTTGATTTGCATTAAGGGACTGATTGACCTTTGTGTTTTTAAGAGGTGTCGTGTCCTTTTCCTCTTCAATATCTTGACTCTCCTCTTCTCCATTTACTGGTTTGAAGGACAGATTTTTCCTAGAGTGCCTCGGCATGCGGTTGATGTTTCCTGACAGGCCTTCATTGCTCACAGATCTAGGAATTCCTCTGTTGGCAGAAGATACTGGAATGCTTTTCTCTTTGTCAAAAGGAATGTCAAACGAAACTCCATGTAATGATGACCTAATAGAGAGCAGAATAAAGAAAGTAACTGAGCAACTCATGGTTACTAATAAAAATAACGAAATATTTGTATTTGGTTTTAAAATTATTTTAAGCTGGTAGTAATAAAGGCACTGTTAGCTGTACTGTATTTTACCTAGCTTCAAATATAATAAACATGCATATATTTTTAGATAGATATTTTTAAATTGATAAATTGATATAAGTATAATAAATTTTTTAAAAGCACAATAGAATAGAACATGTTCTTCAGACTCAGCCAATGCTTTTGCTACTTTGGAACAAATTCTGGGCATTTTAGAAGTACAAGAATTACCATCATAGATCAGAAGGAAGATGTGAAAAAATACAGTTTACATCACTGTAAGTCTTACTATTTTAACTTTGGTTTAAATCCTACAGATTAAGAGTTTATGACGGGTCTAACCAAAAACTGAAACATTCAGCCTCGTTGTTACCATCCCCAAAATAATACAAGCTTAAATGCTACTGAGATCATCAGCCATGTTACTGTTACCACATTTCGTTCACTGTGATGAGTAAATATGAACATATTTAACACCAACAATTCAAATATCTGAAGTATAGCTCTTTCAGTGTAAAGAATAAGCTATTTATTTCTGAAGATTATTTCCTATTAAACAGTTTTTAATCCATGATATGGTGTATCTTTATTTTTCTGCTTTTCCAAGTAGCTTACAAGAGTTCTTATTACAGGACTCTGAAAATCCAGACTGCAGTGGAGCATTTCCTGCTACAACTCATAACCAAACCCCAGTATTTTGCAACCAGCCTGTAAGACTACTTACCTTTTTTCTTTGGGCCATGTCCCTACTTGCCCATCTACATAAGACATTGATGTGGACCTCCTGATGACTCCTAAGTGAAACAAAAATAGGACCCAATGTAACTACTGTGAAAAATGATTTTTAACATCACCTTCTGTTACTTTAACAAATTCATCTGCTTCACTACTCAGAACACTGCAATGGCAAAAAAGTGTTTATATACTGAAAATACAACCAGACCAACAAAGCCAATTTCATCCTGGATATGTATTTTACCCCTCGTCCTCAAAGAACTTACTACAAATCCTACTAAAATATACCAAAAATACTTGTTGTAAGCCATCTTCCACATAACCAAAACAGAAGTCAAATTAAAAAAAGCACAGACAATGCATTTGGTACAAACACAAACTTCCCATTTATACATTTTATAAATTACAGAAGTCAATTATGTAAATTAATTAATTTTTCATGTAAAGGTCTCCCCCTATTTCTGCATAAATGATGTTTGAATAAATACAAGCAGCATAGCAATTTACTTAGAGGATGACACCTTGTCTCATTGCCTCTCCCAGCCCTGTGTGAATTGTTACCTGGAACAGATGAATAAGGCTGCTGGGGTGTATGCAGTTGGTGAGGTGGTGTGTAAGCTGGACTTTCCAATCTATAAAGCAAGAGACATTAACTCAGAATTAATACATCAAACACCACAATACAAAAGGGCAACCAGTCACCCTGTCCTTGGCCAAGACAAAAACAGATTTATTTTTTGTGGTGGGAAAGAAAGTGAGGTGTAGTTCTCTTCTGGAAATATTAAATTATTAACTAAAAAGAGAACACCATAACAATCTTGGACTGGAACTAATGCAGGTAGGGCAAAAAGTCAAAAAGTTATTTTTCATACACAAACAGCTACAGAGCTGCTGCACAAGTTTTGTTAATGTACTTGTCTCCTGATTTATTTCATGTAAATGTCTCTATTAGAAGGTTCCATTTTTTAGGTTTGATTTCAGTAAAAAGTCTAAACAAACATGAGCAAAATGAGGCAGCTCCTACTGGCCTCAAAACTGAGTGATTGCAGCCAATATCACATACTTTCCATGCATTTCTATTTTCAGTTGCTCAGTTTGAAACTTCTGCTTTGTGTCTGGACTGCAACATGCACTAGAAGTGGATAAAGAAGACTTTGTGATAGACATGATTTTATAAATAAAAAATATATTCACTACTGAAGGAGTAATTATAGAGATTTCCTCTGTTTCTACTTACACAGATACTTTATTTGGTTTACAGAGAAGGTCTGTAATTGAGTAGCTGTGTTAATCCAGGATTGGATTAACATAATTCAATGTTTTGATCAAGGTGCTTTTTCATGATCAGAACAAAGACACATACATAAAGACACATGGATTTGTAAGTAAAACACTTCTAGAGAAGCCAGACTTCAAACACAGGCTGGATTAAATCCTTTCATGTTTTGAATTTTGTCCATTGAACTGAAGAGCACACTCCCAAACTCACATTTTTCAGTCAGAATATTTGTTTAGTGTTATTATATTATAAATACTCTATAGTGTAGAAATATCTCTAAATAATATTTGCAAGAAGGATATTCACATCAATTTAAGAAAAATACTATCTACAAAAGCATCTTTCACAACTATATATTAAGTTATTCATTACAGGTCCCCATAAATTCCTGATTTTTTGTGTCAATAACACTTCATGCTAGCTATGTGACATAGCTGTTTTAAATGGCATTCAAGATTTCTGTGAAAATTTTAAAATCCTAACGACTGTAAGTTAGCTTAAAAGAAAAGCATACTTTCCAAATTTAACCCTGCAGCCTGTGAAAATTTGCTACCATGAAGAGAATCTATAGACTTAATTCCCCTTGGGGAAAAGACTGATTCTGGCACCAAGCCTGGGTTCCATGGCAACCTCAGGCATCGTAACTGCTCAGTGCCACAGTCCCACTCCCTGCTCTGTGCTGGCGCTGGGCTCTCCAGCCAATCCTCTGAGTCATTTCAACAAGCTGAGGCAACACAAGAACATTCACTTTTTCCAACTGGGTTTGTTTTTTCTGTCTTTGTGCGCTGAAATGGCAACTCAAACTCAAGGGGGCAGGAATGCACAGTTGGGACAGGGAGGAAGGGCAGGACCACAACATCCTGCAGTCAGGTCTGCTCTGCCAGGGAACCTGCAACCTGTGTGCTGGAGTCCAAATCTGAAATGACTTCTAGGGCCCCTTCTTTGTCCTGCAGTGATCATCAGGTTGGATGAAATACCCTGCTTTATGAGGAGACATACAGCAAATGGCCTTGGGAACCTGTGCTTCAAAGGCTTTGTTCAAAACTACTGGTTCTTGTTCTCCTGGCTTGTATGCTCGGTTTATATGAAAATGAAATCATTGTCTACAATAGAAACACACTTTGGATGCATACAGAGAAAGAATTTGGAATCCCAGCATATAATGGTAGTAATAAATATTACTCCCTTATTAAAATCAGCATAGATTCCAAAACACTAAAAAGGTTCTTAGGAACCTTAAATCTCAAACCCAACCAAACTGTCACCCCTCTCTCCAAAAACCCCATCCAAAAACAACAGAAAAGGCTAAACAAGATTATCTGGGCTGGAAATCAACCATTTTCTAAATATCCAGTTAAAATGCTAATTTTATCCTTCTCCTCTGTGCCAGTTTAGACACATTAAATAAACCAAAATAAAAGCCCCAAAATTATAAATGTGTTGCAATGCTGTCTCTCATTCACTAGGTCCAGATGAGATCACTGGAAGGTTTTCTTTACCTTGACAAAAGAAAGATTAAAAAGAAGGCCTAATGTACAGTTTATGTCCCTTATCACAGAAGAATAGGTTGGAAAAGACCTTTCATGAAGTCCAGCTGTTAGCCCTGCCAAGGCCATCACTAAACCATGTCTGCAAGTGCCACATGTACACATCTTAAATACTTCCAGGGATGGGGGCTCCATCACTCTCCAGGCAGCCTGTTCCAATGCTTGACAACTCTTTTTTGGTGACAAAATTTTTGCAAATAAATTGGACAAAATATCCAATCTAAACCTTTCCTAGTGCAAATGGAGGCTGTTTCCTCTTCTCCTATCCCTTTTTCCTTGGGAGGGGGGACCAATCTCCACCTGCCTACAGCCTTCTTTCAGGCACTTGTGGAGAGTGATTAGGGTCTCCCTTGAGAAATTCATCAAGCGTATGATCAGCCACAGAACATTAGGGAAAGAGAATATTTCTATATTGCTTCCCAACCTGTACCAGGAATATTAACAACAATGTTTCACATTGTATTGGTGTTGTCTGGAATACAGTGAATTTTCTTCCTGGTGCAGTGCCGTGTTATGGATTCAGTGTGAGGGCACTGTTGATAGCACCCTGGTGTTTGAGCTGTTGCTTTCTCCAAGGCAAGGACCTCTCTGTGCCCCGTGCCAGTGAGGAGGTGCAGGAGGAGCTGGCAGGGAGTGTGGGCAGGAGAGCTGAGCTGAGCTGGCCACAGGGACACTGCAAACCGCGGCTGCTGTGCCCTGCAGCAGCTGGGGGAGGTGAACAGGAGGGGCTGAGTGCTGCTGGAGGGAGCAACTGTACTGTGCAACACTTGTTCTCCTCTCCCCTTTTCATTACAATTATTACTATCATCATCATATTTTATTTCAAATTATTCAACTGTTCTTATCTTGCGAGATTTACACTTTCTTTCTGATTCTCCCCCCTATCAGAAGGCAGTTGGGGTGGGGAAATCAATCACAGCATTAGTATTTCTTTTTACATATTTGAATTTCATGGCACTATAGTAACATAACCAAATCAAACTAAACCCATCACTCAGGGTATTTCTTGCTGTTATCTCATTTTACTTTTGTTATAACTTTCGGAAAGTTTGCTGTTCACAAAAGCAGCTCCACTTGCAATTGAAGAGGACAAGGCAGTGTGACACTTCTGTGCTGAATGCTGAGGGTTGTTTTGGACACTGAGAACAGCACGCTGTCCAAGTGCACAGACAGGAACAAGAGCCTGCCATGCAGCAGGGATGGAGGGCTGAACCAGGGGATATTGCACAAAATTCCACAGATTGTATCTGGTAACTCAATCATTGAGCTTTGCAAAAAGGCAAAAAACCTAAATCAAAAAATCTGTTTGATTCTGAAGAGAAAGGAGGACATTGTGGTGAAACATTACCAGTGATTCTCTGACATTACCTGGCTACAAAGTCAGAACCAGATGGACCATCCACATAATTTCTTCTGTTAGCATTCAAGCTGTGAGCAGAAGCTGCATCTTTTGCAGGTTCAGCTGCCAGGAAGAACAAAGTTCAAGTTATTATAGTTTAGTATTCAGTGAAATTACATAGCAGAAAAGCTGTCTAAAATAATCTGAAATAATGATTTTCAAAGATTTAAAGAACTTTCATTGATTCCATTATTTAGATTAAAACTTTCACTTTCCTTTCATCTTTATGTTCTCCAAAGCTCCTAAACCGGCCCTAATTAAAGAAATGGAGACTGACAAAATAGACTAGAAAAAGCAAGGGAAGAACTAATACAGAAAAATAAACTAAAAAAGAGCCACAAAATTAAAAGGAAATGAACAGTTTTAGCAAAAGTTGTTCTTCTGAAAGAAATGTTTCTGATAAAAGTTCTTCTCCCCAAACCCTCAGACTGACTAGAAAATAGGATTTTTGTCACACCCTTAACCAGTTAGCACTATTTAAAGATTTATATCAGATTTGTATGTGCTTTAAAGCATAAAAATGAAGAAAAGGTGTAAGAGCCACCCAATGAAAATCTCTTCCTAGTGCATGGAAAGCCAATCACAGCACTGCTGTGTGAACATTGCAGTTACCTGGGATATTAGTTACCTGAAAGTAGTCATTAACAGATCTCGAGATCTATCTGAGAGGTGGATTTTTAAATATGAGAATTGCTGCTGGAAGATGGTGCCTTTGCAGCGGGTACAAAATGCAATTTTCCAATTAGCTCTCTATTCACTTTGCCCAGATTTATGATTCTGTCTCTTGGTATCTTCTCAGCAACACAACTACTTCAGGCTAAATTCTGTTCTTGGTTTCTTATTACATTTGTAATTCTTGCATGGGCATAAATGGATTCATATTTGTTTAGGTCAGGAAAATTTGCAAGTGATTATACCACAACAGTTTAAATGAGTTTTTGGTAACAGACAACAAAACCTAATTATGATTTATAAGATGGGATGAAGATTTACAGTGAGAAGGAGTACTCCTTCTTTAAGGGGGTTGTACACTGCCAATCCTGTTAACTAAAATATTCACTGCAACTGTGAACACAATGGCAATCTGTACACATACATATCAAAACATGCATATTAAGGCCAATCCACAACATAATTACCTTGGGGGTGCACAACAACACGGGGCTGTACAAATGATGGCTTCACCACTTCAAACCACCAGAACAATTCTGCCATGAACACCATGTAATTGCTCTACATGAAAAAAAAAAAAAGATGGAGGGAAACTGATGTTAGAAAACACGCCTGCAAATAAACAGATTAAGCAGCATCAGGAAGATGCCTCCGTTTTCCAGCCAGTTTCAGGAGTTTACAGTCTCCACTTATTTTACAATCTCCACTATTTTTTTAGAAATAGGGACCAGTACAAGTGATCTGTAGCACCAATACATAACTTGACCAGATTGCAACCAATTGGGTTGAAACGTTTCGTAATAAGCATATGCTCAAGCCTGATGTCTTGCAGGGAGGGCAGAGAGGAGCAGGAAGGGTGGAAAAAAATGCCTGCCAAAGATCAGCCATTTCCATTAAAAAACAGCAGTGAAAAACCCATTGCAAGGCTAGGCAATGCTTTTTTCAGAAATTTTTAACATGAAAAATTATGGTAGCCCTTTGTTGTAGTACAGGAAACTGGAATCTGATTTTGGCTTTTGTGTTAAGCATGTGCCTTTGTCAAACTTGTGAAGCTCTACCCAAATTGACAAGCCTTTAATACAAAACAAAAAACAGCAGCAGAGTTTCTTGACTGCAGGTCAGAACAAGGTTTTGGCTCCAAAGGTTTATGCACTGCTGATATATATGTCCTACTGTATGTTACACAGCCATTACACAGCCATGAAAGACTGTGTGGGAGCCACTAGATTAAACACTAGGGGAAAACAGCTGAAAAGGAAAAAACAACTGGTGACAAACTGCATCAACAACAACAACAAAATCAATAGAGGAAAGCCAGGCAGGAGCAGTTATTTGTGCTCTAAGAGCCTATGAGTAGTGCACAAACCCAGGAGGTTGTTGACTGTGGGACTGAAGAGTTCAGAGGCCAAAGGTTCTGCATGTCCAGTGCCACCTCATATCTGGAAATATCAACTCAACCAGACCAGCAAACATCCAGGCCTGAGCTGGCTCAAGCAGATGCACAGACCTGTGACGCCAGTCTCACAAAGTCTGAAGATGTAAACAATGCTTATACATTAAACTGGGAAACCATAATTAAACAACTTTTTCAAAGAGTTTCTTTCAAAAGTTCAAAACAAAAACGTCATTCTAATTCCAAAACAAACCACAGGCATTAAGGATAAGAACGTAATTCTAAAATAAACAACATATTTACTAAAAAAACCTTGATAATAAATGAGATAATCTCAATTTTGCATCAGTATATTTGAAAATATATTTTTGAGTATCTGTTTGACACTTTTGCTTCAGATTTATTTTTCCTGAAGATTTCTAATACAGATAAGCCTCCACTTCAGTAAAGGGATACTCAGACCAAAACCTGCTGCTACACTGTACTATATGGTGAAGGGATCAGGCAGATGTTTCATAGTTATTACACAGAAGTTATAAATAGAATAGGAAAAACCCCATCGCTGCTTATTCAGCTTGGCAGAACTGAATGAGGAAAAGTGCACAGCAGAATCCTTTCCATTCAAGTAAATGTCAAGCACAGCATTTCAGTATCACACACTGATTTCATTAGGAAGCCTAGACCAAGAAAAAGTCAGTTGTATTTCTCAGACAAAATATGACTTTTAATACCACAATTTCAAAAATATTTTAAATTCTCTCTGAACATTTTCCCCTTACCCTTCCTTCTCCTTAAACTTTTATATTTTTAACTCAATTTTTAGTAAAAAATTAAATCATAATATGTGCTAATCATAGCTTTGTCCCCATCCAAAATAATATTGCATTTAGATACCCCAATTTCTCATGTTTATGTTGAAATGCTTCATTTCAACAAAAAATAGACACACAAGAGTGTGACTATTTCATGAAGGACAGACTCTGCTTCCGAGAGTCTACTTCTACGCAGTCCTGAGCTGCTGCAAGACAGTTTGGTTTTCTAAAGTCATCAAAGCAGTATTTACTGAACTAAAAATGAAAATGCTGTAGAGCCCATGGAGAACAGAGGCTACTTTAGATGTCTGATGGTGAGCCACAATGGAAATCATGTTTTCTCACAGTTATTTTTAGTCAGAAAGGGACATTAAGAACAATCGAAGGGAAAGACTGATGATCAGTAACAAATTTTTTTTGGAAAAACTAGCAGTGGGTCTGTACTAATGTTGCTATCCAGGGCTCAAAAGAATGTAGATATGATTTCCATAGATTTTTGCCTTGATTATGGTGACAGAAATTCTAATAGCTTGCCATATGATTATCACATGCACTCACACACAACAATATTCAGACGCATACAGTAATAAAAACTAAGGAAGCTCTGAGCAGTCCAGGCTGGCTTAAGCCCCCTGAACAGCAGATGGCAGACTTGCAGCTTCAGAGATCACTATTAGCTAAACATTCTCATTTAATTTAATTTCATTTAATCTCATTTAATTTCAAATACTTCAAATAAATGATACCTCTCTAATACCTATAGGTTTTAGATCTGCATATTTATAGCATAACCACAATATCACAATGATACATATCATTTGTTTTCAGGCTTGCATCCACTAAAATTGGGTGTGAGAGCAGCCATAGAAGCTTTTAGAACCTTTTCTCAAAATTACCATAAAATACACTGTAAATTTTTTTCCATGATGCACATTAAATTCTCTGTTCAGTGGGCCAGGAAAATCCACAGCTTTTTGTAATACAGTACTTGCTCCAAGACTGCAGAACCTGGAGTGTCACAAAGTGTCTTGAGAAGGGCCAGACTCCAGCTGTGTATGATCCAAGCACCAGCACTTTGTCCTCTGTCCTGCCACAGGCTACTAAATGCCACAACAACTCAGTTTTAAAATCCACTATGCCTTATTTCAGACCAGAACTCAGAGGGAAGAGAGGCTGATTAACAATAGTGAAAGCACACTGCTTCCCTTTAAATAATGAGTCGGGAACATTTGGTCCCTCTCAGGGAGAAACTGTCTCAAAAAACTGTTCCCTGGTTGAATCTTACTTTTAATTCCTGATCCCGAATCCTTTTAGCCCAGCCAGATGGGAATGAAATGGCTGAACTGACTCCCACCATGCATAATAAGAGCCTCACCACGCACAGCCAGCTGCTCTCCCAGGTCCTTAAGGGGCTCCACTGCCAGTGCAGTGAGCACTTGGTGAGCAGCCTGGCTGGCAGTGGCAGGGACAGCTGTGCAACACGTGTGGACATTGTGCAGCCCTCAATTTCTAGGATTTATCTATGCAATGTATTTGAACACTATTTTCCATGTCTCTGGTGCTGATTACAGCCTCTGCTTATGTTGTTTACAAGTAAAACCCATCAATATTACATCAGAAAGTACAAGTATTCCAAACTGCTCAAGTGCAATAAATATTTTTTAATATAAATCAATCCTTCAGATATCATATACTACTGTTCCTGTTCAATTCAGCAGTGGAAAAAAAAAGAAGTTCTGGATCTGAATCAAAAAAGATTTGACAGTGCAAATGTTTTTTTCTGCCACTCTGGTTAGTAATCAGGTGCAAAAATAAGGTATTATAAGCACTATTCCATGTACTTAGTTGTGATTCTGCACAGTTTGGAGTCTGGCCCACATCTAGGTCAGAGGAACGCCCTTTCAGTGAAGACACAGCAACCATCTCTCAGATTTGCGTCATTTCACATTCTGAAAGCTTTCATTCTGTAATAAATAAATAAATTCTGCATCAGCTTGGGTGAGCAGACTCTACGGCTCTCAGCACAGAGCAGGCAGAGAAGCAGCATCTGTGCTGAAGGACCTGCGAGAGCCGAGAGCTGCAGAGCCCCGCAGCCCTGCTGGATGCCCATGAACCCAGAGCAGCAGGACTGCACCAGGCCCTTACAGGACACACGCCTGTGTCAACAGCAGCCTGCACAACCCTGCCTGTCCCACAGGGGCAGCAGTCACTACATGCAGACAAAGATTATATGTATGTACACACCCCGAGGGACACACGAACCCCTTGAGAAACTTTCTGCACATGTCCCCCAAAGGCACTGGTGGGCCACCAGGAGCCCCTGCCTCTGGGAGACCACGGGGCTGGGCTCCAACCCAGTAAAAATGACTCTGAGTGCATGTGCATGAACTCTGTGAGCAAATGAGTGCTGTGTGTGAGGTTATCTCTTAGTCATAAGTGAGTCATGCTACTGATAATGGCAGCTGAATTAATAAAGTGTTCTAATATTGTGATCTGAGCCTCACCGTCAATCCTCTATCAGTGAAGAGGGAATATACAACACGTGTACATTAAATGAATAGCACCAATTTAGGATCACTATTTAAGAAAACAAAACAAACCCATACATTTGTAAAGGCTCAGGTAAAGGAACACTTACAAAAGACAACAATTAAATGCCTATCAATTGATGTGATGCCAAGTTCTCGTGTAAGCTCTCAAACCATGTCTAACACCAAATGATTCAGGCTGTCAGTTCCCTCTTAGACAGGTCACCTCCTAAATTACTTGTTCTTAGATTTGAAGTCTATGGCCCTACGAGAATGAAGTGGCAGAGAACGATCAAAAATTATCAAGAATATACCCAATTACAACCAAAGACATGTTCTTTAACTCTTTAGAAATAATTTCTGTGTATCTCATGTGACAAATGGAACATGCAAGATGTTTATTTTAATTCTTTCTCTTCAGGGACCATACAGTATCCTTGCAGTAATTATAAATTCCATTGGACAACCAAAGCACAAATGCTACATACCTCCTATTCTATCACAGTGCTAATCAACTGCTGGGACAAAGCAATAAATATTTAGGGTCCTGCAGGGTGGTTCATACTTCTTGTGATGGCACTTTATGCAAGGCTTTCTATTTCTACAAACTTGTTTGTTGAAAAGGCAAAACAAGTGCATATCAAGTCGCAATAACACAGTTCCTTCAGCTCTGTGTACTTTCCCAGATACAGGTGAAGAACAAGAGACTTAGAAAATAAATCCTGTCTGAAGATAAAACTGCTTACAGGAGAAGAGCAAAAAGCAATCTGCACAACTGAAGACAGATCCAAGATTTCTCTTATTTCCTCTTGTTAAATATGCTGGGAGGATTCAGAAAACATTGTGATTATATTTATGTAATCACTCTTTACTTGTGTTTGTCTGTCTCAAAGGAAAACAACCAGGAACCAGTACGGTCCCTTGTTGGTGCCTCAAGCATCCATGGAATGCATTGAAATATTTTTTTCTTTAATATCAGTACCCGTGTCTTAGTAAACATCTTATGAAGAACTTTACAAATGTATTTTTCTTAGAGGAGCAGAAATAGGCAATAAAGAGCAACAAAACTTTCTGCTTCCTTTGATTATGACACATTAAAGCTGTCTAGAAACCCAGACAAAGCTTATTTCTCCTCTGTGCTAAACCAGAACTAAGCCAACAGTTTCATCTGCTGTGAAATCTGAGAGCCTCTCTCAAAGACTTAGGATGCTCAGCTGAAGCCACTGTTTCTGTGCGTTGTGATGGAAAACCGAAGGCAGGCAGTGTCATCTTGGTCAAGTGCTGCACTAAATTTCTGCATCATATCCTGACTCCAACCTGCCTTGACTGAATGTGCCAGGACAGTGCAGGGTGCTCTGGGAAGAATGTAAGGTATGTACTTTGTGCTGGATCCCTTAGGAAGAGGTTCTGCTCTCTTCCTTCTCAAGAACTAGCACCAAGTCAAGATACCTACTGGAATTTCCAGGACCATGCAACGCACAGCATTGTAATTCCAAAAACCCTGCTGTGATTTTTTTCTTGGGGCTTTTTCTAGTAAGATATCAGCAGTTGGTATTTTTTACTTTTTCTGTCACCACTATGAATGTAAGAGATTTTTAAGCCAAAAGCACAGTGGCACCTACTGTGCAGTATGAGCCACTCTGAAAACAGACAGGAATCTCTGCTGATTAACAAAGACACATCTCTATAAATCCTAAGATTACAATATACATTTTGTAGGCTGAGATAAGAGTAGCTTCCACAAACCAGTGTAATTCAGTGTGCAAAATTAAAACATCCATTTACAAGTTTTTTTAAAGTGACAATAAAATTCTTTGGACAATAAACACATTTATTAAAACTTATTCTAATCAGATGCACTGGAAAACTAAGGAGGAGCTCCTTTAACAATCAATTTATTTTTAAAGCAAATTAATTCTTAACACAGGAAAAACAGAGTTTACTACACTAGGTGAAGTTTCCATGCCAAGTTTTAGAAGAAAAACCTTGGCAGCCTTGCTTTGTAGCATTTACATCTAAATAAGCTTGCATGCCACAGCAACTCGTAAAAACATGATCACAAAAGGATGTTCTCAGATTTAGAAATACTCTAACTCTTTGAAAGAACTCTAAATCCTAGCTAAAAACAGTGTTCAGAAACAGCAAAATCACTGAGTCTGCAGCACTTTAAAAGTGTAAAGTCTGATGCATTGGGATATTGACAAAATATTTACTGTAGTTTTTTTGGTTTTTTTTTAGATTGAAGCTTCCTAGTGCATACCGGCTTGAGAAATAATTGCAGCCATTACTATAAAACTGGTATGACTAATTGTGATGAATCAAAGCAAGAATAACCAATTGTGTTTCTCCCGTGTGTCTGTGAGCAGGGACAAATGCACTGAGTGTGGCTGTGGGGCTGGGAGGTGCAGCCAGGGCACACTGCAATGCAGCAGACCTCACCAGCACGGAGGTGCATCCCTGCATGGGAACTGAACACCACCAAGAGCTGCATGAATGCAGTCACAATGCAACTCTGCATGCACAAAATAAACCTGCAACAGCTAGGGAGTCTAGCCTTTGGTCCTACTGCCCTTACTCACCCTGGCAGCTCATTACTTATGTGAAAAGGATTGGGTTCAACCCTCCAGGAGACAACAAACCTGTATTCAAGCTCTGGCCTCTGTGACTCTGCTTGTGAGATTGCTAGAACATCATAAAAGCAGTGAAATGACCCAGATATTTAGAAACCAATTACATCCCATCTGCAATGGATATGCTGACTTCAGAAATAATAATATTTCATTCCCCAAAGGCAAGCCAACAAGAATCTTAAGCAAATGAAGGGTGTTTTATATAGAAGAAAGTCTTGGCGAAACATAATGAAAAATTAAAATTAAAATTAGGCAAGAAATCATTCGGTTGCTCCTTTTCCTTCTGCACAGGCCTAAAGGATTACAGAATAATGCTTTATTTTCCTCTTTCTAAAAAAGCAAAATCTTTGACTGAAAACACTTAATTGCTTATTCAAACAACTGTATTTGTTGGAAGTGTGTTACTGCTTGTATTTGCGGCATCAAGCCATTGGATTTTCCAATGAAATTAACTCAGAAATTTACACTTTTACAGAAGTGAAAGAGCTTTAGGATTAAAACCCATGAAATTATTGTGTATATACAAATGAGTAAGAACAGTGAGTAATAATTCCACGAACAAGTCCTCAATATTTCATCCCTTTGTTAAGGGCTTGATACATTTAAATTAACACTGATCACTATTCAATTTCAACAGAAAATATTGCAGATTACAGACTTTAACAATTAATTAGTAAGAAAGAAGATAAAGTGGGAAATGTTTTGCACAAAATCAAAGTTTTTACAAATCCTTTTACAAGTGATTTTTAAAAAATACTTTGAAATTACTAAGAAAACACGATGGCTAAAAGAAGTTTTTCATTCTGCTGAAATTTGTGTCTTGCATGCCATGTCACAAGAGAAGCCATACAGCAGCAGACCAAAAAAAGACTAAACACATCATTAGCAAAACAGTTCTGTGGATTTTGCTTGCATTTTTATTTAATTAGTGTATTTTTACCTTTATTGAAGAAGCTGCATAGAGCATATCCTCAAGACTGAAATGGCAACACTGGTTGAGGTATTCCTGACAAAATTCTTGAATCAACTGCAGATTATACAGGCTGTCAGCCAAAGACATTGTATCTTTCAAACAAATATCTAAAAAGGAAGAAAAGTAGTAAAGATCAGATACAACTACAGATTTGCAAAAAAGTGGGTTTTGGCTTTTACAGATTCAGGAGCATTTACTGGATAATTTCAGACTTAATTTCTGCACCACCCCTCCCCACCAGAGACTTTTATTTTTCTAACTCAGAAACAAAAGCAATTATTAATCTACATTTTATCTTTGCATTTCTAAATATTTAGATAATTTTTAAAAAATTAATTTTGTTTTTCACTGTTGACAAATTCATTTGTTTCTGTTTTGTCTTTTGTGAAAATATGTTATTCTCTCACCCCACCTATTTCCATGTAATGAAAAAATACATTTAATCACTAATATAATTTTTAAATATAACTAGATTCTCTATAGAGCAATGGCAGTAAGAAATATACACGTTTTTGCATACATTGCTCTGCACATATTAGTTCTTTGTCTTTAAACAAGGACCTAGGAGCACATTTTAGCATCAACCATCCTGAACCTCCACAAAAAACCAGCCTGGTCTTAGGTATTCGTGTTTGTGGGCTGAGATGTTTGAGATGAGATTTTGCAAGGAGCTGAAGGCTGTTATATGAATTATCACTCTCTGTTTGAAACTGCCATTTAAAGACAAAGAAGTGGTGCTGTGAACAGACTTGTGTAGTTATACAGTATTCTCTGACTACTATTTAAGCCTCTGTTGTCGTTTTATGACTGCTTCTTGGAAAGTTAAGTAGCAATAATAAGTCCCATGAAAAGGACAGTCTTAAAAAAAAGGACTGAAGAAAAGAATTAGATATACTTCCAGAGCATGCATCAGATTTTATTCCTAAAGCAACAATGTATGACAGAACTCCATATAAGTTTTGAATTGTTAAGGAGAAAAGGTTTCCTCATAAAAGGAAACTGCTTTGATGCCAGCAGGATAAGGATTCCCATACTAAAGAAAATCAGACATAGTCCATAATTCCAACCCCACAGATGATGATCAATAGGAAAAAGTGTTTGACTAAACAGACTAAAATGTGATTAAATTTAAATGTGCAAAATGTGAAATCATACATTTGAGTCTAACAAAATTCTAATGTGATTCACTGACTGAAGGTGATATGGAGCAGAGAGTTATCATGTATTAGCCAGTGCAAACACATGTGCCTTTGGCATCATGCAGCTACGGAAAAAACCAACATGATGCTAAAACACATCGGAAAATTTATTTCCAGCAGCAACAGAGGAGCACTGCACAAGGCAGGAATGGGATGTCAGTCTGGATTTCTCTGTACAATTACAACCATCCGTGGTCAAGAATGATAAACCCAAACTGGACAAGTAGCAGAGGGAGACTATTGAGGATAATAATGAGAATGGAAATCCACCTCAGCAAGGGAGACTGAAAAGGCTTGGTTCAGTAGCCTGGGCTAAAACAAGAGCAAGAAAATAGATAAAAATGTGAACATCAAATTAGAAGCTATTCAAGCCAAAGGACAGTGCTGAAAGAACAACAAAAGCACATAAGACAGGCTACAGGCACTCTTAGGTAAAAACCCAGAACAAAATTTAAAATCATGTAAAAGAATGGAACTATACAACAGTGGTAAGAAGAGTGCAGATTTTCAAGAGTTTGACAGTTTTAAGATAGAACAAGATAAATTCATGAAAGAGAGTACATAATAGTTAACTTCTTGACTCAACAGGAGTCCTTTCTAGTTCTGTATTCCTTCAAGGAAACCTAGATTTGAAAGTGAAATGAAGATGTAATGAGAAGAATTGATCTATTTCAGACTACAGAGAACCCTAGAATACTTTTTTCTTTTTTGTTAATGCATTTTTTTTAGCATTTTTGCATATGCATTTTTATTACCTGCCTCCTTCAGTTTCAACTCAGTAAAATTCAACATGCATCAAAAATTATATTACCTAAGTACAGGGAAGGTGAGCAAAATCTTATTAAAGTGTTTCCAGTTTCTTTGGAGTGCCTTTGAATTTACTTCTGAGACAATGACATGCACATTTGTATCTTTGGGGAAGATGATGTCAGGACACCTAACAAGAAAATTAAAACTGAAGTTCCAAGGATGACATGTGCCTTGCCCTGTTTAAAGGCAGATGCTGGAGGAAGGTGCTGGTCACACCAGACCTTTCAGCCTGTCTGTGCTCTCATCATGCTGGAACAGGACACAGGGACCAGTGTTACCCCAGTCAACACCACCCAAGTTTTAACTCTTCCCTAATCACATAGAATAGGATGCATTTGGCTGCAATGTTTATGTAAATTGGAAGTTCTGTTTATCAAAATTCTCAAGCTGCAGAAGAAAGGTGAATGAATGCATCTCTGTGCCTTTCATCTTCAATGCCTACTGTGCTGGAAGCACCTTATAAAGTGGTTGTGTGTATGAATTCCAGATTTCAGTCCTTAGCAAGCTCTAAACCCTTCCTCATATTCCTGGATTTCTCAGGATGTTTCTGTATAAGTGTTCCCACGACATCAAAGGTATCATAGAAAGAACACAGGCAGAAAATGATGGGTGTTAGCTGCCAAGACATTTTACAGCTCTTAGTTGCCAAGAGGAAGGAATAACTATACCAGGCTGCTGAGCAAAAGCATGAGATGAAGCTGCTCATCCTCACAGACAATTGCTATTACAGAACAGCATGACACCAATACATTCTACACTATACCTTTTTGGTTACTCCAGAAATGCTCCAGGTAGGTCTCAGGTGAACTAAAAGCCCAGAATACAGAGCAACTATTTGCCATGCAGTGCAGCTATGCAGAGCCTAACTCTAAACTCTTCTGAGTTTTCTATCTGTAACTGCTCAGATTCACAAAAAGCACTTAGGCAGCTTCAAGAATAAGAGTTTTGCAGGTAGTTTCAAGTATGCTTATTTTAATGTGTCAACGTAAAAGCAAGCACACTAGGGAAGGACATCTAGGCTCCTTTTACTTAAATGTAAAATAAATAGGCACAAAGTTTATATTAAACCCACCACATTCCCCTTATGCCTGCTGTATACTGCATTTAAGCACCTTCCTTCACACAGTTCTCAAACACAGACATTTCAGCTTTTACAGCCATGTACACAAGCTGAGAGACATGCCAGACATACCCTCCAGTTTAATGATGTCTGGACAGTAGAAGTGGATCAGGGCTGCCAGAGCACACCCGTCTGTGCCATCCTTCAGCAGATTCTCCACCAGTGGGATGCAGGGCAGCTGCTTAAGCAACGTTTGCTCCTTCCGGTAACGAGCCTGCGATTGGAAATGGGGAAATTTAGAGAAACAAAGGCTTTGAAACATATGAGGAAACTTATTCATACTATGGGGTTTACACTGTTAGTAAAATGCAGTATTCCAGAAATAGCTGAATATTCTCTATTTCCTAAAACTATTCATGTTATGCTACATTTTGAACAGGATAAATAATATAAGAGGAAAGGAACAATGCTAATACTGAGCTTAGCCTTCAAAATTACCCAGTTTTGATGATCTCTCTATAGCACACTAAACTAAATAACATTCTATGCCCCAATTAAAATTTAGCAGTCATTATTATACAATCAAAAATTACCTGTGTGCAACCACGGTGAGACAAGACCCTAGCTAGTGCAACTTCAGTTTACTGGCAAATCACTCTGAAGTTAACACTCCTAAGCATCTTGCCCAAAATCTCATTCATATAACTGACTTAATGACAAATACAGAAACAAGGAAATCTGCATTTGATCAACTCCATTTTTATTACTAGCAAGTGTCACTATAAGTAGTCATAAACATAGAGAAGTATTAATGGTCAACTGTTATGACCATGCAGTGACCCAGTAATAAATGGAAATATTTCAAAAATCAAGTCAGCATATAAAGAGACCATTAGGTTAGAACACTGATATAGCATTTATCTGCAGTGAAAATATTATCAATGGGTTTCTTCTTTTTTTGTGATAGGAGAGGAGGGTTTACTGAAAAAATGGACTTAACATCATTTCTATTTTTTTCCACTTCTTCCTGGGAAAAGAAACGGAGGTGGAAGAAAGTGTTATAAATTTTAATTTGTTTGTATTATTTACTAAGACATTTTAAAACCAGTAGTGAAGGGTTATTGCTGTATTTAAACCACTGAACTACTTAGGAGTAGCAGAGTGTTTCTGAGTTTATCTTATGCTATTTGAATGCATCTGTACACACTGAAGTGCAAGTCTCCCTGTAGGGGTCAGAAGTCTCTGTGGAAGTCACTCTTCCCAGCAAGGCTAAATCTGACTGTTCTACCTCCTACTCTGCACCTTTTGGCTGTGCTGGAGCAATTGCTGATGGGACTGGACCAAAACCATCGTACCTTTGTTTCTGCAGTGAATGAGTGCGTGGGCAGGGATGGAGGATTTATGGGTGGGGTAGGAATTGTTTAAGCCATCTGTGCACATAAAAAGGTCTGTGGAAGCACAGACTAACCCCGAGGGCTGTACTTACTGTCACTGGATTTCTGTCAAGGGTCACGTGGGATTATTTTAGTGAATGCCACTGTCCCCTGACTGGCCTAAGATGTAAAAGCCTCATCTGGTAACAGCAGCCACATCCATTCTAGAAAAATAGGCTTGTGCTTGGCCCAGAGAACTTATAACTTAACCAATTAATAATTTAAAAACCCCCTGAGACTTAGTTGTTACTTCATGCTTTTAGTGTAGTCATTTGTGTGTCAAATATGCTTTATAAAAATGAAAATCTCATTTTTATGTGCTAGAGGAAACATTAACACCAAACAAAAATCATGCTCCTGTTATGCATTATTAATATTATTTTCTCCATGTTTTTAAATCTCCCTAGTATCTCTAATGAAATAGGCCAATTATAATTGCAGTGAAAGTTTATTCTTTTTCATTCTATGGCAATCCAGTGACCCACTATGATGAAAATACTCTAAGTTTTAAATTCCATGTATATCCTCTTCAACATGACTGAAATTACGTCTATGAAATGCCACAATTTAATTTTAACTAAGCTTCAATAATGGTAACAGATACAGGATACAGATGGACTGAACATCATGATCCAACAAGATCTGTTTAATTTATGCATTTATTCTTTTGAATAATATCTTTTAATGGAGTATTCAAAAATATTTGAAATTGACAATACAGTGGTGCTGCACAGTAAATCCTGTGAGAAAGTACAATTCACTTTGATGGTGCCTTCACTGGCCTAATGAACAGTGCCCACCCATGCTAGAAACTGTGTCACATTTTTGAAGAGGACATAGAGGATTTAATTCATTGTAGAGAATGCCAGGAACATTACCTCAGGAAAGATAAACTCATATAACCTGATCTGCTAGGTTCATTAGTGTATAGCAGGCATCATGTTTCAATTTGGTTGAAAAGATAAAAGAAATTATACTGAAAAAATGAAAGACACTGGTAATTGCATTGCATTTTAAAGAAACTCCCATTTGAAGAAACTCTTCTCATCAGCTGCAGTGTTTGCTACTAAATGCATATTCAATAATGCAAAAGATGAACTTCTACATTGTAAAGCTCTAGGGCTAATTGAAACATAAATGCTAATACAGGCATCTTGTTTCTGAGACCCTAAACCATCCTGATTTAGTATCTTTGAGCTTATTCCACTTAACCTAGTCTAGGTATAGTCGGGACACTTGCCTAGAAACAAAGTCAGCTAAAGATGAACCAACAGTGCCAGCTACTCTGCCATAGGTGCCTGTGTGCATTCAGAGTTATTCACTAACAATGAATGCTTTCACACATTTACATACAGTAGATAACATGTATAAATGTGCTTATCAGAGATTTTATCATCCTCTATGCTCAGGAATACCTATCACTATGAAATGTGCTCTATGCTAAAGGGAAGAGACAGAAGACCGGCTGAAGTGTTAGAGCAGCCTGAGTATTATCAGCAGCACTCAGAGTTAACTGCATCTCCACTGAACTATCAACACCAAATAACATAAATACCACCACTGATTCAAGTTGTTTACAGATAACTGCCAAGCAAATTGGGTTAGCTCCTCAACAGATGGAGTATTTTAGAGTTGAATATCATTTTTATGCAAAGGAAGAGACTCACTAGTAAACCAACACCCTAGACAAAAACAGAACACAGACATTGTAAAACTGTTTCCAAGTAGCCCTACTCTGACAAAATAAGACAAAAATTTTTGTGATATAATGGTCCAGCTTATATTTTTTTCTGCATTGTTCCCTCCCTACCTTAATTCCAAAACAAAATTAAAGGGCTGTATTATGTACACTACAGATAGTGTGTGTCACAACTGTAATAGGTACCTTTAGAGGGCAATTGCCCACAGAGACCGCCAGGAGTCTGAACACTGCTCACTTTTCAACTGCTTTCCAGACAGAGTAATTTTTATTGTTACCTACATGCCTTGTTATTTTCAATTTCCTTTGCAATGTAAGAACAGTGATTCCTGACTTATGGCAACAAGTATCTGAGGGACTGCTAGATCAATTATTTGGTAATCTCTAAAGCAGTGATAGATGGGAATTAGTTCTTAGGAATTCAGATAAGAAGTATGTAATATTGCATATACCTGAACAGCTGCTCCCAGCCAAACCTTGCTGAATAAACAACCTGAATGCACATCAAGTGTGAATTCCCACATGACAGAGGAAAGTAATGTCAACTCCAAGGTGACACAGCACAGAGAAAACAATCTTTGTATTATTGCAGACATGAAAAGCTATTTTTAAATTACTTTTAGTCAAATTATAGTCTTGCTAAAAGTAGGCTGCTTTGGGTAATTTTGTGTGGGGAGAGATTAACAGCAGTCTTAAATCAGCTGAAAAAACGGGGAATTCTAGATGAATAGTGTAATGATTGCATATGCTTAGAATAAATAAGATTTCAGATTGCGTGTAGCATCAACAATCAAAAACTACTTTTTAAAAGAGAACTGGTATCAAATAGCATGTGTTTATGAAAACATGTGTTTTGAAAGTTTATGAAAAAGTAGTTTATAAATGTTCATTTGACATGAGTTAGTAACAGGTAGTACTGCCTTTTACAAACCCACTGACTGCCTGAAAAGTAATTCCTCATCCAGCATCGTATTTCACATTTCTTTTGCACAGATTACCTTGCAAAACAGGCTTCTGCAAGTATGCACTCCTTTGCAAGGCAATCTCTTATAAAACTATCTCATACAGATAAATGAAATGAATGATTAGACCAGCATGACATGGACAAAGCCATTCCCAAAATAAGCAATTTGATCAAAGTGAAGCAGTTGGGCAAACTTACAGGAACCAGTTTCCAAAACCATTTGGTAGGAGACTTCAGAGGAAGCAGTAGGAAAAAAGGATAAAAGCAAAAAGCAAAGGAAAAAAAAAAAAAGGAACATTTTATCAGATTTCATAAATTACTTTTATAAAGCAATTTTCTTTAACATTCTCAGTTTTGTATAACAGTGAGTTGTAATTTAATGGCAAGCATAAGTGCACTGTAACCTCTGCACATTGAGCTAATTAGCAGCAATAACACTGGAGAAATATGTCTGCACTCTTTGTAGATCAACATTATAATTTTCCCACATGAACAGCTAAGATTGGCAGATCAATGCAGTTTTATGAAATGCTTTCACACATCTAATTGTACTCTACATATGCAATCCGACTGAAGAATTCATTTGAGACTTGAAGTCATGATATCACAAGTATCAAAATGAACTCCAGCAGCACACATGGGGAAGCAGGGAAGCTAAAGCAATGAAAAAAGGGATAAACACACTGTAGTACAGTACACCCAACTGCAGTGAAGCTTGTGTTAGTTACTTCAAGCCAAACAGTAACATTCAACAAGATTTTTAAACAATCATATGACAGTTCTCAGGACAACAAGAGGTACAGGCAGTTATATTTTTACAATGACAAATCACATTAGCATCAGCTGCATGATGTGCAATGACCTGAAATGTAGATGGAGTTTTGACTACTGGCAGAGGAATTATCAGAACTAATACATAAAACTCTAAACTCATACACAATCCAAAAAAAAAAAAACCCTAATCTGAAGCACACTGATTTTATTCTGCAACTCAGTGCACTAGTTTGGCATAATACTTCTAGTATTAAGAATAAAAATATTATGTACCAGTACTATAAATACACACATAAAATGTCATCACTCTATTGATTTCATTGTAGAAGAATAAAAAATCAAGGCCATTACCAAAGAGCAGGAAAGAATTTATTTTGTTTTTAATGAAGATAAATATTTTCTGGAAATGGTAAATAAATGTAGTTGAAATCTGCCATGGAATAAACTGCTATGGAACCTTATTATTTTATGTCGTTGTTAAAATATTGTGCTGCTATAAAACCTTGAAAACAACTGTAGTAATGACACAGAGCTTTTATGGAAAGAAGCTATTGTGCACTAATGGGTGTGCAGCAGTAACACAGCTGTTCTCAACATCCCTCTCCTCCATTTCCCTGGATTGGAGCAGGGAAGGATCCCAAAGGCACTCAGAAGAAATCAACTGCAGGATGCATGTCAGTGTGTGGCTCTGGACACTTCTGTCACTAAAGCACTTTACGTAGGACTCAGTTGCTCTTCATCTCACTGAAAAATAGTGTATGGAAAAACATGCGAACTGGAAAAGAAATCATCTTAATTTTCAACTGCAATCAGGAATTCTAAACCGTATCATAAAGCAAGGTTTTGGCTACATTGGCTGAGATCAGATCTGGGCTGCCTGTTCTTCTGTTTCACACTGACAGGAACATTGTTCTTGCATCTATCTAAGTGCAGCGTATTTCAGACCTGGACTCAAAAAGCCCTCCAATGTCTATTTAATGCTAGGCTGAAGAAGCACTCTGGAAAAAAGCACAGATTTGTTTCAATTCCAAAGACCAGCTCCTCTTAACAGTAACAACTCAAAACTAGTAATCCAATATATATTTTTATTTATCCACCTGGTTGAAACTGTGATTGAGATGACTAGAAATATGCTTCAGAGGGATGAAAGACTTTTGAAATTTAAATTCAAACATTCCATAAGATTTATAAGTATACATTTTCTAAGGCCACATAAAGGAAAAGAGATTAAAGAAAAGCTGAAGTCTCTTGGACAACCTGGGAATTCAGTGGCTGTTCAACTGTCACCTTAGATCAGCAAGAATAAACTTTTTTGCCCTGGAACTTCACGGAACTCAGTCACTATGAAACAAACTAAGCAGAGAATCCGGGCTGACTTCTTCCCAAAAGAACAGAGGCTGAAAGAGGCTGAAAGAACAAAATAATCCTGCAGGTTGAGAGCCTATGGTTTTACACAATGTTTTTTTTACCCTCCCCTAACAAAAAGTTTTCAACACAGCTCTGATAAATTTATTTCCATATAAACTCATCTTACGGTGCCAGAACACAATAGTCATGCCTTTCATTAACTGCTTGTTTCTGCTGTCCTCCTTGCACCATCTGTGTGCTCATGCAGCTGTGCACTGATTGGATCAAGAAGCTGATTCTGCTGCAAACTTCTCTTCTTGACAGGTTAGCTTTGGGGAGCAGTGTGGATTTATGAAACATTCAATTCTACTGGAAAGTGGAACTACAGTGTTAGTGTTTTACCTTCACACACGAGGTTGCACTGTTTAAACTGATCATACAAAAAGTTTGAAGAATTCAGGTACTTAAATGAAGTTACATTTGTTTCTCTCATAGGATTTGCACTTGATTTAAATCTGTTATGTCTGATTCAGTCTAAACCACAGAAGCAGATAGAAGAAGAACGTGTTTTTTGGGAAGTTCCAACCTCACTGGAAATCAGCAATTTAACCAGTGCAACTGTACATTCACTACATATTATTCAGTGGAAGCCTGAAAATCAAAGCTATTTACTACAAAACTTGAAATCCTAATTCTGAAAAGAGATGCAGAGACTCTACCAGAAAAAGATGAGGTTACCACAAATCACCAGCTGATCAAGGTCCACAGAGGACTACCTGGAACTAAAAATCACACACACTCCTTCCTCTCTTATCTTCTACAGACAGCTAGTAGCAGAAGACAGGGAAAGAAAACAAAAGCAACCTCATAATCTGTTCATACTGATTTTAGCTATCCAGACATAGTAAACAGGTATTTCTTATAATTTGTAGTATCTAATAATCTGTATTTGATGTTTAAACCTTTTGTAAACGTGGATATTTACTATTCATTGCAAAAAGATTCACCACAGTTCTATAACAACACAGTAACACAGTTTGGCAGGCTTGAAGGCTACAATGAAATTATTTTTCACAACTGATTAATTTAAAAATGTGTAACTGTAGGAAATTATGAAATTATTTTAAAATTTACATGTTAACTTTGTTTCACCTTTCAGGTACTTAATTTTCCTGCTTCTTGGCCAGAAATTAAACCTAGAGAAGAACTTTCCCTATGGACTAAAATTATCTATTTTTGCCATGTTTGTTTGGCCATGTCTAATCAGCAGAAGGGGCATTCAGCATTTAAATTTAGTTCAGGTTCAAGACCTGACCATACCTTGGAAACTCTGAAACGTAAATAAACAAAGGTTTTGTCTAGAAGAGGGAGATAGCAAAACTTCTTAAATTTTCATCTGGGGTTCTCCATTTGAACTGCTAAATGCCTTGGTAACATGGAGAACATAAACTAAAAAGCCCCAGGCTGAAAATGATGGTGGAAGAGTGAGAAGCTGAACAATGGATAATCCCAGTTCCCCTTCATGCTAAGTTTAAAAAAAAAAGAGAAGCAGCAGTTAGGAATTTAAAAACATCAAAGAAAGAAAATAAAACAATTCAGATACTGATAATTAAGCTACAACTGTAATATAAGCATAGAAAATGCTAAATATATATATACAAGCATAGTTTAGTTTTTCCAAAGAATGGAAAATCATATAGTAGGGCTTTAGTTAATACAAAGGCAGAATTTAATTCCCCCCTGCTCATCTTTTTTAAAACTAAGAATACCTATTGTTACTAATAACTAAAGCCAAGCACAACATGAAATTAAAAAATATATATATATTTCAACAAGACCCAAACCTGGTACAGGAATTCAGCTACAGTTCTTTCACAGCTTTGCTGAGTGCAGAGGTAAGGCAAATACCATCAGAGATTTGGTGCTTTTAAAGGAGGAATACAGGACTGGTGCAATATGGAGACAGAGAACCAGTGTAAAACACCCGGGCAGCTGGGAATGAACACTGAGAGATGCTGGACAGGAGCCACATTTAACAGAAACTCCTGTTGGAGATGCTGGCCAACCTGATTTGATGCAATGGACTCATCCAATGCATCTGCATTAGTTTTCCTTGTAAAGCCAGCATTCAGTATAACCCACATTTAAGAAATACAGGGTTCAGTTGGGATGTTTCATGTGTTTCTAAACCTCAGATGTTTGCATGCCTGCAGTGACCATCACCTTTAGGAAGAGTAAGTGGAAACTTGGGAAATAATGTGAGACATATGACTAAAAGAAAAGCTGAGATATCAGAGCAGTAAATTAACCATCAGTTGAACAGTTTTTTCTCAAAAAACCTGGAAATTAAATATTGGAAAAAAAACCCTAGAATTAAATGCTCCTCATACTAATAAAACCCCCAAGCACGGAATACCTTACTTGACAATGTCATTTATACAACTGAATCCCTAGTGAGGCAAAAAGCACAATATGTACCTGTGAAAATACTATCAAAAAATCAGTGTACAGAAAAGATGGCTTTAAATATACATTTTTCCATGATATAGCAACTGTTGCATAATTTTGCTATTTTACCAATGCATTTGTACCTTGGCCAACAAAACTGAGCTCTTGTGTTCTGTTACAGCTTCACAATTCATCTAAAACACCACAATACCATTTTTAGGTAGATGTGTTATTCCCCTGAGTCCATTTATGGGATCAGTTACAGACTATATAAATTCTTCAACAATTGATTTAAAAATGTTGACAGTGAAGATATATTATAAACTAAAAATGTTATCCTCTTACTCCTAATATAAATTGCAAATGATAAGTGAAAATAAATATTACTGAATACTTACAAATGCAGATAATCTTATGGAATTGCTCTGATAATAGTTTTCACTTTGATATATATTTGTTTATCATACTAAGACTCTCATGCACTTTTGATTTTCAAAATTGTTCTCATCTTTCCAAGTGACCTAAAAACCACATAAAACTCCCTACTATTATTTTCAGGGAAAAGAAAAACCACTAGAGGACAGAGGAAAGCAGGTTATCTCCCTGTCCTCTGTTTACTTTGTTTTATCTAAATTTGAGAAATGAAATTGCTAAGGACATCTTATTCTCCAGATTTCTATGCTACTATCACTACTGAACACAGTTTAAGTTTTCCATGGCAGGACACGCACCAGGGTCACACTGTTATTTTAAGAACCACCATTTTCTTTTGCTGAATCACATCAGCCTTCATTGGCATTCCTCATATTTTAAAAAAATGCTAAAAATACACAGATATTCACTACACTCCTGTTTCTTGAAGCTGAGCATCTACTCCAGGCTGGTAGCCTGCCATTCCCTCAGAGTGGCACTGCCAAGGAGGCAGCAGCTCCCGTGAGAACAGGCCAGGCTGGAAGGAGGATTGCAGCCTTGCAGCAGCTTGGAAATCTGGGCTGTAGTCACACACAGGGATAATACCGAAAGGTGTCCAGACTGATCACCAATTCCTCAATAATAGTTACATCACAACAGGGTAAAGATCTTTCTGAAGCAAGGAATTTTTCATACTCTGGAACTGTCTGCTATCCCTACGTATTTTGATGGGCATAGAACCCTACTTAATTAACTGAGCTCTGCAAACAAAAGAAAAACAATCCTGTTAGGAGAGGGACTCAAACATAATCTGTTTTTATTGTACAGATAATAAAACCTGCAATCAACCAGTATTTTGGATCATAGCCAGAGAAATCCTTCCCATGGTATCATGTACAGATCTCTTTTGAGATTCATGCAATACACAAGGAAAAAACTGTGAAGAAAAATTCTGGTCTTTTTCATATCAGATCTGTCTGGGGCTTTAATTTACTCAAAAGTATTCATTATTCTTAAATTCCTTAGCACTAATGTAACAGATGTTTCCCTGCAATCGAAGATTTATTTGTCAGAAAGGACAACTGGCTATAAAAAGTGCAACACTATTAGTTTTATTTTTAAGTGTGTATTTTCATGAAAGTGATAAAACTTATAATGAAATGAATAGTACAAGTTTGCTTTTTTTAACAAGCAGTTAAAAGCTCGGTGTCTGCAATGTCTGTTTATAAATAGTTATTCTTGTTTAAAATATTTTAACTCCTCCACCTACCTTTTGACCTCCTGTAGATTCTGCACTGTGATGCTCTTTTAATTTTTGTTCCTGTTCCATGATGTCTTTCAAATGTTCATTTACCTAGAGACAAATTAGTTCATTCAGTTGTCTGTTCTAAGAAACAAGTCATAGAAATTAGGAGTTCTTCAAAAGGTCTATAAATCACGAACACAGAACTGAAGAGAGAAACCAAACACTTCAGACTATAGCCCTGAAGCAAAAGCAGCAAATGTCAGTCTCAGATGCAGTCTAAGGTCACTGCTTGTTAGCTTTACATTGTACAAACTAACCTGTCCCCTATTATGCTCAGTCACATTTGATTAACAGGGTATCCTTGTCACTTGATTTGATTATGCAGTGAAGGTAGATCACTTCAAGCAAGATTTATTCAAACAAACAGAATACCTTTGGGTTTAAATCTTGACTAAGTACCCAATGAGATGACAACTTATATAGAGTCAAAAAGAGACCCTTGGGCAGGCACTGTGGCACCTCAACATGATGGTGACATCTAAGATATCATATGTGCTATATATTACAGTATTATTTTAGACTTCCCATTTATCTGGTTCACACATGTTCAACTTACTTCTGCAAACTTTTCTTTTTATATTCCACAAATAGCAGGTGAAGGAACAGTCTGTATCAGAACAGTCCTGATATACCTACATCCACAAATACACATCCTAGCCTCTCACCTCTAATCAAATCACACAGACAACAAAGAAAAGCCCAGCGTGCTTTTCCAGCACTCATACCTTGTTTATCCAGTACATGACAGCATCCTCAATGTCATAGGGGACCTCTGCAGCCTGGAAGAAGGTGGAATACTGCTGGGTGCACGCGATGACCTTCTCAACGCTGACCATCTCCACGGTGTAAGCCATCATGAGGGTGTCGATCATGGCCAAGTGAGCACTCTGCAACGACAGGCACCAACACCTCATTAGTCTGCAAATCAGCAGATCCTTCTCATGTCTTGCTTCTGAACATAGCCACATACAAGGAAAGACCAAAACTGTACATGCTACAAGTTTTCTGTCTGATTGTCAGTTTTAAATTAAAAACAAATGGAAACTAACATAACAGACTTCAGAACACAGATTAAATTACAAATTAAAATAACTTCTTTAACCAAATTTAAAAAATTGAAAGTTAACAGCATAAGGAAGTTTAATGATTCAAACATCACATCACTTTGAACAGAGCTAAAGAGATCTTTTACATTTGCCACCATAGGAAAACCAAACCTCCTGATCAATGTTATTTGTCCTGGAAATAAAAGCTGAAACTGCCTGCTAAACAACCTTCATCTTCATGAAAATGCCGCATTAATAAGTGAAAGTTCATCTATATTTAAAGTCCTAATCCAGGAAGAAGACATGATTATACTAATCTTTAGTAAAAAACCCCTAAATGATAGAAAAACATTTGGTTTTCTTCTAGTAAACTAGTTATATTATGCAGATGTAATGTAGGTGCCACAGCTATAGATACTCAACTAGGTTTAAAATAATATACCTTCTGTCAAAAGAGGAGGTACATTTCTTCTGGTATCATATATTGAAAGATGATGACTATTTCACTGTCTGTCATAGTTCAAAATAAACAATCCCCCCCACATTTCAACACTATAGCAAAAAAAAGATGACAACCATGATTTACATTAGATTACTTGTGACTGAATCACAAAATTATGCTGGTTTTTAGAGGCAGTGCCTACAGCTAAACACATTTACTTCTCCTTCATGATTAGAAAAACAGAAACAGCTTTCTAAGTATTAAACAAGATTGCCTATGGATCAGAACAATTTCCAAAGACAGTATTTTTAAAACATCGCCTTTAAACACAGCTCACAATGCAAACAAAGATCCCCAACACTTGTGAACACCATCACATCAATACTATTAAAAATATTCATATAAACATCTCACAAGGTAGCTGTAAGAGCCATGGTAACAGCAATGAACAAGGGGAGTCACATAGCAATATGCTATCTAATCATCACAGCTGAGGTAATTCAAGCACATCACTTATTCCAGAATTCCCAGCAGGAAAAAGAAGACCAGATCCAGACTGTGTGCTGCTCTTAGTGCATGTATCATCAATGAAAGGGATCATGCTGACCTCAGAAGTGGGCAGCAGCATGTACTGTTTCTTTAAAAGCAGTTAAGTTGCTTTGTTTCACAAAAAAAGGCAAACTACACTTAACAGACATGCACCAAACTGAAGCTGACAGCCAACCTTCCTGGGACAAACTCCCTGTCCTTGCACCCTGGGTATGGCCTGAGAGCCAGAGGCCATCTCTGCTCCCAGCAGCAGCAGCACAGCTGGGCAAGGAACCAGCACCTCCTCACTGCTGCCACTACTGATGGACTCAGCCCAAATAAACTCCTTCCACCACTGTTTCCATGCCTTAGGAGCTTGTTTACAGACCTTGATGGACTAATGCTGATACAAATTCCTAGGCAAATGAAGGAAAGTGCAAGCTAAATCTTGCCACTCCAAGTATTTACGAAGGAAAGGGGATTGCCTGTGTGCAGCCCCAGGAGGAGCCTGCACTCCAGGGTGCAGTGCAGCAAGGCTCTACAGGGGGGTAGAGGCTCTACAGAGGGGTACAAGGCTCTACTGCAGTGCAGGGCAGAGGGAGGCTCAAATCAGGACTCAGACGAACTCTGAGTAAAAGAGTTTTGTGAGGGATTGCAGAGCCTGGGACAGCCATACAAATCCATGCAGTTCTGGTAGGAGTTCCCAGCGCAGATTGCAGAGGGGTGGTTCAGCACGTGTAACACACACCAAAGAAGGGCAGGTTTGGATCATCTCTGACATCTGGGGTCACTGCTCTAATAATTATCTTTCCTTGCTACATCTTGCCCAGTCTGAATGGCACCTGGGTTAAAACCTTGCGCTGTTTTCAGACTATTTTCAGAACCTCCCCCCAAAAATAAAAAGGAGACATTAAAACACCAAGAAAATGATGGATTTGCTTTTTAAGAGGAAGTAGTACACAAAAATGTGTTTTCCAGCCAGACATAAGAGTGGCCTCATAGAGAATGGTACTGCCAGGAGTGTGCCAGGAGTCATCCAGGCTGATCCAGAGCTGTTCACACTGCCTGCTGCACAAGGGGATTCTGTCCACCCATCACTCCCTGCCTGCAGAGGGACACTGCCCTCCATGTGAGCTCTGACAGCCACAGAAGCTCCCAGAGGTGTGAAAGCAGCATTTTCTTGCCCAGCTGTTGATCCAGGAGTAGTGCCCTGGCTACTACACCTGTGCTCTGAGACCTGCAAGAGAAACCAGCACGGAACTCCCCAGAGGGAATTTAGCAGCCTTCACCTCCCATGCTGGAGCATCAGCTTCTCTGGAAAACACCCACCAAGTGGACTGTCAGTGGAGAGAGAAAGCCACTGAAGTGCTGCTGGAACTGCCAACATGCTCAATACATTATAAATACATTAGAAAAAGTAAATTATTTACAATCATTTAACTGAGTCTCATTTTCACTGCTTCTAGCAAATCATTAATGAAGTGCAAACTACTTAAACAAACAGAAGGAAGAACAACCTTAGATAATAATTTGTACTATCAAAACTAGATGTAATAAACTTTTACTGACACTGGCTAGATCGTTCACAATCTTTATTTTATACGAGCAATCAAATACAAGCTTCTTCAGTCTCAAAAGAGACTCCAAGTTATTTTCTTTATAATCCAGCCAGAACACACAGAAGACTTTTAAAAACTAGCAAATAATAAAAAGAAGAATTATTATTATCCTGAGGAAAAACCCAATGAATTGACACTTTTTTACCTAGTAAAAAAAAAATCAAACATTTTATTTTAGTTTCTTTACTAATAAAAATATTCAAACTTAGTAACATATATGGATCTATTCCTCTAGAAAACTGCAAGCAACTAAATAAACATATAGCATAACTTATATCTAAAATAGCTGTTTGGTTTGTTTGCTGTGGTTTTTTTTTTTTAAGGGAGTTACAAGAAGAACAAGAAAACTACTTAATTGCATATACAGCCCTACTGGTTTTCTTCCACTTATTCTGGAAAGAGCAGACAAGCTGTGTTCTTTTACATCTCCTCCTTCACTTCACTCAATGAGAAAGAGTAAACTAAAAACTGCACTATGGTGTCCTACTCTTCCAAATATAGGCTTTGTCAGCATAACTGATGAAGTTCTCTAAAAAATCCCAAGTTTTAAGAAATTCTGTTGATAGTAATAAAGTTCTGATTTTTTTTGGCCTCTCTCACTGAACAGCACATTTTAGGTGCAGCTAAAAAAAAAAACAAGAGGGAGAGTTCATTTTTACTATTCAGATCTGCAGTTATGAGTGAATTGTGTAAGGAAACAACATTTCATATCTGAGGGAGAAACAGAAACCACTTTGAGCTGGGCAGAAACTGGGATCAGCAACGTCTTCTTTCCCCAAGTGAGCCTGGGCACAATGGCTGAAGGAAGTCCCAGGAGCTGCTGACAACTGGGATGAAGACAGTACATTAAATTTTGGTATTTCCTCTGAGGTGGCACCATTCAGATACACAGCCTAAAAAACCCAGGCAGGTTTTCATGCTGTCACATACCTCCCACATCCAGAATTGCAGCAAGGCATAAAGATGTATGATTGCAAAAAAGAAAAATAATTTTAGAGAAATAATTTTTAAAAATCCCCAAATGGGAACAAAATTATACAAAACATAGTAACAGAGAAATAAAATAAAAGAGAAATATCTTTTTAAAAAGTCAAGAGCAACACAGCAGCAGTGAGCAACAGAGGAAATAATACACTTTTCCCATAAGTGTTATGCAGAGATTTGGTTTAAGCCAATTCAAAGAACCTTTTATTTTTTCTTTGACTGCTTCACTACAATGGTGCAAAGTAATAAAGTCTTAAACACAACACAACAATATATTAAAAAAAATACAAAATGCTGGGTTCTTAGAGGCATTTTATTTTCTAAGACACAAATGTGGTTTTGTCTTTCCCAGCTACAGCCTGCACAGAACACAAGAGTTTTAACTGACTAATCTTACCAATCTCATGTAATTACTGGTTAGTTTCTGCCCTGTAACGTAGGTTCCACAGCTTTTCCTTCGACTGCTGAATAGTTCAATAAGAAGCTTACAGAGCTGCAGAAGAAAAATTATTCTGAGCATGGCTGCTAATGCTTTCCTGTCTGCATAACACTTGATTACAGAGCTTTCTTCACCTCCACTGAAGAACTAAAACCAACTTCATTAAAAAGTGTACTAAGCAAAAGGTGTATATGATACTACATACAGATACTTATGGTTAAATTACAGACAAATTACAGACAGCTCCTACATTGTTACCTGCTACTATGGATATTTCTTTTATTCCATTAAATGATACTCTGGTTGGGAGTTCTCTTTTGAACTCCCTCTTTAGGAAAAACATAGACAAACCCATTTCCCACTACAGTACTTGAAGAAAGAAAACAGAGGATATAATTGTTACCCTCATGCTAAACAGAAATAAACAATTAATTCACTCCTTCCTGGAGATTTTTCTTGTAATAAAAGTCCCCTAAATTCATGAGATATGATCTTTGTCAGACTGGCTTCTGTAAACAGAAAAACATATTGCACAACAAATACATATATTTCTACCTAAACTCACTAAAGATCTTGTCTCAACTGGATCAGACTTGAGCAAACATCAGAAGAGATCAGCCCTCTACATTTAGCTGGGAGAATTTTCATATCTCCCTTGCATGAGTAGTTAGCATGTAACCAACTGCCTCTGCCTTCTGAAAATAGAGGTTTGGATCCAGGTACTTTTCACACTCCAGTAAAAAAGCCCAGTAATTCCAAAGGCTTGATGAAAATTACTCTGATTATCAAGAATATAGATGGAATAATCACTGTAGGACACAGACTCCAGGAAAAAAGGTAAAACAAGAGTTGCTCATATCCATGGTAAAAGAAAGGGAGTAATAACAGGTGAGTATGGGCTTAAACACACAGGAAAGGTTGTGGTAAGAGCACTGGGAGGATCTCCTTCCATACCACGCTAACCCACGTCTGTGCACCCGGCCTCCTTGTGGGTTCTGTGAACAACAGCTTGAGGAGGATGGCTAGCTTAAGCCTCCAGGCCCCTCTCCCAGAGACCCTCCCCAAGAAATCCAAGCCTCAAAGGAATCTGCTAGAATAAAGAGATACCATCTAAACTTCAAGTCTCAATTAAAAATTGCAGAATTCCAGGTCAGGGAAAGTACAGGCTTGAATATTGTAGGAGGTGAGGAAAGAATTAATGAGCAGTATCAATAGGTGATAACCCTATTACAAATTTCAAAGCTATTGCTTCATTTGACCATCATTTTTACAGCAAAATGAAGACAATTTTGATACTACAAAGGAAACAAATTCTAAAATATTTCACTCAACAAAATGGAGCAGTCTGAAGTAGTCGGTTCTGCTCTGTTTGGTGATTTTTTGATGCAATTCTTCTCTAGCCTCACACAATACTTATGCTTAGCACAATCCTAAAATAAGCCCAGCTGTCTGGTTAGTCTTGTCCTGCAAGGGAACGATCATGCTGAATTACCTCCTTGCTGCATTGCCATGAGGAACAAGGGCTTGACTCTGACAGGATGCTTACTCAGCAAGAACAGGCTTTCCTCAGTCACACTGAGCACCTGGAGACAGGTTCTGCAACTCAGAGGGAATGGGGTTTGCTTTCAATATTTTTATAGCCTTCTCTATTTGGTTAACTTCTTAAAATTCGTAATCTATCAAATGAATATATATATTAAGAGATCATTGTTGGGCTGACTATACACACATGACACAGGAAACATAATTCACTTCTATAAAACGTATTTATCAGATACAGATATTGGCTGTGTTAAGCACTTTGATAGCATTTGTAAGTTTGACCTAAGGTTTCCTCGTTATGCTCTTTAGGGAACTTCCTAATTTGATCTACTAACTCAGTCCTAACTAAATACCTAACAGAGATTCCCAGATTTTCTGGATGACACAACCACATGAGACTTTGACCTACTCCAGGACATAGTGAAACAAAATACCTGCACAACAGACACTGGAATCAAGAACCAACAAATAAAAGGTGTTCATCACTTTATTTGAATTTCAACTTATTTTATAGTTTCACATGACCTACTTTGAACTTTTTAAATATACTTACCAATTGCAAGTTGCAGTTATTTACTGGGAGAATCAAGCGCCTAATGATAAAAACCACAAAGGCTCTTCAGTGTCTTTATGCTGAGTACTCCATGTTTCAAAGATAAATACTGGGAGTTAGATAGTTTAAAGTAAAGTAAGAGAGTAACACATTTCAACAAGTAATATCAAGAGCCTCAAAGTTCCCAGAGGACTTTGTTTCTGCAGATAATTCAGGATTTTCCTGGAACACACTGTCAAATCCTGTCCAGATAAAACTCAAAACTCTTTTATAAAAATTACTTATGTGCATTGTCTCCTTATGCTAGTTCAAATCAAGAACAAGCAGTAATTGTATTCAATATCATCTGAATGTCTTATTTTCACAGCAAGCTCCACTACTATTTGAAGAACACAGGAGTGGGAAAAAGAAAAACAAGGGTTTGTCTTATCCATATATCAAAAAAAAGTAGTTCCCTCTTCCTGACTCACTCATACCTGCATAGGAATGACATTAAAAGCACCGGTTTAACTTCTCTGGCAGCTCAGCTAACACCTGCAGAGGCAGATATCACCAGGAGGGATCAAAGCATATTCATCTCAGAACATCTGCTGAAGGAAGCCAGCCCTAGGAGTGCTGGCGAATTGCTGCTTCCTCATAGACAGGCAGGAGCAGTGGCAAGACAAGCTGGATTTCTGCAGGATTTGGGGTGAAGAGTTCAGGGTTGGGTGATGTGATAGAAGTACGTAAGAGGGGAAGTTGGGCAAAGAGAAAAAGGGGCAGAGCTCCCAAAATAAAATACATGTGTAGGGCTGAGGTATGAATCCATGGAGATAAGCCTGGCAAAGGAAACAGGGATGTCTCCTCCAGTGCATGAAGCGTGGCACTGAGCCTCAGCAGGCTGCAAGCCCCCTGACAAAGCCTTCCGAGCCACGGCTCAGTCTGGGATCAGAGCAGACTGCTTCTGAAACATCCCAGCACACTGCACACACACACAGATGCTGCCTCATCTGACAATGAAATCATGACAGCAGTTCTGAATGGCAGCTGTTCCAGCCCAGGTAACTGATAGAACTTGCCTTCTGACTTATCTGCATTCCAGTTTTGCTTTTTTTTTTGGATCAAACTAGTTAGTTACTCACACCCTTTATCTCACAATCCTTAGAAGGTTCAAAGATGTGAATGAATGTAAAATACCCATTTGATAAAAGGCATGCAACCAACTTCATATTACAATAATAATTTACTAAAAAAATCACCTAAAGTAATACAGAGCATGATATTTCACATAATTCTCAACATTTAACAAATCTACAGCCTTGGTTTCTGATGAACTGAATAGTAATAATGAGCATTTCTTTGTGTAGTACTAATGATGCTGTAATTGCAGAGATAACTAGTAAATATACTGGCTTGTTCAATTAATCTGTTTCAAAAATTGAACTCTCAATATCATTATGTTTGTAAAAAAGGCAAACAAAAACCACTGCTTTTCTACAAGAGAAGAGATGAAGTTATCTGTGGTTCTTTCCCTCATTTCTCAAACAGAAGAGGATCAAAGTAGGGCCAAATTATCAATGGAAATCTCCAGCTGAATTCCACACAGTTCTGGACTGGCCTTCCAGGGTATGTTTTTAACTCCTACGTTCCACTCAGTTTCCTCAGGAAATGTGCCTCGCAGCTGGAACTTGTGTGAGACACTTGTCACAATACAGAACTGGAAATACAGACTTAAATTCTCCAGGAAGGCATTTTAAGAACAACTACTAGCTATAAACAAGATATTTGGGGTGTTTTGTTGCAAAAACCATCTTTGTTTTTGAGAGTTATCATCCTTCTAGGTCCTAATTTGTATTTTTATAATGTATGCAGGAAATGTTTATCATTCAGCACCTTAGATACGGCAAAAAAAAAAAAAAGTAGTTTGGAAGCTAATGCCTCTGACATGTAAGCATCCAAGACCTAGGGACAGCTTCATTCTGTCACATGTCCAATATCACCGTATTTTTACAAAACTCCTGCTGAAGAACCTGAGAAAAGCTTCTGTGGTTTTTGTTAAATTGCTGATGCACAAAAGTTTATTTTTAGGAAAGAAACATGAGAATCTTTCTTAGGCTTAGCTCTCTTTGTTGATCTAGCAAAATATTTGCTTAAGAAATCAAAACATGCATGTTCATTTCAACATGCTATCTTCAAAAAGAGGAAAACTAGTTTCAATTTTTACATGAGAACATAATATGAAATCTTCCTGCATTTGCATATGAACAGGCTCCTGATAATTTCCCTGCTGTTTCTTTATTAACCATACAATGGGAGAGAAATAAGGTCATCACACTCATTACTGTAATGGCAATTACATTAAGAATAGGAGTTATTTGACCTTCTCTTCAAAGATTTTTAGGAATACCACATTTATAGACCATAACAGAGTATAGTAAGACATGAGAGGGAAATTGACCCGGACAAAATTTTTCTGCTAAAATAACAGCCAAGGTCAAAAGAAATTTCCTAGTCTCCCACTTCAAATTAACTCTATCAGCAGTGTTGAATTATTAAAACAGACACATAAAGTTATACTGATCACAAGAAATCTGTTTCTCCATAGCTGTTATTGTAGTAAAACCTTGCAAGTGACAAGCTGCTGACTAATAGCATTACTAAATCAGACAGCTGACCAACATTTTTTCATCTACTTATTAAAGGATTAGGACAGGCCAGCCACAACAGTGGCTGCTAAACAAGGATGTGGCCCACAGTGATGTTACAGCAGAAGTGGGAAAGGTACTTTATGGTGATTTCAATAAACATATTCAAGTGTTTCCACTTGTTTGGTTAATCTGGACTAAACAGCAAACTTTAGGACTGATCTTGAACCTCTGAAGTAGAGTATAGGTTCTTCAGAGAAAGACTCTTATATATGCATACAGAGGCACAAAAGAATTGCTTTACTGTAAACCTTAAGATCTATTTTTTATTGTTCAAGGCAACTGTACTAAGGAATACACTTTATTCTTAAGAAAGAGCAATCCGCCCTCATAGAGATCATGCTGGACCAATAATCCTTTTTAATAAATTACTTGGACCCGAGGATGTCCACTTCATCTACTGCAGCAGATTGCTGCAGGACAGCTGGCAGTAGTGTCCATCTCCATAAGCTTCTGCTAAGCACAGGGTCATAGCCAGGCTCTGTCTGCATCAGGAACTGCAGCAGACCAGCAGCAGCAGATTGGTACCCAGAAAAGGCTTGTGCTGACAACAGGATACCTACAAGAAGGACTGCAGTGCCAACTATCATTCTGCTTAAAAAATATCTGGAATTCAAGCAGTGTACTAACGAGGCAGTGGATTGTCTTTCTATCAGCATTTCACAAAAATGGGAAGGTTGGTGACATAGTAACTAAAGTACCTTTTCTTGAAAGTTACTTTGGTAAAGGTATGAAAAGTAGTTATTGATATTTGATACCATTTTCAGGTACAATTCCATCAAGAAAACTTTATTTTGAAAATGAAATGGGAAATTAGCTTGCAGCCTATGCACAGAAAATATTAAAATGCTTCACCCCAAGAATTAAGCCAGAACAGGAGACAACTGTGAACTAGAGGCTACCTCTTAGTTAACTGGCAAGCAAGGTAAAACAGTGCCCATTCTCATCCTTCTCAAGTATCTGCTTGTGAACCAGCACTTTTCAGGCCATGGAAAAGAATTTGAAAGTCTCCTTCCTCCACCTCTCTTTGGTAATGAAATAACTGCCAGTTCATAAGTCTTTCTAAAAATTAAAACAATAAACCACACGATCATCTTCTCATTTCTCATGCATTTTTGGTTTATAATGTTATTATTCCAGGATGGGTTGCATAATTAGTGGCTCTTGAAAGAGTGAAGTCAGCTGCAGCAATAACCTATTCACATTGTAGTAAACAACCATTTTCTTAGGCAAAATATCCCTCCCCCTATTCTCCCCAATAAGGCACACTGAGTAAAAGAGTAGGGTGATAAATGAACAAAACAGAGAAAGCAGCTGGAGAGAAAATCACAATGCAGAAATGGGAAAACTGCTACCTCCAATCCTTTTATTTTTCAAATAAGTACCTAAGATAGCAATAACTGGATGGTAAGTATTTTCTTTGGTTACAAGAACACCAATAAATACCAACAGTATTATTGTGCTACAAGCACCAGATATGTCATTGCATGCTGTCCAGAAACCACACAAGCCCTTCACATGAGGAAACCTTTCCTTTGGCAAAAGCAGTGATCCCCATACATGAACCTCACCTTGTTAATTGGAAAGCAGAGGGAAGATGAATGGAGGGAAGGAGCTGCCAAGTGTTTTATAGCTGTCCCTAAACAGTGGATTCAGAGACCACCAGCTGTAAACGTGAAGTCCCATCAGCAGTACCCAGAGTGCCACACAAGGATCAGGGCAGGCCCTGTGCAGGATTCAGGCAGTTCCACTGATTCCCAGCATTGTTTCATTGGCCAAAAGCATAAAACCACAGAACAAAAATCTCAGCTGGGCAGTTTGGCTGTTGGACATTTGGAGGAACTGGAAACAGGGTGGTTTTTTCGGATGAGGTGGAAAAGAAGCTGATTTAAGTATTGAGGAACGACATCAAGCCAGGCCAAAATCCCTGGCGAGGTACTGTTGCAAGGACTTAATTGATGGTTTTTCTGAGTGGACTGAGTAAAGCAAAGCAAAGTAGAAATTGTTGTTTTCCATTTTTTTCCTAATTTCTGAATGCCTTATTTTGCTCTGTGTTTCATGTCTGTGGTTTGTTTGGGTTTTTTCCAAACCTCCTTCTCATTAAAATTAGAAATTGCCTGACATCTGTTCTTTCTTTTCAAGCATCCAAACTCTGAAATCCCATAATCCGTAAATGGGAAAGGACGATTACTGAGAAACTTGGCTGAACTACATGTGAGACACATTATGGGACGTTTCAGCAATCAATTTAAAATCACTGGCTTCAAGCGTGTTATTTCAGAATTGCAGGCAGTATCTGTAACTTATGTTACCTAAAATACCCAAAGGAAAATTTTATCAAACATAAAGAGCTGGCTGTAGGCATAGGCAAGTCAATCTGTAGTATTTGAAAAAGAAAAAATCAATACTGTGATAGAACAAGATGGAATGGGCACTATTAGAAAAAGCTGGTATGCAGTTCTCACTGAAGAAGAAATATCACAGGACATGTACTGGTCACAGCTAACAAGCAGGATATATTCCAGCATCTACCTGATCATCCAGACATATGACAAGCCCAAATCAGTAAGCAATTTTGCCAAAGAAAATTCTTACAGCACATATTATAGATATGAAAGACTGTGCAGAACTTGATATTAAACATGAAAACTTGTCAATATTTTAAAATGTACTTTAAAAGATGGTTTAGATAATTTGGGGGTTGCTTAGAAATGTTAATTATTCAAACTTGGACACAGAGCAGTCACTATTTTAGGATGTATTACTTCCGAATTATGATGTTTATTTCAAGTTCTTTGTGGGATACATATGGACACACATCAAGAGTACTGTACACATCCAGAGGTACTGTAAAGGCCCAAGAATGAACCCAGGCTAGAGGAATGCCAAGCCTACAGGAGAATGTACACATGGTTTCTCCCTGAACAGAGGCCTCTGTGGTATTTTAGCTTTGGGCAAATAATGTGTACTCTATGTATATAATGCAAGCACAGTGGATATATTGATTAAATGCATTATTTTATTACCCCATGACAGATTAAAGGTGTGGGTACAGTGAAGTGAAGAACTAGTTCACAATCTTATAGCTACTGATGGAGAACAATCACACATGCACCTGTAATCCTCACTTTAAATAAGGTTTCATTTCTGAAAGAATTTCATATGTTCACATTGCTGCAAAGAAAAAGGACAAATACAAAAACTATTAGGATAAACTGATATGAATATTCACATTAGTACCCATGCTTTCTGTTGTGTCTGGAACTCATCCCATTAGTCCTCTTTGCACCTGGATGCAAAGCTAACACTAGCCATCAAAGAATGTGTGGTGTAGCACTTGCTACATCGTTTGGGTAGTTTAAAAGGCACTATCTAATTCAAACCAAAGTAAATGTTTAATACAAGTTGCCCATACTGAAGGAAAACCAGGACGAAACAAAATCAGTTTTTCATGTCCAAAGAACAAGCATGGAAAGGCTCAACCAGAGCAGCTACTACAGACAAGAGGAACACGACCATTCCTCCTCACTCCTTTCCTTCCAACCTGCAGCCTCCTTGCACCACCCCAGGATGTGCAGGCCCCTCACGGGACGCGTGCTCCCAGCTCCATGGCTCAGCCGGGCATGTGTGCCCTGAGCCCCGGGAAGGGAGGGGCTGCTCACACACCAGAGCCACACTGAGCTACCAGAGAGCCACAGCCAGGAAACGGTGCAAAATAGAGAGAAGGCGTGGTAACAGTGATTCTTTAAACCTTGCACTTGGACACCCCTTATAACACTTCTATCATTGATTAATATGACCTTTGCAGTGATTCTTGAATTAATCCCTATCTGACTATACTGGGATTCTCTTTACATAAATTCTTACATAGATTCTTTTGGCAATGTAGATTTACATAGATTCTTTTGGCAATGCAAGTTTTATCAATGACTGACTATAAAAGTTATTTTGAATGCTGTCTTCATCTTAACTTTACATTCTAAATGTCTTCTTTCTCTTCCTGTAGATCTGGCTCAGTAACTCTCACGTTTGTTTACATACACACATTTACACACCAATATATCTACAGCAATGAGGTGTCAGAGTGGCTTTGAATACATATAGCAAATGATGTTTGCAGTGGGCCTTAATGAGAATGAATCAGTCATTCAAACAGTGTTATCCCTTTGTGATATGAACAAGACAGCTTGTCACATTTAGAGACTAGCGTCATGCTTTTGCCAGAGTTCCAAGACTGCAAATGAAAATGCCACTTTGGCTTTTCCTAGCTTTCCAGTATTTGGCACTGCCAGTAATTTTTTTAAACTTCTTTTCATGCACAGTTAAAGATATAAATAATACCCTCAATTTCATTTCTACAGATACTAATATTGGTATTAAAAAAATGATTTTTTAAACAGTTTTATAGAAAAATCAACCATTGCAAACACCAGCCATTTGCTTAACAAGTCCTGTTCAGCTCTTTGTATTTTATGTGTATATATTATGACTTTTTCCTTCCTCTGTTGCCCTGATCCAACATTAAAACTTGCTGTTACATCCTGGTATTTCAACAAGACACTGGATGAAATAACTTAAATTCTCTTCTAATTACTGATAAAGAATGTCTAGTACTGAATGCATTCATATTTGCAAATATAATGCTACATTATGATAAAACATGCTGCTTGGCGAGATAAAGAAAAACAATTCTTTTACATAAATAAATAATTAATAGATACATATATACACCTGATTTCATAGTCTTCTCCCTCAGCCTCCATATTTTATCCTGCATTTGATTAATTCCATAAATATTTCACTAAGTCCTATCTTAAGCACTATGTACTGCATACTGACATTTGTGATAGGGGAAAACAAGTGACCTATGAAGTTTTCCCACTTCACCTCAAAACCTCATTAAGTTTTCAATATATAATCATGTTCAAACACTTTATGCAAATGCAATTAATTGCATCCCCTAAAAAGGCATCTGAAATATATAAAAGTGTAAAAGCAGTTTCTGTAAATATAAGCCTACTGTAACATGCTTTTTCACAGCAGCAAGTACAGAAGTTAAACAATATAAAAAGTTCAATTAGAAGTTCAATTATTATACACATACTTTTCTTTAGGATTTCCTACTCCGATATAAATCCATTGTTTTGCTCCCAGAAATTATGACAAAAAGTAGGCGATAATGGCACGTCTAGTTGCCAACAAATTAACAGTGTATTATTTTAATCTGTAAAGCACCATGTATACTGATGCTGTTGCAAGAAGCAGAGGAGTGGTGGGAATTATACTGTGGGAGCAAAAAAAATTATCTCCATTCTGGAAGAAGATATTCCTAGCAATAAGGCTTTATCACATCATGCCTACACACAGATCTGGAAGTCTCTGCTTTCTTGGGATTGTCACAGATTGATGATGTCCTTTTGACAGAATAACAGAAGCACTTTGGGGAAACACCTCCAAGCACTTGGCTGTGATTATCTTTTAGTAAAAAGAGGGTGTTAAGTGAGAAGTTAAGTTGCTCTGGATCAGCGATGCTTTGTGAATTGAGGAACTGTGAGCTCCAGTCTCTGGAGAAAATTTGCTTCTCTCACCCAGCCATCGCTCTACATCCCCTTGAAGATCCAGTTCCCCTCCTAAACCCTCTAATCTCTCACATTTTTTCTCAGACCTGCATCCTGAAGGCCTCCTTGAACTATTCCCAGTATGTGCTGGCTCAGGAAGGAAGCTCATCAGAGTCCACAGCTATTTGGTCTGCACTTCAGCCTTCCCTTTGGCAAAGGAGAGAATTTGGCACACTCTCCTCTAGTCCAGCAGCTATCTCCAACATGATTGCAAGGACTTGTACAAGAAAGAATTTCTAAAATAAATAACCAGCAGAAGAGAGATAGAGGCTATCCCTAAGCAGAACAAACGGCAAAATTAAAATGTCATTGGACTAGGATTAAACTTGCAAATTCAGATCATATTTTAAATTCTTTTCAAAGATTTGGGAAAGGTACAGAAGCAATGCAAAGACTGAAAAATCAGCAGTGTGTGCCATCAGGAAAACTAAAAGGAAAAATTAGTCAGTGGTTGTACTGGAAGAATGGTAGGTATTTTTCCAGATAAAATAACTGCCAGGAAAAAACCATAATCCACCATTTAGAAGATTATGATTTGGACAAGACAACAAAAGTGACAATATGGTCAAAATAGAATACATTTTAGAACAATATGAAAGCAGTCTTGCATGATTTATCCTTAATTTAGTCACCAAGATGGCAGCTTACATTAGCTAAAAGTAAATATGAACCAAGAGCTTCCTCATCCAGGGGAAGAGTGATGTAAGTGGCAGGAGGGACATGCAGTTACACCATTAAACACAGCACCTTTTAAACTACCTGAGTGCTGACAGGCTTTTGTGCTGCTGTCCAAGGTTTCAGCCTTAAAAAGCTAGCTTGTAGCCCCTTTCTTTGATTACTGAGGACATTTGTTGTGTTTAAGGGTGGGAACTGGCCTACAGAGAAATATTTCAGTTCTGTTAGGAGTTAACATATGACCTGGAAGCTGACAACGGTCGTGTATTTCCCTTTTTTAAAATAAAGTTCTAATTCTGTCTTCTAGAAAATATATTAATTTTTGATAGTCTTTGGATTATCTGCAAGTCTGCCAATTTCATGCTTAACCTAAATCTTCATCTCAGTCTGGAGCAAACAGGGAATGAAAAAAATACCATGTTTTTAAAACTACAAAAGGATTAAAGAGCAGTAATCTGTACACATTGAGCTATTCTTCCAATAAGTCTAAGAACACTGGGGACATTCCAAAAGATTAGAAGACGTGGAACAATGGAATTTTTTTTTGAGAGTCAACAGACAATACAAATAATTTTAATCCCCCAAAATCCTTCTTCTGATCTCACGTAAAATAATTTCAGATTCAACAAGCAGCTTGATTTATGTATGATAAATGAACACATGCCAATTTAACAGAACATAAGCCACTTTCTAAATTCACATTTAAGTGAAAAGTGCAAGACTTATGAGTGTAAGGCATCTAACTTGATACTAACACGTTCTGAACAAAGAGACTTCTTAATGCTGGATACATTAAACTGATTTATAGAGCAGCCCTGAGCATAGAATCAGCAATGAGCTGGTGAATTTTTCAAGAAACACCATATGAATGAGTTATCAGCTCACCACCTCTTAGTATTTTTACCAGTGGCCTGGAAGGAAAACTCATCATTGATGAGGTTTAACAAGAAGGCAGAATTTGTGGGAAAATGATGAATTATTGGAGTAATCAGTTCCCCCTCTAAATTTAGTAGGGTAAGAAGAGAAGTCCCACAGAAACAGGGACTTCCACCTTAGCTGAAAAAAGGCAAGCTACAATAATCAGAAAGACATTGCCTTCTCTAATAACAGAAAGCTTAAAATTGTTGAAGAAAAGGAACCTAAAATAATTGACACTACAGCCATAGATATAAGAGCATAATTGTGTCAAGTCATTAGGACATTAGATCTTGTTACAACAAGCAAGGGTGAATTCTCCTCCTCCATCCCCCATAAGCAGTACAAGCTGATAACACCAAGGTACATGTAGCCCATTACATAAGTTCTCAATTTCCCAATGCTTTGGGAAAACCAGATAAACTATCCTCAGTGCTTAGAGGCGTATGAGTATTTTTGCTGTTGTTGTTGAAAGTATATAGTACTTTAGGAGGATTGGGTTTTTCCGCCCCCCAAAGCTTTGATCTGGAAAAATAAGAATTTTCATACATATGCATCATACTTTTAGAATCAGGATTTGCTTCTCTCCAGCAGTTCTTTGGTAGCATGTATACATATTTCTTTATCAACTTCAGTATTACCATGCTATTTTACTTCCCAACTGCTTAAGTTAAGTATTCTTTGTATTTCTTCCTGTTGCTAAAGAAAAGCTAAAAGCAGGAGCTGGAGGAAGTTAATCCTTTGCAGGTATCTACCTTAAAAGATACATTTTACCATAAAGAATTTATCAACACAGAGGTTATGAGGCTTCCCTGACAAAATGATATACTGAACTGCATTAATTAATAATCTTTCTATAGGCAGCACACCATTATTTTTAACCTCACATACACAGCTGTCTTTACAGTGAACATCTAAGTACCATTAGATGGTTTGGTTTTGCTTCTGGGAGCAGGGAAGTTTAGAACAGGGGTAAGGATAAGAAACAAAAAAGTATAAAATGTTCATGATTGTAAAGAGAATTTTCTTTCCATCAACCTTCTGTCCATTTCACTGTTTCCCTACTATGTATTAGCATGTAACCTGGCAGAGTCCTGTATTTCACTCACAACTTTTTTTTTTCAGTCCATGCTTGAAAGTGAATTGGCTGTCTTGGCAAAACAATGCCCCAGAACATACCAGAGGGATTTACACAATTCTTTCTGTGTAATAGACCAGGAAGCTTTCACAAATGTTTATCACCTCACAGAGTGCCCTTAAGAAGGGAAATCAAGTGCAGGGTATTTTCCACCAAAGCCTATTTCAGCAACATAGGGTATAATCAGTTCCAAATTCATCTTAATATGACAGAGAAAAGTCGGAAAAAAGTCTGTATTAACCTTTTGCCCCGGAGCAGAGAACACAGAAGTAAATCACTGGTCAGCAGGCACGATCTGAGGTTAGGGACTGTCAGCACCTGAGGAGGAGCACGCCATGAGTGTCCCTGCAGGAGAGCAGCTGACACACACACGGATCACACAGGCTCACACACACCCCACAGACCTGTGCCCTGCAAGCCCTGACAAGGGCAGCTGCAATCCTGCCTCCAGTTTCCAGCACAACCCGCCAAGAAAGACAGCCACCAAAGGGAGGGCCTTTGGAATGGAGAAAAGGTTTGGGAAACAAAGGGCCCGAGAGACATTTCCTGAACACACAAGAGCTGCTACAAAAAGGAAGGGAATAAACTGCTCATGTTCACACAGGCACAGTAGAAATTAAAGAGTTGATACTACATGATAGATTTTACAAAGTCTCCTTTTCCTTATATTTCTTTCTGATGGTAGGGTTCTTCTGACAGCTGATAGGGCAAAACGAAGTCTCCCTTACCCCAGAACCCCAGGAATTAATTAATAATTTGCAGGTCAGCAGGCCAGCATCAGTAAAAACAGGGTGAGGCAGTACAACTTCTCTAACTACACCTTTGAATAAATGCTGTTGACAAACAGGCAGAAAATGTCATCCATCCTTCAACAGCACTTAATTGGCACCTACTGCAGTGGTTTGTTGCTTAAATACCACTTACTGCTATTTACTTCAATATATGAGTATCCTTTAATAATGTAACAGATACATCAGTTTCAAATTTAAGAAACATGTTCCTATATAATGAGATTTCATATTGCACACTATATATATTTAATAACTGCATAATGTAAAATTAATCTGATGACCATTACATGCTTACCCAATATCTACATATTCTCTCTGCTTTTCTTGTCATTTTTTTCTTTTAAAGACCATAATATTTTTAACCTGCCACTTCTTTATGAAACCAAACAGTTAAAAGAATTTCAATACACATTTCACATTGTATATATGTATGTCATAAATACCGACTGCTGCATCTTCTAAATTGTATTTCAAACACCCAACTTAGCCCTTATAAAAGCTCTTGCCTTTTCAGCTTTAGAGAGATGTCATCAGTCTTGACAGCTGACTGATTTGGATCTCTGGCTACTGCTAGATGATTATATAAATTATGCTAAAGATAACCATTTCCATTATTACAAAATCATAGAGCTGCAGGATTTCTTTCTAACATACACTTTACTAATTTTTCCACTGGTCTTAGATTCACAGTTTGGAAAGGCAAAGACATATGCTGGGAGACATCCTTCCTCATGACCTGCTGATACATGAGGAAAACCGAATATCATCTACATTTATACTAGATAAACAGTTTCCTACAGAGCACCATTACAGTCCATTTAAAACTTAAACTATTCATCAAGTTACCAGATAATATTTTAATGTAAATCTTGTTTTATTTACATAGGACAAATTCTACTGGAATTTGCTTTGGCTGATTTGGAGATGCATGTGTGCAAGGTGATACAATTTTTTACTAGTTCATATAAACCTACCAGTTCCTATAAACAATGGACATACATTGCTATTTACAGGATTTCCTTAACTGTCACACAAGAAGAACAGATGTACTATGGAGACCTGAAGATGCTTTATTTATTCAACTTCAGGAAAAGAAAATCTCATAATTTTAAATTCCATAGAGTCTGTAAGAACAAAGATTTTGTTATGATACATCTACTGTGATGACACACAGTGTGTTCAGTGCTGATAAAGGTGGGCAGATTGCCAGGATTATGTGTGCAGATTAACAAATGCAGATTCAAAATGTTCTTTTGTACCAGACTGGAGCAGCTGCTGCATTTTGGGGAGTACAAACTGTGTTCCTTCACCAGTCAGTGTGGTTTTGTCCCCTTGTTGCTGTGTGTATGTACCACACAGAGCTGGTAGTGAAGCTCTCCTTATGTTTACATGACAGACCCACACCTCCTGCTAAAAGCTGCTCACTATTTTCCATAATAGGAAGAAAGCAGTGCTCCTCAACTGCCTGCTACGACCATGTAAGATTCTTAGCTTTGTGCTAGCCAGTACAAGGTATTAAGAAAGATTTCTCTTCCTTACCATGATTCAAACAAACTGATGAAGAAATTCCTTCTAGGTAGTCTGTAAAAAAGTTCACAGATACATCTTTTCCTAACAGCTCAGTTAGTGAGCTCCAAAATATACTTAACCCAGTAGAAGTAAGACATTTCCAAAACATTTATTTAAATAAACCTTCTCACATTTTTGAAGATACAAAGAAAGTACAGTAGCAAACCAACAGCCAAAAGCTGAACCACATTACATAGCAGTGCTATTGAAACAGGAAGAAAGTGTTCTTAAACTGTGTTTAACAAAACAGTCCTTCTTTCAAGGTTAACGAAAATACTTCCTGACATTTTTAGAAAGCATTTTATACATGGTATCTGGCATTCTTTATGGGCTTAATTCATGACATATTTCATTCATTCCTTATTTATTTCTCCTTTAAACTCGTTTTCTTTTTGTGCTTCAGGAGTGGATTTTGGTCTGTTCTCAGGTGGTTGTTTTGGGTTTTTTTAATTAAATCACCACCATCACCCCCTTTTTCTCTAGCTCTCCCTCCCCCGCAGGTTAAAAGCACCACAAGGTGGAATAATAACTAAGAACACAATCAGAAGCTCTTTGACTGAAAACTTGACTTTGTTCAAGGCAGAAGAACACCAACTATTTTGCAAGGAAGTGAACAAGATAGAAATCAGACAATAATAATGCATTGCATTATTTTCTCATGAGAGGCATGAGACTTCACTTTGGGAGGTGCTATCTTCTCTTGAGGTTCATTTAATTTCCTGTCATTATTCCAAAAGCAGCAGTTTCATTCAGTAGATGTATCTCATTTGGAAGACATATTGCAATATTCTCTCCTCATTTTAGTAAAAGATTAAATTAGTTACCACAGTTAGGCTAATTTTACATTAGCCTAACATGAGAAAATGTGCTACTATTTCTAAATATTTCCTACTACATTCAACTGGCAAAGGCCAGCGTAAGGGCAGCTCTGTAAACATCTGTATCCATCAGGGATTTTATGGAGTTCCGAGAAGGCACTTTCAAGACAATACAAGCAGCACAGATTATTTAATAGCTCTGCACAACTGGTATCAACCCTACAAGAATTGTTAAAAAGACCAATCAGATTTAGTCACCTTCTAGACAAGAATTCTAAGTAATACAAGTTTGAAATGCCAGCTACTGTGCTGGAGCCTTAAGACCAAAACACTATATAGATTTTTGTACTGAAATAAAAGATGCTGGATTAAAAAAAAACAAAAAAACAAACCACCAAACAACAACAACTAAACTTAAAGCTAGAGAAATCATAGAAAGCCTTAGGGTTTTTAGCATTAGAGTTCCTGGAAAGGACCAGGAAAGCATCCCTCCTTTGTTATTCTTTACAGACACAAATTTGGCATCAGTAGCTTTGCTACCTTCCATATTAGTTGCCACACTTGGTGCAAAAGTTGAGCAGACAAAATTCCATGAAAACCCAAATGATGTTGCAGAGGCCTTTGTGGTTACCTGAGTCTTCCACAAATTTCTGATACAGATATACAGAAGTACAACACACCCTACTATAACTCACACTAATAACCTGCATGTTTTGCACTCACTAAATTCTAGACAAACATACTGCAGAAAACATCCCAAGACACCGCTTCTATTTACATGACACAGAAAAAAAGCATTTTCTACATACGAGAAAAACATAATTAAATACAAGCAGCAAGCAAAACAAAATACTCAGGCTATGAGTCAACAAAAATTGCTTGAAAAGAAGCTAATAGGACATGAAGTTGTAAGTTAAAATGGGTAAGTGCTGAATGAACTCTGTGGAGAGCTGCAGCAGTTCCCCTGGCCCAAGTGTGAACTGGCATCCTGTGTTTGAGGGAGCCTGGTACAGAACCACTGTGGCAAACAGGAGTTAGTGCAGTGCTGACTCGAGTGGGATGGTCTATTTGACACAGTAAATCCAGCAAAAATACTGGATCCCTATTTTCAAGCAAATGAGAACCTTATGAGGAACGCATGTGAAGAGATGAGACTAGAAATGGAACAAAAAATATGGAACCTCTAAAGATGGCATTTTCCCAGCCCAATCCCACAGCAGACTGGTTCTACATAGCACATCAGATTCACTGAACTCAGGTTCTGTTTCACCACTATATTTGCTTATTATTTTAATCTTCTGTGAAACTTACTGCTATCAAAGATGATTATATACCACAAGGCAGTTAGAATTTGGTGCTTTAACTAACAAATTATGGTATCTATGGGCTCAAGTCAAGCAACTGCAAATTCTTTTTATGTGTCTTCATCTAATAACTAATTTACACTAGCATGGAATGGAAACTTGTTGCATCATGCCTAAAACCAGAAAAAAAATTCTTCAGGGCAGAAACCACATCTTATTTCTTTGTTCTGTGAAGTGCTTAGTACACGTTGTGTTGCTTTCCAGCCCAGAGTTAAAGGAGCTGTAGTGCAGAGTGCAGCATGTAGCTGCAAGTAACCGGGTGAGCCGCTGCAGCCCTTCCTCAAGGAGAAACACACTGCTGATGAAAGGCACTGTCATTTCCAATGAATGCCGTCTGCCAGGGAGACCAAAAGTCTGGAGTGCAGGATGAGTTAACCACTTATTGTCTGTTATCTCATCCAGAAGGAGAGCCAGGCTCTGGCTGTGGTACATCCACACCGAGCACTATCAATCCCCGAGTCCTCCTGCCCTCCACAGGAGTTTCACTGGCTGTGATTGACTCCACAATCAGTTCCACACAACAGAAAAGCAAAACTGGTGCAAAGGTCCCTGCACTCACCTCTGCTCCCTCCTCAGGGGATTCACTTCAGTCACCTCTGCTCCAGTCCTGGGAAATGAGTACCCCTGGGCAAGTGGGCTACCACAGGTGTGATCCCAGAGCCCAGCTTCCAGGTTACATGCTCAAAAAACCTGCATTTGTGCTCCCTGAGACACCCCCACACTGCAAACCACCAGAGCAGTAACTGAAGAAATACAAATGTTTGCCTCAAATATGCACTGCTGATGACTACTAACTAGCTAATACAGGCACACCTAACTATAGCTATAATACATATATATCTCAGTTATTGTCCAGATTCACAAACTGCTACAGAAAAATTACTGCCAGACTTCCTCACAATGGATATCTCAAGGAAGAAGGCAATTTGCAGCTAAATGGATACACAACTTGCATGACAACACACTACTTTTTATATTTAACCCCCATAGACACAAATAATGTCTCAGAATTAGGAAAACAGCAGTTTTAATTCCTACCAGCTACTATGGACTTATTGCTGGGGTTTTGCAAGAGCTTCTCATTCCCTTTCCATCTTGGCTGAAAATTGCAGAATTTTAAGAAGGACTTAGGTGTTACCTGATTAATGATAGTAATTATGCATGGGTGTAAGCTTAAACTACTTGCTCAGCTGATTGACTTTCTTGCAACACTATTTTTCTGAATTGAGAGTCCAACTTTTAACAAAAGTTATGCCATTTGATTATATTAGGCTTAGCATGGCTTTTATACTTTCCCACACTGAAAATATAAAAAATATTTGTATGGCATATATTCTTGGATATAGTATTTACACACAGGGTATTCACTAACCTTTTTCAAGTCATTGTATTTTATTTAAGAACTAAATATCTTCAAATGCCTTGCAAGTTAATAACTATTTTTTGTAGTCAGCTGAGAATGTTTTATCAATATACAATAATAAGCTTAGGCAAACAGATTTTTCTGGTGTAAATTTGATAAAAGTCTGTAACATTATCATATCTCTATACCCCCTAACAACACTGGTTTTAAACAAGTATTCAAGATTTGACATTATTACTCCTCAAGCAAGGAATTCAGATCGTTTTGGCCCTATCAGATTAAGGACAGAAGACAGAAGTCCACTGCTGGGGTAGTTATGCAACTTCTGTTTCCCTGCAGAGTGAACTGAGATGCTGATTTTTTATTCCTTTCCCCACATGGCAGAAGTGCATTGCAGGGACTTGAGGGAGGAAAGCATTTCTTAATTCCTCTCTGAATCTGTTTATTCTTCCCTGCACTTGAAGCAAATTGAAAGAGACCATATGAATACCAAGTGACCAGCCTGATTAAATATCAGAATTCTCGTAAAATTATTTGGCATGGAAAATAGATTATTCGGTTAATATAAAATTCCTGTCATAATGGAGAAATTTGTATCAAAATCTCCTCTGACTTACCCTGTAAGAACAGATATATATGTTTTTAAAACAGAGATCCAATGCTTATATGAGAAAAAAATTTAAAAAAATCCAAATTGCCTTCTTGTGTATCTGACATTTGAAGATTTAAGTCAGTTTTGGTTATGAAGGGAATACAAAATTTAAAAAAGTAAATCAGCATAGAAAAACAAAGTTAAGCTTGACTTGAACAGTGAGCTATGGATATAATAGCTGAAAGGATTAGAAAACAATTGCATCATTATCAGAACCATGCTGAATTCTTATGCTATTTCTGACTTCTATAGCAGGTCAAAATCTCACATCTCCATATGGGGATGCCTGCTGAAGACAGATTTTTTTTTTTCTTTTAAATGCAACTGGAACTTGCCAACTGACACAAATATCTTTGCAATTTTTTTTTTACAACATAGCTTCAATAAACTTTTTAAACATCAGATAATTCATTTTCTAGAGAAGTATAATTTCCAGGAGAAAAATACTCTGGTTCTTGGTTCAACACTGTCAATTCCAAGCCCTAGACTATTTCTGCACTGTTTGAAGTCGAGGAGAGCAGAGCTAAGCCCAGACAAATTTCAACCAGAAGAGAAATAAGATGCTATTTGGTTCTTTTGCTCCCCTACCAAAATTAAAAACAGGGTGATCCTATCAAACACAGAGCTAACAAAAGTAAACACAGAATTAAGTTCTAATATCTTGCAATACATGGAGAACAGAAACTGAGATACCACTGAATAACCCAGCTTTTGGTTTCACCAGAAATTAAACAGGACATGTGAACAAACCAAAACATGAGAAAGAGCAGAAGAATTAATCAGAGCACACAGGGCAGGCTTTATCACAAGCCTTTACTGCCATGGGTAATTCACAAGTGCCCCATTCCACCAGGGCAAACTACATACACATGTATGTACACACACAGAGAACACACACACAGCATGTGCAGCCTCTCAAGTTAGATACCACTGCAGGCAAGTCAGGCATGACTGACAAGCAAAGTGCCGTCTATCCTGACCCAGCACATTCATCTGCTAGACTTTTCAGACTTAAATATGTAAGGTGCTTCAGAGAAAAGTTCCACCTAACAGAGAGAAGACCAAAATGCCTGCTTCATTAAATAGTCACATGTGAACTAAGTCAACAATTAATCCCCACAGACGTCACTGTGCAAACATCCACTCCAAGGAATTCCAAGTCTCTTGGCCACAGCTACACATGTAATAATACACATGCAAAACTAAAACACTCCCTACTCAAATCTTTTTCCACAGTACCATTTTTTACTATAACTCGCCCCTTTTCAGCTAGAGAAAGTACAGTACATCTGAGAAGGTAACAAGAAATAGCCACTAACAAACACCAATATCTTTCCCTTATTCCTGGGGAAGACAGGCTAGCAAAGGGAATAACGACCATACTATGTTCTATGAAATTACTCAAAATTACATTTTACACAGGTTTAACACAATCTGGTCTACTAGAGGAACATATGTGTTAATTACAATTGAAAACTTTCTGTTCTACATAACTGAAAAAGAAAAAAACTCTTCCATGCTCTAAAACAGCCTATACATCTAAATTTGTAAGACTTGTAGAAACTGTGACACATGGAATAACAGGAAAGGATACTGGAAGGCATCAAGGGAAAAGACTGTCAATACTGCAACAGCCAGATTTGAAGTTCTCTGCCAACTTTACTAATGGAATAATAAGGAAAATGGTTGAGGCTTTCCAATTCAAATGTAATGCTGCTGCTAGGAGCTTGCATGGGAATGAGGGCATGGTTTGACAAACTAGAACTCTTGGGCTCAGGATGTTGGTATGGAGCTTCGCAGCCCTTTCCTTGGCAGCTGTTCTGGACAAGGCTGTGGCTCTGCCCAAGCCAGCTGTGTTCCCTGTCCTGGCCACAGCCCAGCTGCCTGAGAACTGACAGCAGCAGCACTGCACCCTCTGCTCCTGGGACTGCAGTGGGGGCCAGGGCCTGGGCACAGCAGGAACCTGGGGACACCAACTCCTACATGTTCATGTGTCAGTAACTCCCTGCTGAATATACCCAAACAACACTGGGAAACACACAAACAGCCCCACGAGCATGGGGGAAACAGAAAATGACCACTGAAATGCATTTTAAGCAACACGAATTACTAAATCAAACCATCAGCTAACCAAACCAGGTAATACTGACACCTTTTTTTTTTCCAATGAGAACTCTAGGAAGATGTGACTCTTACAACTACTACAGACAGGGAGCAAATTAAAAGAAGCAAATGGAGAAACCGGAGGCTCATAAATGCAAGTCAGTAATCTTATTTTCCTTCAGAAGCAAGAACAGAATTAAGTTTTGCAAAAACAAAGTCAGAAAGTTTATTTCCTAAATCTGACTTCTATGAACATTAGGAACACTCCTAACCATCCACAAGTATTGCAAGTATCCTGCAAATTTTGCTTCACTTAGAAACAGAATTATTTAGATTGGAAAACACCAATCTCTAAGATCACCACAGCTATATTCATTTCCACACATGTTCACTCTAGAGGCAGCTACAGCTCACTGACCACAAACACTTTGTTTACTTAATTTACTCTCTATATTAAATATAAAAAGGTGAACATTGTAAGTATTTCACTTTAAATGTATTAGCATCTTATTCTATCATACTGCCATTTGATAAACAAACATATGTAGACATCCTTTTTACAGTTAATTTTTTATAACTCAGCTCCAAACAGAAGAAAACCTATGATTTAGGAGCTTACAAACAGAATCATTCATCAGTTGAACTAATGTTTTAGTTAGCAGTTATATAAATGAAAGACATATTTTTAAAAGTCTCCACGAAAAAATACCATTGTTGTGTGTTTTACATTGACTGGATGTGCAACAGGTGACTATTCAATATTATTAGGTTGAATTGCCTGCCATCAAAACTTTTTTTTAAGCTTTTAACCAAAGATTTCTGCCCAAGAATAATGTTTTCAAACTTTTCCAAACAGAAATATTCACTTACAGTCATTACTGTAAAACTGAAATCAAAGTGATCATATTGTCACTGTTATATTTAAAATTTTAGCATTTTAACTAAGTAGGAAGATAGGTGTATTCTAGCATTAATACAGAAGAAATACACCTGCACTGATTGCTGATGATGTGGAAAAAAAACTCAAACCAAAACAATTATAAACTTCCCAGTAATGAATCCCACTGAACTCCTGAAAAAGTTTTTCAACATAACGATGCATTTTAAAAGATAAATCTGTAGGTATTGGGAATACAGAGATGGAGAGATGTAACACACAAGCTCTGAACACTCACCATCTGAATTGGTTTTTTGTGAAGATCTCGTTCAGTCACCAACTTCTCTTGGTCAGTGACATAAAGGCCTTTTTGTGCCAGGGCTTGTATAACAGCATCATGACCTAGAAGTGGTTTTGCAGCATCACTCTTGAGAATAAGGCTCCCAGCACGGCAGTAGAGCTCGGCAGACAGCAGCAAGTTCACAACAGGTGGTTTGATGTGCTCCTGGTCATACTGGTCTGTGTAAAAGGGTTCTCGGAGCTCCTCTGGAACGTTTTCTACAAAACACACACAGAGCACAAGTCAGGGTCAGAAAGGACACTTAGAGTATTAGGGGATTTTTTAAAACTATGTGAACTCTATGTTAAAGAAAGCTTAACCTAGGGGAGGCCAAAGTCTATACCAGCAATTATGTTATAAAATACTGGGAAAAAATCCATACAAAGGCAATATTTGAACTATAAATAGAAATTTGAGCAAAATTTAAAATGTCTCACACTGCAAAGGCCACAAGAGAAGACCAACCTGTGGTTTACAGCATCATTACATTAAAATTTCTTGGCTTCTCAAAATACATGCCCAAACATTCTCATTTCCTTTGGCATAATATTATATAGGTCAGACATATAAAGGCAGAACAACACCCATTTAAATACAAACCCTGGACTCTACTATGATAACAAAATGGAACTGAAACATTATGTTTCAGACAGAAAAGTTCAAAACAAAAAGCAGCCTTCTAGTTTTCCTATATGCAGAATTTTGATTACTATACTGTTTATTTCAAAGGTCATGCATCACAGAATGATGACAATCCAGCAGTTAAACATAAATATGTGGGCTTTTAACTGAAATTAGAAGAATGGAGAAAGAAGAAAAAATATTATCACTTTCTTTCTGACACAATACTGAGTTCTTATTGGCCGTGTTGTGTTACTGACTTCCCTTAAAATTGTGTTTTTCCTTCTTTTTCAGTGAGCTGGCTTAGCACCCACAGAAAGCTATGCAAGATTTTGTCAAATCTGCGCTGAGATTTTAACTCCAAAATTAGCATTCCAAGACAATCCAACAATATTTTCAAATATTGTACATAACACAATACAGGCAGACTATATTTATAATTGTCTACCACAAAAGTAATAATTATAAGTTAATTAAATATGGTACTAGATCAAATTAAATTAAATCATGAGTCAAGTGGAAAATAACTTTCAGATTTTCAGGCATACACACTGCAAGATGCTTCATTTTCCTCCTGGAAGAATTTCATTCTCTATTGTTGCAAAATTAGTTAAGCCAACAACATTTACGGGATAAAGAGCATGTGATTCTTTTCCTGAGTCCAAATGCATGCAAAAAGCCCATTTAATTGCTAGAAGAAAAAATAAGTGCGTAGGAAAGCAGTGATGCAACTCTAAGTTGCTATTGCTTTTGCCTTCAGCTGGATAAATGGCTAAACAGACAAGGTTTGAAGCAGTCTGGAGTAAACAGCCCAGTAAGGGTGGAGCAGGAGAAGGGAGAGAAAAAACAGAACATGCCATCACAAGATAATGACAGATTATCTTCTTCCTCATACATATTCAACTGCAGTTCGTGTGGTTCCATTATGGGCTTTGCAAGGTGCCAGCTGCCTTCTGGTTGTGAGGAAAGATACACTTTATAGAGTGCAAAAAGTGAAAGAAATATTAACACTTGCTTTAAATGCCAGAAGGATGGTAGGAAAGGGTAAGATATTGCTGCTTCTTTTCCCAATTCAGAGTATCAAGGGAAAGAGGTGTAGTTTGTAATTAGCTTAAACCATGAGCCTAAATTTGGCAAGAAAACTGACAGCTCTGCTTTGGAATACAGATCAAAATATACCATCAGCACAACTACTCTGCCCTTTAAAACACAAACCTAATGCCTAACAGCCCTACTTTTTTACAAGATGACAATAAAACTGCCAACAAAATTATCTACCAGTGTCAGGAGATATTTCCATCCTCCCTTCCACCTCCCAGTTTCACCTACTGACTACAGGATCCAGAGTCATCCAGTCCAACAAAAAGCATTTCTAATTGAGGATCTCAGAGCTGCTAGATACCTGCTTCCCCAGGCACTGTTTTCAGCTATCTCAATTCTACCTGATCTTCCTTCTCTTCCCTGTTTGTCCACACATTGTCTATTTAAATATTAAGCTTGTTATTTGTGAAGTCCCTAATGGTCCATCTCCAGTACCAGGAGCTCAGCTCTCACCAGGACTTTATCCTCTACAATTCCAAATGCCAACTCTCAAAACATCTTTATGCTATTTCTTCAAGCTAGAGAGGATTAGAAAACATTTTCTGTAAATATCTCACAATGCACAGGCAGCAGATTTTGCTTTTGAAAGAACAGAGAAAAACCCCACAACAAAAACCCAAACCAACCAACCAAATAAAAACCCAAACCAAAATCCACACACCCGTTTTGATGCAGATGAGAATTTCAATGGGGATGGGGGGAAGCAGGGAAGAACAGATAGTCATTTGTAATTTCTTAGACTTAAAAAAGCCTCATTCCTATTAAAAAAAAAAAAGAAAGAAAACAAAACCTCTTGAGGCAGGAGTACTTAGCTACACTCAAACAGAAGTCACATACTCTGTGGTTCAGATTCACTGAAGACAATGACAGATTTCAAGTCTGAAAATTTGAGCCAGAAGAGAAATCTCAAGACAGTAAATAACAAACCCAATGCCTGTTAATTCTCATCTTCTGTATCACTGAAGTACATCCTAAAGTGACAAGATGCAATAAATGCATTTATCATGAAAGAAGGACATCCGCTGCTGGGATTTAGTAATTAAAAACTCAATACAGTTATAAAAAAAAAATCAACATGATGACTAGCAAAGGCAAATAGAATTATTTATAAAGCTTAGTTCCGCTTCTGGAAATACAGAAAAAGACAAAATGACATGTATGGCATCTCTTTTACTTCATGAGTGTACACCAAAATAAAACTGGAAAAGAAACTTATTTGTCTTCATACAAATAAAACCAGAAAAATAAATTTATTTTCTATAGAAGAATAGAATATGGAAACAAAGGGCTAGAAAGAGAAGCTGTGGCTACAAACATATTCTGAATGTATAAAAAATGTGAAAGTATAAAAACATGGAATCTCTGGTGCAACAAGATCAGAATCCTTTATAAATTTCCTTTGAGTTCCCTTTGCATGGGCAGAAACACTGCACTTTGCCCCACTTCATAGCATATTAATATCAAAATAGCTCTTGATAGAAGATTCAAGTTGTGTTCTCGCATTAGAGTTTAAAAAGAAAACAGAAACCCCCACAGCAGATAGGTAACAGAGAAAACTCTTGCCTCAGAGTAGAAGTCCTTCCAGAATTGGCATGTGCTGCCTCTGGAGTCCTGTGGCAGGGAATTACAAGGCTCCATCCAGTTGTCAGCAGATTACCAGAACAATCAGCAGGGTCAAAAGCCTTTATTAACAATTCTGTCAGGACTAGAGATTGTTAACCAGGCTCTGCTAGGCAGAGAAGAGTCTTAACACTAATCCCCAATATGTGCATTTTACCAGTCCAGCTGACAACGAGGAATCTTTCAAGATTAAACTCTGAGGTAAATGACCCGTTTTAAAGAAACACCTTGCTGCACACCCTGCCATGAAGCACCATCTGACCCGAAATCCGCGGTAATGATGTCCCAGGGGCGTGCTGGGGACACGGAGCGCAGCGGCTGCACAATGAAACGCAGGTGAGCGCAGGATCCACACAGAAGGGGCAGGATGCACCTGCACTCTCCAGCACCAACAGGTTCTGGAAACAGGGACCTGGATAGAAGGCAGTGCCCATGGGATGATGCAAGGAGAGTTTTACAAGAGAGACCACCAGAGCATGGGCACAGCGTGCCTGGGGACCCAGCTGTGACACTGCCACTCACAGGGACTTTCAAAAGTACTGACAAGGCACTGAGAAACTTCTTCTAGCTTTGAGGCTGGCCCTGCCTGGAGAAGGCAGCTGAACTAGACCACCCTCCTTTTTCCTAGAATTGTGAGCAGGACCACAACTTTGGAAATCATTCTGACATTTTGAAATTTGTACATATTGTACTATGAAGAGAATAAATGAAGCTAGTGGGCAAGTTCAAGACACAGAGAACAGAACAAAAAAGAAATAATACCACATTAGCCCAAAACTAACTCAAATTTAACCATCAGGCTAACTTCAAAAAAGTAATCAATATATCTTCAGGTGATTTTTCATAAATGATCAAGGAATCAAAAGTCCTGCAGATGTTCTTTTCAGAGAAGAAAAAACATTAAAAAATTAAGAGCTTATTCAAAGCTTTAAAGCAAACACAGGATTATTATTGCTCCCTGTTGAGGTTTAACCCCAGCCCCAACTAAGTTGCCCAGCTGCTTGCTCTTCACCCCAGTCTCCCTGCTGGGATGGGAGGATAGGAAGGAGAATTGGAAGAAGGAAGATCCTGCAGCCTGAGATAAAAACAGTTTAATAATTGAAATAAAGTAAAATATTACAACAACAATAACAATGAAAGGGAAAAAGAGAGAGAGCCCATTCCCAAGCAGCACTCAGCCCCTCCTGTTCACCTCCCCCAGCTGCTGCAGGGCACAGCAGCCGCGGTTTGCAGTGTCCCTGTGCCAGCTCAGCCCAGCTCTCCTGCCCACACTCCCTGCCAGCTCCTCCTGCACCTCCTCGCTGGCACGGGGCACAGAGAGGTCCTTGCCTTGGAGAAAGCAACAGCTCAAACACCAGGGTGCTATCAACAGTGCCCTCACACTGAATCCATAACACGGCACTGCACCAGCTACCAGGAGGAAAACACACTCTATTCCAGACAAAACCAGAACACTCCCAACCGTGAGATAGAAATGCAACTTAACTTGCCATTTAAACAGACCATTTTAAAGGAAAGGAATGGTCTAAAATTAATTCACACATAACACTATTGAATTTACCTTTAAAAGTTGCTTTATAAGAAAACCTCTCTGCTCAGATAGGTATGAATTACTCCTTGGAAGACAGTATGATTTCCTGCTTTGGAAAAAAACCTGTCTGCTAATGTGAAAAGTCTACACTTTCCTTAAAAACAAATGGCTTTTTTTGTAAAGTTTCCATGCTTCCACAGAGATGAATACAATCCTTTACACAACTATTGAGTTTTTCAACTTTGTATCAGTGAACAACTTCAGATTTACTAATGTTTGCCTTAAGAATGTCCAAAAGCTTAGAAGTCTTTGTCAACAAGGTCTCTATGTTGTTTGTTTGTTTTGGTTTTTAATTCCTGAGGACAATATAAACAAGTTAAAATATTTTGCCGCGGGCTTTCCAATTAAATGATGCCATCACTTTTGGAAGCCACAAGGCCACATTAAGCCTGAGTCTAGAAAACTTCCTCTCTACAGGTTACTGACGTCAATGCACAAAGATGTTAAGAAGAAAAAATTATATGTAGAAGACTGACACATAATACAGAATTATTTAATGAAAATTCTAATACCTTTAACCACTTCCTAGTGCAAACCAGTAGATGAATGGATGCCAAGTCTTAATGGACTGGGCAGTTTTCTTCAGGCCAGCAGAGGTATGCTTTGGCCATGAAGTGACCGTGTCAAGTTACCTCATTCAGAATCCCACCTGCCAACAAGGATTCTGGTGCCACATTTACAACCTGGGCACAAGACAGCAGAGCTTACACAGAAGTCAAGAGTCCAAGAACTGAAAAGGGGTCAGAGAAGACAGAATTACATTATTTAACTTACAGTGATTTCTTTTAATGGACTCAATAGAAGCGAGAGACTTTTCAATTTGCTAGTTTATATTGGAGACACCATCAAGAAACAAGATTTTCAATCAGAAAGTGGAAAACAAAGTAAGAGAGTAGAGATTACAAAATAATTTTTCCTTTTGGATTTGTTGAACCAGTCTGCCACTTCCACTGTTCTTGGCTAGCAGGCTGGAGGTGTAGTTCTGTCTAGAGACAAGTATCTGAAAGACCAACGCTCAATTTATGGCACACTCAGCTTCAGTATAACCATTCTTAACTTTGTCGACCTTACTAGGATGAACTCCAGATATTCTTGAATTTACCATCACAGAAGTATTGTGAATAAACAGATCCTACCCTCCTGCCTCTAGATGCCACAAAAATAGACTACAGCAATTATCCACTGCTTCAACAGCTGTTCTGCACTTAAAAGGGATTCCTCATTCAAAAAAGGAAACAAACACACAAAAACCAAACCAAAACAAAAAACTCAAACAAAACACTAACCTGCCCCCCCCCAACCCAAACCCAAACAAACAAAGTCCAAAACATTTATGGAAAAAAAACCATGCACAGGCTCTACTTTCATAGCCTGACCAGACTTTAGTTGTTTTTTGAACACTGAAAATCACGTAAGAAATGCTGTATTAATTGTCACACTGTCCATCCAATCCAATAGTCTGCCTTCAGCAGCACAACAGGAAGTGCTTCCCACAAAACCTACAGAATGTGTCTGGTACTGGCACTTCTTATTAAAATAGGAAGATTAGTATCTAATTTACTAAAACCTGTGTATTGATTCAGGTTTTAATTAACAAAAGAATGCCTTAGCATTAACCCTGCCAATAAGGGGATCAATTTTAATTAACATAAATGCCTTCAGAACTTATTTTTGGGACAGGTAAGTTATGAGAAATGTAAAGATAATAGTATAATTATAATCCTATGTCACCCAGCTAGCACCTTGATGACTATTATAGACAAGTTATGATTTAAATATCCTATGAAGTATGGGAAAAGCTGTTTCAGAAAATTAGAGATAAATACTGAACTTATTACTAGACTTTATTAAGCCAAAAAACCCTTTTTGCCAGCCATAAGTAGATAGATGTGAATGGACACATCTTCTTTGGTGTCTGGCTTACAAGTTCTCCTAGTGTAAGACTGTTTTTACTGAATAAAAGAAAACAAAAGAAAAGAAAACTGTAGGAAACAACTAGAATGTACAACTCTTACATTTGGCAAACAGATTTCAAACATTACATTTCTACTCTAGCAGAAATGTTTATTATTACCACCTGATGCAGTAATAATGTATTGTCCAATTGCACAGAATAAAAAGAAGGGGGAGGAGGAAGAACTCAAACTACTTTTCTCATAAAATCTTGAGAGCTTTTCACTTCTCATTTTCTAGAATGACCAGCAATCATTCAGAGCTCTCGGTTTAGCAAAAGTTACTATTTTCAGGAGTGGAATTGTATCCAGTTGTGCTAGCTGTAGAATGGAAATTACATAACATCTTATTGAAAAAGTAACACAGTCCTGATCAACACCATACAAACAGTCCTCAAGTTTGAATGAGAGCCACCTTTAAACATGGAGTCACTAAAGTAACCCAACAGATTACTCTAAATCATAGGGTGAAGGGGAAAATTTTAAACTATATCTGCAGTAGTTATTGCAATAGTGGTCAAAAAATAGAAAGAGAAACCAGGTATAGGGAGAAGAAAAGTATTTCACCTCATCACCTGAAATCAGTGAGCCCTTGGCGACAGCCTCTGTCAGAGCTGTTACACTCTGCAGACAAGCACTTGGAGTTGTAAAGGCAAACAGGCTCAAAGGCATGGAGTCATTGAAAGAACAGATTCTATACCTCAAAGGAGGTATAGAATTGTCTACTGCCAATCCTGCTACTGTCCCCTTACTGCTCACCTTCCTTTACATTTGTACACACACAGTCTGCAACCTCAGAGACCTCTGCCAAACCTAACAGATCCAGAAGCTCATCCAATTTTATGTTTTTACTTAAAAAAAAAAAAAAAAAAAAAAAAAAAAAAAAAAAATCTACAGTCAAACTACATTACAATGTGTTTTACTAAAAGGAGTGATAGAAACACCTTCCAAGTAAAATATCTCAGTAAATGATTTGTCTAATCCACTGATTTTAGTAGGTCTGACTGAAGCATCAATTTGTCAGCAACTATTTTAGAAAGGTGATGGAATCTATAAAATAAAAATTCTCACTAGAATCTCAAACATTTGGTTTTGTACTACAAACCCTTCTAAAAAGTTTTGCTACTGCCAGACTGAATACAAGTGAAGAAACCAGGCCTGCTAGAAAAAGATTAAAATAGGTTCTGGCCTGCAACATCCCACACAGAAGATGAGAATATTTAGCTACAACTTGTTTCTGTCAGATACACAGTGTTCACTTCCTCCCTCCATGATTCTACTGGCAACATGGGCAAAGAGCAGTCAGTAGCCACAGATGAATTCTAAAAACATTAATCATCAGGAGAAAGCTATTTTTAAGTTTCTTGGGTAATATTTAGTTGCAGATGATCCAATTTGTAATCTATTGCTTCAAACACCTATAAAGGATACATTTAATGTTAAAAGGTATATGGACTATTTTATTTTGACTTCAGAAAACACAAGAATGTTCAGGACAATTGCTCTTTTGCAGTAAAAGAGTCATGCAGCTTTTATTTAGCTTTTAGTTTATTCCTGTCAACCTGTCAAAAAAACAAAAACAAAAAACCCCCTCATGCTAACCAGTCACATGTATTACTGCAGCAGAATAATGTTCTATGGATAGTAAAGTAGCAATAGATTTAACTTGACTTAAAACTATTCCCATAATTTTCTGAAAACCATACATGAGATACTCTTCACTTGGTAACTAAAAATTGGATGAAAAGATATTTGAAAACCAGTTTTCCAAGAGTACTCAGATGTCCCCCACCAAAAGGGAAGAACATGTACTTCCAGGTTCAAGAACTCACATCCTTCTTCACACTAGACAAGGTTCTAGAAAAGTGATTCCAAGATACAAAAGGATTGAAAGCCCTTTGGAGGACAAACTCATAATTCAAGATGATTTTGATAAGTGGAAGGGGTGGTTTGAAACTAGGATGCAGTTATGTAAGTATAGCTGCAAAGCAGGAACCTACAACAGTAGAATTACAAGATGGGAACAACTGAGTAGGCAGCAGCTCTGCAGAGAAAGATACGGAGCTACAGTGAATCACAGACTGCATGAGTCAACAACTCTAGGCTGATGCAGAAATGGCAAGCGTCATATTTTAGTGAATAAATCAGAGTATTATAGGTTGGAAATATGAAGTAATTTTGCATATTTACCTTGTACTGGTAATGGTTTAGCTGGACCAATAGATCTAGATTTAAGTACAGAGCTCATGTAAACAAACCACAGGGAAAAATTACACAAAAAACCAACCAACCAAAAAAAAAACCCCAACCCCTAATAAACCCAGAGAATATAAAGGTTTGACCTACAAAAAAGAAAAAAGTCTGTTTTATCTAAACAATATAACAGACATCGTTTGTATTATATGAAAGGTGTTACAAAAATGTAAGGTGCCCACCATTCTCAAAAGCACCAGGAAGAGGGTAAGTACTGGCTTAAAAATGTAGCAAAGGACATCAAGATTCTGTTCAAACATCTAAAAATAAATAAGGTCCAAACTATGCGAAGTCTATAATTAGAGATTTTTGAAAAACAGGCTAAACAAACATCTGTCAGGAATGATGTATATTTAGCTCAGCCTGTCTTTTGGAGCATGGATGGATAACAAATTTTTCAGGCACATTTTCTATTACTATAGCAGACTGAGAAAGCAAAAACTTCACATTCCAAAATAGTGAAACCCACTTCTGTTGTTTTAGAAATAAAAAGAGCACAGACTACCACAACATCCAAACATTTTTCAGCTTATTTCTAAGAAGTAAGTCCCATTATACTTTTAAGTTGAAGGCTATAGTGTCTATACCATTCATCCAGTTTCAATATGGGAAGAAATTTTTCTATACTGAAATGGTTAACTGCCAGCATTGGGAGACAAGGCTGAGATTAAGTATTTGCAGATTTAATTTCTAAGGTCAAACCTTCCCCCTTTTTTACTTCACACTTGTTAATTTTCCCCCTTTCAGTTCCTGCACGTTGTGTCACTTAGACAATTTGGTTATTACAAAACATTTAATCTGACATGTCCTAACACTGATATGTTGTCTGGCAGCAAAACACCCAGGCACAAAATCCTACACACCCTCAACACTTAAATATGAATTCCTTCTTCAATTAGTATTTCTTAAACAATTCTTCATAGGAGATGCCTTCAACATGACTGTTAATACATTCTTACTCTCTTACGACACCTCACTAATAGGACAACTTCTTTTGACCTGCTTATGTTGTAGGCCAAACTCTACACTTGTAGTTTTACCAAGGACAATAGCAATAGACAATTTGTCTCTCAGTTTTTGGACACAGTAAGGACCAAAAGTCATTACTAATGTTAATTAACAGTACCTATTTCAAAGTCTTTTTGCAAGACCAAATTCACAACACGTAGTTGAGCTGTATCCACAACTCTGACTGCATTGAAATATGGTTCTAAGACCATGAAAGCCATCCACTGAAATATGTATCCCTTTGATACATATTTTGATTTCTTTAATGGATACAGATTGTAACGGCCTATGCTTTTCATTAATGAAAGTGAACTGCAATATTTTGTTTCATAGACGGTAGGGAAAACCCCTTCACCTTCCCCTGCAAGCTTAGGGAACTTCAAAACTTCAAGCATAAAAAAAGAAATAAAATGTGGCACCCATAAACACACTAATAATCATCCCTTGTATTTCCTCTGTACAAATGTATATAGCAATGGTTAGAAGACATGACTGAGGCTGTGATCTATTCCCGAGAACTAAAAGAATTTAACAACCCCAAACTTCCTTCCTTCTTGGAAAAGGTGAAGGTCGGTTCTTCTGTTTCACTCCAAGTATAAAGGAAGCATTTGTACTGCAGACATGCAAGTCCTGTACACTGTCTTTCCCTACTTCAACCAAACTCTTCTTCGAAGTTTCTAGTTACATTAACTAGTGGAAGAACTGGGACCAGAAACACAACAAATGTGTGTGCTTACCTCTCTTCATACTCTTATATTACTGCAGTGTTTAGAGAGCAGATGAAGCAATTATTCCCTCTAATCATGTTTCATTCGAGCACCTCAGAACAACCCCAGTCATGAAGAGAAGGAGTAAAGCAATTTGGTTTGGATCACACTTTCTACAAAAAGTAGCAGAAAAGTAGCCTGCAAGTGGCTTTACACGTCCAATAGAAATTCAACCACTATAAACCAAGACATTTCAGCCATAGGTTAAGAATCTGTCAAACTCCAGTTGAAAAAAGTTTTCAGGTTAGAAGGCTGGGTTATATAATTGCACAAGCATTGTACACTCAGAATCCCATAAGTAGATCCTATAGAACCAAGCTACCCAAAACTATAGTGATCTCTGAAAATGTTAAATTAAGCACTCCCAAGAATTTTTCTCTACTATTTTACCTCTCATACCTGAATAGCTAATGAAGTCATATATCAAAATATTACTTGTCTAGATTTCACAAAGGAAAGCAAGCAGAGTTCATCAACAAACCTTTATATGAAAACAATGTTTTGATCTTTTCTTTCTTTTTAAAGTGATGTACTCACTGAAATTTCACTAGGGCCAAGCATTTTAAAAGTGGCTTTTTAGATGCATCACATCAAATATTATGAGTTGCCAGAAGCATGTCCCATAAAGACATGCTAAATACATACTAACCCTGGCTAAATCCATAACAGCAACCCGGCCCTAAATGTAAAAGGTGCAAAATTCCACAAGGAGGAACCTTTTCCTGTTATTTTACAAAAAAAAAACCCAACAAAACAACAAAAAACCAGGGGCAAAAGTAATGATCGTTGATATCTACCTCACCTTTCAAACAAGCCCATTATTTTTAATCATAGAAATTTAAATTATTACAATACTACAGCTATACTAAAGCCAAACCACACAAACAACAAGCAAACAGCCCCACCTCCCCGCAAAAAACATACAAAAAACCCAAACAAAACCCCTCCAGCTTGGTAAATTTTCAAAATGCTTCCCTCAGAAGACGTCTGCAAGTCTGGTATTCCTCAAGGCCCAACAATATTTCAGGCACAGAATAATAGGTCTGGTATTCCTCAAGGTGCAAGGTTTTCAACGACAGAGCACCGATGCCTTTCGGAGGCACTACAAATCGATTCCATTTACACTTACAGACAAGGAGAGCCTTCTGCATTGTGCAGGCCAAAACCTGCATTAAATGCTCTTTTTCCTGAAACCTTTCTTATTGCTTAGCCACTCAAATGGCTACAGGCTACTGTCACACACGTCAAAACTAAGAGCACTCACCCATTTCCATTGCTAGCCCCCAATTCTGCTCCTACTTAATATCAGGAAAATTTCAAGATGACAGACAAACGTGGATTGCTGAGGTTTTTTCGCATTGTAGAAGTGTGACCCGAGTAATAAATGAAACACCATTTACAGAGAAAGATTCACTCAGATAAAATAATACGAGCGCCAATACACAAAATTTACTTGCTGATGGAAAACAGTGGGACTACTCCAAACAGACTACGTGTAATTAAGGAAAAACAAAAGAAAAACAAAAAAACCCACAAGGTTAAGAGATCTTAAGGATAAAGGAACAGACCAAAGGCATTTCCCACACATCTCCCCCCCTCTCAGCTCCTCAGGGAATGCCTCGCACGTCCTCAGTAGCGAAGCAACCAAGCAGAAACCAGCATCAAAGAAAGGGAAGAAGGAGACGCCACCTACCTGTCCCAAAGGCTTTGGCCACCAGCCAGGCCAGATTACAGGCGATTTTCGCTCGGGAGAAATCATAATGGTCAAAGGGTTTGATGGCAGGAACAATGAATGTCTTCCTCATCTCCTTGGCGTCTGCGGCATCCCCCATCTTCTCACAGGACCCCCGGCAATTGGGAACTTACATGGTTGTTTCTCCGTCCTCCTCCCACGGCCGGGAGAGCCGGCTGTAAATACGGCGGCAGCAGCTGAGAGCAGCGCCGGAGCCAGCTGTCCGTAAAGGGCTAACGCCGCCTCCCGCCTTTCTCTGCACAGGAATGTAGCCGAGTCCGAGTGTCCTCTTCTTCCTCCTCCTCCTCCTCGCTCTTTGTCTAATTCACTCACGCCGCCGTCCCTCCGCCTCCGAAAAAATGCCCCCGGCGGCCCCGGCCCCGCGTTCCCTGGGGAGACTCTGCGGCCAGGGCTGGGCGCCCCGGGCGGCCGCCAGTCCCCCGGCCCGGGGCGGGAGCCGCCGGCAGGGCCCCCGCAGCCGCCGCAGGCCGGGACGCGGCCCTTCCCAGCGTCGGGATGTCAAAACGCCGGGGTCCGGCCCCGAAACGCCGCACGGCCCCGCACCGTCCCAGCGGCGGCCTCTGCGGGCCGGGAGCAGAGCCGGCTCCCCGCCGCTGCCCCGCGGCCCCGGCGCCCCCCGGCCGGCAGCCCGCTCCCCGCGCCGCTCGGCGATGCCGCTGCGGTTCTCCACCCGCGGCTGCCGCACTGGACGGGCGAGGGCGGCTGCGCATGTGCGGCCAGCGCCTCCCCGCCCGGGCGGGGCGGGAGCCCGAGGGGCAGCGCCGGGGCGGGCCCGGGCCGCCCCCTCCCCACGGGGGCCGCGGGCGCCGCGTCAGGCGGGGTCGCTCGAGGTGGGTCCGGCCTCGGGTGGGGCGGCCTCGGGAGCGCGGACAGGCCCGGCCCGGCCCAGCCTCACCCCGGCGGCAGCGGGAAGGGAAGAGGGGGAGTGTTTCCCGCGGTCAGGGGGCGCCGGCGGCGCTGGGAAAGGGCGGTGTCCCTCGGCCGCGGGTCCAGCCGCCCCGGCGTCGCCGCTCTCCGCGGCGTGGCCGGACGGGCCCGCTGCGGTGTCGCCGGGGAGGGTCGGGATCGGCCGCGCGTGTCTCGCCTGTGAGGGGGCTGAGGAGGCGCCGGGGCGCACGGGGGCCGGCGGGCCCGGGGCGCGGTGGCTGGAGCGCTGAGCGCTGCCGAGGAGGCGGGCTGAGCATCCCCCCCGTGCAATTGTCCCTCCTGTTTTAAATCGGGTCTGTATCTAACTTTGAAAATACTCTTGCAGAAAAATGACAAAGCCTTAAAATGGTTCAGGGCCTGGTCACGTAATCGCTGCAACAACAGCAGGAGTAGCGATTTGCCCCAGAGACCATCTCCTCTCTTACTCACAAGTACCTGGGCTGTTTTTGGGAGCTTGCAGGATCACGTTCACAGTGGGCTGCGTGGAGGGAAGCATTAGTCACGGTAGGAAGCAGTAACTGCGTGATTAATGACTCAAACAGGACTGGCTGGGTGCTCCCGGTGCGGTGTGAGGGCGCGGCCGTGCCGCTGAGGGGAGGCGGGCGGGGGCCGCTGCCTCCCTGGGCACGGCCGCTGGGTCATCGGGGCGCCCGCGGGGAGGAATCTCCTCGCTTTGGCAGCAGATAGTTGTTGTAGGTTATTGTCGATATATTTGCTTTGTATGTATGTGTATATATGTATATCTATCTATATATGTGTATATATATATCTATATGTGAGGTTTGGAGTAATGTCTAAGTCTACCCTTCTTCCCCTAAACAATAATTAGATCAATTCTTAGCATGACATTCTAAGATTTCAAATAATATTCTGGCCAGAGTGTTACTTCTTTGTGTTTCAAGTGGGCTGTGAATTGATCTGCACAGAGATATTTTCATTGCTGTGTGCTTCTAGCACTTCAGGTGCACAATGAGACAAACATCACGATTATGAGGCAAGAGTACTTTACAGTTGTACTGACATGTATCTACATTTATTAATAATGAGTAAATGAAAGGGTTGTGGAGGTCAACATTTGAAGAAATTGTTGCTGAGTATTCCCCATGCGCTCTCTGGGATGGGATTCCCAAACTGTCATGCATACCATTCATAAGTAGTGCATGAACGAGGAGCTGCTGTGGGCAGTACTCGGCAGAAGGGAGGGAAGGAGAAAAGTTGAGAAATCCTTGCTTTAGCAGGCTAAGGACTGAAATTCCCAGATCCTCTGCAGCAGAAATAGTAATAATAATACCAAATTAACATACAGGTGCACTTGGAAAATGTTCTCTATTAAGAGAGACTGTATGCTTAGTTTTCAACAATTAATATTTTCCTGAATTATTTTTATGCATACTTTGGAAATAAGTTACATTAGACACTTCACATTATTTTAACTAATTTTACACTGCCGATAAAAAATTATTTTAACTCTTCCTGCATATTTAATAACAAACACCTAAAATTCATAAGCTTTAAAACCTCAAAGGATTAGAGCTAAGAAGGAAAAAAACCCCTGTGTTCCAGATCCCAATTAATTTATTTCTTGCATGACTGAGAAAGTACCTCAAAATTAGGAAAACATGTTTAGAAAAACTGTAGGGCCATTTTTTAGCTATAATGGAGTTTTTTGTGGGTGCAGCATTTGTGCTGATGAAACCTGTTCAGAGTCACCAAACAAAATATCAAAAAGCTGTTTTGTGGTAACTGCAGTCAAAATCGGGTTTCACTTGCTTTGTGCTCTTAAAAGTGAATGCATGAATATAAAATCTAATATAAGTAAGTGCAAAAGAAGACATCACCACCAGTTGCTGGAGTTCCTGTGCCAGTTCTTCTACTTTTGCAAAGATGCCAAAATGTCATCTTGCTTATTGCATTGTCGAAGACATCAACAGCCAACATGGAAAATTATTAAAATCTGCTCTAATTGCTCAGAGTAAGTAAACAGGAAAACGAATGAGGAGTCATCCCTTTCTGCTCTGATCCACTTTATACATCTTGAAATATTTTAAATAGTGAGAATCTTTCCTGTATGCAATCTTTCTGCTGCACAGTGTTTTATACTTTAGCGTTAATTCCAAGCAGAAAGAGAAAGTATTAAAACAAGCATCTCACAGATTTTTAACTTTTTACCTTCTTTCTCTCTCCCTTTCCCCTCCCTCTACCTCAACTCAGAATCCCATTTGACTAGTTTTATCCTGTGATTACATCATAAGCCTAATTGTTCACTGTCATGTGTCTGGCCATTTTCACAGTGGTGTACCAGGCCTGTAGTGAGTGTCAGGCAACAGGAGCCAATATCACCGTGAAGCTGTGAATAATGATGTGCATGGCAGTTGTTGCTGATAGTTCTAACCTTGGGAGAGATGGAATGAGTCCTGACTAACAACTTCATACATTTTTTCCATTTGTTTTAAGACTCACTTAGCCTCTGAAGAGGCTATGTGTAGAGTAGGAGCCTGTAGACTAATTTCAGGCTAGCACTAGATTATAGTGTTCAATCTGGAATAGCATTTCACTCATAGTTTCTTCCTTCACAACACTTGATGATAAAGGCAAAGGAAAATGTTTTAAATTAGAAGTACCATGGCTGCGTTTGCAGTGGCACTGTCAGTAGCCAGACGGGGTGCTGCTGAGCAGCCAGCTTATCAGGCTACCTCTGCAGGACAGTAAAAACATTCCCACTTCAGAATAGCTGGTCATATTAGTGCAAATCCACAAACACAGCAGTTCACAGCAACTATTCTGCTGAGTAATGCTTCAGTTTTGAGGTTGGAAACAGACTTGGAATAACACCATGGGCATATTATCTTTAATTGCTGTTATCAAATTTGCCTAATTAAGATGATCCCATCTGTTTTCCTGAGCTTAGGGGATATCAGTCATGATAGAAGTGGTTTGGTTGAGGGGAGGGGTGCACCCTGTGGCCTGTAGCCTCTGCAGTGATGCTTCAGGCACGACTTGATGTGGTGCTGTCAGCCTGTCAATGCACAGACCAAGAACCAGTCGTGTCCCAGTGGGATCCCTGAGGAATGTGCTTGTTGACTTCAGCAGGTTTTGTGTTACATATGTGAGATTAAACAGGTGAGGTTATTACAGCTTAAGGATGACTTATGAAATGGAATTATTGATAGTCCAGCCTCTTAAACCATGGTATTTTATTAAATGTATTTCCTTATAGGTAGTGGTAAAACTGTCAGAGTTAAGAAATTATATTTTTAAATAGCAATCCAGCTGCCTATAAGCAATCTGAGAGACTCCTGGAGTGTGTAGAGACATTTTCCTGGTCCAGGCATTACATGAACCAAACAGAAGAGAAGGATGAGGGGAGCTGGTGCTTACCAATGCAGATGAGCCCATTAAAGAGGTTAAGATTGGTGGCAGCCTGGACTGCAGTGCCCACTCCCTGGAGGAGTTTGTGAGGACTGTGAGCCTGGCAAGGGGCTAAGTCAGGAGCCCAAACTTTGAAAGAACAAACTTCCAATTGTTTAGGAGTTGGTGAATGAGATTCCCTGGGAACTGTCCTCAGGGACAAAGAAGCTGACTAGAGCTGGCAGCTCTTAAAAATACTTTTCTTTAAACTAGGTGATCCTTAAGATCCCATCCAACCCAGGCTATTCCATGATAATCAAGTGAATGATTGAATAATTAAAGTTCTTTGCCATTATTACTAACATGCATGTATGTAGTTTCTGCAAGCTAGGAGTTTTCTCAGAGCATGATTTTGGAATGGAATGAGTTCTTCCTGTTTCAGGATAATACAAAAGTACAAGAACAGTTACATAATTACTGTCTTTCAAATTCTTTGATTAATTTGTCATCAGAAAGTGCTGAGGGAAGAAAACAGTTTACCAATTTTATACATTCTAGTAGTTATGAGCCAAAGAGAAAATAAAGGTTTGTATGACATTTTACTTGAATCATCTGTGATTTTTCATACAATTAAAACTAAAAGAAGAAAAATTGGAGTAATAGCTTCTTTAGTCGTTACTGCTACTGAAATCTGCACAGGCAAAAAGCTGCTCAATGAGAATCAAGTGTGGTACCTAATAGTCACTTCCCTTAATACTTGGATGCTACTGGTTTCATTTCCTCAAGCTGGCTTTGATCTAATGTAGCTCTGCAAAGAGGGGGGAAAAATCTACGTCTTCCCCCCCACAGTTCCACTGGGTCACCAGCCAGGCAACAAATCTGTGGCAAAACCTCTCATCTCCCTCAGCATTCAGGCCTGGTTGGTTTGTTTTGTCTTTTTCTCTGGTTACTTTGGTGTCTTCTTTTCTGAGATTTTTAAAATTTGCTTCTAAGTTTTAAAATCTGATTTCCACACTGGCTTCTTTTTTGTTCTTCCCATCTGGTGGAATTGCTCTTGTTCTAGGGGGTTTTAGATGAGCTGTCTTCCCACATATGCTGTGCAATGCTCTCTAATTCCAGGGCTTTCTTCTTTCTGACATTCCACTATTGCCAGGTTGTCTGTGAAGAAAAAAATGCCCTGCTATGACTTGTATTTTTACTATAAACTTTAAAACATATGGAAAAGATCCTACCCTCTTTCATTAAGTGAAAGATGTGCACTATATCTTTATGACCACCCAGTGCTTGACGTGTTTTCGAAGGAAAATTCTGAGGGTGATTTTTAATGAATATAATCTTTAAATGGCTTAGCTGCACACTGTAAAAGAGATGTATGGTGGGAAACTTGCATTCAGAAAAATACTTTGTACAAAAATAAGGCACCATGTTATTACTGTTGTTAGGTAATGCTTTATTTGCATCCCAGTTTGGAGGAAAATGGACATGACTCTAGTTTTCAAACTGTACATTCAGGTAAAAGAAATTTAAACCAGTTAGTAAGACTTTTTCACTAAATCTGAAGGAGTGTGACTACAAAATTATGCACTTCTTTGTGCTGTGACTGGCTTTTTTTGTGCTGCTTCCACATGTGAAGAAAGATCTGAACATTCATAAAAGCTCATTTGTTTTGAGCATATACATCATTTATTAGAAGAGCATGAATAGACTTCAGTTTCCCATGTTTTGGCCCTGCTTCCAGTTTTCACTGAAGCTCATGTGTGTCTGAATGAGAGCAGCAGTACAGAGCAGAGAATGCTATGTTTGAACAGTAAATTTCTGGTATCATTTCACTGCAGTGAATTTTTTTTTAATGGGATGATAATGAAGATGATTTAGGAAGGGAAAGCAAGGGAATAGCATAGAAGACTGTCCAATGAAGTTTGGGGGTTTTGTTTTTTGTTTGTTTGTTCGGAGTTTTTTTAAATCTTTGAAACATCATAATCTAAATTTTCACTGATAGTTTTAGAAATTTTCCATTTCCCTTAAATTACTGAGAAATTGCATGTTATTGAGGATTTTTTTATTACTTTAAGGAGCAGGTGTACATAGCTGGTAACTGTTTAAAAATCAGCCATGGAAAGTGTATTTCAAAGATTTTTATTGTAACCATTTTTGTGTGGGTAGTGAGGTCATCACAACCTGAGTGTATAGAACTCTGTTACATTTAATACTCTTTTGGCAAAACTTAATTTGTTTATAATACTTTCTGAGTAGCTTTACAGGGTGTTTGCCTTATGATTCATTTGAAAACATGTTCAAGATAGAAAAATGTATGGGATATTTAAGCCATGTACAGAACAATTTGATTTAAATACTCCCCCAATTTTAATATATATTAGAAACATGGAAAGAACAACAATTATTTTAATACTAGCCTTAAACCAAGTATGTGTATATATATATATATATATATCAATAAAATCTTGGCTCCAACAAGGATTTTTTTTTAAGTTTAGGTTAATCCTATGTGTTGCTCCCATTTGAAATCACTGGTGCTACAGACATAATTAAATATAAGTGTATATATAATTGGTTTTCTAGATTAAAGATGTCATGCCATTTATTTGTACTTGAAGGAAAAAAACCTGGGTGGTTTCTTTCTTGTAGAAAGTTTCAAAAGAGAAATGAAGTACAAAAGTTTTCTCATCTCTCTGGTTATTCTGTCCTGTGGTATTGTTGCTCTGTAATACACGTGGCTCCGTTAAAGCCTGGAGTGTTCTCTCTGCTATCTCACCTGGGCAGGGAGCAGTCACTTCAACACACAACAGTTCCACTTGTTGGCACAAAGAAGAGAAATGCCCATCATCTTCCTGGTTGTTGGAAACAGAGCTCTGTCTTTGATCACCAGTGGAGCTGAATGTGGGTAACCTCGCTGTCCAGGGCGTGTGTGAGCCCCAGTTGTGATGGCCACTGGCCTGGAGGCAGCCTGAGACAGACCAAGCACCCCTGGGACTCCCACTTCAGCACAGTCAGAAAGCCCCCCATAGTCCAGGGTTTGTTTTGACAGCCACAGCTCCATTGTTATGGAGGGTAATTCACTAAAGGAGTAGAGAATCAGCCTGGGGGAGAGGATGCTAGTGGGCACTGTGCTGAATCTAGGGGGTCAGTCCATGAAACAGCAAAAGTAACACTGGAGATTTTATTCAAGGAGGGAAACTTGCTGGGGTTTATACCTATTCCCTTTGATCTGGCAAGTCTCTGTGTTTGTGTCAAACTCTTTCCTCTTTTTTTATTTGTTCTTAACAGAAATGAAGCAATTGCCAGATTGGAGAATGTAGGGCAACAGAACAGATTTCACTGCAATGTGCCAGTGTGTGATACAGATCCAGCTTGTTCAGATGTGTGGGTATTTTGCTGTGCATTGGGAAACTGCTGAAATGGGGTGCTTGAAAGTCCATATTGAAGCTGATAGTCTGCACTTTCAGCAGTGGGAAAAGCAGTAAGTTATGGTCACCAAAAGTGTTGGGGAAGCAGAAATAGTCTCAGTAAGAAAGCGTGTTCAAGGTAGAGGGCACACAGCCATGCTTTATTCTCTTTTACCACCAAGGTCTTAAGTGGTACTCTACTGGTATAGTTAGGAATACTACTTGACATTTTTGGGTAGAGATGAATTGGAGATGGAATACTTCAGTGGAAACAGAAAAAAGCCCAAACCACATGCTATTTATGTTGTAGCATGTCACAGGACTTCTAATCAAAGACAAGGATACCATGGTGCAAATGCTGAACAAATGGATGAACCATTTTAGATCAGAGGGAGAATAATACAAGTTTTAGATATTGTAAGACTGTGCTAATGGTAACAAAAAAAGGCTTTGATTACAACATTGCTCTGATTTTGTTAAAGAGAGCCCAGTCCCACAGAAATATCCTCACTGCTGCTGGAGTACAGGTTCCTTGTGTATCAACAGCAGGTTAGGAGCCATCTAAATGGAGATGGTGTGTCTGTGCTTCTGCTGGCTCTTCTTTAATCATTAAAGGATGACATGTCATGCTACCCAGGGTCAACACCCTCTTGTAACCACTGACTCCCTTTGTGGCTCCTTGCAGAGCAGACAGTGTCAGTAAGACAGAAGCTTTTGGCAGCTTTGCCTTTTTGCTCCAAGTTCCAGTTCATGCAAACTCTCCAAGAATGGTAATGTCTTTATATGCCCAGCATGTTAGCTGAGTTGTAAATAATCTCAGAGGAACTGTGGCTTCATAGACTTCCCGTAGTTTTGATTTGTCTTTGCCTGTAAGGTAGGTAGAGATATTCTGGGGGATAATGTGATGTAGGTGAGAAAACACTGGCTAGTCAGGAAAATCAGCAGAAACTTTTTTAAGATACTCTGTCTCTTGTTTTTTTCTGGCCTTGTTTCTTCTAGTGTTTCCTTTGAAATGACCTTACCATATATATTAAGAAAAGTTTATAATTTATTGATATTGATGATATTTACATGTTTTGATTATCTCCTTTAGTTTTTAATTGCTGGTAGGTTTATTCCTCATAGGTGGAACTCCTATTCCTTTACACTACTCAGGCAACTGTCATAGCCTTCTTGTTTCTTGACACCTGGCTATTACCTGCTAGAAAGCTTCCTTACCTTGGGCTGAAATCTCTTTTGTGCCTGAAATCTATTTTCTGTATATCTTGCTAGTTGCCACAGGAAAGAATATTGCTTTGGCCAGGAACTCTACAAAATGGCCTGGTTGTAATGGGTCAAGAGGCAAAAAAGAAATGGGTACACTGAAATGGGACTTCTGTGTGGCTCAAAGCTTTGAATAATTTGTTCAAAAACAAAACAAAAACAACCTGAGATAATTTCACATGGAAATTCTGGGCTAAATTTTAAATAGCCAGGTTTTTTCACAATGTGGCATTACACCCAGGTCAGCTGAGTTGTATTAAGAATTAGCACAGATTTATTCAACTGAATTGTTTGGCAGATAGAATAAAGAGTGTTTCATATACATTTCATACAGTCTTCCTTAAAAAAAAAATACACATCAGTGAAATCTTGACCATACAGCACAAAGTCTCCTTTCACACTGCAGTACTTCAGACTCATTTAATACCCAAGAGTTAGAAAACATAAAATGATCTGGGGTGCAAACTTGATAACCACAAATTTTCTTACAATAAAGCAACTAAAAAATACATGAAATGTTAAAGTGTTTACCTTATTTAGTGTAAATTTAATTTATTAAAAGACTCAAAAATGTATTTTAAAACTCATAATCTGAACTTTTTTGAACTGAGTATTTTGCTGGAATTTTTTGCCGCCAAGTTTCAGATCCCAGAAAAATAAGGTTTGCATGAAAAGTTCTTGGCAGATCTCTCTTGGAACAGCACAAACAACAGTGCTTAACAAGGAGGCATTCATTATTTCTGTCTTGTTCCCCTCTGCTATTACAGCCACCAGCTGTAAGGTTACTGGCATCTTTGAATCTTCCTAATAAAAAGCATGGGGAGCAGCCATTCAAGGATGATAGTGAGAAATATGTTGCATTTTTCAGGTTTGCTTTTGTTTTTTACTAGCCTTTGTGCTTTGTCAAGCTGAGTTAATGCATTGTCTGCATGTTCTCACAGCAAAGTTTAGGAAAGTAACAGTGTCAGAAGGACAAACCTGTTTGTCTCACTTTAGCGGTCTGTGATCCTTGAGTGTGCAATTAAAAAAAGTGTTTTGCTTTTCAAAACTAAAGCCATCTGACATTTAACTTTTTTGTTAAAAAACATCATGGATAAATGACCTTCTTGGTGAGCATACATTTCTATTGCATTACAATCCTTTCAGAAGAACTTCTAACCACAGTTGTAATTTTTTTTTGTAAACTGAGCCACAGGTCTTGTATCCTCTATTTTGCTTAGCAGTCGTGTACAATGGCTTTTTTAGCACCTGACAAAGTCCCGTGCTAGTGAAATTAGTGCTAGGTGTGCCACAGGTCTGCAAAATTAATATCTGAGCCCTGCAGTATGAGTTGTTAGGAAAAAAATATCCACAAGGTGTGTTTTTAGTTACATTATTAAGACTGTATTTCATACTCTTTACACAAATAGTGATGTTTGAGAACTTCAAAAATCTATAGGCTAGAGCTCAACAGAAATAGGCACTTGGAGCAGTGCTAAAGGCTGTCATCGAGGAAAGTTTTGAGACCTGGATCCTGGAGCTGTGCAGGGATCAAGCCCAGTGCTGGTAGAAAGACCCTGAGTTTGGCCTCTACTCTTGCAGCAGCAAGTGTAGTTACAGCTTTCCATGCCCTTTAGTGATTTTTTGGTGAGGGATTCAACTGGGGCAAACTAATCCTTCATGCAGAGACAGAAGGAGCACCAAATGTAATGTAGGGAAGCATGAAGGCTAAACCCAGTGGTTAATACTGGCATCAGTTTTAACCAGAGAACTGATAAAAAGTCTGGTTTGCAGCATCTCTTTTGCATGTATTCCAGGCCTTTCTTGCTGGTGGTTTCTGCTGCCAAAACTAGCAGTGCTGGTAGGAGCTCTGGTGGAAAGAAAAAATTATTAGCCATTTACTCAAAAGGTTTATGTCCTAAATCTTTTCTTGAGTCTGTCACAGTATTGGATTTTAACTCTGTTTCCTTCATCTGGCAAGCTGGAACTTGGTGACTCCTGTTGTCTCTTGGGGAATTTCTTTTTTTCTCTTCTATCCTTTTGCATGAGACCCCAAAGGAGGGGGGAAAATGGTTTACTTTCAGTAAGTGCATGTTGTGTGAATGTTATTTTACTGTTAGAATAGATGCCAATCTCTTTTGCCTCCAAACAGACTTACTAATTGGAACACAAATATATCCTCTCAGAAAGAGAAAGAGATTAACACAAAAGGAGAGAATTTTAAATTCTTAATTCTAATTACATTATATTTCAAGATTTATTTAATCCTGTTAATTTCCACCTGAATTCTCTAACAATCTGGATTATAGTTTGCTGCCTACTGGAGTCCCTGGAATCTGGCAATTGTGTTTGCAGTCTTTTGATCAAATCCTTGTTCTCTAAGTCTCACAGACCTAACAGAGGTTTGTAAGTTTAAATTTGTTTAAATGATTCTCATACCCTAAAATCATTCCTTCTAATGGCAAGAAGCTGAACTATCTTGTACACAAAGCTTGGTAATTGAAGTCACTGTAGTTTTTATAGCTCTGCTAACAGTATGGTAATATTGAATTAGGGAGTCCATCAGATTTCAAAATAAATATTATATGCAGTATTTGGGCATGTAATCATATACATTAATTATGTTCATAATTTTTTCATGAATCGCCTTATAGAGTTATTTCCCTGTGGACTAGTGGCATTTAATGCTGAAGCTTCAGGGCAGGATTGCTGTTATTTGTGGGTTGTTTTTCTTTTTCTTGAAAAAAAAATATACCTCCTCAGTAATATGCTTTAAGAATTCAGATTTAATTAGATTATTTTTTAAATTCAAATTTTACCATGGATTTCTGCAGAGACTTAATCTTGGCCAGTGATACCTTAAAATGTGGTTCTTCAAACAAAGACAGTCCTCAGGAAGCCTGAAAACATTACTTCAAGTCTTTTTCTACTGATTATTTACTTTCAAAAACTGTAGGATTTGCCTGTTTAGATTAAACAAAATTAGAAAATCTAGGCCTCAGAATAAGTGTACTGCATGCAATAACTGTACAAAATCGGGACATTTTGTATGAATATGAATTGTGTAGTTAATGTTTAGCCACCATTATTTGTTTTTAGATTATCTGGATTTTTCCTGTGTGGTTCCTTTAAAACTGTAATTCAGAAACCAGTGGAATAATTGACTCACTGGTTCCTTCAATCAAAGAACTATTCATTAAATACACTTTGGGTTAGAGCTGCAGTTGAGTACCTACCTAAAAATCTGCTATGCAACTTCAAAATCCCCAGACATTAAAGAAACAGACCAATATTTAGTTTTACGGCATCAGGTGGAGCAGACACAGGCACCAATCCCCAAGTAAACATGCTGTGGCTTCCATGCCTCCTGAATGGAAATATATTCTCCCTCCTTTCCACCCAAGCAGTGGATATTTTGTTAACTCCAATTATATGTATTCAAGTGTGGCACACTTGAAAAAAAACAACTCCAGAGGATAATTTTTTTTATTCTTTAACTGACATCTTCATAAACATAATGTTCTTCATTCATTATAAGTTACTGAACAACAACAGCAAGTCCCTGGAATTCCCTAGTTTAGAATAATGTAACATGAGATACATATTGGGATATTTAAAACAATTAATAGCTTAAAGAAAACCCAAAGCTGTTCCTCTTGATGTGATTTTAGACACATTTTAATTGTCAGATTTGTCAGTCCTGGCACTGCCACTTGAGGGAGTGACGCACAAGGTTGGACTCCAGTTTGAGTCCATTCTCAGCAGATTTGGATATGCTTGGAGCTCACTCAAGGTGGAAAATTCAGACAGTGTGTGAAGATATTTTGGCTACAAAAGAACCTTAAAATGCTCTATATTCAAGTGTTTTGGACAGTTACCCTTTGGGATGGTTTTACCTGTTCCACGAATCCCTGTGTGGAACTTGAGAAGACCTTGCCTGCCAGAGGTGTGCAGAGGTTTGGTTCTGGGACGGTTTGGTTCAGGTCGGAATTAACGGGGTCACTGTGGGCAGTGTCGCTGTGGGGAGCTGAGGTGGATGGTGCAGTCAGGCTGCTCTTTGCAAAGCTTGTGCTGCTGTCTCTGAATTAGCACATGGAATGCCTGTTTCTTAGGGATTTACTGTGCCTGGGAGTAGAGGGATTTCAGTCTCCTGCTTTAATCCAGTCTTGTTTTACTGAATTATTTATTTGCAAGTGATGGGAAAGGTTGATTCATGCTTCAAAAGAAAGGCTGAGAGACATTATAGGGCAAATGTCTGTTTTTAAACTGAGGGCAGGAATCCTTTCTGTATATTTGATATATAAACCTTGAGCGAATATGAAAAAACCTTGATATAATTTAAAATAGACCAAAAAGTGGGATACTTACTATTAATAATCTGTTTGTTATGGTATTCATTATTTCTTTTGACTTTTAATCAATACTTACTGTCTTTGTTATTCTAACAAATTCCTGTCTTTGTATTTCTAACAGAAATTTGCATAAAGTTGAAATAATCTGTTGCTGTATATTTATGTAGTAAATCTGTCAGTATGTATTGGTTCTTTTGTACACATGGGGTTGTGTGTGCATTGTTACATTTCTGTAGTTCCTAATATTTACTTTAGAAGTTACTCTGAAGAGACACTTTAATTCTATAAGGACTATATTTGTGCAGGGGTTTCTATAACAGTATGTGATACCTTTCTGAGCAGCTATTGAACCCATGAGGGTAGGCGAGGTGGGAGTATAGTAAAGCCTTGATGTTTTACCAACTCAGTTAAATAACAGTGTAATCATACAAAATACAAATGCTACCCTGCTGCTCTGGAAACCTTAACATTTTCCTTTATGGCACCCCAGATTAATTGTTCAGAATGAGCAAAAATTACTATACATAATTGCTCATGGTTTTCTAGCAGGACTTAAATCCACTTTTATTCAGCCAGTGCTTGAACTAACTAGTTTTTAGGAGGAAAAATATGAAGACAAACCCCTTTGTAGCATATCTGAGAGCATCTTGTCTGGGATATTTAATGTACTCTAAAGGTACAAAAATTGGAATTCAAAAATCTTATTAAAATGCCATTCACCTCAGATCTGATTAGCAGCATCAAGAGCTGAGAGGACGGGAATTAAATTCACCAAGACACTTCTTACTCTCACATATTCCACATTCTGAAAGAAAACTTAGGCCAGTGAACGAACTAGAATGTTTATGTTTTATTCCAGGAAAAAAAAAATATTCAGTGAGCTCACAAAGTACAATATCTGTTTCAGAAGAGGTTTTGTTGCATCTATACTCATGAACTTCTCCATGTAAATAAAGAATAATTTACCACATTCTGTGGGAGCTTGCACTGCTTTTCAGTGGTGAGCACTTCTTATAAAGCATGTTACAATTTTTGTTGGAAGAAATAATGAACTATGTATAGCTGTCCAGCCTTTATGAGCCACTCAAGGTACAGTAGCTCTATTGTTACCTGTTATTAGTCATCTCTTTTTCAGATTGTTGAGTCTACATAGTTGTTTCTTGCATGGAAGACCTTTCATGCCTCTGAATATCCATAGAGTCCTTTTCTAAATCTTTTTACAATCTCTACTGTAGTCTTTCTCACTCAAGATGAGAATTTCCTACCAAGTAACTTTGTTTTTTCTTACTGCTGTTACACACTGAAAAATTAGAAAAAGCCGATACATGTAGGATGTTTGCATTTTGGTGCATGGACTGTATAGGGTATGAAACATATTAAATATTTTTGAAATAATGGTCTTTGTTTAGCCAATGATGTTTTGAATTCCAGGAAATGACCTTGTAAAAATGGAAGTACAGAAAGGAAATTTGCTTCTGTTAGGGGAGGAAAAATGAAGGAAAGAAAGTTAGTGCGAACAAAGGGGAATGACAGAGGCTGAATCTGAGAAAGGTGGGGATTTTTACAGGAATGTATGGAGTGTGGGTGGAAGGTGGCTGACAGTTTTTCAGTCTAGTGATGCCCACTTTCTAAATGTTCAATAATCTTTTCAATTCTAGCAGTTAATTAAAAATCCCAGAGAGACCCAGCTCCCCTATTTGCACTTTGTAGCAAACTGCTACAGAGAAATGCAGATTCCTTTAAGATGGACCGTGTTTCACGTGTGACTGGACTTGAATGTTATAGAATGCTGTAGGCAGCTGCTTGAAAGCCCCCAGCTTTGTGTCTGTGTTTTACCCTCCTCTCACTGCCTCCTCTGACTGGTCCTCTGAACTAAATTGTGCTTCCAAAGGGGCTGTTAGGATTATGATTTTCGCTTCAGCAAGAAATAGTGGTGGTGGTAGTCACCAACAAGAGTGATGAGGCAGAGATGGAATTCCCTGTCAATGTGGATGCTTTCAGATTAATGGAATTAATGTTGGAGTAGAGGGAGGAGGTAAGGGTTAGGGCATCTGGAGTGCCTGGGAGTACATCAAGCCAGAGAGCTCCCTGCAGGATATCTTTGCCATGCACCAAACAATTTATTGTCATAGGGTATACTTTTATTTTGGGAGTACTCTGGTCCTCCTGCGTATGGTCCAACCCAGAATCTGTACAGACACAATGACACCACCTATGACAGGTCTTGATGTAGTAAGGAAGCACCTGTACCTGTAAGGGACAGGTTGACTGACCTCCTTCTGGTGACAAGGGTCCTTGGAAAGCGAGGGAGTGGCAGTGACCACCCTGTTCACAACAGCCAAGCAGCTAAAACCATTGGCCTTCTCAGTGGACACATATCCAAACCCAGTACTCTTCATGAACTTGGCTTTGCCTGGGACAGCAGTCACATTTGGGCTGTCTTGCAAAGCACAGCTTGTCCATAATTCTGAAAGTGTTTTCTGCCCTGTAGTGAAATGTGATAAATTCTGTATTCTCATGCCTTGTAAATATGCCTTGTAGTGTTAATGTGCTTATTTATTGTTGGAAGTAATAACTTACTCAATTTGAAATACATGAACAGCTGTGTCACTGTGCCCATCATAGCAGGTTGGGCCATGTATTGGACTTTTCTCTTGTGTACCTTATGGCTCCCTTGTGTGCTGCAGGAACATCTTTGTCATGTACAAACGTGTATTTCTGTAGCATCTATGTCTGTAGGATCAACTTGGGCTCTACCTGCACGAGTGCTGGACATGGCCCTTCACAGAGCCAGTGTTCCAAAATGTGGAATGTGTAAAATTTTCATAGGAAGGGTTGTTCTTTGTTTGGTCTTTGTGTACTTTCAAGCCAAATCAACAAGAAGGGAAATTTAATCCATGAAACAAAGAGCAGCTAACAAACGAGCTCCAAGCGATGTCCAGGTGTTAGAAAAACAAATTACTTGTTGGTAGAATTACTTGTCACAAATTAGGGGTTGATACAATCTATGCACCTCAGACCTGTGGGGGAGGTTGGCAAAGACTGAGATGTCCACTGATACTGCACACAAAAGAGTCCAGAATTTACAGGAATGCAGGATTCACAGGAATTCCCAAGATACAGAAGAAACTAATAAAGACAACTCAGTAACTGTGCTGAGTGAGCTCCGACTGGGTAAAAGGTAATTGTGGCAAGAGGAGATCAAGACCACCGACTCATGGCCCACCACCCCAAAAGAGAAAGTCTGAGCGTGCAGACTAATTAGCACGAGAAGTGAGGGAATCATTAACAACAGTAGAATGCTCATAAGTAAGAGAACCATGAAACTTGTAGCCAGTGATCACGAATTTCTTTGTCGGCTACAATGTATAAATAGTAACAAGTTTCGATAATTGGCGTGTTTGATTTGTGGAATACCACCGCGCACCCAGGTTTGCGCAACTCAGATAATAATCAGTGTCTCTTCGAGTGTGTAATTATTGCCTTGTTGCACACTGGGCGACGAATGCGATGTTAGTGGGTAACGAGCCCGGGGCGGCGGTTCCGGTAGCCGGGCCCGCCCCTGCCCGGCGGAGCGCAGGCCCGGCCGCGGGGCCCGCCCGCTGCCCTGCCCTGCCCTGCCCTGTCAGCCGGGGCCGGGCGGGAGCGCCCCGTGCGGCCGCCGCCATTTTGCGCGGGGGGCGGCGCGCGGCCCGGCGGCGGCGGTTCGTGAGGCGGGGCGGCCGCGGCCGGACTGCGCCTGCGGGCGCGCCTGGCGGGCAGGGAGGGCCCCGCGCCGCCTCGTTCTGCCGTGGGGTGGGTGTCTCTTGCCGGAGAGCAGGGCTGCGAGAGCCTGGCGTGCTTCCCGGGGCCCCCGCCGGCCCCTCCCGAGCAGTGCGTCCGTCAGCCCTGCACCGGACAGGCTGCTGAGCTGGCACAGAGGTTCGTTGTGGGGGATTCTCATTAGGCGCGAAAGATTCAAAGGTGATGTTTGGCTTCTGGTCCGGGAGCGCGGCGGAGCAGCGGCCCCGGCCCCGCGGTCCGCCCGCGGAGCTGCGCGGGCCGGAGCTGCTGCCGCGACCTCGGGACTGCGCCCAGGTACACAAACACCTGGCTGTGCACACAGACGTAACTTTTCATATTAAAAAAACCCAAAACAACTCTTGTAAGAAGAAGTTCGTAGAGACTGGTAGGCACAGTCCTTTTATTCAGAATAAAATTGCCGTATTTTGTGTACTTTTTTACTGATTGTACGATAGCAAGCGATTGGCGAGTGTATCTGATGCATTTGGAGACAAGTACTGAAAGTTTCAGAATATGAAAGATGGTTATTTTTGAACACTTAATTTGTCCTGTATTACGATGTATATTTGGCAAATTGATCGTTTAAGTCTGTGCTTGTTTATGGAGTCCGTGAACAAGCAGAGCTAGACTCTAAACCTCAAAAATTTGTATTCTTATAATTTTAAGTAGACTTCACGAAGAGCAACAAAAGGAGTGATCGTGGGTGGATCCTGTATTGAATTTGACATCGTTTCCAAAATTGATTGTTTTATTTGGTTTTGGTTGGCTGAGTTGTTTTTCCTCTAGCTTAGAAGAATGCTTGCATCTGTGGTTTCCGCTTAGAAATAGGTGAACTCTCCAAGGATTTAAATATGACTGACTTGCAAAATGGGTAAATTTCCACACAGTGAAAAGCGAAGTTTTTACTCAGCTGCAAAGGCCTAATACTGACAATTAACTGTAGATAGTTCTCTATATTGTTTCATGCTTCCACAGTTACTTTAAAATACTTCTTGATATTGCATCAACATTGTTATGATTGAGATAATTTTTAAACAAGCAGATTCGAGATCTTTTCAGAGATTGAGAGTTGCTTTCTCTATTTGTCACTATTTGCTAGAATTTTTTTTTGTGCATGTGTGGTAACAGTAAATGTACCTTTTTCAATTGTAGCAATTTCTAACAACTGTCACCATTTTCTTTCTAGTATACTGAAGCATGTTTTTACCACGATCTATTAAAGTCAAGAGGGCTGCTGATGAGGACAAAAGTTGTACAGCTAAGAAAAGTAAACTGTCTTCTGCAGGATCTTTGCTAGAGGAGACCCCAGAGTTCCAGGAGTGTAAGTCAGTTGGAACAGAAACTTCTGCTTCAACAGACAATTCGAGTGAAATTGTACAAGAACACACAGAACCTGCAGCTGCAGACCTTGGAGTTGCTCATGTACCATTGGGAAAGGACAACCAAAATAGCGAGGATGATGGCTCTTTGGAAGAACCCATCAAATCCTTCAGCAAATCCCAGCGGTGGGCAGAGCCTGGAGAGCCTGTGTGTGTTGTGTGCGGCCGCTACGGGGAGTACATCTGTGATCAAACCGATGAGGATGTTTGTAGTTTGGAGTGTAAAGCCAAACACCTTTTACAAACCCAAGCAAAGGAAAAGCAGCTAACATCTGACCAACCCTCAGATTCTCAAGCAGAAGGTCACCTGCTTGATGCACCTTATTTCTACAAAGATCATCCCTTTATTTTAGGCTTGCAAGATGAGCAGGTTGAGAACCTTAAACTCCAACTGGGGATTGCTGTCCAGGGCCAGCAAGTTCCAAGACCTATTGTAGAGTTTGAACACTGTGGTTTTCCTGAAACTTTAAACAATAATTTAAAGAATTCTGGCTATGAAGTCCCAACTCCCATCCAAATGCAAATGATCCCTGTTGGACTGTCAGGGAGGGATATTCTGGCTAGTGCTGACACGGGCTCTGGAAAAACAGCAGCTTTCCTGCTTCCTGTTATTATGAAGGTTTTGAAAGAGGTAATGAAACTTCAGACAGTTAGAGAAAGCAGTTTGCAGCTTTGTCTGTTGGATTCCCAATGTAATGGAGAATGTGATTGCAATGCTTTTCATTAACATTCAGTGATTTATTTGACGTTTGATTGATCTTGTTTTGTTCTTGTTTTGTTCTTGGAGGGGGGAGGTGCTGATTATTTTTAATAAAATTGAATGTTTTTTCACTTTGGTCAGGAGATGAAGCAACTCTTTCAATATTACCTATTACACTGTCCCTGCTTGTTGAGCAAGTTAATTAAATTCTGCAGTAAACTTCCTAAATTACTTAAAATAGAAAGAGAAAATAATTCCAGACCCTCTGTAAGTTCTTCCTGTATCTTCATATATCAAATGGCTCAAAGACATTTCTTGGAATTTGTATAACTTCACAGAGTAATTTCTCTTGGAATATATTTGGTTGACTGTCAAATAATTACAGGAATTTGGGTTAAAAAACTCCTGAAATCCTCTAGTTACAGAATAACTACTTTTATACTTTTATAACATGGGAAAAAGAGGAACACTTCTGCTTTAAGACATGAATATATGATTAGAAGCAATGGCAAATAGTGTTCTGTACCTTGTGTGTGGTTCAGAGCTGTATGGGTTTTATTCAAAAAGAGATGCATAAAAATGTATTAGAGAATTCTGGACATGATTCTAGTGATGCTTTGTACTGTTTAGATCCTTTATAGAATGTATATACACACAAATGTGTGTAATTTTTTTCAAAGGAATAATTGAAAGATTTCAGTAACTCTTTTATTCTTTAAGATACTCTAGCAACTCCTAAGGTCTAGTTTAAGAATGAAAACATTATGTAGAAGTAGGTAAGAAAAGGGGTATACACTCCAGTAGTTCCTCTGTGTGATTATCATTAAAGTCTGCAAGACAGATACATGTTTATAGTAACATGTGCAAAATTGGAGTCTCAAAGAAAAATGCATCTGTACACAATCTTTCCCATGCTTCATCTCCAGGGTACTGTACAAGTTAATGTATATATCGAGAAGTAATTTTATTTTGCTGCTTAAAATAATTCTCCTTTTTAATGTAAAACATTACTTTGGGAGATTTGAAAGTTTTTTATCTAAATAATGAAGCAATTCCACATTGATGGGATTTTCCCTCTCGTCTCTAGGCAGAAACGCCATGTGCCCTTGTTTTGGCGCCGACGCGGGAGCTGGCGATCCAGCTGGAGCGGCAGGCCAAGGAGCTGATGGCCGGCTTGCCCAACATGAGGACCGTGCTGCTGGTGGGCGGTCTGCCCCTGCCCCCGCAGCTGCACCGCCTCAGGCAGAGCGTGAAGGTACAGCCGCCTCGGCATCCGTCCACAGAAAGGGAAACTGTTACTGGTGACACCTATGAACACACAAAGAGGCCTTTCTCCTAAGTCTGAACTACTGAAACATTTGTTACCGCCTGAAAATTTTACAGTTGCACGATTTTTAAAAAACTTTTTCACCTCTGATTAAACATTTAATAGCTTTTTATTTGTTTGTTTTTAAAGTTTCATGTGTGGTATTGCTGCTTTCAAAGACTGAAATGTGCCAGTATTTACACAAGGAGTTGTAATTGGGAGGAAAAAGTAGTTTGTTTTTCATGCAGATTTTATTGCTTTTAACTTAGATACCTTCATTAGAGTTCTGAAAGGTCCATTTCGTCTTAGAGCATCATAATCTATAAGTTTTCTAGAAGTTTTATGACTTGCTTGTATGCAAGTAACTTCACTTATTACTGCCATTGTTATGTATGTGATGATTTTTGTATGATGGTCCTCTGTCCTTTCATGGAATTTCATACTCCTGTGGGGTTTTTTCCTCTTCTTTTTTTTTTTTTAGGTGATAATAGCAACACCTGGAAGACTTCTTGAGATTTTAAAGCAAAGTTCTGTTCAACTGCATGGCATAAAAATTGTAGTGGTGGATGAAGTAAGTTTTTATTTATCAAAACTCTAGTAACCTATACAGAGGTCCTGGAAGAGGGATATGAGTGACTAGTCTCACTTAGTAAATATACAGAGTGTTTGTTACAAAAGTACAATATGTTTCTGAGGAGACAGTTTTATTTTTTGACACAATTTGAAATGTGTTTAAACAACACATGTTCTATTGCTGTAAAGACTTAGGCCTGACAGGATAATACTGTTAGACCAGTGTGAACCATTTGTTTTTAATTTTCTCACTTAGCTTTTCTTCTGACTGTAAATACTCCTGCATTTGGATCGTTACATGTTACATTGTGGTTCTTCTGTCAGTTTAAGTTCAGCATCTTGCTGTTCATGGAAAAAACGTGATACAAATCTAATATTTTTCATTTAGGTGGATACCATGCTAAAAATGGGTTTTCAGCAGCAAGTATTGGATATTTTGGAAGACATCTCTCATGATCATCAAACCATACTGGTGTCAGCCACAATTCCAGTGGGCATCGAGCACTTGGCAAATCAGCTTCTGCACAATTTTGTCAGAATAGCAATTGGAGAGAAGAATCTACCGTGTTCCAATGTTCGGCAAATTATCTTGTGGGTAGAAGAACCATCTAAAAAGAAAAAACTGTTTGAAATACTAAACGTAAGTTTAATATTTTTCTCATAAGAGCAATTTATAAAATGATTCATGTCTTTCCACATCTCTGTCAGGTCCTCATCTCATGATCAGGAGAAATTGAATCTGTGCTGATGATGAACAGCCAATGGGTGTAATCCTTTTTAAAATAAACTGTTTAATTTTACAGGATAAGAAGCTCTTCAAGCCGCCAGTGTTGGTGTTTGTGGACTGTAAACTAGGAGCAGATCTGTTGAGTGATGCTGTTCATAAGATTACAGGATTGCAGTGTACAGCTATGCATTCTGAAAAGTCTCAAGTGGAAAGAACAGACATATTACAGGTTTGTGCCTGCTCAAGTTAAGGGTGTTTTGGTAGATTTCAAATGTCCTTTTTAAAAAATGGGTCTTCATTTGAATGACTGAAGTCATAATTGACTGCTTTTCTGCAGTAACACCTGAGGTATTGCTGGAGCACATGAGACAGGACTAAGCAAAACTGTAGATAATAATCCTATTTAAATGTTGATAAATATAAAGACTGTTTCGCAGATTATTTGAAATGGGAATTCAAATAAGCATTTAACTGTAACTAGTAATTTCTGGAATTAAAATTGTGGGTTTGATCTCTTTGGTTATCTCTCTGAATTATATTCCTGTTTAAATCAAGAATGCAATAGAATAATCCTGCTGTTCTTATACCAAATAACTAGCTATTAACCTATGCTTGGAGAGGTTCAAAATACAAATAAAGAAAAAAGAATTAATTTTGGTTTGTTCCTTCCTTGCCAGGGATTGCTTCAAGAGAAGTATGAAGTTATAGTAAGTACTGGAGTCCTTGGCCGAGGGCTTGACCTTGTCAATGTCAAACTGGTGGTGAATTTTGATATGCCTTCAAGTATGGATGAATATGTACACCAGGTAAATAAACCAAAGAAAAGTATATTGAAATATGACATCCACCTGGGGAAGTTTAATTGTAAATAGTAAGATCATTTTCCTCTTCAGAATATTTTTTAATAGGAAAGGAAAAAATGGTGCTGGATATCTCTTCTGTAAGTCTCCTATGTAAATTACTTGAATTTAGAGTAGTGTTACTATTATCTCCTATACAAGTTATGAAAACCTAGAAGAGTGTTTTTAAATCACTTACTTTTGCAGCATTCTTCCTGTTTTGTACTCTCTTGTATCATTTTGTGTCTATAGAAAACACAGTTTACCATTTTTTATTGTGTGAAGAAGGTCAAATGCCCCTCTTGCAGGTGCAGCTCATCTGTGGTGTGGGGTATGCATTAATAGTCATGAACTTGATTTCTTCCCCTCTTTCTAGTCAAGCATCTCCTCTGGTATCTTTTTTCTGTGATTTCCTGCTTTAGAGCAGAGGATCTGTGGGTTGCATGTATGTGAAGGTTTATGTGCCCAGTCCCCAGCCTTAGTTTAGCTGGCACATCAAGAGAACTCATTCCTGCCCTCTTTGTGGCATGAGGAGGGCACAATGCTGCTGTGTGCAGTTCTGGGAACATCAGCTGTGGGAAAAGGCACCAAGCTGGAGGGAGTCCAGGTGAAGTCAGGGGCTGGCACACGTGACACTTCAGGACAGGCTGAGCAACTGGGCTGGTTTGGGCTGCCCTGGAGACTTAATTGCTCTCTTCCATTCGGGTGATTACAGAGGAGACAGAGCCAGACTCTCCTTGAGGATGCCCAGGGAAAGGACAAGAGCCAGCAATTGTAACTTCCCGCAAGGGAAATTGTGGCCTCATAGCAGGGAGAAAGGATTTGCACAGCAAGGGGGGTCAGGCAGTGGAGGAGGCCAGAAGGATGAGGGGACCTGTCTGCTTCAGCCACTTGAAACAAGGTGTTGAGGGAACTGATGTGACTTTGAAGTAAATCTTGTTCCGAACAGTTGAGGAGGAGCTCTGGAAGTTACCCACTGTAATGAGCTCTTCAAGTAGCCTGTGTTACTAACTGCAGTATTCCTCTCTGATTCTAATTATCTTTCTGCCAAAGTTTCAAGCATGTATTAAGTAAATAAAAATGGTCTTTCCTAGCATCAAAACTATACCAATATTAACATGTTAGCTGTTTGTAAACAGAGAGCCTGTGTAGATTCTTCTCCAGTTTGTTCAAGCATTTTAGATAATATTGGTAAATAACTTAAAGTTACAAGGACTTTGAAAGTAAAGGGCATTTTTGTGGCCATGCTTGCACATATTGTGCTTGATATGAAACATAAGTATTTGGCATCTCTACAGTATTTTTAAAGCCTTTTGTTTGGATCAGATTTGCTGTAAGCCAAAGTTTGTACCTCCTATCTCAGTATCAATATTGGACTTATGGTATGTCCCATAGATAAGTCATAATTTTAAATGCATTTCAGCTACAGCTTCAGATCTACACATCTTGAATTCAGGAATTTTATTGTAAATACCTTTGTGCTTAAAGGATGAGAGAGATTTGGCCCTGTCACGTAGGTTTACTTGCTGTTTTGTAACAAAAAAATAAACTTCTAAGACTGTTTGAAGGACTTCCATTTAATATTGCTAATTTAAAATGCATTTATGCTTTTTCAGGTTGGAAGAGCAGGGAGATTGGGTCACAGTGGAACTGCAATTACTTTTATCAATAACAACAGCAAGAAGCTCTTTTGGGATGTTGTGAAGAGAGTAAAACCCACAGGCACCATTCTTCCCCCACAGCTGCTGAATTCCCCATATCTGCATGACCAGAAGAGAAGGGAACAACAGAGACTTAAACAGTTACAGAATAGCCTTGTAACAGGAGATAATATTATGGACATTATTAAAAAACACAACAAAAATAATTCTCAGAGGTAATAAAGGCATATTTATAGTTATGTAATTACAATAAAAGTATGGTTCAAAATAAATACAAAATGTTGCCTTGTATATTGCATTTTAAAAAGAAATTTCTAGTTTTTTAAGAAGTCTTCTTTTTATCTCATCTTTAATTTGAAATGCAGACTATTGTGTGCTTGAATTACTGTAGTACCCAGTAAAACCCTCTTTCAAAACCAGTAGTCCTTAGTCTTGCTGTCAAGGAAAAAAAAGATTAGTGGCAGATTTGCCTCTGAAAATCTCTTCCTGTTAGTTTAAAACATCTTCCACTGGGAATGTTTCTCCACATCCTCAGTATGCTCTCCTGAGGTTTCTTAAGAACATACATGCAAGTTTTGTTTGTAAACAGTACTGAAAATGTATTTTCTCCGTTAGTACCTGTGGACCAGCTGGAAGTTCTGCTGAAGGACTTTACAACACCAGAAATAACCTGTTATTAGTGAAACTTCAGGGAAGAGAAATAAGATAAAACCTCTAATTTTGATTTTATTTAATCAAAATTACGTCTTCTTTAGAGATGGAATTTGTTGATTTTTCTGTCTTGTTTTAAATAATCCACTCCTGTCTAAAAAATGTTCTTGTGTAACTTTCCTACAGACCAATTTAGACATTGGTATGTTTAAAAGCATAGGCACCCCTGCTGTACCAAAATTCCACAAATTATGTTCAACAATCACGAAATGAGACAACAAACAGTTCTACACTACCTTTGCCCCAGGAACTAAGTGCAAGTACAGGTTGTGTAAAAGTAAAATTGTATCAGCAACCCAGTTCAGTTATCTTGTAGCCAGTGTTGCTATTGTTACAGGGTTTAGGTGTTTTCCTACTTTTTATTATCATTGGGTCTTTCACTGATACATCGATATATGTCCGTTGATTCCAGCACCCTGTTTTCATTTCTTCCGCTGGTGCTGCTTGGAGTGCCAACATTGCCTAAGTATCACAGCCACTGTCCCATTAATTTCTTTCCCACCCATTTTTTCCTCCTCTTTCCACTTGATGCGGTGGGATGGCGGCACTCCCCGGGCGCCGTGGCTGTACGGAACGGGTGGTACCGGGTGGGCTGGATGCGGTGGGCTAGATGCGGTGGGATCGCGGCACTCCCCGGGCGCCGTGGCTGTACGGAACGGGTGGTACCGGGTGGTACCGGGTGGGATGGATGCGGTGGGATCGCGGCACTCCCCGGGAGCCGTGGCTGTACGGAACGGGTGGTACCGGGTGGTACCGGGTGGGATGGATGCGGTGGGATCGCGGCACTCCCCGGGAGCCGTGGCCGTGCGCGGTCGCCGCGCCTCAGCCCTCGCACCTGCCCGCCGGGCGCCCCCTGGCGGCGCGGGGCTCTGCCGCGGGGCGGGGCCTGGGCGGGGCCTGGCGGAGCCAATCGGGCGCGCCCGGCGCGTTCAAACGGGGCGGGGGCGGCGCCGCGGCCCGAGCGGAGCCAGCGGGGCTGGCGGCGGTTGAGGACGGGCGCGCTCAGGTGAGGGGCGGCCCGCACGGAGCTCCCGCAGCCCGGCGGGGCTCTCCCTCCGCGGGCCGTGCTCCGGGCAGCCGCCAGGCTCTTCTCTCCGCGGGCCGTGCTCCGGGCAGCCGCCAGGCTCTGGGCCCCGCGGCTGGCGGGTGTGGAGGTGCTGCTGCCGCCTCCTCGCCCTCTCCCTGAGGGCGGGCCCGGGGTCGGCCGGGGAGGGAGGGGAGCTTTGCTGAGGGGGGACAGAGCGGCCGGTTGCTGCAGCTTTGAGCGCTTGCGTTTCTTATCTAGTTAGTGGTTGTAATTCTTTAAAAACGAGGAATAAGCGTATTTCTCGTTTTGAGTTCAGTTCTCTCAATGTGAGCCTCATTCTTTATTTTAGAACTAAGGAGCCTTTAATGGGGAGTTTCACTTTTCTCCAGGAAGACTTTGTGATTATTCGTAAGGCGCAGCTGTGGCAAGACAAGGGGAGAATTTACAAGACTTTAGGCTGCATGGAAAGGATGGACTTTTCAGAAAACTGACACTATTCATAGCTCACACCCGTGTTTCTCTATTTACTGACTACTAGAGGGAACCACTAAGTTTGTATTTTACCAGTCATGTAACATAGTTCCCTGTCTCAAACTAGATTGAGCAATAAATTCACTGGTCTGAAATGTTGATGTTTTCCTCACAAGATGTGAGCTATGAAAACTGTGCAGTCATGACATGTGTAAGCGGATGTAATTGCACGAAGTCTGAGAGTACTCTGAAAGCTATTACTAAAAGTGTAGCATTAAAGGAAACTTCTGTTGGAGCAGTGGCTAAATGATTTCTTCTACATCACTTTTTTTTCATGTTGCTTTCCTTTTTTCCCTCTGACCATCTGACCACGTACCGCTGTCGTTAATGACACTGCAGCTTTTGAAGGATCAAAGCCAGGTGACTTCTTGTTGACTTGTAATCATGAATTATTGCAGCTGGCAAGTCTGTGGTGGGTATTGATATCAAAACCATTACAACCCACTAACTGTGATGCAGATGCAACAGGGAAAACATGCTTTCCTAAGGCATAAAACATGCTTTCCATTACATATATAGAGCTTTTGAAATATTTACATGTAGAAAAGACAGGGAGTATATTTTATGGTTTTCTTTTGTCCCCTAGGCTAGGTATCTTTTGTTTTGCTATGTGCTTTATGTACCACAGTGCACTAAAATAACATCCACAGGTACTATTAATGGTCATCTTTGTTAACTGTCCTATTCTGATACTGTGTTATATATTGCATATCAAAATTCTGAAAAAATCTTCCTTCCATGTTCACAGACTTCCTATTCAGGGTTAACTTTGTTGTTCTGTTGGAGTCTGTTAGCTGTGAAACACAAAGAGTGTCAATAGAAGTGAGTGAATGGAGACATGATCTGGAATTTCCTTAGTTTGGAAATCATAGCCATGGTTATCTTTGTTGCTCCATAGTTAGATTGTTCTTTTTCCCAACTGGTGCTCCTTTGTGATGCTTGGTTTACTTTCTGAAACAAATCATAGAACTCAATAAATCAAATCACATAGCTTGCTGTTGGAAGCAGTCATTCAGATACAAAATAATTTCTTTAAAAATACTGGAGATGAAACAGGATATTAATTGTTCTTAATGTTTGGGAACATGTACTGCAGTGTATGTGAAGAGCTCCCCATGCAACAAAACATAACTCACGCTGCACATAAGCATCATAAACATTTTTTTGCTTTGTCTCTCCAGATTCCTCATGAAGCAGCAACTAGAAATAATCCTTTAGGAGAGGTGCTGTACTTGCCAATGTTTGGGTTTTAATTAGCTGCAAGAGAAGATGCCTATTTACACAGTTCCTGCCAGGAGCCCCGCTGGAACGCGATGCTCAGCGGCTTCCTCACACCATACCCCAGCCAGCAGTAAAGCATCTGGGCTGAGGTCACAGGTGTTGGGAGACAAGGACTGCCTGCCTTCAGGCCCTCAGAATAAGACTGAGGACGTGAATAGGACCTATGTGATTTCAGCTTGTGAAAAAGTGAGTGATGTGTCAACTTCTTTTAAACTGGAAGGCAGATTAACTCTCCAGAGGAGAACTGGAGCAAGCAAAAAATCAGTGTCCAGTGGTTACACAACACAGAGTACAGAGGAGCTACAAACAGAGAAAAGACTTACTCTGCAGAGGCGTGTGAGGACTGGCTCCACAGAGAGGAGTAAACTTAATCAGAATATTGTGCCTAGAAAAGGAAATTATGACTCTGATGCACAAGGAAATGACAAGATTGCAGTTCCACAGAATATTAAGGGTACAGGTGGTATTAAACCAAACTTGAAGTTAACTGAAAGTCAGTCAAGTACCAAGTTGCAGCATAACCTGAACAGCAAGGACTCCTTTAATTTCATTGGTGGTGTCTGTGAAAGTGCTATCAACACGTGTTTACAAGATAAGACAAGCACTGTTGACACAAAGTTCCAGAATGAAGTTCCTAAATCAGAACGGTTTGTTACCTCAAAATGTACTAATAGGCTGTCAGGAGAACAGCTGAATGAAAAAAGCAATATAAATAAACTTGCTGGGAAGCAAAGGGTACAGCACTTAATGATAAACCACAGCAGCTTGGAAAGACCAAGGACACCAGGAAAAGTTTTAACAGAAAGATTTACATTTACACCAAAGAACAGCACTTCTCAAGATCCACCATCTCTCAAGCTGCCCTCAAATGAACCAACACCTCATCTGCCAGTTTTAGCCAAGAAACTCCCTAGTGTGTCCAGCTCTCTTCCTGTGAGTACAAGCTCAGAAACAAAAGGGAACACAGAAACTCTAGCTGAGAGCAGCAGTGCTGGGGAAGATGTTTTCAAAGTGAGAAACAGCAAAGTGATCGTAGCTGTGCGGGTGCGGCCCTTCACAAACAGGTTTGTATCCTGGGTTTGCTTCTGGTGCTAGCAGTGCCTGTTGACTTCTCCTTTGTGCTTATTTCATCACTGATCCAATATGGATATAACACATACCTGGAAATTAGCTGATACTTCATGCAACACCAGGATAGATTTTATTAAGAAACTGAATTGACTTTCTTGGTATTTGGGTCTGTTTTTCACATGCTCGTTAACAAAAATGTTTTAAGCCTTAATACTTTGTATGTTCCTCAACCAGATATTTTTAGCAATGATCACTGATTTTTTTATTTTCCATTAGGCTGTGAAATTACTACCTTAAAGCATGTAGCTCATATGTTGTTATTTTCTCACCTTTTCCATTCAGAGAGAAAATTGAAAACTCAATCCCTGTGATCTCCATGAGTGGTTCAGAGACAACTGTACAAAATCCATCCACAAACCAAGTTTACAGCTTCAGTTACGACTTCTCATTCTGGTCTTTTGACAAGGGTCATCCCAGTTTTGCAAGCCAAGCAGTGATTTATGAAACTCTGGCACTGCCACTCCTGGAAAGAGCTTTTGAGGGATACAATGCTTGTCTTTTTGCTTATGGGCAGACTGGCTCTGGAAAGTCGTACACGTGAGTTGCTACTAATAATTGTTAAAATTCTGCCAATTGTTATGCAGTGTTAAGTCATGAAAGAGGTTGAATGGAATAGATTTCAGAGTGATTGAATTGTATCAAAAGGTTATTGTGTATTTTAAAAATAATTAAACCAGTATTTATAGCAATTAAGCAAAAGTTAACTTTGGAATATTTTTATGGATGTGACCCTAAATTCTTTCTACTTTTAATGGGGAAAATAAAAAGTTTTCAGAGATTTTAATGAAGGAAAACCTTTATTAATGCAGAGAGCTTGTCAGATTCTCCCAGTGCTCTTTTTCACCACTGTTTGTGCATGAAGTGGCATAGTAAAGTATAGCGTGTTTTTTGAGAAGACATTTAAGTGATCATTATAATCACGATCCTTATGCTTCAGAACTTAAATAAATCCAGATGTTTGTGGCTCTGCTTATTTGAAATCAAATCTTTGCACAAAATAATGCCAGATAAGTAACATTTTTAGGCTTTAAAGCCAATTGTGTATACCTCATTTAGGTTTTGAAATAGAATGCCTAGTGAGCTGTTTGGTTCGCAAACATGCATCTATTAAAATTAGTTTGAGTTTTATAATTCCTATCAGGTGCTATAGACTTTTAGTAAAGGTAGTTGAGGACCAGAAATGTTTCGGTTCAATTCACAATAAATACAGAACTTACACAGAAGTTCCCTTTTAAGTGGGTTGACTTCCATTTTAAGTTGATGAACTCAGTTTTTACTTACGCTGTTGTTTTTACCTTGGCCTAAAAGAAAGATAAACTCAGGATTGCAACTGCTATCCTATTTGTACATTTGTTGGGATTTTGTCTGGATTTTTTTCTTTCACTTAAACAGTAACTTACCTTCAGCCCTTTGTGTTTTGAACAAGGCTGAAATTAGTATCAGGGTCCTCTGGCCAAGTTTAAAAAACAAATTTCTGCTGTGCAGTCCTGTGTGTCTCTAGACTGCAGGTGGATTAGTCCACGTGTGCTGCTGTGGCAGAACTCAACAGGAAAAAACTGCACCAGAGCTGGAGACAGGCTTAGGTTGCACTGGAAGTGTCCAGAGAATATCGAATGCAGGCATGTTAAGGTACTGAACATCTGTAGGTTTAGTGTTTATGGTACAACTTACTCTTCAGCTGCTGTAGAGCCTTTGTTTTCCTGGGGTTTTCAACCTATTTAGGTTGGATGAAATTGAAAATACTGCTGGATATCACCTTGTCCAACTCCACACTTACACAAGCACCAGTTTAGGTCAGGTTAATTTCTGCTGCTTGTTGTTGTATAACTCAGAAGTGTGTGGCATGGCAACAGCAGAGCTGGAAGTTTACATTAAAACTGTCTGTGGAGAGTGACAAAACTAAACCAGGAGTTTTGTGACCGCAGGATGATGGGATTTGATGAAGACCGAGGAATAATTCCAAGACTTTGTGAAGATCTTTTCAATCAAATAGCACAAATGGACAAGGAACAGGTGATATGCTTCTGCCATTTACCCTATTGGAATTGGAAAATGATACTTGAGTACTGATCCCTTTATTAGTGTTCATATTCTTTTGCCGATTCAAGCCTTATCTGTATTCATAGCTCCTGAAATAGTCAAAATCAACATTGCTTTGTTTCCTTAATGGCAGTAATGCATGAAAGAAATATGGACATGATACTTTTGTTGCATCACTAGACTAGGATTCTTTCCTCTGTATTGCATATCTTACATTTTAAGATTTATGTAAGGAAAGGCAAAACAAAATCCCAGTGGGCTCCATACTTTCAGTGGAGGCAGTAAAATAGAGCTCAAAACTATGAATTTATCGTTAAACATTGTGTATCAAAGCAAAATACACTGTAATAGTATTCAAATTCTGGTATTCAGCTTGGTAGTCTAGCTGAAACAAAAAATAACTACCCTCACTTTCTTAGTATTTTTTTCTCTGTTGGTTGTTTGTGTCTGTAATGACCAACTTGAGGTTCAGTTACTCAGGCAAACTTTTCTGGTTTTAACTATTCCAAATTTCTTTACTGCTTTATATTTAAATTCTAGGCTTTCAACCCTAATACCTCGTAAAATCTAATATTCTAATCCTTCAGCAGATTTGATAGACACTGAGGAAATTAACAAAGTTATTTATTGCTGAGTTTGGCTATAGAGTATAACTTCTAAAAAATGCAGGGCTTTATTTTATTCCTTTGCTTTATGCATTGTAAGTGTTTTTGTTAAAGTGAATCGTCTTGAGTCTCGTGTTACTCCAGTGCTTTAGGGGCTTTGCTGCAATTTTCCTTCCTTTAAAGAAAATTCCATTCTTCTTGAAAACAGAAAAAAACCCCCAGACGCCTTCAGAGGAAAAAGATGTGTTTTCATGGAAGTGTTGCTGTGGTGTTTTTGTTTGGGTTTTTTTTATTGCTGTAGGTAGAATCAAGGTTACCTTTCCATTAGGTCCTTCTGTTCCATGTCAGGATGTTGACAACAGCAATCCATGCCTTCCCCATGACAAACATTGTGCTGTAGAAGCACGATCCCTAAGGGACAAAACGGTATTTTCGTGTACTAAAAACCCAATGCTGAAACTTCTGAAATGGATATATCTACTTTTTTTTAGTGCTTTAATATAGCTTCCATCTGGGAATGTCTATGGATGGAATTCCAGTGAACTGTGTTTTTGTTCTTAGCAAAGGTGTTACAGTAGATAACTTTTAAGGGTCCCTTTCAGCCCAAACCATTTCATGGTATCGTTTCTCTTGGAAAGTCCCTCCAGCAGAAATGTTTATAACACTGAAAATCAGGATCTGGTAGCCTAAGTTAATTTTTGAAACAAAGGATGATGAATATGTTTTGTGGACATTATTAATAACTATTATTAATTTTATTAGGTTTTGTATCATCTTGAAATGAGCTTCTTTGAGGTATACAATGAGAAAATTCATGACTTGCTTGTCTTTAGAGCTGAAAATGGACAGAAGAAACAACAAGTAAGTTGCACACAGGATCAAGTACCTGCATAACCTCTAAGTAGTGGCATTTATTCTGAAACAAAAATGCACAAATGACAAGTGATCACGGTTTTTTATCTAAGTATCTTAGTTGTGAACAATGGGATTCAAATAAAAAGAAAAAAAAAATCACCACATGACTTAAAGCAAAATGCTTGTCACTGGAGAAATGTTAAGCAAAATAGAAACAAAATAATTCTGGAGAATCTATCAAAATAGTTAAAAATCTCCCCTTATCTGCAAAATGAAGACAATCTTATCAGCCTTTATAAAAAGTCTCCTAGACTATATATAATCTCCAGCTTATCATAAGAATCTTCTGTACTGTAACTTGAGTTATAGTCTTGTAATTTAGATGAAGCCTGGTTTTTGTTGCCTGATTGTCTCTTAAGGAGCTGGAGAAGTAGGGAAAGGAACAAGATTGGCCTGATTAACTAGTTAAGGATCACTAGTTAAACCAGTTTAGCTAGTGATTGTGTATTAAAATATGTAAAACTGCAAATTAAAGAAATTTGTCTTAAGTAGTGTAGGTAGGGAAGGAATTTATTATGTCTGATTTATCAAAAAAAAGTACCTCCTGTGCTTTGACACTGAACACTTGTATGTAAATTGAATATTAGTTTATGATAGATGTGACAGCTGGTATGCAAAAGGTGATATGCAACATCCAACTTGCTGTTGAAATGAGTCCTTTAGCCTAAGCATGGGACTTAGGTGAAGTTGTAAAGAAATTAGGACTCTACTGTCTTGTCTAAAGCAGGAGTGCTTTCACTCCGAGTTTTGCCAGTGATTTTGGGGTAAGCTACTTAGAAACATCATAGATTTATGTTGTAGAATCTTTTTTAAAAGCTATTCCTGAGTACTAGCTCTAACTGATTCATTCCTAATAATTTTTATTTTGAAATTCTTCTCATCAGCTTCGAGTAAGAGAACATCCAGTGTTAGGACCATATGTGGAAGGCCTGACAGTGTAAGTCTTAACTGTACTTATTTTAACAGATGTGTGGTGTAATCCTGAAAGAGGATATGTCAAGGCTCTATGAACGCTTGTGTAGTCACCAGTAAATTAAGCAAGATCCCAGTGTTATGTAGTTTTAGAAAAATGCATACCCATGACTAGTTTAGTATATTTTCTTCATTGCCTTAATGAATTCTAAAAGTGTGGAAGTCTCAAGACAACTGCAGCTTTCATTATATATTTGTATTCTGTTTGTAACTGAAAAAATGTTTCAGAACTCAGGCAGCAGGGAAATCTGTAGAAAAAAACCTGTCTGAACCCAAACCTTTCTTTTTTCTCCCCACTCTAGAAATGTTGTCCGTTCTTACTCTGATATTCAGGTAAGAGTTTTTTGGTTATTAAAAGGAAATACAAATATTTCTGCCTGCTCCTTTTCTGCTTGCTGCTGAAAAATAATTCCATGGATGGGAAGAAAATGTTGGACAGACTGTCCAGTAGTCTATGCTATTTCAGCTGATTTTGTGAAAGAGTGATGAAGACTAGTCCTGTATAATGGAGCTGAGTAGATTTGTACAGTCAAGTGTCACTGTTCACATTGTTATTTCTAAAGTTTAACTTTTAATTCCTCTTTTATAATCAAAATTTGTGTTAATAACTGTATTTGCAAACATTTAAATCTTCAGTTAACCATCCAAAGTAGGGCTTGGGTTCATGTCCTGACTTTTGTTTTACAGAGTTGGCTTGAATTAGGAAACAAGCAGAGAGCAACAGCTGCTACAGTAATGAATGACAAGAGCTCTAGATCTCATTCTGTCTTCACCCTTGTCATGACACAAACCAAGGTATTGCTGGGGTTTTTTGTATCTGTTCAAATCTGGTAGTAAAAAGTTCTTTTGTGTTCTGCCTAGAAGGCTGTGAGAATATACTGGAGTAAAGCACAGGGCATTTTAACATGGCTTTCTACACCACAAGACTTGTTTTGTTTTACATGTTTTAAGTAGATTCTGATGTCTTTGTGCTAAATATATTTATAGCAGCAGCATAAATATGTCCTGGCTGACAGATCTAGGAGTAGTTCCAAGCTTCTCAGTGTGATTTTTGAGATGTAACAGGAATCCTAACTGAGGCCAGATTGAATTTCACACATTTCAGCTTCTAAGAAGGTTAGGCTGTGTGAGGTGTGTGGCTGTGCTGAGTTCCTGCAGACAACAAACTGGGGCAGTGGTAGGAGAGGCAATTTCTGCTCAGTTTTAACACACTTCACTGAATAAATGAAACATCTTCTTGCTTCAGGATGCCTTTTCCCCAGGGTCTCCAGGATAGGGACTACAACTCCTCATCTGATTTACAGATGCTTAGAAGACAAAACCTGACTTAGTGACATGAACCTGAAGACAGAAATAGAATAGGTAGAGATCCTCAGGAGTCCATAGACTGTCAGTTTTCTCCATTGACAAGTGACTTGTTGGTTTGGGGGTTTTTCTTCTTGATTAGTTTATTTTTTGGTCCCACTTTCCTGGATTTTCTCCTTTCTTCTTCCCCTTGCCATTCTCACCACTAGAATATTGATTTTTCTCTATCATAGCTGGTCTTGAGCTTTTCACTGACTCCTTAACTGATCTTCATTGGTCTAAGTCAGTAACAGCTTACTGATTTGCATGTTTGTTGGATAACTGCAACTGGATTGACTGCAGTCATCAAACTTCTGGCCCAAAGCCCTCATTTGGTAATCTGTTGGGTTTGCAGTTTATGTTTGTGCAGATATTCAGCCACAGCCAACTGATAGTATGGTTATAAGTCTGAGCTTAGTCTCCTTTAAGGGATGTACACGAGAGTATCCAATCAAAAATTAAATGGCAGCATGAAATTTTCATGTATTGTGAATAGCTTGTCTGATTTCTGCTTATCCTCAGGCTTTTTATTTTGGTTTGAATGGCAGCATCTCCCTTTCTTTCCAGGTAGACTTTGTGAATGAAGAGCAGTGTGATCGTAGGCTCACCAGTCACGTAAATCTAATTGATCTGGCTGGCAGTGAGTGCTGTACAAAGGCTCAGACCACTGGAGAAAGGCTGAAGGTAAATCAAGAGTGGAAATCTGTGGAAACGGCTTGGCTCCTAGGAACACCCTTAAACTCCAAAGCATGCTCACCTCACAGGACCTTTGGGCAGGAACTGTAGCTATAAAAGGATGTGTATAGCCCTTATGCTTATCAATATTACGTTACATTTTCCAGTGAGGGTGGGTGGCCTGAATAAGCTGTTTGGACTGTGCAATGTGGCAGATCTTGCTTAGAACACCTCTCCCCATGTTATAGAGGTGTAATGATCCTGCAGGAGGGGAAACTGTGACTTTGGAAATCACAGATCAAATATCACATGGAGTTGAGTCTTGCCCCTTTTTGGGGACATCTAATTAAATAGATTTTTCTAATAAGAGACTTCATTTCAAGCTGCCTTCATACGTTTGATGGTTCTTAACACTACTTGTTTTAAAGGTAGGGTCTTTGTTGTTTCCAAAGGAAGATGCTCTTGCATCTTATTGGTTTTTTAATAACTGGTGATACGTAATGTGGTACAGCTGTAACATACATTGAACAAATGTAATTAATCAACAGCACAAGTGATAACATCACACAAGAAACTGCAACTGCATTATAAATATTTTTATTTTTGCTTTGTGTAGGAAGGTGTGAGTATCAATAAATCACTGTTGACCCTTGGAAGGGTTATTTCTGCACTGTCTAAACAATCTCAAAATGGAAAGAAAACTTTCATTCCTTACCGGGAATCTGTCCTTACTTGGTATGTACATTCTATGGGGATAGAGGTTTTCTGACACTGTGGTTTTCTCATCTATTCATGAGGCCCCGCTTTCCATCCTTTCTCTCCCTCTCTCTCAAATGCATGTGGAGGGAAGAAATTAGACTGTTGCATCAGATAAAGACCAGACAGGAGCTTGGTTTGTGTTTTAAGTAGCTAACAGTCCCTCTCAACAAGCAAGACCCTGGGTAGTTTGTACTTAATCTGTTCCAATTGGGAAGTTTTGAATTTTTCTCTGTGTGAGGGCCAGGGATTGACTGGTGTTCTCTGTGCACGCAGGCTGTTAAAGGAAAGTCTGGGTGGCAATTCCCAGACCACCATGATTGCCACGGTGAGCCCAGCTGCCAGCAGCACGGAGGAGACGCTCAGCACCCTTCGCTACGCCAAACAGGCTTGTTCCATTATCAACACTGCCAAAGTCAATGAAGATGTAAATGTCAGACTAATCAGAGGTGAGACTGACATCTGCACTCTTTCAGGGGTGTCACTGTTGTGCGTGTTTAGCTTATTTCCTGTAAGAGTTGTTACTACTAATACTCTGTAGTGTTGACTGACTTCTTGTCAACTAGACTAATACAAGCTTGGGATGTCTTCCTTTTAGTATTATTGTTCTTTGTGAGCTTTTTTATTTTCCAAAATGCAGATGGGATCTTAGGCTACAGTTGAGAACTGGAAATACAGAAAGGTATCTTGTTTTTAAATAAATAACAGGATAAATTTTGTACTGTTGTACTGTGTAGTGTATTTTGCCTTCATTTTTTACGTGTACTGTGTGTCTGGTTTGTCTAATGTAGAACTAAAAGCTGAAATTGAAAAACTGAAGGCAGCTCGGAAAAGTGCTCTGAACACTGATCGTGAAAAATACAGGCGTTATTTGCAGGAAATTACATCTCTGAGGGTAGAATTGCACCAGCAGGAGAGGAACATGGCAGAAATGCAAAGGTCAGGCACTCACTAATGTCTTAATTTAAAATGGAAATGGTAAAATTTATATGCTGTAATTTTTCTCCTAATATGTTATGCTATTTTCTCCATCTATTAAGGGCCTGGAAAGGAAAACTTGAAGAAGCAGAAAAAAGGAAATTGGAAGATATAAAAGAATTACAGGTACATGTTTTTCTGTAGGACATAGTACAGAAAATATAACCTCAGCAAACCTTGCAGAAGAATGAGAGTAGCTGTAAGATTTGGTTTCCTTAATACTCATCTTTTAACAGATTGCTGTGACTTCTTAGAAAAATGTAATGTAGATATTTGAATGCATAAAGTAAATAGTTTTTTAATGCATAACTTTTTTTTAATCTAGAAAGCTGGAATTGCATTCAAAATGGACAATAATTTACCAAACCTTGTCAATCTCAATGAGGATCCTCAGCTTTCTGAGGTGCTGTTATATATGATCAAAGAAGGAGAAACTACAGTTGGAAGGTGTACACCAAATTCAAAACATGATATCCAGCTTTCAGGAGTGCTGATTGCTGATGACCATTGGTTTGTAGTGGTTTTTTTATATTATAAATTTCTTCTTGCCCTTCCCTTTCTTTTGGAGTCACTCTTCCTTCTGGCAGTAAAAAAAAAAATAGTTTTCTAGCCAAGAAAATACTATGTAGGGATATTTTTTGTAGTGCTCGATGACTAAGGCAACTACCTTCTGTTCCCTCCAGAAATCTGTTAACTGAGGTAGTTTAGTTTCTTTGTTCATTTCATTCATGTAGCTAGGTTTTCTTCTGCAGCATTTCTACATGAATAATACCTGATCAGAATATGCTGTGTGATAGATAAATGTTACATTAAGTTCAGTGGAAAAGTGAAATGCCCTGACAATTCTTTATTTAATAAAAATAGAGAGCAGCCTGGATGTACTGCAGAAATATTGCTTGAAGTTTATTCCATGCAACTGATTCCTCCCAAAATGCTGTAAGAAGTGTAACTAATCAGTTACTAAGAACATGAAAGTCACATTATCAAAGAAATTCTCAGATGGTAGGGTAATGTAGTAATTTTCTAGCAGTGGATTCCTAGATATAAATATAGGTTCTCTACCAAAATATAGGTTGTCATTCCTTAATTATTGTACCTAAATAGTATTAAGACAATACACATCTAGGAAAACAGTAACACCTAAAGCCTGCATTTTAGTCTATTAAGACACATCACTTGCAATTATCATGAGCTACTAATACTGCAAATGTTTCCTGTTTTCAGTGTTATTAAAAATACTGATGGCAAAGTAAGTATTATTCCACTTAGAGAAGCGAAGACATATGTAAATGGGAAATGCATTTTGGACCCAACAATTCTGCATCACGTAAGTAATTGATCTGCTAATAGTAATTTGTGCATGTGTGGGTTTCTTTGCATTGTTAATATCTCAGCTTCACACTGCAGGTTTTCTGAGAACTGTGTAACCATAAATACTTGTCTCTTCCTCTTTGATTTCTAACTTCACCTGCATGTTTTAAGCACTGAAAATTTGCTTATAAATCTGAAAGTTTCAGCAGATTTTTTTCCCCCAATAGGGTGATCGAGTGATCCTTGGGGGAGACCATTATTTCAGGTTTAATCATCCAGCAGAGGTTCAGAAAGTTAAAACACCTTCTTGTGGCACTTCGTGTTTACATGATGGTCCAAAAGATTTTGAATTTGCAAAGAATGAGCTGCTTGTTGCACAGCGAGCACAGTAAGTATTGATTCTTCTTGTTCTGAAAATAGGCTCAGTAGTTAATTTAACCATGCAATTAGTTTTAGAAATACCTGAAGATTATTTTGCAATGGGGAAAGTTGGAAAATAGCAACTCCATTTATAATGGAAGTCACAGACTTGGCTGAAATGATGTCCACCTCTAAGGTTCAATCACCTCAAGCTAGTCCAGCTACCAACAAGGTAGACCACTATCAGAGAAACACTGAGCTCCAGGGGTCCTCAGAGTAGTGTTTCTCCAAGCCTGTGATGAGTCTGAAAATGACTTCTGATGTTTTAAAGAGGTTTAAAGTCTGAGAGGTAAATGCCTTAGGAAAGTGAGAAGAACCCAAAGCAGTAACCTTAATCTTCTGTGACGATGGAGAATTTGAGAGACAGTGAAATGTTATTTGTACTTAATTCTGGGGGGCTATTAAACCACAAGATGCATTGATTAAAAATTTAATTTTGCGTCATAATGTGATTTAGTGAGTTCCCATTGCAGTCTTTAAATTTGTGAAACTAATATAATAAAAATGAAAATTGAGTGGACTTTGAAATTCTGGAACGTCTTCCATATTTACATTGGAAGTGTCTTCATTTTGTCCATGAAATCAAAAACCATGTAAAGTATGTAAGTTTTTTTGTTGAGAAAAAGATTATAATCTGTATGCACCTTACAAGAGATGAAGAGCAGCAGTCTAAATACATGACACTTGTAGGCTTGAATCAGAAATTGAAGAGGCACGACTCAAAGCCAAGGAAGAAATGATGCAAAGTGTCCAAATAGCAAAAGAGATGGTTCAGCTAGAACTGACCTCACAAAAAGAAGCGTATGAAAGCAAAATAAAATCCCTGGAAGCAGAGGTGGTAAGTTGCCATTGAAACATTACATAAAATATATCAATAAAGCAAACCAGAAACTGTAGTATGTGGTATCTGTTTGTTTGGTGCTTGGTTCAGCTTAGTTTGTGTGTTTTTTGTTTTGGTTTTCGTTTTCTCTTACATATTATAGCAGCATCTCAGAGAATGCAAAGCCTCATTCTTAAAAAAAAAGTCAGCCTTAGTAACAGAAGAATTTGTAAAGCAGTAAGGTAACTCTTCAGAGTTATTCCAGGGATTGTAAAATGTAAGCAAAGAAAAATACCTACAGATTCTACCTTACTGCATGAGGCTTTAAAGTCATTTTACTGGATTGATTAATACAGTCTTTTTTCTTTCCAAGCTCGCATGCTACTTTGCAGTTGGTTTTTTTTTTTTGGTACAGTTGCAACATATATAAGTTGGTGTAGAATAGTACATCATGGTAAAACAATAACGATGCATCTCATCTCTTACATATTCTATAGAAGACCTAAAGTGATGCTTGGGAACTGGGATATAACCATTGCTGATGTTGGGCTGTGCAGGTCATAGAGGCTGCAACTTTTACATGTATTGAACATCTGCCTGAAGGATGGGTCAGAAATGCTGTATAAAGAGTATTCCTCCTCTCACTTCTCCTTTTTGCTATTAGAGAGAAGAATCTCGTAAGAAGCAAATCCAAGAACTGAATAACCAAAAAGCCACAACTAAAATACAGGAGCTGGAGAATGCAAAGAAAAGCCTTGAGCTAGAACTCCACTTCAATAAGAAGCGTTTAGAAATGGAGACCTTAGCTACCAAGCAGGTAATTGAAAAAAACCTTTTATGGCAATAAACTCTGGTTTGGTTGGGGGACTTTTTTTTGGTTGTTTTTTTTAAAAATCAATTATTGTAGAAGAAATGATTTAAAATACTTCTGTGTGATTTTATGCAGAAGAAATAATGTTTTGTTTGCAGCCCGAGTATGGTAACGTATTAATGTTGGGGATTAACTAATGCTGACCTTATTTCTTAAATAATGTGGATGGTTTTGTTCCTGCACCAAAATTTAGCAACTGCTGCCTTTGGCAAAAGTTATTACTCCAGACATTAAGTAATGACTGAATCTTGGCTGGTGTTCATATCTATCTGACTGCTGCAACGAATGCAACCTTTTTAAAAGCTGTTCCTTTTTAATTCCAGTATTTTTTGAGCATTGCAATATGTAAGCAAACCTAGAGGACTGTCAGTTTGAAAATTAATTATTTTATATTAGTATAGCAGATGTCCAGTATAAAATTAATTCTGGAAGTCTTTAAAATGGCAGGAACAAAAAATTTATCTTCAATAAACAGCATTAAGAGTTTTAGGTTTTTTTTAACCACTGCCCATTTTCCCCCAGGCTCTAGAAGACCATACTATTCGTCATGCAAAGATAGTGGAAGCTCTGGAAGCTGAGAAGCAGAAAATTGCTGAGGAAATACAAACCCTTCAGAAGAATCATGGAAGTGGGAATAAACCTGTGATGAGTATGTGGATGCATAATGTTACACAAGCAACACAAAGGCTCCTTTTCTCAGTGGGCATGAGTGATGGGTATTGATACAGGAACTTCTTCTGTTCCACTAATACTTCTCCAGTGGTCCTGAACAAGAGGAGCCTTCTGGCTGTTACAATCCTTTCTATTCATTGTGTATGAATTGGACTGTTTGTATTGGACTGCATTAAAAGCTCTGTTTAGGGTGGTTAGGTGGGCATACCTGTAGTCTGTATTTATTCCAGTTACTTACAGGTCCTTCCCTGTCTGTCCCCACTGGTCAGGCATTAACTCTGGAGTAGCAGAATTAATTTTCTTCCATTTCCTATATTGGATTAATAATAATAATACAGTGTCTGGTCTTATGCCTCTGTTTCTGAAATACCCTTTACTCAACCATTTAAAAGGATTATCTTGCCTGGAAGGGTAATGATTTCCCAATGTGCTGGGAATTCTTGGAACTATTGTTGCCTAAATTACTTTTTTACTTTCAGGTTGTGGTTTCCTTTCTTTTTTAACCCTAAAGTTGTTGCATGACATTGTTTGGTTCACTAAATCAGTATGTTCTATTTTCTTTATTAGCTCCACTGAACTGGAAGTCTCTGAAGCTGTCTGTGATGATTAAAGAGGCTAACACCATTAGCAATGCATTAGGGAAAAACACTGTTTTCTGCAGGCCAGTATCTGAGTTACTTAATTATAATATGTATATGTCATGGATATATAAGATTGATGTATATATTTGAGGGTGGATTTGGGATCTACAGTGAGCTGTTGCTGTTTCTTTTAACAAGTCTTGTGCAATTGAACATGGCAAATTTATTTTCCAAACTATTGTTAAGTGTGTAGCTAAGCCTTGTTATTTTGAAATGTGAATTTCTGATTTGAATTTTAGATCAAAACTTTAAAGGTATGCTATAGACAATTAATTTTGAATGTAGTGTGCTTTGGAGGTGAATCTTCTGATGCCCATGTCTGTCTTACTTAGGTTCACATATCTTAGTGGTCCTAAAGCATAACTGTGAGATGCATGCTGTCTGAAGAAATTTTTGTATTGTATCACATTTTAGTCTCTGTATAATCCTACCTACAACTATCTTGTTTATTTTTGAAATGTTAATGTGGTTCTTTGTCTTGATTTTTGTTGTCTTCTTTTTACCTTTCTCCAATTCTTAGGCATGACAAAATTGATGATAAAACAGGAACAGGGTCTTCTATTCAGGTGCAGGTCCGTAACATCAAACTGGGAATAACAACTTTTTGGAGCCTAGAGAAATTTGAATGTAAACTAGCAGCAATGAAAGAACTCTATGAGGTCAGTCACAATTGAAGAAGAATCATTGGTAATCAGTAATATTTTGTTGAAGATAAGTTTTTTCATTATGCTGCATTTGTCCATCAAACAAAAGGAATACAGTAGAAAGAAATTATTCAGGTCATTTTGTGTAAAGAGTAAGAAGCAGTAAAACATGGACTGCTTTGTGATTCTTTTGGTTGTTCAATTGTTTTATGTTGTAGAAGAACTTGAATTTCTAAAGTATCACTTGAGTTTTCATTATTATGTCCTACTTATCCATATGTTGACTACCTTATCACTTTTTTCTGTTTAACTCTCCTCCTCCCCTGTGTTTCCTTTATTTTTTCAGAGTAACGATAGAAATAAAGCTGTTGTTGATGTGTTTTATGATCCTGCTGATGAGTGGGAACCTGACCTTTCAGACAGCTCCATTTCCTTGCTTTCTAGAAGAAGGTAAAATTAATTTCTAGCTACTCTTCTACACTTGAAACAAAGCAAAAAATTGTGTAGTTGTCTAAATATGCTTTTGTTCCATTCTCATACACTGTCATCTGCTGAGTCTTCTCTTGTTTTCACTCATTCTCTTGGATTTTCTCCATGGACAAAAGAAAGGAACAAAAGTTGTGTGTAGAACTTTCCAAAGTATCAGTGCAGAGTGAAATGTTTAGTTTTTAGTGTTTCATTCCCACTTCTATACTATCAAAGCATTGTTTTTCAGGAGTAAATGGCAAATGGTCTGGAACCTTGTATTTGAAGTTTTAGCCTTATAACAATATTTATAACTGACTCACACATTTATGCAAGCTGTAGCTCATCATGGAAAGGCTTGACACGGACAAATTCTTTTCTTTTCAAGGTTTCTCATATTCTTTTATCATCCTTTCTTAGAAGCAGAAGCTTCATGAAGAACAAGAGAATTTCTGGATGTTTGTCCGAGATAAAATTGCAATCTATTCAGAATAAACAGACTTCCTATCTATCAGGTACTTGCTAAATGGCAGAATACCTTTCATTTCATACTGAGAATTTAAACCTCCTACATGCATAAAAAGTAGGTGCTTCTGATAGCTGTTTAAAAACTGTGGGTTAGAAAGCAAAATTAAACATGTCCTGTTTATGATACCATCAAATTGATAATGTCAAGCTGTTAACAGTAGAGATTTCTGTATTTTTGATTATTCTTTCTTAGGACAAAAACTTCTTGACCAGCACTTTGAGTCTAAATTAAGAAATTTATCTAAAACATTACTGTGCTGAACTATGTGGGTTAACTGGAGAAAGAGGCTGAATCCTGATACAGTAACATGGAGACTTCATTTGCTTGAATTGTTGCTATTCATTCAATTACTGAGGTTTCCCCAAGCTTTTGGCCAGGTTTTACAACCTTTTTTTTCCTGAACTACAGGATTCTTTAGTCTTACAAATATTGGAATGCATTCATTTATTTTAGATTGGTTGGGGTTTATTTTTTTATTTCTCTGTAGATTTGATTGTTGAAACAAATGTATTCAAGTTAAAGGATTTCACTTTGGAATTTGTAGTAACAGAATTTATAGACTACTATAATATAGTATTATATTATATATATACTATACTATAATATTTTATACGTTTTATCTAAATGAGTTGTCTTGAGTAGGTGAATGTCTATATAAAAGTCATTAAAAAGACACTGACTGCTCATTCCTATGAAGAGTTTCATGCATTTATGTTTTGCTTTTACCTTGTACAGATTCACTGAACAAGTCCAGCATATGCTCAGGCATTTCTGAATTGTTTCTTCCTGGAATTTGCAAGGAATCTATAAGTTCAGCTTTAGATTTGCTGGAACAGAATCATGAAGGAGGAAAAAGCATAGCAGATAGTCTCCTAACTAATTTATTTATAATTTTTTCTGGAGCGTCTGCCATTTCAAAAGCCTATGAACAGCAAGATGAAGAATGTCAGGAAAACTGTAAGTCTCATTTTCATGGTGGTGTAAACATTTCTAATGACTTGTCTTTGAGATGCACAAGCATTCAGGTGTTTGTCAGTCACAAGAATTAATGTTCCTATGTTCATTTGCAAAGGGGATGGATCTGATAGATCTCTTTCTCTTGTAGTTTTCTCTCTTGATCGTGCTGCTCAGTCCTACAGCATCAGAATTGTCTCTGCTTTTGACCAGATTGTGGTTCTAAGTAAACTCTGGCTTAATAATGTCCAAAAGTGTCCTGGATCTAGAAAAGTTGATGAAGAAATGAAACAGGAAATAAAGAACTTGGGAGGTTATTTACAGTTGCTGTTGCAGGTAAAACATATTAAGGAATTCATCTGTGTATAGAGAACTTCTCTGCATTAATGAAGTATTTATTACAGACTTGCTAAAAGCTCTTACATGTCCAATGTGTGCAATAATGCACCTAAACAAGATAAATAGCCAAGGCTGCATTTTTTCTGGCTAAGTTGGTAGTTCCATGAGGCAGTGGAGAGTAATGCAGACCTTCCTGACAGAAGCATTGGTTCTTACTCGTAAAATGGTAAAATTAAACACACAATAAGAGCAAATGATAGTTTAGATTATGAAGTGCTGATGTTTATAAACTCATAAACCAGTTGCCAGTGATTATTATTTTTGTGCACACTACAGCCTTGTGAATTTTTTTTCTTTTAAAACTATGTGGTGTAAAGGTATTGTTGCTCTGTGGTTGCTTGGTGTTTTAACTGTGCTAGATAAGCCACTGGAAGCAGGAAGATGTAAAGCTTAAAATGCCTGAGTATTGTGTGCTAGGAACACTTGCTGTATAGAAAGAGTGTGTGTTCTTTGACCAGAGGTGCTCTGTGGCCTGAGTGAAAGATGTGCCTTTGTTTCCAGGGGTGTTCTTCAGATATATCCTCGATGGTAGCAGAAGCATGGAGCAAAGTAAACCAAACAGTAAAACAAGCAGTGAAATACACAGGACACGTGGCAGTAGTCACAACAACTGATATTTCATTTCCTGAAGAGAGCAACATTCCTGCCTCTAGTCTACAGGTGAAGAAATGTTCCTTAGAAATACTGATAATCAATAGTAATTATAATGTTGAGGTTACACTCAGCATCAGTAACTGTACTCAGGAGCAAATTGTTCCATATACCAACTGAATTAAGTATATTTAGAGTTTATCTAATACTTCAAATTTAGGGTGAAAATGGATCTATTGATACCTTTTTTTTTTTTTTCCTTAAAAAAACCCACATCCTTCAAATCTGTATAAGTTAAACTTATGAAGAAAAAGTGTACGGTGCTTTTAGGACTGTACCAGCACTGAGATTATACAAGTCTGTATAATATCTGTTTCACTGAAATTCACTACTTATATTTTAGTAATCTCTGTCTAAGTACCACACTGAATTTACAGAAATCTGAACTGAGCTCCTGTGGTCCAAGGAAGACATATCTGAATAGATCTGTACTGAATAACTTGCTTGATACAAAATTATTTCAGGCCTACTTGACAAAATGTGTTTTAATTCAAGACCGCATCAGTTTCTTTAACCATTGCATTTTGAACTTTTGTTTTAAAAGGAATTTGTACTTGCCATTTACGATGGAGTAGGCTCAGGACTGGAGTGTCTCATTGATGCTGTACAGGAGAAAGCAAGAACAGTGCAGAAAGAACTTGTGAAACAATGTCCACAAAATGAGGTGAGGTGAAATGAAGATTAAAAACTGCTACTACAGCTTGGAGACACTTGTTCATGTTTTAGTTTTTGTGCTTGTATGTTAAATCACAAAGAAGATGATACTAAAGGGAGTTACACAAAATAGAGAATAAAGAATAAGCAACATAGTTAAAAATATTTCTGCAACTGTTGGAAAATTCCAGTAGAGAAATTAGGGTACCTCTTGGAAACACACCACTTTTTTAGTGGATAAGCCCTTTTGACAGAAGGCCTGGCTGAATTCCAAGAAAATGCTTGGGAAACACTGTCGTCTTCTGAGTGATAAATTGTTCCTCTCAAGGAAAGCAAAACTTTCTTCCTACTCTGTTTTTTGCTATTGTCATTTTTAATCCTACAGGTAGTAGTGAAACCATCCAGAATATTTTTTCTTTTGCTTAACTCCCAAATACTTTGTGTTTTGAGCACTCTGCTTTCCAAATAAAGCTGTTCACTTGCAGCAAATTCTTAAGTATCTGCAGGATTTCTGTACATGCCTGTCTCTGGTGCAACTAATGTGAAGTTGAAAAGAAGAGCTACCTCTGCCCCTTAGAATGACAGTGATACAAAGTTACAGGATAACCTTTCTTTAGTGAATATTTAAATATGTTCATTTGATCCCCTCACAGTGCCACAGTGAGGGGTTTAAAACCTTGCAGATATAATTAATGTTTTCTTTGAAAAATTGCATGTTTAGTTGTAGAAAATATTATTTCCTTTGGGTATTTCTCCCCTTAGTATGTCAGTGTTTGTTTTTTTTTCTTTTAATGTACTTTGACTTGAATTAAGTATACAATATAATTAAAAGTTTCTTTATAGATTCAAAATCGAATAAAGGATAACGTGGTGGCATTAGCCAGATTCCTTGAAAATAATATGTCTTACTGCAGAAAGGTAAGAGAAATGTTTCATAAAATGTGTGCTTTGAGTCTGGTTTTTACATTTTAAGGGTGCATTTATCTAAGAAGAAGAATGTGTATATATATGTCTCCACTGTATATTTACAATTGTATGATAACACTTCCTGTGACTGGAATGCTAACTTTCCTTGCTACTGCATTTCTACTCTTATTTTAATTTTACTTAAGATAAAGAATTTCTGGAGGTACTTGTATCTTCCTTTTTGTGCTTATCTTGAACAGCCTAACTACTTGTTGTGGGGTTTTTTTTAAGTTGAAAGATCAATTTTGCTAGTGTAATTGTTTTATAACTGCTGCCATAGTTTATGACCACAGTTACTGGTATTTTGTATTAAAAGCCAGGATAGATGATTTATCTTCTAAGAGCCAAGCATTTCCTGGATTTTCATGTCATTTCCTTTTTTCTTCTTGTCCTAGCCCTGTCAAACATGTGCGCTTCTTTTCAGTGCTGTTATATGACATGACATTGATTTGATTTTGTGTATCAGCATTGGCTTGATCTAAGTGACTGAAACCATAATAGGCACTTTTAGTCATTAACATACTGTGAGGTATTTGATTCTCTTTAAATTGCTCTTTATTAATACAGAAAGAAACAGAATCTCAGTTGCCAGAAGAAGACTCTCTATATCGAGAAATAAGGAGGAGCACTAAGATTGCTGTGAAGTATTTGGAGCTGGAGCAGTGTTTGACTGAAATCTGTCAAATTGTTTCTTCCATGTTGCAAGGTATTGAGCTGACACATCACCCGTAACCTACCGGCTACAGGAGACTTGTAAAGCGAGGGAGAGGGCTCTTTGGTATCTGCAAAATGCTGCATTTAATTCCTCTTGTTTCTGTTTCTCATAGGGTTATACAGAAACACCAGCCCTCTCAGGAGCTTTGCAGAAAATATTTCTGTCATTGCCGGATATTTTAACAACTATTTCCGTTTATTTGCCTTGTCCTCTGCAAACAACCCTATCCAGAAAATGCACGTGCCTTTTATGGACCTGGAGGGATTGGACTCTCTGGTTGATTCCCTTATTATGAATTTTGAACTTGAACAAGGACAGCCATCACTGCAATCTCAAATTATTTGTAATGAAATTACTGAGACTCGAGGAGGCCAGGTTGAAACAAGTCAGGTTGAATCTGCTTGGAAATCGAATGGGATTCCAGAATGCAAACAGACTCCAGAGCTTTCACCTGGTAGGATAGAATGGGTATAAAATGTTAATATTAAGAAATTAAAAAGCACTCTTTTCTATTGCAACATATCACATAAAGCTAAAATTTATTGCTAATATTATTAGTGAATGAGTGGTGGGAAAGTGAAATGCTATGTTTGTGTAAGTACCCTATTATTTCACCAAAGAAAAAATACACTCCTTGAGAGGCTGTCAAACTTCACAATATAATTCCTTTTGTTTTACTAGAAGTCTATTACTACCTAATTTTGTAAGAAATAAATTAATTTCTTTGAATTTTACTTCACCTCAGCTGCATTATAACCTAGTAATGCTACTGCAACTTGAAAGTGTTTTTTATGCCTTTTTTTGAACAGAGTAAAATTTTTGTATTTATTTATGTAAAAGAAAACAATGAGAGCTAGTAAAAGTACTTTACAACCTTATTTGATGAATGCTTTTTAAAGTGGTTTTAGTACTATTCATGTTGGAATAGAAGCATATCTGTTTTAACATAACATATAAATTATCCCAGGTCATACAGTGCTCCTCAATCCACTGCTCCCTTGTGCTTATCACTGTTTAATGTCTTACTTTTGGTCTGCTGGCTGAGGTTAACAGGAAGGATGGAAGTTAATTTGCATGGGTTTGAGGAGGCCTGGACTGAGCACAATTTACTCACAAGAGTGCTGAGAAATTCTTAAGGTAAACCTAAGGTTTTTTCCTATACATCAATGTGCCTGTTGTGGTTTAAGCCCAGGTGGAAACTAAACACCACGCAGCCACTCTCTTGCCTCCCCCACCTGTGGGGGAGAATCAGAAGGGTAAAAATTAGAAAATTCCTGGCTTGAAATATAGACAGCTTATGGGGGAAAGCAAAAGCCATACACACAAGCAAAGCAAAACCAGGAATTAATTCACTGCTTCCCACGGTCTTCCCCATGGGCTGCAGAGGAATCTCTGGTCCCATACCTGGAGCATCTCCTCTGCTCCAGCAGGGGCTCATTGGTCCTTCCCAGAGACTGCACTTCCTCATTAACTGCTCCAGTGTGAGTCTCTTTCACAGAGTGCAGTCCTTCAGGAGCAGCCTGCTCCCGTTTGGATCCCTCATGAAGTTACAAGTCCTGCCAACAAACCTGTTCCAGCACGGTCTCTTTTCTTCTTGTGTCCACAGGTCCCTGCCAGGAGCCTTCTCCCTCCCTGGCTTGCCCTGGCTTTCCCTCCTTCAGGCCCACCTGTGCCAGTGTGGGCTCCTCCATGGGCTGCGGGTGGATCTCTGCTTCCACATGGACCCAACCCCAGGTCCCAGGTCTCTGGTTGTGTTCACACTGGATGTCCAGTCCATTCTGCTCAGCAATAATAAAAAAAATGTCTCTTTTATCATCCTTGTGTTCAGCACAAATCCAAACCATTGTCCTAAACCAGCTGTGGAGATTGACTGACACTGACTCAGCTTATGCCAGCAAAGCCAAGGCAGTTTGTTACACTGGGTTACCAGTATTTATAGGTCACTATGAATTCTGTTTGTACAGAATTTTCCACATCCATGCCTTTGTCCAATCCCCTTAGAAATATGATATTCTGAATATCCTTCTTACACTAGTCATGTCCTTCATTATGTCTTTCACCAGCAAAGCTCTTGTTGCATTTCCCTTCATCGAAGTGGTCAGCGTCAGAGTGACCAGACATGATGTCTTCACTTCTGCTTGTGCCTTGAGTTTATCTGTCCCTTGGCTCTCACTGTACCGGGGCTGAAAGGTCTGCGGTGCCACCCAGTTCAGCTTCTGTAGTTCTCTGATCTCTGACAATAAGCTGCCTTGAAAAAAAATTAACCCAGTCTAAGCCAAAACCAGCACAGCTTCCAAGGGGGATATTCATGGCTATGATCTCTCATTCTGGGGAAGATGTCCAGCACCTTGAGAATGTCAGTCTTTGAGGACTTGGAAAGCTTTTATGTGAGAAGACTGCAGTAGAATCAATGATCATGATCTTTTGAATATTTGAGTTATAATTGATGCTGTTATTCAGTGATTTTGTGCTTTTCTGATGCAGGGGAAATGGGGAAGGTAATTATGTTGCTCCAGTAACCCACATATGTATTTCCTAAAGACTACTACGCTGTAGTACTTTCCCCAAAAATGTCTAGCAGTGCAGTCCTGCCACCAAAAATACTCAGCACTTTTTCTTGCGGCTAATTATTTCCTTCTTACATGAGGTGTGATGCTTAATTGCTTTCTTAATGTAAAGGCCTTTGCAAGTTTACTCAAGGGTTAAGAAAGTATATTCAGTTGTTCAGATTTTTATGCCTTTAAAATGAAGAGAAGCTTGATATATTTATACTTGTGTAAATGTATTATTTTGTATTTGGCGGAAGTTCTAAAAATGTAACTGGTTCTTTTTTGTGTTGTGTATCTAAGCATGGGAAATGTAAACAGTAAAACTACGTCATGGACCTGATCACTGATTTTTCAATTCTAGTGTAAATTCCTTGTTGATTTTCTTCAGTTGATGTTGAGATCTTTCTTTGTCACTGAGAGTAATGTTTTCTTGCTCACAAATTGTAGTGTCAAAATATTAAATATTAGTAAGAGGTGTTTTCTGTAGCTCACAAGAGAAACAAACCAAAAAATTTCCTTACCTACCTAAAATTTCTTTCCTGTACCAAGACACATTAATTTCCCTCAACTAACAGCACACATCTGTAGACTGAGTGCTCATGAACTAATCTATGCCTATTAATGTCAGAACAGTCAATTCCTTTCAATGTCTGCTACTCAAGATTATGGTGTTATGTCAAGTGTTCATTGCAAAATTATGCTTGGGTGTTAGTGATGTTCCACCTGCTCACGTGTTTAATCACGTTAGCTTTTGTTCTTGTATTTAATGAGCAGCATTGCTCAGAAAACATATTGAGATTTGTAGCTCTGTGTATTGTTATGAGATTTTTTTTTTCCTTTCTACAACTGAAAGGAAATTTTTTTCCTAACTATAACCGAAAACCAAGTTTTTCACAAACTTAAAGCTCAAAATGACTTTGAGTTTTTAGCATTTTGGAAACTCTGGAAGTGACCGTGCAAATTAAGGGGTTTTGAGAGACTTTTAAATGAGGTATTGGAAGGGCCATCTTGATTGCGAAATTTGGCTTTTGCAGGATGAGTGAAAATGTGCCAGTAACTTCCTTCTGCTCAGTTGGAGCTTGTTGTTTTGGGTTTTTTTTGCAGTCTTTTTGTTTGCTTTTTCTTCTTCTCTGTGCTAACCAACCATCTCTAATCAACCCTTCTCTCATTCCCATTGCTAATGCACTATTTTAGAGTAAGATGTTGACAAAACCTGCTTCTGCTAGTGCTTTCTTCAGCTTGGTGCCCTTGTTGCAGTCATACATCATTGAGGTGCTTCATTCTCACCATCCATACGGTGCCCATGTATCAGCAGCGAGCCAGAGCTCCCACACCCTGCTGCATTAACACGTCAATGTGCCTCGCTGAGGCCCCAGCCACCCATGGGTGCAATATACCATAAGGTAAGGTGTATTTATAGCTATAGGCTTGGGTATCTAGAAATTATCAATGCCAAGGAACTGGCATCACAACTAATAGTTATTAGAAGACCTTTCATTAACCGTTATTAATGGAGTAATAGAATTGTTTCCAGCAGGTAACTGTTCACACAGTATTTTCACTTACTGCTTCACACTTTACTTGCACCCACATATAAAAATCACTCATGGCTACAAGGCTGGAGCACCAACTGTAAGCTGCTGACTCTGAAGTGGAGGCTCAGATTGGCTTTGATGAAACTTTGATGTGCCAGGCACCTCAGCCTGTGCGCTGCCTCTTTTTGGCTGCTCTTTGCTAGCTCCTGTTTCTTCATCCACAGGTACCCACAGAACCATTCATACACACTTACACAGAACTTTCATGGTTTGGGCTGCACCTTACTCAGTAGCTGAAGGCATGCTTCTGCTAAAAGCACTAAATTTGCTCTCAAAAGGCTTTGGGATTCTCAGATCTACAGCTTTCACTTCATGACACTGAAAGGAACTGTCAGTGAACATGTAGGAGGGGTGGGAAGTGCTATGAAGAAATGTTTAGGCACCTGACTGAGATGTATTGTTTTCTACAGTCATGATAAATTTACTTTGTTATATATATTGATGTAATCTGTGGTTTGTGGGTTGTGGTGTTGGTGTGGGAGTTTTGTTTGGGCTGCTGTTTTGATTCTTTTTTCTTTCTTTTTGGTTGATTTTCTTCTCTTTTTCCTTCAGGAAGTTATTCTTCAGTCAGCTTTCAGGTAAAAAATTGGTTATTCCAGTTATTGGAACTATAGGTGCTTGACCCATGGGTTTTAATGACTGACATAAAAGGAGACAGGCTTTGTTTTAATTGAAATGTGAAATGCAGAGACAGGGTACTCAGACTGCTAAACCCTAGTTTAATTTGAAAATGTAGAACTGAGAAAAATCTAACATGAAATCTAAAATGAAATACATTCCCTTTGCAATAGAAGTCACTTTAGGAAATGAATAAGAAATAATTATTTCTTCAGTTCCATTTTAAAAATATTATTAATTAATAAAAAGGCGTAATGATTCTGAGAGTACTCAAAGTTAGCCTATCTTTATTGAGACACATTGTGTGTAAATGAGCTTTTAGAAGAAAATGCAGTCTGGCTATGCTTTTTAAAGAATGTCTATTAGTCTTAGAAATTAGGGATAAATAAACTCTTGTAGTACTTGCTTGAAAATTCTAGATGAAGGAGAACAGCAAGCTGCAGTTTAGATTTAATTTGATCCAGTAATGGCATCTGCAGGCAGAAGAGGAGACTACATCTGATTTACCTCTGCAAATACTACCTGTTATTTTTGGACAGGAAATTTCTTCTCACTCTTCGTTTATGTGAAAATACTGTGGTTTGATGAGTCCTGTCACTTTTATGTGTTTTTCAGCTTTTATGATTTCAAGGTGGGTTTTTGCTTTGTTTAGTTCTGATTTTTTTTTTAAATTATTATTTTAAGACAATATTTTAATTCCCTTCCTAGCTTTTTGTAGGATATGAGAGGATTTATGCCTTTTCCCAAGAAAGAACTGTGCTTTTTTTTTTAGTCTTGATTTTTAATTTTTCTGTATTTAAAAAGCCCAACAATTCCCAAATTTTCTTTGTTTTATGCTCTTTTTATGAGCTGGAATTGGTACATGCAACAAGATTTGGTTGTTCTTGGAATTTTTTCCTGCTCCATTTTTGTTTGTTCGTTCTTGTTTTAGTATGTTTATGTTCATGAGTAGCATTGGCTTCTAGGATAGAAGACAGTTTATATAATCCAATCAATATTTATATGATTTGATTATTACAGTGAAAATGGGACAAAACAGATCATCTGAGCTAATGCTTCATCAATAGCAAGCACCACAAAACAACATAATAAATATTCCTTCAGGTGCCTTTGAATAGGAGCCGGGGCAGCTCACCTCTGTCCTGCTGGGAGTCTGTTCTGGGCACCCAGGCAGGACGATGATGCCACTGAAATATTCCCACAGCAACTGGGAAAGTTTCTCTTGCCAGGCTGACTGTGGAACCCTCTATCCACAACCCTTTCCCATTTATTAACACTTTAGAATTCCCTTAGCAGTCCTCACTCTGCCCCTTGTCAGCACCGCAGCGAAAACATGTCCACTTCTATAGTTGTGGATTTTTTCTCTCAGTTTAGGGAACTTCTGCTGGCACCCCGTGTGTGTTTCCCGAGAGCCGTGCTGCTGCTGGCGGCGGTGTTTTCTCCTGCCCGGGCTGGAGCCGTGTGCCGGGGCTGCGCTGTTCCCGCAGAGCCGCTGGATGGCGGTGCTGCCCAAGGGCAGCCGCTCCTGCTGCCGCCGGAGGAAAAGCTCCAGAGAGCAACTTTCCTTCTATACAGCCCCTTAATTAACTAATCGGCAGCTTAAAGCACAGCTGTAATGTATGTACAAAAATATCCGTTACCACACACTTCTTTTTCACGTTGTTAGTTTAGATTTTTCATTTTTTAAAAAGTTGATATTAAGGGAAAAAAGCATCTAATTTTGCTTGTGAATAATACAGTGCAGTAATATATTTTTTTTCAAAATCATGAGTGAATTTTGAAAATAGTGTGCCTAACTCTATAAGCAGTCTCAAGTATTTTTCTTGTCATGTTTACATGAATAGCACAGAAAAAAAAGGTCATGTTTAATACTGGGATATGTAAAGCTAGGAGAGATGATGGATAGTAGAGCAAATTTTATGGCAGTTTAACTTAATTCTGAAGCCACTTCTAATTGCCAAAATGCCTATAAATAAGCTAATGTTTTGCTGCACAGGGGCTTGGGTGATTCCTTTATTCCCCCTTGTGTCTTCCACAAGTCACATAATGGGTCGAGAATGAAATTCAAAAGGGAACTCGGAAATTCTGAGTTCAGAAATTCTGACTTGGAGTTTCCTGTTGTAACTGGTGGGTAAGAAATATCTTAAGATCTTTTGGCTTTTAACAGGTGAACTTGGTAAACAGAGGTGTTGTAAATGTGTTCAAATTGTGAAACCAAGGTTTCTTAGGATTCATGTTTGCATTGAGTAAGGCACATATTATTGGGAAAACCTCTTAATGTCTGCAGAGAAACTCAATACTTAAGAATTACTTGTTTAGTAACTCTTTTGTCCCCTGCTAAAAATAATCCCCAGTGCTTGTTAGCATGTCTTACATGATAATTTCAAACTGTATGCAAAAGTCTAAGAAGATCTGAGATAAACTATACTTGTCTTTCCTCCAGTCTTGACTATGCTTCTTGTGAGAGTGAGGTTGTAAATCAGATGGAGAGGAGGATTGTTTTTTTTTTTTTTTTTGAGAGAGGGTCTTTGTTTAATAAGCAATCTACATTTATGTGCAGTCTCACCTTTTCAATAAAAGCATAAAAATTGGTATGGAGCAATCCAACCTGGCAATTATTGTGCTTACAAAGCTTAGAGCACTTAGTAACTATTTTATTAACTCTGTCTTGATAGCATGGGATTCTTACAGAATTGTTTTGTCTGGCAGTGCAATGGAATAAAGGAGTTAGCCTGTTCCACAAGCACATCTGAAATTAAAGCAATAGTTTTAAAGCTGTCTCATATCTAAAAAGATAGCCAAACCAACCAACCAACCTAAAATCCAATTTGTTTTTCAAATAATGAGCATTAATAAATATTCTGTGTTTTGCAGACAGATCAGTGAGAGGAACACTGGATACATTCTCTGATGTATGTATCAAATCTGGCACTAAAGTTGGGTGGGATTTTTTGGTTTTATTTTTTGTGGAGTTTTGTTTGGTTTTGTTTTTTAGAAAGCCAGAAGTAAGTACTTTTCTTAATAGATGTAGTTTAAAGAAAGGATTTCTCTTAGCAGAGTATTAATATACTTGGGCCATAATAGCTATAGCTTGATCTTTCCATTTCTGAAGCTATTGAGTCATGCTAAAACTGTCTCCTGTTCTGCAGCTGCAACTGCATGAAAATCTACAGTGTTCCTCATGTAGTAGATCTCAGAGTGCTTTGAAAAGGTGAGAAACTCTGTCATTCAACAGATGGAGGAGAAATTATTCAAATAGGTTAGGTGGTTCCCATTGCTCAGCTGCAAAGCAAATGAGTGATCTGCTTATGAATAGATCTTACTGAAGAAATAGATTCTTAATTTTGAGAGGGGATCTGCTTAGATGAGGTGGTATTTTTTTAACCTCTATATAATAGACTATGTGTAAGTTGTTTTGAGAATTCAACTATAAATATAGTGCACCTTGGCATAGATACCATTGCAGCTCTGTAAATGAAGTTTGTGAGCTACAGCCTGGGTAGAGACAGACATCCTGGTATTAAATAAAAGGAAAAGTAGGCTTTATCCCTTGAACTTAGGAGTGCTGCCTTAGGTCAGCCTTGCAGTTTTGCCTGCCCATGCTTTTTAATATTGATGTTAGATCATGTGTGGCTGTTCTTACAGTACCTAGAACTCTTGCGGGACCCTGCTTTTTCATCTGACATTTAATGGCCCCTTTTCTCTGTGCTGGAGACTAGACTTCCATGCTATTAGTTTACAGCTGTGGTCCAGGAAAGATGAGGCTTCACTAAGATCTACAATAGATAAAGCACATTTCTGACACATTACACTGGCAACCCTGTATTGGTAGGCTCTGCTGTCCAGGGAATAAAGATCATTCTCTGCTCTGTGCTTTAAGGCAGCGCTGCTGTCCTGGGAGGGCATTTACAGCATTCTCTGCTCAGAGAAGTGAAGACATCAGTGATGTGTTCTTCACAAATGTTGTGTCTTGGCCAACAACATAGTTGGCTTTTCTCCTCAGCTCTCAGATAACTGGGGATTTGTTGTTCACAGTATCTAAAAAACTATTTTGTAAACAGAATTGAAATTTATCCCAGTATTTTGGCAACATCAACGATTGGATACAACCAGATAAACCTAGAAATAGGTTCTTGTGGCTTAAATTTCAAAGTTTATTTGAGGCTAAGGTGTAATGTGCCTGAAATATTTGTCTGCCTTGTCTAGATGTTAGAATGTGGGAGCCATGTATTTTAGCAGGATGCTGATACCTTTTACATTTACTCAGTGTTAGGGTGATTACTGCTTAGCAGAATTTCCCCTGTTACGAAATGTCTTAATTTCCTATGTCTTTTGTAAGGAAGGAGTTATCTGCCAGGGATTTTCAACAGGAAATTAATAATTCATAGGCAGTGCAGGGCAGCAGGTCCATTTCCCATTTCTTTCTGGGCTTTATAGTTACAATAGGATGTACTTTTGTCACTATGGAAATGAAAATGTAACTCTGAATGTGCCAAGCTGGCTTTTGTGTTGAATAAGGTAATTTTATTTTGGCAGTCACTTTTAGTCATTATAACATTTGAGTATTTGTTTGCATAAATTGGGAGTCATGTACATTTCTTTTGACAGTTTCAATGATCAAAAGTCAATAAAAGTCATATTCATGTAGAGTGGTGGTTTAGGACCAGGTGTTTGATTTTTCTAAGCATGGCCTGTGATGGATTTCTGTGCTAGTATGTTTTTATAAATAAAGAGTAATCACATTTCTATGGGTGTGCACATATTTGTTTTCTATTATTTCTGTACTCTTAAATGTCACTATATCCAGAGCACACCAGTATATCCCATCTGCATGGGATGCTTAGTTCTAAGTTGATGGTGCCTGTACTTTATTCGCCTGTACTTTTACCCACAGGAAGCTGCTTTTGCCCCTTGACTTTCTCGTTAATTTTTATATGAGAAATGTATTGACTTTTCTATTGTCCCCATTTATGTCCCAAGGACTTCAGAACTGAAAACATAGGGGAGAAGAGGAGAGCTTGAATTTGAAAACTCTTTCAGGTCCTAAGAATTAAAATTTTTCTTTTATAGAGATGCTATTTTTAAATGATGCTATTGTTCCTAGAAATGCCATCTAGAACAAGAATGAGTTGTATCTGTTTTGCAGGAAGAGGAAAAAAATCCTTCAATCTCCAATATGATGAATATGACAAAAGGTAGGAAGGTAATACATATTAAAATAAATAGCAATTTTATTGTACTTGCCATGTTTTTCATAGGGTTAGAAAAACAGTTAAAAGTATTGCATGACTTTCATGATTTGATTCTAAATTCAGAATTTCCACGGTAGGTTTACTGTGTCCATTCTGTTATGCGAGTACAACATAGTCATCTACTTGCCAAAAAAAAAAAGGCATAAAAATAGATCTTATAATATTACATGATAACATGCATCACATGAACAGCATATAGGAACTCTCAGAATTCTGGAAATAAGAGATTTAAAATGGACAGGAAAGACTTCCCTTGACATTTAGACAGTTGATGCCATCCTATGAAATAAAGGGTAGAATTCAAAAGTTAAGCAAGTTCATGCCAGTGGTAATTACTACTGCTCCCTTAAATGGGTGGTATAAATAGTGCTGTTTGATGTTGTTTTGTAGCACAATAATTATGCTAAACTCTTTCTTTTGCCTGTGGATCAACTTGAAAACTGTTGATGCTGTGTTAATAATAGCAGCTCTGGGCAAATACACCTTTTGAAGGCTTATAACTCACATGCATTTGTAATGTAGTCTTGGAAATAGTTGTGCCATTCTATGGAAATTAGAAAATTCTACAAATGCCACAACAGGCATCTAGTTCTTGTAAACCCATACCACTATTAAAATCCACAGCTCTTTATAAAAGGACTAAATACAATTCTTCAGTGGTTTGATAGCTGCATAAATATGAAAGCTACTGAAGTGCTGGATCATAATGGGAGGGTTTGCAAAACCTGCCATGTTCCGTGGGTGCACAAATTCCATTAGATAGGGAAGGGACTCTGACTTCTAAATCTGTTTGGGTATTCTGAAAACCTCCTTGCAAGGTTGACACTGACACTGCAGAGAGATATCCCAAGTGCACTTAATCCTTCCAAGTGGTATCTTGAAGCAGGTAGGCTCCTACTGAAGTGCTTTAATGCAAAGCTGAGTTTAACACTTGTGGCTGCCACCATGGGCCAAGGTGGTGCGACACGGCGTGCTGGGACCGCGTGCTCAGATACCAACAGCTCTCACTCAGCAGCTTCAAAGGTGCATTCCCAAAAGCTGTGGAGAGGTGTTCTTTGGTGTCCTTTACCATGGTGGGGAAATGGCAATTTGCCTTGTTCTGCTTTTAATTCACTGATGTTACGGCACCTGAACCTGCAGCTTTTTTGGTGTGAACAGGCCTGAGGCTGATAGAGGCAGGAACTAAATGCAGCAAGGACCAGAAAATGAGTGAACAAGCAAGCAAAGTGCAGAACTGCCTGCTCACTTGTTCTAGTGAACAAATATTACTGCAACTCACACTGAAAAAATTAGACTGCTCCCTACTCCTTCAGAACTTGCAGAATTTGAATATCAGGGGAACTGGAGATATATACAAACAGTGGTCATTGGGATCCCCTTGGTTTAGATAAAACTCACTCATGGTAGCAATAATGTCAATGGGAAGTAAACTTATTAAAGCAAATCCCAAAAATAATAAGAAATCTATCATCAATCAAAACATAGCTACTTATATTTAGCTAGTGAAATTTGGTACATTCTATGTATTTATGTATTCTGCATTTTTAATGTACTTCTGTTTTTTTTTCATGAAGAACTATATCTATAAAGAGATTCTTTTTAAAAGATAGGGTAAAAACTATTTATATTCTAGGTTGTTTTAAGGATACAGTACTGTAGGTATACTGTTGATCTCAAGTTTACTAAAATTCACATCTATGGTATAACTTAGAGAAAGGACAAGGGACATTCTTTTAATTTAAAATTGCACCCCAAAAAAAGTCAAAACAAAATTTTGAACAGTTTTGATAAGCAAGGCCTGTGGATATTCTGACTGTTGCTTGATTTTAAAAAATGTAAATATAATAGGTTTTTTGAAAAATAAAGTAAATAATACAGTGCTCCTGACATTTTTTCAGATGAACAATTTTTCAGGAAGATTACAAGGCTGAGTAGTCAGTTTTTGAGAGGTGGAGTATAGTTTAGTTGGTGGGCCTGCTGTGATTGGAATTGATTAATGGGTGTTGTGATAAGCATAGAAACAGATCAGTGGCAGCTTATCCTGCTTTCAGCTGTCACAGCTGTGCCTCTTCACTCTTCTTCTGGCCCTATCACACTCCCTGGCAGCCTTTAAAGTACCTCCTTCCCAGTGGAATTTCTGCAAATCATCTACTCAAATGCCGAGATACCCTGGAAGCAGCTGTGGCTGAGAAAATTTGTTCAGGCTCACATATTTGTTGTGATGAAGAATATCACGTTAGAGAATCCTTTCCTCCTGCTGGAGGAAGCACGCTGTGCCATACCCTGAAGAGAGTTAAATGATGATTCTGATGGGCAGGTGGGCTCCTTAGTCAAGAACTTTCAATGCTGGCTGGAACAGGAACACAGTTTGCAAACCTGCTGGCTAAGAGAGATCCCTGCTGCTGCTTGACAGTTGCAATAAATAACCCCTGAATGTTAATTTTATTGTTAATAGCTTGGGAGAAGCAATGCTGTTACATGTTTAAAATCCTTTTTTTGTTGTAGTGTTCGAAAGATTTTTCAAATGCAGGTCTTAGAAATTCTGAATGTGTTTTGAAAGTATTTCCCTGGTTTTCTTAATGTGATCTCCAGTGTGATCACTGATGCAGGTAGTTTGATAGGAATCATTCAGTTTTAGCAGGAAGTTATAGGTATGTGGATTTTATACAAAATAAAGGTGGGACCCTGAGGTCCCTTCTAAGCTGACATTCAATGAGCCAAACTTTTGATGTAACTTCATGGATTTGTGGAGGATAGCCCAGGAATTATGTGCTTTTCAGGATGCTCTGTAGGATTTCTCTAACTACTTACAAAAATACTTTGTTCACTTTACTGGAAAATGAATAAGCCTAGATCATGGAAATACCTGTACTACTCTTTCTGGACCTTTTGTAGATTATAATACTTAGTGGTAAATAGTCTTTTTATGAAATCTCTGGGTGCTGTAAATCATTGTTGGCTTCTCTGTATGCTTTAAATGCCTGAGGGAGCTATCCCAGCATTATCAATAAATATTAAAAAAACACTTTTATCAAACTCAGGCAAATTAATTTGAATTTAAAAGCAAATTATGAACACAGAAGGTCTCATCTCTGGCAAAATCTGTAGGGTGTCGAACTGATCCATCAAAGCAGTGCACAGTTTATCCACTGTGGCAGTCTGGGAACAAGAATAAGTTTAGACTCTTCAGGAAAATAAAAACTCAATAAAAACAACTAAAAAAGATGTTTTGTTAGGTTTCTATTATAAGAGCATGTACAGTTCCTGTGTTGTTTATATGGACAATAAGTCACATTAATGGGAAACTATTTCTCAATGAGAGTAAAAAAAAAAATCTTATTTCTATTTTTAATTATATTTTACAGAGGAATATATCTAAGACCATTTTAAAATCATGTTATTTATTTATTCTGCGGTTATATCATATGTCAGCTGTATCATGTAATGTCTTCTGGCATATCAAAGCAAACAAAGGCATGTTACATTAATGACTTGTCTGAGACTGCTTGTCTATAATTCCATGCTCCTTTGCTATAGAAAAAACATGGCCCTGAATCTTAAGCAGCTTTTGAATAAAGGCACCTACAATTATGATATGATAAAAAAGTACATAGGTTTTTGACTTAATGCTTTTGGTTTTCTTCATTTAGTGGGTTTTGCTTCAATTTAGATTTGCATGTTCTGCAATGAAAAAAGGGATATTTTAATTCAGTACAACTTAAAAATTCCCTGTTTCTATACTATCTAGTGCTGCCAAAATTGAATATTTTAAATGAGAACTGATTAAAAGGAAAGAAAAAATGTGATTGTACACGTAGTGTAATTGTTAAGTTTTCCACATCTTCATCTGCTACAGGGGTCTTGTTCTTTGGGAATTCAGCCTGCACTTTTGTCCTTCCTGTGATTTCTTATTTCAAGCTTGATAGAGAAAGCATCCACTGTTGTATCATTTCCTTAGTGCTAACAGCTTTTATTCTCTTCAACAAGTGTTTACAGAAAAGTGTTGATGCTTATTAATCTGTTTCTTGTCTTACAAATGTGCTTATGCATGATTTGTGGTAAAATTGGCATTTCTGACAGCTCTCAGTGTAATCTGCATAGCACAACAAGATTGTTACATTGAACAGATGTGGCTTGGAGTTGTTATTCTTCGTAATTACCATCATTAAGTGAAAGCATGTGTCAATCAACTTTGTACTTTAAACACACCACTCATTTGTGAGCCACATGCATCTGCATTTCAGATACAGATCTAAAGTACTTGGGTTTGAAATTTATTTCTGTTGTTTCTATTTGATACAATACTCCATGAAACACATAATGCCCAAAGATGTCAAAGCAACTGATCATCAAGTTAAGAAAGGCTTTACTGGGGGTTCATGTAGATATAATTTTCTTTTTGGAGGGAGAAGAGAGGAGGGTGATAACAGTAGATTCATCCTCCTTTTCTGGTGTAATGGAATAGCATTTAAGTTTAATGTTATAAATTTCCAAAGTCACTCTCCTATTTTGATGTTTATGACTCTTATTTGAGGGAAGGAGGTTCTGTTTAGTTTGATTATTTGGGGTCAAAAATTAATCTGCACCAGTAAAGTGACAATGATGCCTTTTAAGAACAAATTTTGGGCCGTTAATGTTGCCAGGATACCTTTTAGGGTCACGTATGTTCATACTGGTAACAAACAGGATTAGATCAGGAAATTATATTTTGAGTGGAGTTGAAAACAAAGGAGCTTGATTGTACAACAAATGACAATAGAATCTGACTGAAGCACACAAAAGCATGGACATTTGGAGATGACATTCATTTTCTCCTAATTTCCTTCTATGTGGACTTCAGTTCTTTGTGTCAGGGCCAGTAGAGATGATGGCACCGATGTACTGAGGGTCTGTGGGTTTTTCACCCTGTCCCGTGACACTTCTTCAGTGCCAAGTAAGCTGGACTTGTATATAAGCCACAGAGTGACTCTCATGTTGAGGTGGAATTGCCTTCAGTTTTTGGGGGTATTTTAGCCTCTACTTTTACAATGAAAACATTTATTCTGTCATATTTTTTTTAAATCCTCCTAAATTAATGAAAGAGAACGAAACATTACATTTTTTTCTTCAATTTTCCTTCAGGTTTTTGCCTGCTGCATTAAGATGATTCTGGTATCCTGGATGTGGATGTGGATCTACTTTCTGACAAAAAAACCATTGTACAACTATTCTTTGGAATATTTCATGAAAATTTATTGTCTAGGTCCTGCCAGAGGCATATAAGATTTCATATGAATGCTGATTATTTTTAGACTTAATCATCCTTAATCATCCTTACTGAATCTTCTAGAAGTTCTGAAGTAGAAATTTAAAAGAATCTATTTGAAAATTAGAAGCCATGAGCTACATCCAAAGAATAAATAATAAAAACTAGGAAATAACTCCTCTTTTCATCGAATTGTGAAGAAAGAATTTTATTTGCAGTCCAAGTCTAGAGCCTAATATAGAACCAGAAAAAACCTAGAAATAACATAGGGAACCCAGCAGTACAGTCTGACAGGGAGTGAAATCAAGTGTATTTTCTAATCTCAGCCCTTTCAGTTAAAGATGAAAGTGACCGTTTCATCATTGTTGAAGATAGTGTTATGTCTGCTTTTATGTTTTGTTGTATAATTTATTCTAAATGCTTTAGAATATATTTAGAATATATAGAATGTATTCAGTATTCGGTAGAGAAATGTAGGACTGGACAGTGCAACACACATTATACAACAGACATAGTCTGCTTCTGTGGTGAAACCCCAGCATCTCTACATTTCCTGTAGGCACACCTATTCTCTCTTATATATTGTTTTTTATTGGTTGAACTTTTCAGGAAACTTGGCACGTTTGCTGTCAGATACCAGCTTTGTTTTAGTTATTCTACCATGTTATGCTTTCAGTTACTTAAAATATGAGGAAATATTGCATGGAGGTAATGAAAAAATTAACTTTAAAAAGAGATATAAACTTTTTTAATATATTTGATTTTATTTTGGCAGTTTACTTGGATTTCAAAGGTTAGTGTATTTTTTACATTAATTACTCTGCTTTGGAACATGATGTTTTATTTATTGATGTTAGGGTCTGTCTATTTATTTACGTGTATAAAATGGACAATTGTTTAAACACAATCTTTGCTCACTAAGATAACATTTTCATGGCATGATGGCAGAAATAAGAGAAGAATCTGAATTGCACACTGCATGCAAATAGAGCAGATATTTTATTCAGATGATGCTTTAACATTTATTTTTTTTTTAAATATTGTTGTATTTTAGGGAAGTTGTACTGTTGTTCTGCTGGGAGAAGCCTGTACCTTCTTGAAGTGGGTGAAATAAAATATTTAAGTATATATGAAGATGGATGTAGATTCCTGGCCTTCTGACCACTGAGTTCCTCTGAAGTAGAAGCTACATTGTGAAAAAAACACTTCTTGAGATGTTCTTAAAATTGCTGTTATTTAAAATAAGCTAAAGGCTTATTTTTAAAAAGTTTTGCTTTGGGTTCACAAGAAACAATGTGCTATTAGGCTATATTTAGCAAATATTTCTATATCCTTATGTCAACCCTTAGTGCTTTCATGGAAAAACAACCATAATTAGCATCCATTTTTGAGAATTTAGAACTTAAAAGAAGTTTTAAATTTTATGTACTAATCCTTCCTTTCCTCCTTGCTACCATGATATTATTTAAAGGGAGAAAGGCAGCTTGGTTTTGTTTTCATTTAAATATCAGAGTAATCTATTTTACTCTAATTAGAAGCAATGAATAGACTCAATCTTAAAGGTCTTTCCAACAGTAAGGGATTCTATGGTTCCATGAAAAAAATCCAACTTTTGTCAGGGACTTCTTATTTTATTATTATCTTGGAAATAACCAAGGTTATTTTCTTGGAAATGGCAGCAAAAGAGAACATAACTTTATATCACTTTAACTTATTTTCAATACAGAAAATTAAGAGGTTGAAAGAGTAGCTTAAGTTACTCTTATCCTCTGAAGCTATATAAGTTGGAAGTCAAGAAAGGCATAGAAAAAAGATGTTGTTTGTAAAGATATTTCAGTGTTCCATGTGTGCTTAGAGATAGGTTTTGTAGACATTTAGTGGTATTCATTTCTGTTATGCATGTTTTATTTATTTTACTTTTTAATGTAGAACCATAAACAAATTTAGCAGTAACTATTTAGGGATGTTGTATGTCCCTAAAATGGGATGTGTTTGAAATCTGGAGCAGGCCCATGTTGTGTTGAGAATAGTAAATTTCTTGTAAAAATCCACCTATTAGGGCATTTTCTCCTCTTGAGGTGCATATAGAGCTTTCATGAATGTTAATGAGGTTTATAGAACTGCAAAGGAAAATGTGCACCAGAGTCGATGTTGTATATGTGATATTAACACCCCACAGGGCTTTTGTATTCCCCTTCATGTGCTGTGGAACCCAGAGATGCACAAAAGACCAGCTTGAGTCTGACATTTTGTTTGTTGTGTTTGGCAAAATTGCTTTTGAGTGTAATTGGCTCCTGACAAACCTGTTCCTGTCCCATTCTGGCAGCAGTCTGGATATTTATTGATACACGTACATGTGAACAAATTCAGTTGCCTAAATTTGAATTGACAGCTGAAAGAAAGCTTTGGCTTTCCCAATGGTTTATGCTGGGTTAAATGGGGATTAGTAATTGTTTAACTGTTAAAATTTCATTTTTTGTATTCCCATGACTTTGGCCTTGTTTGTTTGAATGCTAAAATTATCTTCAGAATATTAATCCAGTGCCTTTAATCCTTCATTCAGTAGCCACAACTCAAACAGTTTCACTTGAATTTAATATCTATTCCAAAATGTAAGGAAACATTTTACCTGTGGATAATGAGATCTGACAGTACCTGAGCTGCAGAAGGAAATGAAATCACTATCTATAGAAAATAATATTTTTCTACATATTCAGGTTAAATGTGTGCTCATCCTGGTAGCTGAAACATCTGTTTCTAGCTTGTTGTTCCTCATGGCTGCTTCTCAATTGGATTTCCTCAAGCAGGTCCAAAGCTTGTCACCTTAGCCAGGGTCTGTTAACTATCACCACTGGCCCCACATTAAGTAGGAGGTTCAGGGCTAAGCTAATAACTCTCCTGCCTTTCTGACTGATCACAGTGATTCTCCCTGTGGCTACTTATCATGCTGTGCTCCTGTGGGAGGGTTATCTTCTTTGTCTCTTCTTCAGCTGGGAATTACTTTTGTTTTCTTCATTCCTAAGTTTTCAGGTGCTGATTCTGAGAGCCTTGCACTTTCTGAAGCAGCTGTTTGATTTCCACCCATTATTTCTCCCTTATCTGTTTCATGCTCTCTCTCATATCTAAATTTTGCTGCTTTCCTTTTCTCTGGCTGTAAATGCAGCTGCTGATTTTCAGAGCAGAAGTTGTAATTAGACACAAGGTGGAATGGATGCAATAGAAACATGAACCTAATGCTAGTTTGTGTGAACCTTGAATCAATTCCTGTGTTGTCACAGGTGAAGGGATTTTCATGATTTTTGCTTTAGTGTACAGTGCTGTTTAACATTTTTATGTGTCCTATGTAGCTTGTTCGGCTGTACCTCCCCTGAGTTTTCTAAGAGAGTTCAGGAGAGTTGAGTGAGAGAGAGGAATCCGTGAAACTGCTGATTTGTGGTCATTGGCTGCCTCGAGGCATCACGTAGAGCGAGAAGTCTATGAAATTGTTTTGGTTGGCTTTAATGGGCATTGAGTAAGGCCCAGAATGAATTCAGTGAAGGCTTTTTGCTTGTTGAGAACTTTAGAAAAGATGGTGGTAGTGCAGGCAAATCCTTGTGTCTTCCCTGGAAATGCCTCTGGAATTACAGAACGAACTTGAATCTGATTTAAAAAGTGTATCAGGCTTGATATAATATGCGAACTCTTTGAGAATATATACAGTAAAAACTAAGTTTATTTAATTCTCACATTGGGGTCTGATGAGCTGTTGTGGCTTTAAATTCTCTCTGTCTTGAGTATGATGGTTTATGTCACTGTATTAGCTGTTCACCTGATAAATGGAAAAGACCCTGGTGTAAAGTGTTCGACAGAGTTTGTGTTTCAGGGAAAACTCAAATTGTGTGGGGAAAAAATTTGGCAAAGAGAACCAATATTGTTATCTCTCCTGTATTAAGTCTGGAAAAAAAGCTTCCTGGGTCATGACTAATACTGTGGAGAAGTGAAATGTTGTTTTACTGAGTAAAACTAGACTGTCATCCTGTTCAGCTTTGGTTTTTGTCTGCATGGGAAGAGATCAGCAGAAGGACAACCCTGTGTTCTGTGAATGGCAGCTTTTCAAATTGAAAACAAGCGTAAACATTGCATAACTCTCACACAATTGTATTTCTCACCTTTTATTTTACTGTACTATGGTTAGCTTGGGATTAGTCAAATCAGTCACAAAACTTGGTATAAGCAGGGACATGAAAATATAGTCCCTCAGTGAACAGCTAGTTTTTCATCCTAACAGGATGTGCTTGCTTTCACTTTATCATGCCAATAATTGTGAAGGCTGAACTGAGTTATTAGGCACTCTTGAAAAATTTTAATGATTTAAAGTAAGATTTCTCCAAATCTGTTAAGCAGCAACCATATTTTCAGTCCATGATGTAGCACTGTGAATTCTTAGGTCTCTTTTAAAGGTCATGAAATGAAGGAAAATTGGTGATGGCAGCAGATGAGAAATGGCATCTGAACTGAGATGCAGCCTAAACAGGAGTGATCCCCAAACTGCTCATGAGATAAGCCTTACAAGGTTGCATAGCATATGTCAGAAATAGTTCTAAGTGAACACGAGAGAACAGCAATGACAAGGAATGTTGGAGACTAAAATGTGAAAAAAAAGGGCAAAATTAATAAGCAGAGATGAGTGGGAGATTACAGGAAGAGGTAGGGATGTCTGGGAAACATGAAAAATACATAAAAAATCAGAAAGCAATTGGGCACCCAAACCTCTGTGTGATTGTGCATTCCAGACAGACATGGCAGACAGCAGGACAAGAGAATAAGGATCCCCATCATTAAAGTTGTCTTGCCAATTAATAAACTCTGAATTTCTTCCTTTAATTTCTTTCTCACCTATGGGTAGTCATTTCACAGTTTCTTACTGTCCTTTAGTCATAGTGTCCTTCTAAATCTCATCCTTTGTGGCCCATCCTCCTCTTCCCATTCTTAATTTATTGTTCTAGTTTTCCTAAAATATCTGAAGGTCTCTTCTTTAAACGCTGTATTTGGGTCACAAATAGTGTGGAAATGTTGCACTGAAAAGGCTACTAGAAGAAAATTCTTGTCAGAATTTTTTTCAATTTTTGTTCATTACTTTTTAAATATTTAGAACGCTATGTAAGTATGTAAGTATAACTACTAGCCAAGCTCAGACTATAACTTACTCTCATTCCTAACTGATTAAATTAGGACAGTGATCTACGTGGTCAGCTCAGCTGAGCAGTGCCAGCCAGGAGATTTATTATTTCAATCACTAAAACTTGCTGGGGAGTTTAGTGAAACTCCCACCCAATGTAATGGCCATGTTTTGGTTTAAGTTGTATGCGGTTTATTCTCTACAGAAAGTCTGAAATAGGCCACTTGAACAAAATTATGAAATTGAGAAGGCTGTATTTCTTTTATTTTTTTATCTGCAACATCAAAATAAATTTAAGAGGAATAGATAGAGCATTACAAGTTCTAATAAAAAGTAAACAAAAATAATGTTTGACTTTCTCTGATAGCAGTCTGTATAGTCACTTAAACACAGAATACTAAAAAATATTGCTCAGAATAAAATATTGCTTTTTAAAACGTATTTCAATTAATTCTGCAAATATCAAAAATATGACTCTGACCATGTAGAGGAAAGAAGGGAATAAAGAGAGGGAAAAGATGACAGAAAAGTTATTATTAGATCTGTAATGATCAGAAGTTTACTCTAGGGTTGAGGTAAAACTTAATGGTTCATAAATAGCAAATTCATTATGTTTTTAATACTCAGGTTATATTAACACTATATAACATCTTTATGGTACCATTAGTACCACTTAATACTAAACTAAGTTTGGAAATAAACATTTCCAAATCTTTTCTTTCATGGAACAATTGGCCAAATAAATTATTTTTACAATAAATATTACCTGATTAGTGCATGGCTTCTTCAGTTGTAGACTTATACATGTTTTATGCCAACCCTTGCACAGAGTTCTTAAATGTTAACAAATTAATTTATTTTAAAGGCCATATCAAGGTGAAAACACCAGGGCCTTAGGCAGCAGGACAATACATCACAGAGCCATTTCTCATTCAGTTACAGTAATGGCAAAGGATATGTTAAGACATAAAATGTGATATGGTTTGTTAAATATTCATTTATAATTTGCATTCATTATTAAATCATGTGTTAGAACTAATCTTTAATCTCAAAAATACATAATGTGTCATGAAGTCTATTTGAAAGCATAACAATAAATATTTTATGCTTTTTATGTTGCTTTTTAAAGGTTGACTAGAATACACCAAAACGCTTGTCATTAATGTAATTTAATTATCCTGAGGAGATTTGGTCTACACTGATATTGATTTCAATAATTTATTTCAACCTTTAGGTCAACATAAAACAAATACCTGTTTAGGAGATTGGCTGTTGTATGATTAATGGCACAGGGCTCCCCCAGCCCACCAGACAAGGCTGCAGTTCATTGTCTGAGCCCTGGCGGTGCAATGCGGTACCTCCGAGAGGTTCATTTTCCCGAGGTCCTGAGCAGTCTGCTGGGTGATTGCAGTGCAGCTGCTTCACTGCTGTGACTGCTGGAGATCTCCTCTAGTGACACAACAGCCTGAACATTTGTACTGCTGGGAGCTGCACATATTGCATCCCACTGCCTGCAATGTTGTGTGTGCTGGATACCCATGGAGCTGCTATTCCATTCCCAGCTCACACCCTGAGAGGAACAGCCTGTACGAGAGGGGCGAGGGTGACGGAGAAGTGATTTGTATTATAGGAGACTGGGAGCTACTCAACGAACCATGTAAAAACAGTTCATTAAAATGTTGATGTGCTTGGCTGGTTAGTGCAAAGAGAGCTTTATTGCTATCTTACAAAGCCTCAGTAACTTCAGGTTGGAGTCAGATCAATGCATCCGTAGTAATTCAGACAAATACCCAGTTTAGGTTAAGAACCACCAAAACAATTGGCAAGAAACAATCTTCCAAACCAAAACCCACTTGAGTATTTGTCTTGTACAACTACCCAATATCCATACTTATAAAAGATTTTTGGACAGAGTTACCATGTGTCAAGATTTCCCCAGACCTTTTCCCTGGAACCCTTACATGGCTGTTAGGTGGGATCTGAGGTGTCTGGACATTTTCTAATTCTGCAGCGCTCGTGCCAAGGCTCTGGGAATACTTGGGATGCTCTTAAGGTACATCGTGTGTCCTGTGTCTGCCCTTTATACCTCAACATATATACAGCTCTGGAAGAATTCTGGTTATCCTGCTTTTGGAGATTACTGCAAAGAGAAAAGAAGTTAAGCCTCTAAATTATACCTCTCATTTAACTGTGGACTTGATGTATGAATAAGAGCTTATTTGAAAATAACTGCATCAGTGAAACGGCCTTGTTTGTTAGTTTGTCCTGAACGAAGAGTATGATTACCCTAATTAGATGCAATGGGATTAATATTAGCAAAAGTAAACCCACAGTAAAATGAAGTTTCCTGGTTCCTGTCAAAGGCGATGGCAGAGAAAACTAGAGTTGTTCACACCAGCTTAGCAGGCAACTAGTAAAGAAACTCTGCAAGGAGAATGTGACATCCTGGGGACTGTCCAAAAGCAAAGAAACAGGTCTGCATAGGAACCCGCAGGAAAATGGGCAGAGCTGTCTCAGAAGCCCTGCAGGGCTGCCTGAGAACTTACAATGAATTGGGTAGTGATTAATAAAGTAATGAAGCAAACTGCCCTCCCTGGAAAGCAATGCCCTCGTTGAACAGTAGGGAATCTTCTCTTATTGCTCACATTCTTCTGAAAACTGCTAAGAGAGGAGAGGGATCTCTTTAAAAGATGCATAGTCAGAGCAAACCCCTGACTCCTAATCAGCCACATCCTCTCCCTATCCTTCTGGAGAATATGGACCATCAATTTCCCCATAAGATGAAGGGGAGGCAAAGCAATAGTTTAGCATCCTATGCATTATCTCTCTTTTTATGATTACAAATAGAACACTTATGTTCACTGACCCATATCTCATACCAGACATCAGTAGCCAGGTCCAGATTTAGGTTATTGTTCCAGCATGGGATTAGGCCATGCGATCAGAATCAAATTTATCTAATATGATCACTTGATTGTGACATTTCTTACTGGGGCTGTACGTGTGCACAGCTGAAACTCAAAGACATAAAGCAAATGCTCTTAAGGCCCCAAAGAGCAGTTGTCAGTGCTTTCACAATGAGCTTCAGAAAGCTTGAGGAGACACTCTCTATTGGGTTAATTAAGCTGTCCTTTTGCTTGCAAGTTTAAAAGGGAAAAGTGAGTTTGCTCCCCATGTGGCTTTCCCAAACTCTTTCAGCTGTAGCTCTAAGCTTAAATGACCCTCAGTCCTGCAGCATATCAACTTGATATATATAATTGATTGCTAAACTTTTTTTCAGCTTGTTAAATAGTAAGGCTAAAAATAAGTAATATGTGAATGTTGATTGAAGTGCTTTTGTAGAGAGGGGTCAGAGATATTAGCAAGTTAAAAAGAAAGTGTGTGAGCTCTGCTGTGGTATGGTACTTCTAACCTGTACACTTTATTTCAGATAATTGATCCCACATGTTTACTCTAAGGACATTTTTGTCAGATTTCAAACTGCAAATATTAAATTTAGGGTAGGGTGTGCTTCAGCTAGGACACTATGCAGAATGCTCAGCAATGTAGATTGCTGGTATTATAATGGCAACCATTATAAAAGGAATAATTACAGTAGCTTGTAATTGTGTGGTGAGGTAAGAGGAAAAAATATTAAGGTGTAAAACCTCAGAGTAACAGTAAATCTGAAACGGATGAAGACAGACATTCAAATTATAATTCTCAGCAATTTTGTTTTCATTATAATTTGTGGGGTTTTTTTTAATAACTGACATAAAACATTGTGTTTTTCAGGGGTTTGTGATATCTAGGCAAAAAATAGAGTCTGCCACAAAATCTTTGTAGCTTCTTTTATTGAGAAAGGTATGATGCTGTTACACGAACAGACTGAAAAACACTCTGATTGTACATGCAGGAGGTTTTACAGTGATTTGGTATCTGCAACAGAACAAATGGTTTATAAGTTTGTTAAAAAGCAAAGAATAATTATCCAGTCCTTGTCTGCGAAACAATGCCTCAAAAGTTTAAAAAACACAACTTTTTAATACCGATATGATTTCCTATTTTTTTATCTCTAAACTATTAGCACTGTTAAAGAAGAGGTGAGACTTGCTAGAGTTGCCCAGCCATGTTACTATCAATGAAATTCACAGGATTAGAAGAAAAGTTTGGTCATTGCTGTTTCTCTCTAGCTATGCCAGTTAATGCCAGTCACAAAACCCATTCCCTATGAGTTGAACACAGACACGTCTGACAGTGAGTACAGACTCAGGGCTTTGTGTAGATATTGTTGAGTAACTAATGCAGAAAAGCAAGGTTTAGTTTGCAGCAATCCAAGCAGGATTTGAAACAGTCATTTGGGGGTGCAAATTTCAGTGTTTGTTGTACAGAACTTCTGAACTGTCCCCTTCTTCTCCATAGCTTGGTTTGTCTGTTTTTCCTAAACAGTCTAAAAGTAGAATCTGTTTTTGTATTGAACACTTTGAAAATAAATTGAGATATAATTTATTCTCTGGAATGTGGTAGTTCAACGGCTATTTTTCAAAAGAATGTTCTATATTTGTATCTATGCTACTGGAAAAAGGACAGAATATTTGTCTGCATGGTAAAGTGTAGCAGGCGTTTGATATTATTAAGTCATAACATTATTTTAATTGGTAATAGCATCTGCAAATTATATGTACCACTTTTAAAAATAAAACTCAACTGAAGTGATTTATTTTAAAAATTGCTCAGGAAGATATATTTCACTTTGGAGATTTTAGATTAATTTATTTTTCATGTAATGTAAAACTCTAAATGTTAGGAAGGTGACTCTAATGTTATTTCAGCTCCCCCGTTTACCCATAAATAGGAACAATGCTTTCAATGTCGTAAGTTTTATTTTGATAAGTTTAAAGATAAGATAAAATGGATTTAATTAAAAAACCCCCAGTCATTATTAGGGTACTACTTCTAAAAGGCTTTGACTATGTCACAACTTTTTAGCTCCAAAGGACAGTATGTGTTAGCTAAAATGGACTTAGAATCAAAACCAGACAAAAGCTACACACAATAAATCCTATTGTAGAGGAAAAATGATTGGGAAAGTGTCAAGAGGAAATGAGAAAGGAATATCTCTCTTAACATGGTCTGTTTTTTAATTAATTTTGCAGAAAATTATCAGTAAGCCTTTTTTTTAATGGCACGGTATCTTGATTATACATAATTATCGTTAACTTGAAAGCTTTGTAACTCAGACAAAATATTTCTGGAATAAGTTTCATTTAAGACAGCAGAGCAACAGTGAAGTTAGAAACATGTTTGTGTCTTTTTTTTTTCATGACTAGCCCATGTCTATTCTCTATGAAATTGATGTCAAAAAAGTATTATATATTTTCAGTGGGAAATAGAAGGCTGCCCTCTACTATCCTTGTCAGGACGTCGTATCCCTTTAATCATACTTTTCATTTCAGTACATTGAAATTTCCGTTACCAAGGACAACATCATAAATAAAAGTGTTTGTGAAATTTTTACCTGCAGCTTCCTAACTTTGTGCATTAAGCATGAGACTAGCAGAGAGGTGGTCAAATGTGAAAATTTATAATCATTTATTACGTACGGCTGAAGCGAGAAGGGAATAAAAGCGTGAAGGCATACATCTATAAACTGGAGCAGAAAAGCTTAAATGAAAAGTAAAGTGAATTTCTGTGTCTTGTCATAAAGTAATGAGAAGCTAGAGCTTTATTCATAGCAACCCAAGATGCATTTACTCTCAATCTAGCTTTAGCAGTAAATGCTTCCCTGATGTATTGCTTCGGACTTACAAAGAAATATTTGTGCTCTACATAATAGTATAGTTAGGAGAATTACTGCATGGCTGAGGAGATTCTATAAAGGTTTATAGCTGGTGCTGTTACTGTAATTTAATCACAATGTAGCTAATGTAGTACTTTAATATCGCACGTTACTTTTTTTATTTACCATTTATTAGTAGCTGACAGTCAATCATCACCACATCATAAACAAATCACCCAGGATTCTGTAGGAACCCTGAAGTTCCAGAACAGATGACTGTAACTCTTACATGTGCTCCATAACGAACTAGACATCAAATTATTTTTTAATGGAACAATCATGTAAGTCAGGGTTCTTGTTTTCATTCAGTTCATCAGCCAAAGAAAATGTTTTAAGCTGTGAATACAAATAGTGTTGCACGTTGTGCATACATGTTTGAATTAGAACACCAGCCCTCTACAAGGAATACAGGAGAATGTCTTCCAAAATATGAAGATTTGGGTAAAAGGCCATTTACATTCTGATGAATGCATTTATACAGACTAAGAATTGTGCTCTCTCACTTTCAGCCACCTTTTTGTTACATTTGTTCTCATTTTTAAATGGAAAAAAGTAAATGTAGCTGTGCTCTTGAGGCACCAAAATAGCAAAAAATATGTTGGATTTTTTTATCTTAAGAATGATAATTTTATTGCCCTTTTTAGATGCCCTGTAGGATCAATTTATCTCAGATTTGATTTCATGATCCGGTTCTAGTACAGAATCACAGTATTTCTCTGAAGCTGCTGATGTTAGCAAAATTAAATGCTGATTGGAACTCTGAAAGTACTGCCTCTTTGGACTGAAACCTGTTCTTCTCTCAAGACTAAAGATCTTTTAATTGCAAACAAAATCTTTTTTGCCAGTCCTCTGCAGCTGTGGGGGAATGCCTGGTAACCAAAGTCAGCCTGCCATGCTGATTAACACGTAGCAGTAACCAGCCTCTCAGAGATGTGCATTTGTGCATGTCCTGGGCGTGTTGCAAAGGAACTCCTGAACACCCAGGGCCTTCCATCACTTGAAAGGCTTGCCAAAAAGTCCTGTAATGCACACCCTGGCATGGCTTATTGCTATTAGAATGTGACTCTTTAATTCAAATTTCATGGAATTTACCCTTTGATGGTGAAGAATTATTCCTAGAAGAAAAATGTAAAATATTTGGAGGAGGTATGTGGGAAACCCCCCTGCTTTGCCATCAAATAAATTAGAATATTAAATCTATCTCTTCTTTCATTCAGCATTGCATTGCTTATGTCTCCACAGGCTCTCCAGACTAACTGGACATTTCCAAGTAGTAAATATGATGTAAAGGGATTGCTGTTGATTTGACTTTTCTTAAGTGACTTTTAAAAAGACAAAACAAAACAACTCTCCCCACTTCGCTATTAGGAGAAGCCTGTGAGCACCCTTTTCCCTAAAATTACTGGACAAATATTTTAGGTCCTAGGGAACCTGTGAGTTTGTTTATGTATTCATAGACCCTTTGATATATTTTTGAAGGGAACCTGAATCACTCTGTATTCCCTTGTAGTTAGCTCAGGTAAATGGATAATTGTGCCAAGTACAGCCAAATGAAAATGGCTACTGAACATTTAAACATAGAATTAATGGTAATATGTTAAAAATCTTGTGAAAGGAAGATACTAGTAAAAAAACATCCTCATTTCTGTCTCTAGCTTTCTTTTTCTTTGGAGTGGCTCTCTCTTTCAGCGCATTCTTGAGTGGTCACCAAAGATCCAATTTAAATCACACTGCACAGGGATCCATTAATTTTTAGACATTATGTGCTATTCTGAATTGTAACTTCTAAGGGTACTTTCTGGTTAAATGAACCTTGAAAGTGTGGGTTGTTCTTAGGTGTAAATAATGTGGTTTAATTTGGATCTATCCACCTTTTAAAAATATCCTTCTGTGAGGTCTTTAAAAACTCCCAAATGAAGCCAAATGAAACTTAAAAGGTTTCGGGGTGTTTCTTATTGGGTGGTGGTGGGGTTTTTTGTTCCCTTAAAACCCTCCCCTCCCCACTTAAAATGTTTTTATTTCTTTTGACATGAGAAGAGAGAACATATGCATTTTGGGTCAATCCTAAAGTATCAATTAATTTCAGCACTTATTTTGAGACAGGGATTTTAAAATCAATTATTTATCCAGCCATACAGTTCAATGATTTTTTCTTTTTTTGTAAGATAAAGTGTTGCAAGGTTTTTTTTATTAATTATACCTGAGATACTGGTTTGTATTTAGTGTTTTTCAATCTTTTTCTAGAGGTTAACTATCACCCTCAAGTGAGCAGTTTAAGGATTCATTGTATATTATATGAAAATTATGAAGAGTCCTTCAAAGCGTGGAGCACAGGGGGTTTTACTGCCACAACACACGACTGAAATCAGAATTTCAAAGGCATGTTTGGAACCCAACATACACAGCAATCCAAATGGGTGAGAGACCTTGATCGTGCATAAGGAATCAGAACCCATCCTGGCTTTCACAGTCCTGTGGGAGGGCTCATGGAAGAACTCAAATTGTAAACTGCACGTATTTGCCATGCAACAAAGTGAAATGTAAGTATGACCCTTGGAAACTATTTTCACATCAACATTTTTAGACTTAGAATAAATTCCTAAGTTTCTCCCTCAAAACAATCTACTGTACATTTGACATGTGGATCTTTGGAAGCATCTGACTTTTTCCTTTTTCATCAGAATTATCATCCATTTGAAAATATAAAAACCTAATATTTGTAACCTTTTTCATATTATCATGAAAACCAGAGCCCATCTTGCAAGCAAGGATTAAAAGACACAAAAACAGGCAGTGATAAAAAACCTCAAACTTGCAAGCCTGTTTCTGGGTAGTTGCTTATTTGGGTAAGTTTCAGATCCACACCAAGACATCAATAATTTAATACATCATTTTGAAAATACAAGTGTATACCAGCAACTATTTCCCACTTCTGCAACAGCAGTTAGATTCTAACTCATTGAGAAATTAATTTTGAAATCAGTACAACTGGGATGTCTGAAGACCTTTGCAAATCTGGACCTAAGTGATTATTCTCTGTCCCAGAAATTCAGAAATAGAAATGTGTTGTATCTGTTAAGAAATGACATTCAAATTATTTCTAAGGACAGCACTTTTTATGAACAGGTATTTAAGTTTTAAGGCAGTTGTTGCATCAACAACAGGACAACAGTAATGTCTGAAAATCACCAGATAGTGATTTCCCTTTACAATAGAAGGTGAGGATTATTGAAGAGAAGGATTCACTGTCCCTGCACTGGAGGAGCTACAGGCAGTACATAGGGCTGTCTTTATGCCTTTCTCTAATAATTCAAGAAGGAGTTTGGACCAATACCTGTCCTGCTGTGTGCCAAGAGCCTTCCTGTACTGAATTATGAATTATCTAATGCTGGGCAGAAATTAAAACTTGGGCACAACTCCTGGTTGAAAGCCCAGAGGGGCTTCTGCTCATAGAATATGGCAGCACCAGAAACCTAAAACAGGAGGAAAAGGTGTATTTGGAATGAGGCTTCAAACACTGCTTCTTGTACAGTGAATCTGCACATCTAATCCACACAGAATTGATCTGCTGTGAAAAATGGGGGAGAGGATGTGCCAAAACTGTTCAGTCACATAATAAGCAGATTACATCTATGGGAAATAGTGTCCATTATGAATTCATCTCCCTGAAGAGAATTTAGATAGAAGGCTTTTATAAGGGTTTTTTTTGGGGGCTTATAATGAAGTCTAGGATGAATAACATTCCATCCAGAATGTGTGAAAGTGTATGTGGTTTTTTTCATTATAAAGGCATAGTTTAAGCTATACCTATTCTGTCTAGAATTATAGTTTTTTAAAAAATCCAACACATTCAATTGTTAATCTCAAATCCTTATTATTGTACAGTTTTTGTTACAGTAAAATAAGAATGTTTAGGATGGAGTCTGAGTACCTCTTCTAAATGCTTCACATGTGTGGAAAAGTTTCTGTTCATTTGATTGGGCAATATTGGAGTGTTTTTTAGCTATTCTATATGGGTTTATAAGGCTCTGCCTCATTTCTAAGCAACTCAAGAAAATTAGAAAAGCAGATACTGCATTCAGCATACTTCACTTAAGTTTTTTCTGATGTCTACAGCTTCAGAAAAGCTGTAACCTTAGGCTTCAATTATTGTTAAACAAAAAAGAGAGTAACACCCAATAGCTTGCAATATGTGTAACAGCCTTGGGATCTTTTGCAACACACTTCCCTGTTTGAGTGTATGAGCTGGAGCAATTCTTGCAAATACAAACCTGTAAATTGCAATAATAATACTGGGATTGCATTTTGTGTCCTAGCTTTCCTATGGAGATTTTGCAGTGATTCTTGCAGCATAATCGGCACCATTGTAATTCTAAATATTTCCCTTCCTAAGAGGTATTTTTTTTCTCACCTCTAACAATATTGTAATGCTCTGAGTGATCTAGCCTAAACTCATTAACCACCTTGTGAGATGTTATTAAATGTAAGGAATACAAAATTTAGCTCAGTGTGGTACGAATCAACATTTTTTGCACCACATACACGTTGCAAATAGATTTTGTGCTTATTTGTGTGTGTTGATTTATTTTGGGCAGAGCAGAACAGGAGCATGGATTAATTTTTGGGGTGAAATATAATCCACTTCCCTTTATGTTCCCTAGTTCAGCAAGGTACTTGGAGAAAGTTTTATAAAATGGGAAATTGGGGGTTCGTGACAAGAGGAAACTAATCTCTGAGCTGATGACAAGCACAAGGAATAGATGCAGCTGGAAGAAGTTATAAGCCTGTAAGAGTAGGTAGAATGGAACTTGCAGTTCTTTCCCCGCAGCCAGTATTCTAAGTACAAAAATGCACAGAAAGACACGTTTTGTGCAGCAGTGGAATCATGCAAAGGCAGAGCAAGACCAAGGTCTGGGCACACCAGTTGTTTTCAGACCACCATGTGTAAATGTGTATGAATAACAGATTACTGAAAAAAAGAACTGAAACGTGAATCTCCTCTCTCTGTGACTGGTGCTCCTTAGATTTTTGATGTGTATGGTGATGGTGTCATTATGGTAATTAATTTTCCCAGAAAAAAACCCAACTGGCTTCATGCCTTGGCTTTTTCATGCTCTGAAAGTATATCTTGATTTGTAAAGTATAACTGGGAAAGAAGAAACAGAAGCAGGAAACCTTTTCATAGTATGATAAAAACCCTTTAAAACCCCTGAATCCTGTAGCCCTAATATAACGTTTGTAGACTTATTGCAAAGGTCAAGAATTCTTCTTTAAGGACAGGCAGAAAATGGATCATGTTCACCTCAAAAAGTAGATTAACACAAGCTTGTCTAGGCACTCCAGCAGGAATCTTGGTAAGGGTAAAAGGAAAAAATCTGTTAGATGACACATTAATGTCAGAAATTTGTTATACTTGGCACACGAAAGCTTATCCTGACACTTAAATATCCTATCTTTGCTTATGCAGAGAGGTGGACAGCTGGCATCTCTAAGTCCTTTCCAACTTTTTTTTTATTAACATGGATATTTCCTATCATTCTAAACACACCTTTGTGCAGAGAGGTTATTGCTGGCTTTATCGAAAATAAACTTTAGGGCAGGCTTACATTTGGCAACATGGAATGCTAATTTACTCAGGCTGTGGAGAATGAGCAGTTCTTTTGATATCCTAGATCCCCGTTATTCTACTGGCACTTACATATCATTTCATCTAGCATTTTCTATGTGGATCCTTAAAAAACTGTAAAAACTCTTTTTGTACTTCAGTCCTGTCAGTGTGGAATCCAGAGTTACATCAACCATTTCCACTTCACCTGACATTAATAGAAATATCTTTTAATATGGCTCAGAACTAGGGATGAACCATGTGGTTCTTGATGCAAACGAGGCAAAGCACAATTTATCTCCAAGGCCAAAGCAAAGGCTCTGTTCCAGGGTAAGTTATGGATTTGCTCCAGGACCTGTGCTATGACAGTTTATTACTACCAAATTTCTGTGGATCTGTTAATTAGAATGTCAAAATTTCTGTTGGTGTTTGTTTGTTTGTTTTAATTCTAGTTTTTATAGGCAGAAAATCCAAATCAACCACATTGTTTGCTCCTGTTTGCAAAGCCTGCAGGCTGAGTGGTAACAATGAGAGCTGAAATAGTTTCCTGTGGGACAATGACTTTGAAATTTCACAACACTGCTGTTTCAAATGTCAGACTTCTTAAATGTGGAAGTAAAGATTTCAAACTTCATCAACTATGGTAGAAAAATCCCATAATTCTGGAATTTGATATTCTTTGCATTTAAACCGATGTTGGATGACAAAAGTTTCCTGAGGCTTACAGTTTCTAGCACTGATCTAGATTTAAAACAAATAGTAAATCCTAATCTCTACTTGCTAAGACAATTTTAATTTTTTTAGGATTACAGAAAGACTAATTGTGTGAGTAACATGAATTCTATTTGTAGGCTGCAGTTTCCATCACAGCAATTATGTTATTTTTTAATTTATGAAAAAAGCAGTATTATTCCAGTATAGCTGCATATGATCTATCTTTATGTCTTCCATAAATCTGAACATTTCTTGCAATCCAAACATTTTCAGTGCTGGAAATTTTTAATGCTTTAAAATATTGACTTCTTTTCATTAGGTATGGATTTCTTTAGAATATATTTCATTGATTTTTATTCTTCTACAGTTCTATCTAGTGTTTACATGCATATTTTGCTAATATGGTTTTATTTCATTGATCTTTTTAGGTATGACAATAAGGATTTTAGTAGCTGTGAATTCCTAAAATTCAAATTTCAGTTGTCAAACAAATCAGAGACCAAATGCTTAAACAGGAGAAGGATGAAGTAATTGCACATTCTCGAGAATGTGTATATTGAAAAAATGCTGAAACTGAAAATATTGAAAGTATCAGTGTAACAGTCTCAACACATCAAAAAATGATTGCAATTTATTGACTAATCTTGAATGAAATACAATGTTCAGAAAAAGGAAATGTCAAATAGTAACAGAAGGAGAGACAAACGTTAAAATCATTGAAAAAAACTTCTGATAAAAACGACTGCCATGCAAATTTCTGTTGCCCTAAAGCAGAATGAACTTGTGATAAGAGTGTCGACTTTCAGCGGTACCACCCAAACTGGAACAGATCCTGACAAACTTGCTAGAGATTAGAACTGTCCACGGGCTGATTTATTCAAGATAGCAAGGACAATTTGGGCAAGAGCTGCCAAATTTCAAAGCTGAGCAATCTGTTCCCGCCCTGCCCAGAGTGACAATCAGAGCTGTAAGTAAGCAGTGCTTTGCCCGGATTCCAAAGGGCAGCATTCAGCTCAGCTGAGGGTTTTTGACTTCTCCTTAGCCTGCCAGGAACACATCCTGCTGTGGCATGAGCCCTGAACAATGACAGGTGTGCTTGCACATTCTCTTTTCTCCAACGTGGCCAGATTTTCTATCTAGAAACCTTTACCTTTCCAAGGTGGAGATGGCTTATTCTGGATGTATATGGATTTGTTACTGAGCACAATGGCTACAGTTCCTCTGGGGGTTGCCATGTGCTATCAGAACACAAAAAATACAAATGTGCTTTCTATGCTTCTTCCTAAAGGAATTTTATTTTATTTTATTTTATTGATCCCAACAGGTAGAATAAAAAGCTCTGGATGAAATTACTGGCTTGATCACAACATTGTTTAATTCCTAGAAGTCAAAGAACATCTGACCAGCCTGAGCAACTGAGGCAGCTGCTCACAGAACCACACTGCTCCTGACACCAGGCCCACAGAAAAACCAGAGAAGCTCTTTTTGAAATTAATGAGCTAAAGAAACTGAACTATCAATTATGTCAGACCATATTAATAACATCTCAAACCACCTGAGGCTCTGCACCTCTTTATTTTCACCACAGATGGACCACACACTGCCTTGTACAGGTAATTGCTGATGACAGTGTTGTGTGCAAAATGACCCCTCCTTACCAGTTGTGGGTGCCAAGACCTCATAACTCATTGCAGGCAATGAGTTTTAAATCCTTGTTGGGCTGATTCGATTAGAATAATTTGATGTGAGTGGACAACTCCACTCTGAGATAAAACAAGACAAAAAGCTCCCAAAAGCCTACAAGAATTAAGAATTAAGATAAGAAAGTCCACAGCACTTCATATTTCTAACAGAAAAATATTCAAAGGAGCTGTTATCAAGCTCAAGAAAAACAAAAACTTGGCATGCCAATTTAAGATCTGGAATATTTAATAATTTGTTTCAATTTTCTGTAAAATTAGTGAATATCCAAACTTAAGTAGTTAACCAGTTTGTTTTTCTGGGATGATACGATTTTCACAGATTTCAGAAGAGACTCAGAAGCAATTAAAAACACTATTTTTGAATACCTGGGTTAAAAAGAGCATTCTAGTCTTGGAAGGCTTGATGTATATTTTTAAATTTTGTTTTACTCTTTATATCAGAGCAACCAGTATTGTTTGGAACTGAGTTTTGGCAAGAATTTTAACTCCTGAAAGTACCTGAATAACAAGCAGCATGTGGTTTTACTCACTCTCTTCTGGATCAGCCTGAGAAAGATTTTTTTTCTTTCATCTTAACAGCTGGTTACTCACTGCCTCTCTCTCTATGGCAGTTACCCATAGCAGCCTCTTCCCTGGGATGGAAATCCCTAAAATCCTGGGAATTTGAAATGAAAGTAGGAGGAAATAAAGGCATAGATTTGTACCCCTCCTTTTTCAATGCAGATTTCACATGACTCTGTGTCAGGAGACTCAGAGTGCTCCACTAACCCTGTATTTAGAGAGGTAACTGGGATTTTATTCCACAGTTTGACTGGAAGTCTTTTATGTGAGTTGCCAAGGTTCAGGACTGTGGCAGTTCTGTTTCCACACAAGCAACACAATATAATTGTGATATATATTGTAGGAAATCATACCCAAAACAACAGCTGGCTCTTTTTTGAATCTATTCTTACTTATTGTTGAGTTCATTGATGTAACCTGAAATTAACTGAAAGGAATTGTTGGATTTTAGCTTCTTTGAAAAATGAAATAAAAGAAATTACGCTGAAGTTCTTTCCTCCAAAGGTTTTATGCTGGCATTTGGTAATCCATGGAACTATTACATATGAATGGTACCTCTTATTCCTCCCTGCTTCATAGGATAGTGATTTTGCTGATGAGCAAATCCAATGAGAATTAATTAATTCTCCAATGAGAATTAATCCAAATGGCTTCAAGTAATTTGCATGTTGGATTAAAATGCTGCAATTTGTTTGCTATTCAAATGCAGTTTCTTATCAGAAAATATTGTCGGTTTGAAAATCAAGAGCTATTTCCCCGACATATTCAAGTGGGCAGTTTTAATATTACAAGGCAGGGTAATTTTATAAATAAGTTTAAAATTAGGTTATAAACCCACAGTGACTCTGAGTTACAGAAGCATTTTCTATAGCAAACTATAGATATTTTGCACTTATTTCCCTTTGTTATTTTATTCTTCCCAGTAATTTGGGTGTGTTTTTCATTTTCTGCCTGCAGATTGCAGGAATCAGAACCAAGTTGCACTGTTAACCCAGATCCTGGACACACACCCTTCAATAAGGCAAATATGTTCAAAGAAACTCATTAAAGTGAGTATTTTGTTTGGTTTTAGCTTGTTTAGTCTAATAAGAGACCAGTGTGAAGCAAGCCCTTAAAAGAATTTGGTGATTCATGTATACTATCTGCTTGGGCTATTTTTTTCTCTCCTCATACATTTCTTATTTTCTTTCAATTTCTTACATAATTAAGTGTATGCATTTGTCAATACATATGTGGGAGTATATTTTTATTGTAGAATTTGGTAGTATATGTTTTCTTACTTTTAGTTTTACAGAAAGAAATATCGGAAGTAGAGGTTGTTCACTCCTCAGTTTGCCTTAGCATCTTTATATTTTCACTTTTTGAAATAAATTTATTTTATTGGTCGAAAGACCATTCCAATATAAAATTAAATTTTCTTATTAATGTTATAGATCCTTTGGTGCTAAGTTTCTCATTTTCAAACTGCTGAATATCACAATATAGTTGATGCACTCCCATGTTATCAAATAAATGCTCAAGGTACAGCTTATAATGTTGAAAAATAGAAAAATAAATTGACCTTGATGAAGTGTGTCTTCTTTTGTCTGTTCCCAGGAAAGTTTATTTCAGGTATTTCTACTGCTGAAATGATTAGAGTTAACAGCTTTTTCCCTCCATTTTATTTTACAGGGTCTCTTCATCTTCCTGATATATGGGGTGTACAACACAGAGGTAAGTCTGCTTGGAGTATCTCAAGGCTGACAGAGTGAATGAGAGAAATGACAGGTTTCTTATCTTGATAACTGAGGGACAAAGTTGGCTTTCCATACGAGTGTCCTACTGCCCTTCATGCTTGGACTGCCTTATATGCATCCCAGCTTACCATTAAACACAGACACCCTGAATAAAGGGACAGACTCATTTCTCATAGGCATTGACTAATATTTTACTGCTGCTTTAAGTTTTTTGGATTCCTGGTCTGTCTTTTAACACTTAGCTAAACCTGACGGTCCTAAACTGTCGTAATCTAATGTGCACTTTGAAATTAACTGCTCGTTTGCGTGCTAGAAAATATTTAAGTTATAAAAGGAGTTAGTTTTACTTACTCAATAAAATTTTGAAGTACAGAAATGGCATAACTATCTACTTTTCTGCATCAACCAGATATGTTAAAGATTTTAAGATCTGACCTGAGCCTTTGTACCAGTCAGGGTTATGCAAAGCACTTGCTATTTATGGGCTCATCTCTCATAAAGGGAAGTATCTTTGACAGATAAAGCCTAAAAATCATAAGGAATCTATCCACCTTGTTCTGCTACTTCCATCACATCAATAATAAAAATTAGTGTGTTTAATTCCAAGTTTTTAAGCCAAGGTACCTCTGATGTTTGCATTTTTAAACCTTACAATAATACAAAAAGCTTTCGAAGTAAATACTCAGAAATTAAGCAGAATTCTATTTATATTTTATCATCCTCCAAGGAGGGCATGGACTATTAGAAAAATAGTGGAAAAGGTCTCGTAATTAACTGAAATAAGGTACTATTTCAAAGTGACGATTTTATCTCGTTCCTAGTATAAGAATAAATGATTTCTACACGTGCAGCTCAACCCATGGTCATCATTAGCACGGGTTTCGCTGCACCAGTGCGCCAAAGGAGCCCGACCGTGGCCCTGGGGAGCTGGGCTGCCAGGGAGGTGTCGCAGCCAGCCCGGCTGCTCCCAGTGCTCCCAGCTGGCAGCTGGAAAGGCAGCGGTGAGTGTCAGTGTGCCCGGCTGATGGACACACCCCGGTGTGTCAGGGCGCGGAGAGCCCCCGGTATCTCCGTGCCCTTACGGGCATCCCGTGCCACTGCTTTGGCTTCAGACAGCAACACCCTCGAGCCTTTGTTAAAAACCTCCGTTTCAGCCTTTCTGCATCTGCCGCTTCCTCACACGGGTCAGGAGCGCTGCCGCGTCCGGAGCCCTGCACAGCCCGGGGCTGCCCTGGATTGGCCCGGCACTGCCGCGCGTTGCGGAGCAGCACCCGCGCTCTGCTCCGGGGCTGCGCGGGCGAGCGGCGGTGCCCGGTCCCGTTATCCGGGCTGTGCCGGCGGCAGAAGCCGTGCCGGGCTCTGCCTGCGGGGACTCCGCGGCTCCCGGGGCGGCTCCCGGCGGTGCCGCCCAGCCCGGTCCAGCCCAGCCCCGCCCGGCCCAGCCCAGCCCGGCCCGGCCCAGCCCGGCCCCGCCCGGTCCAGCCCAGCCCGGCCCAGCCCAGCCCCGCCCGGCCCGGCTCCGCGGCGGGCAGCGCCCACCCCCCGCCCCCCGCGCTGCGCCTGCGCGCCGGGCCCGTGCGGCCGGCGCTCCCAGCGTGCCGCGCGGCGCGCATGTGCGGCGGGGCGGGCGCTGCTAATTCCATTGTGGAGCGGACGCGGCGATATTTGTAACTGGCGGCGGCGGCGGGAGCCGTAAGTGCAGCCGGGCCGGGGCCGCCGCGGGCGCGGGGCGGGAGGCGGCGATGCGCCCGGGCGGCGGCTGCCGCGCCGCCGAGGGAGCCGCCCGCTGAGCCGGCGCGGTCCGGCTGGCTGGCGGGCGGGCGGGCGGCGGGTCCCGCAGCCCCTCTGGGCCGCGCCTCCTCTCCGGCCCGCCTTCCCGGGGGATGAAACTCGGCAGCGGCTTCCTCGGCGGCGGCAAGAGGGCGGCGGCCATGGAGCCGACGTTCCCCCCCGGCATGGTGATGTTCAACCACCGCCTGCCCCCGGTCACCAGCTTCGCCCGGGCGGCCGCGCCCCCCGCGGCGGCCCAGCACCCCCCGCAGTGCGTGTTACCTCCGGCCGCCGCCGCCGCTTCCTCCACGGCGGCGGGCGAGCCCCCGGCGCCTCCGCCCCCGCAGGACGTGACTTTCAAGAAGGAGCCGGCGGGGGCTTTCCCCTCCGCGCCCTCCTCGCAGAGGAGCCCGTGGGGCTTTCTGCAGTCCCTGGTGAGCATCAAGCAAGAGAAGCCCAGCGAGCAGGAGGAGGAGCAGCAGCCGCAGCACCATCACCACTACGGGGGGCTTTTCGGGGCAGCGGCGGAGGAGAGACCCTCCGGCCTGGGCAGCGGCGAAGGGAGCGGCCCGAGCGTGATCCAGGACCTCAGCCTTCTGCACCACCTGCACCAGCATCCCCACCGAGACCTGCTGCTGACCGGCAGAGGCGAGGGCGCTCCGGGGAGCGCGGGTGAGCCAAAGCACGACGCCCAGGTCAAGAAGGCAAAGAGGCCAAAGCCAGAAACTCAGGGAATCAAAGCCAAGCGGAAGCCAAGCGCTTCATCCAAACCCCCCCTGGTGGGAGATGGGGAAGATGCCGTGGCGTCCCCCAGCCAGAAACCTCACGTCTGCGAGCACTGCAGTGCTGCCTTCAGGAGCTCCTATCACTTGCGCAGGCACGTGCTCATCCACACCGGGGAGAGGCCTTTCCAGTGCAGCCAGTGCAGCATGGGCTTCATCCAGAAGTACCTGCTGCAGAGACACGAGAAGATCCACAGCAGGGAGAAGCCCTTCGGGTGTGACCAGTGCAGTATGAAGTTCATCCAGAAGTACCACATGGAAAGACACAAGAGGACGCATAGTGGAGAAAAGCCATACAAATGTGACACTTGTCAGCAGTATTTTTCAAGGACTGATAGACTGTTAAAGCACAGAAGAACATGTGGTGAAGCCATAGGTAAAGCAGGGGCTGGAATGGAGCCCGGATCATCAAATAGCATGGGTAGCTTGGCTGCATTGTCTCAGGGAAATACAAGTTCCTCAAGGAGAAAAAGTAAAACAAAAAATACGTCCACGGAAAACAAAGGAAACAAGTGTAGCAGCAAAATAGCTGAATCTCAAGTTACAAGTAATGTGGCCATGCCAAGTTATGCAGTTGATATTCCTATTGTGTCTTCCAGTGGTGGTCTAGTTGGCACAGGCGTAGAAGAACTTCAGAAAAAGGTGCCAAAATTGATCTTGAAAAAAGCGAGCAGAAAACAAGCAGACAAAAATTACCTTAATTTTGTATCACCACTGCCAGATATTTTGGGGCAAAAACCACTATCTGGGAAACAGAGTGGCTCTCTAGGCCTAGTAGCCAATACCGGTGTAGAAACTATTGGCCTTCTCCAAAGTACAGGTGGTAAACCGGGTCAGATAAGTAGCAATTACGATGATGCCATGCAGTTTTCAAAGAAAAGAAGATACTTACAAACTGCAAGCAGTAACAGTGCCTTTTCACTTAATGTCGGACACATGACTTCCCAGCAGTCCGTCATCCAGTCTCCGGGTGTTAGCGTTATGGATAACGAAGCTCCCTTATCTCTTATCGATTCAGCATCTTTAAACAGTGACATGAAGTCTTGCCACGACAAGTCTGGTATTCCCGATGAGGTCCTGCAGAGCCTTTTGGACCAGTACTCTCACAAATCGGAAGGCCAGAAGGAAGATCCTTTCAGTATAACTGAGCAGCGCGTGGACTTGCACACCTCAGGAGAACATTCAGACATGGTTCAGGAAGAGAACTTGAGCCCTAACTCTCAAACAGTTTCAAATGATAAGGCAAGCATGTTGCAAGAATACTCAAAATACCTCCAACAAGCCTTTGAAAGAACAAGCAACAGCACTGGTTTTGCTTTTGGACCCAGTTTCCAGTTTGTTAGCTTGTCTTCAACTCTCCATAACCACACTCTGTTTCCAGACAAACAGATATACACTACATCTCCACTTGAGTGTGGCTTCAGCCAATCTGTTACCTCAGTATTGCCAACTGCGTTGCCAAAACCTCCATTTGGGATGTTGCTTGGCTCTCAGCCAGGCTTTTACTTGTCTGCTTTGGAGGCTTCGCATCAACAGTTGACTCCTTCTCAAGAGCTGGATGATCTCATCGATCCGCAGAAAAACTTAGAGACTTCATCGAACTACCAGTCAACATCTCAGAAACTGACTGGCCAGAAGGAACAGAAAAACTTAGAATCCTCAACGAGCTTTCAGATCCCATCTCAGGAGTTAACCAGCCAGATAGATCCTCAGAAGGACATAGAGCCTAGAGCAACCTACCAGATCGAGAACTTTGCACAAGCGTTTGGTTCTCAGTTCAAGTCGGGCAGCAGGGTGCCAATGACTTTTATCACTAACTCTAATGGAGAAGTGGACCATAGAGTAAGGACTTCAGTGTCAGATTTCTCAGGGTATACAAATATGATGTCTGATGTGAGTGAGCCATGTAGTACACGAGTAAAAACCCCAACCAGCCAGAGTTACAGGTAAGGTCCTGACTGTGACCAGGCTGTGGGGTCTTCTTAATGTAATTTGTTTTACTTTGACAACACTGCCATTGGAATGTTTCTACACGGTCCTATTAAGAATAATGTAACATGCCCTTTCAATGCAACTTTTCATATTTAGTTTATTTTGTTAGTGTGATTTTTTTAGCTCTGTTTATTATGGTTTTTAATCAAAAATCAATAGTTTTTAAAATAGCGTTTTTGTTCAAGTGACAATGTGTAGCAATCAAATTTACATTATGTAGATTGTCAGGGAATAGCCCAAGAGTTTAAAATGCAAAAAATTAACTTTGTTCCTAGGACTAAAGTTTATTCTAATTGCTTTACTCTCAGGAAAGTCTAATGAAGCGTGGGAATTCTATGCACCGCTAGTGTATTGGAACTTCCAATTTACAGATGATGACAAATATATCTCAGCTTTTTAAGGAAGGGATCTTTGACATTTCAAATTGCTGTCTCTTACGTCAGCTGATCTGAAAGAATTTTGCTACCTAAATCTTGTTGTTTTTAAAGTACTCCTGTTCTTCCAGGTGACGCTCATTCCAGGCAGGTGGAGCAAATGTTCTCGGGTCTGCACGATGAGCCCAGCACGGTAGCTTTAATCTGAACAGTAATGTCCCCAGAACTGCTGTGTAAGACTGTAATTCCCTAAAGAGATTCTGTTGACACAAACCATGAGAACAAAATGTGTGCAGCTGGTTCATGTCACTAGAACCCCAACTTGAAACTACAGTCCTAATCCAGATAGGGTTTTGGGATACGTTATTTGTTACACACGGTTCAAAAAAGTGCATCTCCTGCTCCTCCCCTTTTCACATTCTTTTAGTGTAAAGGGTTCCCTCTATTTTATTGTGTTCCTGGTTCCTCTGGACTTGATCTTGGTTATCTGCCTGTCCTCCCTGCCCCCCCTTCCCATCCCCTTTTCTTTCTTTTCTTTCCCTTTTCCCCTACTCACACTCTCACCCCGATGTAATAGCTAGCCTTTAAAAAGATTTACATTCCAGAAAGTGCATATCTTACGATGTGCTTTCTGATGTCTTACGACATCAGATGATGAACAATGAACACCCACCTGTTCTAGAACTATGTCGAGGTTTCCATGTAGGATAAGAAATAATCTACTCCCAACTGTACATAGTAAGGCCCCTGTCCTGCATCAGGATGGGCTACCACGGCCCCCTGTGCCCAGCAGTGTCCCCGTGCTGTCCCTGGAGCTCCCTCCAGAGAGGGGCTTGCAGCAGTTCATCAAGGCAGGCTTCTAGGGCCTAAGGCTGCAATTCCAGCAAAGGATTCTGCTGATGGCATCAACTGCAAAAGTAGAACTTGAGTGGCTTGTTAATATCAACAGAACTTTTCTTTGGAATTATTGCCTTACTTTATGTATATTTTGTGGTACATTATTTATTATATGTGAATCCTGATTAATGCCTGTGGAGCCATGGAAACCTGCTAGAAATACTGGTGGCCATTCAAAGCTGCTGAAACGCAGTGGCACTGCTCTAAACCACTTTTTGCAAATGATTTTTTGATTAGTTTTTTAATGTAATTTTGGTGATGTTTATGATGATGGTTTTTTATGTACTCTTGGTGATGTTTCAGTCTTACGTACTTTTCTGTTGTCAGGAAGGTACCAGTGGTTGTTTGCAGTCTTATTGTGTAATCAGCCTATTACAGGCTTCCATGTATAATAAAGTTATTAACATTGTGCAAGTGTAAAACACTTCTGTTATGAAAGTGGTGTATTATTAAAAGAAATTGTTACAAAAATCCTGGGTAATTTCTCCTGTTGTCCCTCACCACTATGAATAGAAACCTGAGCCCATTCGTGATCTCTTTTGCTAGAAAACTTTTTTTTTTTTTACCCTCACTAATCTAGAGTTTTTTCCTCATAGTATCTGTGTAACTCCATTAACTTTTTATTTATACTTGATTCTGTATTTCACGCTATTTCAGTTTAAATAATCAAACAACAACTGTTCTCTAAACACAGAACCCAGCCTGTTACCAGGGATGGCATAGTCCGTAACCACTGTGTTGGCTTTTTAAATACCTTTTCTTTTGTTTTACAGAGGTTATAATTTACATTCTTTATATTGTGTGTGGTAGAAGTTGCATATGTATTGTTCTGACTGTTTGCTTTAACTTAATAAAACCCATTATTCACAGAATCATAAAGGCATCACTTCTATTATCCAGTCATGCTTTTGAGAACTTGCTAAGGAAACATAAGGAAATTAAATGTTGAGAAGGAAGGATATAACTTACTGGAAGGTTTTCAGTTTCCTTTTGAGTCAAATAATCAAAAAATCATTCTGAAATGGTTTCTAAATGGGTCTAATTCATACCTTTAGCTAAGCAAAACTTAACAAATGTCCTGAAGTCCAATTCTTTGTACACACTCATCTTTTCAAATCTGTGGTTTTAGTTAAAATATCTAAACTGTATATTGTTAACTACCAAGACATTTCATAATTGCTGGAAGTTCAGAATGACAGATATATAATACAGTAATTTAATTAAAGGTAAGGTTGTAGAAAAGCCTCTATCTGCTTTTTGAGGGTCTTATTTGGCTGCAATTTCCCCCTCACCCTCCTGTTAATTCCTGCATTATAATGAAAGTCCTGTAAAAGTAGTACTAGAGCAAAATATTTTAAAAGCATTTTGGGTAATCTGAAGATAGGTTGTGGATTTACATGTTCGGTGTTTTCAACTTTGCATGCGAATTTGAATCAAGGCAATGACATGGATGAGAAAAATCCTTGGCATGGTGAAAAACAAGCACAAAAACCTTACAAAAAGTAAATATGGAATCTGTTCAATGTCTAATATTCAGAACATTGCTAGGAATCATTTAAAAGCATGATGGGAACTTGTAGTAGGATTTTACAAGTTCTTTGCACAGCTTAGTCATTCAAACATGTTTCCAAATAGAGCAGAACCAAACCTTTTTCTACTCTAATATGGAGTTCAAAATTTTTTTTAATGAAGGTAGGGATATGTTAAATTACATGGAAATCAGGCTATAGCTTTACCTGGTACATATTCAAAACCTACACAGTCAGTAGCAGTTAACCCACATGAACTTTAGGGATGTGTCAGTGAGAGAGGGAAAAGGGAAAGCAAAACGCCTCTTGAACTCTCTTCCACTTTATTTCAAGGTTTAGTTTGTACTTGTTTTTAAAAGAGTTATGGGAGGGGAATGATAACCTGGTTCCTACCACCAACAGGACTGTAAAGAGGAATTCACAGATGTAATGATAGGAAATGGTGCATAAACTGTTACACTTCCTCCTAGAGTGGTTCACATAGCATTACTGCCTTGGAACCTCGTGTGTTATGGTACCTTGAGCTGCGATTACATCTCTGTGTCCCAGGGCACTCAAACTGCATTGCCTGCATATGATCTAGAAGAGCTAACTACAATTTGTTGTAGTTCCTGAGTTACTTCAAATGGACACAGACTTGTGGGAGAATATTAGAGTAAGAAACCAAAATGAAAGGAGAATGAAAAAAAAGTGAAAACAGAATGATTTGAAGGGTCTGCAATTACAGGTTTATGGACTACTGGTAAAGAAAAGCAGCTTGATGCCTCATGGAGACCTTGAGAAGCTACTGGAATAATTCAATGTATTCTATTAGTAGTTTTTTGTTTCAATTGTTTGGTCTTCCCCTCACCCCCAGCATTATATACTTGATACCAGTGTATTTGTCTGAATGATGCTTCTATTTTTATTCCCACCGAGTAGAATCAGTCTTGTTCATGAGAGGCTGCTGTGGTGGCTGTGGAAATGTTTGTAACACCCGGGAAGATACATGTGAGAATGTGTAAGTTACCAGCTCGATGCTCTAGTGGTTGAAGAGAATCAGGTCACTTTAAAATCAAAGATCCTGTTTACAGCCCCTGCTGACTAGCAGCTTTAAACATTGGAGCTGTAATGTTCCAGTCTGTCTGTCTCATGCTCTGTGCACTTTCTCTGGGAAACTTCTGCAAAAATTGCCCACATATTTCCTAAAATTAGATTAAGGAAGAGAACTTCCTTGTTCCACTTGTGTTTTCATCCCATGTTTCTTTAAAACCAAATCAGAATCATCCCTCCCCAGGTAGGACTTTGGACTGTGTTGATGGATGTCCCTTGTTGAATCACTGTTTTTGAAAGATGTTTTTGTGTTCAGAAATGTGAAAGTTTGGTAGCTGTATCTCCAAAGATGATCCCTGCAAGGACAGTGCATCAGGCTGTTTCAGTCATTTGGTATGTTAGCCCATCTGGCAATCTTTTTTCTAATGTGTTTTATACTGTCAGACTGGAATCTTTTCTTGCTGCTGATAATTCGGAGTCTTCACTTTCAATGTTCTTAAGTGTGTTTTGTGCATTTTTTTTTTGTACAAACACCTAGGAAAATACAGTTTACTACTGCACACATCATTTGGAACACAGGATGTATACCCTGCTTAGCATGAGGAGCTCTCATACAGTTTGTAATCTGTGTTGTTTGAAACACATTTCTTGTGCAGCCTCACCCTGCAGAGTCCTGCCTCATGCTCTGAGTGCACCCTGCTCGATGTGGATACAAACAGCAAGGCAATGTTGCTTGGAAGAAATTCTCTGTCATCATCTCATCAGTCTGGTGTACATTGGAGATGGGGTGAATTGAGGGATCAACAGAAGATTTAGTTCTGGCATTTTTTTAGCTTATAATGCTTCATAATCTTTACAGTAATGTAAATTTTTGTATATAATGTACTGCTTGATTTTCATATTGATACTTTTCAATATTTTGATTCTATTAATTGGATAATGGATCTGGTAATCTTAAACCCAACGTTCTCATAAGTAGTGGGATGATGCCACACTAGAAAGCTGTCTGTTTACTTGGTGACCTGGCCTGAAATTTGTTAAAATATTGTATAGCCAGACTCAAAATGAAGAACGAATTAATAACTAATTTAAATTTTTTAATTATTATTTTAATACATTCTGTCTTACCTGAAATGTATCTTAAATAGTCTCTTATTTAGTGCTACAGTTAGCAAAACATTCTGTGAGCTAATGAGGCATGTAGTGGTTGTTATGCAGGATCTGCAAAAAGCAGATATCTGCAACAAGCAGATATCTGCAACATACAGATGTTCTGTAGTAGCTCATGTGCCACCTTTCATGCTAAAACCTGCTTTATCTGAAACTAGGTTATTACCCTTCAGAATATTCCTGTGTCTTGTTCAGTAGGAACCTTTACTTTGTGCTGTTGGCAAAAGATTTCATTTTGATTTTTATCTCAGCGGTCAAAAGGCTGGTGGTTTTTTCATCCCAGATTTCTCCTTGCAGTGTGTACTTCTCTGTGTGCACATACTCTGTTCCCCCTGGATAGGTCAGAGTCTTGACTGGGACATGATGTGTGTGGGTGCTGGCATATGGCCAGAAGTTATATTGAGGATGGATCAGGCTGCTCAGAGATTCTGAATACTCTTTTTTCTGGCGGGAGGAACAATACCTCACAGGTGGGAATGTTTCTGTATGGTATTATATTCTGAGATGAGTGGGAATAAAACTGCGCTGAGACCTGTGTAGAGTGGAATTTACAAAGAAACTCATGTGCAATTTGATGAGTGACAAGGTTTAGAATCACTTTAATTTGCTTTCCAGTAATGAGGAAATATATAGATGTGTAATAAAACATCTTGCAGGTTTTGCTGAGGTGTTTGAAATTCTAGTGGGTAAAATATGTCAATGCATCTTCTTACCTCTTTAAGAAAATGATCTCTAGAATGAAAAATACATTCTCTTGGAAGCTGCTTGGTAGTACTGGAAAATGAGACTAATGAGGATTAGCTTCTTCAGCTGCAGAGGGCATTCCTGTTGTGTTAGCTATCTGCTTGGAATTCGGTCAGGGCGGTGCTGACACATTTACTGGTGGAGCTGCTGGCCCCATGCTGTCTGCAGGGGCAGAAGGCACTCCAGGGTCTGGCAGAGTCCTGCCCTGTGCAGCCGGGCTCAGGCCAGGGGCTGGGCACTGGGAGAGGGCACAGCCAGCTCCGCTTCCTGCAGCTCTGAGGGGGCTTCAGGGCCCGCTCTTCCACGGATTGATTCACTTTGTGAAACTGAAATGCCAAAAGTCTGCTAGCTCAGGTTTGGCCAGAGGGTTGAATAACCCCAGGGCTTATTCAACAGTGATCAATGGAGATGTGACACTAAAACTATTTAACCTGTTTAGCTTAAGAAATCTGTGAAAGGTAGGTCAGATTATATCGTGTTTGTTACTTGGTCCATCAGGCCTTATAGCATAAGCATGACTTGGTAATCTTAGTGTAGAGTTAAGTCTGTATGAAATGTGTAGGTGATTTAAAAATTTACTTCATGAGCATTCTTAATTAAAACTTCTTTCCAGTCATTGAATATTAGTCTGGGGACATGAGAGTTAAACTAATTACTCTTTTTGTGTTCTTGGAACTTGGATTTTTGGAGAGATGGCAATTTTTGTGCAGAGATACTAATTTTGATTATTTATTTTGGAGTTGAGAGACACTTTAGAGTAAAAGTATTTTCATATTTTGTTTTATGTGTTCGTGGAAATCATACTTCACACGTTATCTTAAGAGTGGATGGAAAAGGGAGTAAGACTGCTGAAATCATTTGTTTTTACAATTTTTAACACCATATTTTGATGCTTACATGTTTTGTTCTTCTCACAATGAAGCTAAATTAAAATCTCTGAGAAAGAGGTCCCTCTAATATAGCATAATGAAGTCTTTAAATGGGTACAGTTGTAGGTCATCGTAAATAGGAATGCAGTGACCTTTGTCTTGACAATGAAGCTGACACAAGCTTCTCAGAGCTGTTCTTTTTTTTATTATTTCTCCGCCAGAAAGGACACAAATAAAACAGAGGATCTCCCTTCTCCCATCAGTGAACAAAATCAAAAGACTAGAAAATGCGTTGTAACTTGTCAGTTTGCAAAATCTAGAAATAACACAGACTTCTTTCTCATTATAGACACTGCTGCAGGAACAATTTGTGGCAAGGAGTTGGGAAAAGAAGGAAAGTCTACTTGACTGGCCGTATGACTGGTAAAGGGCCTTCTAGTTTCTTAGGGGACTTTCCTATAGCCTGCTTTGATTTTGGGATACACAGCAGCAAGGCATTCAAAATTATTATTTGTACCTACTTACAGTTTTGTGTCTAGAAAAGTCACAGATCTTCCTGTCATTATTTTACACTCACTTTTGCAGTACACTGCAGGCTTGCAATGCCCTGTGTTGGAACCTAGCAAGGCTTGAATTTCTCGGTGGCCTGTGTGAAAAAGCAAAGCATTTTGCAGAAAGCGCATAAATGTGGCTGTCTCCTATGGGGAGCTCTATCCAACTTCAGCAGAGGCTTGTGAATTGCAGTGCTCAGCAATTTTCTTTAACCATGGAGAATCATCTGTCATTCTTAAATAATGACACTACCTGCTCCTTCAGGACTTTCTCAAGGCTTCAGCAATGTTGATCTGAACTGTGCTGCCTCTTGTAGAGGAGAGGCCTGTGTAGCAGAGCAAACTCGAATGTGAGCAGTCAAGGTAACGAATGGGGGCTTGTTCCTTTTCTAAGAAGTTGTATCTATAAGACTGGTTCTCTGTGATCAGATAATGATTTTATTTATTTTCAGCCAAGGACTAATACTACTTTTTTTTTCTTTTTTTTTTTTTTTAAGAGAAGCTTGTTTACTCAATGATGATGAGTGATATTCCCATAAGGCCACAGCCTGGGTGAATACCTGGAACAGGTATTTTTACTGGGAATGTCCCTCTCTGAGAATACGCTTCATCAAAAGGAAAAAAAGTAAAGTTAAGAGTATGCACATGTTATTTCAGAGCTGTGTAAACTAAAAGAGTGAAACAGCAGTTAACATACAAGAGTATAAGTTTTTAAAACCTATTTCAGGAAAACAATACACTGATACCAAATAAAAAGATCTAGTGGACTGTGAGAAGTGACTTGAATAGATGAAAATAAAAAGGTGTGTGGGACAGTATGTTAATAATTGGCTAGAAATATTTAACTTGTTGTTTTCTATAAAAGACAAGACTTACTCATAAAGCTTACTTAATAAGCTGGTGACCAATTTGATGCCAGAACAGCAGTGTGCCCTTGTGGCAAAAAAGGAGTCCAGCAGTGCCACAGGGATGAAAAAGCACCTGGATTCTCTTTGGTAGTAGGAGGGGCTGAGGGAGCTGCCAGTGTTCAGCCTGGACAACACCAGGCTCTGCAGGATCTCATCAGTGCCTACAAATACCTAAGGGGAAAGAATGAAATGAGGGAGCCAGACTTTGCAGAACTACCCCCTGACAGGACAAGAGCCAATGGACATAAATTAAAACACATGAAATTCTCAAGAAGATTACTGGGAGGGTAGTCAAACACAGGAGTAAGTTGCCAGGAAAGTAATGGAATGTCTGCCTGTGGAGATATTTGAAGCCCAACTGCACATGATTCAGGACAGACTGCTCTGCCTGACCTGGCCTGAGCAGGGGATTTGGGTAAAATGAACTCAAGAGTCCTTTCCAACATCAATAATGACATGATTCTCCACAGTTTTGTTTGATTGGTGGTCTGTGCCAAATAGCAATGACGTGCTCCACACAGAAGGGACAGTGAGAGTCTCTAGGAACCCTGTAGTACAGTGGTGTGTCTGAAAGTGCATTGTTCAGTGGAACAAATGGGCTCAGGAATGCAGGATGTTGCTGGGACTCCTGGTAGGTAGTTCAGAGTTTCTGATGTCTAGCTTGGACACTTAAGTCTGCATTAACTTGCAGGCTTTTTCCATGACCGGTCTTCCTTAGACTGTTGTTAAAGATTAAGAAGAAAAGATGGTGAAAGCATTGTGAAATAAAATGTTTGCTGTTTCCATTAAATACAATACAAAATATATAATATAAAATATACTTTTTTTCATTTGTTACTTTGTTCTAATAACTTTCCTCCTTTCATTTCTTGTTAACTGTAGAAGTTACAAAAAGGAAACATCTGACACTAATTTACCTGATTTGGGAGATGGTAATTGCTTTCTCACTCTTCTCCCCAAAGTTAGCTGAAATGGCCTGAATTGAAGCTGTTCTTGTTCAGACCTCATGCAGAGCGAAGCAAGGAGAATGCAGCTCCTGGTTTTGGTTCAGACTTTTGGCTTGAAATCTTTCTTCTGGAGAAAGGCCCACACAGAGCATTATCTTATCAGCCTGTTGATAAGTGGTAACAGCATTAGGCTCTTGCAGGCATTGCTGTCAGCTGTTGTTCTGGTCACGGGCTCGGTTGTTGCAAAAGACTGTCTTGACAGGGTGAGACAGCTTTTTTTTTGTTTTTCATTTTTAAAGAGAAAGAAAAAAAATGATTAAAAAAGATGGGGATTAAAATGTGTGCAGTGGATGGATGACAGCAGGAACACAAGTTTTATATTCCAGATGTTTTTCGAAGCTTAATCAAAGCTGGATATTATGGTGCTGTTATTTGGGTCGTCCTTGGTGGGTCTCGTCTGGCTGTTCTCGACATCAGGGCAGCAAAGCTAAATGGTGCTGCAGTGAATCCTGAGCTTCCATGTGGTGATAGCTGTCACTTACAATGAGAAGTTTCATAATTTTCAAACATCTGTTGTAGATTTAATTTTAAGTACTTGCTTTTAACGGAGGTCAGCATTTTTCTGACATATTTGCAATAGGCCTTTCTTTTCTTTGCTCCACGATTCTTTTGTTTGTTAGACTTGATTTCATCACAGACCTTGGGTTTTATCAGAGGGCGTTGTTTGGACTAACTCAATATTTCCATCTTCAACTTTTCTGGCTTCTATAAATGGTAAGTCTGTGTTGGTTTATGCTTACAGGTACATGTTTTCATGCTTTTAAACCCCTCTTTGTGCATACTCTGTGTATACTTGTGCGTATTAGTTAAATATGCATAATGTAAATGCAGTAAAAATTTCTGTGAAAATCCTTGGTTCTCTGAGATGTTGCAACAGAAAGATGTTATAATTTTTAAAGGGTAGGTATTGGATGAATGTTCATCTAGAGCATTAAAGGATATTATCCTTTTTGACATGCAAAGCCATATGATTGCTGAATGCTGTGATTATTGATTTTTATGAAATTTCTTGCTCTAATAATGTGGGAAGGCAGCCCTTTATTCATGTATGTCAGTCTGTAATTACTGAACTTAGGGAGATTTTCAGAAAATATTAAACAACTAGCCTCAGGACAGATTAATGGCTTCAGGTAATCTTGATATTCTTCTATTGTTTTTCTGGATATATTTTTCCTTTTTATGTTTTGGGTTGGTTTGGTTTTTTTAAGACAGTGATCTGAGAAAAAAGCCAAAATGCCCCAAGGTGGACTTTCTATTGGGGATCATCCTTTGGTGCAGTAGGTGGGTCAGAAGCCCTTGGATGAGAAAGACCATTGGCATTGGAGCTAGGGAGTGACTGATGGCAGCAGCTGGTTTCACCCTCCATGGCACAGGACCAGGGGAGAACACACCTGTAGAGTTGTTTTCATGGCAGGTGCTGGTGTCTCAATAATGGTGTACTGGGGGTAATGTTGCTCTTTTGCATGGGTTAGGAGGCAGTGACTCAAGAGGATGGGCTCTTGTTCTCTTGGCCTTGACCCTGTTCCTTCTACCTTGTTCCAGTCCTGCTTCTCTTTGTGCACTTAATGCCAGTTCTCTCATTCAGATCTCCCTGTTCTCTGCCTCTCTCTTAGCTCCTGCTTTGCTCTTTCCATCATCCTATATGTCCCCTCCTTCAGGCCTAATCTTATTTCTGCTCCTGCATTCCTTGCCTGATCAGTTTCTGCATCCTGTTACATGTTCTGTTCTTCCCTCCCATTCCAGATTCCTTGTCTCTATGTGTATTTTCCCTTTGTCTGTGCCCAGATTTTATTTCTTTGTGTGAGATGCAGAGGGCTGATATTTACTTGTCATGGCAGGAGACACATATCCTAGCCCACTGGAAGAATTGGGCCAACTACAGTTTTTCTGAAATTTGTATCATGTGGATGAATTTAGATAGATTTTCTTGACAGTAGACAGTAGTGTACATCTGTGACACAAGGGTGCATTCTTACTGAAACTTTGGAAGTACCAGAGTGTTGGGTGTGGTTTTTTTTTTGTTTTTTTTTTTTTTTTTTTGTTTTTTTTTTTTTTTGTTTTTTTTTAATAGTTAAAACAATGTATTTTTCATTAGTATTCTTCCTGGAAACAAGCAGGGCTTCGTGTATAACTAATATATATATATATGTGTTTTCATGCACATATGTGCACAGAAAACATCTGACAGTGTCAAATGTGGTTGATGAAAATGTGATCAGCTTTGCAATCACAAGCTTGGCCACAAGATCATGAAAGGTTTTGGGGTAACATTTAAAAGGCAAACTGTACACTGTTAATTAGAGTAGATCAGTTGAAAAAATATTAAAGGTAATAGAAATAGGGAGAACTTTTCACAACTGAAGCACCAGGAATTGCATTGCCTTGGGCAATAATGTTACCAGATACAATAGGTATTTATCTGTTGCTGCAGGTTCCATATTCCTGTAGAGGAGCTAGTGCTGCAAATGACCAGTTGTAATGCAATAATCCATCAGACATCTCCTCCTTTTGAAGGCTATTTAATGGAATGAACTGCAGTGTAAACAAGTTGTATGGCTACATATATGAAACACCCAGAAGGATGTGACTCATTCTGTTGCCCTTCCAAACATTTTTTTTTAATTTCCAATGGAGAATTTTAGAATGATATTTCATTGTCGTAAACATTTAAGTATTCCAAATATCTCTATGTAAATTAATACCAAATCTTCCATCCTTTTAAAAAGTAATTGGAATTTTGTGGAGGATATTTAGGAAAGGCACTTTCTTCTTCCAGTAGTACCTGCAGCCAGAAATTAGTTTTGGTTTACATGTTAAATTGGTGGTGTTGCCTAAGTGAACCACTCTCAGCCTTCAGGGAATACTGAGCAGTAGTTTTGGGAAGTGGAATTTGAGCTGCCCAGATAATGAATTAAATGCTTGTACAGTCTTTTCTTACTGAATAAAGAAGATGACATCAATTGCACTTAAAATGTACTTTTAAAACCATTTTAATAAAATTTTCACAGTTATTTTGAGTTGAACCAGATTAACTTAGCTTGAGGAGTTATCTATTTTGAGCTAAATAGGAATCATCTTCACATATTGCAGATTGACCACAGGAAAGGTGTTATACTTTTATTTTAAAAGTTTGTCATAAGCTAAAGCAGTGCATCACATACAATTGAAGACTTTCCTGTCTGTCAGAAACACTGTCTTGTGCAGTGCAGAGTGCAAGAGTATTGTAAGTAAACTTGGTAGCAAATGGTATTTTTTATTCCACCTTTTTTGTGATGAGAGGAGTAACAGTGTGAGGGATTTAGGCTTTTGCACAGTCAATGGTCTTGTGTTCTGGGGCTGCGTTTTGAATGCTTGCAGGTGGCACAATAACTGAAAGAAGCCAGCCTGCCTTCTGCAGTCCTTGGCTGCTTGCTCTCTTCAGGAAAAAAAAAAAAAAGAAAAAAAAAAAAAGAAAAAAAAAAAAAAAAGAAAAAAAAAAAAGAAAGAAACAACAAAAAAGGCAGCTTATTTTTCATGTAGATAATACATTTCATCCCATTCTTTGCAGCTCACAGAAATACTTACCCCTTCACAGGTGTGCATGGGGGCACTGAATGAGACAGCACTAGTGGTTTTCTATGGAAAACTTGATTTAAATTGATCATCAACGTGTTTTTCCATTAGTTTAATTGCTGCTTGTTCCTGTTCTTTTGTTGTACTCTATCTAGAACTTCAGGTCAGGAGGTCAAGTCTGCTGGCATATTTTCCTGTGCCTTTGGAGTGGCGTTGCCTCTGGCCCATGCATTCATCTCCCCTGTCACACTGTTGGTGCTTTCTCTGCTGTACTCACTCTAAAAGCACTGTTTATGGCTGGAGATACTCCCTCCAAAACATAAACATGAATAATTTCATTTATATCTGACATCACTGTAAGTGATAGAAATGTATGTGATTGTGTACAGTATGCTAGGAACAAATTATTTCAGTTATAATGCTTGTTATTTCTAACTGATTACACTGTGTCTGTGCTAAATTCACCTGAAAGGAAAGAAATGGCAGAGAGCTTCTTTTGACCTTTTGAAAGTTGAGCGTTGCTGCTTGATGTATGCACAGATTTTTCACTTGTGACAAGAAGAAATTCTGTGTCATCCTCATTTATAATGTATAGCCTCTCTTTCCATATTTATATTATTTAAATAAAGAATACTGTGAGTTCTCAGAAATGCTGCCATTCAAGTGCAGAATGATGGTACCCAGCCTTCCAAGTGTACAGTTTGGAATATGGTGAGGATCCTCCTGGCTTAATTACTGTGCTGCTGCTTTTCTGATTAATGACTGAAACCTTGACTTACTGGACAACCAAAGACCCATCTGAATTTCATTGTTTCTGAGGACATGCACAGCTTTGACAGGTCTAGAGAAGGAAAAAATTAGCTGACTTTTGGCTAAAATTCACCAATTGCTCCTTTGAATTAATCAGGTCTTCTTGCTCAGAGAGTACCTATAAGTGTGAGAAACAGGAATTTCCTAATTCTTCAATCGCTAAGTTTTATTTAGACAATACATTGACAGAAGTTATAGAGTCAAAATATATTGTGGAGCTGGATTCTCCACAAATTGGCACCTTTCTGAATTCCAGTAGAAGCACTTGTGTCCATAGTTAGGACAACTACTTAGCAGTTTAATTGATTTCTTAGGAAGGGGGATTTCTGAAGGCAGTAGGGTCTCTGAAAAATTCATTGATTAAAAATAAATCAATCTCACAGCTGCATAATTTTGTGATCTGGTTGGACCCGTATATCTAGAAGACCACTTGGTTGTTCTGTGGGCTCTGATGCTGGGAGATGTTAGATGAATTCATAAGCATCATTGGCACTGGCTGTGCATGGCTGCAAAGACTTCTGTAGTTTCCTACTTTTAAAATTGCCTGTAGGTTGTTTAGCTCTTAGTGCATACACACCATCACAGCATCCCTAATCAAACCTCCCTGGCTGTATTCTCACCTCAAAGTCAGATTTTGTTTACAAGACTATGTCAGTAAGCTTTTGGAAGTTTTCAGTTTGTTGGTTTTTTTTTTATCATCTTACACTATTATAGCACTGCAATATTTAGGATTACAAATACAGCTTTATTTAAAACAAACAGCTTTCAGTGAAATTGCATTACTTTTCTACTACTAAACACAGATTTATATGTGAGGACTAGAACACTGAAGGTCTCTGAGTCCAATGTTATAAATGTGAATGCTTCCAGTAGCTAATATTTATGCTTTTTCTTATTTTCTGAAAGGTAATATTACTTGTTAGATACTCATAGTGAAGAGTTGAATATCCTTTTCTTTGTATGAAAGTGTAGCAGTCTTCTCTGACTGATTGTGCAGTCATGACATAGCTGAGGTGAAGATCCAACTTCAAACATTGCAAGATAAATCATTTCCACATTCTTGCTTAAGTGGCTATTTTAGTGTAGAGAAGCACATTTTCTGTTGAGTGCTAATGCCACTGTCTCCTTGACCCAAGGTCTTAACTATTCTGAGCAGAGTAGATTTGGTACTTAGTGTAAGAAAGAGTTTGCAAGTAAAACAGTTGTGCCATGTAGAAATTGTGAAATTTCTGTACCTTGTGGGATTGTCCATTGATAAAAGCATTGACTGAATGAAGTGTGCTTTATACAAGGTATAAAGAGACATATTCTCCTTTCTTTTTTATAGAAACTGGAGTGGGTGGCTGGGATTACAGGCTTGTGTAAGGGACCTCTGAGAAGGGTGCATGTTTCTCAAGTTATTATTTTGGCCAGCTGCTCTGCCCTTGTTTTCAGCAATGAGATCTATTAGCATGAGGCATTTAGCTAAAAGGGGAGGAAGTAGGAGTGTTTAATGTTGCTTAATGGGAACAAGACTGTAGTTTTATCTTAATTTTGCTGTTTGAGAGCAGTCTGGCAATTAACTCATGAGAAACAAAGACAGAATTATTTTGTAGTCATAGCAGATAAATCTCTGGAATTTTGTTAACTAACAATGCTGGTTAAGCTTCAGTAGCTTTATGGCCACTAGGAATATAACAGAATTAACTACAGTCAGCTACATTTAACATGAGCTCAGGCTATGGCCATTTCTGCTTTCAGTGTGCTGCCTTTGAGATGTGTTCCTGCTTTCAGTCTCAGTTGCCAGTACTCTGTCATGATGTTCCCAAACCCCTTGGGCAGAGCCTCTTCTGCCCCTGGACTGTACCAGCTTGTGGTGTCAGATTTTTCCACAAATACAGACAGGCCTTGACTATCTGAAAGGCTTTCTAAGTTTCAAAGAGGAAAAGGGAGAAACAGGGAGAACGCATGTGCAATTATTCTGCTCTTCTTTCGGCTGAACTTCTAAAGTTGAGCATTTACTTGGGAGTAAAAACAAGGATGCTCTTGCCCTGGTGCTACCTGGTGATTCTCCAGTTATTTTTCTTACACAGAACTGTCCAGCTTTATCTGCCAGCATAGAAGGAGTGTGGGACAAAGTCTCTCTGCTTCATGCTGTTCCTGCCTTTTGCAAGAGTAGTCTTGCATCTCTTGAAGAGATGAGCTATTGTTTGGAAAAGCCTTTTCCTATTTCTATTGTTTCCTCATCCCAAAAAAATAAACTGTAAAAGATAGCTGGCATTTCCCTTTAAATGAATTTTGCTGGGTTTAATTCAAGCAGCAACTTCAGTGACTGTTTATCAAATACCATCACACTGCTTACTTTTTAAAGGAAATGGAAAAATGTCTGACACAAAGGCCTCTGAAATTAAACACTCAATAATCACAGTATACCATGATCTTACCTACTGGAAATACTGTATGTCAGTGTTAAAAATAAAACATAGACTCATTTAGTCCTGAGCATTTGCAAGTAAATTGCTTGAAACTGAAGAGAATGGATGGAAAATGAGTTTTCCTGAGAAATAAACTTGGGTACTTCAATTTGTGCTTCTTACAATAGTAGTATGCATAATAAATGTAAAGTTGTTATTTAGTAATGCGAACAATAATGTCAGCAATAATAAGGATGGGTAATGACAGTCCAGCAGCATTTTCTGGCTGAGGATACCAAGGGAGAAACTGTTATTACTCTGCAGTTGGTAAAGTGTAGTGTATATATATTTTCTCATTCTCATTTCCTCCAAGCTGCCTGTCAATCAACAGTTATTATGCTCTTTTATGCCGGTGCATTATAGGGTGGACTAGAAAAGCTGCTCATGAAAGATTCAGCTGCATTAAAAGAATTTGTTTAAAAAACAAACTCCTTACTGGCTTTACAGGACTGCCCAAAGGAGTCAAACATTTATGGATATGGCAAGAAGCTAAGGAACCATAAAGTGTAAGTATGGAATACTGAACCATAAATAGAAGCTGAAAAGTAAAAGCAAGTGTGGTGTGTTTTGTGTAATAAACATCTTTAAGGATGCAAAGGAGCCATAGAAAAGTCACTCAAGACCTTGCTTCCCTTTCTATTCCTCTTCAGTTCACATTTGCACCCAAAATTAGATTTTAGCGAGTGAGAAAACTCAACGCTCTTTTTTCCCTTTGGAAACATGTTTAATGACACTTGCCTGGCTGCTTCATATTTCTAGTCTTTCTTTTCCCTCTTTGAAATGGAAAGATTTACACAGCGTCTGCAGAAGTATGAAACATGACAAAACGATTAGGTAATTGTTGGGCACAGTATGCTGAACATATAAAGCTGCATGTGACAGCATAAGGTATTAGCTGCAATTGAAGATAAATGTATATTCACATACTCTGCATACTAATTGGTGAAGTTCTGGTTGAGCTAGCATCTCCCATTTCCTTCCAACCTGAAAAATGTTTTCTTTAAAGTGGGATTGCAGTAGTGGTTTGCATTTAAATTTAAGATGGTTTTATATTTTTATTTTTATATGCCTTGATTCTAATAAGAGTAGTTGTAGATAAGACACAGGACAGATTTGCCTGTTTTTAGCTGGAAGTGCTTTGAGAAATATTAGATCTTTTTATTGTTCTTTCAGTTAAACAGTGGAATACAAGTTATGCACTACAGGATGAGTTCACAGTTCTCAGGAAGCTGCAGGTCAGTCGCATGAAAATTATTTTTGATAACTCCTTCAGTGTGGGGAAAATGTAATAAAGGAATAAGTGACATTTCACAAAGTGTTCCTGAATATACAAAGAATATTTAGTGTTAATTTGCGTATCCAACATTACAAGCCTTTCATCATAAAAAATTTTCTTTTAAAATTAATATTTCCTTTCACCATTGTTCTGAAAAGGAAGGGGAAAAAGAAGTCTTTGAAGTAAGTACCTATAGTTGAAATGAACGTGGACTGAATTCATTGTAACACAGAAGCAACATCATCTCAGAGGAGGAGATTAGCTCATAAAGTACTTGGTGCAGTCAAAATATTTAGTTTGACATTTTTCTCGCTATGGCTCTCAAGGCTTTGATCTCCTTGCAGAGAAAATGGAGATTTACAAGGAGCAAATTAGAGCCTAAATATTTAGTAAAAACTTACAGTACTTAGAACAATTTTAAAAATGGGGCATTTATTAATTGGATATTAGCATTAATTATTAGTGTGAATAAAAGCATGATTAGTTAGGTTATTATTTGGCACATTTAGCGTTGAGAAGAATCCCTTAAAATTGTTTTCATGTTTGCCTTAAATGCTACCCTTTTTCTCCCCTTCAGATTTATTACAGTAGTACTAAATTTGTAGGTTTTCAAATGTAGAATCTGAATTTCCTCAGCCCTTTTCTGCATAGCTTCTTGCCTTCTTGTTTTCTGCTTCCCTTCAGTTACCTTTTTCTTACCCTGAATCATTGTCTGTTAATTTTTATTTGTTTCTCTTCTGGCCCAACCATGACTGTGACCTTTAACACACAAAGAAGGACAATTTCTTCTTTTCTGGTGTTATACATTTATGTGCAGGACTATGTTTGTCTTTGCAAAGAAACTACCTCTTCTGTCGTTGGCCTCAACCAATGAAAAGCTCTGTATTTAAATTCTTTATTAAGACTTCTGTGCGTGGAACTTTTTTCTCAAACTCATGCACCTCCCATGTGAAGAAAATGCTTGCAGGGTGCTGCCACGGCTGTTTCCCTTGGACTGCGCTGTAGGGATTTTGTACTGTTTGACTTTGCAGGGCCGGGTGGAAGGAAGCACTGGGGAGCAAAGTAGCTCTGGCTTGAAAGCGTCAGCTGTTGTAGAAGCTAAAAGCAAAAATCAGCAGTGTGCTGAAAATAAATTGTTGTCTGGGAGAAATATTTTATCTGTGGTGTTTCTGTGACCACTGAACAACTGAAATAAATGTTTGATGTGTCATGAACGCAGCACAACATCCTCATTAGAAGAAGTTCAAGGTTTTTTTAATAGAACAAGAAACCAAATTCTCCATGTTTCTAAACACAGGTGGGCAAAAGTTTCTCATGTTTAAGTGATTCTTTAAAAAATGTATTCTGGATCAGTATTTGAAATGTTCTTTTGCATTGCTGCCTGTAGTTTTGACACATTAATTTACATAACCAATTATTTTTAGGATCTGTCTCCTTGGAGTGGTTAACCTCTACTGTGTTGCAGAAGAACGTACTCCATGGAGAACGTACTCCATGAAGATGCTCAGTGGAAGCATCTACTTTTCTTTTGGTTGCCTCAAAATTAATTTTTTTATGTGTATCCTCCTCCTTTTGTAAGGTTCAAGGTCAGTTTTATTAAAAATAATTGCGTGATTCATATCAGTGACTCACTGTTTTGCCCAGCCCATCAAAACAAATGGTGAGGCCACCCCAGGAGTCTGCCTTGGGTTAACACAGTGTGTCAAATGGGGAAAGCTTTAGTACGCAAATACAAACAAGGGTCTTGGAAAATCCTGGGCAGAGGAGAACGGGCTGTTTGGCAGTTTTGTAGTGTTTCCATGCTTCTCCTTTTGTGACAACAGATTTTGTTTCCCAGAGCCTGTTTGATCCTCAGTGTCACCGCGTTTAACCCGCGGGGCCCAGGAACGCCCTTGAGCGCGCGCGGGGCCCGAGGCGTGAGGGGCGCCCTCATGGCGGGGAACAGCGCCCTGCCGGGGCTGCAGCCCTGCGGGCCCTGCGCGGCACCGGCGGGACGGGCTGCGGGCAGGGACGGGCTGCGGGCAGGGATGGACCGAGGGCAGGGAGCGGCTGCAGGGCGGGGCTCAGGCCGGCCCGTGCTCCCCCGGCCCGGCCCCGGCGCCCCCGCAGCCGAGCGCTCCGTGGCCAGCAGGGCGCTGGGGATGCTTTGAGCGCTGCGGGTTGTGCTGGCCCTGCCGAGCAGCCGCGTTTCCCTTGTACTGGCAGTGAAGTGCTGAGGGATGAAGAGAAGCCGAAGAGTTGAGCATTCCTCTACTATTTCTCTTCCTCTTTGCTGACTTTGGGGTTCCCAATACTGTATTTCCTTCCATTGCTTATTCTTTCCAAGAATTTTTTTTTTTCTGAGCGAGCATAAAGTCTTGCTCATTCCTTGAAAGTAATCAAATTCAGCCTTCTGCAGTTTGAATGAACATCTTAAGGCAGATTTACAAAATAGTCAACAGATGTGTGTTCCCTGCCATCAAATGGGAAAGCAGTTATGGTTAAGATGTTTCCCTTTGTTTTTTCCTCCCCCCCTTTTCCCTTTTTCTGGTATATAAAATAAAATATGGTCCAAGACATCCTGGAGGGAATTGGGAGTTTCCATGAAGTTGTCTTACACTATTTTAAAGGAATACTTTTTATTCCTAAAAATCACGTTAGGCAATTCCTCATGTTGCACTTTTCTGCCAAGAAACGCGCAGGCTTGCACTCTGTTTGATTCAAACACTCACTGTAATTGAATCCCGTGTTATCAGCGGCTGTGCTTGTTCCCAGTCACTAACAGGGTACATACTTTGCTGACATCTACATATGAATAGGTTTGAAACTTGTTGTGTCCTGTCATCACTCCTCCTCAAAGAAGAGGCTTGGTGAGGAATGAGCCCTCAGGAGCTCCAGACTTGATGGCATTTATGGAGGGGCCGTCAAAATTCCTTTAATAGTTTATTATTCAGTGGAGAAACAGCCTATGATACTGTCTGAAACTCCTGAGTTTTGCAAGTTTTGCTGTATTTTAGAGCATACTGTTATCAAGTCAAGGGTTCTTGGAGCATGGTGTTTTGTTTTGTTTGTTCCATTTTGATCTGATTGCTTCAATTACATCCACCAGCTAGACAGTGCTGTGAGGTATTTGCAGGTTAAACTGATCCTTGTATCCCAATGATAAGAGTTATTTTCCATATCATGATGATTCTGTGGTGACTCAGATGTTTTAGTATTTAAATAATTCTATTTAATTATGCATTTTGTAGAAATTATTACTTAGTTGTAATTTTAACTGTTTTTTTCATTCCTTAACTGAAAAGAATTTTGCAGAAAATGTTAGATTGTTTTTTATTAATAATTATAGAATGGTTAAGGTTGGAAGTGACCTTAAACATCATCTACTTCCAACCCCCAATTACTTCTTGAGAATATGCAAAATTTCAGCTCAGGTGAGTGGGGAGAAGCTGAACAGCTCTAGATGTTACTGTTTTCTGCCCTAGGTAAGGGAGAAGGAAGAGTGCTCAGAATCAGGGAGCAGCTGCAAAATGAACCACAATGTTGGAAGAGGTGCAGCAAACCTGGTAAATTATTGTCTTGATACTGCCATATGTAAAGGTGAAGGAAAATTAAGAGGAAGGGGAAGCTCATTTAGCAGGGTGCATCTAGTGTGATTTCCAGCCTGCTGAGTGAAAAACCCCGACCAGCCCAAACTGTCCTTAACCTCCCTCTGCTACTGAGGTTAGGAAACTGCAGCAAGGGAGATGTGCTGATGCTGCTCATTGGCTTTCCAAAAAATGAGCTGTTGCAGATAGGTAGGCAGTAACCCAGGACTTGGGTTTGTGCTTCTTTTTTTATCTTTAATAATGGCATTTGAGCTTGTTTCAAGTAGTTACTGATGTAACTCACAGATGGTTCAAAAATTACATTTCTTTCTCTGAGAAGTACGATCTTCAAGCAAGGAACTTTTTCTCTGCTTTTTCCTTCATTTTTACTTTTCATTTTCTGTTTTTGACATGAAGATTTGGGCCAGCTATCTGTCATTTTTGCCTTCTAAACAATTTACAAAGTTGGTGTAGCAGTGCAATGTATGTAAACTGTGTGTCACAGGTTGAGAACAAATTTATTCCTGTATTAATTAGTTTATAATTCCTACTAATTTCTGTAGAATTTAAAGGAATTTAGAGTAAATGTATTATCATTTCAAAATGCATCCTGCAGAGATGTATAATATTGAATATCTGTTCCCATGCATGAAAACTCCTTTCAGTCAAAACTGCCATTGGTTACAACATAAAGGTGGTGGGGTTTTTTTTGGTGTGTTTTTTGTTTTATTCATTTGATGGAATTTGCAAGTTTCACTCAGCTTTGGAGACTGTTGTAATGTTAATTTAAAAGGCGTAAGTTATAGCACTGAATGGACTTATTTGGAAAGACCATAAGTTAAATCAAGTATTGACTATGAAGTTTTATTACTAGATGTTTAATCTTGGACAAATGGAAAAAGTGGTGGTTGAGTAATCTATTTGGTTTGTTTGGTTACTGAGTTAGGGAGCTTCTTCCTTTTGCTAATTGTAGTACTTAATAACATCATGGATTGTACTACTGTTGTGGAAAGCAAAACTGGAAATGGAAGGTAGTGGATCCTTTGCAGTTTCTGAGCAGATGATTCTCTAAATAAACCAGTGGTTAAAATAATTTGAAGCAAGCACGGTGTCACTTCTACAGCCAAAAGAATGGTGGCTGTTTTCATGAGCATCACTGAAGAAGAGGTGTAATATGTGTATGTTTGGGAGATTTTCCAAAGATTCTGGAGCAGAAGATAGAAGTGGCCTAGAAACACTTTGTGCAAAGCCATGTTGGAGTCATGAAACACATTCTTGATGCCCAGTAAGTGTTGACATAATTTTCTTTTTTAATATTAAATATTTTTTAGAGTAGTATTCAAGAAACATCCTTAACGTTGGTTTCTCTCCCTTTTGGGTTATCAGATGTGAGGTAGACAGAATAGCTGCAATCATTTTATCTGCTATGCCTTTGCTGTGGATATTTGTGATTCACAAACACACAGATCAGTGTCTCAAGGGTTTTTTCTCATCCTTTCCTTGTGCTGTAATAGATTTATAATGAGTTAAGAGTAAATGTAGAGATAATCTGTAGTGCCAATGGCAGCCTGTCACAGAGCCATCGCACCTCACCTTTCCTCCCGAAAAGCTGGCCTCTAAAAGCCACTGTCATGTTGTGTGCCTCAGGAGGTGACTCTCCATTCTGAACAAGTTGTATTGGCACTTTCTTTTTCAGAACTGTATATGCTCCTGCATTAAGTTATGCTGGCTCTGAAGTTTGGTATTTGGTAGATTAAGGTGTACTTCTTTCCTTCTTAGTGCCCCTGGCAGTTGTGTTTTATGACACATGGATAAATCAGCCCTGTTGTGTTCGTGTGCTGTTTCAGGGATGGTTTTGCATCTGTATCAAGCCAGTGGGCAGGGAATCTTAGGATGAGCAAGAGTTTATCTGCTTCAGCAAACTGGAGTACTGGTCTCTTCCTGCATGTTCTTGTTAAAATACCCATTTGCTTAATGACTGAAGACAAATGCATGAAGGATGCTGTGACCTATGTCTGGAATCATTAAATAGGGTTGTGATGATGAAGAAAGAATCAGGAAAATTAGGTACTCCTTCAAGAAATTGTGGTTTTTTATTATTTTTGATGCTGAGACTAGCTTAATTCACAAGTCTAACAGATCTCTGGTTTTTCTTGACCACAAGCTTTGAAAAAGATGCAGGCTGTTTTTCATTATTAAATACTATCTTTCTTGTGTGTATCAGTGTAGTGGTGACCAGACAAAAACTGACTGAAGCACAGATTATGTTGTTATGCAGCAATTACTTAAGACATGCAGTAATCTTTTTCTCTTCCTTTCAGCTATGCAGCAGGTTCAGTTAATAGATCCACTGCCATGTTTGAAAGTTTCTCGCTTAATACAGACCTGTGTGGTGCCTGCCCAGCCTGGCTTTGAGGAGGCTCGGTTCTGGGCTCTTTTCCTTGCCTGAACCATGCAGCCCAGTGTATTTTTAGTGCTGCAGTGTATTTAGGTTCTTAGATTAGCAGCAGCCTCTCCTGGACTGGGCAGTCACACATGGGCAGAGCTAAACCAACCGGGAATGCCTCCACAGAAGATGGTGCTGGTGTCTCTTGCTGCTGATATTCTAGAGAGACTCTTAAGGAGGGTTATGTTATCCATCTGATGTCTTAATACCATCCAATCATTTAGGTGCAAAACATATGAAAAGTTGTGAGTGCAAGGAGCAGTCCCAAAGTACCTTAATCCTTCTATCGATAGCACCGCTATTGGGTTACACGGTTTTAATCCCAGAGGAGTTGTTGCCTGACATTAAACTGTCCAAATAGTATTTATATCTGCTGCTGCCCTGCAAGATCACTTAACCCTGCACAGCAGTTTAAAAGTAGTTAATGACAGACCCAGCATGACTTGCCCCTTATGAATGATCACATAAGTTCGACCTGTGCTGTCATGGTTTATGGAGGAAGGCAGTTTGTCCATAGCCTGCTTCAGCCACAGCAGGTAATTTGAAATGAAATGAGACAGTTTCTACAAGCAGATTGATTTGGGAATCTTGCCTGTTCTTCCCTTTGACCCTTGACAAGTTGACACCACAAAGATTGTGACTTTAAAAAATGATTGGGTGCAAATACATTTAGGTAGATGATTTACTATGTGTTAAAGCAAGGACAGTGCATTTAGGATGGAGCTGTGAGGGAAGGTAATTGTAAACTTTAACAACTCGTGTTTTATGTTTCTGTATCTTATTAATTATCTGAGTGGGTGATCTTCTGATAACAGGAGACCAAGTACTGTATCTAATAAACTGTGTATAAGAGTCCACAGACTCTGCATACCACTATTCTGTATTTCAGTTATGCAGAAGTAAGTGTATAGGATTTAGAAATGCAACTGGAATGCTTTCTTTGAGCTGCAAGGGTTAAGTCTGAAAATGAACATCTGGATGAATAGGTTTCCCAATCCAAAGATGTCTTTATTTTGTTATTTTTTTTGTAAATGCAGTCATGCAAATACAAATATTGAAATAGCAAGTTCCAGCATACCACAGATAACTGGTAAATAGTGAATTAATGAAAGGATGCCAGGGAGAGAGAGAAAATCACAATTATGTGTCTATAAATACTCTGATTTTGCAAAGCATATGCCCTCTTAGTTAAAAAGAATTATGTAGAGTTTATAAGACACTAAATGGAGATTTTATTTGGGTGCCTTTTTCTGATTCATGTAATTGGATTTTTCTCAAACTATTATGTGATTAAATAGATAATTTGAAAATAAATAGCTAAAATTTATTGCTTCTGAAGAATTACTCTACAATGATCCAGGGCAGTGTGTAAAACACAAGTACAAATGTTGCTGAAGTATGTATCATATGAATTTCATTACATTTTAAAATTGAATGTTTAATTAAATAACAGTCCTAGAAAGCCTAAACTAATTTTTGATAACCCACCTAGCATGAAATGTGCTATGAGTGTGTAGTGTAAAGGCATAATACAAAGTCAGTGTTTGCACAAACATTCATCTCTCTACAGGTCTTTCTCCTACTGTCTGTTCAAAAATGCTTTGTATGAAGCATTATTTTGAAGGTGCTTATAAAAAAATTCTTATTGGTCTAGGTTGAAATTGCTTAACACCTTTTTGACTGTGTCTTTACTGGAGAATATTAGAAGTATTTTGCTGAAACGTTTCTTTATGTTGTCCATTGGGTTTAATAGACGTGCCATTTAATAAGCTCTCTACCTGTAAGGATAGACTATTTGACCTTTGTGACCTGCCAGTGGTAGACATAGTATAAGATTGCTTTGTGAAATAAAGCTGTCGGTAACATCAACAAAATAAAAAATGATCGTATTCCAATACTCTCTGCTCAGTACTATGACAGCACTGAAATATGGAATAAAATTGAAAGTAGATTAGTTTTGGGTCCTAAGTCATGTTTTGACAAGATATAAGAGAGGAGAACATATCTTTGAACTTTTAGTTTTAAAGTTTTTTAATGAAAATATTTATCATTTTGTAAGGTTCCTTCTTTCTTTATCACAACGGGGCTGTATAACCTTAAAACAATCCATTCTCTTATTGTGAGGGATATAAATACTGTACTATCTTTTATATTAAACATCATAAAGGATACATGCACAGTAGGAGATTGCTTGACACTTGCAAGTAAAGGACTGTCATGTTAATAAAAAGCTTATTGGAGAGGTTGAAAAATCAGTCATTAATAAGCCACATATTTTTAAACTATGTAAAGCATGTAAATACTGCAGGCAAGAAGGCAGGCTTTGCCATATTTTCTCCTCTCTTTCTGGAATACTTAAAGGTCTAAAGCAATAGTGTAAATGAAAATTATCTGATTGCCTCTTCTGTGCTTATTGTAAACTTTGTATGATTAGAAGAGAAATTAATTTTGTTTTTGCAGTTATTAAATCCAATGAAGAGTTTGGGGGGAGCAATGATGACATGACTGTAAATGTTAGAATTTAGGCAACTTGCTTTCAGTCTTTTCTGAAGAAAAAAACAAACCAAAAGAAGAAACCTTTAAAGAGGGACTAGGTAAAACCCGTCACCAAAATCCGCTTTCTACTATAGCTGTGTAGTGTGGGACATGGAAGGGAAAGTATAGTAAACAGTGACCATAGTCTGTCTGTTCATTTCCATGCATCAAAAATAGAAATAAATTGAATTTTAACTTCTCAATCCTGGGTTAACATCATCAGCTATTTCTTCTTGTTTGTTTTTTAAATACTACCTTTTTTGAAAATGCCTTTTAGTTTGGTTATTCTCATTTGTCTCTTCTATTCCTCTAAGTGTTCAATTTGGCAGTCTTTTTTAAAAATGCTTTTAAGTTAGCGGAGTGGATTTTTTTTCATGGCAAACATATATTTTTGAAGCCAAAGAATAAAATACCTTTCCTGAATGTAGTCACAGTATTTCTGCAAATATACGAGTCTCAGCCAATTAGAGTATTCTCTGAAGAAAGGTGAGATTTTTTTTTAATGGTAACTCATAAACAAAAATATTAACATAAAATCAGGTAGAAAATTCATACAGAATTTCTGTCTTACCCAGTGCCTCTAAGAGGACTGCTATGATGTGCTTTTAGCAGAGGTTTATCTTCTTGGAGCATGATATAACTCCAAAGTTTAGTAGAATAATGTAAACCAATAACAAAGGAATGTTGCCCATCCTCAAACTGTGCCTGAAGTTGTTTGAAATGAAGAGAAAAGCTTGCAGGAAAATCTACCTGCTCTGCATTGGATTGTACTAAAGGACAAATGCATTTGACTATATTACAACTTAGTGGTTTTGCCCTTTCAGATGATGTGAAAGCATTGTAATTGGATTATCCTCTGGCCCCCCCACAGATGGCTGAGGTGCTGTGTTGCTGAGATCTTTGGTGGAAACTGTTCTCTTTCTCTTAGAATGAGGTTAATCCCCATCACTGCTGGTTTCTGTAAGCCAGGAGCTGTGGCCTCAGTAGCAGCACCTTTGCTGTTCTGGGTTCTCAGTGCTGCAGGATCATTCCAATGCCAATGGCCAGCGCTGCCCAGAGAGCGGGGCAGAGGTGGAGAGCCTGGAGTATCAGGCACCAGCAAACACTGAGGAGGAGTCTCCTGCTGGAAGTACCGTGTGCCCCCTTTTCTGTGGTGAAAAGCTCCTGGAGAGAGTAAACACTTCCTGGCACAGTGAGGTGCAGTTTCCATGTGTGCCTGGCTGGGGTTGTCATCAGCAATAGGACATGGCTTTTTTGTGGATGATTCACTTAAGTAAAAGGAAAATGCTTCCCTGCTTCCCCACATTTTGCATCAGTAGTCTTTCTTGTGGCAGGAGTACTTATTTTTTTCCTTTCACACTTATGTGCATATTTAAAAATATAGTTTATTATGCTATTTTTCTTGCTTTCTGGTGATTTTGCAGAAGCCTGTTGTGTTGGAGGTGGGCTGTAAGGAAGTGAACAGCATAGTGAAGCACATGGTTTTGTCTGTATCTATTCATTTGCTTTTTCATTTCACCACGTGTCTTCTCTATCCTACCTTACTGTTCCTTGCCCAAATTACAGTGATAGAATTGTTCAGAAAATGGGCAAGAGAAAGTGGTGCTTGTCTGTCTATGCCAGACAATTTTTTAGTCATTACATTGCTAACTCCCTGAGATGAACCATGTGGAGTTACAAATGGACTAATCCTAAATGAGTTTTTTATGAGCCAGTATTCGTCAGTGATGAGAACTGTTGTTACAAGATGATCAGAAATTTGTTACTTTAAATTCAATTTTTTGGAAATCTTTACCTCATAGTGTTAAATAGAGACTGAGAACATTGAAACAATCGAGCAGATTTTCTTACTTTTCAACAGGAAATTTGGGGTCTTATGCCTATTTCACATGGTATGTGTTTCTTAAAACCTCTGACTTGTTTAAACAGCTGTGTAACCGTATATCTGTTAATTTAATTGCATTGCATCAAAAACCATAAAGATTTAAGCAGAAGCTCCAGATTCTCCATAATTGACCCGAATAATTGGCTTAAAAGTGAAGGTGTAAAAAGTAACATCTAAAACTTGATATTAAACCTAAGGTAGAAGGGAGGACCGGGAAGGATCAAGAAAGGAGGAATGGGGTAGCCCAAGAGACGATGGTGTAGCATACACTGTCCCACAGATCTAGGTCACTCATAATGCTGCATCCTCCAGCATTATGACAGTGGATAAAAATTATGACATTATTATCCATGGACAGTTGTGGGTGATTTTGAGGAAAGTCTCACTGTAGTCCAGACAGACTTGTGGAAGGCAGCTGTCTGTCACTGCTTTGCTTGGTCTTGGAAGACAGCCTGAGACTGAATGGGGAGATGGAAATTTTTGAGGATGGGCCTATTAACCCTATATAGGGAAACTGTCAATTAACCCATTATATACTTTCTGAAAAGGAACCTTGCCTTTTAAGAATGCTAAGTTGCCTGTAAATCAACACTTGACAAAGAAGTTATCCCACGGATCATATGGTGGGCTCTGAGCTGGATTGCTTGGCTCAAGCGTCTTTCGACTGGCATCGTGCAAAAAGCCTTTCTTGTAAGTTCAAACTCACTGCACACTGGCACCAGAAATTTAGCTTAGATTTGCCCTTTTGAACAGACGTACAGGAGAGTGCTGATAGAAATGGTGAACACAGTATAAAATACAAATACATAGTGTAAAATATATATAAATTATTCACCAGTAAGTATATTTCTGTGGAAACTCTCCCAGTTTTACTCTACAGAATATTTTTAAGCAATTGATCAGTCTGTGTTTTCTTTCCCTTCCTACCCCATCTGTGATTATTCTCATTCCTTTTTACAAAATGCATCGTAGTTGAGTTTACTTGCTTGGTTTTCAACTTATAGCTCAGTTCTTTAGAACCTTTGTTCAAAATTCCTCAAAAGATTTAAATCGCTGAAATAGGACTAATTCGGGAGGCAGTATAAACAGAGGAGTTCTGTAATTTTTTTTTTTTTTTTTTTTTTTTTTTTTTTTTTTTTTTTTTTTTTTTTTTTAATTCCATAGTATCCATAGTGACCGAGGCCCCGGGACGCTGTGCCAGGAGCGGTCCCTGTCGGTGTCGCGCTCGGGATGTCGAGGTGGTTTAGGCGGGCACGGCGGTGCCTTCGCTCCCGCACTGCTCCGGGTGGCCGAGAGGTGGCAGCGCCACCTGCGCTGTCCGTGCGCGGGCTCGGCGTGCGGGGACGAGTGCGGGAGCCTGGTAAAGCGGGGAGTGCCCTGCGCTAACCTGGCAGTACTTGGGTAGCATGAAAAAATATTATTGGCGCTGTGCTTTGCTAAGTGTTCCGTGCTGACGGAGACACAGAAAGTGATGCTAATGATTCCGAGTGTTACATGCGGGCTCCGTGCGTGAAACTTCAATGGCTGAGCAAATGTCTGACTGTGTAAACCCAAATTTTCTCTTCCCCAGGGCGGGGAGGGGCAGTTGATAACACAAGTCTCAGTCAGCTGCCTGAGGCCCTGGCACACTCTGCATCTCCTGTCAGCCAGGGCCGCAGCAGAATCTGCACAATCCTTAGCTGGTCGTCTGCTGTTCACTGAAGGTTTTGATTAATGACTTCCAAAGGATGCAAACTGAAAGAATTTGCAATGGTGGTTTGTCTTCAGTTATTCTTGTAATTATTTTTATGAGTAGACGCGCTAAAGAAATGTTCTGCATTTTGATGAGGACAGTTTGCTTTGGAAACCTACCTTTATAGCAGCTATTACTGCTGCATGTCACTTTTATGATCACAGTGAAATCATCTTAAATACAGCTTTTTTTTGTGTTGTACTGAGGTTTTTTTCATTTTGAGGATATATGTTTATTTTTTTATTTTTTACCATATTGAGTTAAAGTCAATGTTACTGCTTAAAAGTGACATTTTTTCCTTCTTTCTGCTTCTGCCAAATGTTTTTCCATTTACTCTTTCTTGATGTTGCCTGTATGGTGCTTTTGGAGGAAGAGGACTTGATGTTATTCCCTTCAAGGGCTTCACCAACTGATTTTCACCTTTCCATTGGTAATCTGTGATAGGTGAAATGCACCTCCTTGTATGTGTAATTCCATTCTGTCAGGCTCCAGAGTTTGTTTTGGAGTTAAGCTTGCAAATGGAGGGCACTTGCTGGAGCTGGTGGAGGTCTGTTAGTAGATTGTATTGCTCTTTCATTGCGTTCCTAATATGAACAAATGCTAAAGGGGCTTATAAAATGCCTCCTATTTTCTCAGACAAAAGAAAATGGTAATAGACTTGGGCATTGGAAAGCAGAGGAAACTCCTTAGCAATGGGAAGCATGCTGCTTTCCCCGTGGATGAATGAGCTGTTCTCCACGGCAGTTCAAGTCCCAATCGACTTGGGGAGAGAGACGGGAGACCATAATGATGAATGAAGCTGAGTGTCCCAGCTGACAGTGTTGTTCACTTATAAAGTACTCTAAGTTATTTACTGATTTTTTTCCCCCCCAAGGTTACACTGCTGTACATAACACAGGTCAGATCTGTACAAGAAATACTATAGTCTAAGGTGTTTCTGGTAGTTCTTTTTCTGCCCTTTCATCTCCTCACACTCTTCCTTCCTCCTCTTCTCCCCACCCCCTTCTGTTGGAGGTAGAGTTTAGATGATGACAAACCCCATCTATCTGACCAGCCCTGGGTCTGCCTGTACAGCTCTGTGTTCCTGCAGTGCACTGTGTAGCAATTGCGTGTCAGCTCTAAAACAAAGTTTATGATGTTTTTGAAGACTCTGTTAGTTTCTTCCAATGTTAACCTAGAAACAGCAACAGCAATTCACTACTCTGCAAAGTTATTTTATGGATCTGGTGGTGCTTGCCGAGAGGACTGTAACCCAGAAATGGCGGCATCCTGCAGGGAAGAAATCAAAAAGGAGTGGGCTGGATATTCAAGTGATTAAAGAGCTGTGATATTGCATGGCTTTGTCACTGCCACTATGGTCAAGCCTCCTGTGGAACTGCTCTGTCGTGCCACCAGTTAGCCAGGGGAGCTGAGTAAGATACAAATGCAGCATGAATAATAGTGGCTTCCTTGCCACTTCTATTTACCTGGGACTCATATCTCCTTAATTCTGAAAGGGACTTTTATGGGTTGAGAGAATGGGTGAAAATATCAATATTATGAACCCTTATGATGTATGCCAGCAAGGTTTTTTTCTTGTTGTATTTTGAATATGACTCTTTTTTTTGAGTAATTATGACTTTTTGTGTTACTTCTGCATTATCCCAGCTACTGAAAAAAAAACCCTGAGAAACATATGTAATCCTCTCCTTGAATATGTTATTTTTCCTTCTGCCTCATATGGCAACCCCATAATATGTGAGCACTATCAATCATGCGTAGGCTAATCTACAGTCCTTTGTGGAGGTAGGGAATACTATAGAATGGCACCTAAAGTGCACAGTCTTTGGGGACTTCTGTGGCATCACATAGGATGGTTTGCCCTGGAGTTTCTGACTGCAAAACCCATGTTCCATAAACCATCTTGCTTCTCTAATATATAAAAGAGGTAGAGGAGTAAAACTGAAAAAACCCACCCCAAATGTGTATCTTGAGTGTTGCAGAAAAGCTCTGGATATTTGCAGTTTGAATAAATAACACACAGACAAGATCATGTGCACAGCAGTCTGTGCACATAACAAAGAGCTGTTTTTCATGTGAGCATGTTTTTATATGGAACAGTAGCACTCTTCAAATACTCCTTTGTGATATTTTAGTATAGTGCTTTCATAAGAAGATAAGACTTGACCAGTGTGCTGTTAATCCCCTGTATTCAGAAGAAACGCAGTTAAGTGTTGCTAGACTTGTTCCAGCTATTTCTGTGCAGGGCAGCTGGATGCAGCATTCTCCTTTGTCTTTTTCTATCTGTGAAAGTTGTACTGCTTTTCTTGTAGTTTCTGACACAAAAATTTGTGTTATATTTTTTTTCTGAAAATTAACACTGTTTTATGGTAGCATTAGATCAGCTTCAACTATTTTGTTGCTCGGATTTATTTTGGACTCTCAGGCAAACTTTCTGCCATGGGCATTGTGTTGCTGCAGGTGGCATATCCTTGGCTTCATTTGGAGAATATGGTAAAATGTATATCAGCCATTTGTTTGTTCCTACTTGTAACCAAGAGGTTTTAGAGGTGAGGTGGGATGAGTGGGAGCTGTTCTGTAGTTTTCTGTAGCTGCCATAGGGTTCTGGCTGCCCTTCTTTGGGAATCGGCCAAGGTTTGGTGTTGGATGGTTGTTGGTGGTAGCAGGTCACAGGAAGCAATGACCCCGTTCTGTCCTTGAGACCACTGCCATGTGCTGTGCTGAGAGGAAGCTTCAGTGCCTCAAATGTCATGTGGCTGAGTTGTTGCCATTTAGTGATCACTGTGGATCAAATTCTGTTGTCCTCAGGTAAATACAGTTCCTCTGCAACCTTTAGTGGATGTTTTGCTTTCCTTGGTTTAGCCTGTGTGGGTTTTGAGGGATAAACCATGCCAGTGCAACTGTAATTCCTGCTTATCCTTCCTGTTTCAGGATAGCCCCATAGGGAGGGTATTTGGTGAGGTTGGAGATGTGGTAGTGATTTGTGCCAAGATTGTGTGGTGCTGGCAATGCTTTTTTGCTGTAATCCTTGTGTTGCAAGTTTTCAGGAGAGTAGCAAAGGCTTGATCGTTGCTGAAAAGGAATCTCTAGGAAACTATCCCTTCATGTGTGGTAATGAAACTCTTCTTTCCCAGAGGACCAGGTCATTTTAGAAATCCTGAATTACACGGCACTTTGATAGGGAGGTGATGATTTGGTTAAATTGCAGACAGTCTTAACCCTTTCTGAGGGGCATCATGTCCAGCTGGAGGATTTTTTTTGGAAAACAAGTATATGTCTTTGTCAGCTGGCCTGTCCTGCAGGTTCATACGAGCTGCTGCTGTCCTCATGTCCCCAAAACAAGGCCGAGGTCTCCTCTGCAGACACTGACTGTCTTTGCCAATGCTCTGGACACACTGACAGTCACCTGCCTTAGAGAAGGGCAGAGCTACAAGCATTTCCTTCTACACCTCTGTTGCTCTGCTGAGCAAGAATTTATTTTATATATATAAAATGTTTATAATAAAATGGAAAATCTAGAATAACATGTATGTAATACCACTGAAACTAAATTTATAAATATACAAGGTCTATTCCTCATCCTGTAATGAGTGAATGTAATATTGAGATGGCCCTTTGTATTTCTTCCAAAAATACAACAAAAAATATTATGGAGTTGGCTCAGAAATAAAACTATTTTATTTTTTAGCTATAAAGTAATATTCAGCTTCTTTGGACTCTGTCAGTGTTCAGAACCTCCATGGTACATTTAGATTTTTTCAAACATGTACTTTATTTTTAAATTGGACTTTTCTGTAATCTTGTCTCTCCATGAGCCTGATGTTAAAGTGGAACATGGAATACTCTGCAGCCTGCAGTAATACTCTGTAGTCTGCTGTAGAAAGCAAGTGCACTATGTGATCCTAAATAAGAATTAGCTGATATTTTTCATGTCTTCTGTGTGGATTGTTTGCAGGCTCACTGTGGGGCTGTCCTTGCCCACACAGAATTAAACCCACAGCCCTATCTATTCTGCAGAAAACACAAAATAGCTTTTAATGCATGCTTTCTTTTTCCTGGCAGAAGGAAATGTAAAGATTTCAAGTTGGCATAACATTTGACTTAGTAGAAAAAGATTGGTTCAGTGGATACCTGTACAAATACTTTATTAGAAGTATTTTATTTGAAGTAAACCTCTGTATTTGTATGTGAAATAAGGTTTTTGGTAGGATGTTTTTTCAAATTTCCAATGACATGGTGTAGGCCTGTAATATTTATTTATTGAATGAATGTGTTGAATGGCTCAAGAAGTAACATGCCTTGTTCTTCAGAATATTCATATTAAGTTTGTTACTGGTGTGGGAAAGCTCTCATATCTATAAAAATACTTAAGGCAATGCTTGGAATTGTAGATGAAGGATGTAATTATATTCTGTAGGGTTATAAAGGCTATGAAAAGACATTACAGAAAAATATGCAACTATTTAATGTCTGTTTAATGTAGAAAAGGAGAAGCTTTTAAGAGAAAGATTTTAGGGCAGCTGCCTTGCTTTTCTGAGTGAGAAGAGAGGAAGCCCCTGGAGGCAGGAATGGGTATAGATTTTGGAGATTTGGGTCTGGGTTTCGTGTAAGTTGCTGCTGACCATGTAATGTATTTTACGTGTTTTGCTAGAGCAAGCTTTGAAGTGTTTGGTGAGGCCAGAACTTCAGCGTAGTGATAGCTTTGAAGTGGTGGGGATAAACAGGCCTCTCCTTGAGCAGAAATTATGTGACTAGCTTCAGTGGAAGGAAAAACCTTATTTTTACAATAAAGCGTTAATAGCACACATACATGCCATTAGCTTTGGCTTAGGGATGCTGATATTGACAGGGGGAGAGGAAAATTGCTTTGACATCTTAGTGGCCATGTTTGAAAGGACCTCTCTTTTATCTCCATCTGAAAAGGTTTTGCCAGGATGATACCCTTTGTTTTTGCTTGCAATGATGTCAATATTTTCCATTGTAACAGGAGAGTGTGTTCCGTATTTAGGTTGCCTTCTTTTCGTTCATCTCTGCTGTGGTCGTGCTGGCTGGCCACAGTGCTGTCCCCTCCTTTTGTTCCCTGACCTGCAGGCTGGTGCAGAGGTGACTCTTGGAGCCAGAGGACAGGGCAGTGCAGCCCCTGCCTCTTTCCAGGAGAGCAGCTTCTCTGTCTAGGGCCATCCTTCCTCTTGTGCAGCGTACTGCAGTGTGAGAGCCGTGAGCGCCACGCATCTCCCTCTGAGTCAAGTCTCAGACATGCTTAAGAGGAGTTGACTTGCCAGCACCAGAAATCCCTTGTGTGTTTTGGGGAAAAGCAGGCGACAGGTTGCCAGCATAACTCCTCTTTTTTCCATAGTCTACCTAATCTGTCCTTTAGTCAGTGCTGCCGCGGGGGATTGCCTTGCCCAGGGGAGTGCTGTGTGTCCCTGTGGCAGTGCAGGGCTATGGAAGCTGGGAGGGCAGGGGTGCCTGTTTGCCTTCACCTGACCGTAGAGCTGTGCATGCTCCTCTGTGCTCCCGGCCACCTTGAAGTCCCGTTGAGGCAGTGCAGACTCCTCCTCTGGTCCACAGCCCCTGTAACGTTGTCCATGAATCCCAAGTGCAAAGGCTCTAATAGCTCTGCAGTAACGTGAGGTACAAATGCAGTGTCTGTTGCATTGCAGAATCCCTGACAGCAATACCCGGCCTGGGAATTGTAATTGAGGTCCTGTAGTGGTAGCAAGTTTCTGGATCGTGTCATGCGGGGCTGATAGACTGATTCTGCAGCCCAAAGGGAGCACACTCTGGAGGAAGGGGTTCCAGATGGCTGAACATGGTTCATTTGGCTCAGTTTGTTGGAATTGCAGGGAGCAAATGACTCAACTCTACTTTAATAAAGCCTTGTGGATACCAGAACAAAGGAGTTGAGGAGACTGTAAGGTATGACAAGACAATTGAGCCAGGCTACTTAGCTGCTTATAGACCCTAAGAGAATTGCTTCTTTGGCTCTGTCTGAAGGTATATCATGAACAAACTTATCAGGTGCTTATGCTTTAAATAAGAAGGTTCAAATATATTATTTTATATTTATTATCTAGGTATATAAAACATACAATTATTCATAACATCTATTTATATGTAATGGTATATATATTCTTTTTCTGGTGGTAAGCTATTTTAAAATTTGCAGTTGCGGTAACCTCTATATATGTATTCAGATTTCAGATAATGACTCCATCCGTCAGGCTGAGTGACTGATCTTCATTTTCTCTTTGAAAATGGAGATCAGCTAGGCAATTTAAAATGTGTTGCTTTCTTGCAGGTCCTGATTCTGCAATCCTTATGTGGAACTGTATTTACCTGAATGAATAGTACCATTGTACTAATTTGCAGGAATAATTGCTCTTTGGTTTAGTAAGGGTGACAAAGTTGAGCTTTAATTTGCAACAGCTAAGACATGTGCTAGTGATTTTCTCTTTGCTGCATATAAACAAAGAGTCAGCACAGAAGTATACAGTTTAAGGTTTTTTCCGTGTTGGTATTTTCTGTTTGGTTCTGAGGTATTAAGGGAAAAATCTGAAGACAGCATTTTTTCATTGTATAAGAATGTTTGTCTAGACTTGTTAAAACAGGGATATATTTCTTCCTTCACCTTTAAAGAAGCAAAACATCAGTGTCCAAAAAGTTCTGACATTAAAACTGCTTCTCCTCCTGGGAAAAAGAAATGGGAAGAACCAAGTCCAGATTTAAAAGAAAAAGTATTGACGGAAGCTTAGAATGAAATACTTGCTTTTGAAGAAATAGTGAAGTCAAGGCTTTTCATGGAGATGTTGCAGGAACTATTCTTGAGCATACATGTGATATAATCCTTTATCACACCTTTATCACACCTCTTGGCTGTAGCTGGTCAGTTTATTCAGGTCAGTGGAAACCCAATCCCTCTTTACTCTCCATCTTTCCTGACAGTATCAGGTAATAATGTAAAGACAAAAAACCCTCCAAAAAATCTTCCCCTCGCCCACCCCCCAAAAAAACAAACCCCAAAGCAAACAAAAATGAATTGTATCACACATTTCACTTTCCTCTGCCACCTTACACAATTTTTCCCATCACCTCTAAGAAGAAACTTTTGCCTCAGAAGAAGTAATGAGATAGAAAAATACAGGGGCTTATTTACCTTGGGTAAAAAACAGAAAAAAATCAAGAAACGTGGTCACTGAGGCTGCAAGAATCCCTACACATTTGAATAAATGACAAGGAAAATAAGGTGTCAAGCCTCTTAGTCTTGTGATGAGTGGTGGAGGCTTTTCTTTTTTAGTAGGTCAGAAATCCTTATTCTCACCTCCCGGTTTTGTATTTTTGTGGATGAAAGAGTAGGGGCTAGTGAGAGAAGATGTTGAACTTCGGGGTTCTTGCTGTTGGATGCTCAGGACAGAGACACCTAATGATACATAACTAAAGATCTTGAGTTCTGCTTAAAACTGCCTGATCCTTTTTGGTTTTTCTTGCGATTTTTGTTTGGTTTTTTGGTTGGTTGTTTTTTTGAGGACAGCAGGGAATTTCTGTCATTTTTCTTCTAGTGAAATGCAGTTCTGGGTAACAATTCTCTTTGTTTTGGTGGCACAGTCCTAATCTGGCTCAGTGAAAGCCACTCATGAAAGATAGGGCCTGACATTTGGAAATCTTGTGCTATCACAATAAAAAAATTGTCCTTTCCCCCACAAATTCTGCATACTTATTTTGTAGAATAAGTCAACTTCAAACAGTTTGCCCACTGTGAAAAAAAAAATGTAAAATTCAAAAGTATCAGTGCCCATTGTTCTATTGTAACATCTGTTAAATATCACCCCTTAGTTTATTTTTTAAAGAAGTCTAAAGTAGTGCTACAGCAAGGTATATGTAGGCCTGTTTCTGAAAAAAGCTTTATTTGACATTATCCTTGCCATATCAACTGTCCTTTATCACTGAGTTTCCTCCAGTCTCTTCCTATAACTTTAGCAAGCTGGACAACAACCTCTTTTGATTTGTATTCATTCAGTTTGATATAATTTCTTTTTTTCCCCCAAGTTAGGTAATTTTGCAAGTGTTAGAGCATTTGTAGAGATTGGAATACAATGCCATACTTGCGATGTCATTGTAATGTGGTCACCTATGAGAAAATGGGTGCTCCTGGGAGGGGGCAGGTCCCCTGAGGCCCCCGAGGTGGTGGCAGTGGCACACAGAGGTGACAGCTCGAGTTCCCTGTGTGCCTTTTTCTTTGGATACAGACCAATGTGACAATGCTCACGTTGGACCTGCACCCCCATTCCAGTCTTGAGGTCACCTGTTAGGATTGGGGAGAAGGGGCCACCTTGAGCTTGTGCTTTGGGTTCCTCAAGGACTGAGTTTTCTCCCTGGGCTCTCTAGGAGCTCCCCTGAAGAAAGGAGCATGGAGCAGCTCATAGCATTCCAAATATCCTGCTGGGAACAATCTGGGTTCCTGCTTAAGAGAAGGAACCTGCTGAACCCTTGCTTGAAGGGACCAGGCAATTTTAGTTGTTTTCCCAACATTCCAACCACATTATCTAAATATCTCTTAATTCTGCATGCACAGGTAATGCTCTGACACAATGTGTGCATCTCAAAACTTATATTGGAGAGAGGCTCCACTTAGGTTTTCTTTTCCAATCGCAGGGAAAGTGTAATTTTAATTCTTAGTTCAGTTTAATATTTCACAAACTTTAAACAGAACTCTTTCAAGGGCATGTATAAAGTGTATTATCTTAGTGGGCTTTCATGTGGGAGGAACTTAAGTAACAATTCTACACAAGTAATAAAATGTCAACTTCAGATTTTCCCTTAAGAGACTTTCAGTTGTACTGCACTGACTTGGTCATGGGCAGCTTTTGCCAGTAAGAATTCAGGACAAATGCATGGAGAACACTGAGGGATAGTGAACACTAAAGCTGCAAAAACTAAGGCAAATCCTCTAGCTATGAAAGTATTAAATAAATCTCTGTGGCATTTCTTGTAAGTGGATTTCCTTGTATATTAAACTGGTTTGTAGGAATAGAGGTATGTTTTCTGTTCCATGTTTGCTCCCTTCCTTCTGATCAGACAGTGGTGTACCTGCTGTGATGGGAACATTTATTCAGCTGGAGTGAAACCATCAATTCATTTTTGCAGAGGTCACCAAAAATCCATCAGGTGGTAATGACACTCAGTCACTACTGATGTGGGCTGGATGCGAGCCAGTGATCTAGAGGGGAAAGGCAGTCTAGCCCATTACCAATCCCCTGGAGCCATTGAGTCCCCCACTTTTTGCTCATCTTTCTGCTTCTACAGTTCTCATAGGTTAATCTTTCTTTTTCTATGTCTAATGTGATAATCTTTCTTCTCTTACATATCTGCTTTTGACTTTCATGACAGTATGGCTGACAAACATCCTCAGCATTTTTCCTTCTGATGCAGAAGGTATTAGTCAGTAGTGCAATGGTCAATAGGGGTTATTAAAAAAGAAGAAAAAATAAAGAACAAAAAAAAAGGGCCAGAGAGAGAAGGGAAAAAAGCCACTAGACAAAGGGAAACCTTTATTTTAGACCTTCACTGTAGGAATAGCTACTCAATGTTTTAAAATGTGTATTTTCTAATCATAATATGGCTATGAAGGCTTACTGTCTGTATACTGTAGCTATGGTAGAGTGTCCTGTAATTCAGGGCAAAATACAGAAGGAGGAATAGCCACCTCAGCTACTAGAGGTGATTCCACTGGGAATTTGTACTTTTCATGCTCTTGGTGTTGACATGGAGATTTCTGGAGTGATGTGAATGTTGAGAACAGTCCCACTGTCCTAGACAGCAGCAGTGTTTCAGCATCTCAGCCTGCTGGGACTCAGGTGCAGGGCTGTGCTTGGGTGGCTGTGCTGTTTCTGATGTTTGGGTTGGTTTGAAAGCCTGTGTGTGTATGGACCAATTGATAAGAATCCAGATTCAAAATGAGATACTGATGAAGATTTGCCTGGACCATATTTATTTTGAGAGAATAAAAGCCATGAATTATTCCTGACTTATTAGAATCGTTCCTCCGTACTGCTATACTGTATAAATGCATCCAAATCAGTATTTCCAATAAGAAATTAAAAATGAGCTGTAAACTATTAAGTTGCCTAAGTACATATTTATTCTGGAACAGGATTTGCAGACATTCTGAGAATACTGCTGGAGTGTACCTAGTTAGGGAGAAGAAATATCCTGTGACAAATTAATAACTTGCAGGAGTTGCCATGAATACTTTGGGAGGAAGATATGTGCTGAGATGATTTTCCCTAACAAACCAGAGTCTATTTTTATGCACTTTTGTCAACCTAAAAAAAAGCTTTGTTACTCAATTAAGTCTTGTTGCATCATCTTAGATTAAAATGGATCTTTTGCCCTTTATTGTGCGATATTCTGATGAACTGGGAGTTATAATAGGAACATCTCCTCTTGTATCCTGTGCTGTTTTCCTCCCCTCCTCCCCTTCCAAATTAAAGAACCTGGGGCCTACTGTTTCCATTTAGCAGAAATTGTTTTAAATTAGCCTGGAGGTGTGGTTACTCCTGTAATCCACTGCTTGTAAACATATGATCCTGCCAATAGAACTGCACAGGGTATTTTAAGCTGATACAAAGTGGACTTATGCCAAGAATTTTTTTTTTAGGAATAATTAAGTCTATTTTTCAATGTCATGCTTTTCTCTATTCAGCCTCAGTTATAAAATAGTCCTGAAAATAATTTCAAACCTTCTGTGAGGAAGTAAGTTGAAAGTGTTGAAAATTACACTACAGCAAACACAGCAAGCCTCCTTTCCCTGTTACTGGAAATTTCCTTTAATTTACATATAAGAAATCTGAAATTACTGGAAATGAATTGGTGCAAAGCTAATATTGCCACCACTTCCCTTTTGCATTTTATTACACCTTGTATCTTTTCAGGAACAGTTTGCACTTATCAGTGGAGCTTTAAATACTGCCCTAGTGAATAAACATTTCATTTTAGTAAACAATCCCCAGAAATAGATTTTTACCGCAAGTAGTTTGTTTTTAATAACACATGCTGCCTCTTGGAGTTAGATCCCTAAAGGAACTGTAAAATGAATTTCTATCACAGCATCTGACTTCCCTTCTTTGTCAACCTTCTCACAGATGTGTTGAGTTCCCTGTAGTTAGAGGTCAGCTTCTGTTTATTAAAAACTAAATCAAAACAAACCAAAAGAAAAAAAAAACCCAAAAAACAACGGAGTGGGGAGATAGAAAAGGAGTGTACATATATGAGATAAGTATTTAGATGCCAAATTGAAAATTTTGGGTCCAAAAATTTTTTTCAAGTAAAAAATGCTGACTCGGAGAGCACCCATCTCAAATTCTTGAGTGTGGTATGAAGGTTGCTGTTAGGAAGGCAGCATTATGATTCTTTATGGTCCCTGTTTAGTCAGAGAGTTTTCACTGTCATTTTGAGGTTGCCCACATTTTTCAAGGTTAATCTAATTTCTGGGGAACTGATTTTGAATCTCTTTAAAAATAGCTTAAACAAAGCAAGATTTGCCTGTGCAAAGCACTGTGGAAGCAATGACCACATATTCAAATCAGGTTCTGCAGCAGAAAGCTTCCCTACAACTTGTGCTTTTACATGTGGTGCTTGGAAAACACCTTGGTCTGTCATGAATTTTCAGAAAAAAAAATTCAGCTGTGAGACTTTTGTGGACCAGAGGAAAAAATCAATCCCTTGTGGATTCATCGTGCTTGTATATGAGGATTAGGCTAATGCAGATTCACAGGGAAAAATCAATATAGATTTCAGAAATCCCTCCTGCTAACGATGGAACTGATCATGCAGTTCACAGGCTTAATTATGTATCTTCTTTATGAGACTACAGTAATATCTCTTCACGTGGGCATACAAGATGAATTTAACCTTCACCCTATACTAATATTTTTCTTACTGGAAAAGTATAAGTAAAACGCTAAATATTACTTGCTTGATCATGGAATAATAAAAATGATAGACCATTGTATAATTTGTTCAAAATAACCGTACTATAAGGAATAGATTAACTTCTCCCATCTGTCCACCAAAACATCAAATATAAACACTATTTCCAAAGTAATATTGTCTGCAGAAGTTGCAGCATTAGGCAGAGGTTTATGGTAATTAGTGTTGCTATCAGATTTTATGCTTTTATGGAGTGATATTGCAGAGATCTTGTAATCTGTGCAAGGGGAGGGTAATTGCTCAAGGGGAAAACAAAGGACCCATTTATTTTAAAGGGATGCACGTTTCATGTGAAATCTCCCAGGTTGTTCTGAGAGCCACTGAAACACAGTGAAAGCACTAGTGATTTTTTTGCCTAGGGATTGCAGAACAGTGCTCCAGGATGGAGTTGTGTGAAGACGGAGAGAATGCAGGGATGGTTCACACTCAGTGAAATTTATGTTCACCTTAAGTGTATTGGTGGTTGTAACAAGAGGGGCAGGTCCTGGGGAGTCTTTGCACTGCCTGCCATGCTTCATTTTGAGATGTGCCAGCCCTGTTGGTGTTAGGCAGGTTGCTTTCCCCAAAAAGGTCTCCATTTCTCAGAGTCATCTATCCTGGGTTTCACTGCATACACTGTTAAATATTAAATAACATATTAAACTGCATTTTCTGCCTTCTAACCCCTTTGATCTGTCTCACTTCTGTCTCCCACCCACCCACCCCAGTTACAGTGACTTCAGCTGGTTCTGCAGTGCTGTGGGGTGCTGCATTAAGGTGGAAGTCATCCTGTGGTCCTGAACAAGGGGGATCTATTTGAAACCATGGTGTCTTGTGATGCTTACAGAATAAGCTGAGAGATTTTGTTACCATACTTTGTGCTATGATGCAAGTGGAAAAATGGAAGTAGTTTTATTTGGTGCTCCCTAAGGTACAAGTAGGGTCCCAAACAAGCATACATAAAAGAAAAAAATATTTGCCATCTATTACTGACATTTTTGGGTATATTTTTAGATTTAAAAAAAAGTGAGAACAAGCACTTGGGTTAATATGATGTGTAGCTGAGCTTGAGATGTATCCATTCTTTGTTGCTTCTAGAATAATGCAGCATATGGTGGTTATTGTTGGATTAAAGAAGAGGCCCAATTTTAATTCCAGTGGTAATCATGTGCTTTTTTTGCTGACTTAAAAAGGCTGATGAGAAATGGATTTAGAATATGGGATCTGAATTTTATTACCTTGATATTCTCTTAAAATTGTCAGTTCTTTAGAAATGAGGGTGTGCTGGAGCTGTAATGTTAATGGCAGCTGGGCACAGCTGGGGTTGGTTTGGATCCTCTTCTCTGTGAGACTCCACCATGTGATTGCAGAATGGAGAGTGATGTGATTTGTTAGGTGTTTAGAGTAGTCAAAATAAATCAATTTGGCCTGAGATGTAACTTTGAGATGTAATGTATTTCTAATATTGAATGTATAAAAGATGTTTTAGTTCATCATTAAGAACTAAAATGAGGAGGGAAACCCCAGGGGTAGTGACAATTAGGCTCAAATGGAAGAAAACTGTCTAGATGGGAGAAACAGAGACCTCTACAACATTTCCAAAAGCATAGTTTGAGTTTGTCTTGCATCCTGCCATGAAGTGGATGAAGACAGTGTTCAGAGGGAGAGTTTGCTGTTTTCTAAGATTTTGTTATTTTCAGTGTTATGCTAACGTAATATAGGAGGGGATTTACAAGGAAAATAAAATTCATTGATGGGAATTTCCATGCTCTTTCAAGTATACTTGGTGTTTTCCAAAGAATTCAATCTCTTGACCCCATGAATGCTTTCAGATTTCCTATTTCCTTCCTACAACTTTCAAACGTAACAGCCTCTTCTGTACTTGACTTTGTTTCTCCTCTTGGTAATATTTGCATGGTGAACAGTCAGATTCTCTCTTCACCATTATCACATTTCTCTTGAATAAAGTCATAACAGGTTCCTCAAGGCAAAATCTGCTTGGTCTGTTGAGGTGTTTTTGTCTTTTTTTAAAAACACAAACAGTATTCTCTCTTTTTTTAAACTTTCATCCTTGGGCTTCCAGGTTTCAGTCAGATGTTTTTCTATTGTGCTTTGCACATTCTCCTTAATTTTTACTGTTACTTGTTCCTGTTCAGTCTTCTCTGCAATAATTCTTCCAAATTCTCAGCCTTTCTTCCTGTGCTTTCTTTGTGACTGCATTCTACATTTGAAGATTTGAATTGTATTTTCATGTTGATGACATCAAAATTTCCTTTGAAATCTTTTCATGTTTCTCTTGCCTTTCCTTGTTCTGGCTCTCTCCAGCTCAGCTCCAGTCATTGTTAACTTCCCCAGCTATGTTGCCATTCTCTGGACATGCTCCAGCCCATCAATGTCTTTCTTGTCATGAGTGGCCCAAAGCAGGATTTGAGGTGTGACCTCACCAGTGCTGAGTACAGAGGGGCAATCACTGTCCTGGTCCTGCTGGCCATACTGTGGCTGATACAGGCAGGCCAGGATGTTGTTGGTCTTCACTGAACAATGTCCAGTAGCTCTCATCCCAAGCCATCTACACTCACTGCCTTGACTCCAATTCCTTATCTGCTCTAGTAATAAGTCACTTGCTCCTACTTCTCATGGAGTACAGGAGAAAAGAAGTGAAAACAGCAGCACCTTCCCTGTTCAGCCACCTTGCTTATGGTGAAATATAGAAGGCAGGAGCTTGTGCTCTAAAAAATGTAAAGGGGAAGCAAATATGTTCTCTCCACAGCCTTGTTGAAAAAGGAAAGGAAAAGGGGGTGGAAAAATAGGCAGGGAGACAACAAACAGATACTTGAGAAGCTCTGCCCAGAGGAGCTTGGTCTATCTGCCCAGAAGTGTTGAGTGCTGCTGTAGCAGGACTTTGCAGCGTTGCCTGTGCCACTGATGCTGATGGTGTGAGCAGTAGCTGTGTGTATCAGATCAAGCACCACCTCCTGTTTGACATTCCCGCCAAGCACAATGGTTTTGGCTGTAGCCTAATGAGAGAAGGGTCTGACCACTGAAGGTGGTGCAGATCAGAGCCAAGCCCTTCACTGATGGGCAGCTGTTGAGGCACAAGATCAGTTTGTACTGCTGAGCATGTGAAGTGTAAGAGGAACTAAGGCAGTCATCTGTACAGTCATCTTATAGGTAGTTTACTAGTAAAAGTTAATTTACTCTTGGAGTCCTGTAAAGTGATGTATGCAAAATGCTGATGTATGGATTTGTGTGGTGGGATGACAGGCAGCACACAAAGCGAGTCACAGCCATCTCATGCTGCCTCTCCCCTGCACATTTTAGGTAGCAGCCTTGTGAATGTGGATTAAAAGGGAGCAGTAAAAAATTAAGCAATAATAATGTTAAATAATTTGTTAAAACAGTATTGAAGGGACTGTTAAACTTTCTTAAGTCCTTCTCACTGTTCTTTATCCTTTGGGCCTATCTGGTCTCACCTAGTTTATACAATGTTTCTATTGCAGTCATAAATAATTTCAGTTACCACTTTAGCTGTTTCTAGGCTCAGATTCAAAGTGTACGTGGCACATAGTGCCTCCTGAAACCCTGCATGCTTTGCAGTGTTCTCTCTTATATTTACTCAAATAGAAGTGGATATAGTGTTTTCTTCTGAAATTTTTGGTCTGACTCCTGTGACTCTGACTCCAGTAAGTAATGCCAGTAGCATGGGTAGATGGATCTGACAGGGCTGAAAACTAACAGCATGTCAGACGCTTTTCTCCAATGAAGGCTATAGATCAGAGCTAGGAATCTGCTGGAGCTGGAGAGGGTGACAGGGGAATAACATCCCTTTCTCTTCCATCGACAGCGGTAATAACTCCTGCCTCCCTAGGGACAGATTGTAAAAGCCAATAGCCAGAAGCTGTGAAGCAGGGAGGGTAGAAGAATTGAAAATTAAAGAGGGAGTGAAATTTTGTGTAAGGCTTTAGTGAGATGTTGGAATAAACCATCAAGTGTCATTCTTTTAATTGCCTTATTGTTGACAGAGTTTTTGCAATGTTGGGTTTTATTAGTTTGTGAAGTTAAAATACCAGTAAAATACTAGTTAAAATGATTAAGGTATACCATTCATTCTTTTATATGTAGCTAGGCATTGTGCATTCTATGCTGTTAATATTGAAAGTATGTGGAAAACATGTTTTGCAAATACTGCTTTAAAATTAAATAAAACAATTTTGTTAATATTATTACTATACACATAAACATATTTTGAGCCTGGTTATGCTGTACACTGCATAAAAATCTGATCATTAATTTAAATGACTGTTTGATTTATAGGTGTTTTCATCATGTATGAAATTCCACATTGTTGAATCTTTCATAGTTCACAAGCATTTAAACTTTGGCTGCCTTTTTGTCCAGGAGGAGTGTTCTGGTCCTGATAGATTTTACTAATGTTATGATACTTGCATTATACTGTGGGTCTTTAATTCATTTCTTTGTGGAGCAGTAGCTTCTAACAGGTTAATGACAAACACTTGAAGAAGCAGAACCATAACAAAAAGGCACAGCTCCTGCACTTTTAAGAACTAGAAGTGCTTAAAAGTGTTATTTTTATAAGAGTTGTTCTTGCTTAGTTTTTAAAGTGTGACTGGTGTTTAGTTAAATCTTTTACAGACTCAGTTCACTGAAGGTGACAGAAGTACTCACTTGAGCTCAATGAAAAGTAGACATGACAGTAAATTTTTCAGTCAGAGACAGGAGATCTTGTTATAGGAGTCAGTATGGGGGTCAGGGCAGAGCCTGTTGATGATTGAGGAAAAGAGAAGTAAATTCATTCTGCTTCATGCACTTTGTCAAGTGCCAGTAGCTTACCATTGAGAACTAGTCACCCGTTCTAGTCTTACGGCCCTAGAGGTCACTCATTTGATATAAATCATAGCACTGCATAGGCTCAGCAACCTATTGCCATTCCAGATGAAATAAAAAGAGAGGAATGCTTCATTCTGAATTAAAATGGCTGTGAATATCCCACCACATGTTGCTGTTCAATGCAATATGTGGTTAGATATTGATCTCCAAAATCAAGTCATTAAAATGTGCAGTTTTTGTTTATTGGAATGAAGCAATTAAATGGTTCAGTTATGCCAGACCTTACCTTTTCTGATGAAAACTATTGATTTCTTGCCACAGCTTTATAAGCGACAATGTTTTTGATTACTCTTGACAAACCTCCTTGGAGTGTTAATTAAAATTGTACCAGATGAGCAGGTGTGGGAGATCATTAGATCGCCCGGATCACACACTGTACTTCATATTCTGCAGCCTTGCATAATGAATAGGGCACAAGAGGGGAAAAACAATATCTTCATCAGCAGAATTAGCATCTTCTCTCTCTTTTCTTTTTTAACTAGGTGACATTACATTTTACAGTACATCCATTTCTCATTTACTGAATAACTTCTTTTGAATCCTATTAAATTAAATTTCTTTTGAAATATTACATTGTTACAAAATGCAAAAAATTAAATACTCAAGTAGCTTGTGTGTGAATGGTGATAAACTTGCAATACCCACCTCATTCTTTCAAAAACAAAGCAGAAACGTTGACATTTTCTGAGATATTTTAATAATGTCTGCATTTTTCTTTTGCTTAACTACATGATTATGTAAAATAGCCTGAAAACTATTGATTATATTGGTTTTCAAAGAGCAAATTATTCCATGATTTATTAATTTACCATAGGTTTCTTGTCTGATATAATGGTAATTGGTTGATAATTTTTTAAAACCATAATATTATGCTAAGAAAATAACAGTGTGTTGTAGTTGTGTTGTACAGTACAAGGATGGCCTATGGTACTGATTATGAAACCTGTGCAAGGCTGTTCTGTTGACTAGGCAGTGTAAAGGAAAAAAATAGGAGTAAAACGAACTAAGAAAAGGATGTAATTAAGGATGTGATATTTGTTTGGAACAACAGAGGGGAATGGGCAGAATATGTGATCATAAACTCCTCAGCCTATAAATATATATAGCTGCCATTAACATCACAGGTGAGTTGCAGTTGTCATTAACTGGAAGCCTGTGTGATGTGTTTGTAGCTCAGGTCTTATTGAATTGTCAGTTTGGGCCTTAGAGGCTTTAAACTGAAAAAAAGTGGGGATAAGAAAGAAAAGAAATACTTGGAAATACCTGGAAAAATGTGGTGCACATGCAGTGTCTGGGATAGGTGTTCTCTGGAAGGGAACCAGGTAGACATCATATACCCTCTGATTAAGTTGCCTTCTCTGTGCCTGTCTGTCTCTCTGGAAATTAGATAGAACTTATTGTTTGCAGTTGCAGTTCATAGTATTGCAGCGCTTATTTAATGTTAATAAAGTTATTTGAAGTCTTAGCATAACTGTAAATTCAAATCACAAACAGACAGGAATTTCTTAATGATTAATTAGCTGTACATTATGCTTTTGAAAATCTGCCCAATGTAGAAATAATACTGAAAACAGGCAATCCTGTGTTAACTGTTCCTATTGCACAATTATAGAAGCCAGCACATTGCAACAATGGAAGAGAAGGTTCAGAAGTTACCTGCACATTGAGGGTATTTTCTTGTAGCAGAAATCCAGCTGGATGAGCTGAGTTGTCCCATTGATTTTAGGTGAGCAATATAAATGAGCTGGATGTTATTAACTCCATCTGTAGTGACTCCTTTGCAGTAGGAGTGGTCTGTATTTGAATGTTGTAATTTGATCACGTTTTTGAGTGTGAATGCAGAATGTTGATCACGTATATTTTTGACCTGATTCTGGAAGATGTGGATATTTTTGAAGTTCTGTAAAACATTCTTTAAATAATGAATCTAATACTTGTTGACTTCATTCACAGACTTTGCTTCTTTCCGTTACATTTGAAAAGGATGACATTAATTTGAATGCATATAATTTGCAGGACAATTTTCTGTAGATTTCAAATACAATTTGGAGGGTTTCTCAGCAATCTAGAAAAGAAAGTATTTCTATTTGTATTATTATGATTTCTTTAGGGTCAGAGTGAAAGAAAGGGGATGTTATTTGCAGAGCGACAGAAATTGCCATGCACAGTGTTTGCTTGGTAGCTCCAAAGTGGCTGAAACAGGATTCATCCTTGCAGGATGGTTTAACACGGATACCTCCAACAGCCAGTGTTGCTTGGTACCCTCTGGAATAGCCTTCAGGAGGCTGTTAAAGCAGAATGGAAACTCATCTGTGCTCTCAGCCCCTGTCAGAGCTGAGGTTTCATGTGGAAACCTTGGGCTGTTGCTGCCTGTGTGCTACCTTTGTGGTGGATGAATAGGATACTGCAGCAGCTTGTAAGAGTCAAGCGTGCAACAGCTAAACTTTACAGGAAAAGAAGAGTTACAAAAAAGGTGACATACTGTAACAGTATAAGTGAAGAGAAAGAAGAGAAGATCGTATCCTATGAGCATTTAGGGTGGGTTTTTTCCCATGTTTTTCAATACATTTGTGCCTGATGATTTGAGATTTGAAAATCAAATTCTATTTTAATGAGTATTTTAAATGTCTCATGTGATTTAGTAAATAATAATACTTCCTCAGGTGGAAAACCAGTTCTGCACTCTATGATCAGCACCCTAAAAAAGGCTGAGTGCAATAATTTCAGTTTTTTACCCAAGATTTGAAAATAATTTTTTTGGTATGTGAATGCATCCAAATAAGCTTTCAGATTCCAGCCTTTTCTGCTTTCCAAAAGTATTGGTTTTATAAAACTGAACTGTAGTGGTGTTTATGTAAAGATGCAGAACAGTAGTAATAATAATAACAATAATAAATAATTTCTATTTGACATAGTTTCTTTAATTTCAGGAGTCAAAGCATTTCACAGTCACAATTCCATCACAATCAGTGATTAAATGTGAAATGACCAGAGTACCTGAAATACAGCTTTGATTGCCAGCTATCCAAAATATAGGCAGCATATGATGTAGTATATTATTGGATAGCCATGGGAAAATCTCCATGCTTCTAACTGTTGATTTCCTATCTTTTCTTCAGAACAATTACATCAGTGCGTTTATAAGTAATTTTTTTCTTTTGTGGCATTCCCATGGCTGTTAGCCACGTTGCATGTAAAATGAGTGAAACCTGGACTCTCTCAGGATTAGTGGTTCTCTTTATTCTTTGCTCCGTATTGAAAATCGTTCCTGTCAGCTGGTGCTCTCCAAGCTGCCTGGAAGAACTTTGGCATAGTTTTCCTAACCTTTCAAACAGTAAAGGCAAAACCCTGCTTTGATTAAAAAAAAAAAAGAAGGCAAAAAAAAAGCCGGAGGACTTTGGCCCCGAGCCATTAAGGATGCAGGCGGCTGCGCTGCGGGCTGACAGCGTATTCCACAAACCCTGCAAAGTTCTCCTCGGGGTCCCTGGAGTGGCTGAGGCACTTTGCTTGTACTTAACATATATCAACTGTCACCCGACAGCAGTCGGTGCTGCACCGAACACAATGGAACATCCAGATGGTCTAAACAAAGCCAACAAATGTTCACTGCTATTAAAAGCTGTTTACATCAACTTCCAGTATTTCATGTGCTGAAGTTTATATTGTGTCACTACTGGGGTGCTCAGCTCCATCCTCAGTTCAGAGCAGGGATTTCTAAACTATTGTTGCTTATGTGTTAAAATAACATTCCGAATATGCCTTAAATACATGCCACTGAACTTTTTATTTCCTTTTAAGTAGGAAATTGGTCATTGTATGCTAATCGCATGCTTTCAAATATTGTAATTGATTGTCCCCTCTGATTTCCCCTCGCTTTTCCCCCAGTACCTCCTTCCAGCGCCTCCCCCCGCGCTGGCCTGTCCCGCCCGTGTGCGCCTGCCGGGCACAGCGCTGTGCCGGGCTGTGGCACCGCCCGCACAGGGTGCCCGCTGCTCCCGGGGAGCCGAGGGAGGCAGCGCTGGTGCGCGGGGTGCTTTGCGTTCATCCCTGCGGAGCTCGGGGGCACCTCCTGCTGTCCTGTTAGTGACACGCGTGAAGGTGACAAATGGACATTTTACACCTCCTTCCTCTGACCCTTGTTCCCGGCGTCCGCTTTACTGGAAATCCACATCCCTGCTTCTCCTTGCTGAAATAAATTAATTGGTGGGACACAAGAGTACCTCGGTCTATTGTTTTTCATGAGGCTGCAATAAAATTCTTAGGGAGACTGTGAATGAGGAAATCATTCCAAACCAGTGCTGTATTTTGCAAGTGTGATTTCTGATTAAACAAATACCGTTCTTGAATGAAATGACCAAAAAATGCTTAAAGCACTGAAAATATACCTTAATTGCAGTGATTTAAAGAATGGAAAGTTATAATATTCTTTCAAATATATGAGTGCAAGATCACATGCAAGCTATTATCCATCTGCGGAGTGTTTATTTGCAAAATAAGAAAACAACTGTTTTTTCAATTAATTTTAAAATGAAACCTGCCTAGCCTTCCCTCCTCCCCACAAGTACCAGATTAGGGCATTAGAGAAAAAATACAAACAAATTCAATCCCTAGCCTTTCCAGGTAAGAATTTTTTCTTTGGTTTGCACCCTGTACTAATCTAACTATTACTGGACACCATGATAAAAATAATAATATGGACAAAAATGAACCTGAAAAACATGTTTAGACCACAAGAATCCAATACTGGCATTCACTACCTCTTTATAACATCAGTGGTGTTTATCCCAGCATACATCATTCACCTGCATGTTACTTGCAGCACTAACTTTCACAAAATGGATAAAAACATGCCTATTCTGAGAGAGAAATCCCCTCCCACTTCATGTAACTGTAACAGGACCACTGCAAACATGTTCTGAAGGTCTATGGGGTATGACAGCAAAATTCTTTTTACAATGTTTATAGCTTGGAGAAGATTTTCGAAGATGTAAATGTATGAATGAACAATTGAAATTGTCTGAATCTTGCTTGGTGTTTCTAAAATCTAACAAAACAGAGGTACTTCTAGTAGAATGTAATGTGTTACAGAACTATTTTCCCTTCTGCATGTGACCATAGTGTAAGTAAAAAATACTAAATTTTACTATCTGTTTTCACTATTAGTTACAAAGGGGATATGGCAAATAGTGCATTTTCCTGTTGTGTTCTAGCTGAAACAAGACTAATTCCTGTTCTCAGAAGCTTCGAGCATGAGATGCCCCGATTAAAATTTGATTTGCAAAACTTTTCAAAGTTAGTTCCATTTCATTGTGAGCTTTATTAAATATTTAACTTTAGGCTATTTATTTGAAAATCTTGTTTGTAGGATTTCCCCCCACACTCCTCGAAGTGTTGCAGAGAACCAGAACAAACTCCCCTGTTTTTCATGTTCCCTTCATTATTTTTTGTTGCGTAGCTAGACCTCCTTTCCATACTCTGTACAAAGACCAAATCCTTGTCTTGGCTAACATCCCTAGGAATAAAGTTGCTGAATTTCCTTTAAGTTTCCCAATGCTCATGCTGTTTTCAGAGATGAAGTGGCTCCTTACAGGCATCGTTATCTGGACTGTAATGGAAGGAGCCTGATACATCTCTCTGTCATGAAAGGTCTGTGATTCACCTTATTGTCCTGCGTGGTTTTGGTCATTTTCCTGTCCTGGTGCATAAACAGCACTCTCTGCATGGAGATCAGCTCCTGGCATTACACAGAGCTGTGTGTGCAGGACACACACTCTGGAAACACCAGGTTTGGCATAATGAGGCTGCACAGTGTTCAATTTTTATAGGGTTGGTGCATCAGAAATGTGAAATATATATAAGAAGTAGATTTAAGTCCTGGTGGCATTGAAGGCATAGAGTTTGAGATTTCTTTTCTGAAAAGTCAGGCTAGTTCCTATGTTGTGTTGGAACATGACAATAAAAGAACCAGATATTATCCTGCATTACAAAATGATTAATCTCTGATGTTTCCATCCCAGGGAGTTTATTGCCAAAACTGTAGGAAGTGGATGCATAAGGAAATGTTTTACAATAATGATGACATAATTAATCTTCAGTATTTCTCTAAGCAAGACCTTTCCTGACCATGCAAAATGATAGAGAAAGAAAAATTTTCCTTTATGTAAGGGAACCCTGAGAGGTACTAGGACAGAAAACTCTTCCAAAGGCATGGTTTTCGTGTTTGACAGGGGTCAAGCTTTGTGCCCGGGGTAGATGAGCCTTTTGGAGCCAGATTGTCAATCCAAGCACAAGCTGCTCCGTTTCCTGTTTATGCCTGTGCAGAGTTACACATCCTGACTCGCTTGCCTTCAGCTGCAGGTTTTTCCGCACTCCCTAGGAGATTTCTTCATCAAAACGGTTTGTTATTTATCATTTAAGTAAGCCGTTGGAATTTTGTTAATTCCTGTTTTATTTAACACATGCAAGACGGTGTCATTAGCTAAAGGAAGATAATGTTAAGGTAGTAAGAGTTACTGATACTACTAATTAAGTGACCTTTGCAAAACAAAATCTGATCAGCCTATGCCTGAATGTAGAGAACTGATGCCAAGTTTACTGCTTCACAGAGGCCTGGCCTATTGTATATCTGACCTGAGGTTATCAGCAATTGAAACCTGGTCTAGTAATTTAAAAATAAGCTTTTTGTATATTACACATTTCCATTTTTCCATCTGTCATAAGATTAATTAAACATGTTTCAGCATAAAGGGACATTTTTAGAAGAGCACTTTGCTTGGTACGTTTATGAAGCTCCTCCATGGACAGAGACTGTGAGTTTTTTTTATTGTTCAGCAGTATAGCTCCTAAGTAGTCATCTTTTTCTTTTAATTCCCCAACCAATAAAGTGGACTGAAAACCAAAGAGATCTGACAGTTCATGGCGCTTTGTCCTTTCCCTCTAAATTGGAGCGCAATGAGAAAAAAAATTTGATTATAGCCAGGTTAAAGCTATCAGAGTTGTTCTGCATTGCCTAAGTCATGATTTCTTTAAAGTTTTACTAAATTTAATGAGCTTTCTTAATAGGTACCAAAGAGCTTTTGTTAAAGGCCTGTATGCCTGGCTTAAAAGCTAAAGAAGGGTAGTTACTGAGGAAGGACATTGCTAGTTAGGCCTTACTTCCAAGTAAATGTGGGTGCTATTTGATAAAATGACTGACAATGAACTACATATTCCTCCCTCCACCTCTTTTCTTGCTTTACTGTAGCTAGAAATTAGATCTTTAACACATGCTACACTGATTGATATAAAAGGACCACAATGAAGTTGGAAGAGATTTTATTACTTTAACAGTGGACTTTGCCATAAAATAATTAATATATGGCATGAGCAGAGTGAGTGTGTAATAAAAAGTCAAAGTGTGTTGAACAAGCATAATTGCAAGAAAAGAGAAGGCATTTTGCAGCTTCTGGAAATTTGACAGAATTGGGAGGAGCCATATTTTCACTGTACTCAGTAGGAGCAGAATCGTACATGATGTTCAGCTGGAGTCAATTGGCCTCATTTCAAACTTAATAGTCCTTTTGGCCTTTACACCATCAAATATTATAACTTGTGACATACTGATAAAGACTGGCAAAAATAGCAGCTGTAATGAAAATGAAGAATTTCTTCCTTTGATCACTTTTTCTTAGCTGTGCCTAACTTCATTAAACTTGGTAGGACTACCTATTCTTATTAATATGGTTTCTATTGGTATGGTATCTAAGTACCTCCCAAGGATTAATGGGTTTTAATTTACTGATACCACCATGAGGCACAAACATCTCATTGTTCCCATTTTAGGAGACTGAAACTAAGCAACTTTATGCATTGATTTGTGTAACTTAGTGTAAGACTTTTTGAGACGTCTTAGTTCCGCGGTGTTTCCACTCCCCGCTCTGAGGCGGGCTCAGCCATTCCTCCTAGAAACTTAAGTACCAAAGATTCACATCTGAAATCTTCATTCTGAACTTTGTGCCCATTCAAAACTCCCCCTCTCTCCACAAAATGAAACCCAAGGCAAACAAAACCCTCCATATAAACCATCCTAATCCACAAGCCAGCTTCGGAAAAGTCTTTACGCAAAAAAAATCTTGCATTTGCAAAACTGAATGAATTCCTTTTATCCCAAGGGTTGTTTATATTTAATGACAGAGTAGAGCTGAGGTTAAGAAATTTGGTTTTAATAGATGTTAAATTAATCATTAAATGCAGACAGGTTTGTTTCCCATGTTGTTTGAAGTCAAAAGGGTGGGCAGAGGCTCTTTCCAGACATTCCCTGTTGTCTTGATAAATTTTCTTAAATAATAGCTGATGAGAATATTTATATCTTGAGTAATGTGAGTATTGTTTGACTATTTTTTCTATTTTTATCATCATTTATTGTTTGCTTCTTACATTATAGATGTACCTGATGTAAATTGCAGAAAATAGCATTTTAAACGCTTTTCCTCAATTGTCTTCTAAGTACCTGTAAGATCATGAAAACACCCTGCAGTACCAAGTTAACTTTAGAAGGGTTAAGCAGCAATTCCCTTGGTGACCATGTTCACATTGTGAGATGCATCAACACACATGTTTTGTCTATCAAGCCAAAAGAAAATCCCATTTAGGGCTTTTCCCCACAGTAATCAAGGCTGAAGACAGCAAAACAGCATTCCCTTCAGAGAATGCAGCAACAACATGAACTCAACCTTTGTTAAAGGCTGAGCTCTGCTACCAGTTCCTTTTGCAATATATTGTAGTGTGACTTAGTTTCCTACAGTGAAGCAGCCAAGGTAAAAAATACAAGACTGCAGAATAATGTACCAAAAATGTGCTGCTCTGCATAAAACTCCTGAGTTTGAGCCTTGCTGCTGGTCAGAGCTGGCCTATTGACCCCTGTCCACTCTAGCTGAGTAAACCTGCAGGTCGTTGCTGAGGCATGTTTGCAGCAGGAAAGGTCTTGGGCTCTAATTAAATGCAGAAGTTATGCAAATAGGCTTTCCAGATGTTTTAGTTAATCTAATTAATATAAATCTGAACCTAATGCCTTCCTTTATTTTGAAGGTGAAAGCAGTGTTGTGAAATACTTGAATCTTTGAAAATGGTATTAAAAATGGCATTTGTTTTTCTCTTTTGTTTTGCAATTTTTTTTTCTTTTAGTTACAAAAAAAATAATTTTTGCCTTCAAGAAACATTTTGGCTACCGTCTCTGGAAAAAAAATTGGCTGGCATAAAAGCAAACAGCCTGTGGATTTGGCAAGGTGATAAACACAAAGATTTCTCTTCCATTTGCAGTAGAATCTTGCATTATGAGAAACATGAATAATAATCTCACTTTTATGCACCTCGGGATGGCTTGCTGGAGACCACTCAATTTTACTTCAAAAACCAACCAAATAAAACTAAGACAAGCAAAACAAGGTATGTTCACAGATTTATTTTTGTTTTAAAACGTCCTAGGCATATTTTTGCGAAGGACACTTAGTTTTGACAGCCTCTTTGTAGAATTCTCATCTGCTCTGATCATTTGATAAAGGCTAATTTTTCTAGGTTGCTTTGCTTTTGTTTATTTTTTTTCTTCAGAATTCTTAACCTTTTCATACTTTCAGTGTATTTTTAAATTATTGCAAAAATTCCCCTTCCTTCTCCTGTGGCTAAGCAGGAAGCCAGCAGGATACCAATACTGCTTACTCACGGAAATTAAAAACAAAACAATAGGTAAGAAAAATAAAGAAATAGAACAAACAAGAGACACTATCTTTTCTGTTAAAGCTTAATGTGTTGTGCACTGGGTATTCAGCGTGCTAGAGCTTAAAGTGTTGAAACTTCTGCAGAGACTTTCTGCAGAATTAGGCTCTTAGTTATTTATTTCAATGTCTGCAGCTGAAACATGGGGTTGAGCTACTGGTCTGAGTGTGTGCCCAAACTCCAGGGAGAAAAAGCAGTAAGTCAGCAATGGTGGCCTTGCAGTTCAGAGTCCAAGTTCAGTAGTGATAGTTTTTGGAGAAGCATTCTGTTTATTAGTTTATTTTTGTCATAGCCCTGCAGACACCAGTGTTCATGGGGCTCCCCAGGCAGGCACAGGGGATGCCAGGCTGTCTGGATTTGTGTGTTCTCCTACCCTCAATGCGTGAGGTGTCTCACTCTTGTCAAGTCTTTCCTGAGGTGCCTGGAGTCCTTTCCCCAAGCAGAACTGCAGTGTGTGCTGGGAGAGCATTGTCCTTTGACTGAACCAGCCCAGACAAGGGCACAAACACGTCCCCTGCTTGTGCAGTTTTACCTTAGGGGGAAAGAAAAGGGGAAAGTATGCTTCCATCTTCTTTTCCCTTTCTTCCAGTGATGTGCTGATGTGACCAAGTTGCCTATTTCCCCTTGAATCAAAATACACCTCATTAGGGCGGCTATTTGAAACATCATCTAATGCAAATGTTTTACTTCATTTATGTAACTTGTAACTCACCTCTCCTTCAAAAGCACTGATTCCAAATCCCAAGTCTCCCATTTTTCTCCAATGTTGCTTATTTTTTATTTCTTTAAGTTTTCATTTGTAAGTTCATATGAGTGGAGACTTGTATCCAGTTCAACATCTTCTCTCTAGACTTTGGGATAAATAGGCATCTTCATTTGCCACTGACGTGTGTGAAGAACAGCTCATAACATGACTGAACTCCATTGATTTTTCATCAAAGTTTAATAAGCTGATACAGGTCAAAAGCATTGGAAAATTTTTTATAAATTACTGTGATGACCTAAACAAGAAAATGGGGAGAGCTGGCACCAGATACACATTGAGTTACATGGAGGATAAGATAAATACATGCATAAATATGTGTTAAATTATGTGGAGGATAACAAGGTCTTAAAACTTTTTGGTTAATTATTTTGAATATTGTGCTTCAGATTATGAGATTTATAGCATTGCATGGCTCTCCTTGTTTTTGTTTTCTGTTTGTTTAAAGGTGATTTGCTCATAACTGCTTTAGTAGGAAATGGATCTTGGAAAAATACTTTAATTGCTTCCCAAAAAGAAAACCTCAGCTTTACATGTGAGCCCACTGAAACAGTTGACTAACATTGTATGAATCCATTCAAATCAGGGGAGGTTCCAGTTGTGCTACAGCTTTTAATCAGATCTGGGCAGAATTGTCTGATAAGTTCCCTGAGCTGGTTGCAGTATGAGTTAGGTCAAGTTTGAAAATCGCCTGGACAAAACGCAGATCCAGTGGTACATCACTTACAGATGCCCTTTGGGCTTACAGGACAGAAAACACCCATGCAGAAAACCTCAGTAGCTTCTCCAGGAGTTGGGGATTGCCCCTGGGCCCCATCCTCTTCTCTGTGCTGGTCTGTGACCGTGGTGGGGGAAGCCATGCATGGCCCATTGCTGCTGCTGAGCTTGTGGCCACAGGCCAGAGTGGCGGTCTGACCACCGGCCACGTCAGGCTGGCGTGTCATCCCTCAGGACGTGAATCTTTCATGAGCAGCAAAACCTTTTTATGGCTTAACTTTGTTCCTTGAGCGTGCAGACTGCAGAGGAACAGGATGTTTACTGTATGTACAGTGACCATTCCCACTGAAGAGGGGCTGCCTTTAGGGTGGGCACAGCTCCTTTGTGGGAATTGCCTCCTGTACCTCGGCACAGTGGTGTAGGTGTGAGTCCTGAGGACCTCTAATGTGTGCTGTGTTCCTCCCAAATGCTCTAAGAACAGAATTTATTACAAGTAAGGCATCATGTTAAACGTAGTCCTCAGGTCAGCATTATCAGATGAGGTCTCACAGGCTATGGTAAAATCCCCTTTATCACTAGCTGATGTTTTTGTGTTGTATGTGCCATATACATGGCTTCATGAAATGGTGTAAAATTTTCTTTAAAATTCGAAATATAGTTTGTTGAGAACATTAGTAAGTTTTGGCCACAGGTTTTGTGGCATGGTGCAAGCATCCTTTAAAGATAACCAAGAATGACAACTTTCACATGGATCTAACACAGTGAAAAATGAGCCTTGTGCTCCCTTGCTACCTGGCCAGTATAAGAGGGGACAATTCAGTGCATGAATCCAAAACCCTCTGGAAAGCATTTTTTATAGCTCCAATAAAGTCCTCTAGCTAGTTCAGTGTTTGCTATTGACACCAAAGACACCTGAATATTCCTTAATATACTGGAATGTCCCAGATGGTCACTAGTAAGAATTGTGCATTTTCTGGTATGGCACACAGTTTTTAAAGGTTCCTCTCTATTATCATCTTCATTGCTGTCCTACAGATGAAAAACCAGGCAATTTCCTCTTTGCTTTATGCGCTGCATCAGTGCAACGGCCGTGTTCCAGCATGATGCACTCAAAGTGTCAAGTATGAACCCGAAAGTGGGGGGAGGATTCTGCAGAAGCTATAAATTCCCTCTTTTCCAGAGGTTATTTCTGCTCTCACCCTTGATGTGCAGAACTTATTTCTGTGCTTGGGTTAATGTTTAGGTTTTCTTTATAGATCCTCTTTTATTCTAAAACTAAATAGAAATCCTTCTGTTCATCTATTAAATTTGTGGGTTCTGTGTACTGTACAATATGTTTAAGGGAGGGGGATATTCTTTTTTGAATTATAGTTTTTCAAGCAAATTGGTTATTTTCTCTATAACCTTTCCTGTCAGTGCCTTCAGAAAGGCAGTTCAGCAATCCCTTAGGTGTTTATATTTTATGTTTAGTATCTTATAATTAAAATATGTTTTCATATCATTTTAATTTATCCAGTGTATATGTCAGGCTCAAGATCTTTGCACAGTGTCTGTTGCTCCTAAGACACAGTAATTTGTTAGTAGCTTAGCATCTGATCTGTTCCTCATTTCCTTCACACAAATGGGACTTGAGTATGTTGCCATTAGTATTTATTCTGATAGAAAGTATGTATAGCAAGATTGCAGACAGTTAGCAGATTTCAAAAGTCAGTGGAGAAGTGATCTTTTAGTCAAGGTGGCTCACCAAGGAAAAAGCATCTCCTGAGGTGGGGATGGGCCCAGGAAAGGCATGTGGAGGACAGGACGGGGTTGCCCACTGGTGGGGGGATGGCAAGGTCTCGACTGCAGCCTCCTGCCTTTGCTCCAGCTCTGCTCTCAGGTGTAACTGGAAGTGTAGGGTCCTGTGGGCCACCTAGTCTTGTGATTTATGCTGAATATTGGACATGGCAGGGTACAGAAGCAGTTTATTTTCCATTTCTGTTCTGCAATGCCCAAATTACTTTGAAATGTTCCTGAAAGTCACTCAACTTGGATAAGTTTGGTGTGTCATGTGTCCCCCTGCCTTTGCTGTAAAGGGGATTCACCCAGGTGAAATATTTTTAGACCTACTGGGAAAAGAAACTGTATTTATGTGAAACTGTTGATTTTTTTTTCTGTTATGTGACCATTGTTTTTAGACAGGAAAAAAGTTATTTTACGAATCCATTCCTACCCTTTGAACATTAAGCACCTTTTTACTGTTGTCTTGGTTATATTTTCTCATGAATCTCTTACTCTGCTAATGGGTGTTATTTTTTTCCTTCTCTGCAAAGAGTTGTGACTTTTCGAATGCGTATGACTAGCATTTATCCCCCTCCTTTCCAATAATGTTTTGACTATTTATGTTCTATGCTTCTGAAGGATTCCGCACTGTGGGAAAACATAGAATGCTGTGTAGAAAATAAATCAAAGAATATTAATGGATTCAAATGAAGGGAAATGAAAATTGAATCCAGACTAACATTTCCCTGTAAAATTATTGGAATGAACACGAGTATAATTTAATAGAAAGTAACTGTGGCTTAATAATGCTGTACTTTATCCTGCATGTGAATAGTGAGAAATGTGGTGTGCCAGGCAGGGAAACCAGTGTTTCTTACAGTTTTCATTGGACCACTGGAAAACAGTAATGTAGGGAATCGTAGTGATAAATCCAGAAAAAACAAGTTGACATCCATAGAATTGGCTTATTTATGTGTAAATGATACCAGAGCTGCAGTTAACTCCAAACACTCAGAAAACTTTAAACATGGACTTCTGTCAGAGGCCTCTGAATTTTCTTCTTGTCTTCTCTGTCCTCCCTGCCAAGTTCCTCTTGTTTTCCACCTCCCTGCTTGGCAGTTCCTGCTCCCCTTGCATTGTCTCAGGTCTGCTCAGCTGCCCAGGGAGCTGGGCACTAATGCCAGCATGGGGCTGGCATCAGGTGGAGGCACTCCAGGAGCTACTGAGGTGAGGACTGCCAACACCAGCACTGCTGGGCTCTTGTCATTGTCACAGAATGTGACCTCCACTGCCCTAAGCAGGGATGAGGGACACCCAGAGGGGCTGCAGGAGATCCCAGCACATGGGCACACCCCACAGGCTGTGGGAGCAGCCACAGAGAGCTGTTGAGGAGCAGTGGCCCGTGTGCCACATGCAGCCAGCTCTCAGCAGGAGCACGGAGAGCCTGCAGTCTATGGACAGCCGTGGGTGTGTAGGAATAGGCTGTGTCTTCTCCAGTGGGACAAACGCGCTGCCTTGGACATGCCACGGTGCTGAGCAGGTGGGGGAAGCTCCCCGAGGATGGGCCTTGCCGCAGCCGTGGCGATGCTCACGGGAACTTCAGGCGAGCGCTTTAAAATGCAATGTATACTTGTTTCCTGTAGGGGAAGAGCTGTGCCCTGGGGACATGGGCAGTGCTTTGAATGTAGGGGGCTGGTGTCTGAGCTAACTTTTCTGGTGCCAGAAAAGGAGGAGCGTGGGGCTGAGGAAAGGGAATGCAGCTGAAGGATTTGTGTATCTTCCTGTTGTTTTCAGCAATAATTGTCTTTGAAGTATTTGAAGTGAAATCAGTGAAAAATGTATGATAAATAATAGGAGGAAAGATTTACATTTTGGCCATATAAATATTTTTGGACTAAGTTTTTAAGCTTTCACCTAAGTGTATTAGGCTCTGCAGTCCCAAAGAACAACTAGTAGCTGTCATTTATTTTTATTTCCCTTTTACCGTGTAATTTTCATGGGTTGGCAGGGTTTGGGGCAGTCGTCTGAGAAGTGATGGGTGCCTTTACTTGTGCAACCCCTGTGCTGAATTCCCTTTTGCCACCAGGCTCTGAGCCTGGCTGACAGGTGCTCTTGCTCTTCTGCTCTGCTGCCTCCTGTGACAATCTTGATGTCTTACAAGGTATGTTAGGAGAGAGGGAGAAAACTTTGTCCCTTAAAACAGAGGCAAGCAAATAGCAAAATACCTGAAAGCTTGTAAGGCTTTATGTGAAAGAGGGAGGTTCAGGTACACCATTCAGTGTTACTGATGTGTCTGAGAGCCCCTATCCACACTCTGGTCTCTGCTTTTGTTTGTGCTAGAGGAGTGACAACAACAGAAGCACAGGGACTAAAGTTTTCCTTTGTGGATGTTGCGTGGGTACAGTTTTTCTGAAAGGTTTTTGAGGAACACACTTCCTTCTTGTTTTTCTTCAGTTTATTTGTGAGGATTTTTTTTCTTTTCTCTGTTTTTTTTTTTTTTTTTTTTTTTTTTAAATTTCTTTTAAACTTTGCTTCTCAGATTATAATTCTGTTTTCCTCTTTCTGTCTTTATTTTGCTGCAGGTACTTTGTTTTAAATTTTTTGTACTTTTTCTTCTGTTCCAAAGTGTAGGCTGGTTTTGACCTTTGAACTTTCGCAAAATATCCCTTCCCAAAGCAAGCATGCCTTCATAACCTGCTTTACTTTGTACATATATAGACTCATTGATCAAACTGGATTCGGTGTGGTTTTGGCAATCATGCAAGTAAACAGCAAGAGCAGATCTACATATTCAATGTGAACAGTGAAATGCAACTGTATTATATCAGAGAAATTAAAGAGTGATTTATCTGTACCAGCATTACCTGTATTGCCACATGATTTGTGTTACTGTCTTCACTGACTAAAGCCTCTAAATCTCATGGAAAGGCATGATAGAGATGATCAGTTAAGGTCTTTTTAAAGGATTTGAAACAGGGTGGAAGTCCTTTCTTTTTGAGAGGTCCCCCCCCATCTTTCTGTGAATAGTCTCTATTAATATAACACATAGGTCACTAGTATGGTTTATGTTCTGTGTCATGAAATTAGTAACTAAAAAGGTTAAATTTTCATTTTGTTAAGTTTCTCCATTGGTTGCCAGGAGAGGAGAGAGGTTGGTGGGTAGTGCTGGGTGCATAAGTGATATGATGAGTGCACACTGTTTTGGTTGACTTTTTGATACATCACTGCAAATGTGAACACAGAGCTAAATAAGTGAAGCCTTTAAAAATTAATTCCACCCCTTTTCTGGCAATGCTTTTTTGACTAAGGTTGTCTGTAAGAAACCCTTCATTTTACGTTGCCTTTGCTGGTGGCTTTAAGGAGCTGCTGGTTGTTTGCAGCTTTTGGGTGTGACTGCAGAGGGGTGAAGCCCCAGCACTGTGTGCAGGGCTCAGGGCAGAAGGCAGGCGTGACCAGCACTCCCCTCATCCCCAGCTACCCTGGCACACACAATGATCCACACTGGGGGTGGGTTAGGATGTAATAGGTACTGGGCTGTGAAATACATTCTTAGATTCAATATTTATGTTACGAGCTTCTGTCCCTAGTGAAGGCTTATTTCTCAGAAATTAAAAAGAAAGAAACAACTCCCACCCACCCCAAACAACGAAAACTCTACCCAAACTCATAGGATGTAAATAAGTTGAAAACCCCCCAAAACTTCTCTTGAGAGCTTTCTGGCTGTTGCTATCTTTTGGAGTAATACATTGTTCAAGATACAGCACTGCTGTGATGTATTAGACTAATGTATCATAAGAGTGTCACAGCTTTGATGATGTATTAATGGAATACATTGTTAAGGTGCCATAGCTCTATGATGCATTACTCCAGACATGACCAACTGCAGGGGTTAGCATACAAGCATGTGTGTGTGAAAGAGTTTCTCTACCTGAAAGTTCATGTGCAAGAAGTTAGGAAGACCTGAAAGTCAGGAGCTTCTGAAGAGAGGAGTTGAGCTGGGTGGGACCAAAGTGGAGGCTGGAGCTGTGTGCTTGCAAAATCTCTGAATGTACAGAAAACACAGGGAGGGAAGAAGAAATTGCCTTTACTGAATCAATGATGAATTTTCATTCCCTTTCAAAGAGTACAGTGATATGTGCTGTATTACCTGAACAAGTTCAGCATTTTTCAAAAATGTCTTGACAAGTTTTTTTTCAGGGTGTTTTTTTCAATTTGTTGTCATATTTTCTGAGAAAATTAGGTTGAATAGGTTTTATGCAGCTATAAACACTTCTGTCATAGCTGTTATTCATCAGTTTTTCATTGTATATGTCAGCTATTTCTGGTTTCAGAAAAGGTAAGTTCTGGTAAGCAGTCTTTTAACAAAGTTTGTTTTTACCACATTTCCAGACGTACCCAGCTTTGGACAAGCTTTGGAGAAGCAAACTGATAAATCATCTTCACCCTGAAAGTAATATCAAACTTGAGAAAAAGGCATTATAAAGCACATTAAATACTGATGATGATACTCACCTCACACAAAAAGACTTTATGTGTTTTGTGTGTTTATACTTGCAGGCTTTCTACCTCTTGCCTGTTTTAAATGCCGTGTATTGTCATGTTATGGATGTTATGGACTGCATGTGTGTCCTTGAATAGAGTCTACTTTTTGCCTGGTTTTGCTGTAAATCCAGCTCACAATTGTTCTGGTCTTGCAATGGCACATATTTACTAAATTTAAATATTGCTATTTAATCTAATTAAACTCTTAGGGATTTTTTTCAATTCATAGAACTGGGTACAAGATTTGCCCATTATTGATTTCTTTTTCCTTCTGCCATGCTTAGAAAGAGAAGGATGCAGAGGTAGATGTAAAATACTGCTTTTTGCTGAATCCATAGAGCGGAAAGTGTGGGAATATTTCCAGGTACTGAAAACCAATCTTCCCAGAATAAATTGCCCTTTTACTCTTTATGATGAGAGGCATAAAGGATCCAGTGAAAAGGTTCATTTTTCAGGTTTCATAGCACACAACATTTGCATAACTTTGCCCACTTTTTACATCACAGTATCTTGAACACTAGATGGCATTGGCATTGTTAGTGTAAGTGGGGAGGAGATGGAAAACACTCAAACCTCCTCCCTTCAATGGTCCCTATTTTTCTTCCTGCCATTTGAGAAACCCAATCAGACATGAAAACCTTCAAGTTCCCAGAGTTAGAACCACACCAAGTGCTGAATTTTCAGGTAACCTTCACTGATTGCTGCACAGTCAGTGCAGAAATGACCCAACCTACATAGCAGATTCCTGCTACTGGGTGGCTTTGCGCTGTGCAGAGCTGAGACTGCACCCGCAGCAACCCCAGACATAACCTGTGGAAGACACAGTGCATGAACTTGCCAGCTGCTGTGTTATGATGCATTCAGTCATTAGCAGACTGCAGTTTGATTTTTGCTTCTTTAAATTCTGATAAGCTCTGTAATAGTTACTGCAGTGGTCAGTTCTGGTCCTGTCACCACTCTGACCCTTAAGTACAGGAAACTGTTATGTTGGTGAGTATTCTAGGCATCTCTCATTAGAAGCAGCAGTTAACTAGGGATGTTAAAAGCAATCTACATATATAGATTTGGATCTTTTCCAGGCCAGCAGAGCAGTGTTTGCAGCATGAAAACTGATATTAGAAAGTTGAGTTGCTGTCCTTTAATAGTGCTGGTATGAGCTTGGCTTTGAGTTCCTAGATGCAGAGCTTGAAGAAAGTCTTGGGAAGCTGATTGTGAGAAGTAATTTTTCTGAGTTGTTTCTGCTTCAAAGCTTGATGTGAACTGATATTAAGTGACTAAATCTGGGATTAGATGGCATCCCTGCATGATATGTTAGTTTGGCATCTCTTCAGTGATGCCCTAGACTTTCTTTAAAGATCTATTCTGACCCAAACCATTCCATGATGATAGAAGTTTAATTCTATTGACTGAACCTGTTTCTTCAGGGATGGCTGTGTAAAAAAGGGCTGTGAAACCATTTGTGCCTGGTATACCATAGGATAAGATCTGTAATAGACCCACAATTCCCTTCTTTCAGACATATGCTGTTTAAAACACCCTGGGTGGTTTCCATCCCATAAATTTACATTATTTTTGGAATTTATATATCATAAGTAGTAAAGGAATTGTTTGAGAAGCAATGCTTTGTTCCTACAATATAGCAGCATATTTCATACAAGTTTCTGTAATTTTTGACTGGGGAGTCATGTATAACCTAGTATTAGAAGCAGTTATTTTAATGACAGTTTAGTGACTTGTCACCAGGCTTGGAGCAGATGGGTAAATATATTCCCAAAAAATTGTGCTTTTTGTTCTGTGATTATCTATTTTTTACTGATTAAAATTAAGACAGGAGGTGGCAAAGTAATGAAAGAAGTAGAGTCTGAAAAATGGAGTAAAGAAAGCAACTGAACAGTTTCATAAGGGTAGTAGTAGAGAGAAGTATAAAAGCAATGCTGTCTCTTGCCTGCTATTCCTTTATTAAGCATAAAACCTTTTCAAATGCCTTTTATGGTTGTAGCCAGCAAGGGACTCAGCCCCAGGTCAGAGCTTTGTCGTGCTAGTGATTAACATACAGCTTCCTGTGCAATGGATGAATTTAAGGTTTTGTCTTCAGTTAGGGTTGGTGTTTTTTTACACTATCCTAGCGATGGTATCAGTGATATTAGAGAGCAGTACCTTTCAGTTGTAGAAGCTGTATTTCAACTCCTCTGAACACAAAAACACTCACTGCTAAGGGAAAGTGATAGAAACAATCATTCTTAACACACTGCCTGTGTGTTTGGTTAGCCAGAGCTGGAGTGTGAACACGCTGTTCTCAGTGTTTGGAATGCACTGTTTGGAAGAGCTGCAATAGCTGTGTCTGTGGCTTTACCTTGCACAAATCATATGCCACCAGTCACATGGTCCTATGGTCAACCCAGCCCTTATGGTGTGTTTGAAATGTTAAGGGTTCCTCTCTGAGGAAGCTTTGAACATCAAGGGTACACCTTGGACAGTACAAGAGTCTGGCCAGGGCTACACCCAGGATAGACCCAAAATGGTCACAAAATGGACCCCCGGTCACGAGGTCTCACACTTCTATAAGTTTTGGTCCATTTGCATATTGGGGTTAATTGTCCAATTACAGCTTCAGGTTGTGAGGTCCCATCCTTCTTGTTCCACCCTTCAGTCCACCCTTCAGTCCAAAGTTTGTGCTTTTGGGGCTGAAAACTTGTAGCAGTTGTCCTCCGTCTCAAGCTGGAAAAGGATTATTTTGTCTACCTGCTCAGTGAAGAGAGCTTACTAACACTTAATATGAGGCTCAGAACTACATTCCTAGGCAGCACAGAATCTGAAAAACATGGAAGCTAAAACTTGATGCAATCATGGGAAATCAAAATAGATTTTCTATCTGTTAGCTTCGCAAGAAGTTCCTTGTAACTGTAACCACTGGCCCAATGAGCCAAGTCCCCCCATCAGCTCCATCACTTAATGATGTCTTTTATTACAGTTCAGCAACCCAGTTGAGTGAGTAGCTGCATGGTGAACTAAGTGCCTCTGAAAGCTCAGCAGTAAAATTTCTGCACATCAGTTGCTGTAAAAATGTTCTCCCATGGCTTGAGTAGGCATTTTTAGTGTGGTTTAGCAGAAATTACACCCTAGGAAAACAAATCAGGAGAATCAGTAGCCATTAGCCTACAAGTAATGATCAAAGTTCAGTGTGGTTGAGAAAGGTTTTACAGTGTGTTGATATCACCAAAGACATCTCTGTGGTCAGAGCTTCAACAGCAAATACAAAATGAGACCCATTCCTATCCCAGTTTTTTTAAAAGTTTCTTTTTTTTTTTTTTTTTTTTTTTTTTTTTTTTTTTTTTTTTTTTTTTTTAAACAACCCTATGCTATCCTCCCTCCTGGCTCTTCCTTGCAGAAAAGCACACTCTTGTGTGGATTAGCTTGTGGCGTTTCCAATTTGCAGTGTTTCAGAAAACAGAAACCAAATAAACTCTGTTATGTGAATGGACTGTGGAAATAAACTTCTGTATAAGAATGTGAATTTACTGCCCAGAGTCATTCTCAGCTTCTCTGTTTGCTCTAATTGGTTTGCTTTGATTAATTACGTTGTTCGCACTTCTGTTGTGATTTTGCACACTTCTCATTAAGCCTTGCCTTTTACTTTTCCACTCTTACTGATGTGTGCAACAGGCGTGCTGACTACAGGTGTGCAACAGGCGTGCTGACTACAGGTGTGCAACAGGTGTGCTGACTACCTTTTAGCATCCTGGCTGTACAGTGAGAAAGATTTCAGTCAGCAGTGCCTTGGTGGTTGTACCCTTCTTCACATGCCATGTAAATACTGCCTGTAAACAGCCTGGGCTGGGGTACAGAGATCCGTTTGTAGTTCCAGAGGTAGATGGTACCTAGGGAATGAGGCATGGCAAAGGTCTGAAACTCCAGGGTTTTATTTCTAGGGAAATTCACATCCTTAACATCAGTTTTGTAATGCATGCTCCATTTCTTGGAAAAGGCCCTGCTTGGTTTTACGTTAATAAAAGATGTGTATTTGGCTTCATGTCAGAAACAGGAATTCAGAGACTTTGAAAAACCTTTGAAGACTGTTACAGCTGTAATTGGTGTGTTTTGTCTTGGGTGGAGAATTTGAAAGGTTTATTTCGAGAATATGCACTCTTAAGGGCAGGAACTGTTACTCATCTGTGTTTGGAAAGCAGCACCAACACAGTCTGGATAACAATGATACTACAGAAGGTTAAAAGAACAATTAAAGAGTGGAAATAATGACCTAAGGGAGGAACACTTAACTTAGCATGCTGACAACTGCACATCATGTGTTTGGGGAAATCCAAGAGGGGAGAGAGAGAGTGAGAGAGTTGTCAGAGAGACTAGTACTCTCAGAAGAAATATGTTGAAAACTCTGCTTACATTTCATAGAAATGATATCAAATAACTTGAAGAAAAATCCTTTGAAACGGAAAGAGGGAATTTGTCCTCATTTGTATTTTCTCCCAGGAGAGCTTGCCTCGTTTTTTGGTTCTTTCTCATTCCTTTCTGAGCACCTTGGGACAGGGGGAGTCTGTCAATAAAACAGCATCTCCAAAGCCCCACTTTATTGTGTGCAGGGAGATGCACTCAAAAACTGCTGGATAAATCCAGCTTCCCAAGGCCACTCCTCCAGAGCAGCCTGGGTGCTCTGGAGCCAGCCAGTGTCCCTCCAGGGCAGGTACACCAGAGGTGTCCTGACACCATTTAGCAGCTAGTCTTTGTGTTTGTTGCAAGTTTGAAATGTTACTGGGACAGTCATGTTACTGAAACAGCACAGGTGTAGGTCAGCCTTGGCTGTGTCCTACAGGAGGATCAAGGCAACGCATCCTGGGCATTTTCAGGGATTACAGGTGAGTTTATGGCTGAAGAGATTATGAATTCCTGGGTTGTGTGCTCTGCATCTCCAGAAAACAACTCTCATACAAGCTGAGCTACAGACCTGCCCTTCAAATACCTCATGTCTGACAGACCTGTGGAAACAGAACAGAATTTATATACACACAATTATACATACAAAATCATCATCATCATAAATAAGAATAATAATTTTAAAAAGGGAGAGAATTTTTGCTCTTTTATCCATCTTCTGGAACACATCAATTTTATGTCTGTATATGCACTTTTTTCTAAAATAAATCTTTAAACTACAAACAAATCATCATTTTCTTCCTGGCTACACTGGTTTGTATTGTATTACTTACAGCTTTCTTGAGAAGGCATTAAAACAAAGCAGAACAACTACAAAGTAACTACCAGGAAGAAAACAGGGTTTTTCTTGTGTTCTTGGCCTCGATTTTATCACCCTGAAGTGATCACTTCCTTTCTGGAACTTTTTTCTTGTTTTGTGTGTATTATTTCTCTGTGTAGTTGGCCGCATGAGAACAACCTCCTAACAGATCCAAAATGTAAATTAAAAAAAATTGGTGAGGAGTGAAGCTAACAGCATCAATAAAGTGATCCTTTAATAAATCAATTATAGTCTAAATATCTGAACAAACTGTTACTAAAATTCTATTATTTTCTTCACAGCTCCCACAGGCAAGAAACGAGCAGTGATTCTGTGTTATTAATCACTTCCAAGTACATAATGGGGAAACACAGTTCTAGAGCTGCAGATGATCTCCCTCAGTCTCCCTGCTGTCTGTGTTTCCAGGCTGGCAGCTGCTGACAGCGATGTGCTGTGCTGTCGCACGGGGAGCAGTCAGGCTGTGCAGTGCTTGCTTCCAGTGAGTGCCCCTGTTGTCTCCATCCTGAACCAAACATTGCTGACACACCACTGGTGCTGCTCTGCAGGATGCTCTCAGCACTCTGGCACACCAGCTGAGGTACCAGCCAGCTTTTCTGACTGCAAGGAAAAGTGTCTTGAATGTTTCACTACAGAAAGTACAGTGGGTTTTCTTCTTTAATTTTTTTTCTCTGCCAGATGCCCAAGGGACAAAGTTGTGTCAAAGTTGGATAAATAATAATTTAAAGCCCCCCAAAACAAAAAACCCAAACAAAATCAAAAATCCACAACAAAAAAAGCAAAATTTTGTTCCCTTTCCTCTTTTTGCCAATGGCTATTTCTTTGGTCATGTTGAATATTGCTAAGCATGTTGTTAGTGAAAAAAGGGCTGTTTTCAAATATTTTAATCCTAGCCCAGATGCCACTGTTTAGATTCATCTATTAATATTTCTGTGCAGTTCTTTAACTAAAATTCTGGGATGTTTCCTCTTTCCTCTCTGAAAACAATGTTTGGTGTGGAGTGTAGATTGTTTAGATCTGTTGAACTGGTCACTGTAAGCCAAGACACAGAGGGCTGATTGGTGACCTTGTCTTGCTTTTGGCTGGAGCTTCTTCAGCTTGGTGTGACCAGGCCCAGCAGTCGCTTTCCTGTTTTGACATTGGTGGTCACTCTGCTGCTTCACACATGCAGGCAATACTGTCCTTGACTTTTCCCACTCGACAAATGAAAACTCTCCTGAAAATCCTGATGTGTTGGTAAAGTTTCCTTATGAGTTTTGGTTTTGATAGAAGAAAAGGGAAACTAAAGTAGAAATGGAGCAGAGGGAACCTGAGTGATACAAAAGGAGCGGGAATGCAACAGAAGGGTCCCATGAAGAGTGAGAGCTCTCACTGGGAGGGTGTGGGGAACATCAGCTGGGTTTCAGTAACACAAGTGAGCAGAGGAGGGACACTGACACTAAGAAAGAACCAAAAATTGTGACAAATGTCCCAGCCCCACCTGCTCAGGTGCCGCACCCTGAGCTTCAGTATCTGAGGTTCTGTGTGCAAAAGCATGCTGGACTTGGGGGGAGTTTGCAACTGCAAATCCAGGAACTGTGGGGCTCATAGGAAAGTGATCTTAGGAATAATAGAACATTGCCATGGAATATTTCAACTGAATTTGTGAATTGAAAAACAATTTGACACAGTTTGTTAGGCAGCTGTAGTGTTTGATTCTAAATAAAAGCCTACTCCAATAATAAGCTTGTTTTCACAGCATGAGTTGAATGAATTGATTGAATAAATTCAGTCAATTATTCCATGTCATGTTTTTTCCTGAAATTTATATACAATGAAAAATAAAACCAAGTTTATTAAACAAAAATTAAAACCAATATGACTTACTATGGCAGGTCCCTAAAATACATACACGATAATTTATTCAGGCTGTGTTAATACTTCAAAACCATTATAATAATCCAGCGTATTTTATTTTTTCATTATTTTAGATTAAAAGTGAATCAAGATTAAATATTTATGAAACATAAATATCCTCATGTCTCCTCCGTGTCCACGTGCTTCCTTTTTTATTTTACTTTTGGAGCTATTCCTCCCCCTTTATCTCTTTTGCTCTCTACTATAGTTTATGGACTGATCATAATAGACATTTACAATACTCTATATTTTTTACTGTTCAAACACAGACAGTCCTTCTCTTAATGTACAGTTCTAGTGTGCTGCCTTGGTATAGGAAGCAGAGCTCTTTGCAGAACTTCCCTTCTTTGATACATGTTGATCAAGATCAAGTTGTAAAGAGCAGGACAGCTGTGGTGATGTAGTGCAAGGTATAAACAGCAGGGTATTGATTTGGGATGTCTGCTCTCTGCTGCTCTGCACCAACACTCTTCTGCTGACACGAGTGTGAGGACACCACTGCGAAGCAGGAATCGAGCTGTGCTGTGACTGAAGCTGTGTGTCCCCCAGGGAGCTGTGCCTCATAAAATATTTGATGTAGGAACAGAAGGATGTTTGAGCATGCTTTAGAAGTTCCCAGAGGTGGCATGTGGGGTGTGTGCACACATCTGTAGGCATGCCAGCAGCTACGGAATGGCTGTCAGCATTTTCTGTTGTACAAACAGGAGCCTGTTTGGGGTCCTTCCCACAAACAGGCTTTATTCCCTCTGCTGCAGAGTCCCTGCTTTGCTCAGTAATTGCAAGTGACAGCCTGGATTGGTGGTATCCAGCAAGTGTTCAGCAGCATCAGTGGCAGGGTGATTGACGCGGGCACCGCTCAGGGAGGTTCTTGCTCTGTGCAGTTCTGCTCTGCAGCAGCATGATGAGCAATCGGTGTTACTGGCGGCATTCTGACATGCTGCACCTCAGCCTGAGAGGCATCTCACCCATTTACACCCTGATCCCAAACACAGGGAGGACAAGATGGCAATGGACACGGTTGTGACTCCAGTGCTGTTTGCTTTGGCCTCTGTTTCATTAGCAACTAATGGTCAACCCTGCAGACCTTGCTGAGACAGGGGAGCACTGGTCTGGGCCTCCACGAATACAGACAGCATCAGGAGCTTGTGCCCCACCACCTTGCTTTACCTCAAGTCTGAATTATCCCCTGGGGCACGCACTGGATGCTCACAGCAGTTAATGTAGGACTTAGAGAAGTTACAGGGAAATGGAAATGGGTCAGGACCTTCCTGGGGCAATGGTGAAATCCCAGCTGGTATTGCAAGTCCAAGCTTGCATGCCAGACTTCAAAACTATCAGTAAAATAGAGTGCATTTTGTTATGCATTGGAGCAAACCCAAAGGTTTGCAAAGCGTGTTTGATGCAGAGTCTAAATCTTGTCCCACCAATGTGTGCCAGACCAGACTGTATCTATCCAGTAGCTTTTAGTGCTGCTGCCTTCTGCTGAAATCCACAGGCACCATAGGAGACATCAGCTCTGTACTGCAGTCAGGTCCCCTTTTACCTTTATCATTTAGGAAAAGTTTTTCTGTGGACAAGTTGCCCTTAGAAAATGAATCTTTGTTCTACTCAAGTGCAACTGAATTTGCTCGACTGTCACAGAAGTATTTGGGCTCATGCCAGTATCATAGTATAATACAGATCTAGGTTCTGCCCTAAAAGTTTATCTGCAACTTTCTTGGCTTGCTGTTAGTTTAATGCTGTTTGCCATTCCAAATTCTAACAGATGTAGCTATATAGAACTTCCCTGGAAAAAACCAGCAACTCTGTCAGAGAAGGTAAAAATAATGTTAAAACTCTTGTGATGTATTTAGACTATGGGCTTGAATGTAGGGGTTAATAGAGTGTAATTCAGCATTCCAGGAAATTGTCAAGATCACAAAGTATTGTACTGACTTGACCTGTGTTACATTGAACTCACTCTTTCCATGTTTCCAATAAAAACATACAGCAGATTGTTCCAGAAGCAGTGTCAAACTCAGTTAAAAATAAATCCCCTCGTACTTTAAACATGTAGTGTGTATATAAATATATTGCATCAAAATATATCTCTTGTAAGGAAAACTATCAAAAATACATCAACCCTGAAATCTCCCCTGGGTCTTCTGCAAAACCATGGGTTTCAGTTATGATTCCTAAAAGTTAAAATAATCCTCGTTTGTAAGCCAGCAAATCCTCTGTGTTTTACTCTGCTTTTATTGCAACACTAAACCAGCTTTGTTTCATTCAAGTGCAGGACTTGTAAATAACTAATTATAGCCGTGTTTTTTCCCTTGGAGCATTAACATTTGGCACCTGAGAGAACAGCCCCGTTTCAGCTTCCAGACAGTTCAGGCACAGCACTGGACTCAGAACAGTAGGGTACAGCTGACGAGCTCTCCTGGACCACTTCACCCCCTGCTCTCAGAACAGCAATCAAATGAGCCAGAGGGCAACTTTAGGAAAATATTTTTCTCTAGTAGCAGTAACATCTGTCTGCTTGGCAGCCTGCACTGGCAGTTGTGTTGGAAGCTGTGGGTTTGCCCCTGGCCCTGCCATGTATTTACATTGCTGAGAGGTTTTCCTGAGCTCTGCTGGATCCTGTTACCTGATTTTCTTTTGTTCTGTCATTTTCCTTCCCTGATGCTTTGGCTGCTTAACTCTTTATGGGTACATGTGTGTGCAGTATGAGATCAAAAGTATTAATTTGAAACTATTGAGTGGTAAATTTCTTTTGGATTAGAGATTCAGATTTTCTGATCTATTTTAGCTGTGTTTTACTTGGCTTCAGCCTCGGCAATGTCACCATTGCTGTCTGAGCTTTTGAAGGTGCTACACTTGTGTCTTCCACTTGTATCAAATGCTCTTTGGTGCTCATATTTCTCCTGCATTTTACTCTCCTCTTCTGATTAACTGATTCTTGACTGATGCTTCATTTCCGTGGAATGATGGTATTATAAAGACAATTATAAAGTAATCAGCACGGGCATATCAATATTTATTGAAATACTGAAAAAAAAAATTCCATTGGTGATGAGAAACTCTTGGCAAGAACTGACATGACAATATGTATTTCACTGATACAGTAAGAGAACTTCAACTTCAACAAGTAACTCACTGCACATTCTAAGAGTTGCATGGATTTAAATCCAAGGCAGCTGCAGAACATCTGTAATACAAATAGTCAGACTTTACAGATTGTCTGTTTACAAACACAGAACAACTATAATAAACCAGCCAAAGCCAAACCTCCTGGATTTTAGTCTGCTTTTGCTAATATATCCTGTGATCAATAAGGCAGTCAGAAGAAAATGCTTGGTTACAAAGTAGTTAACAATTAACGTGAGCGGGTTCTTTTTGTGATTTGTTTTGTTTTGTTCGTGTACTTTGGGCAATACCATGGGATTCTTGGAACCCTGGACGTGGGCAAAGATATGTTTGATCATCTGAAACCATTTCCATTAACCTAAATTGTTCCTTTATTCTACATTCTTATTTTAATTTGTCTGTCCTGTATAAGGATAATGTTGCTGGGAATAGTTAGCAATATTTTTTCAGCATTTTTCTTACTATTCAGTGATGTTCACTGTAGCATTTCAACAGGAAAAAAAGGAGAAAATACAGAATGCAAACGCTTGAATTAATGCTTTGCTTTTCTTTCAAAAAAGGGAAGAATGACCACACTTATCTCGTTTTTGTATTTCACAGCCACTGTCAATCAGCACCCGCACTTTGCTGTTGATTTTGTTTGTTTGAGGGAGAACACTGATATTTAAATAATGCTTCTGTCTGCCCTGGGGGGACTGAGGGGCTGTGCTTGGTTTGCTCGAGGTCTGTTCGTGTGTGCTGTGGTACAAGACAGGCATGTTGGAGTTGCAGACCCTTGGCTTTGCTGTGTTGGTACCCTATGCATGGACAGAATATTAGAGCTGATTAATACAGGCAATTAAAACAGTGTGCTTCGTATTAATGCAGATGTAATAACTGATGTCTTTGGTATACAATGTATGAATGGTTGGACAAAAAGTGAGAGAAATGCACCTTTTCAAGTTCACATGAAACAGAAAAAGTTATAACTCACATAATTTACAATAGATTTAAATAAACTACATTTAGGATTATGAAGATTTACAGACATTTAATCAAGTGAATGATTTTAATTTGTAAAGACCCTTCTGTGTCCCTGAACTATGTTCCACTAACTTGAAGACATGCTACAGTAAACACATATATTTGGCTTCTTCATTCTGGCTATATCTTATATAAAGATGAAACCAAAGAACAATAAATTAGCATCATAATTGTCTACACTGAAAACTATCATATACAATATAAATAAACTATTCAAAAGCCAGCAATCTTCATGAAAAAAATTAAAGTATTAGGATTTTATACAGTTTCTACAAGTGATTGTGCAGCCGATAATCTCAAAAATTAAAGTAAAAATGAAATACCCCTCTTGATTTTAGTGTCTCACGACATACAGTAATTAAGTACTGGTAAAATAATTACCAATTTAAAAGAAATAATAAGGAAATCACTGCTCTGCAATTTTATCACAGTTTTTTCCCCACAGGACCTAAAGAATGTAAACACTATGTTTTTGTTAATGTTAGAGATTAATACTTTATTTTGAAATGTACGTTGATCTACCTGCGCAGTTACCTTTAAGGGTAATGAAATAAGGCAAGACTTATAAATGTGGCACTACATGTTAATACTGATATCTTCACTTGGACAGAGAGAGAAGTGTTTGTTCTTTTCTAATATTTGTTCTGCAGCAGACTTTGGCCTACATAGACACAGCAGTATCACTCTTCTTTATTTGCAAAAAAATTGGTGTATTACCTAACTTGAAAAACAGGAAGTTTCATTAGATATTGGGTGTTTGAGTTGAAATTTGGTTTACAAATTACTGGCAATTTTAAAGATGATTTCCTAATTAGCTCCATGGCATCCTCTGGTTGTACAATTCACTTGTCACTTCTTTTATCACAAAACTATTTAAAAAATTCTTTTAGTTTTTTAATATCAGTATTTGATGTCCTAATTTCTGTTTTCTCATCAAAGAAAGTTGTTTGGGATAGCTAAAATATTTCCATTTCCTTTATTTGGAAACAGCCATGAATGTAGAGTGGAGCCATCTTTTAGCTGCTGGTTGAGCATGCAGTCGAACTGGCTAATTTACTTTGGGATATTTCCTTAGCTACTTAACAGCTGCCTGACAAGAGCAGTAGAAGAGGGATACTGCCTGATGGAACACCATGAACACGTGACAAAACAAACGTCAGCACACAGTTAGGAATGCCAAGCTGGCTGGACACCAGACTCTTGCTGGGAGCGGTTTGCGGGCCCGACAGCCTCTGGGCTTTGGGGGCCGCAGCACACAGCGCGTGGCCGAGGCCAGCTCTCTCTTGCAGCTTGTTCAGTGGATGCCACATCATTTAGCACAGAAGAAGTAAGTGTTGGGTCCTTGCAAGGATGACAGAAGATGCTGTAGATGCAGTTTTGCATCTGTTGTAACTGTTTTACGAGTCCTTCTATGCAGTGAAGGAATTTAGTGCACTCAAATTCCCCACCGTCTTAGCTCAATAATACAGATCAGTTATTTTTCACCTAGGTTTCTTCATGTTGGCAATCAGCAGAGTTAAATATACAAGGATCATTCTGTCCTTTTTCATGTTGACACTGGTGATGGTATCCACTTGGTAAGTTCACTCCAGTATAAAGTCCTATATAGATTCCTTTGGGGATGTGTAGCATATGATTCACAGTTTGCAATACAAATACCCTGATACATCACTTATTTACTATTAGTATTTGATTATTATACCATTTTGCAAAGTCTTAAAACCACGTTTTAATTAGTGTTGCTTGGAGCAGTTCAGAATAATTTCTTTTCCTTGAAAGCAGAAGCTCTAGTGGGTATAATTTATGCTCTCTTTGCATGCAGCATCTCAATGAGAAGGTTGTTACACGGCACGTCCCCGTTCAGGTGTTTGTAGTAGAGGTATTCCTCTGCCTGCATACTGATGGCCCGGATTTCTGGTAGTCGCAGGAGAAGCTGCCCAAATTTGTCTGTTTGCTGTGGGTAATTACACATTGTGTAGTCCAGCAGAGCAGCATTCACTTGTTCCTGAACACCTTCCACAAGCTGGAAGTTCTCGAGATTTTTGACATCTGAATGATAATAATAATAAAAAAAAAAGGTAACAATTCAGTTGCATTTTAATTCCTGTTTAGGAAGTCAGTGTTTCACTTAATGGATGTATTTTTTTGCCTCCTGACAAAAGCATACTTTACAAGCTGCTGAATATTCAGTGAACCCTTCTGCCAACTTTCCTGGGAAAATGATCACAAAAGAGCTTTAGTGGAGTGTCTTGTTGAAATTCTGCATATACCTCAAATCAATTAGACACCAATGGAGTCTGAGCAAGGTCAGCTCTTTTCATAGCTAACAAAAAGAAAGGTTGAGGATTCCTCAAGTAGAAGACCATAATATATTGCTAGCAAATGAGTCCCAGGAGGAAGCCCTATCTTTAACCTACTATGTTACACAATTCATATAATTCTGTATTAATTTTTCTGACCCAAGGTGAAATCTGTGTCCAGGGTATGATGTAGTTAATTCTAATAAAAAGTGACAGCGTTCTTGTTTCTGTTTGACATTTTCTAAATGATTCTGAAAGCCTTTGACTTGTCTAGCCTATGTTAATGAACCATCTGGTACACTCCAGTGACTGCCAAAATAATATTCCCTACTAGAAACTCTCTAAAATATATATTTCACTGACTAATGATCTTTATAAAATGAAATCATTGTCCTTTGGGTGGAATACTAGATAAGAATAGTGCCCTTTAAGCTGCCTATGGTTTTTGAAATCCAACACTGATTTTTTTTTTTGGTATTGGACAAGGGGGCATTTACATCAGCACGGCAGGTACAGTTTGTTCACTGTGCCTCTGTTTGATTATCTTCTGTTCCTATACAGCAAGTTCAAGCTCTGGAAATGCTGGTCAGAGATAAGTGCCAGCATATTATCTCCTCATTGTTTGCTCCCCTGTGTAAAAACCACTTGGATGGAATTGTCTTTTACCATGTCTGGTGAATGCAGAAGTTATTCTAAAGCTTGCAAATTAGAGTGCTGCTCTAATGCAGGAAGAGGGAAATGATTAAAGTGCACTTGCTGGGAGAGATGTTTTGGTTGTGTTTGATCATTTTTACCACCAGTAGAGTACTTTAGCACTTTCTTGTAAGCACTTGCTACTGGGCACAACTATGCTGCTAATTCACTTTGTATAAAGACAAATCTGTTCATCTGTGGATATTCTTGGAGCCCAGGAGATGCAGAATTTGGCAGAATTTGGTTCATTGTAAATGCCAGCCTTTGATTGTGGGGAAATGAGTGTTTTCCTCTGCAGAATAGGAACACACATTGGTCACACGATCCATCAGGAGCCTGGGAGCTGTGTAAATTGGGTCTCACTGCAGCTTTTCCTAGAAGTGCTTTAAACAGAGCAAATACTGGCTCCTGCACATAACTTTGTGCTGGAACATGAGGGAAATGTTTGGAGGAGGCAAACACTGTCTTTAGAGCGAGAGGGTAGGAAAGATGCCACGGGTGCCAGGCTTTGGGCAGGAGCTTCTCCCCTCTGGAATGTGCTGGCTGCCAGCTGCGCGTGGGCTCCCTCCTGCATGAGCCGGGGCCAGGGTTTCCTGCCGGGGTTGTTATTGCCTGCCTCTTTCCTGTCCCAGTTTCACTGTGCAAATGAGGCGAGTGACTCCTGGATTTGTGCTGCTTGTTTGGGAACTGGGGGCACAACATCCACCAGAATTTTGCTAGCTGACTTAAGGAACTCGCCAGTAATATTTAAATTGTGATGGCTGTCCAACAGGAATCATCTGAACTTTACATTATCCCAAGTGAAGAGGACTGGGAACTTCAAAGCTGCTGTGCCTGGTCCCTTAGCTATTCAAACTCATTTATCCAAAGTCTTTTTGCCAGTATCTCTGGAGATCTTTGGATAATCATGTTTTCCTGTATTACACTGGACATTTTCTCACACAAAATATAGCTGTTTATTATTTTATGTACCTACAGAAAACTCCCAAGGTATTTTGTAGCTAGTGTAACCTGGTTTAAAAGATTGGGTGTTCTAAGCATATTTTCATAAAGTTAAGAAAGAAACAGCTATCACAATTAATTTAAATAGGTTGTTTCAGATGCAAAATATAATCGTGAACTAATTGCTAGAACATAAAAACTCCCACAAAAAACCAGGGACTATGCTGAAGTTTAACCTGTTACACAGCAATGTAAAATGTATGATGATTTCAGAATCAGTATTTGGAACTTTTTTTCCTCTGTAAAAATAGCTTTAAAAGTCAGGAAGTTTTACAAACTGTTAGCTGACTCAACTCCCTTTAAATGCAAAGGGCATCTTTCTGTTGCTCCTGTCTGTTTTGAACCATACAGTGTATGAGATTGTGCTGGCTTCTTGGAAAACCAGGTTCATCATTATTTTTACCCCCTGTTTAAATGCTATTGCATGGATTATATATCTATTGAAAAATCACAAGGCAAATTTTTACAGCGATTAAGAAGAAACAAAATCTGAGAATTGCAAATTTTTAATAATTTTCTACAGAAGTGGCAAACTTCCGTGTCAAGAGGGGGCATAATATTTTGTGTATGATGTATTACCCCCAGAGACAGGATCAGTGCCTTCTGGCAGTGGGTGCACAGTGCAGTGAGGTGCTCCTGTACAGCTCTGTGGCCTCAGGGAGTGCCACGGGCACTGCAGATCTGCAGGGGAAGGGCTGTGCTGTTCTCCTCCCTCATCTCATGGACACTTCCTTCAATACTCACATGTGGCAGCACAAGCACTGCAGCCGAAATGGAAAAACAAGTCCAGTTGATACTAACAGTAAACCAAAAGCAGTTCTGGGCTCCTATGCCACATCCAGCCTGGGGAAATATTTTCATGTCCTTCCTCTAAACGAATTCTTGCTCTTTGTGGTGAGGGTCGATGCTTGTAAACAAGATGTTATTAGTTAACAGCATGTAGATTTTTCCTGACTTTCTACACTGAATCAGAGACAGTCCAAGTAATTATAGTTTAGGACATCACTACACAATTCATCTGTGTGTAGATCTCTCCAGGACTACAATTACAGCAGGAGGGACATAGAGGCAACCTGGTTTGGGATAAGTCTCCCTGAAGTGACCGAGATCTCTGCATATGACTTCAGATATGTGTTCTTATCTCATATACATTAACAGTGAATGCTGCAGTAAAGCAAATGAGCCAATCTGAACAGAGAGAAGTCAAAGGATATGTGCCGAGAGCACTGTGTAAAGCTCGTCTCTCAAGCTCTCCTGGGATATTTATATATTGTCAAAAATAGGTTTGCTGAACCCATAATTGCAATAAAAATGATGGGGGTTTTTTGAGAGAGAATTGTGAACTCTAGCTCTGCTAAAGATGAGCAATAACAAAGGAAAACATATGAATATTAAGTTATTTCCAGTAACTTCAAGTTATGCGGGTAGAACAAGAAATAGTACAGTTTTCACTAGTGGTACTTAGAGTTAGCTGGTAGTGATACAAATGAGATTAAATAATACATTTGGGGTTTAAGTAGGTGATTTTTCTGTGCTTTGAGTTTGGTTTTGTGCTCAGTCTTTATTATGTAACTCCTGCTAGACAGATTTAGTTTTACAAGTATTTCCTCTGACTGCTAAACAGTTAACTTGGTGAGACACCAAGCCATGCTGTTGTAACTGCTGAAGGCAGTCCTGTACAATGAGCATGAAATCTGCTGCTGCTGTGTACAGCACAACACATGCTTATGCTTTCACATGATTCCCCACTCCTGTTTTTTTTTTTTTAACTTGGATGTCTCATTAATCTTTACATCGGTTAGTAACAATTTAAAGTACACATGTTTAAGTGTAATGCAAAAAATCATTTTCTGAAGTTTAGATGGTTGTAAATTAAATGAGTAGGAGTAAGTTCCCCCCTCCCACCCACACACCCTTTAAATCCTAGCAGCTAGAAAAAGTGTTTTGTGTTGCTACAGTAAGTATCAGTCTCTTAGCTCTTCTACTTTATTCACTCAGGGACTAATTACCAACTTTTTACATGAAACAGCCTTACTGTGAGCTCACAGTGGGGCGCGCATCTTTTTCTATCCTTATTGAAAAGTAAACCCTTAGGTCTTCTGGAATATATTATATGTTTTACAAGAAATAGCAATTGCTTTTCTGTCAAACAAAGAATTTTTGTTCTCTATAGCTTACTTTTGGCGATTAAGACAAAAACAGTACTATAGTGTGTCAGGATCTGCTCTGCAGTCACAGGAAAGATCTGCCAGTATTCCCAGATATCCCCCCATTTTGATTATTTTCTACATCTGCCATAAAACCGAGCATTAAGCTGAAACTGCATACAACATTCAGCCCAAGGAGAACACTTCTGCATATTTTCCCCCAAAATGGGTCTGGTCTTTAGAGGGGAAAAATATTTAGGTTTCAGAGAGATTTTCTCCCTCTCATATTCCAAACATGAAATACTGAAAATTTGGGGATGTACTAATCTATAGAGAGTTTCCTTTGGTCGGGGAATTTTGAAAAGAAAAATGAAACAGAATGAGAGATTTAACTGTGAAAAATAGTAACTCCTTGGGAGCACTAAATATTTCCCGGAGAAGTCTGGTTACATCTTACTGCTTATGTCTTTTATTCGATGCTGTTTCTACATGAAGCAATGAAGAGGTGTGAACACAGCTCAGCTGCCTCTCTGCATTTTGCACCATTGCTAGGGCAAAATAAGATTTCGGGCCTCTCCATGGGAAAGAGGATTTCTCCCTTTCACAGGGTTGCTTCCAGTCTCATGGAGACTCCAGGCACTAGGGCTCTTTACCAACCCTGACCCAGCTTCCTCACCCCAAGGGGCTGATGAGCCCCATCACCTAAGGACTTTATTGAAGCCCAATGCCTCGAACACTTAGCAGCCCTTGGAACGACCGATTAGCTCATAGATAAACTGGTTTATCTTCCAAACTCTGCTGAGGGTGGTTTTGGCCAGGATGGCCTTCAGACTTGCCCTCTGAGAGGTTTGCCTGGTTCTTTCCAGCCATGCTCTGTGGCTTAAGAAGCAGCATCTCCTCTGCCTGGGAACATTCTGTTTTATCAGGGAAAGGGACAGCGTGCCTCCTCACATGGCAGGGCTTCTCATCAGCGGCTTTTGTGTGAGGCCAATTCCCATTTAGGCTTGAAGATGGAATATGTTCGTTCTGATGAAGGCTTTTAGCCCAAAATAGTTCAAGGAAGGAGAATTAACCAGGACTGAGGTGATGTTATGGAACCTCCCTCCATTTGGACAGTTTTGTACTACTTTTTCCTACTTTCTGCTAGCCCTGTAAGATCTGAGTTACAGGACTTTAAACACAGGTGGATTTTTGACACGTGCTAAAAACTTTTTGAAGGCAAGTGTAGTAATTGTTGATACAGTGCCAATCTCTGAAAATCACTCACAACTCGCCTTCATTGAAACTAAGGGCAACAGCAGCAGTTCCGTATGGCACATCTGTCACGAAGGCAGATGCATGCCATTCTACAGCTAAGCCTTCTTGACAGACAAAATGCTATAATGAAGGAAGATTTATAGTAAAGATAAGCTCCTTACTGCAAAATTCCCCTCCATTTTATTGCAGCAGGACTGTGCTGAATATTATTCACTTAGAAGTCATGGGAAACAATTCTTGAGAGATGTTTGTTAATCAGTGATAAGCTGCATATATTTAGCACTTTCCAAACCTTGAAAAACCTCAACACCGTAAGAACAAAATGCACTTTTCTTATGACTCCCAAGTCCAAACTGAATGTGTAGAAAACTTTTCCTGTCTTTAGGATTCTTTTTTGGCAGTGGCTAAGTGTCTGTAACAGTGCAACAGTCGATCTCTGACTATTTATTAGGGTCATAAAGTAATTTTCATTTTCAGTTGAACGTAACATCTGATAAAGGGCACATTGTTTTGAAAATCTTAATTAAATTCTTCTATAGCAGAATGTGTCATTCATGCCCAAGTATTGGGCAAGTCTGTATATATTTTTAAAATGAAAATAAGATACTTATGAGAACAAGCTGCAATTCTTAGTCTGGATCCTATTTCACTCCCTCAGTTTTCAATCTTGATGGACTTTTGGTTTCTTTCAGAACAACTCAGACTCAACGAAAACACTTTCATATTGCTTTAGAGTGGAAGGTTTCTTTCTAATGTTATTTAAAATATTGAAAGCTATTTTTCTGTTCTAAAAAAATTGTAAAATGATAGACTCTTACCAAGAAGCTCCTGATGTCTGTTAAAAACCATGCTTATTGATTTTGCGAGTAATTTTATAATTGCTTTCACCACTGTTAGAGAGACATGGGGAAATCAGGTGGATTCCTCTCCTTGTGCGACTGAGGAAGTAGGTTACTATATTTCAATTGTTTCTTTCCTTACAGCCCCAGTAAAGACAAAGGGCAAAGCTTAATTTGATTACTTGAATCTTTATGACTGATGTAATTACTGAGTCATCATTCAGGAGAATAAAACATCTTGACTTTTAGCAGCTCAGGCTGCATTTACTCCCTTGCAAGTCAAACAAACAAACAAAATCTCCACTCACTTCTTGTGCTGACACCCCGGGAACCAACATCCTTATTACTTGCATGTGAAGCATACGTGATATGGTGGCCATTGAAACACAATGAAATAAAATCCTGCCAGGCATCTGATGGAAGGATTGCTCACAGATCCTGTCCCAAAGTCCACAGCCAGCTACACCCCTAAATACAAAGTCCAGCATTTCTCACTGCAGCTTGGGAGGGAAAAATACATCCAGGTACAGCCACAAAGCCAGGGGTGGTAGATCCACACAGCCAGGGGTGTGGAGAGCCAGTGGGGCTGAAACTATGGCTCAGCCCAGAAGATGCGGGGACAGGCCACAGAGCACAGTCCCAAGCAGTGGTTCCACTGCTGGCACTTTGTCTTTTCCAGGCTTAAACTCCACTACCACCTCACTTTCTATCACTTTCTGAAGCTCCCTCCCTGCCTGCACTTCTGCTCCTACTGAGGTCCCAGCCCGGCCCTTGACCTGTGGTCAGCAGTGAAATGTGTTGCTTGTCTCTTGCTAATCTGGGACTGAGGGCAGTCCATCCACGGCCCAAAGGTTTATTCTGTAGGTATTTTAATCCATGCTTAAGCATTCATTGATGGATTATGTTCCACATAAAAGAGTAGCTGCTGCTTTCTTTGAAGACGTGACAGAGGAACAGGAATTTGGAGAGCAGGTGCTCTGTTGTGTCTTCAAGGAAATTCCTCAAACAATTGGAGTGTCTCACCATGCCAATGGGTGGTCTCTGCTTGCTACAGGCTGTTCTCAGTGAAAGTGTGCTCCAGTCTTCAGGATGAAGCTGTGCTGGTGCACTGAAAAAATTAACCCTATGTAATTAACCCAAATTTAGTGCCTGCCTTTGTAGGCTGGTGGAAAGGGAACCTGCCTGGGCTGATGTGGCTTCCTGGTTCCTGCTTCTAGGCTGCTTTGTACATTTGATCTAGTGACTGCTTAGGGTAAATGACAGATCAATCCTAGAAAAAATGTCTCAGTCTATGTCTCTCTTTTCTAGGAAAAAAATGTGCAACCATTGCCTTGTGGAGGCATGGTCATATTTGTATGCGAGCACATGTTGGTCAATGAGGGCAGAAATGATTTAGTGAAGGTCTTGCAGATAAACCGAGAAAGAAAGTGAGTCAAAACTCTTTTTTTTTTCTGAACTCTTCACCTCATCCCAGGGTCATAGTGTATGTTTGGGCTTTGAATATTCAGTTAGAATGAGCATTGATAACAAAACTACTGTTCTAATTATCTTGTTATCACCAAGCTTTTGTATATATATATATATATATATATATGCTTACATGCAGGCAAATCTACAGCCAGAGCAATAGTATCACAGTATCAAATTTCATAAAAGCAGAAATTAGGCTTATTATAAGTTAAAAATTAGAGTAAATAGGAAATTTATTGAACCAAAGAGTTTCCCCAGTTACTTTCTGCAACATCATTTTAATCTTCAATAGCACACAGCGTTGTTGGTGTTTTAAGGGAATTATCTGTCAATGCCTGAAATTCGTAGGGTGTGAATAGTTTAAGACGTCATAAATATGTATGAAGTTCCTGGGAATGGTGATAGGACATCATACAAAGTCCTTGAAGTTAGGAACTGAGGCAGAAAGGGTGTTATATGCAAATTGCAATAATAGTGTGGTATAGTTTTAAGAGGAGCAAAAAACAATCTATTATTTAGTGAGAAGCAGCTGAATATTTAGAAAATAAAGAATGAAAATTTTTGAGAGATTTGCTTTTACCTAGAAAAATTTTGCTGTGCTTTTGCCTAGACATTTGTAACTTTTCTGAATGTTTGCCTTTATTGCCCCTATGAGAAGCTTGCACATTATCTCTCCTTTCCCTTTCTATCCCTGTCTTGCTACTCAAGTACTGTTTAAAGTAGGAATAATGGAACAGATTAATCTCAGAGGTATTTCTACTGTTGCCACTGGAACTTGACCAAGGGGTGATATAATCCAAAAAGAAGAAATATAAATATTTTCTAGAAAAATATAGGATATAAATTTCTACTGAGGTTAAAACACAGAAATGCAGCTGCCACTGAAGCCCTTTTGAGTATCAGGCTCTGTCCTTTATAAAGCCCATCTGTCTCTGCAGAGTATAAAAAATACATGATCATAAAAAGCAGTACTCCTTAGGGGAAAAAATCTCTCAGTACTAATCTTGTAGTCACTTCACAAAACAGTTTTTAATCCCAAATTTGCATTTGATTTTCAGTCAGGAACTTTTGTGGTTTTTGCAAAGTTTTCTTATTCCATTAGAATAAGATATGAGGTACAGTTTGTTCAGGTGGCAAGTCCAGACTATGAATAAACCAACGTTATCATATGAAAGAGAATTAAACAGGCAGATCCAAGTGGGGATATATTAAGCCAAATTTAAGCTCCAGTAGTTGAATTTAGCCTGTACTAGATGTCTGGTTTGCCTCAGGATATATTCAGCTTTCCAGCTAATCGACTGAGGAAAACTGCCTCAGGTATGATAAAATTTACAAGAGAGCTCAGTCGAATAGCTCTTGTTATAAATACTAGCTTAAAGGCATTCTTCTGGTCTTTGGGATCAGAACTGTATTTGCATTTAATTATTACATTTCAAACTTTTTCAACTTGGTTAAAAATATTAGACTAGCCAGTTTGGATTATATCATTAGAGTGCTTTCCAGATAATGATTGAACTTCATACCAGATTTTTATTACTGGGTGAATATTGTTTGGCTTTATTCTTTTGTTTAGATCCAAATTCCCACAGGAGCAAAAATTATTATAATATATTCTCACTGAGAGAAGGAGAATTAAGCAAAGGTGTTTTAGTGATGTGCCAATCTAAGAGGTACAGCACTCTACTATGATTTTCTGTCAAGATAATTGACAAATAATTCAGAGTTTTAAGCCTCTTGCACTATTTTCAGACAAGGCTTAGTGTGAGAACTAATTGTCTTTTAGTCATTGATTTCAAAACCCCATTTTTAGCCTTTTCTGAGACTTTTCAAGACATGGTTTTACTAGTTCAGTATGCCAATATTTGCGCTAACAGTTTGGAGGTTTTTTTTCACTGAACCAAGTTGCAACAGTGGAAGCTGATTCTAGTTCAGAAAGAACATGAAAAGAAAATCACTTCTGCCTGTGTAAGATATGAGAAGTGGAAATCAGCAACAGAACTATTTTCTTATATGATTGTGCTGAAATAACACAAAATGAAATGCTTTCAATTATTTTCTCAGTACTGAAAGCACAGTAGAAACACATACATGATGCCTGTTATCCAAACATTTGAATTCTACTGTTATTAAGAGGTGGACTCTACTTTGGGCAGTTACAGTTATTTTCTGTGCAAATGTAGCTGCAGACAGTCACAAGACGTTGATGGTACACCAAAGCTGGTGCTTTTTTAATCCCCTATCAAATTAGCACTGCCAAAAAACCATGCTGGCTTAGATGAAAAGAGCCAACAGGTTTGGTAAGGTCATATTCAGGAGTGTACCAGTCACCAGATCACTACCACACCTGTCTGCAGCAGCCCATGAATTTGCTTAGATGTGCAAAGGAGTACTGCCAGTATTGGCTTCATGGACAATAAACACAACTAAGGGAGATCATGTTCTGCTGCAGTATTTGAGAGCATGCTGATTCTGACATTTGATATGAGTGGAAGTTGCAAATTTCACTTTTTACTGTCCCAGATGTCTGAGCTTAGTTGTGGAAATGGTTTAGCAAATGGGATGACAGAAGCCCAAATAAGGACACTTTTTGGTGCAACTACACTGCAAGTGTCAGTGCTGCCTGGAGGACACTGGAGAGGCACCCAGTGTGTGTCATAGACTCTTTGGACAGTTTTCCAAAGACTTGGATGTGTTCTTCATCCTTATTCCATAAACTTTTAAATACACAGATGTGAAAGCTAAAGAAAAGCCCACCAGAAAGTGCCTCTAGCAACAGGGTTATTCATCAGTCAAACAGGGTAGGGAAGTGAGGAGTAGAGCAAATACTCTTACACGTGCATTTCTAACATGCAGCTCTTAGGAGAGAATTTTTATTTTTCAGCTACCTCTGATTTCTTGACAGGAAGTCCTAGTCAGAAAGGAATGGACACTCTCAGCAAGGTACTGCCTCAGCAGATTTTTAACATTTCAATTGCTCAGTAAGGAACAGAGCAGGAAAACTCCAGATTTGTGCTCACTGCTCAGCTCAGACTGAAATGTTTTGGTCAGATATGGATGAGATGTTTCCATAGACAACACAGTCACAGCTTAACAGGGGGAGCATGAATTATGGGCCTTCAGATCCCCACTAGCCAAGAAATTGTGCTTTCCTGTAGCCTTGGAGCCACGACAGGCAGTGGGATATGCATTTGGCAGGATACAATTAATGTGCGCACACATGTGCATCCTGACGCTTGTTTCATGGAAATCCACAGGCTTTCAAAACTAAGGTATTGATCATCAACCACTGAATTTATAGCTGAAAATCACCATGGTCTCAAAATGCCAAAGTTCCCACTAACTCCTGCAGCAGAGCTGCCCACCCGCCCTGCAGGGACTCCTGCCCAATTGCTGGGGAAATGACCTGAAACGCTAAACGGCCCAGGCTCCTTCAAGGAAACACACTCACTTACTTACTGTTCTTGCCTTTCTTCATTTGCATTCCCTAATTGCAAGTTAATGTGTTCCCAGAGGCAGGCAAATATTTTTAAACCAAAAATTACATTATTTTTTCCAAACCTTGTGTTGAAAAGCAACTCAGTGCTTTTCCTCAACTCCATCCTATTTGTGTTTAACACAGAGATTATTGGTCTGTTCACCAGTCAGCTTGCTTTGGCTAATAAGATACACTAGTTCAGCAAAGATTAACACAATTCTTACCACTTCTGTCCAACCAAGTTAAGCGCAGCCCAGTAATTTATTTTGGTATTAATTTCCTCTGCCAGCCTTATAGTTAAAAATACACAGATAACAGTACAGAAAGTACAAATCAAGCCTGACACTTTAGGGAAAAAAAATCACATACTGGAAAACTTGACATAGATCCAATGGTGTCAAAAATCTTAAATATTTGTTGTTTCCAATTCAGACATTCTTCATTTAGACCAGAATAACAGCCATCCGTAGTGTACCTTACTGCTGGTGACTATTTAAGAGCTAGGTGCTCTCACAGCATGGTACTCTTTATGTGCACAGTAATGAAAGTTCACTATTGATTTTTCTGTAGCTGCTTGTAACTATTATAGTTGATACATCAATAGAAAAGGAAAGCACAATGTTTCACAGGAGGCAGAAGATCAGAGAATACATGACGTTGTGACAGTAAATCATGGTATAATCTCAAGAATTGATAGATGGTTACTGCTAACTTGAAACCCATGGCTTTCTCTGTAAGACTAACCTATAATCGTCCAATATGTTCCAACAGACTGACTGCCTGTAATAGTGGTAAAGGACACAACACAATGTTTCGTCTCCAGAGTAATGGTTTCCACAAACCAGGTTGTTGGGGTGGAATTCGTTTTGTGTGCTACCACAAAGGAGGGAGAAAGAGTGGTGGGAATGCCATTTAGACAAATGGTTACAGGTTGTAGGGAAAAGACTTTTTAATTTTTTTCAGAAAAGAGCACAGAAGGATTTTGTTAAAAAAAAAAAAAGGAAGAGAAGTTGTCATTAATTTTTAACTTGCAAAAGTCTGCAGTTAGTTGAAAAGGAAATGCAAAAGAGCTGATTATTCTTGAGATCAAAATATTAGAGGTGTTGTGTCAAGAAAGGCAAATGCAGAGAAAATACGTTTACTGTAGCTGTTTCCAGTTCCACAACATCCTGAAAGGGAGCCAAAGGCACGTAAGTAATGAAAGCTCTTTTAAGTGTCTGCTTCTCTCTGCTGCATTTTTGAGAGGCACAACAATCTCTGAATTTTACAGTATACCTAGTGAGTTTTTAACAGGAAAGTTCTTAATTGCTTTGTTCCCTCTTTATTCCCTGGCTCATCTCTGGTAGCTTCATCTATGGTTTTAATTAATTGTGAGGGTCTTTTTTTTCCTGTCTCAAAACAGAAAGGGAGGAAGTACTGCTGGTAAGAGGTGGCCAGCTGGAGCACAGTGTGCAGTCTGGATGACAATGCTCCCACAGTAACCTCTCACAATGTTCCTCTCAGGAAGACATTTCCATTGTGCAGCATTGTTTCCCCGCACTTTTTTAGGGCATGTGAGTTTGATACTGTCCTTTTCAATTTGCTGGTGACTCCATTCTCTGGAGGGAAATGTGTCCCAAATAGGATGGTCCTAGACAAGAGGAAAGGACTTTCTCAGGCTACCACCCATCCAACCTGCCTCAGCCAGGCTTGAAGAACATAATGTCCTGCTTAGGCTGTAGGTTTTCCCCTGGTGAAAGACTGGAGAGTGTCGTCTATCTTGTCCCAAGCAGTTTGCTGATCTCTGTTAGAATTTTTGGTGCTGGGGAGGAAAGATGCTCTTGTAGTCTCCTTCCCCATTCTAATGTTGAAATCTTTCTCTTTGCTGAGATGAGACTTTCCTTCACTTGGCAAGCAGAAATGTTATTTAATATGTTTATAATACACATCAAACCCTCCCACTACTGAAGATGATATTAAAAGTAGGACTTTATTTTATTTCAATAATTTTATAAAGAAGACTCTTAAACTGCCCTTAGGATGATGTGTAAATTAAATTTTTGCAAGCCACATGGACAGTTTTGGGGTTTACTCTTTCAGTTTGTCCCGTGCTAAATGGCTCTGCACAGGACCAGGGCAATACTAGGAACTCCTGCTCTGAAAGGTTCATCCATTCTTGCTAGCAGCATTGCCAGAACCTAAGGAATTGCAACTTTCATCCTCCACCCCTTTCCTGCCAGCAGAAATCATTTGGGATACACTCCAAGCCACAAACTTGGGAAAGAGTGTTTCTGCACAGTCCCCTTCTGTCTCCCAATTCAAGATTCCAGCTGAGTCCAAGGCTGGGCCATAAAGTTTGTTTCTGAATTTTCCTTCACTGTTTCATTCCTGTTTGTTTCTGTTTCCTCCCTTCCCGCTTCTGGCTTGGCTTTGATCACAGTTCCATGGTTTCTCTTTCCTTCCTGGCCTTTTCCCCCTATTTTTTTTTTTTTTTTTTTACTCTATCTCAAGCCCTCTGGTCTCTCTCTGTTCCTCTGATCCACACCACTGCTGTCCCTTGTTTTCATCAATCACTCCTGGTTCCTGGTCTGCCCAGATATGCTCCTCTCTACCATTCTTCTCTCATCCCTCTTGCAGATCATTTTTTTCACCTGTGATTTCATTGTTCTCTTACAGCATTTCTCCTCTCTATTTTAATTCCCTTGTTCCTTTAGAGTATTTCGCCTCTCTATTTTAATTCCCTCAGAGACAGACACTGCTTTTGTTTCTCATTCAGTGCTCAATCTTGTACAAGCAGCAAAGGGGTATGAGAAAGAGGCAAATTTGCCATAGTCTACAGTGCATCTCCAGTAAATGGCCAACATTACCCATGTATAAACTTTCAGCTAAGAGCCTCTGCACTGTGTTTTCTTGACTAGAAATACATGAGGCAGTTTTCAGTCTATATATTCTGATTTTAAAAGTATTTAATGAGTTGTCTGTTACTACTGCAAAGTTAATCTCATTCAGTGAAACATTTAAGAATATGCTCAAATTAAGACTATAGGGTAGTGTTACTGGCTCCAAGATTTAGGATATTCATTCTCTTATCTGTATTTTTAATATATTATCATTTATTTCCATGTTATGCTGAGTAGTTGACTAACAAAAGTAGTCACTGATATCACAGATTTCTGCCAACAGCAGCTAAAAAGATTCTATGTAATACAGTATATTTCCTTTGTTACCTATATGATACATTTAAACTTGCAGCTTAAAGATCTAAACACGGTAAGGAATTGTAAAAGTATTCCAAAAGTAGAGACACCTACAGATGTGGGTTATGTGCAGGTAATTTTTCCCCCTTACAAGAGGAGTTTAAAAGCCATCCTTACTAGTATTCTATAAACACAATAGGGAAAAAGTGCAGAGCACACTGATTGGGTTGTTCTGAAATCCCCACTGTCTCCACACAAAGGCAACAGTACAGAATACAAATATTGCTTGATACCCATGTTTCTAATTACTTGCAAGATTTGTATCTAACAAATATATGACCTAATTTTCTCTCAAGCATCTAATCCTATTGTTATTTCAAAACCTTGTTAAATATGCATTTTAGAAAAAAAAAGGACATGAAAAGGAAAAGTATTTGCTGAAGATGGTTAATCTTTTTTCCATGGCTTGCAGCTGTCAGACAAGCAGACAACATAACCAAGTAATGAACAGATTGAATCAAATTCATGCCTCGAATAATGTCATTGTACTCAACAGTTACATGAGGTATGAATTTGAAGCATTCATTGCATTTAATGAAATAAAATCAGGACAAATCAGCAGCAATTATTAACTTTCCTCTGTAATTTAGTGTAGTTTATTCAAAAAACTCAATCACCCATGAAACAGAAGGCTTTCTCTGGGATTCCTGGAAGAATTTTATCATTCACTACTCCTCCATGCAGGGCTGAGATGAATGATTAAAATTTTATTTATTAAAAAATATTGGTTTAATTCTGAATTGTTCCTCATAACCCAGCATTTGTATTTTATTCCTTTTATATTACATGCTTTTTTCCCTCTAAACCATTGATTGTAGATTTCATTAAGACAGATACCTGGAAGATAGACACTGTCCTACTTTCTTTCATGCTGCCTGCACTTGTGTGCAACCTGCATAGGAGGATGGACTAAAACCTGTCAGCTCACTGAAATAGTATTCTCAGGAGCAAAACATTCTTTTTCAAAGTCATCACTCTATATACCATTTAGCATCATTAGAAATTTAAGGAGAAATTTTTAATTATTTGTCTTTGCTGTGGGTTTTGACAGGTAAGTGAAATGAGTATGTCTTTGCTTATCCATAAAGAAATAAAAGCCAGGTCAAGCTCTCCCACTTTCTAAAATAGTCTCTCAAAAGATGAATTGTCAAAATTTTTTTTTGCAAAGTTTTAGACTGTGAAAATACAACAAGAAAGTACTTTCATGCTAAGTGATTTATAAAGGAAAGGATCAAATTTTCTCAAAATTTAATCAAGATATTTTGAATCAGATTCCTTTTAAAATGATGTTTGTTATAAAATCTGTGGAGATTTCAAACAGTGTTGTTCCAATCTGCCTCTACAAAGTATCTTTAATACTCTGGATTTTACCACTATTTACGAAGATAGATAACTATTGCTTTTGTTTACCAGATTGCATAGTTGAGATATTATTTTAGAGACTTCAAAGTAATGGAAGCAGAAGCAGAATTAGAGACAAAAGGGCTGATTTCTCTGTTGAGCAATGCTGCATCCATGAAAGGAGAACGTCCCTCATGAGATTATTCTGAAATGAGGTTTTGTCCATATTCATTTGCTTTATTTTCCCAGTGGGTTAAAGTAGAAAAGTGGAATAGCTCTTCCAGTGGCAGAGTGGAGTAGCCTGGCTGCTTCGCCTGAGATCCAGAGAAGAGTTTGATGTTCCAGGAGCAGCCTGGCTGTTTAATGGTTCTGCCGGCCCTCATCATCTCTAGTAAGAAATGGATCCCTGGTTTCTGAGGCAGTGTGGAACACACAGCACTGAGGGATTATGTAAGATTGCTGGTAACTGTTCGCATTAAAAGTTACCAAATTTGAATTTTTCAAATACAGAAATATTTGTAAAACCTGAAATTAGAAGGCATGATAAATTTCAACTTCTTGACAATTTAGGGACAAGAAATCATCATTTTACCTCTTTCAGTCTTCTGCTCACTGCAAGCCATAAGTTTCCATCCAGCAGTTGGGCATCAAGTCTGTAACTTTTGACTGAGCTCTATCATAATAATTTAGAGAAGTGCCATCTTGACTTCAGATTTAAAGAAGCTGAGTTTCATTCTATCCAGAGATGAGATCTTCCAAAAGACAGTGATCCTCACCTTTAAATTTGTATTTCTAATACAATTTATCCCACACTAATATTACAGAGCTAATCCTGCGAATGTATTCTCACTGAGTTTCATGGGATGTGCACAGGGGACATTGTTTAGTTGATTAAATTGTTTACAGGTACCACGTTGCTGCAGCAGATCACATCATTTCACCCTTTGGCAGTGGCACCCTTCCTATCTCATTGCTTCCTTGTCTTGGCAGCTTTCCTTTGCCCCCTGCATTCACTTTCAAGGCCTTGTGGCTGTTGCTGCCTCTCCTCTCATGGGTCATTCAGTGTCACCAGGTCATCTCCTGCCCCAGACTCGCCCGGAATGCCATCTCCATTTCCCACCCACCACCTTTCCAGACCAAATCCTTTTCCACTTTCTCCTTTCTGCTTCTTGTGCTTAATGTGCCAGATATATTTATCAACCTTCTTCATTCTCTTTCAAAACCTTTTGGTAGTGATATCTGAGGGAAGCCTGGGCTGGGTGAACTGGGACTGTCCCTGTGATCTCTGCGTTGTCAGTCGACACGTGTTCATCAGCACATATGGAGACTGTGTACTTTAAAGGAGCATTTAAAAATGTCACCTGCCATTAAGGATTCCTCATTATAAAATAAGTACATATTGATAAGCTTCTCACAGTGAAAGGATCATCCTAGCTAGATGTCTCATTCCCCATTTATTGGGTTCCCTCCCAGGCACTCTGCATATGAGACAGTCATTTCAAAAAGTCTATTTGAAATGCTTCCGAAAAACAATCAAGAATTCAAGTGAGCAATTTTTTTGTCAGAAATTGGTATGTGGAAAAAGGTACTTAAATAAATCTTGATTTTATCTATTAGTTAGCTGTCAGCTAATAATAAATTATATTTAGTTCCTCCCTTGTTATAAATACATATTGATTAGTTTTAAACTCTGAACTTCAGAATGAGTTATATCTGGTCATTGCTAAACTGCTCTCTTCACTAAGAAAAATATCCCCAACACCTATTTTACTGCACTTAATTAAGACAAGCATCAGCTTTATGTACCTTTATTTGCCTCTGCCAAGTCTCTCTGGTATAAATATTGAGCAGTCACGTCTCTTGAATACTAATCGATCCTGCCTGAATCCAAATGATTACATAAAGTTTAGGCAGTGTTTCTTTGCCAGTATTAGCCTCCAGAGCATACTGTGGTTGGACATCAGGGTTGAGGCAGCTGAATCAGACAGGTACACAGTAAGCATTTCTCTAAATTCAGATGTAATGTGGGGAGCCTGGAAGCTGTGCCAGAGAGCTCTCCAGAACCCCTCAGCTGCTGGTTTATGTTTACCAGGTGCAATTGTACAGGCATCCTTGGGTAACAGAATGGATGAATCTAAGAAAACCGCCAACGGTTAAAATAAAACCACCTCTTATGACAGCCCAATAAAACACGTGTATTATGAATAACACATATATAAAAAGACCCATAAAAATAGTTGTATATTTACAAACTCCCAAAAGTAAAAGCAGTGAGAGTGATCACTTTGGAGAAGGCATTAAGCCCTGAGTACTGTTTGCTCCTGTGAGTGAGAACTGGACATATTTGTAATGGCAAGTCCATGCCTGGATAAGCTCTCCAGTAGTGACTTGCACTGGCTTGCCAAGGAAGACTGTCATGAAATACTTCTCACTTCAAAGTCACAGCACCTACTTCATCTTTATCTGCAATCAAGATCTACATGCAAACTTTGCCAGGTTATGTCTTTACATCTGTAGTACACTTAGTTATCTATAATCCTGCATGAATTGATGCCTATCTAATTTTCTGGTCTTCTTTTCTGTTTTCCTTTTGGTTTGATAAAATCCCCTGTCTCACTAATTCCTTAATTTCATTCTCCTATTATATTTGTTTGTGTGCTCTTAACTATCATAATTAGTACAAAAATTTAGTCAATGTTCCCTGTTATATTACCTCCAGCTGATCCTTATACTCTTATTGTCCTGTCTGCCCACATATGATATTAACCTTCAGCAAAAGTTATGGAAGTGAGAGTATTGACAGCCTCATTTTCATCACAGTTTGCTGCAGCATTTTTAAAATCTTTCCTGTGTATTTAGACTGCAAGGTCCCTGAGGCAGAGATCCTGCTGGTCTGTCAATCTAATAGAACAGTGACTAGAACAGAGATGTTACACAAAGTACACTCAAAAGTGCAACAGCTGCTTTTTCAGCTGCAGATTGTTGTGTAACTGCATCGATGTGAGTTACTGCACCAGGTGAAACAGAGCACAGGCAGGCTTTGTGCTGCTGCTCCCTGAGTGCACGTTTAACAGGAACACCCTCCATTCTTCTGAGTGCTGGGGGTAGAGTCTACCTTGAGTACGCTTCATTTCAGCCTTTTTCATCTGCATTAGGATCTAAAAAGGCACATTTATTTTCCATATGTGCAAATGGTGGCACCTAGGACTTCAAATACCTCCTCCCATCTCAGCTCTGACACTTTACGGAGACTAAAAGCAAGGAAAGATTCATTTTCTAATATTTCTCTTGCTAATATTCCTCTCATATTAACAGAAATGAGAACGGAGTATTGCAGATCTAGATGAATTTCTGCTGAATTTTCTGCTTAAGTAAGGCTGTAATTTGTGTAAAAACTGAGTTCTTTTTTGCTGGTTTTTTTTTTTTTAGTTGCTTAAGCAGGAGCCCATTGTTTGATGTCTACCACAATTAAATGTTTATTATTTTTACTGGACCCTCTTGTCTCATGTTAAGTGGGATGTGAGATCAATCGTGCCCCTGCAATTATTTGTCAATTGCATTGATAAAGCCTTCATTTCTCAGCTGAGGTACATTTGTCTGTGTCCTGACAGTGACGAGGGAGCAGCACCAGGCAGCTCCTGCCTAGTCCAGCATTTCGCTCCACGGCTGGACAAGTGCCTGGACACGGCTCAAATGATGTCTAACTTTTTCCTAGTGGCATTCCACTTTACACACTGCTCCCATGGGAGTTTGAAAAATCATCCTTGCTGAGTCCACATAACAAAAACTAGCAGGACAAATGGGAACTTTTTGTAAAGAGAAAACAAAGGCTGATTTCAGGTTAAATGACCGGTCCAGAAAAGCTACTGGATGGTAAAATGAAGAAGACAGAAAGTATCCCATTTAAGGCACTCATTTGGTTCTTCAAGCTTTATTTAAATGCAGTCATTTATAAAATTTAATTGATGAAAATTTCTTTTGAATTTTTTTTTGTGATAGGAAGCAAATTTTGATTCCAATAAAAAAGAGTGAAATTCTCTTGGCTTTAGTGAAGTCAAAATTGCAACTCCCAGTGAAGCATATGAATCTATTTCAGCCCTAGAATTAGACAATTCAGCAGCATATATGGGGTGATTTGTTTGCTTTTGTTTATTTGTTTTATTTCTAATTCTGTTTTATGACAAAGAGAGAAAGGAGTTTCCAAACTAATGTCATATATGGCAATGAAAATGCAAAGAGCTTGATAAACTGACACATTTTCTATCTGTAATGTTTCTTGATTCAAGCCAGCAGTTATTAAAGACAAATTATTTGTATTTAGTTTTTGGTCTACTTTTTGAGAATGTGTACTGTGGGCTGTACTGGTTATATGCCATAGAAAAATTAGGTGTATTTTTACTCTGGGATTAGGATAAAGAATTCACATTATCCTCAATTTAGCCAACTCTTAGAAAGCTAGAGATATTTATTGTATTTGGTGGTAAATCTGATAATCAATTACAGAACTGTGTGATCAGCACCTTTCTCAGATGTTTGCATTCCAAGTGTCAGACATGAGCTCATCCAGTAGTGTTAAAAGTAGGTTTAACACTCAAGTCAGTCAAAGACTTCTTTATTCCTTCCCATTTTTGCAATTTGTGCCTGGCCACTAACTTTCCATCAGTGGTGTGACTACAGCTGCTGCATTATCGTATCCATGTTGGTTCTTCTTCATTGGAGGAAACCTCTCAACTGCAACTAAGAAGTTGAGAAATCCATACTTGCATATCTCTTGAGCTAGGTTTTTTTTTTATCCACCTATTTTTAGATTGGAAGAAAAATTGGCTGACATACTTGAGTTAAATTGTGGTTTGACATATTGATTATCTTCACTCCCTAAGGTGGAATTAAGGGGAGAATATCTCTATATGTGAAATCACAGAAACAATGCCCCAGAAAATAGACATGTTTTGGGTTTTGCAAATATAATGTAAACATCATTCAAAGAAGGGTTGGCAAGGGGAACTGCAGTGAAAGACTTTTATGTACAGAGAGGTGAGAACTACCTACCTGTAAAGATATTTGCTTTCTACAGCTGAGAGAGGAAATTTAAAAATTATGTAGCTCTACATATTTAAATATTCTATAGCACTGGACTAAAGAGAAATCACACTTAAGAGACTATTTACGAAACTGTTCTGGCTTATTGAATAATTGTTGAGTCCACTGTACCATGATGTATTTGGCAGTACTGGTCAGAGGGACCTGAGCTCCTGTGCTGGGGGTTCACTCAGCAAGGTGTGGCCAGGCCAGGCAGCCTGACTGCAGGAGGAGCTGTGCACTGCCAGCCACAGCAGCTACACTTAACACGCATCTGGCTAAGCCTCAGCAGCATCTGCTTTAATGCTGCCAAAAATCAAAAACATTTCCCTGTATAAACCCTTTGGCACTCCTCACGAGTAGATAACGAACAATTACCTCTTTCATTTAAAATCCAGCAAGCAAAACTGATATAATTTAATTCTATTTTGAAAAATTCTTCCAAGTGCTTTGGGTTTTGAACATGGTTTTACTGTTAGTTTACTGAGATAATCACTTCTGAAATGTTAAGAAAAAAGAGACCAAATTCTTTGCCCTAAAGGAGATTGCTGTCTTGTGGAGAGACAGACAGGACGGTACAGCCATGAATAACAAACAGCTTTACAAGGCAGCCTCATATCTATACAGTTATTAAAAACCAAACAACTTCTTCTCAATAAATTACTTCTGTGGATTATTGACTTCATATTGCCTTTGAGAGGCTTTATAGTAGACATTTATTTTTCAATCAAGCACTGGACTAAAGAGCAATATAAAAGGTTTCATTTGCTTGGTTAACACTCATATAAACATGCTCAGAAATGTAAAAAGACTATGTCTGGAAGCACTTTTTATTCCACTAAACATACGACCAGGCTGTCAACAGCTGAGGTTTCTGAAATATTTTTTTTTACAAAGTGATACATTACTGGCATTAGGACCAGTTTTCTGTAGCGATGCCTAAGAGATGTAGATATGTGCTAAATGCACCTAGATATTTAGGTACAATAACTGCTCCCAGTTATTTATGCAGAATTTGATGCTTAGCTAGTTCTGACAGCCCTGCTGAATGCCTACCAGCATTGTTAGGCACTTCAGTGTCTTCTAAACCTGACTTGCTCTTGGGCTGTGAGGTGTCATTAATTTCAGCTGTATGATTCCTTTGTTCTTTTGGGCACAAACTTAAGTGCTTAGCTGGAAAGGGTATCTATGTTTTTCATTTCAATCTGTCATCATTCTCATTAAATATTTGCCTCTGTCCTGTGGGTCAAGTGGTACCATCTTTGCATTTTACTCTTTGTATTGTAACATCTAGCTCTGACTATTAGTAAATGGAATTCTGCTGTATACTAAATACTGAACTAATCATTTTCAAAGGTGTCAAACCTGCCTTGGCTACATCACTTTTCTATGGAAGTGATGTGACTACAAGGCTCCTATTAACAGCAAAATTAGCTTGTTTATAGTAGCATAAATGAGAGAAAAACTGGGTGACCTGGCTTGGTACAAGTTTGCAGGTTATTCCTGCCCAAGTGCTTCAAAAGTTGGGCACAGTACCTGGCAGAATTAGAGGAGCTAGAGGTGTGAGAATGATTCCTAAATCAGTGCAAAGTACCAGAATAGCTGATGAAAATCATTAAATAAAAAGCCATCTAAATGTGAAAATTTTCCAAATGCACTTCATTTATTCAGCTAATTTAAAACGTTTCTGAACTGAGATAGATTCTCTAAATATTTTATCAGAAGAAAGCTACAGGCTTTATTTGTGCCACTGTATAATGACTGAAAAACCTACTTATTAGGAATTAGGAAATATGAATTCTTGTTTTCTATCAGATTAATTCATAAAACATAATTTCTGCAACAGATGGTTTGTTTTGCTTCTCTGAATCTAAGATATTCAAGCAATGAAGCCCTGAATACAAAATGTTAATAGTTACCAAGGAAATCCATCATCTCTTCCTAGGATTCAAAATGAACATACCTCAGAATGATCCATTCTGTTAGCATCATTCTAATTTCATTCTAATTTGTAAAATCATTCTTTTCTATCTTCTGCATGTTCTGTCCCCTGTACCTCTGAAGTACTGGTCTTTTATGTTCGCTGCATTTAAAGGGAGCTTTATCTACAATTTTCTCAAGCAGGTTCAAATTCTGAAACAGCTAGAAGGGACATATTTAAGACTGTAATTGAGATCTACATTGTGATCAAAAGTGTCTTTTTTAATCTACTTGTAATTATGTTATGATAATTTATTTTTAGAATTTTATTTCTTTACAGATTTTTTTAAACCAAAAATGAAAGAAAAGCATTACTAAATGTCTCCACTGCTGATATCTTTCATTGTGTCCTTGGCTCACCTGCTCACTGTCTTTGCAGACAAAAACACCTTTTCAGTAAAACAGAAGGTTTTGCTATGGAGTCTGACCTGGGTCTGACCTTATTTATGATTTTAAGTCTCTCCTTTCAACTGTCTGCCAGCAAAAAACCATTCACTTGGGCAAAGTTCATTTAGATCAGCTTTACAACAAAGTGCAAACCTGAAACACAGGACAGGCAGAAAAATCTCTTCCCGTGAAGTCAATAGGAATCCATCTCCCTAAGATCTTTTTTATTCTTGGCACCAATGATTTTTCTCAACTGATTTATTGGATGGCACTGGTTTAACTAATTTGTCTTGCATAGGTATCTTTCCCATTCTGTCCTCTCCACTAGTACAAAACAACCTTCCCTTTAAAGGTCTAGCCAGATCTGTCCTAAAGCTATTATCATTAATTTGCACTTTAGGAGTTCCTTTCACTTTTAAAAAACTATGAGATACATTCTTGATTTATGGGTTACAGGGTGACAGCCATCACATTCAAAGATAGTTTATACTTACCACAGCTGCCTTTGAATAGGAGGGAAATTTCAACCATATCTCCATTCCATATGCTTTACAAAACTGTATTCAGTATCACAGAAGAGCATGGCAATCTGTATTTTCTACTGTTCTCTAGGATGTCTAATAGAATTTTATCCTTGTTCTGGAAAATTCAGTATTCACATACCAAAATACAGAAGGTTTATAATACTCCATTAAATTCTGCAGGTTTTAGGAGTCATTTCTATGGAAATACACTTTTAATCCTTATACATAATTTCCCTGCAACTGATAATTTAAAAATTATCCTCAGATTACCGTGAACCTCATTAAACATATTTCAAAATCATATGTTTCATGAAAGATTGAAGAAAAGCAGTATATTTTCCACGTTTTTAGAAAAAACAATAAGTATGAAGATTAGGCTGTACCTACCTAAACTAAACAGCACCAGAAATTTGAGACAGACAAATTCTCGTAGGTCAAACTGCAGCGAACGAAGCTTTGCTACCAGTTCTTGTGCATGGCTCATAAGATTGTTGAGGGTGGCTCCAGCTTGGGATACTATTACGGAATAATCCACCTGTAAAAGAGAATTGTATTCCTGTCTCGTTGTCATGCCCACACTTTAGGATGTTCCAAGTAATAATATACAACCAGAATACTCCTGGATACAGAAATCAGTCTTAATTTAATGATGTAAAATGATTTTACATATAAACCAATTTTAACCCAGTGGTTTATATTGAAAATAACATTAAACCATATATCTTAATGGTATGTGATATCACTGTGAGTGCTGGTTTGTCTCGATTAACTTTTTTAGAAGCTTTAAATATGAGAGCTGCTTATGACACTGGTAGCTGTCCACATCTCAATTTGTTTTGTTCCTTTTTGTGTCTCCTGTTCTCATTGCAATCCTAGGATCCTATGAAGAATGACTGATGGAGTGATCTTCGTGCCTACCCTGGCTGTGTTTCTCCTGAGGGACACAACAATATTCATGGGAAACAGTCCCGTGTCCAGAACTTGGCCAGAAACTTCTATTCAGGCCCAGAAATGTTCGTGTATTCCCATAGGAAACAGAGGTATTGTGTAGGTGGATGCTGTTCTCCTCAGCTACACAGAATCCCTGTGTTTGTCGGAGTGGGTTGGAGCTCACACGTTGTGACAAGTGCTGCCCTGCAGGGGAAGGAGGGCTGGCAGGTGTGTGACAGCCCAGCTGCCCTGGCGTTGTCCCCAGAGTGCCCGCAGAGCACAGAGCTCCTTCCCCTGGCCTGGGGGACAAGGGGCACTGCTCTGGGCTCTGCTGCCCTGCTCACGCTGCCTCCTGTTCTCGGGGCAGGCTGAGCTGCCTGGGAGCTTTCCTTGTGTACAGAGGCCCAACGGAAAGCTGGAGGGAACACGTGGGCTCGGTGGGGAGCAGGGTGTAACTGCTGTATCAGAATGGGTGACCTGAGCTGCAGCTTCAGCTTCGATGCTCAGCCCACATTTCAGCAGTGCTCCACATCCCCTGCAAGTGCCACTGTCCCAAGGGAACAGCCTGCTGTGCTGCTTGTTCCCCAAGGACCCACTCCTGGCCAACTGCCTGAGACCTAAACGGGTCAGGGACACATTTTCCAAATGCTCCAGTATTACCAACACCTTTCTCTTGTAGGAGCCTCCAGAGCAACAGGGAAATTGCTAATCATACTTCATCTAAGTGAAGTCTGGCTGTAAATTAAGACTAAACACAAAGATAAGTTCTTGCTTGGGGTTAGTCATTTGTTTAAGGGTATCAGTGTTCTTAGCCTATCTCTAAGGTTTCATAATAAAGTTGTTAATAAAGAATGGAGAGGTATCACCACAGGAAACAAATACTGCAAAATTTTGTTTTTCCAGGCTCTGATCCCTTAAAATCTGGGTTTTTTAAAAAAAAGTTAAGGAACATGCATTTTGATATTTTTAAAAAAATATTTTATTTTAAAACTATTGACTTGTGAAACAAGGAAAAAAACCTTGAAATACTTTTAACTTGACAAAATTTCAGCAAGAAAAGATAGAAAGATGACTAAAAGAAACTAAAATTAACTTTCCCTGGTAATGACCTTAATATAATCAATAAGCTACTGACTTTCAAGAAGAGATTTCAGAAATATGTATTCTTATTGGTTACAGTTTCTGAATGGAGGGTAAGAATAACAACACTTTCAGTGTTGGAGCAGTTAGAGTTGAGTTCATGCTTCAGTGAAATCAATGGATTATGCTGAAGTATCCTGTGAGGTAAGTTTTATTGCTCTCTTTTACACCTGGGGAAACTTGCAGTAGTGACATTAAACTGCTTACTCAGGGCCAAAGAAATCTGTGGCAAAACTATGATCTGATCTTTGGAAACCCCAGCCTATCCGTCTTTCAAAAACCTCTTTCTAGTTCATCTCTTATTTATCACTCTTTCTATAGGTGCATTTATGCATATTTCTTTATGTATATATACATATATAAATAATAAGAAAAAGTAAAGTAACATACCTCAAATAATTTTTACTCAAAGTTTAATGTAGTGACATGGTCCAACTGCTTTGTATTGAGAAACTGGTCACATATAAATATGAAATTTCACAACTTAATTTCCCTTTTGTAATAGTTAAGAGGGGGGAAAAAAAGCTCAAAATCCCTTACTGAGCTTCCAATTTGTGGGGAAAATATGCTACTCCCTTCATAATAAGAAGTTAAGATGTCTGAATGTCAAGAATATCAGTGGCCTTAGTGCAGCGATTATGCCATAATGGAAAAACCCAGTAGATGCCTGGATCTCCCAGCATCCCTCTACTGGAGAGCTCTCAGGCAACCTGCTCCTCTTTCAGGTGCATTTAATATTTGCAGCACCAGCAAATTTGTCTGGGAGGCAAGTCCTCATCTGCCACTCACCAGGAACAGGCTGTATTAAATTTTTATATTTATTGACATTTCATTACCATAATTGACTGCAGTTGGTTCTCTAGTAGAAGGCACAGGGCTGCCTCCTAAGCAGGAGAATTGGTCCCTTGAGTAGGATTTGCAATTAAAAACAACGCAGAATGGATTTTTTTTTTAATTGTGTAAATATGATGAGTTGAATTTTCAGCTTTAACTAGAGAATAGTAGGTGTGCAGAAGGCTTTTTTCAAGAGTGAGCAAAATTATGAGTCAGTGGAAAGACGACCCCCAAAGGTGTCAATCAGTTTATACAAAAGCAACTGTGCATGAAAAAGCCTCAGTTAATGTCTATTCTGAGAAAGTGGTCACATTAAAGACTACACTGTTCTGCCTGCTTGGTCCTTTATGCAGAAATTGATACTAAAATGTGTATTAATTCTTTTACCTTCCAATCCATGATTAAAAGCACTTTTAAAAGATTAAACCAGTTTGGATTTTGTGCAAAATGCTTAATTGCATAGTGAAGTCAGCATTTACTTTATATTGTACATTTTACTTCATATTGTATATTGATGCAAATATTCTTGCATCCAAATTAATATTACATTTCACATTGATTTTGATGTTGAGGATGTTGTCTGGCATTTTTGAAAACAGCAGCTTTGTCAAAGCTTGCACATAACGTAATTTGGAAGTAAAACAATGGGCTGAAGTTATGGCTACACAAACAGAAGTGTGAATTCCTCCTGTACCCTGAGCTAAATAAATGCTGTGGCTGAAGGCCAAAAATAAAGGGAGCACCTGTGGGTTTTTTGTTTTGCAAATGGTGTTTCATGGTAATTAAAGATTTTTGAAGACAAATCCCTGGTTTTGCTGGGCTCAGGTAGTAATTTTTCTCCAGGAATCAGATGGTGGCTTCTGGTATCAACTCTTCTCTATGGTCACAAAACAGTCTGACATTTAATGGTGGAATTAAGTTCTCTTTTTCTTCTAAAATTAAGGAGTGTTTGATTTTTAGAATATGACTGTGCTATCATGGGGAATTACTGTGAGGAGCTGCACCATCCCTTTCAGTGCTTCAGCAAGCTTGAAATAGTCTAGAATATGATTGGAGTGCTTTTACTTGTTGATGGTGTTGCCAGGTACTGACTATCCCTGAATGCCATTCCTGTCAGCCAGACAGGAATTGCACAACTAAGGAATAAAGCCCCTGCTGTGGCTCTGTTCAACATAATCTAGCAGACTAAGGCAGTTCAAGTTAATAAAAGATTGATTCCATATTGGATTTACTACTGTGAGTTTGGGGTCTGAAGGCAGAGGCAGTGGGTGCTCAGGTGCAGCAAAGGGAGCGCCCTGCTCCTCCTGCTCTAGGGGTGCACCCTGGCCAGCACCTCTGGCCACAGGGGGGCTGCTCCCGCAGCGCCCTCTCCTCTTCCACAAACAGCACTGAAGCCTGGGCTGGCCCACACTGACCTGCCCTGGGTCTCTGAGCCCTGACCCTGCTCCAGTAGATGCTCAGTGGGTGCATGAGTCTCATCTCAGAAGCATGCATTCAGTATAGAGCAAACAAGGGCATCTGCTATTGCAACCTTTCCATTGTTTCCTAAGATACAGATTTCAGTGGAAACTGCTGTGGTTATTAAACTCATTCTGAGCTATTAATAAAATGATTTCATTAAAAACAGCATTTCTGTTACATTTCTAAGCAAATAAACATGGAAAAACTTTGAAGAGGTGCCTGCATACAAAAATTGAGGAGATTTCAGAATGGACAAAAGCCACAGATAGGCTTGCATCTGCTGGTTATCAGGTTTGGATATATTAATTAAAATTGTGTTGACTTATGCAGCATAAGATGCTTGTCATTTTAATGTGAGGCACAATAATAGAAGATAATGAAGTAAGTTGCCAGTGGCCCTTTCCCATAGGATAATGTTATGGTGCTTGATAATTAACTATAATATGCAAATATTAACACTCCAAAGTACTGCAGAGTGCAATCGATTCCATGTCTTTATCAAAGTATTATAATGTACTTTTGTGGTTTTTTAATATCGGGATGAGATGATACAAAATCTCTGCTGTTTGATATTCAGTAAAGTTCATCAGAAGGCAGAGAATCACTGGAAAAATTTTTGTGAATGTCTAGGTAATAGCTCACAAGGCTGTGCTAACTCAAACTGCTTCTTCATGAGCTTTGAACCATGTAAATTCACTCCCCCTAAGACCCTCTTATTTTGCACAAATTTCTGCTCCACTGCTTTAAATCCTTTCCCACCAATGAGTAGTCAGGACTGGATGTGCTCACCTTGGATCCCATCAGTATCACTGCTCCAACAGGCAGTCGGGACAGACTCATGTGAGGCTTTCTTCAAACTGAGTTTCTGAACAACTTGTCTTTCATGCTGGGCAAGCTTAAAATCAGCTCTGGGATTTTACATGAGTTTATGGTGACAGATTAGTTCACTAGCATGGGATTGGTGTGAAGGACTAACAGGCTTGGAGAAATGCTGCCAGACTCCAGGCAAATAACTTGTGTTTTCTTTATGGGAGCCATGTGTATGAAATGACAAAGAAATGTGTTTCCTGTGAAGGCAACAGAGTTAGTGCCTGGGAAATGGAAGAATTCTGGTGTACAAGGATTCATGCCGGGTTCTCTCTCCACAAACTTTTACTGGAACTGGGATTTTAGACTTAAAAGACTAGTGCTATGATGGTTTCATGGCAACACAGCAAAGCACATGTGAATTGGGATCAGGTTGTTCATAGGTATGTCCATAGCTGCTTGAAAGGCTCAAAATGTACACATTTTTGTACAATGTACACAAATATTTAGACAAACCTGAATTCAGGGCACTTCATGGTTATAACTGAATTTTGATGCATTTTACCGAGTTTAACTGAGCACATCTAGTTCATCCCCAAGGAGCAGCCAGTATAATATCCTCATATCTTCATAAGGCATGAGGCCCTATTAACACAACCTTACTTTCCTTTAGGCAGAAGCCACTCGAGTAAGGAACTGTGTAAAAAAGCAAATACTGTACTGAATAGCGAAATAATGATTGCTTGATCTCATTTGTATTTACCTTGAATCAAGTCCTGTGTTTACTATGTAAGGACTTCTGTATTTGGCCCTCAAATGCCAATACCTCTTTCGTGCCCACTACAACTATGAAGCCTCACTGACTACAACACAAATCTAATGGGAAAAAGAGACTCACTAATTTCCAAAAACATAAGAAGTAATAGGTTTCCATGAGATATCCATGAGCTTTCTATACCTATGATGAATATGATGATCCTACAAAGGATGTCCTTTGCAGTCACTCCTCTAACACTTGTATTTTTGTGCTTCAGTGATACTTCTGCAAGGGTGATCTTTCTAGACAATGTCATCAAGATCTCATGCTCTTTCTCTGGTGTGATGCTTTAGAATACAAATCCAAGTGTAAAGATTCATTTGTCTGATGACTTCAACTAAATCAGTAGTTTCAATAATCTCAAAAAATCTCAGATTTAGAGACATTTTTGGATGGCCTTCTTAATGGGAAAGGCTTTGGCCAGTCTCAGCAGAGGAAGTATTTGGCAACAATGAGTAGAGTGTAAGTATGAACAAAAGGAGCCAATGAGGCTACAATTCAAGTGTTGTGCATCCACTGTTGCAGGAGCAACAATGTTCTGTGCAGAGCTTTAGCATCTGCCTTATATGTGTTGAGACTTGGAAGCTGGCAGTGTATTGTTTGTGTAGAAGATACAAGAGGAAAGTGCTCATGTTGGAGGAATTAAAATTCTATAATTAGAAATGGTCTGTTAAAATTACATGCCACATGGCAAGCCTACAAAACTCAGCATGTGGAGAGCATATTGGCAATGATTTACAATTAACCACCACATTGCAAATCACTCCTTAGCTGTTTTCTATTATGAAATTTTGAGAGTTGTAAAATGCATTTGTGCTACTTTATTTCCTTTTGAAATGGTAATTGCTACTGCTGAGGGGCAGTACTTAGTGCAGAAAATGAAGTGTGCAGCGCAGGGAGGAACTTGTTTCTGAGGAACTGCTGAGGAATTGTAATGATCTGAAAAAAGTGCTTTCTTGAAACACATACACACAAAAGAGCTTCATTTATGAAACCCCAAATAAATAACAAAATAAAATAAAAGTCTCTTTTTGCACAAGGGCCAAAGCTTACTAGTTTGTTGCTGACTGCACTTTTTCCCTATCAAAGTGGGAACAGTGGATTGACACTGAGTAAAACCCATAAGCCAGTGTCTTGAGGGAAATGCAGATATATGGAAATGTGATAGGAGTGCCCTAAAGTAATGGGTTTTGAGCCAGTGTGTTTGAAAATTATCAAGTGTTCTTCTAACTACTAGCCCATTTTCAATACCTAGTACAGAACTGACAGTGGTACTGCCCTGGGGACCTGGATAAAGTTTGGCTTTTGTGTGTGGGGAACAGAGGCTGTGCAGCCTAAGTGGAGAGAGCAGGTATGTTCTAATTAAGTGGCGATAAGCTCCCCCCTTACAGCTTCCACCTTGATGGTGATTGTAAAAGGGATTGTGTTTATGAGTGGCTTTTATGGAGGGATATATTAAGGAAAGCAGGGAGTGAGGCTTCTCAGGTCTTAAATTTGCTAACTTGTGACAATAAACTTGATCTCTCAGGTAATAAAGTTGGCAGTCTAGCTCAGGTCCTCAGTTTAAAGTTATTATCTTTGAAAGCCAGATGATTGACTGTAATTTCACTCACAGTGCTTTGTTGGTAGCAGAAATGAAAACATCTAAAGCACTTTTCATCAGAAGTGTCAGAGTGCTTTCCACACCTTAATCAACTAATTTTTATGAAATGGTGGCATGGTTTTCCCCTGTCTTTTCTGTGGGAACTGAAAGGATCAGTACTGTAATCAGAAAATATGCAGGAATGGTGCACTAGCAAAGACTCATAACCCCCAGGTCTAGAAGTGTGGCTTCCCAGAGTTATTATAAAGATTTTACAGAGGATACAGACACAGTCGGAATTGTGCTTTCATAAATATATTTGAACAGATGTTGTGTCTAAGAGTGCAACATTATGAGCCAATGCTTCCAAGATGGTCCATCTTGACACTTAGGAAGAGGGACAGTTGTATTGGATCAACTTATTTTAAAAGTAACTCACTACTGAGCAGGGTTGTGCAAAAGCAGTGCACAGCAGCCGAAGCCAGGAATGGTTCAGGAAGGGTAATGCAGAAATACCATGCATGTCCATGTCCACTGCCATGGAGTGATAGTGTTAAAAAAGGGTTCAGCTGCAGCTGAAACTTGTAAGGGATGTCGAACTGCTAGTCTGGGATAAACCAGGAAAATGTGGGACTGCAGCTGGATTCAGATGGTGATTTTGTGCAGCAAGTACAGACCAGGCTGAGGCTCTCAGGGCCTCCTTTGCCTCAGTCTTCCTAACAAGATCTCCTGTACTCTGTGCATTGCATCAGGGCTCAAGGAAAAGGAGAGTGATGAGCACTGGGTGTAAGGTGGGAATAAAAAAGAGTTCATGGGAGAACTAAAGAAAAACTTTCTCCCCGTGGAAATTGTCAGGCAGTGGTACTGGCTGCACATGAATATCTTGCATTTTCCATCCTTGGATGTTTTCAAAGCCCAACTGGACCAAGCCCTGAGAAACCTGGTTTGGGGGTTGGACTGTGACTCCTTAAAATTCCTTCCAGCCTGGATTATCCTGTGATTTTAAGATCTGTAGCTCTGCAATTCTCGATATTTTAAAACTTCTGCTTAGCTCACCCAGCCTTGTGCATCTAAATAAAAGAGTTTCTTCAAGGAATGATTTTTACCCATGAAAATTATTTAGAAGATGCTGGTTTAAAGTAGATGGTTTTGATGTGGAAATTGCATACGAGTCATGTAGTGGCACAGCACTGGCACTGCTGCAACACCTCGACTACCAGCAGCCTTTGTGTGAAACATGTGCCATGCACAGCCCAGCAGGGCAGGCACCTGCTCCTGGAAGCAATCTGGCTTTTCCCTGAGGATCCAGTGGGGCCAGAGCTGAGTGAAACTGGAACAAAACAGGGGCATTATGGGGAGATTTCAGAAACAGCAGCTAGAGACTGTAATTCAGGCCTAGTGTCTCCCTGTTTCTCAAAGAGAATCTGTGATACATCCATGGAAGTATGTTCTGCAGTTGTTAGGAACTGTGAAATGGGAAAAAGGACTGACTGCAGAGTTCTTATTGCTGTGGTAGTGATATTGCTCCTGCTCTCAGCATAAGAGCAGAGGCAAGTAAAGAAGGTGATGGGAGACTCTGAGGGTGCTTGCACCAACTTCAAAATTGTAAACTTTTGTGACAAATTTTGGCATAGGAAAGGGAATTTGGATTTTAAGAAGGATGTATTAAAACTAGTTTATAAACAGGCAAAAATGATTGCAGTCATTCCAATATAGCCAGGTTTTAACCTAGTTGGAGTCTGCCTGGAAATGCACAGCTTCCCAGTCCAGCTGCTGATTTGCAAGCAGTACATTTAATAAGCATCCTGCTACCTGTTATCCAACAGTGAAGAAACGTTCTGCTTTGCCTTGAGATCATGTACAGCTGGGGTTTTTATTTTCAAGAAAAGATAAAAGTGGCTAATGAGGTAAAAATTATTACTGTGGGAATATGGGGACAATGGCTAGAATTTAAGGGTAGTTAGATGCCTCTAATGATTTCAGTGGGACTTAGGCACTCAGTACCTTTAAAACAGTGCTAATCACATAACAAAGGAGACACCAATTTAGCAGTTCTCCCAGGAACAGAAACCTGTCAATATACTTATAGCTTTATAAACAAGCATTCTGTGTGGTAAATGAAATAATTTCCAGTAAAATTGTCTGTCTTGCAGAGCATGAAATGGAAAGGGAATCAGTCATTTTCTCAATGGCACCGATATAAATCAAGAGTAATGCAACTAAAGTAACTTTTGCTAATATAATTAGGGAGTACAATGATATCTGAGATAGGTCAGTGACTTCCCATGAAGTGCAGGAGTCAGTTCAATAGCTAGAACCTGAGTTTTCCCAACTCCTTTCTTAAACAAGTCAGTCATTTCTCCCTTCTACTGTAGACCTCTTAATCATAGATGCTAACAGAAGAATCAGAATACTTCTGATTCTTACAAACATTTGTTCTTAGTGTTAAGAAATGGTTGCAGCTTTAAAATTATATCTGAAGTTGTAAGCAGATTCCGCAACATGCAGACACAAATGGTGTTGCACAGGAAAAGGAGCTCTTTCCCATGTGTGTATAAACTGAGGCTGTTCAGTTTGCAGCTACTTAAATACCAGAGCCATCATTTGTTTTCACTTCAAGTCAGAAATATAATGTGCAGGCACACTTTGCTTTTCTTTGATACTCTTTTTTTTTTTTTTTTCTCTGTTAAAAGCAGAATAACAATCTTAGGAATAAGGTTCTTGTTTTACTGTCAAGATCGTTGTGCTTTAGAAAGCATAGCAGAGACAAAACTTTCTATTTCTTTTTGTGTTTTCTCAGTTTTCATAATATTTACTACATTATAGCTCTTGCATTTTGGGAGATCTGTGTATCTGACACATAAAGAAAACTACCCCTGGACAGCTGTGCAGAAACTGCAGGGTGCACACCTGAGACAGTTTCTGAGACAGGACCTGCTTGTATAGCCTATGGACAGAATAATTTTCCTGCAATTAGATGTCTCAGCTGCCCAATTTCTCACACATGTGCATATGACTCTAAAAGCAAGGTATTTCTGAGGTAGTAAGCAGCAGGTTCTCTAGATTTCTGACCCATCCAGTGTTTCTCTTCAGTAAATCACAATTCTGAAGGGAAGAAAAGCTGTATTTGCTTAAACCTAAAGCATTAGGTTTGGGAGTATTGTTGTCAAAAACCATTTTAGCCCCAAGGAAATACTACTTCTTGAGAAACATTTCTCATCTGCTATTTTTCAATTACTGAAGTATTTGAAAAGCAAATTGCTTATGTTTATATCTGGTTTTTTAGTTTTATCTGTAATCAGCAGACTAGAAACAGAGTGCACAAGTGATTTTACCTGCAGTACTTGTGGAGGATGTCTGAGAACACAGGAGTGCTTCTGACCTAGTTAAGTTCCTGGTATTTTGAAATTTATTATAAAAACAAGGCATGACTATTTCTGTCAGACCACATACTCACTTGTTGCCCAGTAACCAGGAGGATGGAGCCTTCTTTCCCATGTACCACTTGCCGGTAAATGTGATCGAGAATTAAGAGTTCGCTCCAGCAGTTCTGAAGCAACTTCATTTGGTCATCAACCTGTAAAGGAAGCACAAACATTGGTGGCATCACTCTGGGGTAAGTCTGACATCACACTAGGGAAGCAGTGCTCCCTCACACAGCTGGCTGACATCAGAACAGAGATGTTGTCTAAAATTATTCATGCCCAAAATTGCTGTTTGCTGTTGAATAAACAGAACACTGCTGTAGCCTTGATCTGTAAAATTTAGAGAATGATTTAGTCTTAGATTCTAGGAAAGCAGAACTATGGCATTGTTATGCAAAGTAGTAATAATTGTATATTTATGGCAATGGGATTTTATTTTTACCCAAAGCAAGAAGAGCAGGAAATAATGCTCATGTGAACTTTCTCTTCTTCCCCATCTTGGAACCTTAGCTTCTGGAAATAATAAGGAATCTGCAGGTTCACAAGTGTTATTGCTTGGACAGGCCCAAGTCAGAGACAGGTCCCTTGCAAACTAAAAAGTGAAGAGAGGTTAAAAAACTCTCTAAAAATGGCTGTAGTGCTATGAAAAGAGAACACTTCTTAATGAACAGAAGCTGAGCAGCTTTGGGTGTCACTGGTAGGGCAAGAAAGGGCCATGCATAAATCGGTGGTGAGCAGTGAGACACATCCCTGAGTGGATTTGGGAACAGAAGGAACATATTGGGCACCCAGCACAAGGAACCTACATTAAGATTACTGAAGTTATTTGGGATCTATGTCTTAGAGAACAATGAAATTTATCCCTAAACTGACTCTAAATGCAACTGGATTGCATTCGGTCTTCTTCACTTAAAGGCTGAAAAATAATTAGGATTGTCATAGAAATGGAAGAAAAATAAAATCACAAATTAGGGGAAGGTAGACTATGAAATTAAGTCATGGTAAGCATCAATATCCTCTGAACCTATTCTTATTAAGCTTCTTGAATTATTTTCAAATCAAAGTCTTTGACTTTTAATGGATGCCCTGAAAGATTTGAGAGATGTATACATTAACCTTGCTACAATTCAGAGTGGCAATAGCACCTATGTCGTTCAAAGGACTCTAAGAACCTGCAATTGTTGAACAGATTAAAAATGCTATAAATGCTATAAATCTAGTTTCAATTGCTTTAAAACTAGATTTTGTCATACACAGGAAACCACACTACAAGGGGTAATGTTGTATGAGCTGAATTAGATAATGCAGTAGATGTTTCCAAGTTTCATCAAATATGGCCTAATGAATTTTAGAACTTTATTCTTTCAGGCTTGTTTTCTAGTTGTGTAGTAGAGAAGGAAGTAACATTTCTTGCTAATAGATTTTTGTACTGTCACCTGTGAAAGTTACTATTGTCTCCCTCTTTCCAGTCACTTGTCACATACCTCAGACTTTAATATCTGAAACACTGAAATCTTTGCCTTTTCCATTTGTCTTCCCTTCACCTTCAAAGGCACAAGAGGTTGTGTGTAGCCGTTCATGCTTTCCCACACTGAGCAAGGCTGATTTGGTATTAAAAATCTTTTCCTCTGCCCACATGTATCTGACTGCAAAACTATTTCAACAAGTGATTTGTTAGCTCAAGAGAGGACAGTAAATCATCACATTCATACACTTGGGCCAGGTTTAAATTAATTATTTGAAAAACATATTTGAAATGTACAGATTCTGTTACTCTTGCTTTTTATGAGAAACTATTCATTGATCATTTTCTCCTCTGAACAAAAAGGGTTGAAAAAATCACAAAAATCAAAGACATCATGTTAATATGATAATAAATGATAATATAATCCAAATTACCATTTCACACAAAGCTATCACAACTTACAGCCAAAGAAAACAAATTTTGAGAGAGTTTACACCTTCAGCATCCATGTCATAACACTTAATACCTGAATAAAAGGTCAAGCACTTGACTACTATAAATGACTGTATATTTCCAGTGTAAGCCAGCTGTCTCAGCCACAGGCTTTTGAAAATAAACCATACTTTACAGGTCTGGCTTTCTGAAGATCCCAACAGCAGCTAGTCCACAATCAAAGCTTACCTCCCAAGCTTTATCCTATCATTACCTAGCCAGTGCTGTGAGAACAGTGTGAGATGGCAAAATCACAAAAAATTGTTTTGTACATAGTCTGCTCCTGCTGTTTTACAAGACTCAAAAAACTAGCACAGGGAACATCTGCTAGTTGTTCAGAAAAACTACTCCCCTGTATTCACTGTAATTTAACCAGTGAAAGCCCATAAAATGGATAGCACAACCAGCTCTATACACATCCCAAACACTGTGTTGCCTGCAGAAAACTATTAGATCCAGCTGCTTGTGCCATTTCAAGAAAGATGGTGGGGCAGCAGATGCCTCCCAGTTTGCACTAGGAAGAAAGAAACATGTTTTTAATGAGGATTGTGTATTACTAAAAGATAGGACAAATTACCAGTTCCTGCCAACTTCTGAAAGACTCGTAGATGAGGAAAAGCATTTAGATCACATTGAACAAAACCAGTGATGCACCACTTCTTATGTCAGAAGGAGCTGGTAAAGTTTATTGCGTGTGTAAGTGCAGCCCGAACACAAACACCTTTGTGTTTCTGTGGCAAGTCGATAAATGAGTTGCTGAAGCATGTTATCTGTCAAAATGAGAAAATCAGCCTTTCACCAAAACTTTTATGTGCCTTAAACTGAATGTGCCTGAAACTGATCCTGAAGGCAAAGAGACTCTGCTTTGGTTTGAAGAGGAAGGTCCTCCACAGGAAAATCCTCTTGTGGACTTCAGTCTTCTGACTCCAAAGCTGTAGAAGGCTGCTCTGCCATTAGCAGTGTAAGCAGGAGAGAAGCTAAGATTCTGTCACCAAGATACTTAACTCCAGTCTGGGACTAGACATAGTCAACAACATCTTCAACTGTGGTATACAATGAATTAGAACAAGCTTACAAACTTTTAGTGCTGTCAAAATTTTGAGCATTTTTTCAGTTTGTGGAGATCTTTAAGAGCATTATCCGTGTTTTAACACCAACAAGAAAAAAGCTCCTGTTGTCCTAACTACTAGGAATGCATATAGATAAAAGTTGAGCATCATGTGGCCAACTCATGCCTTCTGCAAGAACATTCCCCAAATCTGCAGCTGCTCCTGCCATAACAGAACACTAACATGAGGATAATGTAACCTGGGTCTCACCTAAGCAAGTTGTCAAATGAGATTCCCACTTGACAGCTATCGAACCTCAAGCAAAAGTGTGAATGAATACTGTGCCCAGATGGTCAAATTTAGGCTCTTCCTGGCCAGTGGCCTTCAGATGAAGACACACCATTGGGGACAGCATAGATGGAAATTGTTGCTGAAGAAATGGCTTTTTAAAAAGATGTGGAAGAAAGTAATGAAAGGTCTGTGACTCAAAAGAAGTGGGAGATCATTTCCAGCAGGCAGGGTGGCATGCAAGAGGAATAATGTTACAAGTATGAAATGAGTAAAACATCACACATGTAAAACTGCTCTTAAGTGTCAAGGGAAGCAAAGGGAGTGCCTAGGAGGCTGCTTTACGGGAAGAAAGGTGGTAGGAGAAGACAAAGGGGAGCTGGATCTTGGGTAAAACCTCGAAGGTGAGGGGGACGAGATGCAGACTTCAAGGGTTTGTGTGACTGCAATTGATGCTGCTGGGGCAGAGAAGGAGTAAATACTGTTTGTTAGAGAAGCAGAGAATGATGGTTGACAACTGTGTGGTATTGTTCATCTGCGCAGTAAACTTGATTCTGTCGAGTGCCTGAATACAGGCTTGAACACAGAATTCTCTGGGGGTATGTCTGAGTTGCTACATAGCCAACTACAATTATAAGGTGACTTTAAAGAATTTTTTCCTGAGTTTTCCACTAACAAGGATTGGAAAACAGGCATGCACGAGAATAGATTTAGCTGCATCTATTAGTTTGCATAATTATCTTGCCAATATAATGGAAGCCACATAGAGTATTTCCAGCAGTGGAGGAAATGGATTCTCAATTTGGAGAGGAAAGGTCTAACCCTGAGAACTGTGGTGACACACTATCTCTTGTCAGAAGAAGAAGGTAGGAATGAGAGTGTCACATCTGCCTGCTAAACTCTGGCCTCCCCTCGGCTGAGCCCAGAGCTTTTCATATGGGATTCAGTGGAAGTTTGTAAGTCTCACTGAGGCCTCTATTGACACTGAAATACACAATCACACCTTATCAATTATAGTTAAAGGGAGGACTTATCTCAGAAAAGCTGGTTACTCATCTGAGGACTTATCTCAGAAATGCTGGTTACTTACTTTTTCATCTGAAAAACTATTTGTGCTGATGTTATGGATGAGGAAGGCTAGTGTGACACAAGAGTAGTATTGTTGTAGAGTGTATGCTTCCCACAGCACAGAACGTTAATCATTATAAACTTTTGTTTTTTCTGAAGAACAACAATGAAATTGCCAAACAGCAAAATGAAGAATAATGTGTATGCTTTGCTGAAATTCAGCTTAATCTTATCAAAACCACACTGTGTCTTTCTTTTAGGAAAGTGTTTCACAATATTTCGCACTGTAACCAACAACTGTGGATTTATTGCAATTTTTCTTCTGAAGAGGTATTTTCAGCCTGACACTTGATGAATTACATGTTAAAAATTTCAGGGTCATGGGTTTTTTGTGCTGCTCTAAGTTAAATATTTTCCTTATAATTATTGCTGCGGATTCAGTTAAATAGTGCGCTCACCTTTTACCCAGTTTACACCTCTTTTTCTCAGAAGCTGGAGAATCCTTTTTCATTTCTGTTCATTTACATCAACTTGCCACTGTAGCTTTGGGCTTTTCTGCTACTAAAAATTTAAAAGGGTATCTAATGATTTTAAAAAACCACAATAATTGAAATTTATGTGATAAAACTGTGCTGGATTCAGCTGAATTATTTTTACTTATGCGTCTAAGAGGGAATGCAAATCTGGAATAACATGAAGCATTCATCTCACAGTGCCACTTTTAAATTCTACGGCCATTGAATAGCCATTTCCTAGTGAATATGAAGTGATTAAACATCTGTCTGAACTGTTCAGCCTGAAGCACATAGGTTCAAGGAATGCTTGAACTTTCTTTCAAATGCAGTTAGGAGATCACTCACAAGTCATTGCAGACATATAGTTTGAGTTGTTACTCCATTTTCTTATGCAATAGTGGTGCAAATCACCCCAAATCAAAGTTTTATAAGACAAGTGCACTCCAGAGACTATTTTTTACTCCTGAATGCATACATGGTTTCCAAATCATTATACAGGTAGGGAAGGATTTGGACTCTCCAGATGGGTTGTTGCTAACAGTGGGAAACCTCCTGTGCAAGGTTGCTGTCAAAAAGCAGCACATAACAGACAATGTGGTTTTAGAAGTGAATGCACATAACTTTCAGAATCAGTGAATGCCCTAATAAAATGTGATTACTACCTATAACCTCAGTAATAAAACGCTACAAAGTTCAAGAAGAAATGATTTAATATTAACTATGATTGTTCCGGCTCTTTACTAGAAACCTGTGTGTTATAAACATTTTTAGGTGAAGGTAGGGAGTGATCTTTACAAGTCTGTGTTTGGTTAAATGACTGTCCTGTTTCCATCTAGCTCTAGAATTCCGAAGTATAAATCTATCCAAGTTTGGTACTGCTTTACATTTGTCTTGATTTAAAAATGAAAAGAAATACAGAAATACTTCAGTGTGTGCCTTTTCCTGTTACACAAGTGCAGTTGAACTTGGAACATGCCCATGTGTGTATGTGCAACTCTTTCTTTAGTAACTTCCAAATCCACCCCTCAGAACTAGAATATTTCAACGGGAATTTTTTCTATCCTAGGTATTAAGTTCCTGTATGCTTTGTGTGAATCAGTGTCCACATAGAGCAAAGTAACCCATGAATACCATGCTGAAAGAAAGGTTAAAGTGCTCATCCTTTATTCAGCAGCAGGGAACTGAGAAAGAGGAAGAGAGAAGGGCTGAAATGCTTCATTATCTCCCTGCTTATAGAGCCATTAGTATTTGGAATATCAAACTACTTTGGATTTTTTTTAAGGACATACACAAGGAATTTATAGCACAAAGCAACATAATAGTCCCATACTTTTTTACACTTCCAGACTATGGAGGGGCATGTGTGTGGTGCCCGTGCTTTGAAAGGAGTGCGGTGTTTCCTGCTTGAGAAATGCAGGCAGGGAGGGTGATGGCTTTGCCACAGCTTCTCCACTCACATGCCCCTGGACAGCTCCGTGGGAGATCACCAGGAAACATCACTGGGATCACAGCAGCACTGCCCAGCCATTTCCAAGTTTCAGTGCTGATCTTCCAGACAGTCAAAATACTTTACAAAGCAGCCTTGAGCATCAGCTCACACGCATCTTGTTTTCTGGCAGGAATAGAACACAAGGTGCCTGAGTCTGGGGCCCTCAGATTGCTGAAGGAGTAGAGGCAGGCAGCAGATGGTGATCCTACTAAAGAATAAGATCTCTCTTATGGATCTTTGGACTTCCTTTAGAAAGTTTTCCCATCTTTTAAGGAGAAGGTAAATGACCAATCTCATCTCTACAAGCATCAGATGAAAGGGCTGTTACAATAAACTTTCTGTCTATATAAATCTATTATATAGGGCATCAAATGTGACACATAGCACTCCTATTTCTTTTCCTTTTCCTCACATTTATCTTTGTGCAAACCGCATGAAAATGACTTGGTATTTCACAGTCAGCATTATTTCTGATGAATTATAAATGTGTTTTTCTTAAGTTCTTTTTCGGGTCGTTGTGGGTTTGTGTTTTTTATTTTATTTAACTGAAAATAGGAGAAGTATTTCTTTTTAGTCCCAACTGAAAATTTTGCTTACAATGCAGTGTTTCTTGTTTCTCAAAGTGAATAGAAAGATAAGGAAAAGGGAAAATGAATTATTCTTGCCCTCTGTTTCACAGAGTGAAGGAGGTACCTTCTTTAGCACTGGATCCATAGAATTTACCTTCAAAATCCTACTCCTGTGAGTATTTCTACAGATGTTAGTACAGCCTAAGCTTATGCATAGTTGGGTCTAGAATTTTAAAAGAATTAGATAAAGCTATGTAGTTTATGTAGCACTTTTGGTACTGGAGCTGTGTTGATCCCTTGAATTTCTCTGGAAACACACCTGCTTTTTCTTATGTCAACAAACTAACCGCAAAACTGTGTTGGACCATGTTCTTAACTCTTAACTTGTGTGAATATCAGTTCTTTGACTTGCAATAAAATCTGAATTAGTCCCACCTGATTAATTGTTAGCCTTGTGGGTCTGATCTACTTTTTGGGCTACACAATGATGTCCTTCAGGGAATCAGAAGACAAAATTGTGTCTAGAAAATTTTATGGTACTGTTAGTGAATTTATTCTTAATATATTCAATCAGTAGTTTCACTCTATTGTAGAGCAGCCTGTGATTAAAGTCTCCGTGGTCTTCTCCAAGTCACATATATTTTAACATTATCTGAAAGAACTTCTAATGTCTATATAATGTTCTACATTATCTAATTATCTAATTTCTATATAATGTTCCTTTCCTGTTTGGTGATTAATTGGATAAATTGTGATTTCATTTTTCTTGCAGTTACTGTACTGCTTCAGGTGAAATTTATTCTAAGAGACTACAGGTAAACTCCAACATTAGCTCTCATTTGTAAAATTTCTTAGATACCACCAACATCAAATCTCAACAGTAATCAATACAACATATGGGGTAGATTTTTAATTTAAAGACAAAGTTCTAGTATGAAATAAAGTTATTTTTGACAAAATAAATGCTCTATTAAAACTCAATCAAGTAGGCATCATAAGGAAGATATTTTTATCTTTTGACAAAAGATGTGTGCTAATTTCATAAACCAATCTTTAATATGGTAAAAAGTGAGCAGAGTAATTTCTCCATACACTTAGGGTCCCATTCTTTCAAGTGATGCACACCTTAGAATGCTGGTTTTTACTAATGAGTTTTAAAACAAGAGTTTTAAAACTAATAAGTTTTTAACAAGAGTTAAACCAGCTCTCATTTAAATTACACTCTGTGGTTACTGTTCTGTTTAACAGGGTTAATGTTTATTTCCAGTACAGCTGTTAAGTGGGTGTGGAGTATGGGAAAAAGGCAAGTCATAAGTGAAGAATAATCCTACTCCCTTTTAACAAGTGTACACAGTGTGGGACTGTATTCACTATTACACCAATGAGAATATGCAAATAATCTTCTGAAGTCATGACTAAAAAGAAGTTAATGTTAGAGCACTGTAAATGAGAGAAGAACAATTTTCCAGGTGAGTATTTGTGACAGTCAGGGTTGAACACTGACAAACCACACAAAGAATCCAATACACTGAATGTTTCATACCATTTGTAGTTATCAGCATATCAGAAGTTTTTTTATTTTAAATGTTGTTTATCTTTTGATTGCATGGCACTGCAATATTTTTCAGGAATAAAAATACATTGGTTTATATTTTACTTTTCATAGCCCTCTTAAAACTTTTGACAGACATACAACTATGGAATGGCAAGTATTTCCTTCTGCCCGTACTTGAATCAGGGAAAGACAAGGATGTAGAGTCTCCAGCCTGAGGGCTGGACACAGAGTCACCTGTAATGCACTTTGGCAACAGAGGCTAGTGTTACTGTGGAACACTGCACTTGCCATACAAATGTATTCCACTGTGTTTTCCTCTGATTTGTAGTAGAAAAAGCCAGAAAAAGCCACAGCAAAAGCAGTAAGAAATCATGAGAAACAGTATCTTCAGTCAAGGTGTGAAAGGAGATGGTATACTGATGAAGAAAAAATACAGAAATGTTGTCTTACATCCTGAGAGCTGCAGCAGTAACAGTAAGTCACTGGGGCATAGATTAAATGAGAAAGAAGACCCAATGCTAACCGAGAAAATGAAAGAAAAATCAGCCTTATGAATGGGTGTTGTCATGTATTAAATCAGTATCCATCTGGCTTGATAGAAAAAATTGCTTTAAAAAAGCCACCAAAGGAATCTGAAGTCATACAAGAAGGTTATGGAGGTGTAGTGATGCATGATCCAACTAGGTACACAGGAATGATCCGAAACACTTACTACTTCTCTTTTTATCTTAAAAGCATTGCAGGAGGCTCTCAGCATGCAGCTACTATCATCTAGCTAAATCCTTTAAATTAGGAACATTGTCTTAAAAAAATTACCTCCTTTCCCAACACAGCCAAGTGTGAAAGAGCAGACAGAGCCATGCTATTAAAAATCACAGGAAGTCCTGATTGAATGAATGTTTAAGGAACAGGCAAGTGTGTATTAAAATGTTTTTTTCCAGTCATCCTTTCATTTGGCTTTGTTTCATTTATTCCTACTTCCTGTTTCCTGTAGTCTAATTTGGAAATCTCTGAGGTACCATTAAAATAAGATTGTCACAACTCTGCTCAGGTCCCATATTGTAATTTGCTCTGCAATTAGGATTAATATTAAATTTAAAAAATATCTTTGAAGATACTGGTTTTATTTGGGTTGTTTGGTATGTTGATGGGAGGACCTTTTGCAGTCCAGAACGCAGAATGAGTAGGAACCTTATGGGCAAAAATGACAGTAGACTGTGACACAAACCAGTCAGCCTCTGACTTTCTCTGCTGTCACAGCTGGACACAGGTATCCAAACTGAGTCTCCAAATTGGGTTCCTACATGTCTGCATACAATGGAAGACTAGCTGTGTGTTTAGGAAAAATGGAGAGTGTATGTACATCTAATTTATTGGGTTTTTCTTAGCTTGTTTCTGAATGACAATAGAGATGATGAAAAACAAAATCAGGCTGCTCTAATTGCTTCCTGTTCACCCCTGAGTGCACCACACACAACTGCAGGAGCTAAGTTTCAATCAGACTGGGAGAGGCTTGTTCAATGGGCAACAGCTTGAAATAAAATGGCAACCTTTTCTTCAAAAAATCCTTGTTTGCATTGCTTATGTTCAAGTATCTGGCAATCTACTGTTAATCTAGGTCCAAGAACCGGTTACTTTGGTTTGTAATTAGGTTTAATATGAATTTTATTACTGAGGTTTTGACACAACTAAAAGATTACTATAACACCCAAATGTAAGAAGTTTTGTTGTTTAATCCCAGGTTAATCCCAGTTTTACCAACATAGAGTGCATGACGACTCTGCCTCTAATAAGTTTGTCTGAGTTGTATTAGAGCTTTTTAAAATATGGCTATTTAAATCTATATCAGGGCAATTTTTCTGTTACATAGAATAGCTTGGATGATTTAAAAGTATAAATGAATGCAAGCTTATACAAATATTCAGCATTGTGTCACTGACAGGTAATGGACTGAATTCTCTCTTTGGCTAATCTGCCTGAGGGTCTGTTTCTTTTTGAGTATAAGGTCTTTAGGGAAGGGACTGACTATTACTGTCTTTAGGCAGTATCTGTTTATGGTACCACAAATCAAATAGCAGAAAAAGGTTGCCTGACTGCATGGAGCATACATGGACTCTTCTCTGTAAATAAAATTATCAGTCTTTCAATCTAGACTGCCAGCCTGCAAAACAAACCCAGAATGTCCAGTCAAATAATACAGCAAGATATTATTGGTGAAACTCACTGTTTCCTTACAAAAATATAATCATCAGCTTAACAACACCACGAGAATATTTTGCTCAGTAATTTTTGTGCTGTGATATAATCATATAAGCTGACATCTTATAAACCTGACATCCTATAACCTGACATCCAATAAATACCAAAAGTTGTAGCATTATACAGCATCCTGAGCTTGGATGGTGCTCAAAAAATTCTCACATTATGAATGTCTTCAAGACTGATTCTACAATTCATATGCAGACAGAAATCCAAAAATCTCTGGGTTTCAAGAAAAGGCTTCAATGAGCTGGTCCTTAGTTTTATTGCTTTTTATCTGCAAAGCCTTTGATAATGCACACATTTTTAAAGTACACCCTAAGATACGCCAACTTCTAAATTCAGCTTCTTGAGACAGCTCCTTTTATATTTCCTCTTGCATGAGCACACACTGCACTAAAATCCAATATACTGTATCAAATACATGCATTTTGCAAATATATGACTACTTGATAAATAGAGTCGAATGTGGAGGGTTTTTTGGTTACTTTTAGCAAATGAAGAATGTGCATAGTTTAGTTTGTAGCTCACATATTGTATTCAAATTGCCTCTTTCTACAGTGCAATGTGCATATGAAGTTCTCTGAGATGTCTGAACTAGATTCACTGTAAGTACTTATCCAGAATATGCAATTAAAATGTAATTAATATCTAGATATCATCAGTATTCTGTCATTGCATAAGGGGAATGGACTAGGTGACCCATGAAGTCTATTCCTACCCTCATATCTATTATGATTACCTTATATTAGTAAAATTGCTTTTTAAGGTCACTTATATGTCATGGTTCCCTTTACACAAATATTTGGTACATTTGGCCATTTATGTGTATTTTTTCCAGTTCTGCTTAGAATGGGTTCAGTACAGCTAGAGCATCAAATGAAGGAAAAATGTGATGTTTTGTAGTAAATAATTCATAAAACAACGCTACGACCCCTATTCCCCATGAGGCACCCAGATAATGAGGCACCCAAATGAAACAGTGAAAACATGCACTTCCCCTGCCATGGGTGTGCCCCTGACAGACTCCTCAGGGTCACAAACTCATCAATCTCTTTTCACACATGAGCTAATCAATTCAAAGAGGGAAGTGCCAATGAGCTATTAGATCAATATGGTGAAGTATGGAGATTGATCTTATCCCAGAGTGACTACATTAACAGACTCGTCAGTGTGACCTCTGCCCTGCGGCGCACATTATACAGGATTGCGAGTCTGAGATCTGAATGAAGACCTCAGGTCATTGCTTTTAATAGTCTGCTTTGCTGAAAGAATTAAAAGTAAATCTGTAAAGGGATGACTAATGAAAATATGAAGTGTTTTCTGCTCCTCTAGTCTTAGAATGCTTGCAGAAATCACGCCAGCTTTTCACAGCAGCCGACGGTATCGACTGTCTCACACAGGCACCTGCTCAGCTGTGCCGGGCTATTGGCATTGGAGAGAAGAGTTTAATACAGCCACTGAGAGTGTGCTCTCCTGCCACAGAATTTAATAAATGAAACCAAATGCAAAATGATAAGAAGTATTAGCTGTGTCAAAATCACTTAAAGTCTTGGCTGAACTGCCAGACAGAGCTGGACTGGAGTCCTGGTGCTCTGAATTATTTAGCTGGTGTAAGTGGGATGGCAGGAGCTGCCTCTGCTGTGGAAGTTGCTGAGTGCTGCCGTGCACTGAGTGTTCCTTCAGCAAGCAAAATGTTCCCCATACTTGCATTAACTCAAGGTGCAGCCCTGGGAGTCAGTCCGCTTCCAGTTAGGCCAGAGGCCAGTGACTTTGGGGAGAATTGATCTGATCAGAGCAGCCTGGTTCACAGGATTTACGAGCAATATGTGCATACATTCTATAATGCTCTGCTGTGCCTCAATCAACCTGTGCTGCTAAATGTCACCAACCCTGCAGGACACCTGTACATGAAGTGACCACGTGTAATACTATAAGCAACCATTTCGGGCATCTGATTTTAAAGACTCATTCTTATATATAATTTCAGAGATGCTGAAAAAAAGTACACTTTTTTGTCTCAGAGCATGATGTTAATATTGTTAATATTTTTAAACTCTGAATAATTTCATGGCAATGAAACATTTATGTATATAACACACTTTTAATACTGTATTTTTATTATACTGAACATTTTTATTGTTCATTGTATAATTGAATCAATGAATTAGGAAAAGGTTGCTAAAAAAGGATTAATGCATTTTTAATGAAACTAAATGACATAACTTCTGCTAGTCACTGAGAATAATGGCAGATCTATCAGGTTTATACAGATAAGAGCTTTGTGAGTTTATGTGAAAGCCCACATAATGGCCCTCATTTAGCTGTAACCTAGAAAAACAGCCCTAGCAATCCTATTCAGGATTTTAATTCATTGTTTATGTATATGATCTCTCTTCCGCCTTGTGATCAGATCACCCGTCTAATGATGCAAATATGAATCTCTTTAGCAGACACATCTATTTCCAGTTGTAAAACATTTACTGAACACAATGCTCTTTCAAAGTCTAAATGGAAGAACCAAGCACTGCAATACCACTGGGAAATGTTTCTGAACTCAGGGTAACAGATAGGGAAACCAGTGAGAGCTGTGCACATTAATAGTGAGAATGTGAACATTTCAGTGCTCACACAGCTCAAATCCTTAATTAGCACACCAGCCTAAACTATAAACACTTTTCAGGTAGAAACTACTATGCTTGAAGATATCCTAGTCAAAACTCCTTATATTGGTATAACACTGATTGAAATGTTTACACTGGACAAATGTCATATAGAAAACTGTAACAGCAGTTGCAAACTTGGTTCTGAATCCTGCAGAGATATTGTGGTCTTTGCAACCCAGCTTTTATTTTTTGATTGTTTTGGAATGGATATAAAAATAGGTAGCAGAAGGTTATCTTAGTACATGATATATTGGGGAGGAGGGACTTTATAATGACACCCTTAGAAATATATTTGCATTTTTTCAATTTGAGGTATGTTACCAAATTTCAAGAGAGTGATTCTAGTACTTTTCCTGCCTTCCAATGGAAACTGAGAGTATGCAGAACATGTGTGGTACACAGGATGCTGCAGTATTGCTCAAGAACTTGTCTGAATTCTGTGAGACCGCATAATTCATAGCGGTGAACCACAGTTAAATAAATTCACCACCAAATGGGCATACTTTTTCCTACCACTAAATTGTGGTTTTTGTAAAAACCTATCCTTTCCAAACAAACTAAAAAGCTGTTCTATAATAAAAGCGTTTTAGATCTAGAAGGAGTTTAAATCCTGATACTTGTATCTTTCCACTTATAAAGCAAGGAAGCTAATACACATCCAACAGCACAGGTCTCAGACGGGCTTTGATTCAGGAAAGCGCTTGTCCTGACCTCACTGATGAGAAGCTGGTGCTTATATATTTACACTACAATGAGGGTGATTCTCCTGAATAAGGCCAAGGGTAAGTGAACTTACAGCATATACAGAACTAGAATACCTTTTCCAGAAATAATAATTACACTGTTTTTTTTTAATTCAGTGCCTCACACTCAACAAGTGCTAGAAGTAAATGCTGCCTCCCAATGGAAACGTAAAGTTTGTTTCCCAATAAAACAAATCACAGAATTTCTAGTCCAATTGTTTTACATACCTCTAATAAGAAAAGAAAAATTTTCATTTTGGATTTCACAATCAAATGTTTTGGTTTATGAATTTTGTACCAGTGGGCTCACTATGTACTCCTGGAGTAAGGTGGATGCCTTTTCCCTTTAAAAACAACCACTTGAAAACTGGTCAGAAAGACGAGGAAGCAAAACTGGAATAGTGGTAAGGTTCAAACAAGGTCATGAAGTTCATGAGAAATACAAATTATCCTATGATTCTGGAATTTACCATACAGCTTCACAACTCTTAATTGCAATATCACTGTCACACGTGTGCTACCAACAGATGCATCTGTCTGGTCACAGAATCTGTGGCTGCATTAGGGATACCTGCTAGCGGCATCTATTTAGATGCTTGTTATGTATCTGAGTGCAAATAAGTAATACACAATATTTTACAGTCAGTGAGCCATGTCACTAACTTCTTTGTAACACAGGATTGGATTTAAAAAAAAATCACTTAAATTTCCACTGTAAGCAAGGGCTTACGGGCAGAGAACATTTCTGAAAACTTTCAGAACGGAGAAATAATCTTCTGGGAAAGTTACAATAGATTCAAAATACATGTCTAGAATCTAAATGCTTCCTCAGCCTCAACAGAATAAATAATGCTTTCTAGGTGCAGCTCTTTTGACAACATATATATAAATAAATTAAAAATGTCTGTAGATTGACAAGTGTTTTGTGGGCTTATACTGGAAAGCCAATAACTAATTATGAAAGCCTGACTTGACTAATCAATTATTCAGATGAACATTAGGTGCCTATTATATGCGTAAACATGGGAATTATATTTCCCCTAAGTAACTTTCAAAAATAACAAACCCAAAACATGTAAATTTGAATCAGACAGAAATGGCACTATTGTGCCCTTATTGCACATGCAGAACTCCCACTGAATTATTCAGGGAACAGTGACTCGGGAGCCTCGGTCTTCTGACTCTGAGCTGCACAGCAATAGCAGCACATGCCATGTAGTATTTGTTATGCATGCAATATTGATTTAGCTCATTCTTGCTGGTCATGTTTCAAATTCATTTCACATTTAGGAGATAGGGAAAAGGAGTAGTGTCTCTGGATTGATATTTGCAATATATTTTTATGCCTGTTGAACACAAGATTATCTGATAAATTAATAAGGTTGTGTCTTTTGATTGTATGAAGAACAAGCCTTTGAAAATGAGCACCAGTGAGGTAATGAATTGTGTTTTGAAAAGGTTTATACTTGCTACATTCTCCACCTCCTGTACGTAAAGATTGGAAGAGCGCTTGTATTACAGAACGGATTCACTTATGTTTCTTTAAGGCACAAACCACAACAAAGTAATGCAGAATTGTCCTTTGCATTTAGAAAAGACCATGCTCTTAAACAGCATACAGCAACAGGGAAACCAGAAATAGATGTGACCAGACACCTGCTGACAAACAGTGACAAATCCCACTGACACTGCAGTGACCCCCAGTTAGTCAAGATTTAATTAAGGAGTATAATTAAGTCAGTGGAACAGAACACTAATGAGTGGTGGTTTTTTATACGGGTAATTACACATAAGAATACAAAGTAAGCTAGACCCCTACATATATCATTAAAATGAACAGTATAGAATGACAACCAGGGCTTAAATATTTTGGTTTTTGCTCTGCAGTAACACAGGTTGAAACACCCCATCCTGTCAAGCATGTGTAACATGCTCACAAATGCTCCTGGCCCAGCCATGCATGTGTCTAAGCATGTTGGTAACATGACCTTGGTGGCACAATGCACATCGCCACGGCGCGTGCACGGCTCTGCCAGGCTCTGTCTGTCACTGTGCTCGCCTGTGTCTGTACTGGGCAGGGGTCACTCGGGCTCCTCTTCTAACAAATGACATTCTGCTGCTATTCTCTTACAAGTAACACAGCCTCTGGATTTCATTTATCACAAGTGTTGATTATGAGGAAGGCATAGGTTACAAATTGTTCCTATCTGCACATTGGGCACAATTTACCTTTGCAATCAAATGACAGATTTCTTACAGCAGATCCAGATCCAGTTCTCTGGAATTTATTCTGGGAATCTTCAGGCAGTTGAATGAAATAGCTGAAATATCTCTGACTATTTGCTTATATTTCAAACAGAAAAGTTTTGTAAGGTAGATTTACCTAGACCAACATTTTAAACTAGGGTGGAAAACATCATCATGAATAATGATGACAATGGTAAGGGAAAAACAACTTTCCTATGGTCCTGAAGATTTAAAAGAATGCCTGTGTAGTTTGGGGCCAACCCTCTGCTGGGATTACTCTATCTGCTCCCAGCTGGTAGCCTGCAGTTCATGACAGCCTTTTATCCATTATCAAAGCAACAAGTGGAAAAGCAGATCCTCCTGCCTGCTAACATTCTGTTCCATTCTCTCTGTAGAATTTCTGCTTCTAAATCTTTCCTTTTAACAAGTCCTCAGATTTCCTTCCTATGGCTGCAGGAGACACTAAATATCTCTCAAGTTTCTAGCTCACTTGTCTAACTTAAACTCTGTAGAACACTGAAGGAAGAAAGAACAACTGCACTGCACCAGCACATTTTCTACAGGAACTGACTGAAATGCAGAATGAGCCTGATCTTGTTCATTCTGGAGCACTGAGAGTTTAGCTGAGTTCAATGACAGCAAAAGAAGAACATAATTACTGAAACAACATGGTACTAATATAATGCTTTTACAATTTGTTAGTACAAGTTTTACTGTTGCAAAAACAAAGCAAACAAGCTGCATTGAAACTTATGTCCTATATCCTGCATTTACTTTGTTTTTTAGTACCATAGGAAAAATAAAAATGGTAGAATGAGGAGATATTTAAGTATAACTAATGAAAATTCTTTCAAGCAAAATCTATCTACTGAAACGGAACAGTTATTTGTTATTATAACAAATATGTTATTATAACAAAATGAATATATTTTATATAGTAAAAATACACATCCCACTTTCCATAAATTCATGCTATCATGGAGTAACAGGTCTTAGGTACACAATCCTGTAACAGTAACTGCAGTCAGGTAAAAATCAAGAGAATTTAACAAGCTGTTATGTGGGCTACATTAAACAAAAATATATGTTAAGATTTTGGGGTTTTTTGTTGAACAATTTGTTTTTTAAATAGATTTTCTGACAATTTATGACACTCATGCAATGACAGAAGATGCCATGGGAATGCCATTGTGGCGGTGAATCTGGGACTTGCTCCCTCTCTGAACCAAGGCCTTTGCCACCAGACTCCTTTGTGCTTGCCACCACTCCTTTGTGCTGGCCACAAGTCTGTGGCCAGACTCCTCTGAGCTGGTCACAAGAGATGGAGCAGGGCCAGGTCCCGCCAGTGCCGTGCCCTGCCCACAGCTGTCCTGTCACGCTGAGCAGAACCAGCTCTGGGGCCTCAGGTGCTTTGCTGAGACATGAGAGTAGCATCTCATTTTCATGAGGTGCCTGAGGTAAACATTCTGGAGAAGGACACAAAAATTTCAAGATATGAAGTTTCTATTTTAGGCTTTTTTCCCCATTAGCTGAAGTACATGCAAAACCCTAACAGAACTGTAATACAATAAACCAAGGGAGGTCATAAAACTTATGCAAATTATTTCCCCATTTTCATTTTTCTGTGGGCATGTGCCAGTATAAAATACAGGGTCAGCAGGAGTGACTTCTGCATGGGCTGCAGACACACGAGTGCATAATGGGTCCCTGACATCTTCTTCTGCCCCATTTTCATCCCTGCGAGGCTGCCCCTGCCCAGCCAGTATGAATGAACAGAAGTGCCTTTCATCCCCCACTTGCCTGGCGCTTCAAAAGCAACTACGAAAATAGCAGCAACAAAAATCCAGCCGCCTGCCAAAAGGCCCGCACACGTCCCATTCTCACAGGCATGCGAAAGGTTGGAGAGCTCAGCAAAATTTTTATGTACGGGAGCAGGCCCAAGGAAAACTCACACGCCATAACCAATTGTGGACAGAGGATCATCTATCAGCAGACAAATGCAGGAACTCCAGAATGTCTCTCCTCAAATGAAATAATATATCTTTGAAAGCCAATGCCCGTTTTAGGCCTGAGGCCCATATATCAAGCCTGAGAGGCTTGTGGATACGCTCCAGGGCCATTAACCTTCCACCTGTTTCCCCTTGTCCTTCAGGATGAGACCCTGCCCTTGATTTTACTCCCTTCCCCTGTTCATCTTCCGACAGAGTGTAAATGTAAAGCAGAGGGCCTGTGAAATAATTCAAAGGCAATGGACCAGGGACATGGTTACAAATCTCTGCCACTGGCACTGTGACTTATGCAGGCAGTTTGTCACACATGAGCCAGGTGACCTCTGTGACATAACAGAGAAAAATATCGCCCGAGATCAAAAGATGAGATTCAGAGCACTCTAAGTAACTGTGGTGTACACAGCCGCGCTATGCGGTGGCCAAGGGTTTCCTCTCCTCCCAGTGCTCCTCGCTCCGCTTACTAGCGGGTGAGACACACTCCTGCTAATTTCAATAATCTCTTTTTCTTTTTGGAAATCTTCCCTGTAACCTGAACATCGAAATTTGTCTCCTTCTGAAGACCCTCTTTTTCAAAAAAGATAATTAAACTGACAAGGAGAGACAGCAAAGTGTCATTCAGCAGATAAAAATAATGCATAAAAAGCAGCACGGCTGAAAATGGTGGATTAGTCACTTTTGCAAACAGGTCTATTTTAATCAAGTAATTTTTGAAATTATAAGTATTGCTAAAACTTTGAGCAATGATGTCTCTAGTATTGCAATAAAAAGTGCTCAAAGTCTAAAACATTTATTGGGATTCAGGTCTTATGATGGTAAAACTGAGAGTACAGTTAATATTAAAAATTATGTAATAGACCCAGATAATACGCTTCTGTACATATTCATATTTTACACAGAGATATCCTACAGAATCAGCATAACAATCACTTGAAATAATCCCGGTCAGACTGATTTTTAAAAAAAATCTTGAATTCATTTTTCAAGCTGTGTGCTACATAGGAAGTTTCCCAGCTGTTTTGTACATTCAGGACTCTCTGCTGGGTGCAGACAAAAGGGTAAGGCCTAATGCAGTGTTTCTCTTTCACTCCCTGTAACCTAATGGTATGTCTGGTATGGACATTTAATTTTGTCTATTTCATAAATTAAGGAAAACCCACAACTGTCACAGTATCCGTGGCATGATGATGAAATGAGAAATACAACTGTAGCTAGATCAGCCTAAATCCCATTCTAATCCTAAATCACTTTGGCACTTGCCAACATCTAGTTGATGAAAAACTCAGTTTGACTCATGAATGTATATAAAAATACACTCATGCAGACATACACAGAGAGAAATTCAAACACAAGTGTGCTAAGTGTTACCTTATCAGCTATTTTATCCTGCTTCATCTCATGCAGACTTGGAAAATTTTGCAGCATTCAAGCTCTTGTTCAAAATCACCTCGTATTCCACTATGGAAATATATATAAATTCACTAAGTCTAAAGCATAAAAAAAGTTGGACAATGGATAGGTTTTGAGGCTAAATCACGCAGCAGTTACAAAGGAACACACAGCTGAAAATCATTTCATGTTTCCCATTGAGTAAAACCTGACGCACAGCAGTAAACCACTCTGTTGCAGAATGCTGCAACAGTAAACAGAGTAAATGTAAGATTAGTATTATAAAAATATTACTGTGAAGTGTTACCACATGCATTTGTAAAAATAAGACAGCTGTTGGATTTTACAGTGCTAAAATCTTTTGCTTTTGTTCAGGCTGTATGATTAAACACACATTTTCCTCTTTTTAGTATCTCTAAAGACAGTCTGTCAGAGACACAACAGTCAGCAATTACAGGTCAGTTTTGTCACCAGTTTCACTGAACTCCAAGTCAAATCCAGATGTCTTCATTTTTGAAAATACCTAGTGTTGCTTTTACTGTAAAATATAGGTGTTACAACCAAATTTTCTGCCAGTCAGATCTTTAGCTCTTTTACATTCCTACTGAACATATTAATTTGTATTTACTTTGAGTTTCACTTAGGCTTTCTGTGGTTTTTTTTAATATATTTGATGTATCCCTGAAAAAATTAATATTTAATTTAAAAAGCACCTAACTCAATCCATTGCCTTTTACAGTAAGTATGATCTAGTGCATCTGCTTTTGTAATATTCATGAAATCTGAAAATCAAGGCTAGGCATCATATGCTACCATCATATGCTAATAGAGGGGTTTGCTCATTTGAGTGTTTGATCAGTTTTGAATGCCCAAATGGCCTATTAGAATTTCCAAGACAGGAAATACTGTAAAAGTTATTATATGTATAAAAATATTATTATATGGATATAACAAATTTTACTTTTCATAGATACACCCTCAGATTCACATGAAATATTTTGTCTCATTTACTTCCTTCTATGTACTTTTTGTGTAAATAGCTACTGAGCAAATATTTTATAAAACTGAAGGTTAAATTACCCGGATTCTAAAGAAGAGAATTGGACTCATGGTTATTATATAACAGAATATCTTGTCTTGAGGAGAAAAGCCTTAAATTAATTGATGTACGTAGTACACACATGCTACAAGCCTACTTAATTGTATTTTTGAGTTGATGTGCCTCTCTGATGCAGGCATTTGAAACAAAATAAAGCAAGGGGTATTTAACATTAACAGTAATTTAAAAAATAATAATTTGGGGCATGAATCATTCCTTACATTCCTTTCCAACTACAGACAATTTCTGTTGGGAAAAGTGCCATATAGTATCGACAGTGACAACAAATTGTATTGTCCAGTGAACATCTGTTTCCGACTCCCACACTGATATTGCAGGTTGGCTACTTCTGATTTAGTCTTCACAGGCTGCCCAACCACAGAGGAACTGGAAATTACTGGTACATTCAACTTTTATTATTGGAACACAGGAAAACTTTATCATCATGCTGGGAAGTTCTGTGTCTTTTGAAATATTGGAAGGAGGATTATGTGAGCACAGAAAGCCCCATGCGACAGTTCTTACGAAGAAGGAGAAAAGTGCCTCCTGTTCATTGTGTCTGTCCATACACATGGGTGTGAAAGTCTGAGATTAAAATCTCAAAATGGAACAGCATTTCTGTTTTCAAGATAGGATGTTTGATGATGAGGGTTTGGTGGGTGGTGTTTATTCTTAACAAAACCAGCAGCGTTGTAAAAAAGGACCGGATTCTCCCAGTCTTGCTCAATATGTAGCATAGTGTTCCTATACAAAATATCTCTGAAATTCAGAGCAGTTTCTGTAGGGCAGAGCAGACTGAAGTTTAGTTTGAATTGCAGGCTCTAGCCCCAGAGAATAGAGCTGTTCTAACTTGTATTTACTGCACCAAGTTACTGTGATAGCAATTGAAACAGTACGGCTGTGTTAACTAGCTGAAATTACTACTGTTTAAAAAAATCAAAGCTAATGCTAAGCAATCTTTTCAGAACTAAGGGGAGCTTGTTAGAATGATCAATTTCATTATTCTCATAGTCACACCACCATTGTTAGAAAAAGGTTAAGTTCCACTTTGGCTGGGAAAAAGAAGAAAAAAGATACCTTCTTCATAGGCACCATGTACCAGTTTGATAAAGCTCAACTCCTGATCTGTAAACTATTTTACAGAGAAAGGAGAGCAAAAACTCCACTGAACTCCTGTTAACACTAATTAGAGTTGCCAGCATGCAGTGGAATCAAAGGCAAAACATGTGGAGCTCCCACTGAAGTCAAGAGGAGAAGGGTGTGACTTAAAGGAGAGGCATGCAAATGAAAAATAAATGTGGTTCAACATTACCAAATGAGCTGCTCATGTAAATACTCGCTTTGAGGTCTAACCCATACTAGTGGGAACATTCTCCCTGAAAGTTCATTCCTAGTCAGAGACAGGAATTGTCCTTGACCACACTTGCCAAATAAGAACCTTTCTTGTGAATGATGGGTCCAAACCATGGACCATGTAAAACAATTGCCATGTGTTTCTTTCTGCCTAAAGTTGTTGCTATTGTTACTGTTCTTAAGATTTTTGTTGTTTATTCACTGTACTATAAGCAACGACCATTATTTTCCAAGTCCTGCATCAGAAAGGCAGTGCTACTCCTTACAGCAATTTTGGATTTTTCAAAGACTTGAAAGTCTACGTAGAATCTTAGCAATATGGCAAATATTCCAAATAGTGTTAGGACAATCCACATGTCGGCCTCAGATGCAGAAAATTGCCTGTTCTTGTTTTTCACGAATATGATATGTACTAACCCAAACAATACTCTGTAGTATTTGTGAGCAGCTGGCTTGTGAGCTATGTCCTGCTCTTCTCTCCATGTGTAGATAAAATGTGACAGTGACTGTGGAGTTGTCAAAAAAGAAACTGAAACTATTTTATGCTATAGTGACCTGGGTACGAGCCACACATTAGTTTTGGCTTCCAGTTGCACACGGGATTATTTGCACCACCAACTAATTTAGTCTCATGCCTCCTAGCAGCCAGTCTACTACACCCCTGCCATCTCCCACATTTCTAAGGACAGGGTTGTTATTGCCCTAAAACCACTGCACAGACAAACAGAAGCAGAAACAGAAACTTTGGGCAATTGTCACTACAACTGTCATTATTCTTTCTACATGGTTTTGCTGTTACCTGAAGGAAAGTTAATACTTAGGATTGAATAACATTGTGGTTTTATTATGATTTTTACTAAGCTCCAAAAATATCAGTATGGTGACTGCTGGCCTATATGACCCACACACCATGAACATTTTTCTCAAATATTTCTGCCTTTTCCAAAAAGATTTTTGAGGGCTCATCACTGAAACCACTGACTAACTGAACAAAAATGTCACTGGAGCCCAAAGCCACAAATAACTGAAAGAGACAAAGAAAGAGAAAGGACAAGATAAATTAGATAACAAATAAGGCATTTAGAAGTAACATGTAGCAAATGAAACTTAAATGCTTGACACAGGCAGCTTTATAGAAGAAAACAGAAAACTGGCAAATGCTATGGGTGAAAATGGAAATACAGTATTCAGTATTAACTTGCACTTCTTATTTGGACAAAATTCTCGTTGGTTACAGTAAAGCTTTTTCTGATATGCAGTACAAGACTGGATCCATAAGCACAGCTTTACACTGAAAAATACTATATACAAGGCTGATTTTTTCAACTCTCTATTGAGGAGAGCAAGCAGTTATAGGTACATATTTATTTCCTGGCACAGTGAATTCTAGCCATAGCATGGAAACAAGGAAGGTTCCCATCACTGTTGGTCTTTTCTGCCCGTACCTTGAAGAGGGATGAAGCAGCTCAGTGATCAGACAGCCCTGTCTCTGCCTCCCCTGAAGTGCTGGATCGTCCCTCAGACTAATCAGTTGCCTAAGAGATGCAGAAAGCTGCTTCTTGAGTGGTGAGGGATTATGACTCAGCACCACCAGTGTGCTCATTACTCAGGACAATCTGGGAGACTGCAGTGAGTATTCTCCAATAAATATCAAAAGGTATCCAGATGAAACAAAGAGACAGTGTTGACTGTAACACCAGAATAAAGATACAAGTCTTCCTCACATTCAGTGTCACTTAGCCAGGGTGATGTTTCCTGTACTCAGCAAACACGCCAGTAAAAGAATTTCCTTGGCATAGAGACAACATGGAAATGTCCTTTTAAAATCAGTTAATACCAACAGAACTCATGAGCTAGCTGGAACCATTTCCTATGCTATGGAAAGAACACTCAAATAAGGTTAACTAAGATATTTCACCCTCCCAGCCTCCCCCCTCCCCATCTATTTCTGGATGTCTTCTTTTGTTCACCCTTTGCTAATTATAGTGGCCTTGCTTAGGTGATATTTATAGTCTTAAAAGAGTTGCCTGACTTTTAGAACACTTTATTCATGTATATTTCCTGTGTTTATTGTTGCCTTAACTAATTTTTTAAAATTAATTTTACTTCATCCAAGATTTTATTTAGCAACAAATATCAAAGTAACTTTTCTTTCAACAAATGCAAGACCTGTATTTAGATGAAAAAAACATTTTTTCTATTTCTGAATTTCCGAAAACAGATTTTAGTTTCTTTCCCTCTCCAAGTGATGAGCATGACAGAAAACTCCAGAATCAGACAAAATGAAATTTCTTTTTTCACTGCAGTATGGTTACTTGGTATTTTATTTTACTAATTTATCCTTTTTTGTCAGTAATGCTAACTTTAATGAGTGGGGTGTTCCCAAGACACAATGTTAAATATTTTTTCCCAGACTACCCTGATGTTTTCCTAACCACCAATAATTGAACTTCCACGGGTTACAGAAATGGAAAAAAGACACTGAGAACATCTACATAAAATTATATCTTCCCTTTCCTACCTGCACATTTCATCACTTTTTAAGGTTTCCTTCATTCCTTCTTAAATCTGCCCTTTTGTTTCTTCTGTAGTTGCACTGCACATGTGCTTATAGTGATGCCAATAGAAACAACTTTCAGTCCCTATTTCAAGATAACAAATAAAGAACATTTTACGGAAAAAAAAACTTGATGCGTGCCTTTCAACTTTATTGAAAGCAGATGGATTTGGGGAAATATTAGAGCAAAACTAACTGGTGGTTCACCTTTCAGCAGAAAGGCTTTCTCCATCCCTTGATGCTGCCGCGCAGTCATGCGCGGACACCGGGAATTAGCGGAGAGCACCCGGCACCCGCGGCTCCCGGCCGGCGCCCGGGTCCTGTCCCCGTGTCACAGGAGCCCGTGGCTGGGCTGGCCAAGGGCACGCAGCCCGCCGCAGCCACTCGAGCGGGGCCGCAGGGCAGTGAGCGGCGCCTGCCCTGGGAGGGCAGCCGGAGCCCTCCGCCCCTCGCGGCTGGAGCCCGCGGCTGGGCACGGACCCCGCCCCAGCCCGGCCCGGCCCGGCCCGGCCCTGCCCGCGCTGCAGCGGCGCTGGAGCCCAGAGCTGCGGGCGGCACCTCGGGCCGCCAGCCCCGGCCCCTTCGCTCGGCCCCGAGGCAGCCTCAGAGGAGCAGAGCCGTGGCTCGAGTTAGTCGCCTTTTTCGGCTTTTCTCCCATGTTATGTGCTGATGCTGGGGACAAGCCCTCGTCTCACCTGCCAGCCCCGACACTCCTCATGGCCCCACCTGGTCCTCACTCACGGGGCCATTCAAGCTCCAGCCAAGGCCCTGGGCTCCCTCACTACTTGTACGTGTCCTTGTCTCGTCCCTTCCAATCCTGCCGTGTCTTTGGGACTCCCAAGGCTCTCTGTGAGGGAGGTGGCGTGGGACAGTCCTGTGGGGGACAGTCCCGTGGGACAGTCCTGTGGGGAATGGCCGTGTGGGACAGTCCTGTGGGGAATGGCCGTGTGGGACAGTCCTGTGGGGCATGGCCGTGTGGGACAGTCCTGTGGGGAACAGCGGTGTGGGACAGTCCTGTGGGGAATGGCCGTGTGGGACAGTCCTGTGGGGAATGGCCGTGTGGGACAGTCCTGTGGGGAACAGCGGTGTGGGACAGTCCTGTGGGGAATGGCCGTGTGGGACAGTCCTGTGGGGAATGGCCGTGTGGGACAGTCCTGTGGGGAACAGCGGTGTGGGACAGTCCTGTGGGGCATGGCCGTGTGGGACAGTCCTGTGGGGGGACAGTCCTGTGGGGGCATGGCCGTGTGGGACAGTCCTGTGGGGAACAGCAGTGTGGGACAGTCCTGTGGGGAACAGAGGTGTGGGACAGTCCTGTGGGGACATGGCGGTGTGGGACAGTCCTGTGGGGGGACAGTCCTGTGGGGAACAGAGGTGTGGGACAGTCCTGTGGGGAATGGCCGCGTGGGACAGTCCTGTGGGGAACAGAGGTGTGGGACAGTCCTGTGGGGACATGGCGGTGTGGGACCGTCCTGTGGGGAAATGGCGGTGTGGGACAGTCCTGTGGGGAACAGCAGTGTGGGACAGTCCTGTGGGGAACAGAGGTGTGGGACCGTCCTGTGGGGAAATGGCGGCCTCTGCCCCTCAGTGAGGCTGAGGTGATGGTGCTGCCGTGCCCAGCAGTTTCTGTGGCACACGGAGAGCAAATGTTTCAAATCCATTTGGTAAGGGGCTAAGATGGTGTGTTGTGATTTAGCCAATATTAGCTCTGAATAAAACTGTGCTAGAATGGAAAATATTCAAGTCCTTTAGTATGTTCCTGTGCTTATACAGCTGTATAAGGTGTCCAACCTGTTTTGAGTAGTTCTATTTGCAGCACAGTTTGAAGCTCTCAGCTTTGGGCCTTCTGTCCAATAATGAGTCTGATGACTGAGTGTTGTGGAAAACATATTTGTGGTGCTACTAGAGGCAGCACCAATAACATTTGTGGTGAGGAACTACACGGTTTCTCACTCTCCTAGGTACATTTTGTTTAGATGTTGTACTTCTACAAGGCTTTCATATGGCTCTATACACAAACATCCATTTATGTGATGCAGCTTCAGCAGGGCTTAATAGGAAGTCTGTAAGTGACTTCAGTGTGGCTGGGATTTCATCCTTACTGCAGGTGATCCTAAAGGCTACAGGTTAACAGAAGAGCATCCTTAAATCTGACCAGCCTCGATAAATTTATAGAGGCAAACTTGCACTGTAACTGGGAGCCATCCCATAGAACAGAAATATGAAATATACAGGTATTGTATACAAGTGCTGGTTCTGAATGATACAGGTACCATACAAAAACTCTGGATCAGAATGAAACAAGTTCTCTTCCTGCAGTAAGATCTACAGCCTGGTTATACAAAAATGTCACAATTTGCAGATGGAAAATCAGCTCTTTTTGGGACTTTTTTGGGAGGCAAAAACTTGCAAAAACTGGGGATCTTTGTAAGTAAAGATCTGTCATTCTGACAATAAAAATGTGACCTTACTAAGTGAAATCAGGCAATATATCTGATTTTTCCAAGAGACTGGAATTGTTTAATTTTCAACGTGTAAAGCTCTCCATCATTTGGCAAAATGATCAAGCCTTCAAAGCAGAAAATAGCAGCTAAAAATTGTCAGAAAATACAACAGACAGTCAACATGGCTGAGCATTCCCTGTTCTTAGTACAGCAGTTATTGTTGGAGTTAACTTTAACATCCCCTTGGGCTACTCACAGCATGCAAGATCTAAAGAGCACCGGTTCTTCATCTCGCCCTACAGCAGTGTGATATACATTTGCTAACACACCCAAGTAATCCTTCTATGTCACTGCTGGCAATTGTCAAACTTAAATTGGAAGCTTACATTTTGAAGGAAAACAATTAAACTGTAATATTAAACTTCTGTTTGGTGTAACCAATATCTCAAACTCAGATTAACTCAGTGTCTGCCTCAGGACCTGTAGCAGGAGCGGCTGTAGCTGTGTAATTCCTTGTGTCCATACACCAGGCTATTGCATCTCTGTTTAGGGGCTGGCAGCTTTTTGAATTGTTACTTGCTCAGATTTTCTCTGTAAGTAGCAAAACTTTGTTCCTGCACCATGGCTGTTCACGGCAACCTGGGTAACTTTGCTGCTGAACTGCTGGGGGCAGGTGCACTCAGGTGCACAAACACCTACATGGAACATGGTTCTTAGTCACAGCATGATGCTTAACTGGGTGTTAGATAGAAAATTACTAAATCCAGAGAGACTACTCAGTCTCCTGCTATCAGGGGTGATAACATCCTACACCAGAGTGAAACTAAAGTACCAGCTCTGACATGGAAGGTCGTAAGAGAATGCCATCTTCCTCTTGATGCCTGAAAATGTACCAGCACCGAACAAACTGTTTAGAAAGGCTGCAAAATCACATGCCCACATGCTTAAATACAGTGTTTAGTCACAGCCTTTCTCCAGAGAAGAGCCAGATCATCATGAAGTTTGTTCTAACAATGTGTTCCTCTACATTTTTAAATGTTTGAGGAGTATTTCTCTTAGATCCAGATATGCTGGAGACAGCAGTTACACATGACTAATCTGATTACTGATATCAAATGTAGTCCTGCACCTCAGTTTCTGGCAGCTTTCCTGACTGAAAGAACTCTGCAGAAATTTTATTTCATCAGCTATGTGAGTTGCATTTCCTGTCCTGATAAACACACACTACAAAGTCCAAAAGCACTTCAAGTTATCAAATTACACTTGATTACTTAAGTCTTCATAATATATCACCCTTTCATCATCCTGAAAATTTTAAGGTATTTCATAGCTGATCTTTTTGTAAAGAAACAAAGATCTAAAAACAAACAAACAACCCCCCACACCCCCCAACTATAAAACAAAACCACAAAAAAAAAAAACAGAAAAAAATTATTTTTTGCTATTCTGTGCTAATTCCATTTAATAATTGGATTTCTGTACTGTAATTCCTTATTTTCTATGCATTTCTTGATACTCAGCTACATATGGACTGAAATTTGAAATTAAAGCTAGTATATAGAGTATTACATTATTACATCTATCTAAATTGATTTCACAGAAGAAATAAGAGCCTCCAGGAATTCTGTTAATTCTATTCACATTAAGTTTTCACTTACAGAAATAAGTTGAAATTCTGATAATATAGTTGCACTTCTGGGGAATATATAACACAAAGCTAGGCTTTTGTTAGCTTATGAACTGCAAAAATATCTGTGATCCCATTACAGTGCAAGTTCTATAGACAGGGTCCTTTGGAGATCTGTGATTAAACCACTGTTTCTTTGAAGGCCACAGCTAGTGTAAGCATGAGCAAATTTATACTTACAGCAAGAAATCTGGCTTGGGACTGATAAAGTCTGACATCAAGGAATGGTCGAAATTTGCAAACTCAGTGAATAATTGTAGGATGAGCTTCTTTACCATGAAGTGCACTGGTTCTTCCTGCAATCATTCACTACAGGGTTTGTGCTCACATGGTACTTTGACCTATGGCATCCTCACTAAAATAGCCAAATAAGGCAAGGTAGTTTTTTTGTGAGTCACCATTCTTTTAGTGCCTTTTTTTTGTAACTATTAACACTTAGTTGATTTTTTTCTGATCCTCAGCCAGAAGAAAATATCCTGAGGACTGTTCAACAGTGCAGGTCCTGGGTTTCTCTGCTCCAGGCAGAGACTTTCTTTTATGGGCTCAGGAATACTTAGCTCTGGAAGCAGTCTTTGAATTTTCCCTGATGTGGGCTGATGAGCCAAGACCAGTCCGGAGAAGCTGTCTGCATCCTTCCTTGGGGCCAGGCAGCCTTTGGACTCTAGAAACTCTTGCAATATTTTCTTTTTAGCTTTGTACAAAGACCTTTCACCTGACTAAGACAGCTGGCGACAAATCTAGCATCCCCAGGGCATTCCTGAGTTTTCTTAGCTGAGGATAAGATGGATATATCTTACTTTTATATTTACTAAGCTTTCAACAACTCCAGAATAGCGAACAAAGACCTTCTTTACTACTACTATTAATTACTATTACTATTATTATTAATTAATATTACTAATAATTACTATTACTATTATCCCAAGCCTCTTGGGATGTTACTTCTGTGTTATTTCATTTGTGCATAAAGAACCAAACAGAAATATATCTCATTATGAATAAAAAAGTAACATGTAACATCAACCCCCGGAATTTTCCACTTAATAATTCCTTACAAAGTATTTTGACTTCACAAGACATGTAGGGATGTTTGAAATTTTAGCAGGTGTTAAATTCAAATTTACTGGATTGCAATTGGCTGTTTTGGATCTTACTCTGACATTATTATTAATCCTAACTAGTTGGCTTCTTTAATTTTTCCATTTGTTTCTGAGATCCTACATGAAGATGAAAGGATCTGTTCCTCCGCAAGTGTGAACATTACCCTTAAATTACACACTCAAATCCATACACAGGTCATATTCAAATACTGTGCATGCTGTGGGTGGTTCTATGCAGTCAATATTTTTCCCTTTTACATCCTTAAATGTGTAACATATTCCAAAAAAGGCGATGAAAATTTGTAGATCAACAAGTGAGAAGATTGTGATAAGCTTAAACTGGTAAAAGCTTCAGAAAATAAAGTTTTAAAACAGATTTTTTTCATTTGAGATTTCTTTTAAAAAAAACAAATCTGCAGTCAATAGGAAAGAAATAAGGAAAACTTAAAAACTGTAGCTCAGTGGTGGGTTTTTGTTATTTTCTCTAGGGTAGATGTGGCCAAAACCACTGATGAACTGGGACAGCATTTTTTATCATATTCTCCCCTGAATTCTGCTAACTACAAATCTCTAGCAGAAAGAAAATAACTGCTCCTTTATATTAATTGAAGAGACCAGAGTATAAGACAAAATTTAGAATGAAGTGAAATGATACAAATGTTTACAAATAATTGTAAATGTGCTGCCTAGTAACTCACAGCCAGTTGTGCGAGGTGTCGCTCATCATGACAAAGCCAAGATGAATTGTATGCAAACCACATTTATAATTTTGTATTGTTTAATTATTCGAGTAACTTAAAATTTTAGTCCCAGAGATCTGCTAATGAACCTGTCTTATCTGAAAGACACCTCAATATTCAGTTGTTTAGACAGGTAGGAATAAGAGTAAAATATCTTTTTGGGCAAACACATACTTCTCAGGTGTGAATAGACAGGGAACAAAGTTAGGTGTTCTGAAAATCTAGTTGCATCTTTATCACAATTGCCTCCCTTTCCTTCTGCATTTAAAATATGTCATATCTTTAGGTGGCTTTTTTTTTTCCTCTCCCACAGGTACTCACATCCTGTGGAGCAATCTGAAATAGCTGCTTTTGCTACCTTGATCAGAAGAACCTGAAGTCATGGATAGATAGAAAAGAATTGCATTCAGTAAAGGTTTGCAAATCTTTTGTTTAATATTGTTCTTGTCCTCTCAGCTGAAAAGAGAGGGCTGTATAAAAAGTAGGGTCTGATCTAAACATTCTTTTGAAATCGAAAAGGTTAAAGTTCTTAGCATTGTGTATAATCTGGTCCCTAAATTTTGGATGTGGATGGATTTCTGGAATGCTGTGCAATTATTGTTCTGGAATGCTGTGCAATTTTGTTGATTTGTCCAGCTATAAAAAAATAATCTGGATATGCCAGAAGGTATGAAACTGCCTGACCTCAAAGCTTCCAAGATACAAAGAGTACAAACACTAAGGTGAAAGCAATGCCTTCTAAAAATGTATGAAAATCAGATCATGAGCCAAAGGCTCTATGTAGCAAACTTTTAGAATATGTATTTCCAGAAGTCTGTGTGTACATGGAAATGTATAATACATCCAGAACCAGGAGAACTTGGTCTGCATTTTCATAAACAAATTTCTGCATCTTTTGTGGCCATCCTAGTAAAACACAGGTTGGTTGAAGACTATAGTGGTTGGAGGAAAAGACCATCTTTAAAACTGTTCCCAGTATGGTATGCTGAATGCTTATAAAATGTCACTTTAATCATAAATGGAATTTTAGGGCAGATTGTCACTTAAAAATTTGTACACTGAAAGGTATATGCATGACAGTAATTTTTAACTCTAGAGTACTTCACTCTAGACTAAAAAACTCCAAGTGTATGGATAGAAAGATCTGGTCTCAGATATTTACCACATAGTCTATTCAAAATATAACATGTCCTCAATTTTTAAATTATTTAAAATGAGTAGCATGGCTTATAGATGGCTACAAAATTGTATACAACTGAAATAGCAAACGTGTGACAGTCTTTTCCTCTCTTTAATGTTTTTTGGTTTTCCTCTCAGAGTAAACTTCCTCTCTTCTTTCTCTTTGAATAGACTGAGCTTTCAATGATTCCTGCAATCATTCTCACAAAAAATGGAGAGAAGCTGGAGTTGCATATGCAGCATACACAGCTTGCTTTTCTTGTAATCATGCCTTCTGTCATGTGTCCATGTCCTTATGGCCATGACAGACATACTGTTGTGGCAAGTTCTCTGAGTGCAGCTTTTCAATGGATCTCCCTTTTGTACTCTGAACTCATGTAGATCCAATTCTCAGTGAAATCCTACAGCAATTGTTATATTTGGAAGATGAGTTATTTTCTCTTAGCTTGAAAGTAGTCAGAAATTATGGGCAGTCACAAAACTTTACAGATTTCAGTAGCAAATACTTGTGGCAAAAAGCACCTCATCTCTCTGTAGCAGACAGACACAGCAACTAGCAATGTAACAGGGAAATTCAGATGTGAGTTGGGTTCATCATCTTGAGGGTTTTTTTGAGACTGAAGATTATTCTTTCCAGAGCTAATTTCTGATTCAAGACAGTTGTTAAAAACTGTAATTCATATCTATTGTCTGATCTCAAATTTCAGACTTAGAATTCCAGACCTGCTCATAACAGACCACAAATCTGCTTTAACAATAAGTCTGAAGAATGTAAATGGGGGGATTTCTGTCCACCAGAAAGCTGTGCATGAGGACTTCCTGGGTGCTCCAGCAAAAATAAAAGCCTAGAGGTCACTGTAGCAGCCTAGACTAAAGGAATCCGCCATGTATCAGGGGTGATGAGAACCAAAAGGAGTCCTTGAGGTATCTACTTTCACCTTGCTTTCTGTTCCGTGTATATCCTGCTTAGGTTTCAGCCTGCACAGTTAATTAGACACACAGCAATGAATAAAATAATATCCCAATGAGAAACTGCATGTTCCAAATATAGACTTATAGAAAGTGTGAATGGAGATGGTCAGAAATGGCATTTCCCCATATGTTAAATAAGGTAATGAAATAATTAAATGAAATGAATAAATGAATGTGGATGGTGTAACGGGTGTGCTTACAGCCCTGAGAACAAGACACGCAGTGAGCAATGCTGGCAGGGAGGGAGCAGAATTATGTAAGGCCTTACCGATGTTAACAATAGTTGTGATAAATACTGAAGTACAGAAAAGCTGAAGTGAATATTGAATCTCTGCTACAGCTAATTACAGGCTCAGGTGGAAGTCAGCAGCAAGTTTCTCCTTCTAACAGTCTGCCTACTTCAAGCCAAATAAATAAAGAATGAGGTGCTTGGTGGGGAGGAAACAAAGCACATGCTTTCCTGCTTGAAGTACAAGATTGTTAGAAATTGTATTTTTTTCTTGACTGAATGATAATATAATGTAAAATTGTTACCTACCTTAAGTTCTCTAAAGAAGATGCTACTCCTAGCCCACTCAACAATGGAGAAGAGGGTTTGGTCAGCCATTTTACACATAAGTCCGAATGTGTTGAGCTTCTCATGTTTGCTTCTGTTGGCTTGCTCTTGCTGCAGATATGCCATGATTTTAGCTTGGACTTGGGGCTCATCAGGCTCACATTTCAGGAGTTCCAATATCAGATGTGGGATACTTGCTGGTGAGCTTGTTTGGTAACTATCCATGTATGAGTAGCCCATTATTGACTCTGGTGAGCTGGTGTAAGGGTCAGGGTACTCGGACTTGATAGCACGGCTTGGAAAGTGGCCATAGGTTTGGTAGCCTTGCAAACTGCCGTGGGGAGGCATTGTCATGCTGATCGGAGAGGTCACAAAGGGACTCCTGTCATAGTCTGTGGGAGGCAAGGCAGTGTGGTTCAGAGGTAGGCCTTTAGAAGCTGAATGGATGTTCTGGATTGCAGAGGATATTGTCAGGTCAGTTGGCATTGCTTGGATCACCTGAGTCATGGCTTCCAGTTTCAGTCCATTTGCTCGGATAAGAGCTTTCTTCTGCTGCTTCAGTGCCCTGTCTCTCTTGTACATTGGTCCAAACTTGTTCCGGCCGCCACGCATTCGGTCAGCTCGCACAGCTGTCAGGGGGAAGGAGGAAGCAAATCATCATTAACACTTGGAATCGACATTCTTAATCAAACATATATTAGGAAAGAGCAGAAATGTAAAAATGTAACTCTTATTTTTTATCCCCAAATTCAGAGTTGCATTTTTATATCTAATTAAAAGGATTTATTTTGACTTAACAAATGTCACTTTTTTCTAGTGATTTAAATGTCACATGCATATATTACTAACAAAGAAGGACTTCTCTCTACATTGATTAGGACACAGGGACAAACACAATGGATGGCCACAGGAATTTCACACCTGCTATGGGATCATGTGGAAATCTCAATGTACATTTGGGTTTATATCAAGCTACTATGTCATTAAGAAACAAGGGCTGAAGTCCAGAATTTGTCTGAGACGTATCCAGCAGACCACATTGTCTCATTATAATAAATCCATTACTGCCTTCCACCGCAGCAAAACATCTGAAATGTAAATTGTGAAATGTTCAGTAGTCACAAAGAGGAGTGCATTTCTCTTGGCAAAAAGGAAGCATTTCATTTTGATGATTCTGTCCAGGTTGGTGTAAAACTTTGAGATTTCTAGTTAGCTGAGCTCTTTGGAAATGTTTAGCTGCAGTTGGAATGTGCAGAGAGAAAGCTGTCAGCTTGCTGCCTTCTACGGGGAAGATAGAAGTGAAACAGAAACTATTGACACTGTTCTGGCTTATAATATCTCTGGAATTAGAAATAATTAAAACAAATCCTACTCAGCAGCTGCCTTGGGAGTCATACTGGTGGTCTCTGTCACCACAGTGTCTGTCACCGTGGGATATCTGTAATGGACTAGTGGGGAGCTTTCACCAAGCCCACCTTGCCCAACGGCAGTTAGATTGAAAGAGGAACCTTTGACAGCCTGGTGACACGTTGAGACTGCTGAGATTGCTGGAGGTTAAGTTCTTGAGCTTTTTATCTTAGGGATTAGTGGGACATTAAAAATTTATTATGAATGCTAGATACGCATAATACTGTACCTTATCGTAAGGACTTTAACGTTTAATGATTTTTTGGTCCATGGTAATTTATGAACTAGACTTTTAAGGCTATATATATCACTATCAGGGAAATACACATATAAATGTCACAAGTATTTACAATTATGAGAACACATATTCTTCCAGTTTTCTAAACAAGGGAAAAGAAGTTGTATGGATGTGTAGATAAGGAAGCTAAAGTGTATTTTCTGCAGTATCTTTAAAACTACAGGTGTTTTGTTTGAATTTGTAGGAAAAATGAGCTGCCAATATTACTGCCGAATGTTGACTTTAAACAAAATGCATGAAATTAATTATATCACTAGCAAATGTAATTGATTTTAAATCTGTATACACAGTATCCTCACAGGTACTGCACAATTAAAAACTGTGAGCCGCATTGGATTAGCAAGTGCTTTTGTATAAATCCTACTTAAATTTAAGGTGAACTTGGTGTAATGACAGAAGACAAAATTTGGTCTTGTATCATTGTCAGCAAGTGAGAGGAGCTAAAAGCAGGAGTAGATGAATGTACTTTATACTGCTTCCTGATGCCAGCAATGACAAAAGGATTCCACATGTCCTGTAATTGTACTATTTGAATTTGGAAGCACATGCAATGATGCAGAATGTTTCGTGCGGTGTGTCAGTGCTGGCTCAGTCTTGTGGGCAAATACAACACTATTGAATCAATCAAACTGCAGGAGGCTGATTTTTCTGTTTATCTGCAGTTATATCAACAGCTTCCCTTTGCCAGAGCCTGGTGGCTGACTGGCACTTATCTCTTCTGATTCCCTTCGTGGCTTATGGTTTTCCTCCTTGGCCTGATTTTTTCTGGTTAAGTGTCTAGAGCAAATGTCATTTCATACAATTGTTACAGTAAGGAATTCAGGAGCTTGTCCTTGGCCAAGGAAAAATGTCATATGCTGTGAAATCTGAATTTTAATATTTTATGTATCAAAGTTAGAATGAACCATGTATGATTCACAAATTCAGGTTGATGATATTTTTGCATTTGTTTATCTCAAAGGGTATTGTACCCTTTTCATTGTTCTCTGTAGATGAGAAAGTGAAATGAAGTCAAAAAGTGTACTTTAAAATGCCTTATCCTCTTTCAAATGCAATAGCCTCGCAGGTATAGCATCACAAAAATATAGGACACAACTTTAGAGATTATTTGGTTCCTTAATCTCAAAGGCGAGTCAGTGTGAGAAAAACCCTTATTTTATCTGTTTCTTTGTGTTCTGCCTTGTTGTCAGAAGAACATATGTAAAAAAAATCAAAACAACTCAAACCTAGATAAAATACAAATAAAATCAGATCATGCTCCGTAGCAACTCAACAATTTTTTTTTCCTAATCTGGACATTTGTTACAAATTTTATGCTGAATCTAAATTAAGTCTTTTTTAAAATCTGCAAAACTATTCAATCTGCATCCATGAATTCACAAACTTTAAAAGCCTGAAATATCAAACTATATACTTATATGACAAAATGGATTATGGTTTTGACTGGTTCCTAAATGGTAGTGATCCAGCATTTACTAACTAGATTTTTTTAATACAGCAACAATTTCACTGACCATACAAAGTAAAATTGTATTATAATTTATTATAATTTATAATTATTATGAAGCCATACTATATAACTTTTTAATATAAAATACAATGCATTAACATCTTATCCTATAATTTTATAGTATAGTTGAAGATAGTAGCAAGACTATAGCTCTTACCTTCCAATTTCATTCCAACACTTAGACATTTTTGAAATCGACAGTAAGGACATCGTTTTCGCTGTGTTTTGTCAATCTGGCAATTCTGATTTTCTATACATGTGTACCTTTTGTTATTCTGGACTGTTCGCTTAAAGAATCCCTGTATGATAGACACAAAAATTAGCCTGTTTTGCTTGAACGTGTGTTTTAGCATTTAATGGAAATCACTGTAGGATAATTTTCAGATGTCATTCAAGCACTTACAAAGTTACATAGTTTATTTTAAATGAGTCAGCTGAACCCAGGAGAAAGCCACCAGATTCCAGAGGAGGTTTTCTTGTGTTAGTGCCATGTTTTATAGACTTAATGTCAAAGCTTGGTGAGACTTTAAGGAGGCTGTAGCCTTCTGTGCTTCTAGCACCGGTGGCAGAAATAGTGACACTTTTGTATTCTTTAATCATTGCAGAATTATTAAAGTCTTCCTTTAAAAGTAGTTTTACATGAAATAAGTAGGAACACTGTTGCAAAGATAAGAGAAGTACAGAGTACCTCTGGCTTTTTTACATCCCAGTGGGGCATGCTGGAGGCATAGTAAGTGCTTGTCACTCATTTCTCATTGATTATTTTTTTAGTAAAAATATAGTGGGCTAAGTTAATTTTTTCATGCAACTAAGTGTTTTAAATTGCATTCTTCTGGCAAAGGAGCTTCACTTACAGTGCACTGCTTAAATAACTGTAAAAAACCTGAAAAAAAATTCACATGAAAAATCTGACCTGTCATAAATTCACAATTATTTAAACCCTATAGCATAATAGACCAACACAGGTATATTAATCTTTCTATATGTTAAATTCATGTAAAACTACTTTTACTTGACTTTGTGTGTCAAGTGAACTCTAACAGTTACAGTTTGCATGAAAAATGTGCATGGTCATTATAACAGCAGAAATCGACATTGCAATATTGCAGGATGAAAATAAAAATATTAAGAAAGCTGCATTAGATTTTTAAAAAGCTGATCTGCATTAAGAACAATTGGAAGATTACTTTATCCTCCAGAAAAAGAAATATAAATCAACTAAAACCAATATTTAGCACAGTTAGCAGTGAAAGTTGTTCTAGGACTACATCACAACAGCAAAATGGTAAAAAAAACGGACAAAACTGCAATGCAAAACAGTCCAAGTTTTCTGCATTTGTGCAGATGTCTTTCAAAGAGACTTCTACATCCTAATGCTTTTTGATGGTTAATTATTTTATGTGGCTGTATTAAGAAACATATCAAAATATATCAAAAATAACGCAAAATATTATACATCTGGTTTATTTAATTATCCCTGCTAATACTTGAAACATTTTTACTGTACTTGTGTTTTTATGGAGTAATTAGTACAGAACCTTGCAGCTCTCACAGGTGAGAAGTCCATAATGGTACCCAGACACTTTGTCTCCACAGACTGGACACAGCTCTTCAAGGTCTTCATCATAAGAGTAATTCACCATTTTAAACTGAGACACTGGGGAAAAGGAGAAATAGCATATTCAATTAGAATTTACATGACTAATTCAAATATTCTGCAACTTCCTTATCTAGAGAGAAAGCTTACTTAAATATGCACACCACTGAAAATAAGGAGAAAAAAGTTTTATTTTAAAAAACAAATTGCATGGAGACATGCAACTTCCCATCATCAGCAAATCTGCATGGTACTTAGCAAGGGGAACAAAATGCAACAGCTTCTAAGTTTTATGTTCTAGATATTTATACTTATAGAGTGCCTTCAGCCTAGTCCTTATTTTATGGAATCACAAACTGAAAGAATTCATTTTAATCCGAACATGATCAGGGGCAAGCTTCAAAAAAGCAGAACGAAAAGATAGTCACTTGTATATTGAAAGTAATGATTTCCCCTCAAAGTTTTCTTTCAATAGCAGCCCGCAATTTTTTACCTAGACTAAACCTGTATCTCACGGACCCAGCACTTTTGCACCGTATGAAATCCAAGTTAGTTACTCGCAAAACCAGCTTGAAACGACGCCCTCCGCCTCTCCCAAGCCCGTGGTCTCGGGGTGCCGCCACCCCTGCGGGCCGGGGCTAGCGCTGCGCGCCGGCACCCCCGGCTGCCGCCGCCAGCAGGACCGCGGCCGCGGGACAGGCGCTTCTTAGCTGTCCACGTGTCGGCAGAGGGACACGAACCGGGACCCCCGGGCTCGGGGAGCGCTCAGGGTCTGCCCGGCCGGCAGACTCGGCGTCCCCGCTACCGAGGGCTGCCGTGAAACCTGCACGCCGGGGCCGCCTGAAGTTTCTGCCGCTCGGAGAAAAGGCGGGGAGGAGCCGGCGGTCAGGAGGGAACGAGGGGCTAAAATATGTGGAATGAAATCACGGAGCGTGCCCACTCGAGCCGGGCTCTCCCCACAAGGACCCCAGTAACCCCTCCAGTTACTACTAAGAAGAAACCCTGCTACTCAGTGCAGGGCCGGTTTCCTTCCCCTTCCCTGCCGCTAAACCTCCGACCTGTTAGGCAAGCACTGTGGCAGCGGAGCACTCCTGACCACGGCGAGAGGCGCTGGGCATCCCCGCTGGACAGCTTAGGATGTGGCCTCTTTGTCTTTAACTCCGCGGCTGCCGCGGTTCGAGGGCACCAGGACGGTCAGACTCGGCCCGAAGCCCTCGGCCCGGCCGCCCGGTTTGCCAAGGCAAGGGGCTGCACCCCGGCGCTGGAGGCAGCTCCCGGGGAGCGCGGGGACATTGTCCCGCCGTCACACTGCCGGCAAAACGCTTCCTGAGCCACCTCGGCACGGCCGGGGATCGCAGCCTGTCAGCGGCGCGGGGCGGACACGGGGCGGCCGCAGGCGGCGGAGGAGGAGGGCCCGGCCCTCCCCTCTGCTCCCGCGGTCGCTGCTCCAGGGTCCGGCGCTGGGACGAGTTGCCCTCCTCGTAGGAAAACGTGGGAAATCAGGGGTTTTCCGAGCGCCGCGCCCTTGCACGGAGCCTCCTCCACGGGAGAGGAAAGGGGCGGTCGGGTCGCCCCCAGCACCTCCGAAGCCCCTGGCCCCGAGCAGGCTCCCGAGAGGAGAGGGGATAATTTCTAGAGAGCAGCCGGGACCGGAGCTTCTGCCCGGGAGAGTCGCGCGGGGCGGGCATAGCGGGCCGCCGGCTCCAAGGCAGGGAGCCGACCCTCGGCGGGGTCTGCGCCGCCTCCCTCCGCGCATCGCTCCGGCCCCGAGTAGGGCATCGGGAACAGCTCGCTCCCGCCAGCCCACATAGACATTTTCAGCTCCATCCCAGCTCCTGCATCCCTCTGCCTTCCTAGGTACCCCGTAAATCCGCCACGGAGTCAGAGCTCTCTCCTGCGAAGTTTGGCCACGCAGCCTCTGCCACCTGCACGGTATCCATGGGCGCCTCACCCGCGGGACAGAGCCCTCGAGTCCCATTTCGGGACGGCGTGTGACACACGGGGTGCTCGCCAGAACTTCCACGCCTAACTCCACCTGACAAAAACTTCGAGGCAGTTTTGCGCGGAACGGGGATTAGACCGAGATTCCCTGGATCTGCAGCAGGGCTGGGCAGGGTCCGACGGGACGACTGCGCCCGCGGGGAGGCTGGGGCCGGCCGGATGCTTGGCGGCTCCTCGGCCCCGTTTGCATCTTCCGAGCAGGGCCTTGTCGTCGCCTCGGCCCTGGCACCCGGTACCCGCTCGAGCCACCCTGAAAGCTGTCCCGCCAAGGCAGGGGCTCGGCGGGGCGTGGAGCGGGCGCTGACGGGGCAGCTCGCAAGCAACTGCCGCAAACTTTTTTGGCTGGACGAAGAGGCGCTTTGCCGAGGGAAACCCGAGCGTGCGCGGAGGGGGAGCGCCCTGCGTCTCCCCCCTTACCTTGCATGTTTTCCGGCATCTGCCCCTGTTCCCCATTCGACCGGGCGAGTCCCAGGGCCTCCGTTTCCACTTTGGGTAGCATGACAAGGCGGCTGCGGGCCGGGCTGGGGGTTCCGTGTCCGTCCGCGACACCAGCACCTGGACACGGCAGCACAGATTTAGCTGGTGAAAGGGGCGCTTGGCTGCTGCTGCCTCTTCCCCCTCTTCCTGTTTTTCCCTCCCTCTGCTCCACGCCAGCCCTTGCCCAGCGGCAGCGGGAGCACCGAGCGGCCCCGGCCGCCGGGAGGAGCCGCCGGCTGCCCGCGGCTAGAGGAGCCGCGGAGCGGTAGTCGGGCTGCAAGCGGCGGGGGGCGGAGGAGAGAGAAGGAGGAGGAGGAAGACCGGGGGTGCTGGGGAGGAAGGAGGAACCCCGGGAGCCCGCAGCAGCTCCGCCCGGGGCTCAGCACGGCGGCAGCCCGGCGCCCCGATCCATGCGGAGCGGCACAGTGCACGGGAGCACTCTGCCGCCGCTGGTGCTGCTGGACAGGGTTCCCACCCCCGTCCCCCTCCTCCTCCTCCTTCCCCTCCCCCTCCTCCTCCCCCTTTTCCCCCCGGTACAAGTGCGGAGGTGCCGAGTCGGGACCTCTAGCCCCGGGCCCGCGGGGAGGCGCTCCCGGAGCCCGGGGGCTGCAGGGAGCGAGGTCTCCGGCGAAGGGGGGGCCCGACACCGCCGCTGCAGCCAATAAGGCAGAGGCGGGATGAGCAACACCCCCAGCGCACACACACGCACAGAGCACACACAGTGGCCCAGCGCAGTCACCCCCTACCCTGTTCTTGAACGGAGCTGCGGTGTGAGTGTCTGGGCTGTTGCTTCCCCTCCCCGCCCCAGCAGAGCCCGACGGGCCACCGGCCTCGCCAAGCCGGGCTACGCCTACACTGCCTTCAGCGACCGTGCCTCTCTGCCAGTGGGCAGCCACGCTCAGTCTCTCTTGGGGCCGGAGGGGCAATGCCTCCGCCCGGCCAGGGGCGACTGCAGAGCCCCCGGCCCTCGCCTTCCTTCTGGGTGGGGGGGGATGGACAGTGGAAACCCCTGCCCTTGCGGCCACGTTGCCGCCGCGCAGCCCTGGAGTGTGAAACAAGCAAGCGGGAACCGCGTTGGAGCTCGCTGTATCTCTTCAGCCTTTTTGGGTCTCCCTTCCCTAAGTTTCTGGCGAAATCGGTCAGTGCCAGTCGCATCGTTTGCACAAAAGCCAAAGCCCTGGCAGAGCCCCCTTCCCCTGCTCACAGTGCAGCAAGCGGCACTGTTTTCCAAGTTGTCCCAAAGAACTCGTTTCTCGCAAGTGTGTGCCTGAGCGGCGAGAGCCGAGCGGTCCCGCGGCGCGGCGTTGCGGGGGCTCCGGGGGCGACTAGGTGCCGACCGCCGGGCGAGCCTGGCCGGAGGTCTGCCTGCCCTCCTTGGCCTTTCCGCCCCTCTCTCCGGGAGGGATTCCGCGCCGTTCCTACCGCGCCTCATAGGTTTGACGGTGTGGGATGAGCGATATTTGCACCTTGGAAAGCATCCGAGCCTCTCGTCCGAACGTTCGGTTGCCCGTACTCCTCTGACTCTTTAAACTGTATAGGGTGTTGTATATATTAAGAGTTGAAAATGTTTGGCGGTGAAAACTGCTTCCGATGGAAAGTGGGGCGCGGAAGTGTCTCCATCGCCGAGTATGTTATTTCCCATCGGCTGGGAGAGCGATAGTGAGAACTGGCGGCTGTTGTAACTCACTCAGTGGTGCTGATGATCGCAGGATAACCCGCGCCGGGACAAGCGCTCCACAGGCAGAGAGCGGACTCGGCTGTGCTCTTAGCTTTTTGCATCCCGTAGCTGGGAGACCTTTGCTAGCTCAACGCAGATTACTAGCCAACCCAACACAGCACCACCGGAGTAGAAAGTCTTTTTTCCCTTCTCTGTGCCGCGTTTGATGTTTGGGGGATGGATCCAATGCTCAAAGAGGCCCGGACCTCTCTCTCTGTCTCCTTCCATTCTCACCTTTCTCCATTCCCTTTCGGGCGGGAGCGCGAGCGGGCCAACAATACCAACATGTTATTTCTCAGTTATAATTTCACAATTAAACAGGTCGTCTGCGAATAAGTTTTAGGACAGCAATATGGCGAGATGCGGGAGCGAGCAGGTCGATGGCTAAGACGGGTTGGCTGGAAACCGTCTAGAGAGAACGACCCCGTTTCTTGGCAGAAGTAGCTCGGGTTGAGACCCTGTCTTGACCCTTGGGAAGTTATTCCCAGGTGCATTAGTTACAAACAATCTCTCTGTCAGACGCCACCGTGTAGCATCGCCTTGCGCTGAGCCCGGGCGGCTCAGCACTGGCGGTGACAGCAGCACAGAGCCGACTGCTCTCCCTTCCCCGGGCGCCCGCCCTGAGGGCTGCGGCTCGGGGGTCTCCACGGCGGGGCCGCGGCCCTCCGGCCTTCCGCGCCTGTGGCCGCGCCGCCTGGGCCCGATGGGCGGCCGGAGCGCCCCGCGGGCGGCTCGCAAAGGAGCGGCGCCTCCTCGCAGCCCTTCCCCGTAGGAGAAGAGCCGTCAGAGCACAGCCCCAAACGCATTTACAAAAGACCATCAGGACACCTGCAGACCTAGGTCCTGCAGCCCACCGGCTCCATCGGGGACAGCCGGTCCCCTCCCTCCCGCTGGCCGCCGGGTTGGTCACGCCGCTTAGCTACGCCCCGACGGGGCGCTTCGTGCTGCCACTCTCGTGACTGCTGCTCCGGCAAGGCCGTCGCGTTTTGGGGAAAAGCCGGGAAAGGAAACGCCGCATCCCGACAGAGCAGGCGAAACCAGCCCGAGTGCTGCGGGGTCAGGCGGGCTGCGGCCCCCGCGGGCGCCGCGGCCGAGTGCCCCGGCAGGCGGGTGACTCGCGCATGGCCGGCCCTCCCCGGACAACACTCCCGCGGGCACGGCCCGAGCACCGGTCCCCGGGCTCTTCCCTCCTACTCGGGGGCTCAATATCATTCTGCCAGGGAATAGTTTGGAGCGAGTTCCAACTGTACATGGCAAAGTCACTCTGCGAGCTATCGCTATGGATGAAAATACTTTGGAGTGGTTATTACACATCCACATTTCCTCGAAGTAACAGTTTAGGGCAGTACATATTATAAATGATACCTGGTCCCTTGTGGGTACGTTTAATTTAACATGGAGTTCTAGCTCTCACGATTGCCTTGAGCAACCTTAATTACCCTTTCTTCTAATCTCTTCTCCATTCCTTACCAAGTTCTCCAAACTTTTTTTTTAATGCGATTTCTCTCCTGAGTTTGCCTGCCTAGTTCTGACTTTGCCTGAAGGTCTTGATTGACGCGTGTAATTATAATTATAAAAGATGATGGCTCGGGGAGCTTCCAGCAGCCTTGATTAGTACAAGGAGCAAGACCTGGAATACTTTATACTTCGCTGTTTAAATGTATGTACATTTACATTAACCCCCCCCCCCCCCCCCCCCCCACTCTGTAGTGTTAAATAATCTGAAGCTTTTTCACCTCTTTGTTTCCAAGGTAGAGGTTTCCGTGTGATGATATTTCAAGGCAAGTTCCGATTGCTTACAGCTTCCAAGAGGCCACAGAACCTGATCTAATTTCAAAGTCTTTTTCCCTAAGCAGAGACATTTCCAACTTGGAGTGGTCTGCTCGATAAGAAACAAATAGCTTGCTCTCTTCGGGCTTTGTGTCGAGGGGTGTCCCGGAGAAGGTTTGATTTACCTTCCCAGCAAAGTAGCAGAAGTGAACGTCTGTGGGGTGGGATATGGGGGGAAGGGGGGGAGAGATGTTCAAGAAAAACTTCCCAGAAGCAAATGAAATAAATAAATAAGGTGAGCACTGAAACTCTTCCGCTGGGAAGTCTAAATCCAAAACCTATCAAAAAGACTTAATGGCAAGTATTGAAAGAGAGAAATCCGCATCCTGTCTCCCTTTCTCTCCCGCTGAACATTCCCGTTTGCCGCCAGCGCAGAGCCGCTCTGAGCTATCACTCGGTGAGAACTGACTTCAGCCAGGCTCGGGGAGGGAGTCAGCACCACGCGTCCTGTCCTCGGCACAGCGACGCAGCCTCGGGCACAGGCTGCAGCTGCCACGGGCACGCAGTGACGCTGCCCCGGGGAGTGCCCCGGAGAAGGCAGCGAGGGGCAGCGCGGCGGGCACGGGACCCCTCTGCAGCTGGGAGAGTTCAGAACGCGAGTTTGCTGCTTGACCTCACACACCTGTCACGCCCAACTTTACGAGACTGTTTACACCAGGAAAAGCATGGTCAATATACCTCTCCTCTCCTCTCCTCTCCTCTCCTCTCCTCTCCTCTCCTCTCCTCTCCTCTCCTCTCCTCTCCTCTCCTCTCCTCTCCTCTCCTCTCCTCTCCTCTCCTCTCCTCTCCTCTCCTCTCCTCTCCTCTCCTCTCCTCTCCTCTCCTCTCCTCTCCTCTCCTCTCCTCTCCTCTCCTCTCCTCTCCTCTCCTCTCCTCTCCTCTCCTCTCCTCTCCTCTCCTCTCCTCTCCTCTCCTCTCCTCTCCTCTCCTCTCCTCTCCTCTCCTCTCCTCTCCTCTCCGGCTTCGGGAAGGAAACTGTCTCCTCTAGAAGAAAAACAACAAGTAGCCCAGAACAAAACTCCCTAACTTACAAAATCAGTCCACCTCAAACACAAAAATACACTTCCCCTCTTTTCTTCTTTTTGTTTGTTTGTTTGTTTTGGTTTGTTTTTGATCCACTGTCAGCAAAACAGAATGGATGCCTCAGACTGAAATACTTGTGTAGTAAAACGCACGCCACAGAGGATCAGGTCTGTGCCTGTTGCCTTTCTTTTATGCCACTAATCATTCATTTTTGCTTTACGGAGACGTCGTTCCTCTCCGGTCCGGCATGGAGAGCAATTTCCAGACCGTCTATTATTGACCGAGAAGCTATTTTTCAAGCTCGGCCAAGCTGCTGCTGCCCGCCGGAACGCACTGCTCTCTTATGAGCACCTGGCAGCAGCGTGATGCAGAATGACAGGAGACTCCGGAGAGCGGAGTGAGCGGGGCCAAGTGGGTGGTAAAGCATCGCTCCGATTGCCTTTCTTTTATTGGTGAGTCATCGGTGAGGTGTCGTAACACTTCACCGCGTCCCGCCGCCGTCTGCTCCGGCCCGCCCGGGTCGGGGTGCGGGGCCCCGCCGTGCCCGTGAGCATCGCCCGCTCGGGGCGCGCTCCCTCCCGCGGGGCCGCCCGCACGCGTGTGGGCAGGGACGGCCGGGTACTTCTCGCTGCAGGGCAGCTTTCCCACCGGCGCTCTGCTGAACTCGCTGGGAGGCGTGGAAGGGCTACGGCATGCCCGGCCGCCCTTGGGGACGGGGTGAGCCGTGCCCAGAGCTGGCGGCGGGGCTTCCTTGGATCGATCCTATCAGCAGCAAAACCGTAGTCTGTTTCGCTCAACACTTAAAGACCCAGTTTTGCAAACAGGGACTCTGTTAGAAATTCCCCCCTCCCCTTCCCGCCCCGAAACGACACGAATTCTGTATGGAAAACGCCTTCTAGCTCCGCACTGGCTGGACCTGTTGCCGCTAATGGTGCGAGGGAGGAACGCGCTCGCTCTGATCGCTGCCGTGTGCCGCGGGAGCGGCGGCTTCCCCCGCAGCCGGAGGCGGGGAGGCGAACCCATCAGCGGGGCTCCTTCCCGCGCCCGCCCGGGAGCGGAGCCGCTGCCCCGCGGAGGCCGAGGGACTGCCCGGACCGTCCCGACGCTCCCCTCCGCCGCCATCCCATCGCCCCTTCCCAGAACCGATAATTGCTTCTGATGAGTAATCTTTGTTTCTATCTGTGCTTCCCTTTTGGAGCCGAGTGTGGAACCTCTAGTTAAAAGGCTAGAGCTTAGTCTGGAAATAGAACTCCAAATATATTTGTATATACCGCAAGGCTCCTGTCAGGGCTGAGCGCCGGTCTCTGTATCATGAGAGATAATTGATTTCTATCCTGCACAGACAGGCTTAAAAATGAAATTTCTTTTACTGAGGCAACTGACCTTGATCTGCTGGTGGAAAAAAGAGATGGTTTAGGTCTGCTTCTTCCCTCCCCCTCCTCCCATGTTTCAAAGCTTGGAAAACTTTATTTAAGAATAATTTTTATAGCTGATCTTTATAATGAAAAAAGTTTAAGCTCATACATATCTATCTGTCCCAAGATTTATCCACACATAATGTAAAATCATAAACTGTGAGAAGATAAACTAGGCATAGTTTGCACTGAGAAATCTTGATAAGGGTTGTGTACATATGCATGTCTGTTCATTACACATAAGAATGTATTAATATATATTAATATATAAGGCTGCATAGCTATGTAATATGTATATATGTACACATGTAATATGTGGGTAAACTCTGGACATTAATAATGATCTGTCATGAGGAGTTTTAATGGGTTTCCCCACAAGACAGAATCACACAACTCCTCTTGCAGACAATTCTTCAATTTCACCCTATATAGAAAAAACAATTTTGAGAGCTGACCTTTAAATTACCTACACAGACAAGTACCTTGAGGCATTTTGTCAGTAGTGGAGATCTCCCTCAGAAGACCACTGGCATCATCTTTACTTTTTCTCATGTATTTTGGTATTAAAAATCAGACTAACAGAAAACAAATGGAAGTAAATGTAAATACTGCCCCTTTTGTAGATAGCTCATTTGCAGTATAAGCAAATGAGGACAGGAAAAGTGAGAAGAAAATTGATAAAAATAAAGAGTAACAGCAAAAGTCCACTGATAAAAGAAAATAACCTACAACATGTCTTACAGTCCTCACACAGCTCAAACTGTTCACTTCTGTGAAAACTTTGCCTGCATAAATGCTGGCCAAAATCCTGATCCAAATTTTTAAAGATATGCTGTCTTTGTTAATCATATGAAAATGCTACTATTCCTATTACTACCAAACATAAAAACTAACTTTGCCAAACTCGTGAGCCCTAATTTTAATACTGTTAATTGCCTGAGGCCATACATTAATATTAAGATGGCTGTAAGTATTCTACAAACTGAAAAATGTCACAGTTGGAAACTACAAGTAGATTATTTTTTCCTCTTGTATAACCATTTTTAGCTAATGAAACAGTTATTTCTGTTAAATAATCATAGCTAATGCTTATAAAAATTGCATAGTGTCTCTGATGACACTAAGACAAGAGTCTGATTAGAGGCAAAATAAAACTAGTCAAGTATCTTTGTATTGTTTCAGAATCTGGTAGAAGAAAAACAGGATGGCACTCCCATAAAAACCTTTATAAGTCCATAAGGTGTTTGTGATCAGGAAGATGGGATGTACTGTTAAGATTTTGTAATTCTAGTTGCCTCTTTGATCATATGACTATAAACCTAAAAGCAGGTGTCAACAACCAGTAGTGCCCACTCACACTCCAGCTCCAGGCTGGTTGTGTTTGCTCTCTAAAGGAGAGATCCACTGCTATTTTTATCAGTGGAGTCTGATTTGCATTCATGGGAGCTGGAAGATGCCCTCCTTGCTGGGAGGAAGCTGTGACTTGTCAGTGCTTTATAACAAAAGCTAACTTATTGGCAGATGGGGGAATGCACAGAGCACATCCAGCAAAGCAGGGCTCCCTGACAAGGGCAGCTCAGCCTCTGTGGTGGGAAGCAGCAAGGGTCCCTGGCCTGAGGGGCTGATGGGCTGAGGGTGCAGAGGCTGGGACAGCCTCCCACAAACCCATCCACTCTGCCTTCATTAGAAAGGAAAAAGTGACGGAGATGCCGAGAGGGACTGGACAAAAGCAAAAGTCTAAGGATAGGATTTACTCTTATGAGCACATGACCCTGCTGCTGATTGTACTTATAGCCTGGGAGGACAGCTTTTTCTCCTAAAGAATTACTCTCCAGTGCAAATAAGAACAGAATCTGGCTCCTTCCTCTTTGGTTCCCCCAGCTCCAAGCAGAGGCCCTCAGGTTGGTGTGGGTTCCATTTAGCCCTTACAGGTATGTGGTGATCAGCTCACAGGGCTGAGTTAGGTGAGCTTTTTAGGGATGCTACCATGGCTTCTGACTTAGCAGTGGCATGGAAGGACAGAATCCTTCTCCTGGCTCAGAGTACACAGGATTTTGGAAAGTTTCACAAGCTTTAGGCCTGCTTATTTCTGGGTCATGCTTTGTGAATCTGTCCCGGTATATTTGTGATACAGCACATGTATAAGTGGTATGGTGACAAGAGTCTCTGCTACTCCCTGTATCAATCTGTTTTCTCATATCCACGTGATTTTTGGGAACTGAGACCTGCTAGTCTTCTAGGAAACAATGAAAATGGCATTTAATTGGTCCAGATATCACAGGTGAGTGTCGTTTTCCCCTTTCTCCTAGGGTTTTATCCTTTCATGTTAAGAAACCTTATCTAAGTGACCATTCCTCAGATACATGAGATGTAAAATCATATTACTTTCCCTCAGGAAAGAGAACCAGAGGGTCCCTCTGTGCCAAGCAGAAAGAGCAACAGTTAGAGATAGGCCTGGAGAGGAAGCTGGACTACACCTTTTCCATGTATTTCTGTAGCCAGAGCTGTGCAGAGGATACTCCACACATGTAGGGAATCACAAAGGCTCTGAGGGGACATCTGGCTGAAACACATTGGAGTCCAAGGTGGGAGCCGTTCCCTGGGAGAAGCAGCAGCTCCACCCAGAAGATAAAGATCAGCTATATTTGAGGCTATTTCCTGCAGCTGTTGCTGTGCCCTCCATCCCCACGGTCCCAAAGCTTCCCCTGATGGCAAGGTGCCCACATCACACCCAGCATCAGGGTGAACTGTGATGACGCACTTTGGGGCAAGAGGAGGAAAGCGTGCCCTGATTCCCCTTGTGGGCCAAAGATCCCTTCTTTCATCCCTGCCAGGAACTGCTGGGCTGAGGCACAACCTTGCAAAACCCTGGGCTGTGGAACCTGCAGCTTTTGAAGTGGCTTCTGCTCCATGAAGGAGAGGTTTCCCTTGGTAAGCCTTCTGCAGCCCTGCCAGTTTCAGCTGGGCACAGCCTGGTGGGACAGGGGATGTTCGCCCTGGCAAAGGAAAGACAGCTTGCTCCAGGTGTGTGGTGAGAGGCCGCATGGCCTGAGACAGGAAATGTGTGGAGAAGGGCAGGGAGGCGGTGGGGATGTGCACCCAGTGGGGCTCAGCCACAGCCTGGGACAGCCTGGGACAGCCTGGGACAGCCTGGGACAGCTGGCTGTGCAGTACCCCTTGTGTCTGCAAGCCAGGGCAACCTGTGCCTGATGGCCTTTTGACAGGGAGCGCATGCAGTTTCCATATGCTACTGAAAGTATTCACTTCTTCGCTGCTCTGAAATCTTAACTGACTTCTATTATCCAGCCTACTCCCACTGGATGGCATATCTTAATTTTCAGCTGTAAGAAACCATCTGCATTTGACAGAAACTAAAGTATTACTGAAAAGACACAAAACCATTCCTGAGGTTTTCTTCAATCAAAAACCAGAAGCAATTTAAATAAAATTTTTGCAAACATTTCTACATGCCCACGCACAATTTCACAGTTATTATCAATTGTAATAGATAAAGATACTGTTAATTGTCCAATCATATATATTTGATAATTGCATTATCTCTAGAGAAAATTGCTATTCTATGCATCATCATCTGTTTTCTTGTATTTTTACATGGTATTGTAAAATTCTCTCTAGCCTAAATATATGTGGAAATTAATCATGGGCTCACCCAGTTGTAGCGATTTTTTTCAGTTTGGATACCCACAAATCTAATATATTTATGCAGAATCTTCAAAACAGTTAGAAAACTGTTACTTACCTGCTGATGTAAGTCCATGTTTTATAGATTCCTGTATGATGGCTGCGTGGGAACCAGAAGACATTATTAGGTGCAAATATACCGTACCCTTGGGTACAAGGGGTACAGCATTGAGTACAGGAGAGGTGCAGCCTGTAAACTTTTCTGGCCTTGAGACCCAGGCTATGATAGCCTTCAGTGAAAGTCGGCGTGATGAACAACAACAAAAAAAATTATCCAAGAATTCAGAAAGTAACAAGCATGTCTTTGAGTGGACTCTGTACTTTTTCCAGCATTAGTGACCTGCTGTAAACCATGTATCCCATTTCATGATAGTCTCTAATCAGAAGCATTGCAACTTGTGATAGGTTTGGCACCATCACGTGATTTCGTAGAGCTTGATAAGAGACCCTGTTATAAAGTGACAGCAAAAGAGATAAGAACTGTTGGCAGATAATGGCAGAGAAATTATTAACTTAGAGTGGAGAGGTGCTATGAAGCCCAGAGAGGGGAAGGTTGTAAAGTTGTGGGGTCATAAGATCATATTGAGTGGATGAAAAGCCATACCAACATGAGAGTAATGTCTATAAACTCAGACTTGTGACCTGTCTTCTTGATGTCATCATCTCTTTGCACAGTGGACAGCAAGCATGGTTGTTTTGGCTTCTGTAAACACTCTTTGGATGGCAAAACAATCAAGCATTAATTCCTTAAGGGAGGCTTCTGAATGTGCTGGGGATTCTACACTCTGACTAACAGCACCAGCAAATCTCTGCTGATAGTTTGTCAGACAAAACCATTTTATTGCCCCAGTCCTCAGGCTGGAGAGTAGCTCCAGGTTGCAGCCATTTAGTTGAAAGCATATACTACTTTCTCACTAAAGAGCTTTACAACATGGTTAAACATTGGTATCCCAGCATTATGATACGCAGAGTATTGCACTCACCTCTAAGGCTGTGAGGCACAAACCCTACCCCCAGCATGTCAAATGGCAGCCAAGCGTTTGGCTTTACAATTTTTACTAAAGTTGGCGGCTGTGCAGATGTCTGGGTGATGTTTCAGCTCAGCTGTGAGCGGGTCAGGTTCTGCTTTCACCCTGTCCAGAGGAAGGGCAGGGACATGCCAGCTCCCAGCCCCAGCAGTGCGCCTTGCTCTGCAGTGCCACCGACACCTCTGCAGCTCCGGCCCAGTAGAGTCTGCTTACACTTTGTGAGATCACACTCAAGCCTGAATAATCAGATGATGTTTTATATTTCATGTCTCTTGAAAAATAGAGTGAAGCTGTTCCACTGTGGGCTAGACCTGAAGCCTCTTGAAGCTAGTGAGGATTTTTTTTCTCTTTAAACTCACAGAGGGCTGTAAAGCAGCACATGCCTTTTAACATGCTTTGTCATGATGGTTAGATTTTGGTGATACAGTGGCAAATAGATAAGTTCAGGTACAAATTGAACTGCTTCTGTAGGCTAGGATGAGAGCTTGAGAGCTGGGCTGAAAATGGGGCTGGTGTGTCAAACCAAGCAGTGACTGGGCCTTACAGCCAGGAACCCTGCATTATCACTTGATCTGTGCAGTCCTGCCCTCCTCTAGAGGCCCTGTTAGTAAGGACGACAGGCTGTAGAGGGAAGGTCTGATTTTCCAAATTCTTATCTTCATATTTGTCACTGGAAAAAAAAATTACAAATCTGGTTAAACAGGCACTGTGATTATTTTTTAAGGGTCACTGATATTTTTTATCTTTTTAGACTGAGTGAAAGCTGGAAACCAGCTTTTAAAACAGATTTAATATAAACCTAAATAATTGGACTCTGTCTCTTTTAATTCATTTGGTTATCAAATAGATTTTCAATTCTAGTCATAAAAAGTGGAAAGAAACATTTATTCCATCAGAAAAAGCATATCTTTGGGGATGGGGGATAAAATAAATGAGAAGTGCTGCAAATTATACTGTGGCTAGAAACTTTTCCATTGTATCATCAGAGACATTGCTGGAGCACTGTTGGCCCATCTTCAAGAGCTTCTATAAAGGAACCTGCCGTTTTTGGGGGAGAGAGATATTAAATCATAGGAAATATAAAGAAACTTCATGCTTTTGGCTTCAAACACTGTAATTCCTTTTCTTTTTTGCATCAGTATCAAATGTCAGGGTCACTGAAAAATGTTCTGTTTTTCCCTTTCTGATACTTTGTCTCCATGGACAGAGGAATGTATGCCAGGTGCATAACCAGACAGACTTTCTTTGCCTTTCTTTATACCTAGTCCAGTAGGAGAAAAGAAACTCCTAGGGAAATTCCAGGACAACCTATATCAGCCTGTGATCCAGCAGCTCGATGTGTTTAGCAGGGATCCATTTGGAGCCCAAGTGAAACAAATCAGTAATGAGGTGTACGAGTTGTGGCACTGAAGTACCCGAGTTCATGGCTGATTGCTCTGCTTGATCAGGAATTTGGAGCTGTAACTTTTCATGTCCCTGGTAAGGCAGCCACCGACCTCACTCAAACAGCTTCTCCTAACTGGTTGGAGCACCATCGACTCATCTTGTATTTCTCTGGTTTTTAGTACTCCCCCCTGCCTTTCTTACCTTCCTCTGTTTTCATCCTGAGAAGGTGAGATGAGCTAATTTCATTATTTCAAACATGCTTTTCTGTCTCAGATATTTCAGGAAGATAATTAATTGATAAACTTTTATTTTCTTTTTTGTTTAGCCAGTTCTTGTGTGATGAAATTGTCCCTTGTTTGTCCCTCCAACAAATGTCCCTCAAAGAAACTGTTCCTGATTTCAAAAGCTTGGCAACAATCCCTCCTTTGACTCTTGCACATCGAATTATTTTGCAACCATTTACCATAAAAATGGAGTAAAAAGAAGTTTCTCCTCTCATGGGCATTTCCATAGGTGGCATTTCTTTTGGGCATGTATGAATATTAAGAAATAAGCCTCGAAGATGGACTGACTGAAATTAAAAATGATCTTTCCAAACAGCTTCAATCCCTGACTTGTATATCTTGATGTAAATTTAGAGAGCTCAGTCATGATTTTGTAATTTTCATGTAACATTTTGGATATTGCTTATCTGAATTTAGCATGTTCCTTGTAATTTTCCTATGCCATCTCAGTGTATTGTTTTTTTTGTTATCCAGACAACTCAGAAAAGCTCTGTGCTCAGCACAGCGTACAAACGAGGGACACGATCCTCATTGTACTGAAAGTTCAGGGCAAATGTGGCATTGATCCTGGCATGGCGCCCTCCAGGCATGAGCTCTCTGCTCCTGAGACTAGTTGGGTTGGCTTCAGCTGGAGCTTTGCATAGCTGGAAAGAGATTTGCAAACTCTGTTCTTTGATCTAGAAATCACTTTTAAAAACTTTTCTCTATTTCAGTCATTCACATGTTCCTCCTGATCTATCACAGACATTTAAAATTCTTTTGGATGCTTCTGTGTATTTTCTCTACGTTCATGAATTTTATTTCACATATGCAAAACCAAGTCATTTAAATATGGTTTTAGGCCTTTTCCCTAGTAGTTCTGTAAAAGAAATTGGGAGAATTTGATACATCTGATGATCTTTACCTTTTGGATTTCCCAGTTATTACAGTACTGAAATTAAAAGTTTAATTTATTAAGCAATTTCCATCAGTTCATCCTTAATTCCTGTTTCGTCTTATGGTACGGCTGCACAATTAAATTTTTTTCTTAGTTTTGTTTTTTTACTTGTATGTATTTTACACATTATGTTTATCATCTGGGTAGAATGCAATGACATTAAAATATGGTTCAGTGTCTGCCACTCCTTTACTCAGGATTTTCAGCATATTGGAAAGGAACTCTGGAGAGCAGAAGCTTCTACATGGTACCTTCTCTGTGGGTGTCAAAATATGAACTGTTTCCCTTGATTACATTTGTCAGAATATATTAGAGTCTCATGTTTCTGTTCTCTGTTTACATGAATACAATTTAATGTAAACCATATTTGGAGATGAATAATGAACTGTAGGAATTATAAAATTGCTTCCTGTGACTTTTCCTTAATAATTACAAAAAATATTTCAGTGAATATTTCTGCTGATAAATTAATGTCTAGAGGAGGAGGTAAGTGCAGATATTTGTAAACACTTTTTTTAGGTTAAATGAGCAATCAAGTAAAACTGAGTTCTGTGCAGATGGAAGAATACAGTTGTGGGTCACAAAAGTTCTCATTTAGCCTTAATTAAAGGGATAGTATGAGCTTTGTTGGGACCCACATTTAGTGCTAGCTCTCTGCACTGAAAAGATAAAACTTTTTCATGGCATGAGGAGTTTCATCTGCTGGTCTGTCTATCTATGTAAGTAGCTTCAATTTAAATTTCTTGTACACCTTCCTTTTTTCCCCCACTAATCTATCTTATTGGTGTACAAAGAAAAAGTTATTAAATAGTTATGGACCTTTCCAAAGCTTATCTAGGAGATATTTACTGGTAATGGGAGCAGAGTGTTTGACTTTGTGAGAAAAGAACAGATTTCAGTGAAACAGGCAGGGGGAAATGACTTGCACGTATGTAGCAGTAACAGGTGTTGTGAACTCATCCATCATCTCAGCACTCAAGAACAGACAACAGTTTCTTCGTAGAACACTACTAATAAAATATCAGGAATTTATTACTTTGAAAGGAGGAGGGGAGAAAGAGGTGAGAGGGAGTCCTAAAGTGAATCTTAAGTGAACTTAAAACCTTCTGAACTTGGTATCTGGATTATCTTTTTGGTTTCTTTTAAGATACATACATAGGGATTTAGGGATGACTGTTTCTACCCCTGTCCCTCCACCACAAAAACCTTCCAGAATCTTTGTAGACAGGATGGAAATACTGAGTTTTACCTCAGGAAACTAATTTGTGAAAGACCCTGAGTGCTCTGATGAGTTTCTGATTAATTTCTACTCCTGAAGAAAGCTGCATGTATGCTACACCACACAGACTGGCTTTGCTTGAGACCACGGAGTAAGTGCAAGCCGAATGCCAATGGAAGGTGTCAGACTGGCAGAAGAGAGCACTTCAGAGTGGCACTTCACGTCTCAGCAGAGGGGGTCTCCTTACTGAACATCATTTATTGCACCAGGAACAGAAGGATGTAAGGAGGCTGATGAACTCCACAGCCACTTGGCAGGCCACATTCCATTTGGAGGGAGGAGACACCAAGGCTTAGTGCGCAAGTGGCTGGTCAGATCTGGTGTAGAGGAGCACTCCCACTTCTTTCTGTCTTCCCAGTGGGCACGTGCAGAATCTGTTCCAATTTCCAAGCTGACTTTCATCAGGAAGGACACTGGGCAGGGAAGAAAAGTGGGGTAAAGGCCATTCAGAAATAAGGATTTCTGATCATCTTATTAATAACTGTGAGAAATGTAGCACCTGGCAAGAGAGATAAGTGGATTTTCCTAAGCTCTCTTATAGGCAGGTAAATATTGTTCTGGTTTATGGCACTAATAATTAAACAGAACACTGCTCTGTCTCTTGGCAATTTGAAACTTAAGGTGGTTGGTTTCTGGAAGCATGAGCTGAAATCTGAACAAGAACTACTTTACATATAAACTTCATAATAAAAGGCTGTGTATATTCTGTCCAGTGGATATATTTCAGGAAAATATATAGCACTGAACGCATTTTTTTCATTGTCTTCCAAGTAATCTAGGCACCACTCTTGGTAAATATAGCAGTTCTTAAAAAACAGACCAAGTAGACTTAAGATCTGAGAAATACTAATTCCTTCAAGAACATAATCTCCCTAGTGCAGTTTTATGAATAATAGATTAGTATAACATTAATTAATATTTTTGTATCTTTTATACAATGTGCCCACAGTTTGTTAGACAGTATACTTATTTCATGTGCTTAGATCACAGTAAAAAAAATTGCAAATGGCCCTGGAATTGAAGTACCTATAATTCTGGGGAAAGCAGTAGCACCTGGGACTTCTCAGGAGTCCTGACTTTCAGAAACCGGCTTTAAATTAGACTGTTAATACATTTGAAATGGCATGCAAGTATCGTTTGTATAGTGCCTAAACCAAGTTCTGTGTCCCAGACTAGGGCTTCTGGGTGCTCCTACCTCAGAGGGAAATATGAAGAGATGTTCAGGTACCCTCATTAACCTCAAACCTACGTAATTCTTACCCCAAAATTGTTACTCTTTCCTTTGGTCACCACTGCCAACAATCCAGTTAGACTGAAATGCTTTTCAGTGGCCCAGACAACAGTGTGTACAGTTGAGATGGAGAACTGCTCACCACCTCTAGAAAATACTGTTTTACCAAGATGTCTATGCACTTGAGACAGACATCTTTACTAACGCAACAGTAGGGTGATAAAAGAAAAGGAGCTTTTGTCAGGACCCCAGGTCACTATTGGGCCTTGAGGGCCCTGATCACTTTCATCTGTGTCACCCTCACAGCTCCCCGAAGGGGCCATCTGCTCGTTTAAGCTCTAGCTGGGAGCACAGCCCCTTCTGTGAGCTGTGCTGGCTGGGAATGTAGTCTCAAAATTAATCTGTGGGTTTTCTGGCATGACTTCAGATCTTGGCTGTTTTTATTGCTTCTCCACAACGAGCACAGGAGCATCAATAGGACTTGGTGCTGCTCTGCTTGGCTGGCTCTTCTGTGCGGGACTGTGCTCCCTTGGTGAGTTACTACCCACTCTATGTTCTTGCTGCCTTTAGCTCCCAGTTTGCCTCCTCTTAGAGTGGAACTGCCTCTTGCTTTCCCCTGAAGCTTTTTGTAGGTGCTTTCCTCATCTCTTCCTATGAACTAGCAATAACTACTCCTATAAGGAAGCACAGGGACTTGTTGGAGCTGGAAGTGCTTTTCAGTTAGAACTTGGAGGCTTTTCAGAGCAGTCTGGTTGTCTTAGGCTTCTTCCTGTAGAGTTGTGTGGGTTTTTTTCTGTTTAGTTTTTTGTTTTTCTTTTCTAAGGGGGAAGGATTTTGCTCCTATAGTTCACAATGAGAGGCATTTAAGAAGACCATGCTCTTTCCTTCTGGTTGTGGCAAGGACAGGACCCTTACTGACCCTCACAAGACCTTGCCTATGAAAAGCTTGCAGTAGCTCCAAGCCAGGGGGTTGCTTTGTGGATGCATAACCTGTCCTAGCTGCTCGCTAGTGTCCCAAGAGGGGACAGAGCACTGCAGAGGTGAGAAGCTAGGGCCAGGACATTTGTAATGTGCAGCTCAGTCATGCTTCTGAGAAGCAACCTCTGTGCCTTGTTTTACCATTAATTAACCCACTGCCATGTCTGACACTCGGGCATCAGTTGATGGGAGATAGTGGCTGAACAATAGCTATTGATTTTTCATTTCTTATTATGGGCATGGCAAGCTGTAAGTCTGATAGCGAGGCTAGGATGCTAGTGTAGACATTCCTGTCTGGCTGAGGAAGGAGCCTCCTTGCCTTACCTGTACAGGATTCTCTCATTAAGGCATCAGACTATGCTATATATGTATATTTCTGATGGTTTTTTAGCATCAGTTAAGCTTTAAATAAACAACTGTTAATCAATTATTTACCCAAAGCATACTGAGAGAAATGGCAAACAATGAATAGCAGAAGAGGGATGGAATAGAGTGGAAGTTCTTTCTGACTGGAGATCAGTGTTTAGGCAAGTGCAGTGAGGCACTGACTTCATTTGGTGGAGAGTTCAACAAGCTCTGTGGTTTTCTTTATAAGAAGAAGTATTGATCTAGAATCTTTTTCTAACTTATCCTGGTAAGATCTGTTTTAGTCAAGCCACTGGCACTATACTCACATAAAATGTTGAGAAGAGATGACATATTGTTTTGAAATTTCAAAAGTTTGCAAAACTTTTGTAATTTTGCAACAGATCCTAGGATTTTGGCTGCAAGTTACGTGGAATGCTTATATCATTTCTCCTGTAGTATCAACAGACTTCAGAAACCAGCAGAATTCAAGTGAAATAGTTTTAGCTAACAATGTTTCCACAGCATGAATAAAAGCACAGGTTGTTACTTCAAGCACAAACATTTTAATCCTTTGCTTTTTTTATTCTGTTGCTGTTTGATTTTATTCCCTCTCCCTTTTGGCCGATGTTAGATGTTATTTTTCTCTCCTTGCATGGCCTGTCACCATCTGTGAACAGCTTTGCTCTGGCTGCTGCTTCCCATATATGTCTGAAATCTTGGTACCTGCACAGACAACCTTCTGCTGTGCAGATATTGAGGATGTTTCTAGGATGTTAGACTTTTTTGCTGCTTGCAGTAATAGGACTGCTGCTGTTACTAGAAATAATTATTTTAAAAAGGGTACAGTAAATAGTCCATATATGCAATACTACAATAGGCAATCCTAGCAATCTAAGTCTGAGCTATTGCACTGTAGCCTGAAAAAGTAAGGATAGCTTTTAGCCTTTGAATTTGTAGTATGTTCCTTTACCTCCTGTGATAGAGTTAGCCTCAATTGCAGTATGGCATTTGGTTCTGCAGGTTCTGCTGGAAAGTTGCAATCCACAGTGTTTCTGTTTCCAAGTCCCTCTGACTACTCTGGATGCTGGGGGCATTGGGATCCCATTCCTGGTCTGGGCTATCTGACCAGAAAAGTTTGTGAAGCTACATCCCGAGTGCAGAAAGGGCCTGTTCTGCTTTAATAAAACCTCAGCAATAAGAACGAACAACTTTTTGGTTGGTAAAAATCTCAAACTCCACAGCAATGCTAGAAAGCTTTAGCTCTGGGGCTTTATAATCGATTGTTATGGGATTTGAAACTAATCCTGATCATTTAGCAAAAGGTTGTTGATAAAGCTTTCAGCTCAGACAACCTTGTTAATACCTCTAATGGCTTCATATATGGGAGGTAACTCTGCTGAGAACTTCGAATTGAATGCACACGTACCATATCTGAAAGTCGTCTATTGGCCTGAGGCATTTAAAAACAACTATGATCACACTTCAGTGTATTGCAGTTTGAGCAACCTGAGCAAAATCTAAGCATCCCAGAAATACCAAAGCTGTTTTTTGAGTCTGCTAAATCATCTTTGAGATGAGCTAATTAGAAAATACAAGTTACACATGTTAAAATGAAATCTCCAAGAAAACGGAGACCTCGATGCAAGACCTCAGCATATACAGGGAAACCCTGAGACCTGGCAGAGTTTCATAGGTTGGACCTGAAAGCCTGCAGCTTTCTGTTTGTGGAAGGTAAAAAGAGCTATCCTTAAAGCAGACAGACCCAGGTGGCTGGCTAGTGAAGGAGGTGATCCTCACTTTATCTTATTTGATTTCATCGCTCACAATGTTGAAAGCTGTCTGCAGTGTGTGGTACTTTGTGCTTCTCCTTAAGCCTCAAATGGTTTTATGCCATTGTTCTTAGAAGCCATTTAATTGTTCTGAGAAGCCATTTAGAGAATTTTGAACCACTGTGATTATATGATTCAGTCTTAGAGTCACTCTGAAGCACAAAGACCCTATTGTCCTACCATGTTACTGAAGTGTTGTAAAGGAGAGCTTGCTACTTGTAGTTTTGAAATGGTTTCTCGTGTTTCAAGCATGCCAGCCAAGAGGAGAATCCTCACTAAACTATATAAGTTTGAGATGGAACCTCCTCGGTACCCTCCCCGCACGTGTGCACGTGCCTTTGGGTAAGGCACCCCCAGTACACGGCTGCATTTCTTCACAGCCAAGCGTCTCATTTCCAGGGCTGTCCATGTGCTTCATAAGTGGGTACCTGTATTCACTAATAAGGGACTAGGTTTTGTTAAAAGGTTTTATTAGGGTTTAATGGTCTTCAGAATTTAACACCAGTTTCACAAAAGTGTGATGTTAAATTAGGGCTGTAGTGAATTGTTGTCCTCCTGGCTAACCTAAGTTGGAAGTATTACTGTGGAATTGTACTGATTTATCAACATTTACCAAATGCTTTAGCAACATCATCAGCTTTAGTTGTATCAATTCTAAAACTGCATTTAAGCAGGACAGTTCTTATAAGAGAAGGGGAAATTTACTGAACTATAACACAGATCTTCATAATCAGAACAACAGTTTAGAGGCTAAGACTTGGTTTAACTAAGTTTCTGCTGGATTTATAAGTGTCTTATTTCCCCGTTTTAAAATGGAGTAAAATGTTAGCTGAAATTCAGCAGATATCTGCTTAGGGTGAAGTTGTGGTGGTGTGTGGGAGAAGATAAAGCCCCTTCCTCCTTCCCTTGGAAATCTGAACATCAGCAGGGCACAACTGCTTTGTGCTTCCTGGCTGACTGGGCAGAGGTCCCTTGAGTACCTCAGGAAGCAGTGGTATTCCTACCATGTCATGTGTTGTTACAAGCAATCGCATCACATTTTCTGGGCTCTTATATTTCTTATTCTTAACTTTCTGTGGACTTTTTTAAACCTTGCATTACTTTATTTCTCCTTTTTGTAATTGATTGAATTAATTTGATTAAATGAATTCAATCAAGTCTTTATTGATGTTCAAGGAAGACAATAGTGTGAGGCAGTGGTGTTTTCATTTATATAAACAATTTCTGTACAAAAAGGATTCAGCTCTGTTAATAGAAACTATTCGGTAGAAGGTTTGGTTTCCTGTACATCTGGACTAAAGTGGAGCACATCTCATCCCACTGAGGGGGTGCAACATATGAAGCTATTAGCGAGGACCTATAATATGAAATGGAAAAGATATCCAGATGAATGCATTAAAATCCCTTTATCCCTGTAATTTGTGTTGAAGCAAACCATTTTATAACCTGGGCTGCCCTACCAGCATGAGCACAATGAGAAGACAGAGTAGTTTGTTGGTCTTTCTTTATTATGTAGTGTATATATAAAATGAGGTGGAGTCAATTTGAAAAGTACCAAAAGTGAAATTTTAGCTGTGTGACATGATGTGACTTAATGGAAAACACCCCAGGTGAGGCATACATAACAGTCTATAAAATCCACAAAGTTGTTAAATACTTCTGATGAACTTTAATCAGTTTTAAAGTTCAAAAAGTTTTAAGTTAAAAAGTTTAAAAGTTTAAAAGTTTTAAGTTTTAAAATTACAATTCAACAGGATGTTTTTATCTCAAAGTATTCGTAACCTCATGCCTGAGATCTGCTGCTTTAATATCACGCTATTGTGACATGTCCCTTCTCTGTCTACAGGATGGTGCAATATCAGTTAATCACTCTACGGGTAGCATGATTTAAAAGAGTTTTATTAAAGTCAGTATTGAGCTATGGTGATTCACACTTGCTGAAGATCTAGTCCAAGGTTCATAAAGTACTTTGAAATAAGGGATAGCAGGTATCACAAAAATGCAAGGTATTCTATCAGTGAGATAAATGGAAGAAAATTGTCTTCAATTTTTAACAGTGGAAAACACAGAAGTTTGAAAGAGAATACTATGAACATCATCAATATGCAATGACTCTGTTTGTCTGGTATCAGTTTTGTAATTTGTTATACACAGTAAATTATCCTGCTTAAATTTAATCACATTCCTCCATCCCACATTAACAATAGACAAACTTGTCATCTTGAAATTATAGTTGCTAGATTTTGGGCACGAATAGAGGTTTTTAAAATCCTTTTGCTTCAGTCTAATCATTAGAAGTATTTCAGGTGAAAAGAGAGAAAATGTTTGAAATGCTATTTGTACTTTCCAAATGCTTGGTCAGAAAAGCTGTATTTTTCATGATTGCTTTTTCTGGGGAAAATAAACCTCATTATAAGTTGGATTTATCTGTCTACATGCTCTCATGACACTAACCATTGAGAAGAGGGAGGTCTCTCAGTGCCACATATGGTGAGTTCTGTCCATCTTGAAACTTGGCTATCTGTTTGCTTTTGCTCCAGCAAAGTACCTGGGAATTTAATTTGGGAACCTTGGCCCGGGATCTTGGGACCCAAATCAGGAATGATGTCTATTTAAAGTGGCAGAGAGTGAACTACTGATGCTGAGCATAAGTAATCCGTGTTGTGAAACTTTAAGGTGCCATTAGTTTTGAAACAGTACTTACTGTCAGTATTGCTGAAGTACTAACTTTTTGAGACATAAAGGTCTGTCCTTTTGAACATTCTTGAATAAAGCATAAGGTAATCCCTCTTGTAGGCATTATGCATGTACATCCCATGGTGAAAAATGTATGTCCTTGGGTCTGGTGGGACAAATTCTTCCTTTGGTTACCTGAGAGAAAATGCAGAGTAAAGTCATAGCTATTGCTGATTTCTCCGGTACTCGGTGATGCAAATGAGAGCTGAATTCATTCCACTGCCTCTATCTGTTATTTTGCATAGAAGTGCTCACTGTGCTGAAAGATCTTCACATTTGCAAGAATGTGTCTGTGTAGTTTACATTTCCAATTTTAATTTTTGAGCCATGTGTAAGAGACTCCAGGGAACAGTGTGTACTGTCAGCAGAAGTTATCTTTTTGATGAATCAGGCACATTGTTTGTAACCGTGTGTTTGATAGACATGTTGTAATAAGGTCCTGAACTGCTTACTGTGTCTTTATGTACCTTCCCCCTCAGCAGTTGTAACTATTGTGCTGCTTGACCTATATTAATGGTACTACAAACAACAAGTTTAACCATTAACTTGTGGGCCCTGTTTCAATGGATTTTACCAAGAGATGAGAACTGTAGATTTAAGGAGGTAAAAATTAAAAAAAGGGCTACCCAATGTGATGTTTTTTAGTGCTTACTGATCTGATGTACGGGGTGGGAAGGAGTTCACAGGCCCAGGAGTAAAGGCTAACATCACATTATTATCCTCTGAAAGACTAGTGCCATTACAGGTATGGACAAGCCTTCCTTAAATATTTTGTTTATTAAATAACTTGTGAATTTATCTGTGTGGTTATTTCAATGAGGTTTGCTTGCAGTATTTTCTGTCTATACACACTGGAGCAAGAAAATGCTGAGAGGGTTGCGCTGATGAGGGGTAAATATTGCCTGCTTGTGCTGCCTGGAAATAGGAAAGCTGGCTCTCAAGTAATGTGTGAGGAGACAGTGAAAGCTAGAAAGAGTCCAAGTGAAAGGAGCCAGTGTCAGAATAATGCTTTAGGTATGGAAAGAGCTGAGCAATTTGGCTTGATTTACGTGGGCTGCATCTCAGGAGCTTAAGTTCACTGTGCAGAACTTGTATTTTAGACCATTAAATGAAAGCCAGAACTCTGAATTCTGATATATATGACTCCATAACATCAGGAAAAAGCAAACTGTAACAGCTGATCTATGGTAAGTGCCTTATGTGTGCACAAAGCCAACGGCAAACCTGTGGTGGGTCAATATCTGATGTGATTTGATCCTTTATGGAAAAGTGATTCTGTGTTTCTAAGTTTATTGACATCAGTGAGCTTTGACTGAGGTCCTTAAATGGCAGGCATGCAGAAGTTAAACTGGGGGAATGAGGGGGTGGGAAGCACTGTGCTCTGGGTTGTCCTGCCAAAAGCTCAGCTTTCCCTGATAAAGCTGCCTCATCCTATGCAGGCAGGCATTTAAATGTGCTACTGTTTCCATTCGGTGGTTATCTCTCTGTCTGCTGGGATTTCACCACTCTGGCTCCGCAGGGCTTGTGCAGGTGTCTTGTGCAATCCAAGAGTGTGTCCTGCTGGCTCCTGGTGATTGACAGTGGCAGAAATGTGTGCTCTAGCTAAAAGCAGCAACTGATATGCATAGGTGCAAATGTCTGTAGCTCACTGTCTGCACCAGAGCTGTTGTTGGGCGTTGTTACAGCTGTGGAACAAGCATTAGGTAACCCTGTGCATCCAGTCAAAACACAGTCTGAGTGAGAGACCCTCACATTGATTTGAGGCTATTGCAGAAATCCAGAATTGCTCGTTTTACCTAAGGTGCACCAAACCCTGCATAGAAACATGCTCTGGAAATTTATGGTATTTATATATATGATCCTTATTTCAATGTGGTCCAAGCAAGGTGAGTGGAAGTGTACCTGACTCCTCACTGATGTAGTTTTTTATTGAAACAGGCAAGCTGAGAAAATTCCTTGTCAACTCTGACCATTAAGAGTTGTTAACTGGCATCTTTGGGCCTTGATTTGAAGATTGTAAACAGCTTGGTAGACACTTAATTAAATCACTAAAAACTTCATAATAGGAAGGGAAGCAGTGAACAAGACTGTCAAACATTAAGTGATGTATAAGACAAGTGAGGGAAGGAAGCCCGTGATTTTAGCTGCCAGACTTCTCTGGCCAGGGACTTCCTTGACTTTTTTGGATTCCTAAAGACAAAGAGGCACAAAGTCACCCTTACAAGGAAGTGATCTCAATTTGAGCCAAGGGGAAAAAAACCCAGAAATATTGGGGAAAACTTGCTGCAAGCAAACAAAAATGCAACTCTGACAACAGAATTTTTCTTGCTCCTAAGTTCCTGTAGTTCCACTTTTCTCTCATGCCAGTATTTGCAAGGTTTCTGTATAAGTAAGTTAAACTGTAGAAGTCTGTGTATATGCTGTTTCTGAGGGTTATTTCTGTTTGCAATAGTTATTCCTAAAATTCTACAGGAATAAGTTTAGCTGAGGAAAATCTGTTTTTAAGTTTGCCCAAGTGTTTAATGGTATTAATTTCTTTAATTTGGATTAGCAGGCACAGTTTTGCTTCACCCAGAGCTAAGGTAGGAGCAGGGCAGGCCCCCATGGCTACTCTTGACTTTTTTTTTGTCTTTCTATCCCTTCAGTTCAGAAAGGGCCATGTTCAGAATTAGGTGTCAGCAGGGTGATTTTGTTCTGAACATTAACTTTTGTTCTAGCAGCTGTGCTGGCTGGCACCCATGCAAGGAAATTTAGCATTTTCCACTGTATTGGTACAACAGTATGATTTTTATTTTGCTCTGAGTCTAATGGGCATGTTCCGGCTCATAATCATGAGAGGGCCTGGCAGATGAGCTTTTGAGATGCTTGTGAACAACTCTGGTGAGAAGCTCCCCCCAGTTTGGTGTGTTTAAACTAGCTAGCAAGTCTTCAGATTTTTCTCCTAATGACTCCAGGTGGGAAGGTTTGTTTACTTACCAGTTTAAAGCACCTTGTATAGGTTCATGTGTTACCCTGATGGGAAGGAAGGGAAAAATCTAGTTTAATAAACTGCTTGTTTTTTTCCAGCTCGCAGGTATGAGGGGAAAAAAGAGCAATTTAATCATAGAATGTGACCTGTACAAATGTGGACATGACAGGTTAAATGAAAGCAGCAGTGTTAACTTTGTGTCTTGTTATAGCTTGCAAAACACATGTCTGCCAAGAAGGGTATTCTGTGACCCAGTGACAGTAAACTGACATGACAGTGTCACACAATTGAGTTACTTTTTGCTCATTTAGTCAATCTTTCTACCTTGCAGTAAGTCAGTTCTCTGTCCTTCAGCAGCTGTCACGGTAAGACTGCATGCATCTTTTAATGTCTTGATATTTCTGTGCTAAAAGTTTAGTGTGAGCTGCTTGAGAGAATTTTGTCTTGTATCAGAGCTATAAACCTTATCTCAGTAAATAGAATAAAGCTGGCTAATGATCACCAACACTTTCAGGGGATAGGCTTGAAAAGGTAGTAATTTCTTTTGACAATGCAGAAAGCTTCATAGAGAAAATAGTCTTCTTTACATATCAGTAAAGATAAGCAGCCTTTTTCAGGCTATATTTTCTTGTAAAGCGTACAGGTATGGTGTGTGCCGCTCGCTTGATGGCTACGCCTGCTCCTGAGAATTTGTATCTCAAGCCATACTCTTACACTGAACTTAGGCTGGAAATTAGTGGAAGTTTTGCATGTCTTAGGACTGTGTGATTTTTTTTATTGTGTTATATATATGTTTTTGGTTTTTAATTGAAGACATCTCAGAGATGAACTCATTAGAACCATCAGGGGGAAATGGAAATAACTTGTTTAATTATGTGGCTCTTCTGAAATGGAGGATTGCCAGCTGGAGGTAGCCATGTATATGTTCAAAATTGCAGCTGCGAGTGCAGTCAAAATTCCTTAAAAAACAACTGGATGGTGCTTGCATTTATTGCAAATTGTGTAAGATAAAGCTCAGGAGCAGGAAATACATTGTGGAATGGCAAAAAAGAATCATGTTTGCAAACAGCTTCATTAAAAGTAAATAGTAGGACAGAGTGAGCATTATATTGATGTCTTATGAGACACCTTGGGACCCCCATGTGCATGTTAAGCACAGTTAGAAAAAAAAAGCCATACAGGACCACAATGTCTCAATTTGGGCCCAAAATACTGGGGTATGATATTAGTTATCCAGCAAAAAATTGGGGCTTTCTCTAGCTTTGTGTGTTTGGACTTCTAATGTTATTTGAATTGACACACAGAAGCAGGTCTTTTAGCCCAAGAAGATTTTCTTTCTTAGTCTCACTTAATTGCTTTAGCTCTGGACTTCTCCGTGTTTGCTTTCCTCCTTTTATCACTTACTCTGTCAGAGTATCTTTTTATATAAGTTTCAGCTATGCTATTCGTTCCAGTGACCTTATTTGGAGTTATTCCAAAGGATGTAGCAGTTTCTGAAAGTAATAATTCTGCTTCTTTTCTTTACTTGTGCTCATATTTTTTACCTTATGAACTCTACAGTGATACACACAGGTTATCAAAAGTTGTTCTATTAAATTATGCATTAACCAGCACTATATGTTTACACTGTGCATGTTTAATGGCATATTACTACAAATACTGCACAGTATAAGGACAGCACCTTAGTAAAAAGTATATTGTCATGAGGTGGAAACCAGAACTATCAGGGTTTGAAACTCTGTGTGAAATACAAGTTTGGATAGACCAGCTCTGGGAGTTTACAAACTATAAAATGTATTCAGTGCAGACTGTTCCCCCTGTCTCTGTGGGGAAACACCTTGAGCTCAGCAGGAGCTTTACCAGTGTAAGGATTGTAGGGCTGGAGCTCGGTTGCAGCACTATAAAATTTTACCTGTGCCAAATTGTGTATTTTGGAATGATTTGACTATTTTTATAACTGTTGTTATTTGAAGAGTATTTTGGTGCTTTTTAGAGCAAGCACCTCCACCTCTACCAGCATCACAATAAAGGGGTACTGAAAGCAGATGATGACTTCTATATGACTGAATATTACAAACTTCTGAGAAATACAATTAAACTGTTCTTGATGGCAGACTCATAGGAAGATGTTCATAGGAGAATAATCCATTTATTTGCCAGCTGCATCGGGAAATAGAGATGTATGTCTGCCTCTGGTGTCCTCTTTGTTGGTTTTGGTTGCACAGAACTGGCATCCAGGCATGGAAGCCAATCTATCCCTGTTGTGATAGCTATTACTATTTAAGGTGAATATTAGTATTTTCTCTGAAGTTTTTGTGATCCTAGGACACAGAGGTAAAAGCAAGGGCTATATATTGCTGTAATTTTTGGAGAGGTCTAGGTACAAAGTGATTAAGTAATTTACCAAGACCATATGAGATGGGAAGCTGACAGTTCTTTTGGTTATGGTCCTATGTTTTCATCTCTATGAAAAAAGACACACTGCTTTGTAGCTGAGATTTTTTTTTAATTATTTTTTTTTTCCCCTTTTAAATAAGATTCTTGCTAGACAATATAATTTTTGTCACAAGCACTGGGTTTTTTTCACAGCTGGTCTACCTGGTACCAGGTATATATGACCCAAACCTCCTAGGTTTGGCCAAACATTGGCTTGCTTCCTGGCCCTTCCTATAAAAAATATACCCCATAATACTCACATGGAAAGACTTAATACTTTGAGAATAAAGATACAAAGTTAAACAGTGTGTTGGCTGCACTGTACACAGAGGACGTTGGTGGATTCTGCATTAGAGTAGTTTGGATGCTGAATGTCTCTCATATCTTGGCAAATATAAATTTGTTGATAGGCTCTGTTCAGGATCTCTGGTCAGGGCTGCTCGTGACTCTGTCCCTCAGCTGCCAGCTGTGGTAAGTGCCTTCCAGTGCAGTGTTCCTCAGCATGTGGTGTGGGAAGCACCAAACCTCGTGCAGTTCTGCTTTAGTGCTCTTTTCTTTCCTTATTCTAGTCACATTGAGTTTGCCATTCAGGTGACTGCAGCTAGGCCAAGCTTTGGGGGACTGAGGATTTGGGCTTTTCTCATATCCAAGAGAGGTCTTAGTTTTTTTCGCCTTGCATGGGACTGGCATCCTGAGACCCTTGTGTTATCCAAACCCACTGGAAAAAAGTCTTCCTGGAGACACAGGAGAAGTAGAAAGACAAATTTAACTAGATAATAATCCTGAGTTTCCCCTGTGGTCCAGATATTTGGGATGTGATAGAAGTGCCCTTTAAGCTCACTTGTTTTTTGGCAAATATTGTTTCACTACTTCCACCCGAAAGTCTTTAATTCACAGTCAGGCCAGCTACTCTTTCATGATCCTCACTTAAAAAAAAAGTGACATCTCTTATTACAAAGACTTACTGGTGCTTTTAATAATGTTTTTAATATTTTATTCTTTGGTGAGTAGCCTGGTCATGTTGCATATAATGAAATGAGCCAAATGGCTCTTCAGAATAGCTATGGTAAATGTACAAGCGATTTTGCTGCTTTGAAAACAGGAAAATAACCTCGTATTGCATCATTCTGGCTGGGAAGTGCTCAAAGTTATTGTGACAGGACTGTATTTTGAGCAATTGTTGGTGATTTGTTTTTTAGCACACAAAGAAAGTAATAAATCTGTCACCCTGAAAAATCAGGTTGTGACCTAAAGGAAGGAGAAAATTGTGGCTTTAGGTAAAAAAGAGTGACCTGTCTATGAGGGTCATTTATCATTATAACAAAATTGCTGGTGCTCTCCTAGCTGACCAGGAAGAAAGGCTGTGGTAAGCAGAATTGAGGGATGCAAGCATCCGAATATTTTTAACTGATCAATATTTTCAGGATTTACAAGCAGCCAAAAACCTGTCAGCATGCAGAGTAAGTTCACTGTGCATCTGTTCTAAGAAAGGAAACAAGGGAGAAAGAGTTTATTTTGGCCATTAAAAATTAATTGCATTTTAGATTTGGCATCGATAGTTCAATTCTCAACTGTATCTTAGTACAGATGCCTTTAGCACCCTGTATGTCTTGAAGTGATACAGAAAATATGTATGAAACTTAACTCCCAGGGAGGTTGAAAGCAATAAATAACAAATTCAGAGTGGGGTTGGCAACACTAAGCGTCTCAGATCTCACTTGGGATATGTGGTTTCATTGTTTGAAAGTAACAGGACCGAAGTGGTTTTGGTTAAAAAAAAGAAACAATCTCCAAACTTTCTTAGCTCACCCTCACTTATTTTGCATTACCTGATATGTAAATAAATTTGCATGTATCTTATTAATAAAAAAAGACAAGTTGAGTGCCACAGCTGAGGTTGTTAGAGATTGGATCCATTGCAAAGGGTATGTTCAATGAGTTCAAGCGTGACTTGCATGGAATAACAGCTGAACATGTTTTGAAATACAAGATTGGCAACAAGAATTCTTTTTATGCCATTATTCCTAGGTATCAAACCTCCCTCTAAATTTAAAATACTTCTGGTTAGTTCTGGAAAATATTTTCCTACTGTTCCGTTGGTCCTAGTTGAGAATTTTCACTTTAATTTGTTTTTATAGAGTTCACAAAGGCATAATGAGAGTGCAGGGAGAAAAACCCAGCGCAATTTCTTGTACAGTAATTTTCATGCCAATTGCTAATTTCCACTGATTGCCTCAGTGTAGGAGTGTCTTATCAGACCAGAACATCCAATGCTAAACACCAATTCTAACATGTTTAGGAAAGCATTTATGATTCAAGCTATCACTTATCATTTGGCATTACCAGCATTATACTGTATTAGGAATGATTAACAAACCCATTTTAATACAATTTATGAGGGCAAGTTAGTGTATCAAAGCTGGTACTCTACAGGCATTATGAAGACATTAAGATAAAAATAAATTAGAAGATAAAATAGGAATTTAAAGTATGAACTTTTTTATAATGCACATTGATAATACCACTTTTATTGTGGCTTCACTAAGGAAAATGCTGTAGCATAATTATTTTTAAAATATAAATTCCATTGATTGATTCACTGTTGACTACATGGCAGTGCCAAACTCTGGTGTAATTCTGTACCAAAGTGCTCTGTCAGATCTCAGCACTGTCGAGGATGAGGCTGGACTAGAGGCACTTAACTGAAGTCTCACCTCTTCGTAACTGAGGTTTTCATGCTCTAAAAAGATTAGGCTCTTTTAAAAACAGTTCTACTTTGAGGAGTCAACACAGCTACTCTGGAAAAAAGGTTCCCTAAACTTGTCATGAAATAGCAACATTTTCATCTCACTCTTCCCTGAGAACGTTAAAGTGATTTTTATGCAGGTAGTATGATTCCTGCCCACACCCCCCACCCCCCATACTTCTAATTTTAAAAGAATGAGAAAGTTCTGTTACCAGTATACGTATATATACTGTTACCAGTATACATGTGTGTATATATATATATTTTACCAGTGTGTATGTATATGTACATATATACATACACATACATATGTTACCAGTATACATATATGTATGTTATTGACTGAGATCAGACTTCCAAAAAAAGCCATGCCCTATTATTTTCATTTACTATATTATATATTCTGGTTTGGGTTTTTTGCTTCCATTAAGCCTATATTTACAAGGTCATGTAGTGATAGAGCAAGGGTGAATGAGAGTGTGCACAACTTTGATACACAACGCAGGTTCAGAACTGCTGGGACCCTAAATTATTATCAAATGTGTGGATAATCCTTTCTTTCCAATATGTAGAGGCTGACACTGTTAACTATCTTCCAGTCAGAGACTTGTACTTCAGCAGGTAAAATAAGGATGTGTTAAGCATCCAGAAACCATCGAATGATGTCTGTAACACCCCCGTTGTTGTTTTGCTCCTATGAATTAATCAAATTCTAAATTGCAATGCATTTTCCTTGCATCTTTTTCATTGTTCCTGATGGGAGTCCTAGCTAGTGAGCTCTTTTTACCCTATTATTTTTGAAGAACGTCCAGATTCAGATGTGAACCTGTTATTAGGGCAAAGATGGCACCTTTTATCTGGGCAAATTTTCTTGCTATTTTTAGGAACGAATGTGATTGTATTGGGTAGCATAGATTGGCACTAAGATGAGGCTGGGGCAAGCAGCTAATCAATCATATCTGGATAATAGACATCAGTGATATTGCTTTGCAAGGTTTACCCTCTTTGATTTATACTAGGGGATTGTTTTTTATGGGACTTTTAGAATATTTGTCACTGAATAATGTTTTCATGACCAAGCCACAAACACAAAGCCAATATTTCTTTTAAAGCTGTCGATCAAGAGTTTGATTAAATCTGTACATATTTTGAGAACATTCAGACTGGATGCCATCAAATGCCATGAACAGAAGATGCTTCTAAAGCAATAGTGATGCTCGGCCTGAATTGCTATTGACCACCACCTTGTAGAATCATTTACAACAGGAGGACGTGAAAATACAACTAAGTCAAAATGCCAGAACTTAACAGGCAGCCTGTGCCCCCCTTTTGTTGCTCTAAAGAAACATAAGCACAACGGAGTCTTGAGCCATTGTCCATTAAGCATCAAGAAATATTCAGCTAAAACACTGTGACCTGTTTCATTGATTTTGAAAGGTTTAAAATGTTTACTATAACTCAATGTAAAGAAATAGCAGCTATGACTATGTTTAGGAGCACCTCATTATCTCATCTAGTTTTGGGTCCCACCCAGTACAGGAGAGAAGGAATTGAACTGGGCTGAATTCAGTGGAGGCCACCAAGTTTCCTGGGTGCTGGAGCAGAGGCCCTATGAAGAAAGGCTGAACACCCAGGACTTGCTCAGCCTGGAGAGAAGGCAGGATGGAAGCAGGGAGAAATCCAACAACACAGGATGGACCCAGGCTCTCACTGAAGTACATGGCAAGAAAACAAAAGACTGGTCAGAAATGGAATCTGGATGTTTAGTGTGGGGAAAAAGAAGTCACTCACTATGAGTGTAAACCTGAAACAGTGGAACAAGTGCAATCAGTCCTGGAGGTTTTCTGGAATTGGAAAAGCCCTGAGAAACCTGCTCTGGATTCAGTGGTGAAGCTGCTCTGAATGGGAGGCTGGACAGAGATGCTCTGAGATTCCTTCCAGCTGGAGTGATTTACTGTGGTTTTTTTTTTCCTCACAGGATTAGATATGGGGACTTTTGGAGTGGTCCAAGGGATCTGAATCCTCCAGAGGACTTGTCAGATGAATGCAAAAGGGTTTGGAGCCTAACTGGGCTATCTTTCCAGAGGTGAATGTGTATAGAGGGCTGCACCCTTGGGAATCTGTTCCTATTTCCACCTTCATTTATCTGAAAGGTTTTAGTGATTCTTGTGAACTTATTGAAATATACACAGAGCAAGTACTCTGCCATGTGATGGCAGTGTGGAACATTAAGTCACCAGTGAGGCCTTTGCAGGGAAAGCTGTCAAAATCTGCTGGGTAAGTGATTAGAGAAACATGTACTTGGACACTAGGGAGATGTGATCAAGTTCTTTTTAAATCACTGTCTGAGACTTGGCTACACTGATCAGATAAAACTAAGATGTTACAAGCGAAACGGTGGACTTAGGCTGTAGCTTACAGTCAAAAATAAATGCTGTTTTAACTGTATCCTTGAGGGAAATTACAATGTAAAATGATGAGAACTACATGTTCCTCAGTGCTATGCAGAGGAGGCATCAGAATGAACAAGTCTTATCTCCCTGTTTGTAAACTAGTTTTGTCTTTAATCTAACAGTGGACAAAACTGTTCTGATGCCCTTCTGTTGTTCGCTATGGTCACTCTGATCCTCATGTGCTCAGCTTGATTCAGCTCCAAAGCATCCTTCCTAACCTAGACAGTCTTAGTAGAAGACAACATATTTCTGATATTTTGTTAAGAAAGGCTGATAATATTCAGCAGAACAGATTGCAGTTTTACAGTGCTTGGCTCAGATCAAATACATTTGCAGCAGAGTATGATCAGTCAGGGTAGCAGAGAAGAGCAGCATCCTAATTCCACAAAGACGAGTCTATCAGAAATGCCACATGCTTCCTCTTCAGAACATTTGTATTTTAACACATGAGCTAGTATTTCCTCTTGCTGTCTCAGACTCTGTATCCCTGGGCTTAGGACTCCACAGTACAAGAGCTATATTGGGATAGAGTTTTCTATATAAGTTTGCCCTGTGTTGTAAAAATGCTTGTTCTAATTTTCCATCTTCCCCTCATTTGTTTGTTATGCTACATGAATGGAAGATTGGGCAGAAAATAACTAGAGGAGTCTTATTTTGGGGCTATGTAAATAAGTGCAATAATAACTCCAAAATAAAGGAAGGAACAATACTTGCACTACTACCTCTATTATCTGAATTTCAGGAGCTCTGCACTTGGATGTGACACAGCTACAATGATCACCAGAAGAGTGTGGAGAGATTTGCTGTATGGTTCATTGGTATGATGAGATGTGCCTGTTCAGGATGGCTGCAAAATTTTAAACACAATAGTATGGCAAACCTCAAATATCTGGCTTAGAGATCAGTTTTTCAAGAACATATATATTTCCAACCTTGCTTCCTAGCACATGGCACTCTTGCTGAAGGCTTGGCTTTCACCATTCAAATCACTGTTCCATCTTGCATCTCTTTAGCTGTGAATGCTGCTATTTAATGGGGTTTACTTTCCTTCAAAGGAAGTCTGTAGTTTATGGATTACTTTTGCTGTCACACCTTGTAGCATCTCTGGTTTGAGAGGACATAAGCAGAAGTGGATTGGTGATAATCTGGTGTTTTTCAGCTGCACATTGATTTTGGACCACATTGCAGAGCATGTACAGGTAACTGGTGGGCTAGGGCAAACCAAATGAACAGAAAATGTGTCTCAACACATAAGCATCCACTGAACCCAAGCAGGGCTTACAACTTTCACACACAGTATTAACAGGAATTTCTTGTGACAATACACTTTTGAAAATACACTTTTTGTGTGGTTATTACTGTGAACTCTGAGTCAAGTTTTTTTCCGCCCTGCCTTAACAACTTGGTTAGTTTAATAGTGAGCCATATAATGTCAAAGGACCTGGCAAAATTATTAGTGAAATCTACTTTATGTGATCCACTATCAAGTGTGTGATTTTTGTGTTTAAGTAATCTCCCTCTTTATTGGGGTGTGTGTGCAAATAACATCCCTGTAACATTTTTTTGGTTTTGCTTTAACAGAAAGGTTTATGAGCAGTCAGGTACCAACTTAGACAGCAGTAGCTATTCACAAGTCGTTGGTTGACAGATGTGCAATATAATGTATGTTTGAATAGAGTAATTGAAGCTGTATTTGTGTTCTTAAGCCATCCTAGAGCTTTATGAACAAAAAGAAGAAAAATTTCCACCACTCACAGTTTTGCTATACTGCTATTCTATTTTGCAAGAAAACACTTTTCAGTAGATCAGAACCAACTTTTTCATGTCTAAGTCATCTTAATGTACTATTAACTAAATTACCTACTGCCTTGGGTTCCAATGCAAGATGTAACCAAAAGCATGTATTCCGTTCCCATCTGTTGAAACTGGTTGGGGAGGTGTTTTTATTTCTTTATCTCTTCTATGACCCACTACACACAACTCCAGGGAGGAGGGGGTGGGTGTCTTTCTGTTAATGGGCTAACTGTTCAAACCAGGTGGGGCAGGGTTTCTTTATCTCTTCCATGACCCATCCTCCCTCCAGGGGATATCTGCTGTTCATGGGCCATCAAGGCTCACCACAAGACTGATAAAATTGCATCATCCCATTGTGAGATGCTCCACCCAGTGGGAGGAGACAAGCATTCCTCCCTGGATAAAACCAGAGATTCAGAACACCAGGACAGCCTATTTTCCACTGTATTCCTAGAGGAAGACTGCACCCATCTCGCCAGCACTGCACCCTTCTACAGGATTATCTCTGCTCCAACAGAACCACATCTATTGCTCCAGGAGGACTTAACTGGACTGCTACCAACACCCTGACCAACAGGGTTGTGTCAGGTTCTGTTCTGACTCTGTCAGTGTTGTTCTTTTTGTTTGTTTGCTTTTTTTGTACTACTACATTTTTATTTTTAATATTCCTAGTAAAGGACTGTTAATCCTATTCCCATATCTTTGCCTGAAAGCCCCTTAATTTCAAAATTGTAATAATTCGGAGGGAGGGGGTTTCTCCATTCCAAGGGAAGCTCCAGCTTTCCCTGGAGACACCTGTCTTCCCAAACCAAGACACTACCTAAGATAATTCACAGATTAACACCATTCCATATACTAAGGAACAACTATTCCTGAGGGGAAAGGATATTAAACCTTACTACCAAACTTGCAATGTCATTGTTACTGGTGCCATGACACTGGCATTAAAGTGATGACATTGAGTTTATATCAAATCATTGGAGTGGAGTACAAATATTGTTCTTTTTTTTTTTTTTTTTTTTTTTTTTTTTTTTTTTTTTTTTTTCTTTTTTGGTAGCATTTAAGTGCTAAATATCTCATTATTGGAGTGATATGATGTTGAGCATCTTCAGGAGCCATAGTTTGTTGCACCAAATGCTTGATTCATAGAACTGTCTGCCAGGCTTTTATGTGGTGAGTTACAACCAAAGTAGGTGCAAAAAGCAGAAGCCTGGATTTGTATCAATAAAAAATTAAGAATTAACTCTAGACAGGCATGTAAAAGTGAACTAGGCATTTCATCTTTCTGTGAGAGCTCCCTCTGATTGTTGTAGACGACAGCAGTGGTACAGACAATAATAAGTAATATGAAAAGATGTTAATTTAAAGCATTTACTATAACTTTTTTAAAGGAAATATATTCAACTCTTCTAGCATCGGTGAAGCCCATATTACACTTGAATGCTTGCTTGCTACTCTGGGTGTGACTATAAAAGCTAAAATAAAAATTATCAATAAAAACCTGAACCCTTGCAACTTGCAGCATTAGGAAATTAAAATTTTCATGTCAAGTCCTATAAATATATAAGGCAAGATTTAAGGTAGGTTTAAGACTCATTAATGAATAGCTGAAGATTTTAACTTGTAAGCCTACATGGTTAGGAATTACCACTTATTCAAAATGAGGAGGAAATATTTGTTATGGCTGAATTAAGTCAGAAAAATAACTTTGTTTCATTGATGTTTATGTTAAGCCAAGTATAACAGGAACAGCTATCGTACAGAGCCCCCATGTTACTGTCATGTCACAAACTCTAGTGTAACAGGGTGTGCAGTGCTCCAATGACTTGTTTAGGATGGTAAAGTGACCCTATGACACAGCCAAAACCCCCCTCAAGTACTGGTTCTTGGTCCTGTGACCTATCCCCAGAAACACTTCTGCTGTAGTCTCGATAAGGAAATAAAATGCCTTTAATTAACATGGAAGATATGCAGGCTTTTGATAACATATATAAAGACAAAAAAGTGACATTTCCAGGCAGTGTCTCTCTTATATCCATTTTTAGCCTCAATTCCAAGTTCATTTTGGCACAAGTCTGTTAGCCTTTACTGAGCAGTTAGCTCACTTTGGATATTTGCGGATAAGCTTTTGGAGAGGAACTGTCTTCTGTATCCAGAGCAATTTACTGAGAGGGAATGCTGACTGACCCAAAAGTGATGTGACCCCCTGGCACACAGCCTGCAGTGCAAACTTCTGGACCAAACTGAACAGAACAGTGTGGGATTGACTGAGTGTGGTGCCTAAACTCTGCCACAGATCTGGAACCAGCCTTTAAGACCACATTTAAGGGAGATCTCCAGCACTTAAGATAACAGACCATATCGAGGCAGTGAAGCCTGTAGTGTTGGCTTACAAAGATAACTGTGAGTAACAAACTGTCGAGGAAGAAGAAAAGTGTGACATTAAATTCATCTGTGTAAATACATTTGTTCATCTCTATTTGTCTGTATTAATGCACGGAATATTTGGAACACTTTTGCGGGGGTTGGTGATGGTGGTTGTTTGTGGGGTTTTTTTTGGCAATGTGAGAATTAGAAAATTTTGAGAAGGAAAAGAAAAGACACTCTAGAGGAACTGCAAGGAGGAAGAATAAGTCAGAGTATCCTAGACAGTCTGCTTGTCATGGGGCGCTGTCCTGTTTGGCTTTTCTGTGCATACTCCTTGCATTGAATACCAACTTGAAAAAGACAGATCTGAGAGCACACACATGTGTGAGGTTAGATGCCAGCTGCATACCAGACACTTAAGACATAAAAGAAAACTCCTGACTCAGACAATGCTTTTAAAGCTGTCGAGATAAGAAACTGAAATTCCTAAAATGCAGGATGTCCTGCTGCAGGAGGGGCCATTGAGAAGGAAGTGGAAGGAAGCTGGACAATCCCAAAGAGAACCATAAACACAAACTTATTTTCAAGACCAAATCCAAACCCCAGCCATGCAAGTAAACTTATATAAGAGAAATGATTGCTGCAAACAAGCTCTCTGCCACCTGTTTTCTTAAAGAGATATGGCCAGTGTTGGCACTTTTAATGAAGGAGCTAGACTTGTTGTTAGTAATTTGATAAGCTTTAATAAAATGAAGGTATGTGATTTATCTCCCCAAACTGAGAGAAACATATCTCTTCACATATATTTTAATAAGGTGTACTGTAGTGAGTAAATATGCAATAACTTTAGCTATACAAAGCAGTCTATGAAGAAGCTTAGGACATGTTCCTAATCCCTCTAACTCATTCAAAAAGTCTTTGAAATGTGCTTTAGGTCAAGTCTTAACATTTGGCAATTTGTTTTTACTTGTTTAGCTGTTTACTTGTTTTACTTTTGCTAATTGTCTTATAGCTATAGAACTTTGCAAGGAGAATTGTATTAACAAAATTTTGTGCTAAATACAGACACTGGATCCAAATGCCTAACATTAATTGCTCTGTACATGTTTGTATAGATATGAAAATGCTTTTAATATATATAAAGCTCAGTACTGATATATGTAAACATACGTGTATGGATATGAAAATATATGTACAAAAATGTAAAAATGCTGCAGCTACTTGCTCTTGGTAGTTGCTTTTTTAGAGAAAAGAGGTTTGGAAGCAAAAGATCGATCCAATAAAATTTAATTACTTTATTTATTTAGGTGGAGATTTTTACAAGAAATAGGAGAACAGATACCTGACAATAGAAAATAGTATCAGAAAACTGAAGTTCAATGTTTCACAAAACCTATTCATTAAGATACATAGGAAAATGTGAGAGAATATTTTTCGGGTTTTTTTTCTTTTTTTTTTTTTTCATTTTGATTAATAGTCATACATTTTAAGTGTTCCCTCCTGTTACATTTTTAATTATGTTGGAGAAATGTGCAATGTAGATTTTTCCTTCTCAGATGAAGTGCAATATTATGGAAAAATATTAAACTAAAGAAAAAAATAATCCTGGAACATTCCCACTGGCATCCACCAATGTAGTTCTCAAATATCAAATGTATGTACATGACAATTAGCTCAGGCTTTGCCTTAGAGAAGAACAGAACAGGATGCCAAAGTTCCTATCCTATGATGAAATAAATTCCTTTTTATTAGCAGAGCTTCAGTTTTCAGTTAAAAACAACCTAAACTTGCACTAAATACATTATTCTCTGTGACTTGGTGCTCCTACATGGAGCAACTCATCCAACTCTTCACAGCAATTCCTTACAAGAAAACTGTTAGCAAAAACTGACTGGAAATTCAAATACTTTTAGTGCAGTTAAGATTGATTTATACTTGCAAGAAAATATTTCAAACTATCATATTGCTGGTTACATTTTTTCCTATGTATTCTACACACACGGAAAAGTAATATCATCTGTGGAGCATCAATCATTCAATATACCCTGTTCCTTCTGTGAATCCTACCTCTCTTAGATTTTTCCATGCAACTGCACTTTAGGGAGATAATAGTGTTTAATGCGTTTGCTCATTAAGCCAAAAGTAGCAATAATTTTGCAGCTGTATTCCCTCAACATATGGAATATTCTCCCATGTTTTGAAAAGTGTAATGCACATCTGTAGCATATAAAGGCATGTTCTTTAGGTAGATATATGTTTTGGAGGATTAGGACACTTGCCCTAAACAGGTTAAATGTCAATCATTGCCCACTCAGGGCAAAATGAACTACAGACACTCTTACAAAATTGAACTGTCTCCATCAGTCTTAGAAATTATTAGCGTTTAACTTGACCTGACAGAAGAGAGACAAGAGCTGATAGCATAACTTGGATTCTGCTAAGGTTCTGTTCTGCTGCTACTGTAAAAGAGTTTGCTTATGATCACAAAATTTCCAAGTCATTCCCATTATGGAAACATAAATATTTAGTGTATACTACAAAAGCAATTACACATGGTTTCCCTGATTTGCCTTGAGATTACCGAAGATTTGAATTCAGCCTTAAACTCTGACAACCCTTCAAAATGTGCTTACGTACTGTCTACATGAGCATGCCATGTCTCATTTTAATGAAGTTCTTGGAGATTTTTTTTCAGTTCAACTTCACTAAAACCTATGGCTTTTCATCCCTGAAACACCCATCTCTTCTGTTTAGAAATATGTTCTATTTGGACTGTCCTGGCACCAATTTGGGGTAATACTTACCTAGCAAGGAATTCTAGCTTTAGGTGATGTTTTTGCTGTGGCTACTTCAGCCATGTGACATGGTTTCTGATAGGAAAGGTTACCTTTATCCATGTCTCTGTAGTGACTGATACAGCAAAATGCCTAAGTTTGTGCTGACCCTTAAAAGAAGTCCTAAGTGCAGGGAGGTCATGTTTTAAATTCAAAACAATTAAAATCAATCAAAACATTGTGGCGATGTAATGTTTTGGCACGACTTCAGCTTCAGCATGTTTACATGCCCTATGGTCTTTATTTAGGTAAAAGATTAATTTTTTCTGACAGCTCATAGAGCAGGGTTTTCCAGTCCTCCATGAAAGAGCTGAATGCCTCCACTGGTGAATGAAAATACATGTGTGTTGATGGCATGGGGACTACCTGACAGTGGTGCATGCTGAAAAAACTTGTCTGCATATTCTGTGTATCCCATGTGAGCTCTGAAGAAACAAAACCATTTTCCTTACAAGACAGAATTTATTTTTCCTGTTGGGCCAGTAAGCTGCCAAAGGACTGATGGCTTTCTTTACTTCTGTTTCAGATCAGCTTCCTTAACACCTCTCATCAGGTGCCAGGGAGACTGCACATCACAGACTGATGTGTCATTGCTTGGTCAAGCCCTTGCTCTACCTCCCGCGTTTTTCAAATGCCAAGCACACCGGCATGCTTCACTTCAGTGCTGCAGGTGGGTTGTGATTTCCCCCTCTCCATGGGAATGAGGAGCTGATACAGGAGCTGTTGGGTCAATCTTCAGTCTGGAGCAGTGCCCCTCTCTCTCAGGCTGTGGTCAGTACCTGCTGCTCCCAAAGGAATGCAGGGAACTCTACCTTGGCTAGTTACTGGTTTCTGCTCCTTAAGGTCAAGGTTTTTCTGAGGGCCACTGGAGATTTGCGTGTACTGCTGGCCAAGAGAGTGACTCCTACCATCAGTCACGTTAGAATAATCTGCACTCTGGTGTGCTAGAGATGAAAAATATATACTGATATTACAGAATTAGTGTAAGCAGGAGAAGCTAGAAATTATTTTACTGCCTGAGGGCAGCTGAGCATTGCAAAGAGTCATTGCTGAGCTGTACCAATATTTTCTCAACTGAATAGGAACCCTGGGAGCATCATCAGGATTATAATGATTTTCTAAAGTTGTGCAATGCTTTTTGGTGGGGGAGAGGAGAGGGGAATGCATATGGTGAAACAGTGCTCAGGCTTGCTGGGTGTGTTTCTTGCAGACCTGCCTGCTGGTTCTTCAAGTGCTCTCATGTAACACTTCTGGACAAAACCACTTGTTGATGAACAAGTCCCAGTTATTTTAAACCTTAAAGTATTGCCAGCTCTTTTCTGCATGTCTTTGGACAAGCTCATAAATTTATCTATTACTCTGGTTTATTCAGTGCAAGAATTTTTCTATAACTTTGTTCTCTGCTAGCTCAGCTTCACATCCATGTGGCTTGGCAGCCAAGCTGTGCAGTGTGCAGGCATTTTATAAATTGACCAATAATGCAAAAGCAATTAAAAAAAAAAAATGAGTGAAAGAGTGAGCTTGGGAGAGTTTTTTTCCTGGAAATATGAGATTAAATGTGGGATTAGTATAGAAACATGTCACAGGTTTTGTATTTTTCTCTGCTGGCAGCTACCTGTTTGGGGATCAGCTTGCACACATCAGGCTGTAAAGCTGTGGGGAGCCTTACTGCAGCCTTGGTTGAGTTTACTAGGGAGGCACGTGGCATTTCAGAGGATGGTCAGAGATGGAAAGTTGTCCTGCCTCTGTAAGCACCATATGACTTCTGCTGTTTTATCTGTACGGTGAAGCCCTTTGTGAGGTAAACCAACTCAAGTTACAGACTTGAAGGGGAATCCAATAAACTACTGAAAGCCTCTGTGTCCTTCCTTTCAAGCAGCTATAGGACACTGACAATTTTTTTCCTGAAATAAACCACTAAACCCATTTTATACCATTTTGTGTATTCTGAGGCATATGTATTGAAAAGAGAATTTTAAAAGGAAAATCACTGTGCGCTTTGGTGTTAAATTTAATGAGTACTTGCTTTCATTCCAACCCCTTATAGTTGCTATTACTTGATAATTTTCTTTTTTATTTATATGTGCTGATGTGTTCAAAAGTAGATGCTTATGCTGCCACCTGCATACAATAATCAGCTTGTGCAACCTCAGGGATGAACTCTGCTGGTGGCATAAGCAGAAGTGCTCCAACCAGGACATATGTGATACATAATCTCCTATGCCTTGATAAGAGTAGCTCTGAGGCATCATGGGCATTGAGAGATGAACAAAGCACGGCCAAAAGTTGATGGGAAATCACCCCTACTTGGGAGGACTCATGAATTACAAAGTTAGGCCAAGAGTGAGGTGGGAAATAGAGTCAAAAGCTTTGAATTTCTAATGCAGCAGTAGAGCAGCACTGGCTGTGTGACACCAGCTTGGTGCCACTTACGTCTTCTGCTGCCTCCTTGTGCTGGGCTGGGTGCACTTTACACCTGGCAGCAAAAAGCAGAGGTGTTCCTTTAGGACAGAGAAATCTGCCTCAGCTGCAGAATAGGAAGCTTCCAGCAGGTCAGAGAACATACTAACGGTTTAGGGTTGGTGTGTATGAGCAGAAGAGAACCTATGTTTAATGAAAGCCTTCTCCTGTGTGAATGATTGCTAGGTAAGGAAAAACAGTCCAGGGAGCACCATAATGTTACTAGAAGCTATTCAGTGCAGCACAGTACATGGCCATAAATTTCATATGAAGGTTATAACAGTTTTGTCCTCAAAAATTACATACTGAATGTCTCTGAAAATGATAGTGGGCTCATCTGACATGTCTTTATAATAAAATATTTTAAAAAGGGGGAAGATTGGAATGAGAAAAATAAGGAGAGTGTTTGTATTTTGCCGTCTTGTGGAGTATTAGAGAGCTGTATGTAAGGATGCTCTATGATGTCATGGAGAACAATGAGGGGAAGAAGTGAGGATTGTGTTTCTCATGGCCACACACAAAAAGGCAGAGGCTGGCACTTCTGTCTAAGGTCTGTGCCAAGAGAGGCAGAACACAGCACTAAAATCTGGAGACTAATACTCTCCATTACCTGGGTATTCTAGAGTGCCTTTCTTCCTGCACAGTCTGTGCCAGGGCATTTCAACAGCTGGCATGTTCCTGCTATGGAGTCTCACTTTTCTGTTCTGCTTTCTGTCCCCTACCCTCAAGGGTAGTAGGGTAGGAGACCCTCCAGGGTCTCCTTCAGCATTCGAAGGTTCTGGGTACCAGCTGCTCCAGGATCAGAACCATCTCTCCTAGGTAAAGCCAGTAGCTTCAGCAGCACCTGGCAGGACTCAAGTTCCTGTTCTTTTCCTTGTTCTCTCCTTATCTCACTTTTTAATGGAAATCTCTACTTCAGAATGCATTTCTCTTTCTTCTTTCCTATTCTTAGCAAATTGTTTTATCTGCATTTTTCATCAATTCAATGCATCAGACAAAACCCTGAATCAATTTTGACCCAGGAATCTTGTGAAATCAGTTGTGTTTCTAATTTGAATATATAAATATTTTATTTATATATCACCTTTAATAACATGAACAAAACCTTTTTTTTGGTGTGTCAAGAGCTGGAGTTATACTGAGTATTATTCCCATGCAACCTGCTGACTGAGTGGTGCTCTGGGGATAGGCAGTATTATATAACACTGTGGAAAATACTGATGTTAAAAGTTTTCCTGTAAACATTGTTGAGAAAATAAAAGAATCTGCAATCTGCCTTTGGTGGAAGTGAATTAACTGGCATCATCTTCATGGGCAGTTTGTCAGTTTTACACCAAAGCCCAATCTGGTTCTATAAGAGCAATCTTGACACAAAGATACTGTAGTAGGAAGCTGCAAACAATGACTTCTCCTTAAGTTCTTCTATCCCTTAAACTTTTACCAGGGGTGATTTGGCCAGGTTTCATGTAGTGTAGTTAAACTTCCTTCTTTGGTATTGCACTTTTTTTTTTCTCTTTTCCCTTTTAAACACGTGTTTTTTCTCTCCCTCTCATACTGGCAGATGGTTTCCAGTTATATGCAGGAGCTTCTGTTCCCTGTGTTGCTATGCAACAAAATGCATCCTATCTGCATCCTTTCTGCACTGTATCCCATTTCCGTTCAACAACTCAAAATAACCAGCTTAGTGCTTCAACATGCTGCTTCCTCTTTTCTACAGAGTTGAATATCTATCAAGTATCTTCCTGGGCTTCCTATCTCTTCCTGTTACAGCCTTGAAAAAAATGTGTTTGCCCTGAATTGATTTTCCTCATCACTTCCTATTTACATCAGTCCACTTAGTGCTAAGGCAGGCAAAACATACATAAATGAGTCACGCAGCTGCTAGCCCATAAAAAAAATAGTGTCAGCCAATTGTGTGATGTTTGAAAGCAAGATTCTTCATTGTTGTCAGGTGTGGGGTTCCTGTTTGTCCTTTTTATCGTGGCTTTGTTTCCCTGCTGATACCAGAAAGTTGAAAACAAACTTTTTCTTCTTTTTCTTTTCTTTCCTTTCCTTTTTTTTTTTTTTTTCTCTGCTGGAGTGGTGAAAAGGAAAATATTAATCTCCAGCACAGCAAGGGAGAAGATGTGATAGAAACACTAGTATGATTTTCCCTGGCTGATAATGAGGCAAACTTTTTGATGGGGTTAATTTTTTCTTACTGAATATTCACCACTATGGCTGCAATTGCAAGTGTTATGAAGTACTTGTTTAGCATTCACTGCTAATGCTAAGTTTTTCATGTTCTAAAGCATCTACACTGGTTTTTAATGCTCATCAGGCTAAGTACAATTACTTTTCACTTCTAATACTTTATGGATGAACTTAATTCCCATTTTGATCATATGTTGGTTTTCTCCATAGCAGGGAATGTAAGCTCTGGAAAAACTTTTGTTGCCTTCTCTATAGATAATTTAGTAGGTTAAAGGACACAGAGATTTCTTTTGTGTAACTTGAGCAGGTCTAAAGTCAGGCATGTGGTGTGTCCTCAGCACCTACACTCCCTCTCTAGTCAATGGAGAAAGAGGCACCTTCAGTAAATGAATTACAGTAATTCAGTCATTCACTAAGATAGGTAGGATGAATCATTGAGACACAGGATTTCTGTCTCTTTAGCAACAGTCAAAAGAATATGGCCGATAGCTTGGGTGAAATGTTTGAATCTGGATGTTAGCAGTCTGTTTTTGTATAATTACAGAATATTTTCCTGTTTCTCAAAAATAATTTCCATTTGTTGGTATCCCATGCCATCATTTCCTGGTACAAATAATTTGATCCATGTTGAAACTCCAAATATGAGTGACAAACTCACCCAGTTTGTCTTTTTATAATTGTTCTTCAGGGGTAATGTATATAACTACATATCTGGCGTTTTTTGTAGCCTGAGCTCAGCCTGTGTTACACAAAATCCAGCCTTACATTTCTGGAGCAGAAGTGTGCCTAAAACCCCTCTTGTTGCCCATAGCAGTGCCCATGCTCGGATAAGGACTAGGTTAAGACCAGCTGAGTTTCAGAGCCTGAGTCTGTCCTGCTTGCAGTTGAAAAAAAGCTTTTGATGAGGAATTATTCAAGGCAGAGTTAGATGATGTTTATCCAGAGCACTGTTTGAAACTGTATAGAACAATTTTCTACGTTGCCAGAAAGCAGAATTTCAACCACCATTACCTTTCTGAAGGAATTTGAAAAGTTCTTTTGTTAGATATCATTAGTTTTCTACAGATCAAGTGGACTTTGGAAGTCTATGCTCCCTGCATTGTTACTGACATTTTCTTTTTCCCAGAGCTATCCCACATACATTCTGGTTTTGACTCCCTGGCATGGCCCTCCAGGAGCTGGAGATGCAGGGCAGTGCTTGTGCTCCTGCTGTCCTCAGTGCCAGTGCCTCTCTCAGCCCTCTGGCCGTGGTTCTAGGCTTTCACCTTCCCTCCTGCAGCCCAGGGTAGGCTTTGGCAGGGACAGGCAGTTCTGCAGCTTTTGAGGGCTGCCTCAGTGCTGCCTCTCTCCTTGAAGCCTTCTTGGCTGGCAGCAGGAGCGCGAAGCAGAGCAACTGAATCCAAAGCATTTCAGGTGGAGATACAGCACTTTGGGCTATTTATTGGGGCTGGGGGCCCTTTGCTCGTTCTCTTTCTTGCCCTGCAGAGTGCAGCAAAACCTGGGCACTGCCAGAGGATGTCTTGGGAGCAGCTTTTCCTTCAGGAAGCTCAATCCCCCACTGCCACTTCCTTCCTCTGTAGTGGCAGCCTGTGCATGGGCTTAGCCCTGTCAGAGCCTGCTCTCAGGGCTTCTCTTTTTCCTGCACCTCCCCAACGTGCTGTAAAGTTGAGGATTCCCACTTGTGCTGCTCCCCCTCCACTCTGCACCAAGGTCTTGGTTTAGAGGCTCCCACACTGCCTTCAGGAGCAACTCAACTGATGCTGGCCACCAGGTTATAGTTGTCCTCATTCTGAGACAAATGCATTTCAACTTGCTACAGAGCTAGCAGTAGATAATAAATATTATATATTTATTTAGAAAGTGCCAGTTTCAAACTGACATTAATAATACAATAGAATTAATGCACAGAGGAATTTTTCTCTGTTGGAACTTCAGAAAACCTTTACATTAATGCAGGAAGAGAATGAGTGCTGTAGTTCAACAAGGTGTGGGAGCTGTTGGATATTATCTGAAGGGCTCTGTGTGTGGAAAGGCTGCCTTGGGTGTTCATGCTTTGCTCTAGCTTTAATGTTTTGGAAGCTGTGCATTCAAAAGATAAGCAATGAAGGAGGATGGCTATAGAGAGGCTGTCAGGGATCATCCTTTTGAGTAATGTGAGCCATTTTCTAATGTCATAAGAAAAGAAAGGAGTTAAATTCAGGAGGGGTGAGAGAGTTCTACCCAGTAGGAACTTCCAGAGCAAAGGTAAAATGGGTTTTGCTCTGAGAAATGGTGTAAGGATCCCCCTAGAAAGATGATGTCTCTTAATGAGACAGGATGTGAACTGGAATTTGGATTATAGCCCAAAAAAATTAAGAAGAAAAAAAAAGGCAAGGCTAACCTACACTTTATCCCTTCATTCTTATGATTACCCCCACAGCCAAACATCTCTGATGTCCCAGGATCTGTGCACAAGGGGACATTTGAAAGCTTAGGCCCCACATTCGATTTATGTCACACACAGAGCAGTGGTAGATGTGCTATAATTGGTATTGCTTATTTTATACACGTGCACTGAAATGTGTACCACTGTTTAAAGCCCATATTAAGATATCTGGACTCAAGGCTTACTTCTGCTAGCATGGGGTATGTATAAATTGAAGCACAATTGGTTCTTTTTGTAGATCTTGCTGTGTTGAAGGTGGATTTCCTTTTAATAAAAAATGTCACCATAACCACAGAACAATGGGAAATGCTAGCTGTGGCCAAGTTATTTCACAATCGAGTTTTTATTGTGAAAAAGATTCTTCCTCTTAAATGAGCTCAATGCTTATTGCTTCCAACACAGAATTTAAACTAACCTTTAAGAAAAATATATTCTCAAGACATTATTGCCAACTTTCCTCCTACAGAGGATACATATATTTGATTATGACTTGGAAATATTATCTTTAAAAGGGAGCTCTGTGCCCTGTTCATGTCTGTCTTAGAAACATGCAGCCTAGAAAGACACAGGAAAACCAGCACAGACTAACACACCTTCAGTTCTGTTAAAGCAATACAAGTCCGGGTTTTATGGAGTTAAAAAGTTTGCTTGCAATCTTCCCTAGGAACCTGATGCAATTTGTTCCTATTTGAACTTTTAATTTAGCAGGCACTTTTCCTGACTGTTGGCATTTTTTTTTTAACTGTAGTAAGAGATATGTTTTGTTCCTTTTACAATAAATTCTGTCACTCACAGGATGGTAAGGTCTTTTCTAGCTCTGCTTAATAGCAATATAATAATGGAGTCAGAGGAACAGATGAATTCATATTTTTATGACAAAAATCTGAAGAAGAAAATGTTAGGAGAAAACTCCACTGGCCCAAATCTTTGTACTATCTTTGTTTCATCATCCCATAACAAGCAGGTACTCCTGGAAGAAATTGTCTTCACTATGATTTTTGTTTATTTTTTTAAAAAGTCAGCAGAGCTAATCCCTGGGAAATAGAGGCCGGTGAGTGGGAGGTCAGAGAGGAAAGCAGAAGTGCAAAGCTGCAACTCATCTAACAAGAGATGAAATTATGTCCATGTGTTTCTCTAATAAGCAATTTGCATTAATCACTTTCTGGTAGCCTCACCAGTGTGTGTCCATGGAGGGATGTTCTCTCCCAAGCATTGATTGCCATTGTACATTTGAGTTACTTTCAACTTCTGATCATAATCATTATGCATAAAGAAGGGTTTGCAAGAGGAATATTGTAAACCAGATTTTAATAAAAATGACTATTACAGCAAAGTGTTTCAACACCGACTCTTTGTTATTGACACAGTAACAGAAGAGAGGCAAGCACAGTAATTAACAAAGCAATCAATTCCAGTGTTATGCAGATTTTCTGCAAGGAAAAAGAGACTTCTGTTCACCATGAATTCTTTGCTTGAAAAATAAGCTTTTTGCTGCCTTATTTCTTCATGTAGCCTGGTCATTAGGATTCATTTAAGAAGGTCTCGTTCATTTAAGAAGGGAACTCGTACTGGGTTTACAATATGACTACATGAAATCAGTAATATATCAATAAACAACATTTGTTATATGCAAGCAAGCTATGACCCAATAGATCGATAGGGATAGGTCAAGTTCTAGCTTTCTCTGCTGGAATCTGTGTCTGAAATTCATGATGAGAATGTACCCCATTTAAAAAAAATAAGAAATGGTATTCTCATGCCTCTCCAGAGAGAGGGGGCAGCATTGTGGTGCAGGTTTAGGTTTCCCATGTAAGTCATGTGTTATGCCAAGTGCCTTTGCAGGCTACAGCTCCTGCTCCTGGCAGTGGTGGAGCTGCTCCCTGCATCCCGTACGGTTACTGTCACTTCAGGACTGGGAATGCAGCTGGCAGTAGCTGTGTGGGCAGGGGGAGTCCGGCTCATGAGCACAGTGCCAGGGTCCAGGCAAGGCCACTGTGCCCTCTGAAAGCTGCAGAGTGAGGGTAATGTACACAGTATGTCCCGTGGTATGACACCTTTACAGCATCATGTATGCCCTTGAATGTCATTGGTGTAATGAAATGTAACTGTTTTGATTGTCAGCTTTGGTTAAAAGTGATTTGTCTCATTGCTGGAGTTATTCCTTCTTTAAAGCAGACTCAGTAACTAAACTAAACAAATTGAGAACCAGTTTGGTTATATAAGTATTTTACCTCTGAGCCCAAAGTGGTCTTTCTCAGTATGTTAAGTTTAAAAATATTTCTAATCCTAACTCTGTAGAAGGTGCTCACAAGGGACAAATAGCTTAATATTGACATAGCCTTAAATATATTGAAAATACATAAATCAGAATAATGAGATTCATAAATATGTTAATATTAATGGGGAAACCTTTTGGGAAATGTAGTCTAAAATCAAAGAAAAAGATGAACTTGAGATGTAAGCAATGATTCTAGTTAAATGAATAAAAGATTGGATATTTTGTTCCTCAAGTCAGAAAAAGACATCACATCCTTTTGAAACTGTGCTTATGTCTTTAATACTGTCATAAACAGACCACAAAATACATTAGGGGAAGAATGTAAAGGTATCTGTAAAAGCCTGATAATAAATTGAAACACTGGAATGATTTGTTTTTCGCATCATGGAAGGAGGAAAGCACCATGAAGCCTTTCTTTCAAAAATTCTCTCTAGAATCGATCGACTATTTCTACACTGAATTTCAAGGCTATAAAACTTTATTAGCAAGAAGAATATGTATATTGTTATTCATTTGTTCACACTGCAATGGTTAAGGTCCTGTCAGCATTTCCATTAAAAACCCTTGTAATTTAACAGGAAACTCCAACACACATAAAAATATGTTCAGACTGCATTTGACAAAAGGCCTGCTCTAACCAGATTCTCAAAATTAATTCTATTTAGATGTTTTATAGCTTGGAAAGAAGTGAGTCATGTTCTTAGAGGTACATACAATCTCATACTTGGGCGAAGTGCCACCAATGTCAGCAGCTGCCAAACCCAGTGCTCTTTATCTCCCCTTTCCTGGCTGACCCCCACTGTCCATCTACTGCTGCACAAGGAAATCCATACCTCCTGTCCTGCTTCCAGTCACTGTGCCATGTTTGACTTCTCTGCATTGTTAACCTTTGTTGGGCTGGGTGATTTTTCTCTTGAAAATTCTTCCATGGAACTTTGGCACTGTCCAGGGCATGGGACAGATTCTATATGCGAAGATCCTGTGTTGTCTGGACTGAACTCCAGGCTTCTAGGGCAGCTGCACTGGTTGTGGATGAGGACCTAGCTCTGCCCCAGGTCAGGGATGTGATGCACAGACTGCTGGGCTTGAATCCCAAAGGGGTGCTGGGCTGGCCAGCCTGGTGTCCCCCATTGTCCCCATTGCAGGGGTCCAGGGGCTGAACCCCATCTTAAACCCTGCACTAAACTCAGCACCTGCACTGATGTGGAGGGATATCTTCACAATCCCTTCCTCAAGCAGCTTAAAAATGAATAATCACAGCCTCTGCAAAAAGCTGGATTTTGTGTCATAAGACCAGTATATTTTGATATAGCAAAAATGTTCTATTGCTAATGATTTAAACAGATGCTTGTACGCGTGTCTAAGGCAGAATACAGCTCAGGAGTGTTCAGACAGAGTTTGTTAGCAAAGTAAACTTTGGCTGTTGAAACTACCACATTTTCATGCTTTAAGCACAGTCAGTGTAGGGGCATCACACCTCCTGGATATCAGACAAACCCAGGTTCTGCACTGATCACGGTTAAACTGGGCTTGTCAGGGTGGGAAACAAGATTGTTCAGATGCTCTCATGTTTTCTAATAGATCAAAAAATCTTCAGTGGCTGTCTCAAAAATCTCTTAATATTGATTAAAATTGCAGAAAATGATGGGGCTTTCTGAGCAGTAATTAAGCTGAAGTTTATAATAATTTTCAGGTTCTCTACTGCTTAGTTGAGCCGTCCACTGTGTAACAGAGGAAGCCAGACTGTAAAATACTGTTTGCTCCATTTCTTTAAAGTTCCATGAAAGATCACTCTCGTTCATGTGTAGCTGACTACTCTACATCAGCAATGTTTTCAAATCTCAAATCAATATCCTGGATGTTTCCAGAGAAATTAATTAGTCTCACTGAGGAGTTGCTTTCCTAGTTTGGAAAAAGCCCCCTTTGCTCCTGTTGGTATTGACTACACAGTCAACTGGATAGACACAATGTTTACCCTCCTAAGAGGTCAATTTAACTGCTCCAGGCACTACAGTAAATGTACACTACACACTTTTTTGCTGTTTGGTTTATAAGCGTTGACCACACACAGACTCTTGGTGGAGTAAAATTGTTTCAGGCTATTGTTTCACTACCTATTTTTATGAATACCTATCCTTGATTCTAATATGATTCTTTAATTAGTAATTTTCTTGTTAGTGATGGTCACTTCCCCAACAACAGTGTGTATATATATATATATATATATATAAATCTTTATTTCAAGGGAAGCAGACAGATTTTATCAAAAGAAAGCTTTATGATTAAATAAGACATTTAAATACTGAAATTATGAAATCCTATAATGTGCTTTAGAAAATAATTTTTGACTACAAAACAAAAGCTCATTAATATAATTTGCATATGTCTCCACAACAGTACTTACATATTTGTAGTATTTTGCAGTGTAGGAGTGGTGCAATACTTGTCCCGGAGTCAGAGCTGCCATTCACATTTTTATGTTAGGTATTTCTGCAGGAATGTGCTGCCTTCACCATGTAATGTAGAGATGTGCATTTGTAAAACTACATGAAATGTATATTTAAGCTCTCTATGCTTACATGGGGCAGATTTTTATGAGAAATTGATGATTTCATTGTGGACTTTGGATGAGTGTTGCAATGCTTCCAGAGCTGCAGACCTCCCACCCCTTGTTCTCAATTTGTAAAAAATTTAGAAACTGGGAAATTTCATTTTGGTATTTCCTAATGAAATGGTTTTATTTTATTTATTTCATTTTCCATTTTTCATCACTGAACATTTTCCTAGAAAATACCCAGCAAACCCCACAAACAAAAATCCCAGCAAGCTTAAGTGGCCTGAAAATGAAAGGATGTTTGTTGGGCTGCCTTGCACTGGCTTTTAACCATTGCTCTTAAGGTCTCCAGTTTATAATGTTAGCATGTCATCAGGAAATCAAACCAGTAGTGAAATTCTCCCCTTATCTAAAATGTCCTAGCTCAGTTGGAGTTTACTTCCCAAGAGATAATGTGAACTGTAGGACCCCTGAACCCTTTGTTTCAGCAAATAGTTCAATGTTTTGTGTGTCTCAGGAGCAAGTGAGACTGTCCTTTAGCTTACTGTTTTGGACCCATTCTGAGCAGACAGGAACATGGATCAAGGGCCCTTGAGCAGAAGAGCAATTCTAACACTGTTTTCTGTGGGGAAAGTGCTCTCACCTCTGGGATCCTGCTCGCCAGGGAGGGACTGCTTGCACTTAAAAATAAAATTATTTTAGTCCTTGATTATTTTGAGTTAAAACTGTAACTTCGGTAATAACTGAATATATTTTTGCCAAAACCCACATTTGATGAATGCTTTATTTTCTCAAAAATCCCTCAATTCCGTGTGAATAATTATGAATTTAAGTGAATTCTCTCTAGAGAGTATACCAGATCATTTTAGAGTGTATAAAGTTAGAAACCCAGAAAGTGTTCTGCAGTCAGCTTCCTGCATGCCTATTAAAAGTGGTAAGTCCTGTTAGGTTTTCCTTCCTATGACAGCTTGCCCATAACTCTTTAATCAGTTTTCCATAGCTGAAAAGTGTTGTTGGCTTTGTTTATTACAGAGAACTGTGAGTCTGTGTTTTCTTCTTGGTATAGCCAACATGAATCATGGTTTATAAACATCCTGTTGGTATTGATGGAATAACTGGGGACTTAATAAGACTTTGATCTTTGCAAGTTACTCACATAGAAGACACAGTGTCGGTATTCTTCAAAGTGTTAACGTAAAAACAACCCCAAAAAACCTTACACAGGAAAAAAATCCTCCATGAGTGTAGGATGTACACTGGAATGTTATTTCATGTGCAGTGTTTCTAAGAATATATCTTCAACCCCCTAACATATTTGGATCCAAGGAATACAAAACCTGATTTGAATACTTTCTTCTATTTTATAAGAATATATTCAGGAATTTGTTGCAAGAGCTAGGAGAAGGATGGGCCATTCTGAAATCCAAACTTTAAAAATTATTTTTATTTGTTTTCTTCTCCTTTTTTTTAAAAAAAATCCTATATACACAATGGCTGACATCAGTTAGAGAGATGGTTATATATATATATATGGTTATATACATGGTAATATAATTACCCTTTAGCAAAGTCTACTTTCTTCTTGTGTCTAATGCTGGCAAACAGTGCTGTACGTATAAACAGAATTTAAAAATGACATAATTGATGACACAAGTATTCTGAAAACAGAGCATTTTTGAACCAGTCGACAGTTATGAAACAGTTTTTAGAAACATCATTTACAAGGTGGGGTTGTTTTGTTGTTTTTTTTTTTTTTTTGCAAACTTGACAGTCCTTTAAAGATGACCCTGTGGAGTACAATAGATGGGACAAACAGTGAGAGACAAGTTTCAGATTGCTTTTGAATAACATCTGAAGCTTCGTGGTGGCCCCTTTGATGTGAGTCCAAGGGGACTGACCACCTGTGTTGCTTTGTGCAGTGATGATTTCTTAATCAGGAAAACAAGAAATACAACACGACCTCAAGTAAACATTTAAGGAATCAGAGATTAGGTTTTTTTTTCATGATCTTTGTCAGTCTTTATACAAAATAAATAATTTCATCAACTTTATTAACTGCTTAATTCAGTGGTTTTGTATCCAGACTTCCAAGATCATAGATTTTTCATTTAAAAAAAATATTTTCTATTTATCTCCTAGAATAAACTGAATAAAACAGGTTGGGCTTTTTAAAAGGACAATCAATGTATATGACCAGTTCCTTTTTACAGCTTTACAGATGTGAAGTTTACTCAGGGGTTTTTCACTTCACAAATCATTACAGATTATAGAATATATTTCTGAAGTAGTCACTACTGTAGCAAATTCTCCCATGTCCTGATTTGTTCCCTAAGAATAAACAAAAGGATTAACCATCATTATTTTAGAGATATTTAGAAAGATATTACAGGATAATAAATGCTGATATCCACACTCTTTCTTGTTTCCATGAATTTCAATACTTATCAATGAAGCAATGACATATTTTTCAATTTTTATACTGGTTGTAAATCAACCATTCTGCAGTCATCTGAAGTGGTAGTAAATACCACCTCTTTATAATTTCCTGAACATAAAAATTATATCTATTACTTCAACTAGGAAGTTAATGTCAAGAGGATATATTGGAGCTTGAATTTCAGTAATAGTGCTGGACTGGTGAGCATCATAGTATTTAAGATACTTGCCAGTCATTTTTTCCTTTTCAGAGAGGAATTGCAAAGGGAAAGGAGAAGATTTGTTATAGATAAGCCTACAGAACACTATCTTCTCAAATGTGTAGTGTTCTTTCTCTACAGAGATTTCCAAACAATCAGTAATACAGGGTTTTCTTCAGCAATGACACTTCAGCTTGTCATATTTTTTTCTAGAACACATATCTGAAGAAAACTCATCATACATGTTTAGGTGTATTTATAATGAGAGAAAGTTTCTAGGGAGTACTTAAACTACAGGTATTGGCTGAAGGGCTGAGTGATTGAATAATGCCAGTTTAGTTCAGGCAAGGACACAGAGTTTGGTTCATGTCTGTAACTGGTATAAAGGAGGTTTAAAGCCACAAAGTTACACCGATTTCAGTGTTAGGGGGAAAGCAGTAGTGTCCTCCAGACTTGTTTTACAGATTGTTAAGCCCCTCTGGTGAATTTAAGTTCCAAATGTCTTACAGGCCTTCCTCCTTACTCAGGACCTGAACTCAAACCTGTCTTTTAAGAGATAGGCTGTTAAGGGATGAGACCAAGAGGTTCAGTTCTCTGTGTGTTGAATGTCTGCTGAAAGCAAATGTCCTAAAAATTACCCATCTTTTGAGCCCTCACCATAGGGGCTGGGAGAACCCAAGAAGCTTGGGGCTGTAGCTGTCCTAGGCTGGCTCTAGGCCTCCCAGGTCTCAATTCGTGTCCAGAGCACTTTTAGCTCACACTTGGGAGTGTACATTGTGGCTCTTTTCAGTTCAGACCCTGGAGCATTGAGAAATACAGGCAAAGGTGGGGGCCCATGCCAATCAAACCTGTGTCTTTGGGTGAAGGAGTTGGCTCATTACAGAGTAGCAACCTGCTTGAGAGGTGGGGTAGAATAAAATGACATAAGCACACAAGGACAGCAATAATAAAATTGCATGGGCGAAGTTCTCTTACTACTTTGTGCTGCAAGTTTTATTTGTGGGGTTCATTCTTTTCTCAAAGCGTGCCTTTGTGATACAATTCCGTGTTAAGGATCTTCTGCTGGCACCCAGATAAACATGTTTCTACCTAAATTCTACTGCAAGCTCACAGATTCCACTTAGGATTTGTTTAGTTCTGTTTAGAAAATCTTTTCAAGTGAAGTGTTGCTGTTTTTGCCTTGCTTACTTTAAATCCACTGTTGGGATTAGTTTGGTTATTTACTGTTAATAATGGAAATAAGTCAGAGGGGAAATGCTTTTCACACTTAGCAGGCACCATATTCTTCTGGAATGAGCATTCTTTTCCTTTGTTTTTGAAACAACCTTTTGATTTCTTTGGTTTTCCTTTCATGACATTTAGGAGAAAAGGAAACTGCTGTTGCATAGGAATGCCTGGGATTTCTGTTTTACATTAGACTTTTTAAAATATTTGAACTCTGCTTTGTGACGGAACAAATTAGAGCTGAAACCGCAGGGCGGGTAAGGAGTTTCAAGGTTTCCTTATTTGATTTTCAGGGGTCTATATTTACCCTACTCCATTTTACACTGTGAAGTACCCTTTCTGCTCACTCTAAACAGTCTTTTTATTGGTAGCAGGCTTCTAAACTCATAGTTACCTGCACGGCAGCTGCCAATCTTCTCTACTACTATGTTTAAAGAAAACCAACCAAACAACAAAACCCCAACAAAAATAGCAGATTTTTTCTGCTATGTGTTCTGCTATGTGACAGATGAAAACTTCCTTTATGCCCTGTTTCATTTTTGTTTATTCTCTCTGCCTATCTCAAAGCACAGTTTTTGTAGCTTGATTTCAGCTTGGAGAAAAGTAAAACCTTAAAGCAATGTGTTTCCCTTCCTTGGTAAGCAGCCGGTGAATCAGAGACCTGCGTGTCGCAGTTCTGTTCAGTGGGACACATGCAGTGCTGGCACTGCAAACTGGTGCCTTCCCAGAGTCCCAGCAAGGCTCCTTCTAGAAACCAGTACTTGGTTCAGATCCTTGTGACAAGGGGATGTGCAATCTCCTTGCTTCCCTATTTGGTATATTTGCTGTGTGATAGAAACTTGAGAGAGATTCACTTGTTCAATAAAAAGGCAAGTGAGATGAAACTCATTTCCTAACATATTTTATCTATGCCAGCAGTTTGGTAGTTCTTATATACAGTAAGCAATAAAACTAGTTAAAAGATCATTAAATAACTCCCATGAAGTTATAACAATGCAATAAAAAACCTAACCAACACAGAGCACCTTGCATCATGGAGCCCTTTAATCAGTCTTTTCCTGGGCTGTGTTCAGACCAGTGACCATAAATCTTTCAGCTATCCAATCTCCAGCACTGCGTTTCCCCTTTTGCTCTGAGGTCCTGGGCCGCCATGGAAGGAGAGCTGAAATCTTGCTGTAGTCACTGTGATGTGCCAAGCAGCTGTTCAAAGCTAGAAAAATTGCTTTGAACAAGGAAGAGAGAAGTTCTGATTTTAAACTTCTCTATTAAAGTGGTAATGAAATGTATTTTTGTACATAGCTTTGAAAATCCCCGCTGTGGAATCATGCGCTATCAAGGGTCATTTTAATAACATTGATTGTTAAAAGACACAGCTCCCAGTGTAAAACCAGAACTCATTAGAATTCAGGATAGAGCTGATTACAGAGGAATGCGTAAAACTGAATATTAAGAAGATTAAGAAGAGCTGGATATCAGTGCTGTATTCCAAAGGGAAATCCACCATGTACTTACTGTCCCAATCAGTGGTACCCAAAGGCAATGTGTACCTCTGTGAGTGTACCCTACTGGAGAGGGAACTCTCAGAGTTTGGCCAAGGGTAACTATAAATATTAAAACCTATATTATCAATGTTTGATAGAAACATAAAAAATTTATGGTTGTATACAAATTTATTCTTCAGCAGAGAAGACACATGAGATTTTATACTGCCACTGTTAAGTCACTTTTTTCTTTCAGGCAAATTCTAATTATTTCCACCCAAATTTCTTTCTTTCTTTAACAGAGGTGGCATCATCCAAAAGAAGTAAAATAGAATGAATAGCTGACGCCCTGTATATAGTTAAATAGCAGATTCTGTATCAAGGTCATTCAGATAGGCTGTTCTGCTATGTTTTGTTTCTTTTTCTTCCTTTTTTAATTTCCAATCCCCTAGCCTCTCTGCCTCCTTTTGCTATTCAGTATGTGTTTGTCACACTCTCTCTTGTTTAGAGACAAATGCATTCAGACATCTTTGGTACTTAGAAAAGCAGTCTCAAATTATAGCAATCATTAACATATCAGGAACACCATAGGAGTTATCCAGCATATGGAAAAAACCTGGGAAGGCTTCAGTGCACTCTGTAACTCTATGAGATGGAAATTAGAGGTATCTACCCAAATGTGAATTTCCATGCCCCTATAACATGCAAATGGAATTACTTTCCGCATGGTGGAGAAAATTCATTACGTAGATGTAGAACCCGAAGAGGGAACCTTCTTGTCTTGTAGTGGGAAGCTGTATAAGATGTAGCAACACCTATGTATTTAAAATATGATTATCAGAATTGAAATGCAGAATGAACCAAACTTATACTATTTATGCTAATGGAACAATAAACAAACTGAAAAATACAATGTACAGAGAAACTAATTTAGAAGCTAACAGTAAATAGTGGCACTAGTATCATTCTAAGAATGTATTTCATAGTTCTCTTGTCAAGTATGCAAAAAATCAGGACATACTGGGTTTCTACATTTTACTCCTGTTTTCTAGCTGGTGTCTTTTAAGGGGCCAGACAGTTCTCACTGGGACCTTTCCCTCTCCCAGCATCACTTCCAGTAAGGCCCCAGCTCGGCTGCATCTCCGTGTGATACTCTGCAACAAATAGCCAATAATCATCTCTTTAGTTTGTCTTGGGCCCTCTGCAAGTCCAGTAACATTATTGTTGCAGAAGCATTTGAGAAACACATAGAGGGGATAAAAAAATCCCAAACCAACAGAAACCAGACATTTAAAATATTCTCCTGGGTTACCTAACCCCCCACGTAATGTTACTATCATGGTGCCATGGGCCTACTGCAGTTATTTTCCCTGTGGAAAATTACATTAACCCTCTTGGCTTTCATGCAAACTACACCGTGTGGCAAATAGAGTGGGAATTTTCATACATTTTGAGCAAAAATGCACACTTAGATGTGCCAATGTTTGTGGTGACACTGCTATTGCACTACTATGTTGCAAGATTCATTTCACTTACGTTGCTGTAAGTTTATTTAATGTAGATTAACAAAAGCCATCATAGTATTAGGATAATCAAAACTGTATAAATAACTGAAGCTTCTTTTGAATAAATCAATTTTTGAATAGACAAAGAGTTGAATACACTTTCCTGCAATCTAGGACAAAATGTTGTGTATAAAAGTTTCAGTAACTGTCCATGGACAGTCTTTGCTGTAAATGAATGTTTTTGAATAACACCAGTAATCTGAAGGTAATGAAAGCAGTTTATGCAAGGTGCAATAAACAGCCATTGTTGTGTCTACAGAACATTGCTTTATGCTACTGTGTAGATGATGTCTTTTTAGTCTTCCATCTGTTTTGAAAAAAAAATAAAATTCAGAGGCCACAAGTCTGAAAGAAGCAAGGACAAGATAATAACTAGAGACACAATTAATCCCTGTGCTTTGGAATAGGACAAATTGTTACAACAATCACAGAGAAAGCTGTACAGAGGTTGCAGGAAGACAAGTTAATGCAATGCTTTAAAAAAGGGAACAAAGAGTGTTAGAAAGAGCTAAATTACTAAAGCAAAGAAATGAAAATACAGCTTAATAAGAAACAAATGTAGCATGCTGTGTATTAACAGTGGAATGCTTGCAGAAAATATGGAAAAATCTTTGTTTACTCAACCCTGACTCATGGGCAAAGGTTTACATAAACTGAGCTTCTCTCCTGATCACAGGTATGTGGGAAGTTCTGTGGGGATGGGTCGTCAACAGGGCTTCCCACTCACTGGAAATCAGACGGATGTTTGGATTCAGTCACTCAGGGCACAAATTCGGTTGCATCATTGTCAGCAAAAGGCTCCCATTTTATCACTGGGCCAAGCCCCGCTGATGCAGCGGCTCCGGCGGGGTTGCCAGCGCTGGCTGCCAAAGGAGCGGCAGTGCCGGCGGCCAGGACCCGCGGCCGCGCTCGGCCCCGCTCCCGCACGGCAGCGCCGGCCTGCGCTCCCCGAGCGCTTCTGCGGCTCTCTGACAGCAGCCAGCTTCTGTCTGGTGTGCTAAGGAGGAAATGTTAGCACTAAACGTCCTCATTAGTGAATATACAGAGCAGATCCTGCTCTCGGTCTTGCCCTTTCAACCTCACTGAAGTTGAGGCTGTCTTGATTCTTTTTAGGACTCCTTCAAGCCTGCATCACCTCCAGAAATCTAGACAGCCTTTGGGATGTTAAGGGCCAGGACCAAGAAAGCAGAGTTTATATAGTGGGACATCAGAGGGGGGAAGAGAAAATGCACCCAGAAAGGACCACAGCAGGTGATGTAAACCTTTATTACAGTCTATAGCAATTTAATGAAAGTAAGTCAGAATAAATAAATAGCTGATGTGGAACCGAGAGGCAGCTGACCCAGCCTGAATGGGAACTAAATTGCAGTTGACCCTATTGCATCACTAAATTACCCTCCTCCAGGGCAAGGAATAAAAATTCCATGTTGGATTTTTTTTTCTGCTTTTAAAAAAGTTTTACTAATTCAAAGAAAAGTCCACTGTTGGTAAATGTTCATGGTAAGTATTTGATGGATTGAATTAATTCCCCTCTTTGTGTGCTGATATCCTTCTCACTGCATAGGGAGATTCTACAGATCCACAGAAATCCTGCACAGGATAGGATGTGTCTTTATGGCATTTCCGTGTGCTTTAAATCTCTGAAGAGTTTTCTGTGTGTGTGCTTTATATTGAGTCGTTATGTACGAAAACAAACTTATTCACAAACTAGCTTTGATCTAGGCTTCCTGTGATTTATCTCAGCTGCCTATAGCATGCACTGAAATCCTACCTGGTTGTTATTAGCTCCCCAAATATTTATATCACTCCAGATAATCAATGCTTATCACAGCCAATACAGATGTTACGGGTTCCTCAAAGAAAGGCACAGTCAGCATAATAGTATTTTAATTATTGTAGCATATGTTTTCAAATACGTCTTTTCTTTCCAGTATCAATTGAACAGAATAACTATACAAATCCTATTAATAGATGATGTTAAAAATATTATACATGTAAATTACAGCTTTTTCCACTAACTATAATAAGCAATAATGCAATGTCTTAGAGGTATTAATGTTCACTTAATTGAAATCATGTTGCTAGTGCTGTTTTCTGTTCTCATTCCCTTGCGTTCGCACTCTCTACAGGATGTTTTTCATTCAGCTGCTGTGTAAAACAAATTTGCTTGTGGGGGTTTGGTGATATAAAGTATCTTGCTGGCACCAGTGCATTAGTTATTCTACAAGTAACTGAAAACATAAATTCAGTATTTGGAGAAATAGAGATAGCAGCATCTACTGGCTTAGCAGATGCAGACAACATGGTTTTGGTTATCAGTGTGCTGCAAGTTCATGGGGAAGTTCAATGGGTAACACGCTGGGCCCTTCTGTCCCTCAGCTTCCCAACTTTATGGAGCCTCTTACTCCCTGCACCATTTCAAGCTCTCCAAAGGGAAGTGCAATGCTTCTTTCTTTTTTTAAGCTATTTCAGAGAAAATAGTATTACTTTGTAAGGAAGACTAAGTGGTCATCTGTCTCCCAGCAGAACCTAGGCTAGGAACCCTGCAAAAATACTTCTGTAGGCGGCACAGTCATGCTTTGAAAAGGGGAATTACTCTTTATCTCTTTATAAAAGTACTTGCTGCTCATGCAAGGTATTAGGGACTTAGTTCTGAGTAAAAATTCTGATTCTGTCTTTTGGATAGATACGAATCAGAAGATAGATATACAAATTGGTGAGAAGATTTTTCGTGCCTTAACTACCTAAAACTTCAGCTCGTACCTAAAAGCAATAAAACACTAAATTAAAGTTATAAATATTTTTAAGTGGTTGAGCATATTGCTTTTATTAGTGTTCTCATGCCACGGATCTGTAAGTTTTTGTCTCTGATATATATACAGGGTATATTTTGTACACAGAATATACACACACATGCACCCACATGCAGACATACAAAAGTCTGCTGAAATTCTTGGTCCTTCCAACTCACAGTGAGTACAATAATCAAAGTTTTTTCCTCAAAATCTCTGTTCCTGAGGGCACTGGATTAGTTCAAAATTTCAACTTCTGTTTGAAACAGAGGCTTTCTGGAACCTCAAAACCACCTGGTAAATCTAGACCTTTCATGATTGACTTAAAATGCTAAAATATAACAGTATTAAGTTATCTGTATATTTAGAAGGAGAGAATAATTTGGATAAACAGTATTTGAAAGTTTATCATGCATCTGCATGAGACTTCTATTTTCTTTTGCAGGCTTACAGACTTGCCATTTTACAATCATGCAGTGTAATCATGGGTTCCCACAGCCTATATTTCTAGTCATGTTGCCTGTGAAAGGCATGTTTCTTTTGCTGGAAAATATCTTGTATGTCATCTTTATTGTTACTTACTAGAATCATAGAATGATTTAGGTTAGAAAAACCTTTTAGATCATTGAGTTCAATCATAAATGAAGAATTTGGATGAGTTTGGTGGGTGTTTTTGATGTAACACTTTGTTTTTCTGATTGTTTTTCTTTTCTTTTCTTTTCTTTTCTTTTTTCTTTTTTTTTTTTTTTTACTTTCCAGGTTCAAAGTGATGGCTTGAGCTCACTTGTATGGTGTTGTAAGGTCATTGCTCACCATCACAAGTCTGCAAACTAAAAAGATGGCTAATGTTAAGTTGATTTAACTCAGAATTGAATGTAAGCTGTTATTCCTAAAAAAACAATTGCACATATGTGGGTAATTTTCAATGCAGTGGATAAACTTTATACCTTTTCATAATTCAATGTTTCTGTACCCTGCTGCAGGACTCTGACAAATACTAATTCTAATTCATGTGCAAACTGTACCAATTCAGGGTAACAACCAGTAGGAGTAAAGCACTACCTACTGACCTGTAAACATAAAGGGAAAACAAAATTGGGAAAAAAAGGACCATGTTGGCAACGCACATTCCATTTTAGGATTAAGGAAGTAGTCACTGGAAATGTGGTTGAGCAGACTCATCCTCTGTTGATTTCTGTTAGAAGTGTATGAATTCTTTCCTTTACACCATTGAAATGTAGAGGAAGGGTTTTAATGCAGACAGTTAAATTCATGGTAAAGCCCTTATGTTAGTTAGGGGTTTACTTGGGAGCTGTATCCTCGTGGCCTGGTCTGTTGCATGGATCTCTGAGGACAAAAACATCAGGAGAGTCAGTGCCACTGAACTTGCATGCACTAGAAGGGCAGTGGATTAAAAGCTGATCCAGGTTTCCTTCAGCAGAGATTGAGTCTCTTCAAGTAAGGTTTCAGGTCACTTCTGGGGCATCACTGCAGGTAAATGAGCAGTGTGTTTATTAGTCTCTTTGGTAGATAAGAAGGTTTCAGTTTTAATGATTGCAAGATCAAATATTTGACAAAAAGTGAAAAAGCAAAGACCGGAGGTATATATTCTAAAGTGAAAGAGGGAGGAGAATAATGAGTTTGAAAAGAATAAAACACAGGCTGGTGAGTGGAAAAGAATGCTACAAAGGTCTCTGTGTGAATCTTCGGTTCCTGGAGTTTCTGCCAATTCCTTTTATTACTCTTTCAAGTAACCAGGTACATATGGCATGTTTGTAAGTAAAGCAGTCAATGAAGTTAGTTACACCTCTGCATTTATTACCCTACCCCTGAGTATTATTAACTTTTACATTCCCCATAAAATATAATTTATCACTTAAATAATTTGCTTTGTGTCAGGGTTCAGTGTGCTCCAGTGCTTTCCTGCTCATTAAATGAGATATTTTTACTTAATGAGCCCAGAATGTCCTTTGCATTTAACATTAGAATTGATTTCAAACACTCCATTTTTCTAACATATTTGTATGTAATTTCAGAATGTGGACTTCATTCCACAGTCATACTCTGAAGGAAAAAGAGCTACAAAGAATAATGACCCATGAATTCTGGAGAGGAACGCAGTAAGTATGGGTGAATATCTAAAAAAACCTCCCTATTATTTGCCTGCACTTTGCATTCTTTCATCTACTTTGAAAGTCTGAGTTACTATTTGAGCCTGCTGCTGCAGTTATTACATACATAATACTCCATTAGGAAAGTGTTTAGAAGGGACTGCAAGATATGGATTTCCATGAAATCAACAGCTTTTAAAAATAACCCCACACTTAGATGCATGTGTATGATGCCCTGATTCATAGAGCAGACAGTATTTCAAATATACCCAGTTCACATATAAATATATATATCCATAGAATAAATAAACATCATAGAACTCTAGCAGTGTGCACCTAATGGGGATCTGGCTCATCTCTTTGCAATTGCAAACAATCACTTTGCAATCATTTAATAAAATCTGAGTAGAGAAACCCTCTGTTGTGCAGTAAATCATTTGCTCATAATAATCACTGGAACCAAAAACCAGCCCAAACCTCTGAGCTATCTGAGCAATTCCAGGATAAGCACTGCGCCGCCACACTTTAAATGGAATTTTGCCACCAGCTAGATCTCAAGGAGTCAGTGAGTAGTATATGATGGATTCACAAGTGGGTGTTCATTTGAGTCCATTATAACAAATGTGACCATCTGTGCATCAGCTGTACACACTGACATGCAGGGTGCAAGTCTGATCAGTCAGGTGCTCAGGATCCATGGCAATGTGCATGGCATCAAACACTCAGTACAGGACAGGGAAGCTGAAATTCAATCCCATAAAAATCCTAATATTGTAATATAGATTTTTTGGTTTTTTCTGAGTGAAAAAATACTAACTCATGAAATAAGCAAAAATATACTTATATTTAACTGAACTTACAGCTTTTTTCCAGAGTATATTTGGCCATCATTAAATGTCATATGCACATTTTCCCATGGTTGCCTTGTCTCACCTGATTAAGAGCCTGGGCCTCTCTGTTTGCTCCTCTGGACCGAGCTCCTTGGCTGATTTCCATTTCCTACGAGGCATGTGCAGCCATGTAACCGTGGGCAGCTGGGTGGGGTGGGAGGGTTTATGGGGGGATTACGGGGGGCAAAGGAGCACCAGCAGGACGTAGCAGTGGGTGGGCAGTCTGTGCCTTGGTGTACCAGCCTTCCTCAACACACTGTCCTGTTTGCCAAGGGAAACCTCAGAATTCTCATCAGACTGACAGAACCAGCTTATTTGAAAAAGAAGTTTTAAAATGTTGCAATAATGTTTCAGGAGACTGGTTCATGCCTTGTAGGTCGAGGAGAAAAAGAACATTTCCCTGGTTGTGGCAATAGGAGTTAGCAGTAGTGTGATTATCCATACAATGTATGAAATCTAAGATCTTCATCTTTGCCAGACAAGGAGAGAAAAACAAATGAAATGTGGAATCAACTGTTGATTATAATTAGTGAGGAGTGAACACACCCAGGTGTATTTATTAATGCCATCTCATCATTGACAAGGCTAGTAATAACAGAATAGCTCTGATAGTGATTGGGGAAACAATGTCATTGAATATGGAAAGTATGAGAGAATCTGTACTCTTCTCTTGCTGTTACCCATCAGAGGGTGCATCACATATCCCTAGCAAGTCAGTCTATTTTGCTTTTCTTTACAGTCCTTCATTATTTTGTCTGTTTGAGCTGCAGGCAGTTAAGGTCGGTACATTCAAACTGAATTTTTCACTGTAAAATGAAGAGTGTTGGAGTTTTGTTTCGGTTTATGCTTTGTTTTATTTTGGTCATGTTCCCTCTCCTTCCTTCCCCAATAAAAAACAATGCTGTCATTGGCTCCAGGAAAATAGTGAAATATCACTTTAGATGCTGAAGTCTGTAATATTTTAGCATATTTATATGGTCTGATGAGTTCCCAGATGATAAGAGACATTTTTTCCCTTTAAATTCTCTGATGGTGATAGACCTGCCCTTCATTTCATTTTTTAAGGATAGACAGGAGACATTTTAAATTTCATTTGAATTACTTTTCCAGATGATAATTATCATTGATTGTTATATTTCAAATTCTAATGTAAAAGAATTTATTTTTAAAATGAAAAATAAGTGATTTCAGTAAAATGTCAGCAAACTATCTAGCCAAACAAATTAATTATAAAAATAAATTTTTATCTTCTGCACTGAGAATATTTAATTGCTCTGGCTGAATAATAGTTTGGTTGTTATATCATATAAATCCTGGGGATGTCTCAGTGTGTGCAGAAAGGAAAATGTGATGCACCTACTTGAGAAATTTCTATGATGGATCAGCAAGTCTTTTGGGAGAGGGGGTTGCTGTGTTGCTTAGAGTTGAGACTGGACCTATTGGAGCTGTAAAACTGGAGCTTTCTCCCCTTTAGCATGTACCACTCCTGGAAACAAAATATGTTTTAAAAAATTCAGGTAGATTATCGAGGAGTCATGCCTATAATATTTCCTTTATTCCTGTAATTGACAATTTACATTTTATTAGTATGTGTACAGCCGATCTTGGCACAGGTATTAGGAAATAGTTATTTTCATCAGGGACCTGCCAAGGCTGATTTTGGTTGCTGGTTTTTCAGTTGATGGTGTGATCCTAAGCCTGGGGAAGAGCAAAGTTTGTTGTGGAAGGTCTCTGCCAACAGTCACACGTGAGGTATTGCAGAGCTGGCACCAACAAAAAGGCACTAACAGGTGTCTGCAGCCCAGCTGAACGGTGTTCATATGGGGCACCCCAAGAAAGTGAGGAGCACTGCAACCTAAGGTCATACCCTGATTTTTCTCTGACATTTGAGACCCTTTTCTGTGACTAGAAATGGCTGAAGAGGGAACATCAGATGGCTACAAGTGTCATTTAAGGGACAAGTACATTGCTCCACTGGGCTTGTATCAAAGGATCCAGTATGTGCATCTGCAGGCAACAAATTTTATTTTTTTTATTTTTCTTTTTTAACCAACTATTTTTATTTGAGAAATAATGTATGCAGTTTCAAGAGAGGGTGATATAATGGTGCTTATCAACTTCCTTTTGGGAATGGCAGTAAGTATTTTATAGCTAGTTTCAGTTAACATAAACTTTCCATAAATCAGATACATAACTTTTTACGCATGTAGACTAAGGCCAAAGGTTCTCTTCAGTCTTTGAGAGCACTGACATTAAATTTTTTATTAGTACCCATGATGAATAATGCACTTGACTTCAGTTTTGACAGTACTATTGAGAGAAACCACTGCATGTTTCTTGCAGAAGTACCTAAATAGCCAACTTTAATGCTGAAGAAGAGTTTATCTTTCTTTTAAATGAATTACTTCTTTGCTCAGTTTGCTACCTCCTGACAGCTGCAGCCTTTCTTGCATCAACAGTCTCTGTGTTGCTGCCATCATATTGTTTGTGTGTTCATGGCTGGCTTTCAAGCTATCATTTCTTTGTGTCTTGCGTGTGTTTTGGTTTTACAAAGGGGGCCTGCATCTAATATTGCCACTGCCATCCCCTTTGTCACCACTGCGTACTTGCAGCTGTCCAGAAACTCTTGCAGAGAAATGTAAATCTCTGTTCTTAAACCTAAACACAGATTTTCATAGTTCATACTGTTGGCCACTGTGCCCAAGTTCATCTGGAGTTATTTGGGCACTCTTCTGCTTTTATAGCTCAGATTCTAAACACTTTTCTATTTGAGTCCTGTGCTGCTTTGACTTCTCTGCTATGTTTGGGATGCTCCCATATTGTTTTCAACTTGGCTGGAGTAGCTTTGCTTGCTTGCAAAATCCCAGGCTTTATTTTAGATCTTTGGTCCCCTCTTTCCAAGTGTTTTGATACACTCTCTGAGTGTTTTATACCAAATCCAAAGCCCCATCCAGCTTTCTACCAGGAAGCTAACCCTTCCCTCTGTATTGTGAGGTTTGTTGTAGTTCAGATCAGTTAAAGGCTTCTGTGTTTTCTCTCTTCTATTGCTTGGTTGCAATTGAGTTTCTTGGGGTTTTTTTTGCACAGGAGTATTTTACATGTAGCCTGATTCATATCTCCTAAGCACTGCAAATCTTAAATGAACATTAAATAGTTGCTGAAAGTTGTGAGTGACACAGGGCAGATTTTCTTAGCATCCTGTGTTCCTGGGAAGTTAAACTGAGTAAGTAAGAAATGCTAAGCAGTGCAGAAATTTCATCAGAACTTCTGAATTTTCTGAACTGTCATCTGAAAATTGTAACTTAAAGAAAATAAAACCCCTGTAAATGAAATTGGTTCTGATGTTCATGAATCTAACTTTGCTATTCTGCAAGCCTCCTTCTTTTACATGTAAAGTGCAAAATGATTCTATGAGGAAAATGAGCTTGAATCTCATTAGACATCATCCTGTATTAAGGGAACATGTTCACTCATATTTTATTCATTAAATAATATTTGTCAATGCGTTTTTCTATTTTAAACTCTTACTGTAAAAGAGAGCATTATCACCTCAAAGTATTTGTTTCCTAGAGTGAATGCCAATATTATCCAGTCACGCCATATTCTCCTAATTATGCTGAGGGTTTCTTTCCTAACAGCATTTATTTTCGGGTGTCAACAATACTTCAGTTAAATGTAGTGTAAAGTGCACTTATTTAGCAAACTTGTCCTTCAGAAAAGGGTTTTTTAGTCTTTAAAACACCACTAGATTGTTTCTTTCTGTCAGTGCATGATACAATAGAAATCTTAAATCAATAACACTTCTTATTCCTATGCAATTGATGCATAACATCCTTCTTCACACAGAGGTTTAATGTGTTGTAAATTAATTATCTGGAATGCGTGGAGGGTCAATGGACCTTGGTATGACCGGGATGTAATGTTAAAGTGTTCCATTTCCTTCCAGCTCTGCTCAGCTCTCTTGCTGATTCCTCTCTCTGTGTCAGCTTTGCCATCTTCTGCACTTTGGTCCCTTAAGTGTTGTTAATGCCCCTCGAGGGCTTGATCGATAGGAAAAATTTGCTTTACCATAAATTTGTCCAACAATTTTCTTTCTTCTGAAGATGAAGTACTTTTCTTAACTGGATTTGTAAAATGCTCCTTAGTAAACTATTCTTACTCTCAGAGAAATTTAAAATAATAGCCTTATTTAAAATCATAATGAAATTGCAGAGATTCTGCATAAACAAATGCAGATGTAATTTTTGGCTTTTAGGTGCCTAAAAATGAATCAACTATGCTTCAGCTGTCTGTCAGGAGGAGTTTTGCTTTACTGTATCTACACATTGAACCACATAGATGAATAAAACTGTTATTAACTGTGAAGAAATACTGAGGGAGAGATTCTCAACCATAAAGACTGCAATTAAAACATGCATCCACTGGGTTTAAAGTAGCCAATTTTCTTTAAAAATCAGAGAGGCCACCTCTATTACGTTTTTTGAAGCCAGCTTGGCTATTAGTTGCTAGGGTAACAAGATCCAAGACAGTGAATAAGTCCTGTCCAGGCAGCACAGCGTTATGGGTGTCTAACATGAACGCAAAGAAAGGCTGGTAGGAACATTAAATGATGGATTAGTTTAATTTTCATTTATCAGGGTTTTTTTTTTACTACAAGGATGGTCAAAATATGTATATGTTTGTAATTAAAAAGGTGCTGGTGTATTTTTATTGGCCAAGTAACAGATGACACTGAACTATTAAAGCAGAAAATATTTCAAATCTCAGTGAAAAAAAAAAGGAAAGAGGTGCTACTTAAAACTCCCAGCATGTTGGTGGGATCAATTTAATGTCCTGTGCTGTGTCAATGTCACTTTCATAAACTTTTGCTGAAGTGCTTTTCCTACTGTATGGTGAATGATGTTGTCAGGACTGTGAGTCGGGGGGTATGGTGGATTTGAGTCTACTTTACTTCCCTTGATGAAAAGGTCACTGCCACTTGTAAATCTGTTTTACTCCCTGCACAGTTGTTAGTGTCAAAGTCTGTCAGCTCTGTGGGATGTTAAAATTATACAACTGTAGTAGGAACAAGAATCACAAATTCCCAAGTGGTACATCCCAAGAAAAAGTCTCTGATCTTTGTGTAAAAGTCCTGTGGAAAGTTTTTCATTCAGGATTTTCAGCTCACTTTGGCTTGATTGCAGAAATAAACAAAATTTCTGTTCTATTCCTCCCATCTGGTGGGCCTTCCCCACTGATAGCTCATCACAGGGCCACTTATGTCTGTAGCTCATGGTTGCAAGTGAAAAAAATCTCTGCTTTATTTTTTTAAGGCTGCAAAGGCTCCAGTTAAAGCACAATTAAAACCCGGCCTGTGTTGTGTTATGTGATTGTGTTTTGACAAATCATCACTTTAGATCAGCTTCACAATTATTCATAAGTTATTTGCAAATACAAGGAATAAACACAAAGTGAAACAATTGGCCAATTTAGGGGAGGACACCTGACCTCCAAACCAAGTTTTGAAGCGCTGTAAGAAATGCAAATGAAAAAACCTCGAAAAACTCAAACTCTCTTTTCCCCTCCTCATAGCATTATAGAAATTGTTCTGTGCATATGCACAGAATTTTTACTCAGCACTTTTCCTGTGGGAATTGTCATACTTTGCCAGTATGCAGCAAATGCAGTGGGAGCACAACCAGCTGGATGCCAAGAGCGGCCGTGTCCTCTGAGCCTGATTGATTACGACACGGAGTTTTCCAAGTTTTATGCTCTGGCTGTGCAGGAGATGGACGCGAAGTTCTTTGCATGTGACGTATGGGCAAAGCTTTTAGGTGGTCAATTGCCTGCTTAATCCAAAGGCCTCTGCTAAGACAGAGTCAAGCTTTTCATACCGTGAGCTATTTCCATATGACCTTGCAACTAAATTGATTTTTGAGCAGAGTGGAGTAGTTTGCTGCTGAGGAGACAGAATGGGACCCGAAAGGGGCAAACACTGAATCTTTTTGGCTTGACTTTCAGTCAAGGTAACTCACTGGGGTCCTGAAGGTGATGCAAGTAAACATCTGCCAAGTGAATCTTCGTGTCAAGGCAGCCACTGTGGGCAAACTGGGATAGGCAGCCGTGGGTAAACATATATCAGTGTGCCAAGTAACCATCAGCATGATGGGGAAAAGGACACACTTCCATCAATCCTGATTTTCTTTTGCTTTAATTTTGACTGGAAAATTCTCTTTATTGCTGGATATGATCTAGGAGCTGTCTCAGGCACGCCTTTCAGTGATATGAAAACAGAATCTTTCAGGTGAAGTTTTTCTTAGTGTCTGTTAAAGATTTGAATGCTAGATAAATAAATGAGAGAAAAAAGAAAAAATCCTGAAGCTTCACTTACTCTGAGAAAAAATTCACTGCCATCTCTATCAATCACTACCTTGGTTTTATAGATATCTTTCAAAATGTCATCCAAATTGCCTTTAAGATCACCAACACTTCTGCTTAATTCTCCTTCCCTGTCTCCTGGCAGAATTGCACCATAAAAATTCACCTTTTCTCTTTCTTATCAAATTAATTTCTACTCTTTGAAATCACCAAAATCCAAATGGCAGATATTTGTACTTACATAATTAGAAAGCTGAATAGATGCCTGTTGTATCAGTGCTCATGTTTGCTGAAGACTCACAATGTTGGACAGAGGGCATGTCTCAGGAATGTAAACAAACATGTACTTTATCAGGACTTCTACCACTGAGAAATAGAAAATAACATTTTTTTTCCTACCCTCTGCCCTCCCTTATCCCTCCAATTCTCTAGACTTTGCTCAGTCTTTTGCAGTTTCTAATTTTCAGCTTCTCTAGACACAGGCAAATGAAGTACAATTACAAACTCTTGGAAAGATTCTTTTAAACAGGAGGAGTGGTTCCACACTCTCAGGTCTGTACACACTCGTATAATGCATATCTGGTATACAGCTACTTTTTCACTCTGTAATAAAATAAAGGAATGTGCCTATGCTACCGTATCTGCATACATCTTGGGGATATTTTTAGTCTTTGTAAAAACAGATTTTAAAACCTGATTATTTATATTTCAATAGAAAAATCAGATATCTATTTATGATATAAATAATCAGCTATATTTAATTATACATATATTTCTAGACAAAAGGAAATTGAGCTTAAAACAAAGACTCTGCCAGAATTTTGAGAGCTTTGGAAAAGTTACTTACAGATCAAGCCTATTAACTGAATATCTGAGATGATTTACAGACAAAAAATGTTTAAGGCCTTGTGTAGCACTTTCAGCCTTTCCAAGGAAAAGGGTTGCCTAGTTGTAAAATATTCAGTATAAATGATTGAACCGTTCCTTTAGTAAATTAATTTGAAATTAATTTTAAAGTGGTTATAAAGCATTTGGTCCTTGTGATAAAAGAGACAAGGATACTTAGGTGCTCCTTATTCTTTGAGTCTCATTTAGCCATTGAGAGCTTCATAAAGATGACCTGAAATGGTCTTGTCAAACATCGGCCCAGGATTATCTCCCAGGTATTACTGGGGGTTTTGCTTATGCTTAACCCTTGCCTTTCTTCAAATTTTCAGTCATATTCTCTGCTTCCTTTCATGGCAGACAAAATTATACCCCTTTGGACTTCCTAAATATATCTATCTACATCAGCCTGCAGAGGTTTCGTATTTTCTCAGTCTCGTGTTATTATTATTATGCATCCTCTCTCTTTTATTGTATTTTAAATAAAGATTTCAACCTTTTTTTTCCTTTTTAAATGCACTGAAACACCTTTTCACTTTCATCACAGTTTTCTAGATCTCCCATCTGCTTGCACAGTCTGTACTGTCCAAGTCAAAGCCTCTTTTCTTGGTATTCCAAGAAGGCACTTTCTCCTTGTCGTTTGTGCTCTTAAATCTTGCCCGGAAACGTTCCTTTCCCTCTTGGCTTACCAGGCAATATTTTGGAATATTCTGTCAGATAGACTAGAAAACACCACCACTTTATTTTGTAAATCCAGTGACATGCTGGGAGAGACTAGAGCAGTGCTATGAAGTAGTTCTGTGGGTCTCAGCTATGTGAGGATGAAGCATGTCTCTCTTTTTGGACTCTCTGATCCTGGGGAAAGACTTCCCTTATTGCTCGTGTATTTTGGTCTAGTCTCCAGACTGAATGTTGCCTTAGCAGAGTTGAACCATTCTCAACTTCTCTTCAGCAAATTGTTATTTTTATTCAGAGAATGAGGTCTTTTGATATACATGAGGTGAACCAGGCCAGTATGAAGTGCTTTGCCCCAGCATGAGGTCATCTGCAGATTTCTTGTGTGGATTCTTAAGCAGCAGCTCAAAGGTTGGACATACAAATACCCCTTATTTGTATGTCCAAGACTAAAGGACTAGATGGAGGCATGCAAATTTGCAGTAGGTTTGCAATATATTGATGAAGAATCAATATATTGGTGTTAGGCTAGAGGGCTGCAGGTTTTTTGAGAGAAACGTGTGAGATGTGCATCATGTTACCAGTGTTAACATGGGCAACATTTTTTGAAATAACTTCAGCTCAAAAATGTGGCTCAAGCAGAGGTTGAAACTGAAGCCTGTGCTCAGCTGAGATGGGAAATTGTATTGGGGAAGAATTGAATAAATACCCATGACAAATCTTCAGCTGCTCTAATTCATAATGGAAGTTCATTCCCATAATGGAAGATCATTCATAAATAATCATTACCCCAAAGAGAGGCTCTCAGTGGCAGTAGTAATTTAGGCTGGGACCAAGAACAATTATGTTGATCAAACTATACTAAAGAAGGAAGTTTATAAAGATTATCAATTTGTGACGAACTTTCTGCTCTGGAAAAAGTTTATACTGATACTTAAATTCGCAAAAACATAAAGTCTTTAAAGAACCCCAAAGAATCACTGAATCCTGTAACACTTTACCCAACCTCATTAAATTGCTCTTCTGCAGAATTTTTGAAGGAAAAACAATTAAGAAGAGCTGGTGTATGCATGCATGCTAAATACGTGGAACATTCCCAGCCACTGCCACATGACAGCAATCCTTTCCCTGGGGTCAGGCTGGTCACTGGTAATTTCAGTGTGAGGAATCTCTGGGATGGTGAACTGCTGAACAGGGGAAAACTGGTGACCTGCCACTCCTAAACCAGGATATGCCATGCTCCCATACTTGTTCATTCAAAAATCTGTGCAACAAATCCAGCTAAACTGTTTTCACTACTCAGATACAGAGCTGAATAATTTTATGAATTAATTCTTTTGGAATAATCTTTCTAATTGCTTCAACATTTTCATCGTTTAATCTGGGAGCATTGTATGTACCTCACCGGTGCAGTGGGGTTCTGCACTATTTATACCTAATATTTGATGTATCATTTTTAATGCAAAAAATTAGTGCTACAGAAGTCCCTTTATATAGACCAAAAAAAGGAGGAAAAAAATGCTCCATCATTTCCATACACTCACCCTCCATGTACAGTTATGATCTGGGTTGCCCCTATTGTTGGTTAATGTATGAATAACAGCCTGCATTTGCCACCTGCAATCAGGTTTTACTGCAGGAATAAAGCAAGGTCAAAATAATATCTAATGTTTAGACAGCATGCTGGTAGTGTCCCCGTCAGCAGACTATTCTTAAATAATAGCAACAAATTAGCATTAAAAGCTCTCCACAACAAGATGTGCTAAAATCATACTGGATGCTCAGTGACCTGTGCAAAGAAAATGTAATATGCTGCTTTCTAGTGCTCTCAGCCTCAGCTGCTGTAGTGTCAATTATGTCACTACAGCTTTTCAGAGGAGGAACCAACATGACTCAAGAAAACAACAAAACAAGAAAAAGAAAAGAAAAAAGTAAACAAAAATAAACTCTGGATGCAAGAAGAGAGAGGGCTGCAAGCAGAGAATGTTTTGCTCCAGTGCTGAGTTTGAAGGGGCTGCCCTCTTTAGCTCAATGGGAGCCAGCTTCCCTGCTGTGTTCTCTGAAGTGGCTCATTGCAGAGCAGTAATACTATATCTTAATAAGCATAACACTCTGAACTGAGGCATATTTTTAAGTCAGACACATGGGAGGGAAACATATCAGAGCAGAGCTGTGTTATTTTTAATGGAGCATGTGTTTGTCTTGTAAGTGTGTCAGAAGAAAAGGAACAAGTCTCAGGTTTCTTCTCACCATGTCTAATGTAGGATGGGCACTCCAACTGCTTCTCTAAGTGACACCAGTGGTCTTTGATACTGCAAGTGACACTGGAGGGTCTGGACTACACTTGTAATTCACATTTAGTGACATTAAATACATACTGTGTGTTTCAGTGTTCATCGACGCTCTCCTTCAGGTGAAGCTCTCTGAAAACCATGAAGACCAAGATAGCTTTCATTCGATAAACAAGATTATCAGAAGAGCAGCTTTGCATGCGGGGGTGGTACAGGTGATGGGGCACATGCTCTGCAGGAAAACTTTTCTGTTTCATTCAAGTAGATCTTGCAGCATGGAATTGATAGCTGCCATGTGGACCATACTGCAGCCCATGCCACTCACCTCTCATTCTTAACATCAAACCCAATATTAGAGTAAAAATGCTTGCATTGAAATTCCTAAGAAATTTTAAATTTCAATTAATATTGATAATGGGTTTTTTAATAAGTCTTAGGTCAAGATGTATCATAAATCTATTTTCCCCAGAGCACAGAAAATATATACTTATTCTGTCTTTGTGGTATGACCGGATCTAGTCTTACATCCAGCAGCCAGCTGAGGCTGCTTGTCTATTATAGTCTCTTCCACCATTCCTGACAAATGAACAGATAACTAGATGCCCTGTGAAACATTTTAAATAGAACTGTCTCCTGAAAAAGCCGTTACTGACAGAGACAGGTTCGATCCAGATCAAGGCAACCTGCTGTGGAGTAGAGAAGATCAATACTGGTCACTGCCTTTTTTATTTCAGTTTTTTTTTTTTTGGCTAAGCACAGGTAAAGATTATGATGAATAAAGTAAAGCAGAAAACAAGCAATCTATGAACTGAAGTGCATCCTTCTTATTAAACCTTATTGTGCTCTTAAAGCAGTAGCAGAAGCTGTTGCTATGAACTCTATCATGCAAGAGGCTTTCAAAACAGCATTTAAAACTATGTATTAGCTAGAAACCACTTTGCCCACAATTTCTGAAAGAGGTGAAAGTAGCTTTTGAAAAGGAACCAATGTATTTCATAGCACAGTAAATTAGTTGCTATTTTTTACTTTTGAAGTATTCGATCAAAATCCAGTGCTGAATATAGTGTCTTAAATGAATTCTATTTAGAGTGCTTCTCTGCTGGTTACAACCTGGATCCTGGAGTATCAACTGCCTCCTTTCCTGTTGTGTTCTTTGGTGTGTGCACGAGGATTCCTTGTTCCCAATGCCGGCTGGAGGCCCTAAGGTCATGTTGTAATCTTTGGAAACAAGGCATGAGTTCGTGGACAGATCAAAAACATGATTGTTTTAATTCATTCTATTCAAATAGCATCATCCACTCTGACTTTGCTTAGCAATGAAATTAACAATTAAGAGGAAAAGTCACCAAGACCAAATCAGCCCCAGCAATGGACAACTATCGAACAAAACTCGATGGGTTTTAGGAAGCAAGGCTGGCATTATAGCCACAGTATTCTTAATAGACTTTGGTTAAGTCCAGGAATTCAGTTTGCAATATAATCAATCCTCTATGATCCACAAGTATTAAATTCATCATCAGAATGTTGTTTTCTCCTTCCCAAACGTTCCATGTAACAAGCAGCTCAGTAAGATGAAAGGCATTTGTTACTGAGAACAGCCTTAAGGAAAGCAAAAAGAGCAAATCTGGAAAACAGATTCATATTTTTCTGGAAATGGGTAGTATTCATAAAACATTTAGCAAGTTCAAGGTCAACTTGTTCTCCTTCTGTATACTATTCATAACAGGCATTTGACAACTCAGTGACAGTCAATCTAGCAGCTGAACTGAATATATTGAGCCATCCAGTTTAAATAAAAACTAAATCTTCATTGTGAAATGAGCACATCAAACACAAGAAGAGCAAAAGGCTTTCCTGTTTCTGAAATTCCAAATAAGATGAACAAAACCAGTTACATATGAGAGGAAATAGATCTAATTTTGATAAATAAGCAGATGTATTCATAAATGGCAAGAGATTATACCACACTATGTTGGTATTGTCTTCTCACCTAAGTGAAAATAATCCTGAGCATTCAACAGATTTTTTTTTTAAGTATACTATGTCTGCCAAATTCCATAACATCAATAAGATATTTACATTTTGCAGTTACAATTACTCTGAACTTGTCTTTTCAGTCCCTGTATAAGACCACCCTGGAGTTTATTTAATACTGAGTGTTTCTCAACATGCTCTGGGATACGCTAAAAGGTATCCCTTAGTGTCGTCCTACGGGGAAGTGAGGAGATTACACTCATTGGATTGGAATAATGAGATTTTCATCTGACTTCAAAACCCAGTGGAAATAGCAGCTCAGGGAGCCACAGAGACATATATTTTGGAAATCCTGGGAATATTGAGTTTTGTATGCATGCAAATTCCAAGGTTGGATTCATTTTCAATTCTAATATTTTTTTAGTTGCTGTCATCATGGATCTTAGAGAACTTATTCTTTGTCATGTACATTCCAAACAGAATGGATAAACATAACGTACACCTACCTCTTATAACAAATTCTTCCAACTAAAAATTAATCTTAATATGGTGTATATTGAAGACTGATGGTCCTAAACAATGAGCTCATACCATCCGTCCACCCCTTCCAAATGACACAGGTATTTCTAACAGTGAAAGTGCATCATATCACCAATTGTCTTTTCTCTTTCAGCAAGACACAGAATGAAAATCAGCTAGCAATTGTTTTGTGGGTCGGTTCACAGATTAAAGATCAACTATAAATTGAGAGGAGTATCGAGTTCACAATATACTTGGTTCCTTTTTGGAAACCACTACCTGGTTTTGTTTTTAAAGCTGCCATGGGTTTTCAACAGGATTCTTACTCTAAGCACTCAGTATCTTTCATCAGCCAGCACCCACTGAATGACTACCAGGGATGTCAGTGTCAAATTCCTCTGCAGACATCCAGCTGGACTCTCTACAGGGATTTATCTGAAAGGGCTTGCTGCAGGAATGATGTTACTAACAGTTCTACCTTATCTGCTCTGCATCTTTCAAATATCAGCTGTAAATATTTTGAATATGCTCATTATTTAAAATTTTAGACCTCCTCTCCAGTTTTGTCAGGTATTTTAGGAGGCTTTCTGCCTACAGTTATAATGTATGTCTGCAGTCCAGGAAGACAGCTGAAAGCACAATGGCTCTGCCTCTATATTTGGAAACATCTGCTGTTTCATTTCCATGATGCACAGTGACGTGCGGTTCTGAGAGGAAGAACAAGGCTGGCACAGGACAGAGGCACATTAGTTTATGGTTATTTTGATACTGAAATTGGGTTTCCCTCCTATCTAACCATCTGGTAGTACTCCTCCTTTGAGTAAAGGATGCTGAAATGGCTGCTCAGTGGTCCTCTGACTGTTTGTTATGGAAATAAATCCCACCCCTAATGAGGCAGCCCTTTCAGGTAGCAGCAGTCAGCTCCCTCCACATCATTTTGTCATTCTTGAGAGAAGCATAGAGGAAATAAAGTTTAATATGGAGTGAAAACAACTAAATTGATTTGGGAGGAACTTTGGTTTGAGGTGTCTCTAGATTCAAGGTGAGATGTTGAGGATCTGGGAGATTTGCTTTACTATGAATTCTTTGAAACAATTGTGCCAAATCTCCATCATATAAAAGCCTAGCTACACATTCAGGAGAAGTGCCCTTTGATGAGTTGAGAAAATCTGGCAAAATTCTATTCTTTATAGTGGTCTATTGCTTTTAATAGTATATCAAATAATTTGAGGAGAACATCGTGTGAATAATCTTAGCAATGCTTTATGGAGGGCTAAGGCAAATTACAACACTGGATGCTAGGGGTAGTTTTAACTCATCCTGAACTGACCTAAAAAGGGCCCTTCCATAGGTATTTCCATGGTGTTCCACTGTTAATCACAGCTGGATCCAGGACATGGCTCTGTGGTCTGACCAGCACCGTTACACCTATGGACGTTTGCTCAGGATAAAAGGCCAGAGCTAAACCTTGCATGGCTAGAGAATCAGGCCATGGAGGTTTTTCTTCTCAACAGTGATTATCAATGGAAAATTTAAATTAGAGTCAGGAGAGAGCATGGGAGCTTGGGAGACCTGAGATAACACATCTGAGAAATGTATGGTGTTTGGTATTCTTTGAGGCTGAGTATCTTCTGAGTGTGTCTGCCTACAATAAGGCTCTTAAGCGTATTGACAGAAATTTTGGACAAGGTTGAAAACATTTATTTTTGAGAAGCCTTCATACTAATTGTATTTAAAATTCCCTTGTGCATTCATATGTAGGAACTTTGTTATATGCTTTCTTTTAGAGCAATATGATTCTGTTGGCCAGGAAATCTCAGCTTTAAAGGACTGGAGCATGAAGAGCTGCATTATTTCTACAGAGAGAACAGACTTTTTTTCCCTCCTAAATTTAGAACTTGGTGGAGTCTTAGGCAAAACTAAGAAGGTGCGCATTTTGATCTGACAGATTCAACTTGATTTGTCAAATTTTCTGAATCTCTGTGATCAAAGCTACAAAGATCAAACTATTCCATCACTTGACCTGAAAGTAATAAAATACAGTGTAACATAGCAACAATATTTTGCCATAAATGTTACGTTAAGGCTATGAATAATTCAGCTCTTATATAAAATATTCTTGCAAATAAGATATTGTACCTCAAGAACAAATTATTTGTGCAGATATATTTTCAAAGAGTATCAGTCACTGTTTACGCCAGTGAAGAGGGAAAGAAATCCAAGGGTGAGAAATAGAACAAGACAAGGTTTAGTGAAATATGTGGGCTTGGAAGGAAATATTATGAACATTTTGAGCAGTTGGACCTATAGCATGGAACGGGTCTTAGTAACTCTATTGCTTTTCCCCCCTAATGTTTTAAACCAACTTTTCAACAGATAAAAAGTGACAAAATAAACTTTAATGGCAAAATATTCTTAAGAATGCAAGAACTGTAAAATAAGTGCAGCATGTAATGATAAAACAGGCTATTCTAAAGCAAGGCTCCTAACCTGAGAGCTAAAAGTGAAAAAAAATTACTTAAATCTCATTTAGGATATACAAAAGAATCAATACCTTGGGAAAAAAAAATCTATGAATTTGCCCTGAGGTGAAATGCTAAGGTGATGGGAAAAGTTTCTATTGTAAGATGATGATATTATAGCCCTGCATTTTATAAAAGAATATTCCATGATATTTTCTCTTTACAGGTTCTTTCAGGTTTGCTTACATTATTCAAAAACATTGTGCATCTTCACCTTCTAAACTGGCTGAGGAGACATTGCCCAGCCATCTGTGAAGGCAGGAATGACTGCCTATACCACTGATTTGTAAGAGATATGTTTGGTTTTGGCATGGTAAAAGTTATGTCCCAAAACCTGCAGCATTGCCATCCCACACATCAATAAAATATATTTTAAGTATCTAGAAATCAGGAGATTGACTTCAAAGCCATGATTTTGCAGTTTAGTGGGTATATTTGTTATGTCTGGCCTTCCTGACTTTGTTGGTTTAGAAGTCACTTCCTAAATTTTTCCCACAGTCACGAATAGAGTATTTTTAAAAAGTGAGCACTGGATGATTTTACAGCCATGTGACTCTAGGAATTGGTGTCTAAGTATACCACAAGAAATTCAGATATTACAATAACTAGGGCTAAGTGTACTCTTTGCTCACAGGATTTTAAATGCCACCCTGAAGGAGAAGGTTAAAAACACCTAAATTCTTCCTGCTGAGGCTGTTTTTGTTTCTTAGAGAGGTCAACTGTGTCAGAATGAAATCTTCCCTCAGGCCATTTTTTTTAACAGCCAGATCACCTTAAGCACCAACTCTGGCAGTAAAATTATTCATATCTGTATAAGGAATGATGAAGTTAAAACCTTCTGGAGAAGAAGCTACCAAAGTTGTGCTCTTGTCCTGCAGGGTTATTTCAGTGGAGTTCTGCCCCAGGTATTTCTTCAGATGGGGAAGTAGAAATTTTTCCTGGTTCCTGAAAGCCAGTACTGATAAAATGTCATTTTATCCAGACTCATTTGTCTCTCTAGAGATCACCAGCACTATTACTGATAACACAACTTTATATTGCTCCAGGCAGCTTGCCAGCTTTACTGATCCTAACAATTATGAATGAAGATTTTCATGTGGGCAGGAGACAATAGGGAATACCACCTGAAAGTTTCTGAAAAGGGAGAATTATGCCACTTGCCCCATAAATGAGAGATAATATGTGGTCTCCAGGGGCCCCATCAAAATTTCGTGAGGAACAGCTGCAGAGCAAATAATCTCAGCACCAGATTGTTTCTGCAAAGGGAAATAATCAGAGCACCAATGAAAATGTGTAGGCCAAATATACCACTGAGTACAGATGAGCCCCCTTCTTATTCCAAATAATCATGGTATGTTTTCAGATTTATGGTGTTGCTCCTTTCCTTCTCTGCTCCATCACTTTGCTCTTTCCCTCTCCGACTCTGATGGCAGATAATACATAATCCATAAGATGTATTGGTGTGGATATGATGCTGAGATGGGATTTTTGTTTCTTCATTCTTTTAGTAAGGGAAGCTGAACAGACACATGGAGATGGATGGGTGAAGTGAAGTAGAATATTACTGAATAATCTTCAGCCTTGAATGAGGAAAATGAGATACAGGATGCCTAATGTTTCATTGACATCCATGAAAAGAGACATGAAAACATCCAAACCTCTCTTGTGGAAGAAAGTTAAGGGGACCACATGGAAAACTACTGCTCCAGTGAGCATGGTGACCCTGGCAGGACAACAGGCATCCCATCCGTGCTCCTGTCCTTGTGTGGCCACAGGGAGAGGCTGTGCCTGGTGCATCAAGGAGAAAATCATGTTCAGTGGGTTCTCACTGCAGTGCTTTCCTCCTGTTTCTGTGCAAGAGGTAATATAGAACTCCATGTTTCTTAATTTCTGTAGTAATTTCATGATTATGTTTCCAAAAGAAAGGACGCCTTCTTATTTTCATAATTAACAGGAAATACATGTTATACATTAAATGTGACACAAGAGAGATGAATTATGCAGTAAATTCTGTGTGTGCTGATCAGCACAAAGCCCAAGGCACATTCAGCAGAGTTGCTGTGAAGATCTGTAATGAGTTTCAAGTACATCATTTCCTGATGGAGGGTAAGAAAACATCCATCAATGCTAATTTTCCCACAGTTTTTAGCTTTTTATGAATACTTTACAGCTTACAAAAAAGATGAATTTCTAAAGTGCAACTTGAGGAAACTCTCTTAGTAATTAGAGAGTATTCCTAGCCAAAGCTAATGAGATCTGAACCTTAAACATGGGGATGGTTCAAAGTTGACAGCCCCAGCCTCCAATCTCTTCAAAAAGGTTGAATTAATTCCTCAAATCTGAACATGGATATTTTGTTTTCTAGTTGAACTCCAAACTAAGTTTATCATTGTGCCTTTAAAAGTGCAGAATTTGGGTGTTATTCCTGATTCTGTAGTAGTTTTGTATAAGATTAAGTGGTCTGAAAAAGCAAACTCCAGTGAGACAGGGGCATCTTTACACCAAGCTCAAGGATTTAGTGAAGTGATGCTGACTTTGTAGTGGAGCACATCACCATGAGCACAGCTCTGTTCTCTTCAGCTTCTGTCAAGATGTTGCAACAAAGCCATGCTGACATTTTAGGAGTGAGAAAATGGATTTTAAATAATGGCAAGGAGGGACAACTTTTCTGATTAGGCAGTTGTCCATTTTATATGGAGAACTATCTACTTGGTTGCAGGCTTTAAAGAACCAAAATATAAATATCTGGGAATATTTTTCCAGCTGGTGTGTGTTTTTTATATAGTGAGAAAACATTAAATATATTGAATGGTTAATGAATAGTAAGTATTTATATGTTGTATAAATATAAAGAAAATTGTACCTGCTATACCAAGGCGCTTAACACCTTAAAACTCTGGTGATTTTAGAGAATTTAGAGGTTATCAGGTCAAGAGTTGTGAAGAGCTTTGATATGTGAGGAGAGTAAAACTATTTAATAAAACTCTCCCTCAGTAGGAGCATCAGGTTGTTATTTTACTGCGTGTGTCTCCTGCTTATGTCCTTCAGTTATGCTAAGTGAAAACTCTCAGAGGAGATCACTACCCTTATTCAATCAGAAGTTAAGGGTTTTTTCTGAGACAAAAGCCAGTGTTCAGGTTTCTTAACAGAGACTACTTTCCAGCACCTGTCACTTGAATGAGAAGGCTTTTCTATATCCAGAGTAGATTTTATTTGATCAATCCCAGAATCAAAAGCCATAACCTGAACAGCCTGAGGGCTTGAGTCTGAACAGCAACAAACAAAATAATTTCAGATATATGTGAATAAATTGAAGCTGTGCTTACAGAATTTAGAGCCACTTGAATTCTGCAAGACAATTCTCACTCGTCAGTGTTGCATCAGTTCCAAAGCAGAGCTTGTTTCAGTCATGTCTTGGTTAGCATTTGCACTCATGGGGACACGTTTTGATTCACACGTGTTTCAAGGAGGAACTGTACCTTCATGACCAACTTTTCATGACCAACAATACTGCAGAGACACATTCATCCTCTCTGAAACATTCCAGCTATTTGGACAAGACAGAAACAATTCCCTGGGACTGCATGACAAAGTTATGGAAAGTAAACAAATCACTCTGGATTAAACTGGTTTCTACAAAGAAATTAAGTAATGAATTTTTTCACCCTAATTAAGCAGTGATCACTGTGAATATTAAGACAAAGCAGGATAGATTCTTTCATGTGTTGCTATTAGCAAGAAAGGCTAATTTATTATTGCTTAAGGTAGGCAAAAATAACTTGTTGAGCCCTGGTACTAATACAAAATTATTTTGTGATCCAATAAGGGACTGGAATATAACACCGAATGTTATCCACTTATCTTTGAAGCAAACAAAAATGTTGTAGTGTAATACTACACTCATTTCCCTGCTCAGTAGTTAGAAAGTCAAGTGTTCACACTGGACCTTAAAATGAGTTAGAAAGCTCAGGAGTATATCAACATTTGCAGCATAAAACTGTCTTCTCTTTGATCATTCAAGCTTTCCATCACTCTAGGTGGTCCTAACTAATAAGGAACTGTGATCCTCTTCACTACTTGATTCCAGTAGCCACACAACAGACCACATGCAGTTAATGCTTGCCATTAGTGTTTCAGTTAAATACCAACACTTATCTACAGATTTATGATCCTTTTAATTACATATTTATAAATCATGTCACTATATGTATGGAAAAAAAGTCTCTTTTAAGGATTTGAAGATTCTGCATCTTTTGGTTTGGGATATTTTCCCCCTGCAAGGCAAAAACCTGTGCAAGTATTTTAATGTATCTGATCCATGTTACTGAGCAGGGGCACTGCTCTAAGTTCTACACCAACATGAACTATGAAAAATAGAACTCTGATTTTCTCCAGATATTTATATGAAGTTATTTGATTTTCTCCAGATATTTATATGAATTTTCTCCAGATATTTATAGGAAGTTATTTGTGTGAGAATCTGGCTTACAAATCGGACATACCTGTGCAGTGCCCAAACTGTCAGCATGCAATCCCACACCTGTGCTTCAGCAGCCCTTGTCTGCCTGGTTATGGATGCTGAGCACTAACAGCTCTACTCACTTTTTGTGCTGAGAACTCTGAAAAACATACCTGCAAAGAAGGGAGGGGCAACTCAGAATTACAGAATACAGAATACATGCTTCTGGTAATGCTCTTTTCCCAGGCAGCTATTCCATAATGAATTTAATATGATTCTGAATCTTTGAACAATGATGATTGCACATAGAACAACACCAGTTAATGTGTCCTGTCCCAGTAAAGGAGAAGCTGTGGCCATAGGATAATAACCCCATGGAGCAGAGAGCCAGGTGAGGAACAGAGATGTATATATCTCTTGTTTAGGTATTAGGGTTTAATGACAAATTGGAAGGGCTGATAATAAAATTCTTGTGATGCAAATTTCTTCTGAAAGGAGTTAAAAGCAGCTTCAATCAGGCAAATCCTCCTCAAATGTCTATCCTGTATATATACATAGAAAAAACTGCTAAATTGGAAATTTTTGAGAATGAAGATGTTGCTGAAAGGAAACTGTTTTATAGCTGATCTCTGTGAAACCTTAGGCTCTGTCTTGCTTTGATTATATGTTGTTTGGCTGACCTCATAATCTTAAAAAATACATATTTGTGATTGGGTCATGGTCAGGTACGTAAGTTAAAGCAAGCCCTTTGATGCACAAATAATTCCTGTTTTAGAGGTTTATGATAGTAACCCCCTCTCCCCAAATCTTGTGCAGGCAGTAATTTATGCCATGATCTCCCCTGGATATAAATGATTTGCAGCTTAGAGGTAAAGGACAGTAATTGGTTCCTGTTGTAGTGTCTACAGCACCTACTCCCAGCCCAGTTATCCCTTTGGGATACCTGGTTAGGCTGGATTATCTGATTGTGGGTTTTTCTGGAGCTCTGAATGTCTAATGGAGAGTGCCAGCAATCTGACGCACTGAGCACTAATTTTAAGCATTAGTCAGCTGAAAAAAGAAATTTAGGAATTTGCCCTTTTTATTGCCAAACACATTCCTGTAATTCCACACACTCCTTAGAGTTTGGATTAACCCCCCCTGGCAGTTATATGTTAGTGAAACACACAGATTTGAGGCCTTCATTTTCTTCCATTTTAATACAGAAGTGTAAATTTTAAATAATTGTGAAAGATATGAACTTAAAAGACTGAAGATGTCTGCTCTAAGAGAGGAATGACACAATGGATTTGCTCTGAGTTGCCTGGGATCATTTAAAACCAATGAATTAAAAATCAGATAGTTGGTGAGGGCTATAATTTACACTACAGAGGTGATAAAGCCTTTTGTGTTCCTATTTGCAAAGAAAGCATTAAACTACTGTGATTTTTAATTTTTTTCTTCCCACCAGGGAGAAATGTGAAACTCAATTTTACCCCCGATTGCTAAGGTGCTAATTTGTCTGACAAGTTGCTGGAATCTCAGCATGTTTGAGGTATCCTTGATGTATCAACACCTTCATGCTGAATGAAGGATGCCTTTAATGTGTAAATGTTTAGTACATATCCTATATCTCATTAGCCAAGAACAATACAAACCACACACAGGCAAGAAGGGTCAGAAGCAAGCTCCAGTCAAAGAGAAAAATCTTTTATGTTCTAATTAAATGAGCAAACATTTGGAATACATCTCTTTTGCAAATAGTATATCAAAAAATACACTTGAAATTCACAGTCTCACTCGAGTTCTAAAGCCCTGATGAGTCTAGTATCAAATGATATTAGATTTGAATCCAAGTACCATAACTGATGTCTCAAAGTTCTTCTTACTGCATGCAATAAGACAAATGGTTAAGATTAGTAGAAGAAAAGCAGCTGTGAAACCCACCAAGGTGTACTTCTCCAAACGATGCCTGTTAGTCTAAACCTTCATAAATTATACATAAATTTTGAAGTTTAGCTTCACTGACCCTTTTGTGGAAATGAAAAGTTTACTAGGGAGAGCTGAGGGGTGCTGGTGAGGTGAAGTGTTCTTTGCTGGATGTCTTTTAATGGGACTTACCTGATGCTGAGATGAGAAAAGGGATGGCTCTGGCTGAGGACGTGGAGAAGGTGTTCACACACTCTCACGTGGCTTTCCACCCTGGCTCTGCTTCAGGGTGTGCCTGTCTTGGTCTCTCTGCACTAAAGCATGAGGTGGGCATGGGTCCACAGAGAGAAACACAGAACTTCTGCTCCATTTGCAGCCCGTGGAGGTGGACAGCTGTCCCGCCCAGCCTTTGCTGCGGTCATTGCCAGCACTCCCTTCCCTGCAGGCCATGTGCACACTGGAGTGCTGCAAACTTCTGGCTGCACATAAGAGATTAGAGAAGCTCTTTCCACTACTACATATCCACATTACATCAGTCTCATGTTTGTCAGTTCAGTTGCAGTTGAGCCCTGGTCCTGTGTATGGGTTCATTCTTTTTTTCTGCTTTTCTTTTCCAGAAGCTGATCGCTTTGAACTGCTGAAATCTGGTGACTTGCAATCAATAGTCTGTGAAACTGTGTCAGCAGTGTGAAGATTCAGATTTTCTGCCTCTAATAGCAGACTGATGTGCTTGGACCACTGAGGTGAGTATGACCTGAGCTCGTTGCCCGATAGAAGAATGGAGTGGGAGGAAAGGGATTCAAAGTACCTGGAGATATGTGGAGCTGTTAATACAGTGTGTGTCCTCTTCACATAGAAGGCTGAGGGAAATACACTGTGTATTACAACAGATGTGACTGTGAAATGCCAGTTTCTTGTTAAATGTTAGGCACTGATGGACCCTGAGACTGGAATTCTAAGCCCTGTATACTGCCATGCAACCCTGCAAAAAGATCAAGAACATTTACAAGCCCAGTCATAAGATCAGTTTTTCCAATTAAGGTAAAGTAGGAGTTTAGGGTGTTTTTGTGGGATCTGTTTTTGTATTTGTGTAGCTTTACAAGTACAAGAATGTTACATTTATTTTTATCTGGGGAAATAGAAATTTGCAAGACATGCATGAATGACAGAAGTGTTATAGGGTGACATGCTTTGGTTTGAAATGCAAGTTTGGATTCAGTTCCTGATAGGCACTAAATTGAGGCTTCTCAGCTGGATCTCACAATATAGCTGGTGTAGCAGCTCTAAACAATTTGGGAGACTTCTGTGCAGATGAACACATTATCTGGGCTGTACAGAAACTGGCATCACACTTACCCTGCAGTCTAACCTGTCCCAAGTGGATCGATGCCAGCTAATAGATCCAGTTAATTTGGTTTCCATGAGTAAAGCAGGACCTCACAGAGGCTCAATTGCACCCAAGTTTATGTTGCACTCCCAAAAGAAAATAAATACAAGGATGAGGCATTTAACTGGTGAAATGATGTAGAGGGAGAGACTCCCCCAGATTTTGATGAACTGGCCTAAGTATGATCCCAAAGAGCTCTGAGATATTCAGATACCACACAGTTATAATCACATAAATATTTCTGCTTTTCTCTGACTAAACAATAGAGAATATATCCGTGTCTATATTTATACATACACACACACAAATAAGAGGGATTTGTGCAATATACTGCTAGGGTGCCTACAGGAGTGTGGCAAGGATTCTGAGTTCACAAGACAAACCCTGCATGAAGCAGCCTCAGCAGCTGGGTGTCTCTGTGGCTGGCTGGCTGATGGAAGCTCTCTGGATTAACGAGCTTGTGTAAATACTCATCATCATGAAGTTGCTGTAGGCTTTATATAACTTCACTGTGTTGGTCTCAAATTCATGTATGTACTACTAAAACAAATTTCTAAATACTGTTAAGTATTTTCCTTGTATTAGTGTCTGGAACTCAAATCAGACAAGCTACAAGAAGTAGCCAGTCCTGACAAGGTTCAATTTCTGCCTGAAATTAAATTAGTTGGCATCAATTTGAAAAAAAAACCAAAAAACCCTACTGTAAATGAGGTTTTTTATTTGAGAATAACCAAAACAGGTCACAGGAAGGAACATGACAAATAAGTAAAGATAGAAAGAAAAGGCTAAGAAGACAGAGCAGGTATACCAACATATTTTGTATGGAGAGTTTGACTTTCTTATTATATTCATCTACTTTATGTCACACAGTTTCATGCCACAGTAGAAGTAATCTTAACAGGAGTAAAATTATGTCACTGACATAAAACAACAGGGATAAGATTTACATATTTAACATCAATTTTGGTGCCTGTACTGAAAAGAGTGAGACTTGGAGAATATACTTGAATATACTTGCAGATCTTGTGATCTGTTCAAACAAAATTTTTCAGCTCTACAGATAAAGCTCTGGTTTTGTTAAGATAATGATCATAGAGCACTTGTCTACTCCTAACTGGTAGAAGTAAATATTAATTTCAGATCTGAATCCAGCCCTCAGATGCCTACATATTTCTTGGAGCAGATATTGAAAAAAATTGCAGGAGTACATGTGCAGAATTTGGAAATCAGACCTGGGTCCTTGGAATTGCTCCTGGGCCATAAGCATATGCAAAGCAGAGCACTGCTGGTTTCCTCTGGCTCATTTCTGGTTTGGGATTCCAGTAGTTGATGCTAAATGCAAACCCCTCAGCGCTGGCCCCTCCTACATTTCCATTTGCAGCTGCACATTCTGAATGCTGTGAAGGCAGATCTCAGAGCACGCTGTGATCTGCAAACATATACACGATACACAAGCCGCAGTAACTGTTCAGGCTGGGGATGGGAATCACAGACAGCTCACAAAAAGCTGTATTTTGAAATGAAAATGTGAAGATGTATGAAAAGATAACTGAGTGCCTTGACTTCTATGAAGTATTTTGCCCCCAATACCAAAATGCCACTGCCTTCACAAAGGAACAGAATTTATTGTCCCTATCTCTCATTAAGGGTGTTTGCCTGCATAACGTTGGGATCAGCTGTAGCTAAGACAAGAATCACACTTATCCCAGATCCATATTCTACCCCAGTGCTGCCAGGAAGGTCTGGCAGAGTCTCTCCTCGTTTCTGGACATTTTCCATTGAAGCATCAATGGTGCAAGTTGAGGTAACAATTGTTTGCAATGCTGAAAATGCTGCTAATGAGAGCTGGATGAGCTTTCTAGGTGCTCCAGCTGTTTTCCCTGTCAGGTTCCTGGCAGCCTCATGAGGTGCACTGGGATGTTCATGTGGCACTGGATGCAAGGTAGGGCTGGGACTGTGAGCAACACTGCAGGATCCATGGTTCTGCTCCTGGATATGTCTCCTCAGCTCCTTGCTCTTCCCAGATAGCAGACACTGGATTACAAATCTCCTCTTCCATCCCTTTTCCTTTCCTATCCTACAGGCACATGCATATATTTAACATCAACTTGCACAACCTATAAGCCTTAGTGCTACTATATTTTCCTACCTTAAGGAAACTTATTCAAGGTTAACTAAATCTTCAGCTGATTTAAAGCACTGCAATTCATTGACTCAGCAACATAGTTAAGGCTATACCCCCTGGGTTATTTTTTTTCCCCACAAAATTTCCCAGGGTGCCATTTTCAAGGCTGGTGTCTATCTAAGGCATTTGAAGGTCAAGCCCAAGTGGTCTGAGGAACTGCTTTGAATCCTGAAATCAAATTCTTCCAAAACTGGTATCTCCTGGTTAGGAAATAATCTGCTGGATGTGGATATGACAGATATCTGAATGAGTGGCCTATTTCTCTGTGGTTTGTCCTTGGGAGCAAGCAGGGTGATTTTTATACTCCTGGAGACTGGGTCTAGGACACAATCTTTTTACTAGAGAAACCAATAAAAGTTATTCCAAATTTCCCCTGACATAAAATAAGGCTTCCTGGCAACTGAAGCAGAGCCTTACTGGTGTTGAACAGATCCACCAGTGATTTTAATTCACTTCAGACTGAAACTTCCTATGTGTGAACAGTACTCCAGTACTCCAAGTACAAGATTTTATTTCCATTTTTCTAAGGGGAAACCTGCACAGAACTTAGGAGAAAAACCAGAACCGGACTGCTTGGCACTGATACCAGATTTATACAAGGTGGTAGCTTTTTCCTTTGAAATAAGGGACAGCTAAAAGCTTCCACCACTCAGAGCTCTTCATGACACTTGTGCATAAGCCTCTTTCACATCTCAAAAATTTCAGAACATTTTAAAAAAATTTGCAAATGTCCTAAAAAGACCAAATGGGAGCTGGCTGAGCCTGTGAGCAGCATATAGACCCTCCCTTCTCACTCTCCTCATTCTGTTCTGGTCCTCCCCGGCACAAAGGAACTGCTCTGGTTTCTCAGGGACAGCATTTGGTTGTTAAATTCATTTCTCAGAGGGGCCTTTCCCTCTTTTCCAGGCTACTTGAAAATGACAGGCAGAACCAAAATCCCATTCAATTAAAAGCAAGTAAAAAAGGGAGATGAACTCCTAGCAAACAAACAAAAACAGTTTGAAATTTTGACTTAAAAAGCACGGCAGTATTTTACCAGCAAGGACTGAATTCATTAACAGTACCTTATTTGTGCTACCATTAAGAGTTTTTCACTGTTACTGTTCAAAAGCATTTTTAGAACCCGCTGTTTTACTGCTTTGAAATAGTTCTACCCAGGAGTGAATCTTGATATTTATTTTCAAAACAATCAATTCTTCCATGTGTAAGACTCCATGCAAGTCCAGTCTTCAAAGACAAAAAATACCAGGCTTCCTTATTCTAGACCACTTTCCTCTTCTATTCCCCATCTCCTCCCACATTTCCTTTTCTTATTTGTTGTCCAGCAGCAGTTCCTATGGTCGTGTGCTGGGGTAATGTGCACATGCATGCCCTTGTACATACACACATGAACAGGCTCAAAAAATACAGATCAGTACCTTTAAACTCCACTATAAATTCTCAACTATTTTTGTTTCTCCATATCTTCCCCTCTTCTTTTTCCATTTCCTTTCCTTTTTTTCTGCGCACCCTCTCTGCTAGTATTTTATAATGCTGTTCAATGCCTCAATATTCTGAATCCAGGGTTCCCTGCAGTCCTGAGCTGCTTTCACTGCCAGTGCATCTTGACACTGAGCACCGTCACTGCTTTTTGTGGTGCCGGAGCCACAGGCAGAAGCTTGTGACCTCCACGATGTTATCCTCAAACCATTTTGACCCAAATAGGTCCAAATTTAGACTGTTCCTTTAGTATGGCAACGCAGACCTGATCTAAAAGACCATTAAGAACAGTTGGATGGTGGAGCTGGAGTAAAAATCATGCTTTTGTTCTGAAAAGTGGAAGTCCCACCACAGCAGGCTTCTGTGGAAACACAAATTGAGATGGCTCAACCACCTCAGCATCTCTGACAGGCATTTAAACCACTTTTTGTGACTTTGGCACACATGTATTGCACAGCTATGTGGGTTAATAATGTGAACAGACAGGAAACAAGAAACATTGATGCTGTGTCAACAGCATAGTTCCCATCACTTCCTTGGCAAAGCCCTGACAATCTGACAAACACATCCAGCTCAGGGGAAGGTTCTTGTCCTAAATGCTTCTGCACCTTTCAAACATGCTGGTTTGCAGCTGCAGTCTCGATGCTGAAGCAAGCTGCAAAAACATTGAAGAAATAGTTTAGTGGGGTTAAAATAAAGAACAGAGGTAAAATAAATGGGGAAAACCTAAATGTGACTGGAATGTCATCACAGCCCAAGGCAGAGGGCATCTGAGAGACTTTGGTAAGCAGCCGCACACGTGGGTGGCAAAGGTTCAAGCCAGAAGGTTTGGGGATTTTTGAGGGTGGTTGTGTGATGGCAGGTAATGATTTCACGCTAACGAACCCGTGGTGAATTGTGAGGCAGTGGTTTTCCTGCGCCTGTGGAGCAGAGGACACAAGGATCAGCAGGGCTCATCGCGGGAGGGAAGCGGGGAATTCATTCATTGTTTCTCGAAGCGCTCCCGCAGCCGCCAACCGCGGGGCCCGCGGGCCATGGCGCCGCCTCGGCCGCCACCTCGCGGCCAGCGCTGGAACTGCGGGCGGCGGCAGCGCTCCCCCGGGATTCCAGAACCGCAGCCCCAGCCGTGGAAAACACCCGAACTGGGGCTCATCTGCAGCCCAGCTGGGAGTTAAATCCCATTTAATTTCATTTTAACAATTTAGGCACAGTGCTCATGCTGTTAATGTCACGATACTTTGACACCATATACAAAGTTAAAGCGTTATTTCTTAATCTCTTTTATCACTCGTTCCTCTTGTACTAACCTGAGAAAGGTACTAAAAGTGGGAGGCAGGGACCCTGTGTGCATTTATTGCTCCGAAATGTTAATAGAAAAACAAGTAAAATAACAAATGATATCTGCTGCATCTCAGTTGTTAAACTGCTGCTGTCGGTCAGTGTAATTCCTGCCAGCTAACAATAAAAATGTTCTGACATCCAATCTAATACACACTCCAATAACAGCTATCTAACAGGAATTTTCTACTATGGAAATATTTCTTTCTCCACTCTCTTAGAATCATGAAAATGTGCTACAAAGTCCTGTTATAAAGGGCACCCTGTCAGGGACAGCAGTCACCAGAGCAGCTCTGTAAATTGCGCTGTACAGAGCAGTCATGTATAATACAACTGTTATATTTCATACTAAAAATCAGCTTATCACCATGGACAGGTGGCTTTAGTTTCTTACAAAAAATATCATCAGACCAGACAGTGCTTGTAACTGGAAATTTTAGTCTCTCCTAGTTCTTTGGCTGGTTAAGCTTCGTTCAGGCTGTACCGTGAACAGACAAGGAGAAGATTTTCTTTGGGCAATTGCAGAGCTAATGGGTGCCCAGTTTATGCTTAGCTCCACAGTCATTAACAGCATCCAGCACAAACAGAGTCTGACAACTCCTCTGTTCCCAGCTCCAGAAGGCAACAGAATCCACAGCAGCCTCGAGTCACTTGAGCTGCATTTGCAAAGCAGCTGGATTGTGCAGAGGAGCTCTGCTGAGCCAGGCTCTCCTCCACACTGCTGCTTGCTAAAGTCAGGCAGGGATGTGGTTTCGTCTCTGCGTGCAAGGGATCTGTAAATGATTTGAAGGTTCAGAGTTCAGGAGTGGTTTGGAAAAACACCCGTCGTGCTGCAATGCCCGCAGGGGAGCAGTCTGGTTTGGTAGGGTGTCTCTGGGTATTTCTGGCATTTCACCTCCTGACTGAAGTCAGGAAAACTCAAAGAAAGAAAGAATATGGAAAAATACATCCAGACACTTTCGAACATGGAAATCAGTTTCCTAATGTTTAGTCAAAGGCAGAAGTCAGTTCTTGTTTCACCCAGCCTCTTTGAATTAGAAAACATTCAGTGCACTTTCCTTTCAAATATTAGATAAGCTGCACGAATAGCTGCTCAGGAATCAGAACCGTGACTAATTCTTGTTCATTAGTTGTGCAACATAAATAACTACTTGTTTCACTACTGATTAATTACAGTGAGATGCTTCCAGCTCTGTCACATGCCTGCAGATCTGCTTCCACACTGCCTCCTTCGAGTAAATCCATCTCAACATTCTGCAGACTTTTGCCACGGAGAGGAAACGGAGAAGGCTGGGTGCCAAGGGCATCTGGCTCTGCAGCTCTGGCTCCTGGGGATTTAGGAAGAGAAGGGTGTGATTTAAGAAGAGCTCCAGGGGGTGGGATACAGCCACCAGTTCTGGTACTGGTGTAATACCCCCTGTCCGAGGTACAATTCCCACGTGGCTTTCCTAGGCCATCATGTTGCAAATATTTCTGGGGAGTTCTGTAATTTGCCTCAGCAGTATACACAAACATTCCTTAATGCATGACTTTCATGCTGTCTGCCTGCTTCCAGGATTTTCACTGGGTCACTGCATTGGTGCTGGTGCATTCCCTGGGGCTGCACTCGTGCAGCCAAAGGCAGGGGAAACCTTGCTATTTCAGGTCGAATTGATTACAGGTTTTTGACAGAAACATGCTTTTTCTTTTTTTTTAAAGAAAACACTGAGTCACAAAAACTTGAACTTACTTTTTAAATGGATTGATTTTGAGAGGAAAGTTTTCCAGATGGGGTGATCTTTCTGTATATAGCAAAAAAGGAATTCTTCCATGACTGGGGCGTTTGCATGTGGGTGTCCTGGAGCGAGCGAAGTGCAGTGAGTTGTGAAATAGCAGTCACTGAGCCTGAGAGGGAATCAAGCAGGGCAAGGGTTTGGACCTGCTTTGCAGAGTTCTCTGCCAATCCATTTTGTACAGCTAATTGTAAGTTCAATGGATCAGGGAGAAAACATCCTAGGCCAGCATTTAGAGCAGCTGGGTGGGATAGGACCAGTCAAACTTCCAAGCCAGCCACAGGAATGACCTGTGCACATCTCCCTTGCAATGAGCCAAGGAGTGATGCTACTCTCTGCTCAGCTGGACATGGAGGCAAGCTCAAAGGCCTCAACTCCTTTTTTGATGCAGCCTTCCTTGTTTCTCTCTACCCCAATGTAACACAGATTAATAGACTTAAAAATGGGGATATCTTTTTATAATCTCATTTTTCCCCACCTCCATCTTGCCTGCTTTTAAATGCTCCTGTGCATTCCACAATTGCCTTGAAAGGATTAATTTTGCGTAATTTCAAAACTGAAGCTGGTGGGAACCAAGGATGCCCTGAAAGTAATTGTATTAACAGAAAGTGGTGCTGTGAGGACAGGGGAAAGCACAGGACCTGAGAGCTCAAAATACCATCAGCTATGTCATGAAAACAGATGTGCTCTGTAGCTCCTTGCTGTGTGTGGGGAATAGGCTCAAGATCAGGGTCTACTCTGAACAGCTCAGCCAAGGTTTTTGTCCTGTTCTTCTTTCTACCTTTCCTTTCAGAAGGGAACCTAGTTGGTTTGTTATTCCTTTTTCCCTCTCCCCACTGGGTTTTCTATTCTCTGTGGAAAACTCTGTGAAGTTAGTGTACAGAAATTCTGACCGGTTTAAAAAAACCCCTAAACACTAAAAAGCCCAAACTGTCCTCATTTCCTCTATTTAAACCATATGTTGAATTATAACCATTTAAGTAGGAGGAAAACAAAACCATATTTCACTGGGTTCTAGGAGAGCTCTGAATGGATGGCATTTTTATCAAGGTTTTATGTGCCCTATCCAAACCCCCAAAATTGTGCTGTACATCAGATTTAAAGTGAGCTGTTTTATTACGTGTCCAGAGGTGACTGCACCAAAGGCAGTGTGCATAGCTTGTAGTCCCTGCCTCAGGATTCAGGGCTGATGCTCTGAGGTGAGTTTTTGGGTGGTGGAGAACTGTTGGTAAGGTTTCAAGATTCCAAAGTATTATGGGCTGTTTCTAGTGCCTTTTAAGGCTGCACAGGATGAGCTCTTGAGATTCAGGTAGCAGCAATACAAAATGCTCCTACATTTTCTCATACGCTCAAAATTAATGTGATTTTGCACCCTAGTATTCCTCTTGGGTTTGGGGCTGTCCTTGTCCCGAGAAGGACTACATGTAGACATACCTGAACTTTGTTAATAAGGTTGGAGTTCAAGTTTGTACTTGAATTTGATTTTAATTCAAATCTAACCTCACATACTGCAATTTTGACTTTTTATTAAAAAATTACAGATAATGTAACAGAGAACCAGGAAGAAAAGGTCTAGTTTGCAGAAAAAAAAAGTTTCCTGATGCCAGAGAAGCGAGGGAGTCTGACAGCCTAATGTGTGGTGTCCATTCTTGCTCAGCTACAGTGAGGATAGATTAGGATAAATTACTCAGTGAACAAATGTCTTGTTTTCTCTGTGACTCCACCTCTTTCGGGCATCCTGCCCTGTCCCCACCCCTTACACTTGTCTGCATGTCTTAATGGCAGTATTCATGCAGCTGGTAATTTATGTGTCTGAGAGAGAAGATTTACACAGAGCCTTCCCTTCAGTTATTCAGAAAATTTGAGATTCAAGTATGTGCGTGATTTGTCAGGTCCCAAGCTTTAACTTAAAAATCATAGACATCTTAAGGGCTGGACTTGACCGAGAGAAATTTCAAAAGGAATAATTTCAACTGGAAGTTAGTTCTTAGGTCCTCACTTTACACCTAGTTACAAAACTTGGTCTTCAGAATAAATACAATGCCCATTGTAATATAAGCACAGAGTCACTTGGCTGTGACTGGGGCAGTTTGGTGTTCTGCTCTGGAGGACAGACGGAGCCGATCCTGTTACTGAAATCTCCTTGACTCTCTCGGTGTCTGGTGTCATAAACACAAATTGTTAATTTCATATTGCTCATAACAGGCACACTGGGAATGTTTGCAGAGTTTATAGGGGATCAGTTACAAATGTGATTATACCAGCCATTCCTCAGGACTGACACCAGTTTCAAATTAGAAGCTGACAGGCCTCACCTGCTCCTGAGTTCACTGACAGGTCACCCTCTTGTCATTTTGGCTATCCCCCATCAAAATAACATCTGTGTTCATAAAGGGACAGCAAGGGACTCGAAGTTGTTAGAATTGTTGCAGAATAAGAATAAGGTATCATCTACTCTAATAACACAGTGCTCAACTTTGCCCTTTCACACAGCTTGGTGCTTGCAGCCCCTGACAATGTTTCCAGCTACAAGAATAGCTGGATCCAAGGGTCAGCAGTTGTTCCCTCCTCCCCCCATGGATGTGAGGCATTCAGCTCAGCCCAGGCACAGCGCACAGACAACCCCAGAGAGAAGCAAGGAGCTTGTAAAGTGCATTTGCTTTTCTTCATGCAGGATAATACATGTAGATAAACAAATATTCCTTACAGAATATATAAACAAATATATATAAACAAATATTCCTTACAGAGGCTGGTGTTACACATCCATAATTTTAAACAAACAATGTGTGAAAAACAAAAGGTAAATATTGTTAAACAACTGGATAAAAAATTAAGCTTTTTCAATTTGTTGAAACCTATTTCTTCATAATAGAATATTTTTCACATTCACTCAGTTTAATGGAAATTCAAAACTAGGAAAATAGACTGCATATTCAAATACAGACTTTAGGATTTCTTCATAATTCTGTCATTAAAAAAAATAGAAATATAAGATCCCAACAGTGTCAGACTTTGCTAGCTGAAGATTGGGACTCTTTTGGATTTCAAGTGTCATAAATAATTATCTAATGTCTGTGTGCCAGCTATGGAGCAGTTGTACAGCTGTCTTCTCAGGGCTTGGCTTTTCCAGGAAGCGAAGGAAATGTAGGTGTATATAACCCACTGGAGCTGCCTGGCACATTGTGTGCAGAGAGGGAGGTCTCTGAGTTGGGGGATGTCACAAGCTCTCGTAAGGCTGCTGGGAAAAGAGCACAGAGCACAGACTTGGTAAGAGAGAGGGTAGGCAGGGATAAACAAGATGTTGAATTACACTTTGCCAAATGGAGGGCTCAAGGCAGCCAAGGCAAATCTTTTTGTTTTCCTCTTCCTAAACTAGACCTTTATTTTTAGCCTTTTATTTGTGGCTAGCAGAACTGTGAGGACATTCAGTTATCACAGTTGCCATCATTTTCTGAAATCTGTCCTTGGCTTTATTTGCTGTTCCAAGAAAAATAATAATGTTGGCATTTTATCTATATTAACTAAACATAAGACCAGGTTCCTCATGGTGTAAACAAGCATAACTTCAGGAAAGCAATGCTGATTCAGGCTACCTGAGTGTCTGATTCTTAATGTAACAGGGACCATGCTACAAGAAAGTGAACAGATGCAAACATTTGTTATAGAAACTCATGTCACCAACATAGACTCCTCCCCCAGCATTGAGCATGGAAAAAAATATAGCTAAGGTAGATTTACAGAAGCCACCACTTTTCTTTTAATGATTTGGATATTGATCATTTTTAATCTTCTTCTCAGAACAACCAGGAGATCTATTACAGCTTGAGCCAGCCATGAAAAGCGGGTCCGTTCTTTAACCAGCCCCAATTCACTTGGACATATTTTATATCTCCAGGGATTCAGCCACGAAGTCCATTAGAGCATCAGATGCAGTGAGGTCAAATCAATTGTCCATACTGCAGACAAGGTAACCATCATTTACTGTAATTCTCCCCCGTCATGGTAGAGGAGAGGAAAGGTTAAAAGCTGTATTACCATGAGGCTGTCTCATCTATCTTTCAGTATATTGGTAATACCTAAACATTGCTTAAAGAACTGAATGTACAATCTTAAATCTGGGCTAAACTGGATTTAATGGTTAGATTGCCAAATCAACGAATTTGCTAATGATTTTTTCAGGTAGAAGCAGAAAAAAAGAGCACTTTTAAAACAAAATTCAAACCCCTTTAAATATATTGTCACATCTGACACAACACATCCAACGCTATAATGGAGCGCTCATCTCAGGATGCCCTGAATGACTGATGTTTATCCTTCCCCATATGCAGATATATTTACCTATGAAGTAATTTGCTGTCATCCCTTTAAGCTGGAGATGCTGCGGCAGACCAAAAACAAAAGAGGAGGTAAATTCAGGATGTATATTTCGCACTGTAAATCAAGCCCTTATGTGTTTGCACTCCAGGATGGGCAATAATAATTGACTGAAGCAATCACCGCTGTGGGAAAACAAACGTAGTGGCCGTGTCGCCTCTGAAGGTCAGGCCTGATGGCAAGGCAAGCACCTGAACTCTCACTGACTCCTGGGGAGCGGCGGTGCCAGCGCCGCCCGGGGCGCTGTGACAGGGACAGATTTACGGGCTGGGATGAGGATGAGGATGCTCCCGCTCGCACCTCCCGCCGCCGGCTCTGCAGGGCCCTTCATTCCCATTACGGTGCCGTGGCAGCTCTGGCTGCTGCGCTCCGGGCGGTAACTGCACGAAAGAGGAGAGAATAATGCGGTTCTGTGCCCGACTGCGTGTTCCTCCACCCTGGAACCAGTGGCCCATGGCCCTGACCGATGGCACAGGGGCTGCCGTGCACACTGGGCCCATGCCCACCCTGTGCTACCTGTGAGAGCCCCAGCGCTGCGGCCAGGCCCTTGTAGGACCCTCTGTTGAAGTGGGGAGTGACAATGAAGCTCAGATTTATTTACTTGCTTGTTTGCTTTTTCTAGGTTAATCTTATCTCTTCCCCTGGACTTCTTTAATCCAGAGATATATTTTTTTTTTTAAACTAAGTGATTGAATGAAGGAGCTACTGAAATTTTCCATATTTCAGAAATCTTTTCACAGCTGTAGAATAAGTAAATTTATTTCTGTGTTTCAGAAGCTGACTTGCTGAACAAACATACCCATGTATGTGAAATAGAGCCAAAGCAGTAGGTAATTAAGAAGGTAATTAAGCACTGTTATTCTCGTGTAAGTACACCAAATGTATTTCTGTGGCTGACATACATTCAGGATATTCTTCACGACAGAAATGTGATGAATGTAGTAGGAGACTAAGAGTTGGTGTAAGTTGCAAATTATTAAATATTTTTATTTTGAAGCCTATTTTTAAGATCTTAGCAAGGTTTTAAAGCCCTGCACAGTAAATTCTAACTTCAGATAATGTGGGTATTCAGTAACTGCAAAAAGAAACTAGCAAGAGTTTTGTGTGTGCTGAAGGAAAGATAAATGTATTTTACATTAGGTGCTACTTAACATTCACTTAACTACTTTCTGCTCCTTTTTATGGTTTACCTTAACACAGAATCTGTCCGGGTCCTTTCCCTCAGCTTATGTTACTCTATCATCTATGAATTCATCCCTCTGAATGTCTCTTCCCAGGTCCTCTGCTAATGCTCACAAAAGTGCAGATTGGACTTGTCATTCAACAGAAGTAATGCCACTCTTTAAAAAATTAGGCACTAAATCAGGTAACGTTTTGTTCATTTTAATATAGAAACACAGAAATAAATCATGGGAATTTAAATGTAAGAAGAAATAAATGGATCCAAGTCTGGAAAGAAATGAAAGGTTGGAAAGTTGCTTTACTTTGTAATATCTCAAAATTAGGGCTGCATGCAGCTTGCAGGGTCTGTTGGGTTTCTTGTTCTGGAACAGTCTCAGATAACTCTCAGCTGAGTAGTTCCCTTTCTGCTGGCACATATTCTGCAATGCTAACTCAGAGAAGGGTCCACTGGGTTATTTAACTGAAACCAGAGTCTCAAAAAGATCAGACAAGCTTTGCTGTTCTTTGGCTTCAATGGATATCACAGCCCCGACTGAAGGAGCACTGAACTTAATAGAAAGGCTTTGGATCTGGAAAAATGCTTACTGAAATCAATGAGAGAAAGAGCTTTAACTCCAGCAGTTAACACTTCATCCTGGCCCTTTTCTCAGCAGATACAAACATTGGCTCTGTAATGCCCAGTCATGTTTCTCAGATCAATATGACAAACTAAGGGATGTGTATTTGCTGTCTGCTCTGTTATCATCACACGTCAGATCAGACTTTTGAAAAATAACTCTTTGATCTTACAATAATTCTACCCTGTGCAGCAAACAAGTGTATTTTAAAGGAAATCTGTTTAATTAGGAAAACCACTAAGGAATTCCCTAAGAGTTATATATAGCTCTTAGTTGACAGACTTCCTTAAAGAACTCCTTTTTCTATGTCTACAGTAATTAAATTAAAAGTTGTCTTTTGAGTATTTGATGTTGGCATGTTGCATTTAGTTTTATTTCCCCCTAAATGCTAAAGAGGTTGTGACAGCTATGGGGAAATAAGTCTTGTGAACATGAGAGAGGGTCAGAGTCTGTGAATTTGCCATGAGGTAATATAGTCAAGAGACTTTCTGGTTCTCCTGGTCACTCTGTGGGGCTCTAGGAATTGCCTGCTTGTTGCATCAGTAGTCACTGCCCTGAGGTGGAGCTGGTGGCATGACAGCTGCAGAGGTACAGAGAACATCAGTGTGCGGCTTTGGGAATGAAATCTCCTTTGGGTAACTAAAAAAGATGGCTCTGATTACAAAGAACTGGTGACATTAGGCAGAACTGCTCTGGAAGCAAGCAGGAAAGGAGCAGAAGAGCAGTGTATTTGTGAGCCAGTGTCACCCCGGGCGCAGCCTGGCGGTGGCACAGCACGGCTGCTTCATGTCTGAGGTGAAACAGAAACGCTCTAGCAGGAGGTTACCAACACAATATTTTCTTATGGGAAGTAACTCCTGTTCAAATTGAAATAGCTATTCATGAATAGCATCTTACTTCTGTATAAAAATGTTTCCTACAGTGTTGTAGCCTGCCAGAGAAAACTGTACAGCCCTTTTTCCTTTCCTTCTCTTTTTCTGAATAGAGTGAAAATTAGTAAGTGTAGATTGCCTGGCCTGGTGTTTCTTGGCATGTACAGATAAAGCAAAACTAACTTGAAAAGCTTTTGAGTTTCTCTTTGCATAAACATGCATTTTTCTGCCATGTGCTGAATCCCCTCCTACTCTTTCCAGTTTACAATGTATGATTTTCCAATGTGTCCCTGTGAAGTCTCATTTATAACAGCTTATCCAGCAGTATTTTCTATCTGAATCTCTTGACTTGGATGCTCTCTGATGTCCAAACTGGGTGAACCACAGAAGAACGCTGGTGCCCTCATGCTTTCATGAGGCTATTTAAACCTTCTGGGCCTGAAATTACAGATGAAAAACAGGAAAAAATCAAATTGGATATACAGTTTTAATTTTGGAGGATTTCCTGATGTTCACAACTTGAAAAATACCCTGGTGTTTGTGACCAGATGGAAAAAAACCAGCTTAAAGCAGAACACGCATACAAGGCAAACCAAAGTGATTAATTAAGCATTTTGGTATTTGCCTTGGAATTGGAGTTTGGGCTGAAATTTGTTGTAAAGGTTTTTTCTAAAGCAAAAGGAAAGGTACAACAATGAGTGAGCAAAGTTCTTGCTTTACACAGATCTATCTGCCTTGCCTACAGATCTTTTATTAACTACCTTAAATGATGATTATTTGTCCAAACAAGCAAAACTTTGTGAAAATGCATTGAAATGAAACATTAACCTGATAGAGCTCCTGCTTTTCTACAAGTTCATTTTGAACCAATTTGCCAGATCAGTTAAAGGACAAAATTTACCAAGATTTTGGGAAACAAAAAAGCACTAGAAATATTTCCATCAATTAGAAGAAACAACCTATACAATCTTGTCCTCAATGTCCTGATTTCTAGCCCTGAGTTTAGTGTTACTGCCAGCTAAGTGGAAATCTGAATGAGAAGCTGGCTTTTAGAAAAGTGAATTTAATTTATTTTCATTACTGAAGCTGAGGAAAATGCAAGCTATATGACAAGGAAAAAAGTTATTGGAACGGGAAACATTTATGTAAAAAAAAAGGTAAAACAGGAAAACCCATGGCAATTAGATGGTTTTTAAATATATTTTTTAACTATTCAAGATATCACTTTCAGCATAGCATGGGCTACAGCATTTATCTTATTTGTCTGCTGTTTAAAAAAGTATTTCTTCATAGTCAGGACTTTGCTACATTACCTCATTTTTACCCACAGAAGCCAAACTGCTGATTTTTTAGAGACTGTAAGCCATAAATTATTTTCTATGACAATTAGTTCATTACTAATCTTGACCATGTCTCCAATGAACTAATGAAGAACTTTAATATTGAAAAGCACCTCATAAATAATTTACAATAGCCAGAATATTGAGCATTTGTAAATATGACTTCTCTTTGCAGGGTTTGTCCCTCTTTTAGTTTTTTTTCCTGACAGCTTGCTACAATTATCTTTAAATCTCCATGAAAGAAACCAAAGAAATGGGAAATCAGGTTTGTAGTAATATTAGTCATCTTAATAATGGATAGCCTATAGGTTGTCCTTTTTTCCACTTCCTCTTACCTGGTCCTTTCAGAGCTCAGCCAGCCAGACCCTTAAATACCCTTTGATTGGAGCCAATGGGTCTTACAAATGTAATTTATGCAGGAGCTGATGATTTAAATGGAAAAAACCAAAGTCTTGTGCTTTTAAAAATGTAAATCTGTCTGGATCTCATTAAAGAAGGTTCTTGACTACAGGAGGAACTCTCCTCCCCTCCTCCCCCTTTTTTTTTTTTTTTTTGAAAGCCATAGATTTATTGGTGAGATTCAGTTCTTCTTTAAAAGAACCAACCAACCAAACAATAACCACCAGACTTTCGAATCATGGTTTTATCTGTTGGTTTTTGTCCAGCAGCCACAGCCAAAACCTTGCCAGAGGTGACATGCAGGATGCTGTCAGCAGGGACCAGTGCATTTATCTTAACCCTGACTCTGAGAAACTTCTACAAACCTTAAAAAAAACCCCTAACCTTAAAGAGGGGAGCTACATATTAATCCTTGTTACTTTTCTGGTCCTGTATGGGAATTAAAACATGACAACTTTGCCTCAGCAATAATAGCTAAGAAATCCTAGGAGAATGAAGGGTGAAAGCAGCCTGCCTCCATTTGTGAGCAGCTGAGGCTGGCTGATGGCAAACAGCTCATGTGTTAATTCGTGGGTAAAGCCCTCCTGATGCAGACTGACAAGTTGTTTATTAGTGGGGCTGTAACTTGAGGAGAGATAAGGTTTCTCTGAACTACTCCCAGCAAAAATTTCTGCAGTTATTCCATGAAGGTCCTAAATGCAAACTTGTATTGGTGGCTAAGTTTCATTTTTCCGAAAGGGAGTGCCAGTGTCTCTGTAAAAGAGTCTATATGAAGGACAGGCTTATTTAATTCTTTATAATTTTGTGAATTCCACCAGTGCCTACTCCTTTTCTTTCAAATTTGTGATATCAGATAATCTGGTTTTCTTTTTGCTTTGTCCTGCTCTGTCTTGCAAAGATTATGCTGCTGTGCTTGAGGTGCTCCTATTGATATTTCAGATCTCTCGATATAGTGGTGAACATACCTGAACATACCTCACCTCCTCTGGAAGGAGACAGACATTCTTTTAGGGAATTTTTAATGAGAGAAGTACTGGGAAACTTCTTTAACCCGAAGGTTCTAAAAAGATTCCAGCCAGATTCTACTTCCTTCCCCTTCTTGCTGTGTTCAGTGTATTGTAACTGCATGAGAAATGTTCAAAAAGAATGCCTAGCTCACTATAATAACTTCAAACTTAGCCCACCAGTTCTGATTCACATACCTGCGAGCTTGGAAATAAAAAATGAGCAATGTCTTATTTTTAAGCCTTATGTGGAAATTAGATATGGTTTCTGCCTTGTTTCTGCTTCTAGTCTTCTTGAGTATGTGTGGGAGAGGATGAGAACAAGAGACATCTACAAAGAGAAGTGCAATATTTCCTTGAGATCAAAACAGAAATCATTTATTCCTGGTGTGTATTTTTAAGTGGCTTAGGTGATGCCATATTTACTGCACACTAATCTGGAGGCACCCCAGTGGTTGACTGTGATCAGATGTTTTATGAACAAAGCGGGACTTTATTTTCCCCCCAGAGGTTCCCTGCTGAAATCCCTGCAGTGCCCAGCCCTTGGCCTTGCAGCACTGAGCTTGTATCCTGCTGGAATCCTTCTCTGGGGCTCACTGGGAGATGGTGAGAGAGCTGGGAACTTGGATGAGCCTTGAAATTTAACTGTGCCTCCTCTCCTTTCCTTTTTTACTCTCTTGATCACATCAGCTTCTGGTTTTAAAATGATGACACATTTTAGGACAGTATTTAAAAACCCTAAAGTAAATTTTCTATGTATTTCTATTTAATAATGTGTTTAAAGAGATACCAAATCACGAACATCATATTAACAGAAGACTTCCTCTATCTCAATCTCTTTGCTCTTGTTTTCATCTTAAGCACCTGAATTATTGGAGGATGATACATTAATCAGACATCTCACAAGCCAGAATTCTATGTAACTTGATCACTTTTGGGGTAAAATTTAGCTAGACTGCCTAAAAATGCTTATTGGTCTCTATAGATTTGTGCTGAATTTATTTAATACGAAGTGTAATATAAAAATCCCTTTCTGCAGCTAATTAGCCTCCAGGTTATTGCAGGCCCGAGGGCATTGCATTTGAGTTGTCATTGCTACTTGCACAGATCAGCAGTATTTCATTCTTGTGTTGCACAAAGTAGATTCCCCATGCTGCTCTGGCTAGTGTTAATTCATTGTTTCCAGACTCTATTCTTCATTTGCTTCTTGGCTATTAAAGATGGTGCTGGAGATGAGGAACTTTGCTGAAAGCAGATGTGTTACACTGAGAGAGTACCAGTGTAAATTATGGCAGAACTAAACTGGAAAGTACCTCCAGAACCATGCTATTATAAGTAGGGGCAAGATTTGTTCCTGTTACATGATAAAAACAAAACAAATAGGGCTCATTCAGACTTCTTTGGGATATGGTAGATCTAATCTTGTAAATTATTCCTGTTTTCTAAGGAGAAAACATCAGGTTTCTTCCACTTCATAATTCTGTTTTCTCAGAAAACATTTACACGTGTCCCAATACCCAGCTAGCCCTGGCAGGAACTCTTTAGTGGTTAGAGAAGTGGCAGAAGGTGAAATAATCTGACTTTGATGTTATGCTGATTGTTTACCCTTAGTGAACAGTAATATCTTTAAAAACCAAAGCAAAGTGGGTGTATTCATTACTGGCCAAACACGGCTGACGAGTTAAGGAGTATGTGACACCCCTCAGCTGAGACCAAAGTGCTTCATTTATAATGGAGATTACGGTAAGAACCAAATGAAGTTGTCTGAGGGAAAATGATGTCTCCTGAGCCTTTCTTCTGGTTTGGCCACAAGTTAATAACACAACCAGCACTTAACAACAAAATGCAGGACTGTATTATCTTTTAGCAAATGCCAGTCATGGGCAATCCAAACAGGTCAATTACTAGCAAATCTCCAAAGATCTCCTGAAACCTCAAAAGAGTTAGAGATGCCAAGAAAATGTCTAGATGCACAGAGACACAGGAACAGAAATAGGGCACAAACCAATTTGCAGAAATGGAACTTAACCCTTAGAGGGAAGAACCCAGCCTGCTACATATTCATTTCCACATCATTAAATATTTATGGTGAGATATGCATGTAATGTGATTCTGCATTATGGAAAAAGCACAAACAGAATCTGTGCTCAGTTGTTTAACCTATTTTTTTCAATCTTTCTGTATCTTGCAGGTATAATGGGCAAATGTGGGATTTTCTGCCACTGACATGTTAGATATTTGGAAATGAAAGTGTTCTCTTGAACAATCCTAAATCAGCACACACAAAACAGTGTGTAGAGGCCAGTGACAGCCTATTCTTCAGCTCAATAGCATGTCTACGACTTATTAATATTAATGAAACTTGCACACAAGCATGTGGGGATAATTGACCCCATTAAATTCCATTTACTCATGAGCTACTTTGTAAGGTTTGCCCCTTAGTTATTGTAGTTTCTACCAAGGATAAAAGTTGGAAGAGTGTGTACGCCAACAAGAGATTATTTCAGAAGTAGCTTTGTGAAAAAAAAACCAAACAAACCAAAAACAACGAAACAGGAAAAAAAAGGAAAGGCAAAATAGCCCCAAGAAAAATGAAGTACCACAATGTTTTCATCCAAACTTTCAACAGCTAATGAAAACAACCTTATCTTTGCTTTAAACCTTTATTGGGACAGGACATCAAAATCCTTCAGGAGATGAAAGCATCAGCCTGTGTCTACATTTTTTTGGGATCTCTATTTTTTTCATTTGCAGGACTTTGCATTGAGCTGGGCAAACATGGGAAGGGTGAGCAGTATTTCAAACACACACCTGGAGATCTGGATCCATTCAAGGCCAGGATGGACAGGACTCTGAGCAGCCTGATATAATTGAAGATGTCCCTTTAGGGTACTTTCCAACCCAGACCATTCTGTGATGTTATGGTTTATTTTTTTTTCTCTTAAATTCTGGGAATTTTGCCTTAACTGAGTTTTCTTTCATGCCTTTTTCTATTATTCTTCTGAGAAAGGGAGTAAAACAAGATAGTCAATCTAACCAAGAGTATTTTGGTAACTCTTATCACTTTCAGCTGATCTTTTTTTAAAAAGAATTAGCCCACGATACGAAATTGGTTTTGCAAAGTCATGTACAACTATAATCTAACACCTCCAGACACACCAAGAAAAAAATACTCATGTTAGAAGTTGCATTAGTTTTGCCATAGCTACTGTATTGTAGTAGATATTATTCAAAATAATTTCCCTGACAGTAATTTTATAGTTTCCTGGTAATGATCTCAAACAAACCTCTTTGAACAAATCTCATAATGAGATCAAATCTTGCACAACAGGAGTACTCAGACAACATGAGTGGTTATATACCTTGTACTTTATATCTAGAAATCAGCATTTTTACAGTCTTAGTATACCTTCAAAATCTCCTTGTTCAGGGCTGCAGGGCACTTGAAAAAAGGTCCAGAATCACCTTTGCTGTCCCCAGACCTGGCCTGGGTGTGCACAAGCCCCAGTGTCTGCACCAGCTCCAGGCTGACACGCTGCTTGTTGCACCAGAGCAGAATGAATAATCTCCAGACATGAGTTACTGGCACAATTAAGGCAAGAGCACAGCTGACTGACACAGTGAACAAAAGACCTTTGGCAAAGCTTCCAGTGCAAAAGCATAGAGAGGAAATTCACTCTTGGCTCGGTGTGCTCCCAAGCACAAGCAGGACAAACTGCTGATTAACAAGCTCAGACTCTCAGACCAAATTCCAAAGGATGAACAATGGCAGTAACATTCTGTTATGTCTCTCTACAGCATGCAAGCAATTTTTCATTAAGTTAGAATCCATAGGCAACTCCAGCAGTACATTTTCACAGTCTCATTGATACATAAGAGGTTTGGCTTGTAGCTTTCAAAAGGAGTCAGAAGTACAGAGAATTCTGTACCGTTCACCAAGAAAAGCAAAGCTCTGTAATATTAGTTATAGGTGCAGTAGTCTTTGGTGGCTCTAACACAGCTGGGTCACTCAATAAGGCAGGCAGGACAGTTGTGCCTTGGAGGGTGCACACTGAACTGGGCTTCTGGGGTTTCCTCCTAAAAATAAACATGCTGATCCCTCCATGGGACTCTAGCAGGTTTGGGGGCATGATTTCTTCTCCAACAGTCAGGTCAACACCTCTCTGAGGAATGTATTTTTCCCACAATAATTTGATTCCTTTTTATAACTGTTTTTTCCTACCTGTTTTTTTGCTGCAGCAATTTTGGTTTACTGGTCCCTAGGTCCCAGTGTCACCTCTGAGCCTTTCTCACATATTTTCATCTTCTTTTTTCCTTGCCTGTGGTACTGAAGTCAGTGCACATAATTGATTATTACACTGAGCTGTTACTGGGAGTTTCGTATTTGAGGGAATCCCTTCTCTTCCAAGTGTAATATTTTTTTGACACTGCTGCAGTCCTGGAGACACTTTTGGTCTCATATAGGAACCTCACTGTCCTCCCTTATTGATGCCAATAACATATCCAGGTTTCCTGCAATGGCTTTCTCTTCCAGAACTGCTCCTTTTGCACCTCTGTCATGTTAGCACCATCAGTTCACCACTTACCTTCTAGACTGAGGTAAGTGAATGCAGTTATTAGCTTTGTATGTTTAGCAGGTCACTCTTCAAAATGTTGTGGGCCTATTTACAGTTTCAGTTAGCTTCTCCAAGTCAAGCCTTTTATCTACTTTTCTCCACAGACCAGGACCTTTTGAAGGATGGCTTTTTTCTCCTGATAACCATGTTCTCTGCCCTTTAGACACGGTACTAAGACATGGACATATCTACTTTTGATATTTGAAGAGACTATTTAATGGTATACATTTAAACTGGACCTTTATTGTGCCTTTAAGCAGACTCCACATGGATTGTGCTCGCTGCGCTTTTTTTAACTTAACTTTGCCATTTTAAGGTAAATTGCTGCCAAGCCTGACATTTTTTTACTTTATCTACCTGTGAGGATTTGAATTTGAGAAGGACAATGTCAGGACATAATTCTTTTCCTTACACTTGGAAAGCTGGCAGCTCAGCTCTGCTGAAGTATGTGAGCAGTAAGAAGTACTGGCATTCAGGTGTCAGTCAGTGCCTTTCCTCAGCTCTCGCTCCTCAGGGGAGCTCTTAGAGCACCTCTGCAGAGCTACAGGGTTGGTACACACTGTAGTTAATGGCACACAATGCTGTCCTCTCCTCTGGCAGCTGTGAGAGACCTCGGAGGAACAGCAATGGCCAGGGAAGGGCTGTGCACCAGTGCACAGTCTCAGGCGGAAGAAGCTGCAGACAAAAATATCACCTTGAGTTCCCAGCTTTTCAAGTCCTGGGAGAAACAGTGATTTAGTGCTTTGGTGAACCACACCATGCCAGGAGAGATTTTCTGAACTCTACGCTTTTATATCACACTTGACCTGCTAGTTGAGTAACAGAGTGGGGCATCATCTGGTTTCTCCAGTGCTTACAGCAAAATGACTTCATAATAAAAGCATTCACATTCTCCTATACAACTTCAGGTTTTGCCAGAGTGTTATGTTTCTAATCATGAAAAACAAGGCTTATTTCAGATGATAAAGTAGCCATAAATAAAGAGCTCACAGGAGCAGGCTGGCAAATAAACTTTTTATATGTTGGGTATGTATGGGGATGTAGTTTGTGGTGACAGCACATTGCTCAGAAGAGCAGGTCATATGCTGCTTCCTATTATACCAGTGTCAACCCAGAGAATTTCCATTGTCTATATTTCAACCAGTTCAACTAAGATAAAGATCTCTGCACAGGATTTCATAGCCTTTTTGCCACTGTATAGTATTATTAAAAAAAGAAAGTACTGTAAGGGTCAAATTACTTTCAATATTGTTTGTGATAATAAATGCACTACAAATGGTTTTGTTTCATCCATTAATCATAATAAAAGCATAAAAAAGGCTGAAATAGATTTCAGTAAGGTATCAAGCCCTTCTCTTGCAATGTTTTGAGATTTAGGCATGTGGTACAAGGCAATGCCTGTCACTGTGACTGTTACTGGAAACCAGAGACTTCAGGGTAGGCATTGCCATTCTAGGTTGCCTGATGCTAAGGATCAAGTCCTAAGATGCTCTGTCCTTGGACTACTTGTAGTAAAAAGAAACGAAGATGAAATAATTGAAAGGACAATAGAGAGGATGGTTTAGAAGGACAAGTGAAGAGGTATTCAAAACGCATCATGTGCAGGTATCCAAGAAGAAGTATAGGGGAAGCTCTGTGCAGGGCTGGGCTGGCAGAATGCACACAGACAGGTCTGAGCCCAGAGTGGTTCCCAGCCTCTTCCCCTGCTGATTTCTGGGCCTCAGTAACAGGGGCAGATGTGCTGGGAGCCCTCCCAGCACCAGCAATGGGGCCCTGCTGGCCTGGGCTGGCTGCACTCAGCAGCCTTGCCAGGGCTGGGATCCCAGAGGTTGTCCTGACCTGGAGGAACAGGGAGTGTTAAATGTGCTCCAGGCTGGAGAGGCACAGCAGCTTTGGCTGGGCAGTGATGCTCCGGCCAGCCAGAGCCCAGTGAGGTTCCCCCACCTGGCAATCCAGAGCAGGGAAACTGAACTGAAGGCTCAGAGACAGACAAAAGTAGGGCAGCATCCATGGACAAAGCCTGAGCAGCTTAACTCACACTAATGGGAAAAGGGATTTGAGTCGCTAAAGCCTGCTACATCAAACTGAGATGAAAATATAACGCTAAGTCTTTATTTCTAGGCTCCAAGAGTGCTGGGAGAGAGGAGGAATAATGCCCACCTTACTCCTGTTCTGGAGGATTTGTTTTTTACCCTCCTATTTTTTAATAACACAGAGAGATGTTATTTTCAGTCTAAATATTTACAATTTTTTGTATGCACACTCAAGAAAAAATTAAAATCTAGTTGCAGGTTCAAACGCTGCTCACACACACATATCCATACTGAGGCCCATATTTCTCCAAATATCTGTGTTTCATTATGTGCTTTCACAGAAAACAACAGCAAACAACTACACAGGAAAAATATTTTTTGTTCTTTTCAAAAAAATTAAACATAATGGAGGCTCTTTGTAAGAGATGAATATAAAGCAGATATTACATAACAATTAATCAAATGCTGTCTGTGAAAGGGCAAAAGGTAGATCCTATTCAAATGTATAACAATGTAAAAGAAAAAACTGAAAAATTTGCTGTTTATCTGTTCCTAAGTACCACAGAAGAACCTGCCATTTTTTCTATAATGGAACAGCAAGGAGTAATATGAATAATTTGGATTTTAGGAGCTTGTTTCTATCTGAGCAGTCTCATTTAACAACCAAGTTAGGTGAGCTCTACCATCCTCACTGGAATGGGAGTTATGTAGGTTCATTCTCATTTTGTGGATGAAATTATTGAAAAAAAAAACCCATGGTGACTTGCCTGGTGCAATGCAGAATACTGTCTAAAGAGGAAATGGCCTCCAGGTCTGTGGCCATCTCGTTGTGTGCATTAACCTCTAGGCTTTCCAGCACATATGAAAATGAATTTCCTGACTATTCATTTTTTTTTCTTTTCTCCGTTCCAGGATAATAGTAATACTTCGGAAGATATGAACATGATTTATATTAGAGGGAAGGTGTTTTTTTAAGCCAGTTCATGGTTAATTTTCTCTGGGGCAAATTCTGCCTGTGCTTTCCAACAGTCAGTTTATGCTGCCATCAGTAGCATTTCCATGGGTAGACCTGTCTGGACTGGCAGGGGGATGAGGGGCAGGGAATGGGAAAACCCACAGGTTTACCTCTCACTTCAGGAGATGAAGGTGCACCAAATCCCTTGCCCCTTCTTCTGGCCTCCCTTGAAAGGGAGTACATGCACTCACTTCCTCTGAGTAAATGCACCATACACTAAAAGATATCTATTCCTTCTGCTTCATTTGAGCTGTGGCAAAGCTGGTGGAAACTCCTCCTCTTCTCAACCCCTGCTCAAAGGAAAAAAAAAACCGGTAGTGGTTCATTTTGTTTTTTTAATACATTGACTAAAAAGCAGAAATGCAGATAAGGCTTTTCTCTGAGCACTCAGTGACCCCGAGCTACACACAGTCCATGGCAAAGAGGCACCTAAGGGCACGTTTCCTTCTCATTCCCTTCTCAGTGTGGCTCAGCACGGAATTCAGCGATACAGGTGCTAGAGCCAACGTGCAGTGGTTGTGACAGGGGAAGGGTGGTTGGCACTGTGGCTGAACTCCTCACCCATTCCCATGGGGAGAGGGTGCCTGGCTCCCTCAGAATTTCTCCAGAAGTGTTCACGCATACCCTACTGTATTTCATTTACAGTATTCATTGATTCAAAATGCTTCTGAACCTCTCTCCCCCCTTCCTAATAGAAATTTTATCATGTTTTTAAATCTTTGCCAATTTCAAAGTGGCTGATTTAATTTCACACAAAAGAAGTGTGGGAGCAGCAGCCTTGGTTCCCCTAGGTAAACACTGGACTACGTGCTACTTGTGTTTGACTACGTCAGCTGTGAGCCCTCAAAGCATCCAGTCCTTCCAGGCAAGACATCAATCTTTTGTCAATGAAAGGGGCACATTATCTGCTTCTCAGCTGTTTCTTTTCTAAAAAGCTACCTGACCTATAAGATAAATATTCAAGATGGTTATTTGAAAGAGAAAAAAGTAAAGCTAGAACACTTCTTATGTATTGAACATTTATGTGAAATCATAGAGACTGGGGATCTGTCTTTGTGGCATGTCTCAGGTCAGTCTAGAAATGCAGTAGTGCAGGAAAAGGATTTTTAAAGGGGTAAATAATTTAATAATACTTTGGCTGTAATATAATTTGTACCTTCTGAGCCAGTCCCTTGCAGTGAAGCTACAGATTAACTCCTGAGACAACTGAGTGCAGCTTTCCTGGGTTAACCAAGCTGGAACAGGGTCAGTCCAAGTGTGGGATGTACAGAGGGTTACGTTGAACTGGGATCTTTATTCTCAGTAAATATCTTCTTGTTCCCAAGTAGCTTCATACTGAAAAGTGTGAAGAAATTAAACTGATGACTAGCCAAAAGACAACAGGTAAAAGGTTCATGGATTTATTATCTCTTTATGAATCCAGTTACTCTTTTTTCCGTTTTCAACTTCTGTAGATATTGAATTTGAATTTTGGTGTTGTTGATACCATTTCAAGGTTATCTCAGCCTTGTATGGGTTTTAAGCTTGTAAGCTTAAGTTACCCAGTACTGTTGGCCTTGCACTACCCCAAATCCCAAAACAACCCCAGCACACGGCCCCACCTTTCTCTGTAATTCAGCTGTTTCTCACATAACTCCTCCTTAACCGCCTGGGGATTCCTCACAGCACCATGTGTGTATTTGTCAGTGTCTTACCCTGTGATCGGTCACATCCAGCAGTTTCTGATGCCTTATTCAGGAGTTTCTCAGGCCGTGCTCTGTGACGTGTGTCCCACCCCCTGACCACAGCCCTGGCACTCAGCAGCACAGCCTGGGAGAGAAATGTGTGCATTCTGCTAGGATCAAACCAGAGTCACCCTGGTACGCAAAAGGTGAAAATACCAATGTTTCTGGCTTGGTGGGATACCCCTTTCCCATGCTGCTTAGTTCCCGATCACTTATGGAATGACTCACTGAAAGAAGAGGATGCACCATCCCAGACAAAGGCAGCACCTTGAGTTAAATAAGAGCTTGAAAGGGACATAAAGATGTTTGTGACAGCCTAAGGAACTGGAGGCCACTGCAGCAAGCTGCTCCAGTGGATCATGGGTTCAGAGCTGACAAAACCAAACTTTGGGTTGAGAAATGTATAGTTTAGGAGAAATGTCTTTAAATGAGGAGGAACGGAAAACTAAATAAAACCATGATGATCATTGGAACTGTACATAAAATTACTTAGATTTGGATAGGCCCTCAGAGGAAAATAAAAACATCTTGGTGTAAAAAAGATCAGCCACAATAGCAAAGGGGATAGTCCTGGAAGTGCATGGGCCTGTTTATGTGCAATTTTGGAAAACCAAGCTATGCATATATGATTTGTTACATTTTTGTTATAGAAGGTTTTATCCCATTTTTATGATTTTAGGATTAATAAACATTATCCAAGTCAAGCATAAAATGAGCAGCACCTCATTCAGCACTAGAATTCCAATTCACTAGAATTTCCAGTGTATTTATCATTTTCTTCTGGGAGCATGGATATAGCAATGATTAGAAAACAATATGGCAGGAAACTCTTGATGTTAAATATTTGAGTTATGTATTACAGATTGTCTCAAATTCTCTGACTTGTCAGATTTAAATCTTTTCAAAGTTTTTCTGACGTTTTTGGCACATTTTCTCCTAAATATGTACAAGAAAGACAGAAGATTCATGGAGGACTCTGGCCTTCTGTTCCTGTTTAAACACTGATGCTCAAGGTTTAAATTTACAGAGAACAAATCATTCTACATCAAAATGAAGGTGTTGCATGTTTATTTACAGACCAAGCTCCAGTAGTAATGTATATTTGTCATGGAAACTGATTTGAGTTTAATTCTAGTCTCTCTTTTGCACCAGGAAAATGTGAGTTTCATTTTACTTGTCTCTGTTTTCAATTATAATTTGACAAAAGAAATAACCACATTACCTATTTGATTTGCCAGAACTTTATCCCAGCACCACCTGTTGAGCCCTCGGCACTTGAATTCTGACATATAGCAGAGAACAAAATTATGCAGTTGGCATTCTAACCAGCAAGGATGCCAACAAAAGCATAATATAGCCTTTGTACTCAAAGCACAACAAAACATATATTAAGCTACCAACTGCAAAGGTTTAAGCAAGCCACATTTAATTATACATGAACATATCTTTCCACCAAATAACTCAGTAGAAAAAATGCTATGGAAGTTAGAAAGAACCCTTTTGGTTTGGCTTTGGTAAATATTGCAAGCTTAAAATAAATAAAGTTTCACAATACCATATAGATTTACATAAGAGACGGCAAGAGGACAGCCAGCTGGTTTAATCAAATAGATGGGTTCAACACTCTCAGCTTCCCAACCTAAACAAAATGCCCCATGTTCACTTCTGGCAGGAGATCTGACCTGGTGCAGCCCTGGTATCCCAGGAAGGTGGAAGAACAGGCTCCCAGCACTTGTCTGCATCCAGACCTCTCTTCTGCAAGTCACTGGGACCAGAATAGAAGGGATCAGCTGTGGCTTTGATGCATGTTTCTGAAAGCTGAGCTTTGCCACAAAGATATTCAGTGCTTCCTTGGCTCTCCTGGCCTGAGCTCTGCACAGAAGAGGGAAGGAAGCTGAAGGAGGTAGGACAGGTCAGGAGGGATGAGGCAAAAGCTCTGCTCCCCAGTTCTGCACAGGGGCTGTGAACTCACAGGGGATCTGCACACTGGGAAAGGCTACCAGTGGTTCTAGCAGTGATGTTAGAGCTTCCAGAATTTGTTAAAAGATATGGGTGAAATCACTGCACACTTTTTAAGGGACCATTTAATAATACTGGTGATAATGACAATTCTCAGATTTTTGTCACCTCCCCAATAAGCCTACAAGAGATTTAACTGGTATACAAACCAACTAATTTTTTAAACAACGGAAGAAACCAGCTGTGAATCACAAAGTTATGGAAAGATTTTACTTACTGTGCTAACCTTTGAATCCTGAGCTACTTAAGCAATCCCTTCCACAGTGGGGTCATGCAAGCCTAAATGGAGGAGGCACCTCTTGACACCTGTTAGACCCCCCAGACACAAAGTTCTGTTATCTGATTCCTGAAAGGCATTAAATGCAACCTAGAAAGTTCAGTGAGAACATCCTCTGATAGAAAGTGGAACATTTGCTATTGTGCTCAGGAAAGTGGAGAAAGTTTTGCATGGATTTGCATGGATTGCTTTCTTACCAATGCATTGCAGCAATCACCACTCAGCAGAACTGGCATAATCTCCATCTTTGGAGGGTTCAACTGGACTGGACACAGCAGGAGCAACCTGAAGTAATGAGACCTGCACTGAGAAAGGGATTGGATGATCTGCAGAAGTTTCTTTCAGCCTAAATTATCTGTGAGTTGAAAACTGACCTAAAGAAATCAGAAAGGTTTTCTTTACTGTTATTAAATTTGAAAGAAATGCAACTTCTGTCTTATTTTTTTTTAAAGATTAGAATTTCATGTTTACTATCTATAATAGCTTCTAAAACATATATTTTGTAATTGGGTATGTAAATGTACTTTGATTATTTATTTATTTTTACTCCAGGGATAGATTAAATAGATGCACATTTATAAATGCTCCTGTAAGTATATTGGGTGCCCGTGGTGTCATTCCAATCACTTGATGAAAGTGCTTGCTTAAAAATCTAAAATGGTGGCTTGAAACTTACCCCAATAGCCTTATTTTTTCTGTGCTGAAAATGTAACCTGACAATTTTTAATGAGAAAACCTTTCCTTCGTATTTGTAATAGAAACTGTAAAACACTTTCTAAGAGACAAGCCATATTTAGGAAAGCCAAATCTAGTTGATCTCTCCTTCTCAATTGCAAATATCCTTTGTGGTAACCACATTTCATTCAGCAGAGTTAGGCTACAGGAAGTACACATATGACAGATAGTTTGGCATCACCCACTTCTGGATTTCTCAGATGTCTAACAGCCAAGAAAATGTTCCATCCTTTTAATTTCTTTCAAATAGCTGATCCTTTGTAGTATTTACTCCAAATGAAAGCTTCAGACAGAGTATCTGGATAGCGTTTGAAAAGGGCATCAAAGAACTCTCCTGTAATAGAATCCAGCATCTCCTAATTTCTCCCTTGTTCAGCTACAAATACTTAAATTGCAATGTGGATGGAGCTCCGAGTTTTAAAATCATAAAGCTCCGAGTTTTAAAATAATAAACTACTTAGAAAACTCACTCCAGAAATGCACTGTGTGGTTTTCTGCCTTCCACAATCTCTCTAACATTCCCGGCACTTTGCTGCCTCACAGAGCCACTGGAAACACTGGAACACTTCCTTGCCCAGCAGCTCCACAGGAGAGCTGCAGGTGGATTGATGAGCAGGCTGAGCAGGACAAGTGGCTTTTTCACCCTTGACTGCTGTTGCAAATTAAATGATCCCACCCTGAGTATTTGAGGGAAGCATTTCAGTTTGACATGGAAGTTCTTGCATGCAAAACAGATATGAAAATTATGAAGCTCTACAGGTAGATTGTAACGAGCTGTACAAAAGGCAGCATCTTTTCAGGCAATTGTTAAAGTCTACTATGAGTAACCCAAATGCCTCAAATACTGCTTAGCTCCTTTTTCACTCAACAGGTAAATTCTATTACCTTGTAATCCTCATATAAAGTGGGATTCACTATTGAATTTAATTCCACTTAATTCTGGACCATTTGGAATGAAATGTCAATAGTTGTTTCATTAGTTTAGTGTTTTGTGTCCACAGCAGTGCTGCAAGAGAATGCCCTCACTTTGCATCGTTTCTCTTATTTGAGTATTCTGATAGTGCACACACACACATCCTTCAGAAACCACTGACCCTAGGGATCCTTTCACTTTAAGTTGAGTTTACCTGTCACTGAAGGTGACCAAGGTCAGCTGGCTTAAAATGACTGATCTATAACCCACACTTCCTGAAGAGATTATTTAAATCCAAAGAGTCTCGTAAATTCCCAGGGAGATCTTAGTATCATAAAAATAGACTTGACACCACTCCACAGTTTAGCCTCTGCCTTGACAGAGAGGAATCTAAGTCAGCTCTGGTGCAGATCCTTCACAGGAGATACTTCTCAAAGTTCTCCTCAGCAGGCTGTGTTTTCCTTGTCTTTTGTCTCTGATCCCTCTGCCAGTTTTTACTGATCGTGAGATACTGCAGCTGATGAAGGTGGGAGAGAAAAAGAACTTCTGCTTCTCTGTATCTCAGCCTTGACATCATTATTTGTGCAGATACTTCTATAGAACTGTGCTCAGGGTGATTGATGCAGGGCACAGATAAGTATTTGTATAGGAAAATTCTACCACACTGAATAGAATTCTATAGAAACAGTTCTAGGAGTTTACTGTATTTGTAGAATGAATCTTGTTATACTTTTTTGAATGACCTAGTGAAGATCTACACCAAGAGCAACATTTGCTATTACATTCTGTGGAGTTCTTGCTGGAACTTGTCCTGTTCAGCTTCCTGCCCATCACAGTCACATCATTTCTGCTGCAACCTGAGCCCTTGACTGCTCTGGAAACTGGTAGAGATTTACCCAGTCCTGCTTTCTAACACAAAGTGATTTCCTGTCTCAAATGACTAAACTGTTCCATTGAGCAGAAAGGACTCTAATTTCACTGTCACCCTCTGAGCTGGCAAGATGATTCATCCCTCTGTTCACTGCTGAAGGCTGCTGTGAGGAGCAGGCTTTGGGAAGGGGCACGAAAGCAGGTGATGATTTCATTTGGCAGCACCTAATAGTGCCTGCTCTCACTGGCACCTCCCCATGCAGGCAGCTATGCAGACCAAGCAGCTTAACAAACACTCATGAGATTACTATAAATTGTCTTCAAAGAATTGCCTCGATTCCTCATTAAGACATATAAACACATTTTACCACAGTGATATTGCCCATTACAAAGGGATAGCCAATGCACAAGGGACTTCTTCCATTATATGACAGTAAGAACAAAACCACTTCGGCTCTTGCCCAACTTGTTCAAAGTGTACATGGATTTGGTTCGATGAATGTGGTGGAGAGGTATATCCAATGTTTTGGGTACACCTCCTTACATCTCAGCAGTGCCTCTTTCAGCTTTTAAAATGGATTTCTACACTGTTTTGTTTTATTTGGATTATAATGTTTAAAAACTAGACCACATGAAATAGACCATCATTCCATCATTTTAGCTCTGTGAAATATGGCTCTTCCTGATGCTTTCTTTTTTTTTTTTTTCCTAATTTGTGATTTGTGCTTTGCTTTTCTTGGATGCTGCTGTTCTAGGGTTTTCTGTTGCCTCTATGGGCAATTGCTCCTCACATGCTATTGAAAAAAATCATCTTGTGATGAAGCTGGAGATGACATTATGCTATACTGAAGGTAACTGGTACAGTGACAAAGACCATGGGGCTTGTCCTGTCTCACTACCAACTTTGGTAAATTTCTGTGGGCTGGGTAGTTGAGTGAAATAACAGGGTATTCTGATGGACTTTTTAATGGACTGTGAATTTTATTCACAACAAACTATTTAGTAATGGAGAGGCTCATCCTTCCCCTCAAGGTTCAGCATTATACAGGAGGAGAAGGTAACACAACCTGCTTTGAAACCCTAAACCATCATCTTGGAATATTTTATTATTTTGAGTGGCTGTGAAGTAATAAAACTTCAGCTTTCTTACATATGATTTGAAATCATCAAACCAGAAATATCTTGTCAGAAGGCAAGTTTGCAGACAGCGAGCTAAAATATTTGCTTGGTTGTCTTTGGCACTCCTAGTACTTAAATGTGGGGTGTTCCTTGACTGTCGATATATACAGGACTCTTAACAGGAGTTATAAGCAGAGATCAATAGTTCTTCCTACAGCAGGTCATCGGGCACATAACTTACTGAAATTGAAGGCTCGGTACTTTTGAACTCCCTCCTACCTCAACAAATAAATCTGGGGTAGGGCAAGCATATTACTGATCTTAGACTTGGGGTCTTCTGAAAATCTCTCCATTAAGCAGAGCCTTTGAGGAAAGAATTGATTTGTTTAATCCAGTGTTTGCATACGAAGCATGAGGATGCGTCTGATAATAGATTGTTGCATTCACAGAAGATCTGGACTCTGCTCTGCTGCCTGGGCTAGATGTCTGCTACCCTTGTGGGCAAAATCAGACTGGGAAAGCTAAGTAGGTGTCTTAATACACGGACTAAAATTCCAGAGAATTAACCTCCGGCGGCGAAATTTCCCGTCCTGAAGCGCCCTTCTTTGGGAGGGCGAGCACACTCCGCTGCTCAGCAGCACACTGGCCAAGTGGCCACAGGTGCTGCAGCTGTACTCCGGGAACTCAGCCGCCTCCGCTGCGACCCCTGCTCATCGGCCACAGCCGCGCTCCCCCGGCTCCTCGCAGGGCACAAACCCGCCGCACCGCTGGCCTGATACCAGCGGCGCCTTCCTCCTGCTCCGCTCCGGGCACAAACCCGCCGCACCGCTGCCCCGTACCGGCGGCGGGCGCGGCTCCCGCCGAGACCAGCCCTGCCCGTCCCGTCCCGCCCCTTCCCGCCGTGCCGCGCCGTGCCGTGCCGATCCGATCCCATCCCGCCCCTTCCCGCCGTGCCGTGCCGTGCCGTGCCGTGCCGTGCCGATCCCATCCCGCCCCTTCCCGCCGTGCCGTGCCGTGCCGATCCGATCCCATCCCGTCCCTTCCCGCCGTGCCGTGCCGCGCCGTGCCGTGCCGGTGCCGATCCCATCCCGCTCCTTCCCGCCGTGCCGTGCCGTGCCGTGCCGGTGCCGTGCCGGTGCCGTGCCGGTGCCGTGCCGGTGCCGTGCCGTGCCGTGCCGATCCCATCCCGTCCCTTCCCGCCCCGTCTCGGGAGCGGCGCGGCCGGCAGGGGGCGCTGCCGGCCCGCGCGGCCCCTCAGGAGGCGGCCGGGAACAGGCGGGAACGGGGAACGGGGAACGGGGAACGGGGAACGGATAATGGGGAACGGGGAACGGGGAACGGATAATGGGGAACGGGGAACGGGGAACGGGGAACGGGGAACGGGGAACGGGGAACGGGGAACGGAAAACGGAACGGGGAACGGGGAATGGGGAACGGATAATGGGGAACGGGGAACGGGGAACGGGGAACGGGAAACGGGGAACGGGGAACGGAACGGGGAACGGGGAACGGGGAACAGGGAATGGGGAATGGCCGCATCCGCCTCTGCCGTCCGGCGTGGCCGAAGGACACCAGCACCTGGGCCTTAATAACCCATGAAGGAAGAGGTGTGGAAGCAATAAAGTTCAGAAGGATCCTACAATATCTATAGGATATTCAAAAAGACCTGTCCTGGGAAGATTTTCATTACTGATTTTTGTGCACAATAAACTGCCATTCTTGGATTTTCTACCGTTCATGATTGACCATGGGTTGTCCAAAGAAGACACTAAGTTCAAATATATTTTTCCCCTCAGATTTTCTTTTCTCCTTCAGCTCAGAACTTTTATTTTTGGTTCACTTTCAGGGACATGCTGAACTTCCCACTCTCCCCTTTCGTATTCCCTACATGAGTTGTTTCTTACTGTGCTTTGGTCGGTTCTGGGGGGGAAGGGGGAATGAAGAGGGAGGGACCTTTTTTCCGGAGCTGGACAGGAGGGATTTTCGCTAGTTTGGTTTTTAAGAGTTGTGAAGGATCCCTTCAGCCCACAGCCTCTCCCAGTCCCCGGCTCGGCAGCTCTGGGTCCCGGTGCTGTGTGTCGCCTCCCGGGGCAGCCGTGCCCCGCGGGAAGGATGCCCAGCCCAGCCCTTCCATCCCGCCCGTCTCTCCGAGCTCCCCGGGACAAGGGCCACCCTCTGCCCCTGTGTCGCCAGAGGGCTGGGGTACGAGTGGCACAGCACACACATCTCCCTCCCGCTTCTTGGACTGTGTACAAAGTCTGAAACCTAGCTCGGATTTTGAAAACGAAACCTCCTCCTTAAATATCTCAAGTGAAGGGAGGAAAATAAATTTGGCTCTGACCTGGTGCTTTTTCATCTGAGGATGTGTTTTTCACTGTGCTTTCCCAGTGTTGCTCTGAACTTTGTTTCATAAATAATCTACGTCAAGAAAACCCACAGATACTTCTGGGTATATTTATAATGTTCCTTTATTCTTTGATTCCTTAATATGAAATAAACAGAAACAACCATGTAGGTTTACCTTCCTGTGCTTAAAAAATAATGAAGTACAGCAGCTTATGGCTTTTCTCCTCTGGATGGCAGTAACTCCTGCTTAAACATTCGTGACCCGTGACTGCAATATCCTGCAGCAAGGGATTTCCTTTTGTTTGTCGGTGTGCTATCCAAAAGAAATATTTAATTTCATTCCTTCTATGTTTTTTCAAATCTAAATTTGAAAGCTAAGTAAGCTTTCAAGGAAGGAATCTGTTTAATGTAAAAATCTAATTGCACAGGTCCTATGTATAAAACCAGAACAGGAATCAGAAGAAAGGAATTGGTGCTGCACATTAGTATTTACTTGTAGCCAACTATCTGTTTCATAAAAATTACCCAATAATGTTGAGAAAATCAAGTTCCTTGACATTAAACAACGATACAGTACTGAGAGACAGAAATGTTCTGACCTGAGAGTGTACCAGAACATCTGCCCCTTTAAAATGCTCTCTGTAACAGCACATCTGGATTTCTTGACTGTTCATTACAACATGAAATTTTAAGACAGAAAATGCATTTAGTAAAGGTGCCTAGACCCACTGTGCATTTATGCAAGTTAAACAAAAGGTAGGAGTGGGAATTAAGCCCTCTTCCCTTCCCATCTGAGCAAGTAACGCTTTTTCAGTAACAAAGCTGGACTTACACATAGGACTTGTGTCTCCTCACCAGCCACAACTAACTCTGTTGCCTTGTTTTACTGCTGGGGCAAATGAGGCAGTTCAGAGCAGCAGTTTTCAAGATCAGTGCCTGTATTTATGCAAGTGAATCTGCACTTCCTGCTGGTTCTGGCCAGCTGAGTCTGTCCTTCAGAGCCAGAGCATCCAGCCTAATTTCTGGGGTGCAGTAAGGGCAGTGCTCCCCAGCTCCTGGCTCAGCAGCAGCAGCATATGGAACTTCTGTTTCCTTCTATCTATCTATCTATCTATCTATCTATCTATCTATCTATCTATCTATCTATCTATCTATCTATCTATCTATCTATCTATCTATTATTCTATCAGACAGCACATTACTGATTTTAGTTGTGCATTCAGTTCCTGGTCAGTGGACTGAGATGGCCAATGGGCCTGTGGTTTTTAGTAAGTGGGTGTTTTTCTGCTAAGAGATGAGTGCTACCAATTCATTTGAAAACCTTATCTGTTTTCAATGGAGAAAAGTCCCTTGGCTCCTAGAATTAAGAAAACTGTTTCTGCCCATGTATTTTTCAGTGGAAAAAAAACCAAACAAATTTAGCAAGTTATGTTGATATTTCCAGAATCAGGACATTGTTGATATTTTCCCTCCAAATTCATAATGCTCAGGAAAAGGAACTTACTTAGACAGCCCTATTTCTGCAGCTATTGTCCCCATCTTCCACAGCCTGGTAAGGTGCTGCCCATTTGCTTGTCCTGCCTACATCTGAATGAGGGAAGCAAAACTGTTCTGTAGTACATGAGCCAATCCCATAAAAGGTCCCACCAAGCATTGGAAGCCCTCTGTGGTGACAGAAACATCAGTCCAGCACTGGAAATGAAGTTCTTTGGGAAGACATGGTGTCTCCTCAGTTTCTTCAACAGACAGGAGCAAACTTTGTTACTGTCCTTCTGGAAAAAGTGTGGCACCGACCTGTGACATGAGTCCAGCTCCACAGTGCAGAGAGAAATGGAATCACAGACATACCATGTTTGAAGAGCTCTGTTCAGGTAATTTTCTTGAGGGGTGTAACAGAGATGCTCAAGAAGCTTTCAAGCTTGAGGGTATCAGTAGGAGATAAACTTCAAATTACTCCAAGCTAGTGTCTTGGGCTCTTTTCTTGGAATGTAAGGAAACCTGAAAAATAATAAAGCAGGTGCACCTAGAAAGGTGATTTTACAGTTTGCTGCAAAGCTGAATGTCCAGCCTTTCAAATGACAAGTAAAAAAGGTAGATAAATTGTGTTACTCTGGTTTTACTGCAGGTCCACATCTTTGAGATGCCCAGGTTTGCTGAAAATTTTTCTCTAAAGACTTCATTAAGTTCTGGCCCTGACACTGATTTGTCAGCAAAAGATGCAGCATGTTGAGAAGCTGACCCAAGAGGTTCCTCCTTAGCACATTTGTGAAGGCCTGCTGCTGCTCGTACTGACTTCTGAGCTCAGGGGTAAAAGAAATAGAAAAAGAGGGACAGCCCTCACTGATGAAACAAGGAGGAGAAAATATGTGACTGGTGGCATATTTTCTGTCCTATTAAACTCTGCTCTCTCCCACTGCAGTGCCTGAGTTTGCCTCTGTTCACCATGGTAGTGGGAAAAGGAAGGACAGGCGTTGTAGAAAAAAAATAAATGGATTAAATTGTCAGCTGCAGATTCATTTTCACTGGACAATTTTCTAAATATAAACTTTGTCCAGGATGTGGGAGGAACGCTTCTGCCATGCAACAGTGGCCTACCAAATATCTCTCTCAGCCCTGTGAGCAATTTGAGCAGCATTCTGCATGGTCACTTTTTGAAAAATATGTAATTCATAAACCTTACCCTTTCCCTTATCTCCAAAAAATGTCTGTACCAGTTTCCTAGATGGTGATGTGTACACATTGTGTAGCAGAAATACTGACAAAACACATGCAACACTGCATATGTTTCAAAAACTGTATTCTTCATCTTCCTGATATATCAAAATGGAGTCTGATGGAAAACCAGGATGCTTCCCTGTGTGGTGCTGGGGGCCACTGTGACAGCTGAGGTCAGGAGAGAAGGCATGCAAGAACATTTCTGGCTGAGTTCCAGAGTACAGATTTCAAGTTTCTTGTGAGGACAGAAGAGCACTGTGCATTTGTATTTCTAGCTGTTGGCACTCCAACTATACCCAGCTAGTCAGAAGGATCAGTTATAGCTAGAACTCATTTGAAAAGAGATTTCAAACAGATTAAAAATTCCTATTAATTACAAGCTTCTAAATTAAGTGAAACTCACTGAAAGATTGGTTTCTTTCTGAATCCTGAATAATTCTTTACATTGTGAACAGGTTATGAGTCTAAATGAGGTTATTTTGGACTCTTAATTTAGAAACACATGTATGGGATTTATGCTAGCACTCCTAATGTCCAGAATTACAGAACTGTCAACAGTTTGTCAAGAAAAACACTCACTCTGGACTTTTTGGAAAGAAAAACAATTTTAAAATCTGTTTGGGACAGCATCCCTGTCTCTCAGACTTGAGACATCTTGCAAGAGGAGCACACATGCAAATGCAAGATGACCCGCACTGTGTGCAAGGAATGTGAAGTTTTTCTGAAATGCCTCCTTCTATTTCCCCAAACTAATTAGCACGTGCAGCCTTTCAACAGGGCTCTCTTGCTTTCTCATGCAAATGCAGTATCAGGAGTGCACCGTGCAGCACCGCCCTGGGAATGAGGGCAGGGCTGCCCTTTCTAGAACTTGCTTTCTGTACGTGCTGCGTGAAGCTCCGGCAGTGTTACACGAATGGACAGCACAGATAAACTCCAGCAGAGTTACCACAACTTTCAGGTTTGATTTACCTGAGCAAGGTCTCCTTGGCTTGTCTTTCCATGTAGCATCCACTGCTGCTTCGACCTGCAGGAAGCCAAAGGGAGAAAGTTTTGTGTGTGGGATATACACTTGTTTTCAAAAGAACTGTTGTATAAAACCCTCTATGCTTTATGTGTTGCTGGAGTTGCCCGAGGCAGCTCTGTCATTGTTGATAATACATTAAGCACAATACATCAGCATGCCCGAGAAAAAGATTTCCCAGGATCAGCTATGCCCTTTGTAGAGCAGTAAGCAAGAATGACTAAGGTATAAAAGGGCATACTGTGGTGAAGCTTTTATGTGAGTGGGGACTGCAGGGCTAGAGAAGACATTAATGCCTTCTGCAAGCCATGAAGAAATTAGCAAGAAGTATAAATGGGAAATCAAAGACAACTAGAACAGTCACATATCCAAAAAATCACCTGGACAATAGAGCTGTCTGAGTGATCCAGAAGCAAGAATCCTGTTTTCATGTGATGACCCAACTGGCTCCAGAGATGGGGTTAGTTTGGCATCCATGGGCTCCCTCCTGCTGCCACTGCTGAATCAGAAGAATTTATTGCAGAACAACCTGAGCAATATCTTGAATCTTGGACCCCAGTTTTGCATAATTAAACCACAGTAGTTCAATGGTCACAACTGTAAGTGAAAAGAAAGGACAGAGGCAGTTTGCAGGAAGCAGATGTCCTGTGACAGATGACCAAGTTATCTTTAAGCTGATACATAAACTGGTTTCTTTGCAAATCAGCAGAATGCAATGCCCAGCTGCTATAGCCTCCCTGAGTGTACTGTGTGCATCTGCACTTTCTACTTGATTTCCTCTGCCCTGTCCCCTGCTGTGCTCTGTGAACCTTCCTAAGGTTACAAAGGATCTTCCAAGTTACAAAATTGTCCCTGATAAAATCGATACCACGGTGGTACTTTTTGATGAAGCTATTAGTAAACCCAAATATTCCACAGTTCTTGGTTGTTCCAGCCAACTCTTCACAACAGAGACAGATGAATTTGATAAAACAATAAAACCAAACAACCCTCCTCTCCCTCTCTCCCTTCCCTGCCTCAGCCCTCCACCAAAAAAAAAAAAAAAAAAAAAAAAAAAAAAAAAAAAAAAAAAAAGCATCAGGCCTATAATTATTCTATTAGCAGCAGACTGGTGATTCAGTAAACCAATGATGAGGACACAAAACTTTGAATGGCAAATATGCCCAGAGCCTTTGAAGTTATAAACCTTACACTGGCAGTTGTTACAATCTATTTAAGAGTCGATTTTGGAAAGCTGACCAGAATGCCTTTGAAGAACTTCTTGCATACAGGAAAGCTTCACTTACTTGAGGGTAATCAGCACATCACCTTCTCCTTTTCACATCATTTACATCCTTACAAAATGACTTATCACAGTATCATTCTAGCCAAATTTTGAAAGCATGTAATCACTCCTATGCTGTACAGCGCTATCCCTCAGTGCTCCCTCCACCTCAGAGGGATGCACATAACAGGGTGTTTTGAGTTGCACCCCAGTGGCCAAGGCTTTGAAAAACCACTTGAAAGGCCAGAAAATGCCAGGGTATATAGAACGTGCCAAGGTGTTGGCTAAGGTGGTGCCACCCCTTTGCTTCAGTAATCACTCAATTTAAGGGTGTAGGGGCTGCTGGGGCAACCCGGGGCCATCCATCAAATCCTTCCTGAAAGGTATCTGAGAGCTAATCTGCATTTTACACAGCAGCTGCAAAAAGGAGCAGCGATGCTAAATCACAGATCAGCAAGCCACTAATGTATCTAGCAAACACTTTTCTTAGAATATTTCTCCAAGATTAAAGGCTTTCCTCTGGTCATCTTTCTTGGCAATACAGAGAAAAGAATGTCATTTTTGTTAAAGAGTGTTTTTTGTTAAGGAAGTAGTCCCTTTTGACTGTTTGCTGCATAAGAAATTCAAGGAAATTACATGATTTGCTTAATAATAATTAACATGGGAATCTTTATAAAAAGTAAGGGATTGCATTTAATTTCATATTCTTGAGTAACATTAATCAAAAGTATGTGGTGACTAAATAAAATCACCCTCCTAAACCCTGAATGTGGTCCCCTACTGAAAGCTTGGGGAGGGAAGATTGCAGTTGAATATTATGCCCGAGACTTGTCCCCGGTTCAGTTCTGCTGGCCTTTCCCCTCTGTTTGTGCCTGGGGGAGATGGTTCACTGCAGGGAGCACCAGAGGCCTGCAGAGGGGTGCAGGGCTGCAGAGGGGTGCAGGCCTGCAGAGGGGTGCAGGGCTGCAGAGGAGTGCAGGGCTGCAGAGGAGCAGCTCAGAGCGCTCTGCCCTGCTCACATCAGCACAGCAGCCACAGAGGGAAAACACTCCTGACACGGCGCTTCCTTCGCTGCATCCTCGGCCACTGTGATGGGCAGGAGCAGCAGGAGGTGACACTGATGGTTTCAAGCTTTAATACTCAGCTCTGTGGGGCCAGCTTCCAACAGGTGAGTGAAATGAAGAAAGAATGGGGCTTTTTTCGTGTTGATAAATCCAGCTGAATCGTGAGCATTCCTGAGAGTGTGCGAGGCTCTGATAAGAGCTTTATCAAGCGTGTATTACATCATCCGGCTGCCACGCTGGCCCCTGATCAGCTGCTTTTCCTAGCAACAGGACCCAGACAATAAGCTCACGTCTGCTGAGGGAGTGCTTCACTGTCAGGGGAGGTGCTGGTACAGTAATTCATGAGACCACGTGTAAGGAAGGACAGCCAGACCCCAGGCTTAACACATAAAGATGCTGGGAGAACTAAGGATCTTTTCAAGATCCTCTTCAGCACAACCTTCAGTTCTGCCTGTCTGAGAGTCCTTCCATCTTCACAAGCAGCTCATTGGGGAGTCAAGAGAAATGACTGTTAATAATTAAACACGTGAGAAATGTAATTTCCAGATGTGTTTTTAATACAACATGTAATTAAGTTTTAACAAGGTTTATTCAGCTCTATAAGGACTTTGCTGAAAAGTTTTAGTGGGAATGTAGAGGACAGAACTCTTGGTCTAGGAAAGAAAAAAAGGCCCATGAATATAATTTCTTTTGTTACAATGAGACTGAGTTTGCAATTTCTTGGAATAAATTGGGACAGACTTTGCAAGTCTGTCTCTCAAAGATCTAAGAATTCTGAAAGACTTCAAACATTCAGATTTTCATCACTGGCAATATTAAAATCCTGGCTAAGAATACTCTTTGTCTGATACTCATAGGAATAAGGACTAATTCCACTTAGGAAATACAATATCTTGATTTAAAGGGAATTAATTTTGACCATCAAAAGAGGCAGGAGAATAGTCTCACACTGAAAATAAAAGCCAGCCTGCCCATGGAACAGTGACATACACTGCTGTCCAAATCTGTGCCCCTCCTCTGAAAGAGGTATGATGGTTTTTCCTGAAGCTATCTTAGGATAATTGTATCTTTGTCCTTTATAAATTCACATATATTTTTATAAGCAAAGGAAGGGTCCCGATAGTGCCATTAGAAATAATCCTTTAAGAGATTTCCAAAGATATGTCTTGTTTAACTTCAACAGAGAGTTAACTAAACACTCTACAGGAATTTTACTTTTCCTCATAAGCAACAATAGATCCCTGTAAGTGTAAAATCTGTCACACACAATCAAATGTGCTGGCATAAAAGTAGTCATGCTCTCACTCCTGTAAAAAGTAAATAAATGGTGCCAATAAAGACATGCCAATATGTGAGAATAAACCTTTTGTTTTAAAGCACATGCAACCAAAGAACATAGCGTAAGCTTTTAAATTAATTTAGACTTTGCTCTTGGTTGTTTGGGAGATTTTCTCAGTGACTGGATCACCAGAAGACTATTTGGGGTGATTGTTCATACACAGATGCTACAAAATATCGAAAAAGCTTAGTTTGTTTGAAAGTGCATTCTTATTGAGTTGTCACAGAAAAAGAAGAGAAGTAAATTTGTCCTGGTCTGCCATTTCCTTGCAACACTACCCACTGCAACCAGCACTAGGAAGATTTGTTTTTCCAAGTCCAAGTGCACAGTAGCAGGATCTAACTGAATTATGCTTGCCAGGAATGGACTTATACTTCCCACATAATAAAAATTACTTGTATCAAAGTATCAGAAAAAGGCATGCACACCTGGATGGATTTGCCAAATCATCTGAAGGAGGATTATTAATAGAAAAAAGGTGAATGTACTGCTTTTAGTAGAGACTTCATTACCTCATAAACTAAGCAACAATTGTTTCAGAAAATCAAACAAATCCCATGGCTGATTCCTCCAATTTTTTGCCATCTGCATCACTTTAAAATAGTCACATAAAAGTGACATATTTGAAAAGTTGTGGTATTTTTTTAACAGAAAAATTTAATTCTCATTCAGTGTTCTGTGAACAAAAACTTCAACACTTGTAAGAAATTTAAAAAGAAAGTGGTGAGCACATAAGGTTCTTGCTGCATCTGTTAGGAAGCAGAAAAAAATCACAGAACCCCAGAAATGTGGGGAGTGGAACAAGAAAATTGGATAAAAGAGCTGGATCCCAAGGACAGGTATATGATGACTATGAGTCACAAGAACTTACTCCCAAAAAAACTCAGAGTGCCTTGTAATGACATAATAAGTAAAGGATGGGCTGTACCTTTCCAGTAAAATATTTCAGAAAGCTCCACTGAACTTTTTCCTCCTGAAATGCTTTTTTTCAGGTTCCCTAGGCAAAGAGAATGATCTAAGCTAATATATTTCACTTTCACTAAGACAGGGTGTGAGGCACGTTGTTCAGCCTGCAGTGCATTAAGAGTAGGTGGTATCCAACTGATATAAAGCAACTCTTATTGCTCAGAGGACAGAACCCCGTGGCTCAATTGTGAGAGTCCAGATTAAAAGATTTACAGTACATAAAATCATTATAATACTGTCTTACCTGGAGTGTGTGTCTTCCTCCATGGCTCCACTGATAGGATTTCTGTCTCTGGTATTAATTTCTACTGGTTGGAGCGGGGAACATTTCTTCTTGTGCTGTTTGGCAAAGACAGATATTTTATAAAACAGGAATATATGGTTTCTTCACAGGGGATATGCTGATTTATTCATCTAAGTTTTGAAGGATGTCTGTGTCTAATAATCTCTTATTTTAACCTGTAGAGCTATAAAAAGATCTACTGGAGCTCTAGAGCCTTTATTTTCTACCTGGGTATTCTTTGCAGTGACCAGATCTGCCCATCAGAAGTGTTGTTATATGTTTATTCACCTTGTGAATGTCTCCAAAATAATCTAACCCAGTTGGTTTTGACCTTTTTCAATTTGCAAATCTCTAAATGTTTTCTAGTAAGATTATGAACCCTCACTGCACTCTGAATTTGAGATAATGGGTAAGAGCATTGCTTCTTTTGTTGCTTTGGAGGGATTGCCTGGAAATGGTCCCTTTGCAGTGGTTACAGGCCAGAGTCTCAAACCTACGTGGAATTTTATGGCCAAAATCACAGCTAGAGTAACTTGGATGTAATTCTGCTGATTTCAAAGGAAAAGTTTTCTGACAGCAGCAGTTAGAATAATGGTTAGTTTGTTGTAGATTAGCTGAGGAATTTCCCCTGCCTTTAGTCCTCCTCCTAGATTTCACTGTGACCAAGACTGAGCTTCACTTCAATGTAATTGTATCTTCTTTGTACTCCTTATTTACTACTCAGACTAGAACACATTGAAGAGCCCAAGAGGAACCTTAAAAAAAATTTACATAGGAAATCTCATCAGAAAATGCCTAAAATTTTATTTTATGCTTAGTCTCAGCTGTATCCTAGATATCTAATTTTTTAAGATGACTCTTCAGCCAGGTATTACCTTTCATCTCAGTGGCACAGTCTAACACATGCACAACTCTGATGGAAATTATGCAGTTAATAACATAAATTTTTCTTGACTTTTCTGATCAAGTAGTTCTACTGTTGAAGTCTTGAGTGAGGTATTTTTGAATAGAGTTATGCTGATTTACACCAGTTGATCACATGCCAAATTTTCCCTGTATGCATGAGGCTCTTCAGGAGTGAGTGCAAAGGAAATAATGTTTCTGTTTCTTATGAAAAAGAAAAGCACAAATAGTTTGGTAGATATTAAGAAAAGTAACAATTAGGTCTGAAATGCTAATAATTAGATATCTTTTCCAAAGATAGTTAAAAGTATTTACATTTAAAAGACAAGAAAATCTCTGGAAAATTAGAGAAAAATGGAAAATTGTCTTTTATGCTGTTGCTGTGTAGCTCACTTTGCAGCTCCATCACATGACAATGAATAAGTAAAGAAAACTATTATTATGCAAACTGCTCCAGGACAAAAGGGTATTACATATCTCATACAAAAGGGGGTTTCTTTAAAAAGCACAGCACATTCAGTGTTTAGGGTTTGCAGTTGAAATTCATGGCCCTGCTTGCCAATATTATAATGCAGCTGGGTATTATGCTATTGATTTACTCTGAGGGGAGAAAAAAATCACAATAAACATTTTCAAATGGGTTCTTATTAAACATTTGTATTCTCTTATGTGGCAATATCAGTTTTAATTATTTTTAGTATTTCTTCTCTAGTGCAAAGGTCTCCATAAAGACTACCACTGAGATTTTGATTGCAAACAGAAAATGCCAAAAGATCCTGCTTTTGCCATTAAAAAAATTATCACTGGAAAAGAGTATTAGACATTAGTATTATTTTAGTGTTGAGAACTGATGAGATTAATCATAATTTTTCTCTTTTTAACAGCTATGAGACAGAAGTCCATCTTTCTGTAGAGAAGGCTGCTGACAGAATCTGTTGTATTTCTTCTGTAAAACAAGAGTTAATTTTTAAAATTTTAATTCAAATTCATTTATTATCTTCCCAGAAAGTCTCCTGTTTAAGTAAAAACAAATCAGCTGACCCAAAACATTCCTGATGAATAAAAGATTAAATGTAGTCTCAGAAATCTTCATCTCTTCATGACATGACTACTCAAGCACTAATTTGGATCAGTAAATCACCTCTGTCTTTATGGGGTTGGATGTTTCCTGCACCTTCTATATGAAATTTTAGTCACATGATTATTGTGAACTCGCTTATTAAGCATCAATATTTTTTTCTAAAACTCTTTTAAAGGAATGTTTTGTAGAAAATACTAGCAAGTCACAAAGTACAAGTCAAACACTTTCAGAGGAACAGATTAAACTGTTTTTCATCTGCATGTGTCACATTTCTTCTCTGGCTCTTAGATACACCCATCTCTGGGTATGTCCAGCTATGTTTTCAAGTCCTTATTTCTGATTTTGCTTTCTGTTTTTTGCTGAGTTGCCTGAGCACTGTCATCATAGGCTGCTGAAAAATATGTACCCTCAGTGATGTTATGTACTAAAATACAAAGGAATGTCAGAAAATGGACAGTTTTGTGGCACAGAAAAAGAAAGCTATGAAATTGTTGCTTGGGAAGAATTAGTACAGAAGCCAGTCTGAGTCACTGAGCACACTATGGCATCCAAACACTAAATTCATACTAGCCCTGGGTGTACAACAGAGTTAGCAAAACAAAAGAGATCTTTGAAAAGCTCTATAGCAGTCAACATACTGTTACTGAGACATCTCCAGAATATTTACCAATCCCTTTCAGGATTAATATCTTGGGGATGATATGACATCTTCCTGCTCAGTAGTCACAGTTCATTTTACTCGGTTATTGCCCCATCCACGTTTCATGGAGGAGAGAAGGACCAGATCTGCTTCCTCTGCCCTGGGTACCACTTGGTGTGGGACAACCTTTGCAACATGTGCCTTTGGGAATGCTGAGTAGAACATCCCATGAGACTGAACAGTGCCCCTGTACAACCTTGCAGAAATGCTGATTTGTTCATGCTTCCATTTAAGGAGGATTTGTTGTTTTCCACATAGAAACAGTTTGTATTTTTTTTCAACTTTTGATTTTTCTGGAATAATCAGAACAACAATAAGAAAATTCAATTAAGAAAATACATTAAATAAGACATACTAATTGCTGGCTGTGATTAATTAGTGATTGAAAGCCCACCCACACACATAGCTTCAATTGCTAGTAATTTACTTGCATGAATTCAATAGAAGCAGACAAATTTCAAAATAACTCAATCACTATTACTTTAATTGATGGATAAATTTGTCTGTTGTAACTGCTCAAAAAAACTTAACATTTCTTCAGTTGATAAGAGACAAAGTAGGATCCTGTTACCTAGATTGATAAGGAACCTGAAGCCTACCCAAAAACCTTTAGCCAACACACAAAATAGTCTTCCTTGCTATGTTTTGCTTTCAGCTTCCCAAAAGAGTTTCTCTCATTTACTTGTCTGTAGCAAAGGAGAGGATTTATTGCTTTGTTTTCAAGCATTCTTCAGTCCCAGTGACAGGAAGCCACTCAAGCCCTGTGTCAGTCCTGACCACTTGGGGAACCGTAATGTGATGGCTTCCTAGGGAATTAAGTCACATGGGTTTAATGGCATTTGGGGTTCTGGCTGTCTCTGGTAGTAACTCAGGAGTGAGCTTCTCACGCTGCACTGGAAGACTTCTGCCTAATGCAGCCTCATGCTTTTGCTGCTCCCCTCAAAATAGATCTGCCAGAAGTATTTTTACTTCAAAATACAGTTCAAAAAATTCTTCAGATCTTCTAGGCTTCTTGTGTATTGTCTGTTAAGTGTCTTAATTCTGCTGAAAGGTGAGGGTCAATTCTTACAAAACACTGTTTGCAATTACAGTATGACAACTTAACACTGACCACAAGTATTAAACCAGGGCACATGAGTGAACACAGTTTATCCTTCGCTGAAACTATCAGCATGGCTTTTGAACATGGTTTTAAAATAGCATTATCTAAAAAACCCCAATGTTATTAATCACTTCTTACAAGACCTTTAGAGGTTCTCCCTTTTCCTGTTCATAAATCCTTAATCTTTGCATTAAATTTTTTCTCACACAGGAAACAGTAACAATTGATTTACATGGCAAAATCAGCTTTTCTTAGTTTTCAGTCCAGCTTCCTCTGAGATCTCATTGACCTCTAAAGTTCAACTTCTTCCAAGGAAGTTTTCTTTGGGATTAATAGCCTTCAGCATCAAATCATGGAGTGCCATGGACATTAGCAGTGCTATAAGTAAAGCTTCAGCCTTTCCACATAAACTCTTATTTTCAGAGGTTTATAGTTTGGCTACAAAAATACAGTTTTATGCTGAAACTTAGTTTAAAAAGCTCAGTCTGGAAGTGATTTCAGTTTCTGAGAAATTTGCACAACTCTGTGGGTGTTTTCAGACTGAAATTCTGACCAAGACTGTGACTTGCTATCTACAGGCCATTGGTGCCTGACTTTCTAGAAGTGCAGATCCACTCCTGAAAAATTACGGAAAGGCAATCGAAAAGGGTGATTTTAAAATGGTTATCCCATATGTTAAAGATTTTCAAATTGGATCTAGTCCCTGCTTCTCTGGAAGACAGTCTAATCACTTGAACATCACAGTATTTTTCAGAGGGTTTTAGCCAGGCTGAAGTGGGAGCCCAACTGCTCTGCAGTGAGGGAAGGCTCTCCAGGTGTCTCTGGGTGTCTGCAGAGTAGAGGAGGAGCCTGCTGGTCCTGCAGCAGTTGGAAACGCTGATGGATGAAAACCTTGGGGAAAGGAGGATCAAGAAAACCTGAATTGCTGATTTTGGGGAAACTGCTGCCTCCTGCTTCTTCAGGAGCCATGGGGGTGCTCCAGTGGCTGAGTGCCAGGAGGGACAGGAGAGGGAGAGGAGGAGGCAGACACCTTTCCAGCATCCTGAAACAAAATCTCCACGGTAATTAGAGATGCTTAGATCAAAACCAACAGAGCTTACTTCCATGCTGGTTTGCACAACAGCCTTTAGAAGGGATTTGGAGGCACCATCTGGAGTGAGGGATGACAGAGATATGTTGTGGAGTGTCCTTAGTAGGTAATTCCTGTAAAGGGGTGATTTGGTCCTGAGTCACTGCTGCCAGAGATGGGAATACAAACACAACACACTGTGCAAATGTGTGTTCAAGGCCACAGGCTGCAATGTAATTGCTTCAAAGCAAAATCCTCTCACCTGAGATGGCAACCCAGTGCAATACACTGCTTCCTGTGGCCACTCTTTCTTTCCACAACAGAAATTTGAACAAGCCAGAGGCAATAATCTGCCCCCAACTTCCCCCAAACTGGTCACCAAAACTAAGAATGTCCCATCAGTCTTTCCACGTAAGTACAGCACAATTTTCTATGTCTGTGTCTAGGGGCAGGAAGACTTCATTTACTCAGTAGAAATAGTATCTTAAACACTTGCCATTTGAAGGAAAAGGCCAAGGCACCCTCTAGATTATCCCCTTGTTTCAGACGTGTTGCTCCTACAACCCAGACAGATCACTTATGTTCATCCTATGTTTTCAAATGGAAATATATTTCTGCCCAACAACAACAAGGCAACATCCTCTGAAAAATGAGGTACCAGTAACCATGCAGAATTGACAGGGCAGCATCTGAGTAGGAAATACCAACCCTCAGATCTTTGGGAGTGCTCCATTTGAAGTTGATCCAGAAATCCTTTTTTTTTTTTTGGCAACAGCTCATTATAACTAGGCAAATTCAGTCCAAAGTCTGAAACTTCTTTTGAAGGCATAATGGCAGGGGAACCTCACAGACAGGATTAGAAGGAAGATAAGGAGGTAGCTTTACAGATGTCTGAAGGAGCACTTTCCAAATGTAAGGAATGGCATGGGATAAAGCTTCAAACTGAGTGACTGAAAATCTAAGAAGTCAATGAAGGAGGCTGGCACCATGGGCTAATCAGTGAAGGAAGTGATTTCTTGATCCTGCATGAGAGATGAGAGGTAGGATGAGGTGCAGGCTTTGAAGGTGAAGACAAGCTGCTTATATCTGATAGAAAAGGAGTGTTACATTTGACAGCCAAAGTGATGGGCTAGGCATGATCTCTGCAGTGCTATCATGTATAGAAGCACGCTGCAAAAATGCATTTTTCAAAAGCAGAGGAATGGCTATTGAAATCATCAAGAGAGCTCGGTGATTACAAACATATATATTAATTCTTACATAGTAATAATCACTAAGTTCTATAACTCACTTCCATAAGACAATTATTTTTAATGATTTTTTTAAACTTACACTCAGCATGTTGCATGAGAAGGTAGGAATTTTACTGGATATTTCTAATAACATTGTTTTGTGTCAGCATTTTCATTGTAGCATTCCTTTGAATTTCTATTTTATAAGAGAAAAAAAACATAGTAACAAATCCTTTCACATGCAACTCTTTTTGGATTTGACTAAACCTTTTCATTTAAGCACAGCACCTGAGGTCATTCAGTGCTCATATCCATGGCAATTACATAACATCTTAGCTGGTGGTCTCTCTTTATTCCTCTCTGGTAGCAGAGGAGAGGATGTCCATTACACCTTGGAGACGACTCTGGAAACTCAGGATGCTGGATAACACAGACATCAAGTTGCTGAATGCACCACACCTCTGAGACATAAAGATTTAACAGCACTTCTCCACTCTGTTTGGCAGTATTACATTAGAGTGGTTCTTTCCATAATACATATTAGATTAATTTTATTCCCTGTTGTAGCATCTCTTTCATTTCCCCCATGCAGAGACTGGTGCATACACATTTTTCCAGGGCAAGGCTTTTCCTATTAATAGACAATTTGGCTCCACACACTGGGATGAACGAACGAGGTTTGGAGTGCCTAATTTAAGGGACCATATGTCATAAGCTATAGTATCCTGTTAGATGGGAATAAAATAAAGAAAGATTGAGAGGAAAAATAGCTTCCTACCATTAGCTGACCTCAGACTAAAATTTTCAAAGATGTTTATTTAAGTGGGCTCAGAACTATTTACTTATTCTGTGCATCATGTGAAGTTACACATATTTCTGATGTATTCTTGATAGGGGTGCTCCCTCAGAAAAAGAACTTCTGAGTGTTACCACAAGACAAAAATAACATAGTGATCCTGATTTTTTTTTCCTGGAACTGCCTTCAAAGTGTGGCCAGCTTCACATTTTTCTGCTTTGACTTTCCAGCTTGTAAAAACTGGAATACAGTTGTTTACTGTTTATTTAGTGTCCTGTGATTGTAGGATATTGCAAATTTTCCTTTGCTAATGTAAAATACACTGGTGGATGAATGTCCTTTTTTTTTTAGCAAATTATATTAATTACTATTATTGTTTAACCAGCCCATCTCAGCTGCACAGTTCAAAGAAATGTGCTCTTTCAGACTCTTAGGGTGGTTATATAATCAGCATTCCTCACAAATATTTGAATGATTAGAGCTAGCAATCATATTTTCCTGGCAAGTTGTCCACTTTTGGGTGCAAACAGAGTCAGAACTAGAAAATGTAAAAATCAGCATTTCCATTTACTTCCTCCTGCTCATCCCATACATTTCTCCTGGGTTTTTTCCTTCTCTGCTTTGTCTTTCTCTAAATATCTCTTGAACAGTAGCATTGCCAGATCATTTCATTCAGGCAAGGGAATGGGTAAAACCATGACCAGCTGACAGGCATACCTGTTTCACTTCTATTTTTAGGATGTGCCATTCCATACTTCCAGTAGAATTCCAACTTCCTTTCCCCCTATGATCCAAATTGGCAGTCACAGGTTTCTGTTGGTATGAAAAACAAAAAAGGAAGACATTTCTTAGCTAACATAACTCACAATTTAGTTGTTTTCTTCTTATACTCCTTGTGGAAAAAAGCAGCAGAATAAAAGATTTACTCTATGAAATGAAAAAGAAAAAAGTTTGGAGAGAAAAAAATATTTTGACTGAGGAGAACTTTGTGCACGTATTTTAACAGTGATTATTTGACTGCCTTATGAATCTGTAATCAAAAAGCAGAAATTAATAAAATGTAACAAATAAAAGTCATGTGCAGGGAGAAAAATATTGTTACAATAACTTATTCACATTTGCAAATACTACAGATACTCCTCACCTTTCTTTTTGACTTAATGTAGTTGGCAACACGGAGTCAAAGGTGATGTCTGGAATTAAGAGCCCAGCAGCTCTGGGAATAGGGAGCAGGGCTGATTTTAATCAACAGCAAAAGCCATGCAATACAAAGGGCTGTGATGTAGCAACACTGCCCCAGAGAAAACATTCCACTGCCCCACTCCTAAAAACCCCTTGGTGCTTTGTGCCTGTGGGAGGTGTCCACAGGGACCACATCCGTGCCTGTGGGAACCCATCTCTAAGGGGAAGAGGAAAATTCGGAACGTGACCCTTGATTGCCATTTAGACATCTCAGTCCTGCCGTATTTCAGTGGAATACATCACCCTGTTACCTGGGAATTTGTGGCCATTTGGCTGTTTGGCAGCCACCAGAAGGGAGATCCACTCTGTATCCCAAGGCAGAGCTCAGGGCCAGAAGTCTGACCCTTCCCAGGCATGTATGAGTTTGTTCACCTCACCCTGTGCCATGGTTCCTGTACATTTGGGCCACACTGTCCTTGTGTTTGGCCTAAGAGGAGGTAAATATTTTGATATTTGTACTTTAAAATGTCAGGAAAAAGACTTTTTTGTTTAATGTTTTCTCTTTTACTTAGACTATTGGAGGTGTAATTTAAGGAACCATACTGGCACGTGTCATTGGAGCCTAGCAAACAAGGCTCTGGAGTTGCCCTGCTGAATATACTCAGTGCAAAAGAAAAACTGAAAATCAGGCTTTGGCTAACTGTGTTCCCTTTGAAGAAAGAATTGTGATTGTTGGCAGAGGAAGGAAGGAACTAGGACAAAACAAGGAAGGGAAGAAGTTTTTTTCTTTCCATCAGTCAGCTTCTTGATTTTCGCTGCCAATATTATAAGTCCATTTTACAAGTTAAACATAAATCTATTTATATATTATTTAAAATTAAATTACAGAAAATTAAATTGATTGTGTTTTGAAATCTTTGAGTATTAAGAGAAGGGAAAATGAGGCAGATAAACATATGAAGCAAAGGTCATTTTGCTGTCAACAGAAAATAGACCCAGTCAGAAAGAAGTTTCCATTTACATTGAATATATTTTTAACTCAGTACATTTTTCATTCCTTTGTAATGTCATTTCTTATTACAGAGATATAGGCAGAGATCTAAAATGCTTAGGTCTACAACTTAGGTGTTTCAATCTCTAAATAATTAAACATACCAAAAAATGTACCCTTGAAAATGAGGAAGGAGACCTCCCTGTAGCCCTTCTTCAACAATAGATTTTGGATATAACTTGGACCATAGGATGTCAAAATAAAAGTATTGTCCTGAGAAAAGTGTTAATTGCCCCAATTATTTATTATAACATCTCTTACAACTCTTCATGATAGTAAAAGGGTTGATGTTATGAGCCAAGTTGTTTAGGATCTTTTCTGCAGGAACTCTTACTGTCCCAATAATTATGAGCAAATTTTGAATATATCAAAATAATTTTCTAATGTCCAGCTGAAAGATATGCGTACTTGTTTAATTATAAAAGAGAAATTACACAGGGATACCCCATTACAAAATGTAACCAACAAATTATTACTTGTTTCAAAAATGACTTGGGCAAGTTTCTCACAGGAAATAAGGGAAAAAATGTTTGCAAACATTAAAAAAACCCCACATTAGTTTTATGTTGTCCCATTATAGGTACAGTTCTCATCTCAAAGAAAAGCAAGAATTCAGACTTTTGTATAAAGAGTCTCTAAAGCAATGGAGGCCTCTATAAGATTTCCAAGAATCATTTTTGAGCTGAAAATGGAAAGAATCCACTTCTGCAAAATCTGTTCCTCCCTCAGTAAAACTGCTAAAACAGAACCTTTACAAAAGGGACACAGTGCAGGAACACAGCTACGAAACCTGCAGCAAATTTAGGTAGAGGTAGAGGATAACAGTGAGGATTCTACTTGACCCCATTTCAACTGATGTAATGTCTTTAATTGTTTGGAGGAATAATACCTTCTATGCATTATGTAAAAATTCAACCTTCCTTCTTTTTACTGCATACTTGTGGTACTGATTCTAAAACAAATCTTTTCTCTGCCTCTAGAAGAACACAGGTGGAGTAGTTTTCCCATGCCTAGAAATACAATATGAATCTCTGGAAACAAAGAGAGTGAACCTCAGAAAATTAAGTAATGTTTCAAAGAAAATAAAAATTAGGCAGCCAGACTCGGCCTCTAAAATTTTGGAGTTTTTTTAGCTTATATCGCAAGAAAATCACATGATCAACCAGATTTTGGAGCAAGCTGTAGTTTTAATATTTAGGCTAAAAAATATATGTGACTATAAATGTAGTCCAAAACCTCACTTAAAATGCTATCACAATAAACATTAAGGTGGCCCATTCTCATAAGCAAAGTGCAAGTAGGGAAGAAATCACGCCAGTCACGGGAATCTTCATTTCAGTTGCAAAATACTCTCAGCTCCAACTTCTTTGAAAGGGCACTGAACCCTGCACTGAAATTAGTCCTTAACCAGGACTAAAAAACCAGTGCTGCAAACATCCAAACAGGCTTTTCTGCAGTTTGACCCAATTTCCTAATGACAGTCATCTTTATTCCAAAACTCTGGAAATGACTGTGATCATCAATAAAAAGACACTGGAACTTTCCTTGGTGTGAGTTTCTGCAGGGTGGAAAGCCTTGCAGGATCTTCCAATGGAAGATTAAAGTCAGTGGATATTTATTGCGATGTTTTTCCTCGATATGAAAACTGCATTTACTTGGTTGGAGAAGCTGTGATGCTACTCTGGTAATTGGTGCTAAGCACGATCCTGAAGCAAGAATTAACACTTATACTTCCGTGGTGTTTCTTTCTTGGTCCAAACAGAGGACAGGAATCTCACAAAGCAGAAAGGGAGTAAGTCAGTGTTTGATTTATGGTCTCTCTGGAAAAAGGTCATCTTACTGTGGGATCTGAGAATTAACCATGGAGTAATTAATTTTGGTGGGAAAGAAACAGCCTTCCACTTCCCCAGTACATAAAGAACCTAGCTGAACAATCCAGTTCCTTGAAATAGTCAAGGGTGTCAAATCTTTAATGAAAATATTAAATGTTTTCTCTGATCCTTTTTGCACAAGTATCTCCTGTGAAGGCAGTCTGGCATGCCCTAAAAACTGTACAGCTCAAGAGCCAAAGAAAACAGGAAAGGCAGAAATATCCGAGAAACTTCCTACTCCTTTTCACGTGGTGGGACTTAGAATCCCCCAGGATCAGGTAGTCTCCGAGGAAAGCACTGTGTGGTGGAGAAAACAGGTTTATGTTTTTGACATTTTCTTCAAAAAAAAAGTTACCATTTTTAATTATTACTTGGGCCTATTATATTTGAAACAATTCATTATTAGAAAACAGTGTTTCCCACCTGATGTGTATCCATCAGGAAAATCAGCAGCATCCTTGGGATTGGCGCTGTTTCCCAAATGGAAAACTTTTGCCCCAATGCAGTCTGAGGACTGAGTATCTGATAGGGAAAGATTTTGGAGCCAACATCCAAGTCTTAATGGCTTTATCAGAGTTGATATTTGAATAAATTCGTAAAACATAAGTCCCTGCTTGGAAGAAAAAACCTTTATCAGGAATCAGAACCTGTAATGTTTGTTCTATATCTTTCTCTTTACATCCCAAACCTAGAGTTGCATTTTACCCTAAATCTGACCGGTGTCTGGAAGTGTCTGAATATTCTCCTTTTTTTCCTGAAAATATGTTTGTTGAAGGGTGATTTAAACCCTTCCTTTTTATTTACATGAAATTTCATGAGAAACCTGCTGCTGCTGTACACAGACCTATTAGGGACAGAGAAAATAGAGCAAATGCTTATGATATATGTTATTGACAGCACTTTTTTTTTTTTTTAACTTTTTAATAGGAGGAAAACCTAAGACATGAGTCACAAGATGTTACAATTTAGTTTTTCAAAGTATTTGTCATTTAATGAATATGTATTTATGTCCAGTCAGGGACAGAGTCCTGGTGAAGTGTCAGCGGAACTCTCTTGGTAGCAGCTGAGAACAAAGCCATGGGTGGGCTGGTAAATCCCTGTCCAGGGCACTGACTGTGACCAGGAAAAAGGGAATTACAAGGAGCATATGGAATCACAGTAGTGTATCTCGCAGGACCTGTGCTTCCACACACTGTGCTGACTCTAGAAGCAGTACAGTAGCAGCAGATTAGGGACATTTCCTGAAATGCATATCCACTCCTTCATCAACAGGGTCTTGAAATATGTTGAAAAATAACTATCAGTCTATCTTTGTTTTATTTCTGTAAGCTGTGGACAAGCACACTGTAGTGATGCTGCCTCTGGATTCTCTTATCACTGACAATAACTGAGGCATTAAACTCCACTGCTGTGTGCTCTGCAGAGGGTAGTCTGAGCAAAGCTTTTATTTTGTTTTCTAGTGTGAAAAGATGGGAAACACTGTTTTGCCAAACCAACATGTAGCACATTAATGATCGATGTCCAAAATGTTTTCAGTGCTGGTTAGCTAGAATTATTTTAAAATTTGTCTAGCAGTGTATTTGGAATGAGTCATGTAGAAATGAGTATTTATGTTCCCTCTGACCTCAAACATTCGTGCCCTTGTACAAGGTCACATAAGGAGACTGTGGAAAGCTTCCACATAACTTACTTCTGGGTAATTTCTCTCCTTACTCCAGCAAGCTGTGTATGTGATATACAACACATGGGTTTTGGTGAATTCTGAAGCACTTTAAGTTCTCATAAAATTCAATTTATAGCTATTTAATTGTGAATGATAGAAACTGAAAATATAGAAGGAATGTTGGTGCAGGGAGACAAATTGCAAGGGACAGCATTTTGCTGTTGCTGCTAGGGTTATTTTTAAATCTGGCAATGATTCTGTCACCATTACACACACTGTTTAACCCAAAGAGATACTCTGAAAACAGCATAAAATTCCTAATCCAAAGACTAAGAATTTCAGAAAAATAAAATGCAAAGGCAGCTGTCTAGATTCTTGAAAATTTTCTTGGATCTCCTAAAATTATTTTTCCACAGCTACTGTCTTCTGCATTTTCCAGACATATTTAGAGCTGTAAAAATATTTCTGCGTGTGGTGGTTTAACCCCAGAAGGCAGCAAAGCACCACACAGCCGCTTGTCCTCTGGGAGGAAAATTAACTCTATCCCAGCCAAACCCAGCACACAGGTACAAAAGCACACATTAAAGAGCATGGTTCAGATCAGAAGGACTGATGAGTCAACCACACATGCGTAATGAAACAAATCACAGGGAGAAACTGAAATGGCCATATGAGGATTTCCTGAAAGCCTGATGAGGAGAAACTTGGATTCCACTGAATGCTGTGTTTCATTCAGGGAGTTATTTTGCCACTTGGAAATGTGGACTAGCAGGCAGAACCTAGGATGATGAAATTCCAGTACCTAAGCACCACAGACATCTCTGGAACTGTATGCAGTTCTTAGCAGCAAAATGAAAAAGTTCAGAAATCACAACTTTCTAGCACCACATTTTCAAATGTCAGACTGAAAAAAACCCTGTCCTGCTACAGAACAAATCTTCAAATATATGACTGTCTAGAGCGAGAATAATACAAATGCCACTGGAAAGAACATTCTTAGATAAATGAAACATTATGAAAAGTGAAATGAAAATATATAAAAATTATATTGGTTGGGAAAAATTGTGGGGGGATTAAAAAGGACGGAAAGCATTAATTCACCTGTGTTAGCTCGGAGGAAAAACATGACATTCTTTGTTTATTAGGTTCCATTATGAATTTTTGGTTGCTCTGTTAACCTGAGGCCAAGGCAATAAACAAGTTTTTTCCTTTCAACTTCTGAATCATTTTTTAAAGGCCAGTAGGACTTAGTTAAGTAGGAGCTACTCCTAACAGGGCTGCACCCATTTATACCAGCACAGAATTTGGCCCACTGCTGGAATAATCAATTAGGTGATGACTTTATTAGCCAGAAAAAAAGATGAAAATGCTGTTGGAGCAACCTCAGGATATATCTTTTATTTACTTAGGGGTTGGGGTTTTTGTTGGGGGGGGAGGGGATCTGTTTGTTCTTTGTTTGTTTGGCTGTTTTTTATTGTTGTTGGTTGGTTGGTTGATTTAAAAGATAAAAAAAATAGGGATTTGATTGGGACACTCATTAGCAGTGAGTTTGGGTGGTCTTCACTCAGCAGCCACAAGAAAGAACTCCACTCAGGAGCCAGCTGGGACTGAGGGCAATTTCCTGACTGCTCTCCTGAGAGTGACAGCCACAGATCTGGTGTAATTGTGTCCCTGTTCATGCCTTCCCCTCCTGACTGACACAGACACATCAGCAGCAGCAGCTCAGGGTTCTGCAGGGCCAGGGATGGGCATGAAGCCTCCCCTCCTCCTTCCTAAGACATAGCCTGGGATCCTTCAGTCCCTGAACAACTGTTCCTGCCTTCCTCCTAGAACAAATGCAGAGTCAGTGGAAGCATCTTACATACTGGATTCAAGATTTGGGCCACCAGCTAGCCCTGCCAGAGTTTGTCATATTGAAGAGAAACCTGATTTATTGATAAAAGTCCCATTACAAATGTGGAAAGGATCCCAGAGTGGGAGGAAAGGGATAAAGGAGGAGCTGAATCCTCTTGGTACACAAGACTGAAACTGAGCCTCCTCTTGGTTAGCTACAAAAGAGGGAATTCCAAACTACTTGTTTCAGGCAAAGCATTCTTATGCCTGAAACTACAAGCATTTAAAACTATTTAAGATACCTCAGAGCTATTAAAAAGACTTCTGTTTTCTTCCATATTCAAAAGGCCTATGGATATCCACCATTCAGTTGTATTGCTACTCTCATTTATATTATTGTTACAACCTGTATCCTTGTTATGACTAACTATTAATCTGTATCAGCATAAGAATTGCAAAGTATTGTGTAATTAGTTTGTTCAGGTGAGCTAGTTCTCCCAGCTCATAGAAACCATTATTATAATGGCCATATTAATTACTTACAAGAGTAAGACCAGCTTGAGGATTTGTTAGGCATTCCCTTTTCAAAGAGGAATGTTGTCAAGTGCTGAACTCCCAGGATCCTTTTTTTACTGTGATTTCCTACTGCATTCAGCATCAACTAATCTTACCCACCTTCACAGACCCAGAACATAAAATGACAGAGCTCCTCCAGGATGCCCCTCTGTACCACAGTTCCCTGAGACTGCCAGGTAGGTATTACAGTTTCCCTTTTTAGAATTCCTTTCAGAGAACTCCTACAGATTTGTAGATGTGAGATTTTTATAAAGGCTTACTGAATTTAGGAAAATACACTGATCTTCTAAAATTGGGTCATTTCACTGAAATATGCTTGTTATAGAGTTATCAAATCCATCTTCCAGGAAAATTGTCAGATCTCAATAACAGCACTTAGTCACTCTTTCACAGCATGACTCCCACCCTTAATCATCATCAGCAGAGCTGGGGCTTGCCTGTTTGATCCGGCTAGAGAAGTTATTAAACCATGTTACTTCAACTGAGCAATGTCTTAATGGGGAAATACCATTAATGTTTTCCAAACTAAAGGTTTTAATGTAATGAAAAAAAGCTTCTAAATCAAAAAGAATGGGCCAAAATTCAAACTAGAAAATACAGTCATTCTCATTTATGCCTGTGTATCATCAACATGGAAGAAATAATACCAGAGTGCTAGTGTGAAATGCTAATGGCCTTGATTCTTGACCAAACACAAAAGAAAAAAAAAAAAAAAAAAAGCCAACCCCAAACCCCAAAGACAAATGATTAGCTGAACACCAACATTGAACAGCAGCAGTATCTGATTCTGATCCAAGTACATCTGGTGTAGGAAAGAAAGGTAAAACTGGCTGAGGCATGTGCAAAGCAGTTTATAAAGTCACTTTAAAACAACAAAATATTTTGCAATCTGAATACTGTCACATGAATGTCATTGTGATGCAGCAAACAATGAAATAAACCCACTGCATCAAAACAAAATAAGAACCAAATAATCACACCACGTAGTTAACCCCTAGTTTTAATCTAGTGATATTTGTGGTGGAAGGCATAGATATTCTCTGAAAGAGAGACCAGTATACAACATTTTTCTCCTCTCTTTCCCCTGTGTAGGTGAGGGCTTTGAACAGTAAACCCTAGAGCCATGGTTCTTCTTGCTTCCTGCTATCTGTCTTAGTTTCCTTTCTGCAAACACCATTCAGTACTTAGAGAAATAAATGTCATAAGCACCAACACTGAGGACAGGACTTCACAGCTTGAAAAGATGAAAAGTCCTTTCTTACGTCTTTAAGTGTAAATTGTAAATTTATCTGCCAAAATCTTAAAGGGAAAATGTGGTGATTTTTTTTTCTTTCACAGGTTTTCCTACATCTGAAGACATTTTTTCCTCTCACTACATGAGCAAAAGTAGAAAGAAAAGGGAAAAAAGCCCAACACATATTTTACTAGCGTTTGCATTCCATTGACAATATTTGCGTTGGGCATGTTTAGACATGTCCTTTTTTTTTTTTTTTAGTTTCCTCAGTTTTCAGAGCAACCACATTCAGATGTTGCATCACTTCAAGACTAGGTGAAAAGATAACTGAAGTCTGAAAAGACCCATTTCCTCACGTGATTAGATACTTTTAGTTGGGGTAGCTGACCTGATACAAAAATATTTAACTCTTTTCCACCTAGTTTCCTACATGCTGCTAAAGAAATTTGTAGGGGAAGTAGGTGAAAATAATTCAGTTTTGAATGCATGATTGTAACTTTAATAATACAGTAACATTAATTTTTAAGAATAGCTGTTGTAAATTTAAAGCTGAATACTTTATAGTTTTAATATGCCTAATAAAAATAGTTCAAATAATTACAAAGAATCTAATGGATTAATATTTGCTTCCATATATGCTTCTGGAATTCAATATTATAACAGAATTAATATTAAATTGGTTTTTATGTATTATTCAAGACAAGTCTCTGTCTCTATCCCTTCTGACTAGATAGCAGGAAAGCTGAGGCTGGGTGCTGTTTCCTCTTACAGGGTTACAGCATAAACAAGGATCTGGTCACGGTGATTAAAGGGATTGTAAAAGTTACAAGAAACTTTGCAGTCAGGCATGAAATTAATTGGTAGATCAGCTACACACTGACTCCATAGGAGAGCAGAAGTCAACCTCACAGCAAAACAAAAACCCACTTCCTCTGGGAACGAAATCCTGGTGATTCCAAAGCAGTTTCTGGAGGAAAAGCAATTGCTGCTGAGAGCAGCCAAAGAAGCACAGGACCTGCAAGCCTGGCCTGCTGCTGGTATCAACACACTGAGACTGGGGTGGCACACACTGAGCAGGGTCAGGGAGAGAGACACCATTCCTCATCATTCCTGCCACTCACAGACAGACAGTGCAGTGCAGGGACACCATTCCTGCCACTCACAGACAGTGCAGTGCAGAGACACCATTCCTCATCATTCCTGCCACTCACAGACAGACAGTGCAGTGCAGAGACACCATTCCTCATCATTCCTGCCACTCACAGACAGTGCAGTGCAGAGACACCATTCCTCATCATTCCTGCCACTCACAGACAGACAGTGCAGTGCAGAGACACCATTCCTCATCATTCCTGCCACTCACAGACAGACAGTGCAGTGCAGAGACACCATTCCTCATCATTCCTGCCACTCACAGACAGACAGTGCAGTGCAGAGACACCATTCCTCATCATTCCTGCCACTCACAGACAGTGCAGTGCAGAGACACCATTCCTCCTCATTCCTGCCACTCACAGACAGACAGTGCAGAGACACCATTCCTCATCATTCCTGCCACTCACAGACAGACAGTGCAGTGCAGAGACACCATTCCTCCTCATTCCTGCCATTCACAGACAGACAGTGCAGTGCAGAGACACCATTCCTCCTCATTCCTGCCATTCACAGACAGACAGTGCAGTGCAGAGACACCATTCCTCCTCATTCCTGCCACTCACAGACAGACAGTGCAGTGCAGAGACACCATTCCTCCTCATTCCTGCCACTCACAGACAGACAGTGCAGTGCAGAGACACCATTCCTGCCACTCACAGACAGATAGTGCAGAGACACCATTCCTCATCATTCCTGCCACTCACAGACAGACAGTGCAGTGCAGAGACACCATTTCTGCCACTCACAGACAGTGCAGTGCAGAGACACCATTCCTCCTCATTCCTGCCACTCACAGACAGTGCAGGGCCAGTGGGAGGAACTGCCCACTTCTGCTCCTCGTGAGTGCAGAAGTGGGCCGCTTTTAGCAGCCAAACTAAATGCAGACTGACACTGTGCCACAGACATCTCCTAAATGACTGTCTTAGGTAGGGACAGAAAAGAAATCCAGTCAGATGGTCTCCAAAGCCACTGCCTTAACCACAGCTCCCTTTCCATTGCCCAGCTCTGCCACCTCCTGCTGCCTCTCTCCCTCCATGGCCGTGCTGTCAGAGGCGATTCCCACAAGAGCAAGGCAAAGTGTACTTAGTTAAAAGACCACACTGTGCAGCTCCCTGTTTTCCTTACTTTTGGATCACTGGAGTGTTCAGAATTCTGCTTTTATCAGATTCAATCATCCTCTGTTAAACTGAGCAGACTTCCTCTAAACTACAGAATGACATTTCCTATCAGTTTCTGTATGTTTCACTAAAATAATACAGATATTGTATGTAACCTGCAATTGGAGACTATTGAGGCACATCCTCAGAAGCCAATTAGAGCAAATACCACACTTGGCAATGCCTTTTGTATATAAAGAGGGTCTGGTTCTGCCATCTTGCTTTAGTGGGGTTAAATATACATCAATACACATATACAGAAGTGTATACTCATGGCTGTAACAATAACAGATCTGAGTGATAAACACTGCAATTCCAAAATATAGCACCACTGTCATTTTTTGAACTATGAATGAAAAATATCAAAGAGCATATTTACACTCTATTATGAAGTAATGAACACATAGAATTCATTTCACATCTCACAGCTAGAATAGTGCCTGTCAGAAGATGCACTTGGATTAAGTGCAAAATCCACATTTTTCCTTGTATGCCTTTTAGGCATACCAAGCCATAGCACAGAGTCCACTGGGAGCTATGTTGTTCTAAGAGAATCATGCAAAAAGAAAATATTTGTGTCTTGGAGGCTGTGGGGGTTGGAATGGGGTTTGGATTTCCTTCTCACCATTCCAGGTCTGATCACTTCAAGTAAAATAGACCAGAGCTATATCCTTGTGTCTTCCTTGCCCTCTCTTAATAAGCTGTATTTGCTTGAAACAGGGATGGAAATGCAAATGTTTCTGATCTTTCTGCTGCTTACATAGACCCTGAAGTGGCTCAGAGCTGGAATTTGAGGTTCTTTTCTATCTGACTAAATGACAGTAAATAGAAATCAATAGCTGAGGGGCCAGACTAGACACTTGCTCTGACTCTTTGCTCTGCTCAGATGCTCTCTGTAGGCTGGCTAGGTCCATGCAGTTGCTGCAGTGTAAAGGGTACCAACCTGTTTCACGAGCCTTAACTCCTCTTGGCACCACTGCCACAGCATCCTCTTGGAGACTCTTGGCAACCAGAAGATGTGAGTAGCTGGTCTGGACAGGGATACTGAAACAGCTTTCCTTGCACCTTCCCTCCTCCTCAGTACCTGAAACACAGAAAGTCCCTTGTATTCAGGCTAAGCTTTATGTTAATTAAAATTTAAACTGCAAGACAAATGCAATATTTCAATTCCACATTTAAAAAGAAAAATGTGATTGTCATGAGCAGACAATCAGCAATTAAATACTTCACTTCCTAGGGGAAAATTAACTTGAATACATTTTACTCAAAAAGCATTTCTGTTTCTCTGCACTTTAATGTGTTGGTCATAAAACCTCTTCAAGAGAGGATACAGGTGCTATAGATGATTGCCTGTATAGACAGGAATAGGCAGGAGCCTGCACATTATATTTATTGGCTTGGCTGTTTATCCTTTAGGCTAAGGTCGTATGCATTAACCTAGCCACTTCCTAGGTTTATTTTAAAAGGAAAAATAAAACACACGCCTAGAAATGCTAAAATTTAAATGATTGCAGGTGTGGTGTTCAGTGGTCGGTCAGTTGGGCCCTTGTTAAATCTTTTGTAAGAGATTTAATTTACTCTGTTTCTGTGAGGCATTGGTGCCTGAACTATCTGCAGGAGTGCAGCTCTGAAAGGGAAGAGACCTGCACAAGTGGCAGCTGAGAAGGTGACTTCACATGGCACTGCTACAACACATGTTCAGCCTGCTGCATCTTTTTGACTTGCTGTTATCAGGAGCAGGTCTGGCTCTGCGAGGGAGGGCAATCCAGGGGACAGGAGCAGGGACTGGAGTCAGCAGAGGCACCAGCAAGGGACTCAGGCCTAGATCCTGTTGAGGGGAGAGCACCGCAAAGCCTTGGAGGACAGGGGAGTGCACATGAAGAGAGCAAAAAATGCTATGATAAGAGCTAAAAGGAACATTGAGCCAATCAGGGCAAGCCACAGCTCTTTCCTTTCCCTGAGCCTCCTCTGTAGTGCTCAGCTGTGTGACAATGATGGCTCAGCAACAGCAACTACTTGGTAGAATGTAAAAGTGGAGCAAGAAACTGGAGGAGCCTGTTTATACCAGGGGAGTGGAATTGATAGAAACCTGGTCTTGATTTGGGCTCTTGAGTTATTTGCGGTAGAAATGTAGGTGCTTTCCAGATGAACACATGGAAAGAAACCAGGAATTAAGGGAAAAAAATGGGATCAACATATTTGAAAGGAGTGGGAATTGCAATACATATTGATAGATCTTTTAATGGATATTTCATTAATTTGTTTTATGCAGGCTTGGACCAGACATTTAGAGGTTATTTAACACCACTAAATTATACTGTATACAGCTAACCTCATACTGTGTATGTGGGGAGTAGGTTGGTAAATGATCATCGTTCCAGTCTTCTGCCTGTGTTGTTTGCTCAGAGACAGCTTCTAATTGGTTGTGTTAAGCATCAATTGCATAACCATTATCACTTAAGAAAAACTGCATCTGAATGTTGGAGAGAGAGAGGGACATGGAAAAGGTCACAGGAAAGGGCAACCATTTTAGAGAAGGCAAAATCATAGGGTCCACAGGAGCATGAATGATAGTGACATTTTATTTTCTTTGCATACAAAGACTTTTTGACTAAGGCACTTGAATCAGGTTCCCCAGAGCTGTATTAATTTTCCAGTTCTGCCACCAGCTTCCAATGTACTTTTGCAAACCACTTACTCTTTGAGAATATATAAAATAAACGTTACTGGTTTCTAGAAATAAAAATGTGATCACCAGTCCTCTCCTCCCAAATCCAAACTCCATGACCTTCCTGGAAGTAAAGCTCTTTTTGAGATTTCAGTATTCTGAAGATTGCTGAGCACAGCCTAAAATCCACCCTGTCTTTTCCTCTGGTGCCTGGGGCCATCTCTTTCCACACAACTCACGCAACATGACGACAGTGCTTATATATTAGTTTGCTACTTTTGCTGTGGTGGGCAGAGCCTCCTCACAGATACCCTCTAAAACAAAAAGGCTAAAACCAAGTTGCATTTCCCTAGGCGTGGCTAAGCCATATAGCATAAACAGACCTCATTTTTTGTCTGCTTTTCATTTATCCCTAAGAAAAATAGTGCCAGGTTATATTTAGCATTCTGAACCAGTCACGAGAAGAAGCACTGGGCAGGGCTTGTGGTTTCTTCAAGCAATCTGCTGATCATACCATCTTGGATAATTCATTAATTCTCTGTCTAGTGATTTCTTTGGGTTTGTTTCTCTTTAGAGGTCAGTAGAACTCCTTTTCTCTGTTTCCCAAGAGGAAAAATCTTACCTATCATGACACCCAGACTCAGCCAGGACAAAGTGTGCCTGGCAGGTCTTTTGTTCCCACCTCCCAGGCCAGAGCCCCTGCACAGCTAGTTCTGCAGACGAAGAAGATCAGAAGTTTGGCACAAGCTCTTTTTCCTTTTTAACTTCTCTCCAGCACACCCAGACAACCATACAGGAAGCAGATACGTGGTCTGTCCCCAGACAGTGCATCAGGACATGCCTGTGGGTGAGGGAGCTGCAGGAGCAGCACAATGACACCAGGTGACCCTTCCAGGGTGAGGGGGCTCAAAGGGCACCCACAGCAGCACTTAGAAGCCAAATTTATTCAGGAAGCCTTAATGTCATTATTTAAATGTAGAGCTAATGCCAAAAGAAAGCTTGGGGTTACATCCCATACACTGAGGTTCCTTAGGCTCTCAGCCCTCTAACAGGGGATTCCTCACTGTTTGTATCAGCATATTCCTCCCAGCAGATGGGCCATCATTGCTACAGTTTAGGGGATTCACCTGTAAAACCAAAACAAAACCTGTTAAGGGATTAGAGAACTTCAAGAGGAGAGAAAAGAGCAGCTGTTTCCCTTTGTAGGTCAAGATGAGAAATTTTTTCTTTCAGGAAATGAGTTTAGTTTCTAAATACCAAAGAACAGTATGATTTTTTTCTGATCAAAAGCAGATATCTTTATATCTTTCTGATATCTAGATATCTTTCTGATGTGGTAGACATGCCAATTGTTACAGGTAGTCTTGGTAATCAGTATAAGGCCATGCTAATTTTCTTTCTTGGAGCAAAAGGAACTTAATTGTCTGTAGTTGAGATGGAATTTCTTGAAATAGAGATCAATAACTACCAAACAAACAAGCCAAAAAAGAATGAATCTAGGGGAATGAGTTGAAATAGTGAGATACATCATGAAATGTGATTAATGACACCAAGGGAAATATAAAATAACATGTTTCCCTGGAAATGGACTGTAAGTGCACAATGTCTGCACAATATTGTGCATCTGCAGTTCTCTGTCCTGCCACCTAATATCCAAATTGTCTGCCAGTATAAACACAGCTGCTAAATGTCTTCTACAACTGGAAAAATAATGAATCTCCACTTTTTTTTTTTTCCCAGCTATTGAAGTATATTTTTACAGAGACAAATGCAATGTTTACCCTTGTTCAACAGGAGAAAATGCCAGTGCCCAACATGTATGTCTTATTAACTCACGCTGAGAGTCCAATATCATAGATCAAAGAAGTGGGATGGCTGTTTTCTAGTATCCTTAGATTGGCTGAAATTTAATGTTTTTGGCTTGAACAGTTTCTCATCTGGTTTCCACATAGACATATGCCTACCCATCGGTATAAAATCACCATTTGAGTTGGTTTTGACCATCACTACAACAGAATCTGGCAGGATTGTGAAAGAAGGATGAGAAATCTCCTTTTTGTAAACTCTGCTTTCCACATTGTGGGCTGGCCTGCAGACTCTGCTGGGGAAGAACTGTGCTCAGCTTCTCCCCAGCCTGGAGACACAGGTCTGCAGCAGCCGGGGGCGTGGGAGACTCCAAGTAACAATTTTCATGTTATAATACTAGCCTGGACTGTAAGAAGTAATTTAAGATAATTTACTAGGTTGCATTTACTGAAACAACTTCTTTTCAGAAAATATAACTAAGGAAAACCCAAGAAAAATGGAAAATGATAGTCAGGATTTTCAAACACTGTCCTCTGCCTGGAGTTTGCTTAGATGAATAGAGCATAAATGGGGGAAAAAAGAATGAGAGAAAAAAGAGAGAAATAAGGCTCCATAAACCTAGGAAGGGTAAAAATCCATTTATACGCTTCCTGGAATGCTTAGAACATTTAGTCTTACTGGCCACAAGAAACCACTTTTGTTGTGCAAAAGGTTTCACACATGAACTGAAGCCAAAGGTTTTTTCATGGCACTGTGGGAAGAAAAAAAACCATTACTGTACACTCTGGTGAACTACAGACAGAAATTGGTCTGTAGGCCGGCCTGGTAAAACTTTCTGAATTTATGAAAACACTGTCACTCCCTTCAGCTTCCTTCAAATCACAGGCTTGAAATTTACCTCTTCTGTTACAAGAACAGAAAACTGGCACCTAATCATGATTAGGCAAGTAAGCAAAGCACCACTGCTACTCTTGATTAGCTAAAAACTATGAACACACTTGTTTTTTGGCACTTTGTCTCTCTCAACCTATACTCCAATTTTATCTTACTCATCTGTCATAGCCATCAGCTGGCATGCTGTGGTGCAAGGAATATGCTTTTCACTAGACATGTACAAGAACTAGCTTCAGCCCACTTTTCCCCTGGCTGCAACAGAAATGCCAAGGACATTAACCATAAATGTGAAGGTTATAATTTTTTATCCTTATACAAGAAAGCAAGATAGATCATAAATTTTAATAAAATTATAGAAAAAATTACATAAGAAATCATTAAAATTCAGAAGATTTGGTTGGTCTAACCATCATGAAAGGAGTAGGATACAACTTTAGTCCTTTGTTGGAAGTTCCAGTTGCCTTTCTCTATTTAAATTATTTCTTCCAGACTTTTAAGTGCAGATGTTCCCAATTTATTACTCTGCCAGGCAGAACACAATTTGAGGGTATCACTTTGCCAATGATCCCCCGTGATCTGGAGCTGTGCTTGACAGAGTTCAAAGCTGTGGTGTGGATCAGACTGTTATTCTGGGGAGAGGGGAGGTCTGAGACCGCTATAAATAATCTTTACAGCAGGTAAGTATTTCTGCACCCTTGCATTTGGGTCTTGGAGTACCCTCTTTGACCATGAGAAGAAAACAAACTGAAGTGGAAATCCAGACTTTCTTGCTGCTAGACTGCAATGCACATTTTGATCCATGAACGCAGCTCTCCAAGCTACTTAGGTATGAGTTTGAACTCCAAGACTTTGTGCTTCTGTTTAATAGCGTCACATTTTAAGTAAAGGCTAGGGCTGAAACAAGCAGTTGCTCCAGCTGAGAGGCTGTGTTTGCCTGCTGTTCCCATCCTCTGGGCTGGCCCCGAGGAGCAGAGCTCGGAGAGCACACAGCTCTGCTCTTCCCAAGCAGCACGGCTTGGGATGCTGCCTCACGGGGGTGGGATAAGGTCGCAGTGCTAGGTACAGCTGTCGGTTCTGCTGCAGTAAAAGCAGGCTAATGCCTTTAAAGTCTGTGGATTTATTCTATCCCACAGTTATTCTGGCATAAATCACAGCAGGAATTTGACTACAGCAGCAATATGGGGAGAGGTGGGCACAAAATACAATGAGAACAGACATGCTGAAGACAGTGTCTGATATTGTGCCCCGAAAGGAGGCAGGAGAGCACAGGGGATAAACAGTGCAGAGCTGAGAGTCCTCCTGGGACATTCTGCCTGGAAAAGCAACAACTGAGAGGTGGTCAAGTACCAATAAAGAAATATAATTATGCTCTCATGGTTTTTACAAAAGAGGCATCCATATCACATCATGAAAGAAGGGGGGAGGACTGTCAGCCACATTTATGATTTATTTCCCTTATTCACTCTGCTTTTAAAAACCCACAAGTTTCCCATGTTTATGAATCTGCTAAAACACATGGCATTTCACAAAAATAGACAAACATGACTGCAGACTCCCAAGGTAACAAAGAGGGCTTGGATAAGGATGCTGGTCACTGGGAAGGCACCGCTTACTATGAAAAGCCCTTGGATGATGCAGAGGAAAAGCTTGCCAAATGCAAAGGAAAAAGTTAAGGGGCCTGATCATTACAAGAGATCAGTGTGTGCAGTTCCCAGGAACTTCAATGTGAGTTGCTCTTAGGGACTGTCCTGTGATGGTTGGACCTGAGGGATTCTAAAGAACTGTGAACAGAAAACCAACCCTGGATCTAGCTCCATATCCCCTGTAAGGCTACAGGAGAAAAACATATCAAAATAAAACAGGAGAAGAAATTTTCAACAAAACTGTCCTCTTCTTGCCTTAACAACATCACTCATGTTGCCAACAAAACAAATCCAAGTGATCACCACAAACACACACACCTCTCAGGAAGTCTGCTCTCACTGCTGGCTTCAAACATTTGCTGGGTTTTTACAGTGCTGAAATTATTCCTGCATCAAATCCTGGAATTACAGTGAGGCACCACCCTGTCTGTGGTTACAGGCTGCACAGACAAAGCCTTGGAGAGAGTGCTGGGTGCTTCCTCTGGTGAAGCAAGGGTGGCAGGGGGCTCCAGCTGCCCTGTGCCTCCCCACCCCTTGCCAGGGATGTGCCCTCCAAACCCCAGGGCTGCCAGCCTGGGCAGCCAGTGTGTGCCAGGGATGCAGCTCCTTCCTCTCCAGCCATCCTCACTGCAACCTGTCATCTTTTCTATGTATCCACACAACATTTGAAAGAACAAAACTGCGGGTAGGATACCTTTCATAATAATAAATAGCAATGGCAGAGCTTTTGTGAATTTAGGTCAATGCATCACCCTTAGAGCGCATTATAAATTCATCAGAATCACAGCCTGAAGAAAATTTTATTCCCTGGCACCAGCTGCTTTTAGCAATGCCACAGATCTTTAGCAGAATTTAAACTCCAGATTAAGTATTGATTGAGTTTAAATAAATTATAATATGTTATAACAAGAAAGCTGGACTGGTATAGATGTTTTCCCTTTTCACCTCCTTTCTCACCTCAAATATTAACAAATTTATTTGCTGCATTTTAACTGCCCTGAACAACCAATTCAGGAATGTATAATATTGAAATACTAATTTAAGCAGCACCTTCACGTACTTGACACAGGAGTGAACAGAAACTGTAAACTAGGTACAGAATAAACATATTAACTTAAAGGATTATGTGAATAGGAATAAATTCCTAAAGAATTAGCTACAGGGGGAAAGTAAATGCAAAACTGTGGTTTATATTAACATTTGATTATATTTCAGATGCTTTGTTCCTTTTTTAAGGTTTGAAAATATCTCTGTAGTGATGGCTACCAACAAGCTGCAACAAAATGATCCACTCTTTTGTCATGCTCAGTAGCATCAGCTGCTTGTGTAGCCAGCACGTTTTTTCTGGATGACAAACAGATGAACCTATCATTTTAAACTATATTTAATAGGGAATGAAAACTTGCATGAGCAGGTATTCAAAATGTAACTGTGATACAGTTAATGTAGCCAACTAAGAAACACAACAAGCCCAAATTTTACAGAAAAAACCAACAACTATCTTCTCTACTGCTAAAAGAGGACAAGAGGACACATAAGGACATATAGTTTTGTGTTTGACCTATTTTGGTTGATTTAATTTTCAGATTTTGTAAGCCAAGCTCCAGTGAGTTCCTGAGGAAAAAATTCTAACTGGCATTTTACTGTGAGTCAACCCTCACACAAAAAGTGCTTTGTGAATCAAGATAACATTAGAAGCTGTCTAGCTGCACGTACCAAAGTACCAGTTTGGACAAAAAAAACAGAGCTGTAATGGACTTCTAATAACAATAACACTTTGCACTTTTGAACTACGTTTTAATTTGAGATCTCTACGTGTTTTGCAGTGTGTTGACAATTAAGTCTATCACTTAGAAACTTCAGTAGAAAACAACTGTCATAATTTTACTGATGAAGAAACTGAGGTGTAGAGAGGTTGAATGATGTTCATACGATCTCACAGCAAACACGATGCCAGTGCATCATCAGAGATGCCAGGCAGCATTGTGGAGCTCCAGCAAGGGCACTAACTCCCATTTCCAAACAGCCTATCTGCCATAGGTTTGACTAATCTTTCACCAGCTTTGTGACCAATAGAATTCATCTCTTCATTTAAAGGTAGTTTGTTTCCTGGTGCTGTTCTCACCAAGCTGATGACAAGAACAGTAATTCTTTTAACGAAAGCACAGTTTGGGGTACGATAGCAATCCTGATAAAGTCCACTTTGAGATGGAATGAGTGCCTGAAATGGCACATAACACCACATTGCATCTAGACACAGAGTGATAAAATTGAGTCTTGTTAACACAGTTAGCAATCATCCATTTTAAGAGACAAGCCTAGAACTTTACCAGCAATATTGTCCTTAGAATATGCACATAGCAGGGTCATGATCTTTTCTCTCCTAAGTTATTCTCTGTGAATAGAGATAGCAAGCTGAGTCTGACTGTTCTTTTCTAGTTACCACTGAACAGCTGTGATTTTTATTGCTTTCTTTCCATTCTCTGCTAAGAATGATGTAATTGCTTACTTTTCCTGAAAAATATAGGTAAGGGAGGCTTTCTCCAAATGTCTCTTTTTTTAGTTAGACCTTACACTGCAGTTAGAATAACCCAGCCCTTCTTTGAGGCACTAATAAAAGCAAGAGGAAATGGAATTGGATTTTGCAGTGCTGTACATTTTCACCTGCCTACATCTAGTTAGCTGCCACTGAAATCTTCTTGGTATTTAACCCTGGACATCTAAGCCTCTGTCTGGCCAGGCAGGGTTAGCAGTGGCACTGGTCTGTGTAAGTGCATTGCTGCAGGGGTACATGCAGAGGCTTCAGGGATTAGCACAGAAATGCCACGAAGCTGAGCCCTGCCTAAGCCCCATCTGTGGCCAGGGCTGTATATCCCCTCTCTGGATGTGGCAGCCCTGTGTGAAACTGAGGAGCAGTGACAGGGAGGGGAGAGATGGAGTTCAAGGGTCAGGCAGGAACAGCACAGCTGACACAGTTGTACCTGTTACACCATAAGGTGAGGCAGGATGTTGCTGTATCAGTAGGCTTTCCTTAACATTAATCCCGAATCACTGCTGTAGCATGGTTATTATCTGGGAATATGTGAGGGACTTCCTCATGGCCTCGATGTAAGCAATTATTTTGGGGGAATGAAAGAGCCTCAAATTTGGTAATCCCCACTGAAATACCCCCTACCCATGCCATAGATACATTGGTAGATACATTCTCTATAGTCAGAGAACGAGGTTCAGGGATTGCCTGTATGCATTTCCCATAGATCTGTCAGTTTGTACATGGAAACACTCAAAGAAACAGCAAAAGGTGTAGCTCAGAGCAGTTGTAGTGCTAACCCACTTGGGTCATGGTTGGGTAGGGTGAACATGGCTAAGACTATCACAGCTGCAGAGCAGAAAAATATTTTCATAATTTCTAAAATTTATGTTGTGCTACTTAAGAAAACTCTAGTTTTTGAAAGCAAATTCAACAGTGTAACATCTCACTTTCTTCCTTGTCCTAGTCTGTAGAGGTACAACTCCTTTCCAAATCTTTGGACAGATGATGGATAAAATGCATGAAGCCATGCAGTGGTCACTGTATCATACAGATCTGATACATTACAGGTTACTTTTTTACATGCATTTAGGATTCTGATCTGATAGCTTTATATTTGCATGCTGTTGTTTGGTCTTTGCTTGAAAAACAATTGAATTTTAGATTCATAAAATAACAGGGAATATGCAAAGACCTTTGTGATGATGGCTAGCTACATCTGAAAATTCTTTAGCCTGAAAGCCTGGCAAGATTCTGAAGGGAAGTGTTAAAGCAAGCTGACAGAAATCCCCTGCAGTGCTTAAGAAAAAAACTCAGCTCTCCCTCCTCACAGCTAAACCCTGAAACAAGGTCAATGCACTAAAAGGCTCTGGAAGTAATTTTTTTATAAATAAATATCCTGGGGGATTAGTGCAGCAAGTGCCACAGCCATGTCTCTAAAATAAAGGTAGCTATAAGTATGTAAGCATTTCCTTTACGTGCCAGGGATGGCACACATCAGTCAAGGTGAGATTAAATGCATCTCTGACTACATGCCATAGAAGAAGCAATATTTTTTTTCAGTTAGAAAACTTTGATCATAACCTTGAATCAGCAAGTTGTTTAAATCCATGCCCATGTCTGTGAAGAATTTTTGATATGCTGGAGTCACAGACCCCTGAAAGGACACTTGTGGCCCTAACAAGTAAAATGCAGCAGTAAATGTAGAAGTCTCCCAAATATGAACTAGTGGTGAGTTTCCAAAGCTTTGGTCAGCTACTTGTGCCACCCTGATAGTCACTTGGATTGAGTCTTACCTACCATGGCAGTGCCTTTTTTACCCATCTGATCTGTTCAGATACTGCATTACACCACAGCAGTAGTTTTTCTTTAAAAGGGATCAAAAGTTCCAATCTCCTATGACTGCAATCAATGGCAACCTTTTCCCTTATCAACAGGGCATGAATTATACAAATATTCACTGTAAATCTAAGTAAGGCAACCGAAGAAGGTGAAAAAATTACATTCTTTGGCAAGGATGTAATAATTCGGGAATTTACATATTATTTGGTGACATTGATGGGACACTTTGCCCTAGCTTGGATCAGTTTTTTGAAAATTGTTTCATCTCTCCCTCCTCCCACTTTAATTTTATCCAGAAAGCCTCTCCTTCATTTGCTAGAAGGAGAATATGGAAGAAGGAGGATCATTCCATCACAAATCCACTTATCTTCACTGCATCTGTGATGTTGTTCTGTAAGCAGTAGTAATCTCCTACAGTCAGGAGACCTGTGTAGGTTTCTCACAGGAAAAGCACAACATCTGAGCAAGTGTAGACACAGCAGTCAAGGACTGGAAGAAATAAAAGAAATTAAAACCCAACTTAAACAAAAGTCCAAACCAAAACCTTTTAATTTCTTCTTCATCAGGATATCAAGTAGCAGCCATTTAAATTAAGAAATATTTATGCCTTCCTCTTTTGGAGGAAATTTCCTAAGGTTTAAAATGCAGATAAAAAGGCTTACAAGCCTATATTAGCACAGCCTGATTTTCAGTAGAGCTTATCACTGCCTGCCATGCAGCTGGTTTTCTTTCTCTCTTTGAAAGTTTGAGGTTCTTTACACAGAAAATTATGTTTTCAAAATACAGTTGAGAATCCTGATGTTATAATCGTTTTCAGAGCCACTATGTACATTACTAATGGTGTACATGAGTCCCTTGACTGACTCCACTGCACATGCTGAAATTACCAGCTACCAAAACATCATTATAAATTATAAGGTAAGGAGAATGAGGCCAGATTTATATTTCTGACTCGGTGAAGGTGTTGATAGCTTGTAGCGAGTGGAAATTCTTGTAAAAAATGAGGTTGGAAAATGTTCTTTTTCCTGAACTGTTAAAATGATAAATACTAAATAAACAGCTGCAAGTGAAATGGTTCCCTGCTGTCCAGCAACTACTTTTCTAAACACCTAAGAAAGTATTCATAAATAGAGCCAAGTTTAGGTCTGATATCCAAAGTAAATAAGGTACACACAAAGTACTGATCACTTCATAGTTTTTCCAATGTATTCTTTTAAATTGCAAGCAGCAAGACCTCTAATAATCCACAGTTCCCAATTCAGAAAAGATTTTCCTGGATATTTTAACTGGATGTTACTGAAACCCTGAAAATTACTATAAATAGGACAAAATCAGCAAAATATTTAGCCAAGAAGGAAATGTACATGCATAAGGAGATATGCTTCATTTCTCTATCTCACAGTGAGAAGAATAAACTCCCATCTTAAGTTGTCTTTCCACAGTGGTCCAAACATGCTGGGACCTGAGTTCTAATCTAATACAGATTTCAAATGCTGTGAAGAGTGGATGAGGAAAAATGAAACATAGATGCATTTGACCACTTTAAAATGTACAAGCTAGGGCTGCAAGTCATTTAAATATATACAACCCCTCTCTTATCTTGAACATGATCATAGCTGTCGCCAGTGAGTAGACAAGAAACTGCTTGGCACTCTGCTTCTGTTAACTCCTTCGAAGAGCAAGCATAGTTCACGTTACAAAACTTGTGGGATTCTTTCCTTTATAGAATAATGTAAACAAACATTTTCCTATTTAATCTGTTTAATTGAGTGTTATTTACTGCCAGTTTCTGAAGCACTTCAGATAATAAAACCAAAATCCTTGACCCTAGTGGGAATTTTAAGTGTCAGGTTTTTTTACAAAATACTGTTACCCATTAAACATTTTAACTGTGGCTTTAGGAATTTTAAGAAAGTCTCATAATTTTTAATGTCTTGATCTCTACGTCTTAAAAGGTAAGTAATTTTTTGACCTACTTTAACTGTTTCAGACTCTTTTAATGGAATATGCAATCAATATATTAATAACATCCCATGCATTAGCACTGAGTATACCAGGTTAAAAGGGGCACAGGTTTTCCATGAAGCCCTCTTAATTTTTCCTTTTCAGGATTTTCCTGAATCTGGGAGTCAGTAGATCCAGTCCTAGATCTACTACTCCAGTCTGGAGAATGATGTCATGAAAGCATTTGTAACCCCTTAAATATCACATGGTATACACCTTTTCAATTCCAGCACATTGCCCTCAATCCCATATCAGGAATTCACACCATGTATTACAAGGGTCTCAGTCTGCAGGAGAGAGGCTGAGATGGGACATGAGAGTCTGGAAAGGCATCAGGAACTTTTTGCAGATCTGGAAAGGGACTAAATTGTGTTTTAGGCCATTTCTGAAACATTTTTTTAAATAATGTACAGCATTTCCATAAGTGTAACGTCATCCTTTCTGAGCAGTTTAATTTGAAGTCTAGTTTCCTTTTTTTTTTTTTTTCCCCTGGTGAAATAACATTACCAATTTTAAATTCAGATGGAACAGGAAGGGCAAAAAACAACATTATTTCTTGCTCCTACTAAGATTATTTTATCCATTTCTAATTTTAGTTCTTTTCACGTTTTGTTTGTTAGGCATAACTGGGTCAACACTTTCATTCTTTCAGGTTGAAAATCTTGTCTGAAGAAAAGAAGTTGCTTGTCATGAAGCAAAGCAAATGACTGTGAATAATTTATAAGAAAGTAAAAATATTCTGCTTTTGAGATTTTAACAGGAGAACAACCCCGACTTATAAATTATTATAATTACACTGGAATATGCTCTCCATCCTCTTATTCTTTTGCTCTGCTCACTGCCATAATACTTCTTGCTTGAATGGGTGACAGTCTCTTGAGCAACACAGTCGTGGGTGCCCCCAGGTTTGGGGACAGTGTGCCCTTCAGACCACGAATTTATCAGTGCTCACAACCCCGCTCCACACTTCTCAAGGTATCTATTAGAACTCCTGCAGGTTTCTCTCTTTATAGAGGATAAAATGCAAATATATATCAAAGTCCAGTGGGATGTGAAGAGAGGACTGTCACACAGCTGGGGACTCCAGAGGCAAAACTGGGGGCTCACAGGAGTTCTGGGAGCATTGCTAAACCATATCATAGATCTGCACCCCTACTGCTCACGGCAAAGCAACAGGAGATAGATTAGGTTGTTAAATTAGTGGGGTTTTTTTAGTTCTAGCTCCTAAAGGCCACTGTGCTCAGAGGTATTTGTTACCATAACGTAATTGTTATACTACAAGGTATTTCTCTGTATAAAGATGGTTAAGTGAAGAAATACAGTATATTTAATGGAAAAGGAGAGATCACAGCAAGTTGGTTTGCTGAGAAACCAGTTTCACTAATGCTCTTATTAAAATGTCTGAAATGAATGTGTCAATTGTCTGTGGCTCCAAGGGAAGAAGATGAATTACTTAATATCAAAGTCTGTCACTTCTTTGAATGTTTTTATACACTTTCTGCAATACATCTCTAGTGTACTAATACTGGCATAAACTACTGTGATTTCCAGCATCTTGTTCTCAATAATACACTTCATATTTTTCAGACTTATGTTTAGAAGCACAAGTGGAAGAACTAAAACACAGCAATGGATATGTACATAACAGCTTCCATAAAGGAGTTCATGTAACTGACTTCATTTGCCACTGAAATCAGTAAATTCCTATGCCCTCTTGTGCCAGTCTCTAGAGATCCTCACCCACTTCTTACACAGAGATGAGACTGGCAGGAGAGGCAAAGGACAGCCAGCCACAGGTTCTTATGCACGTGCAAGATTTCAGCCATGCATCCCATAATTTCACATAAGGCATGGTCATGTACACAAAGACTGCTGCTGGTGTGTGTTCCTGCAGGAGAGACTCAGTTATCAAGGCCTGCAGGAGGAGTTTGAAGTGTGTGATTGCTGCTGCTCCTCTTGCTTGCCATGCTGTGGGCCAGCCACTGTCGGTGACAGTCCGAGCCTTGGGGGAAACTGAACATGTCTGTCCTTCAACCTCACCCTTGGCTTATGGCAGGTATTACTGTGAAACCCCTGCCCAATATCCCCTAAAGCTCACCATAAAAACTAAATTCCTGATTGACACATGTTTGCTCCCTTATTTATCACTCAGGGAGGATGTAAAAATTCTTTGATCAAGATTTGGTGGAGAAGTTAACATTCATTTTGAAGTAAAAGACCTATCTAAGGAATAGTGTAAGGGGATCCAGGCTTGCTGGAAACAGCCCTGCTTTAGATTTTCCTTTCTGGGACACTTACAATTTTAAATTAAGGTCCACAAATTTTAGACTTCAGAAAAGTCAAAATATCTGTGAACAGATTCTGAGCATCCCAACTGATTGGTCCCTGACACATTATGTTCCAAGTGTGTATGATATCTCTTATTTTTTACACCCTTTTTATATTTGACCTTATCTGACCTTCTATTCCAGGACACTAATTAGATTCTTCTGAGCTTTGCAGTCATTAACAATCTCAGTAGAATTGCACCTCTCCATGTGGGAATTATGCTTCTCACTTTACTTATTCTCTTTGCTACCTACAAGCTTGAACCAAAATATCCACACTTCTTGTATTCTTTCTTATTCCACCACTTGTTATACATTCATGAAAAAACATTAGTGCAACTGAGCAACTCAAATCTGTACATTCTGACTGTGTATAAAAGAAGATGTGCTTTGATTCTTCCCCTCAGAAAAATGTACTTAGCATTAGAAATTAAAGTTTATTAGTCACAGTTGTACTGAGAATTAAAAATAAACTGTCCCGAGCAGGCCACTACTGAATGGTATCCAATATGTGACTGGTCTGCAGGATTTTCAGCAGAGTAATTCACTGACTATCCTCTAAGAAGCTCTTGCCTAAGTTAAAAGCAGCCTTGGGTAAGTGCTGATCACCCTTCTTGCGAATCTCAAAACTCCCTCTGTGATTTTAATACCCAATTCCATTAACTTCAGCACAAGGCCTGCTAATCCTGTAGGTAGGCTAGAAAATCTTTAGCTCTATGCAGGTGCTTCAGAGATTATTATGCTAATCACTCACATTTAGCTGCTACTATCAATATGAGAAGGAAAACAAAGCAGAAGAGACAGACAAGCCTGAGTTAACAGACATGTCTATCCCATACGCTTTTTGTCTTTTTCTGAACAAGAATAACTCAGTCTTCTCTCTGTCATAAGAATGACATCCGAAAGTTTGGAGTCCAAAGCACCACACAGCTTTGAGCAAAGGGTAGTCTGAAGAACAAAAAACATTTTTGGGGAAGGGGGTTCTTTTGTCCCCTTCAGTGGGACATTTTGTTATTATAATATCACAAAAATTACCAGTTTTATTCTGGAAATGTTTCTACAACCAGAATGTACTTCTGCAGGAAATGTGTGAGATGTACTCATATCACATCCTCTCTGGATGCGATCCCAGTAATCCTTCAGTAGACAAATGTTCACCTGAACTGATAGCTGTTGAACTCTCCTCACTTACAATGCAATGGCCTTTAGAAAAACAATAAATGAGCACTTGTATTTTCAACAGATTTTACTCCAAGGAGATCAGCTGTTGTGCCCAGTTAACTTGTATTCTCCTCCTTAGGCATAAAAGGGGGAGAGAGAGAAATGGGGGATATTCTGTGATCCTAACTATATTTTCTTTTTTTTTGTCTTGGTTTATGGTTTTTTCAGTGTTTTTCTTTAAGCAGTTATATACATGTCTTTCTGTGTTTGGAAATGTTTTCACATGGGAGGGTGGCTGTTGTAGTGAACAGCTGAGTTATATTGCAGAGACCACTGAGAGCTGCCAAATTACGAGCAAGGCTCACTGAGGGTCTAAGGGATATCAGTACATCTTATATGTCAGACTGAGAATACTTTTATACAGCCAATAGAGAGTCATGAAAAGTTTGATTTTTCTAGGATTTGGAGTGAGGAGAAATGAAAACAGCAAATTTCCTTGATTTCATGAAGACTTTTCTGTGCTGCTTATTTCAAAGAGATATTTAGGACAATGCAAGACATTTAGCAAGACATTAACAACATGTTAGTGCTCTCCTGTGGAAAGAAGACATCCCTGGTAAGTGAAAATTAAGTCCAGAAAACTTATGTTTGATGGAAGATTTATTGGTCCTGTAGCCAAAGGTTTCCCACAACCTCTTTGTCAGAAAAGGTTCAAGAAATAGCTTGATGCTGTCTCTCTTCCTCCACACCTGCTCTTCCGGGGCCGAGTTGCACTGGAATGATATCTACTTTTTTTTTTTTTTTTTTTTTTTTAATATATATTATTTTATTTAATTAATTGAAATAATGCATTGACTCATACTGTTTGGGTTCTATTTTGTGTGAGCCTAAAAGGAGACTCTGTGTCTGACTCTCTGTAGCCTTGGAGCTGACGTTGTAAAGCCTGGTGAGAAAAGTGGGTGGGCCACTGTGAATTTTTGGACGTCTCCAGTTAAATTCCTTTGTAAAAGTACCAAGGACTGCACATGGTGTAAGGCAGCCAAGAACTGAAATATTTACCATGATAAATTATTTGCTTTATTATAGCTGTATACTGGAGCAACTACCAAAATAGCAATTATATAAAATAATTTATGCCTGTGAATCTTGGATTAATAGAATTGCTAAAAATTTTCTTTTACTTCATCCTAAAAAAACTTTATTATGGCACTTTTCTGCTACAGGCAAAAGAAACAGAAAAGTTCTCTGTATATTATGGATTGAAATAAAAGAAAGTTGAGGGAAGTTAAGTTTCCTTTGAATGAGTTTTTCAAACTGTGTGTGGAAAACCACATGAGAAAATATATGAGCATACATTTGCAGAAAAACCACTTTGGCCTTCTGTAATGCCAATTAGAGAGCAAAGACATACTTATTTTCCTAAGACAGTGTGTGTCTTCATAGCCAGAGTAGGAGAAAAGATGGAGGCTGAAGATGGCCCTGAGCAGAAACCTAAATTTATTCCTGTCTATGTTAAAAAAATTATTTGAACCCTGTTTCCACAGTGAAGAAAAAGAACCTGATAAGAAACAGCTCCAGACCTCCTAGGATGAAAAGTGGTTCCTGAAAAGTCCTTAGAAGGGAGAAGAACTAGTAATGGAAATAACAAGAACTGCAAGAATTAAAAGAACAAACAACCTTCCAACAAACATTAATCAGCAGGAAAAGATACTTCTTAAAGGCTGGACTACATAGGAGTAAAGAGAGAATTGACAAAACTGAAGGTTAGCTCATATAACCAAAACAGTTATGGAGATTGCCAATGGATTTTCAACTGTACACACAAATGGACCAAGGGAAATAAAGGTGGTATCACAAGCATTTGAGAAAAAGAAAGAAGTGTTGACTAGACTCATGTAAATGCACGGAAGTAGGAAAACAGACAAAAGTAGGAAGTGGATAAAAAGCTGTATTGCCTTTGCACAGAACTATCATGGCAGATCAGGCCGTCGAACCACCTGGCAGAACTGATTTGCTTGACAAAGGAATTATAAAAGATAAGATGCTTGTGATCAAGGCATTTGAGGATGGTGCCAATAAGCAATTAGTTTGTCTGAGGAGAAGAGTACAAGTTGGGGATGGGACTGGTGGGGAGGAACACTGCTATGATATGCAGAAATCAGAAATTCTGGACTGGACATTCCCTGGAAGCTGCTTTTCTCCAAGGACCAGGGTAGGAACAGATGCTGTTTCACATTTTCAGTAATTATTGTCATAGAAAAGAGAGAAGTATGTGAATGAAATTTAGTGATGGCACTGAAGAGGGAGGAATTGTATATATAGGGAGTATTCCAAATGTCATGGGGTAAATTCCAAGTTGACAAAAAAAGTGATAGTAACAGTGAGAAATTCAATAGTAGAAAATTCAAAGGGAATTATAACTTTAACAAAGAACATTTCAACCCAGGGTGTTGGAGTGGAAAAGGATGGGGTATGGGAGGATCACAGGACAGTTATACATCCCTTGTAATTAATTTGTGAAAAAGACAAATGCAGTCCTAATGTCCTAGGTGCAGCATTTCCAGTGATGAGTAAATACACTGTTGAAAAGTTGGGTAGCATGTCCAATGATAGTTCACTCAGAAAAGCTATGTTAAAATATGTGACAGACGAGAAATACTGAAACTATGCCTGTTTTGCCAAGGAAAATGCACTATTTCCAAAAAGAACTTCAATAACAAGCAAATCTGGAAAAGCACACATCCCAGTTTCCATGTTCTACAGAGCTGACCTTACTGCACACTCTAAGGGAGCTGGTGCCCTTTGCTCAGGTCTTGGGCAGTGACTGGCTGCAGCCTCTCACTTTGGGTGTTGTTGCATCCGTGTTGCTGAAGCCCCAGTGTGCATTCCTCAGAAATGCAGGGCACAGGAGAGTCCAGCCTGTCTCTGCTGGTGACCTCGCTGCTCTGCCTCCAGTGAGGCCCTTGGGCAGACTCTGCTCTTGCCAGGGGAGCCAGGCCCAGCAGTTCAGGGACTGCTTCTGGCTGGATGGACCTGCATGTCCTGACTGGGACAAGGAAGGGAAAAGGGAGAACTCGTTCCCCATCTGTGACACCAAGACGAGTGTTAATCACTCCACCCGTAAGTGGCTCCTCAGCAGTTCAGAGCCACAGTTCCCACAACAGCCAGATCCTTAATTTAGCTACCTGTTTCCACTGGCCAGCTCAACAAAGTGTTCAGTGCAGCAATAATCAGTGAAGTGTGAGATTTCCTGTGCAAAACCATCACCTGCTGACCGTGTGCCTGCTCCTGGGCACCCACTGCTCAGCAGTCAGGGAGCAGCTCTGCTGGCCACACAGACAGATCTGCGGGCAGCAGCAGCAGTGGTTTCACAGGGTGCAGAGTCAGGCTGGTGACCTCCTTATCTGAAATCTGGTGTTGCTTGGGACTACTGGGATACAGATAATCCTTTGACTTAATTTAGAGCTGCTCAACAGGCAAGAATCCGTTCCAGTTCCATGAAAGAGAGAGTTCTTTCATAAAGATGGTACAACAAGAAGAAGTGTGATATTTTTTTGACTGCTATTCCGGTTACACTCACATGCTTCTCCAGCATGCCCACGGGTCGTACAGCTCGTGACTAAGTTCCTTTTCTTTTCTACTCGGTGAATCTGTAACCAGTGAATCTACATGTGGGCAATCCTACATGAGACAGAGCCAGCAGGAGACAAAATGAGGCAAAGAGGATTGCATCTGACAGAGCTGTTTAAATAAATTGTTAATTTTCTTAGAATACCAGGGGACCTGTCTGTAGCACCAAATCTCCATAGGCTGTAATCTTATGAGCCATCTGTCTCCATGTGTGCTGGAGAAGGCTACGGACTTGGGAGGATGATGAAATATTGGAATGTAAATATTGAGGGGGTGGGAGATTATTCCAATACCTAATCTTGCATCTCACAAGATGATGGGTTCCCCAGCCTCCTACTGTGCTAAGGGAACACAAGGCACTCAAAATTGTCAAGGTCTGAGCTCTGAAATGCACTCGCATTTAGCAAATTTGGAAAATTTTACTGTTAGCTGGGTGAATATGCCTGAGTTTTACTTTTCTTTTAAATGGATAATCTGTCCACTAAAAATAAAAATGTTATATTAGCATTGCCTGTTGTAAATAATAATCCAAAATATAGAAAAAACAGTCCATTCAGTTTTTATACCTTTAAGACCTACTACAAACCCAGGTTTTCATTCAGCTTTGGAAAGGATAAGGACTGGGTTAAAACTAACTATTACTTGTTCATCTTTTTATAACAGAGATGTGTCTTGGAGGAAAAGAGCTTGTAAGTTCTTAATGGTTTAGGGTATATATTAGGGCATATATTTACTTTCTAAAATTAATAAACTCGGTATGTAATGATGTCCTGGTTTAGGGCAAATTTGGGAGGAAACCTCCAGTGGGGTCCCTCTAGAAAGCAGATTCAAGTGGCCCCTCCCCTCCTGTTTCAGGATGCACTTCATCTCCTTCGAGAGAAGTGGACAAAACTGTTTATTTAACAAGCAAAGTACTCACAAAAATGGAAAAATGAATAATAAACAATAGAACCCCTTGCTGTTCTGAAGAGATGGCAGACTCAGAGAAAGATAGTCCTTGCTGTGGGGCTTAGGTCAGCTGGCTCAGTCTCTCATCAATCCCTTCTGCTCTGGAAAATGCTGCGTCCTGGCCCTGGCAGGCCACAGGTGTGAGCTCCTCGAGTTTATCTGGGTTTACAGTCCACAGCAGGGCTGAACAGTTCCAAGGAAAAGAAAAGCCACAGTCCAGGGAACTTCTCTGCCTCAGCTAGCTAAAAACTACCTGAAAGCAAAGCAGAGCTCTCCCCACTGTTAGTGCTGCAGACAGCACAATCCGTGAGAAAGAGTGGGAAGAAGCAAGAGCAGCTTCTGAAAGCAAACTGCACGCTCCTTCTCCCCCCTTAGCTCTTTGGAAGGAAAGTTTTAAAAGTGCAGAACTTAATATCCAGCATAAGCAGAACAGACAGTTGGGGATACAAACATCATAAAGTCACCCTAGGACAAATGGGAAGTCTTCTTTTAAGTCTAAATTAAATATTCAAAATGAGGTCAGGTCTGTGACCATGAAATGAATTTATTCATATATCCCTCTCCTGAATAATGATGTGATATTTATTAGTTTTTCTTTGAAAAAGTAATAAATATCAATTCACAAACCCTTCAGTGTAATAATTCATGTCCTCTGTGGCTTTATATCTCAAGAGAGACAATATATTCTTATGGTAGAAGAGAAGAGCTTTGGGAGATCTGTGTTTAAATCTAGTTTAAGAACTGAGAGGTTTGAAAGAGTACGGACCAAACTATCTTTAGAAGTATCCTTCATTCACCTTTGAATTTCTCCACTGTAGCATTATTTATGTGCCTATGTAAGGCAATTTAAAAATCTTTGCCTGAACTGTATGCATATTTTTAATTGGAATCTATTATGTATTAATTATAATTTACAAAGAAACTATCACATACTTCAAGTTCTTACAGTTATTTTTAGATTTGTGCTGTGAAATGCAACTCCTGCGTTTTAATAAATATTTAACTGAACGCCTTCTCTCTAACTGTGAAGATTATTGACTGTAAAACTTAGCACAAAATCACTTTGTTCATTCCCTTTTAGCCACCTAATTTGAAAAAACACCAAGCTTTCTCATAGAAAGTGAAAATAAGAAAGCATACCTTCTACCTTAGCCCAAATCGCCATTCTCGAGCCCTGTTTTACTTCCTTTGCACTCTACTGCCAATCCATTTTTTTGATATACAGGAGATTAATACAACTTTTATAAACCAATTGTCAACAAGTCTATAGGTGAAAGAAATGCCATATATCAGCTTCATTGAATAACGTAAAAATTCTTATAAACCAGATGAGAAAGATCAGTTTTACCGTTCTGATTATCTCCAGTGAAAGCACATTGCACAGATGGACTGCCATCATTATAATCTATATATACATATATATATATACTGGCACTTACAGCTTTTTCCAAACTTTTCAAGAATTCTGTCTCCTATATGGAAGGCTTTTCTTTCTGGAATTTCTGATCATACCTTAAACAAACAAACAATCAAACACACAAACACCACAAAAGAACTCTACTTCCACTGAAGGAAGATGCCAGAAGAGTAGGTTTCTCAGCTGAACAGCCCTAATGAATATTGACAAAGGTGAGTGTTTTGGTGTGATTCAAGAATATGTATAAACAAGTTTAAATAAAAATATTTAGATTTTTAGAATAATTTTTATAAAGGCATGATGGAGTAATGCAGAAATTTGCAATGTAATAAACTGGCCAACAGCTAAAATAATTTTGCCGTTTTGATAATTTAGAAATGAGCTCTCTAAGGGACATTAGCAATGGATTTCAGACATTTGTTAGAGAATAAATCATGCTCTAATTGCTAAAATGGTTCCAATGAACTAGAAAGCACACGGCAGTGCAGAGCAAATGATGTTACCAACCTTGTCAGAGACTCCAAAACTGCAGTATCTGCATGCCAAATAACAGCACTCTCATTTAACCCTTTATTTGCATACTCTTTTTGGAAATAAAAAGAACTTGCCTTTATCTGAGATGTATCTGTTGCAGTAGAGATGGACAAGACACCTTCTCTTCATGCAACAAATAGCAATCTTTATTGTTCACAGCTCATATTTATAAGGTTTCTAAAAGCACCATGTTTAATTCCAGTTGGTTAGTAACTTTTTGCTACTCAGTTCATTGGTTAGTAGTTGCTCCTGTACATGCTCACTAAAGGCTTTCTCCTTAAAGATGTTTACATTCTTTTCTCATGGGTACAAGCTGATTCTCAAGGGTACAGGGTTCTTTTCTCACAGGTGCAAGCTAGTTCTCACAGGTACAGGCATATCAAGTCAAAGTCAAAGTCACTGGTGTCTGTGAGGCCTTCACAAAGTCACTTGTATCTGTGACTGCTGTTAGCCATCATAGCATCCATTTTTTGAGCCATTAGACTATCTTTTTAAAAACAATGAGTGTGCAACTGAGAATGCAGATTCTTTTTACAAATGCTGGAACATTGTATAATCTCTTTCTTCTAAATGAAACCAACAACAAATTCGATCCAAATACCCAGTACACAAAATAGAAGTCCAATTTTAAAAAAATCTAAATTTGAAAATTATATATTGAGAAGAGGCTTTTGAACCATCCATACTTCAGTCTTGCTACTTGAGAGCTATAGACACCTGTTGGACACAAATCTTAACTTCATCCTTGCTACTTTATTGCAGAGAGAGTATTGCTCTTTAAAAGAACCTCAGGATACAGACAAAAGGAGAAGTGGGAGGAACATATTTATATTCACCTCATCAGGAGGTACACAGGCTAAATAAAAAACAGTGCATCATTATCTTACTTGTTAAGTTTGTTTTTGGCCTTTTCAGTAGTTATGCCAGTAAGAGGTTGGTGGGACTAGAGACCCAAAAGAGAAAGTTTTGGCATATAATCCTAAAAAAATTCCTCCAAGAATTAGGTCAACTCATGAGACAGAGATGCAAATTTCTTTTAATGACTTTGTGTCTCTTCTAATGGCAAAACATAAAATACATAATATATTATGAGTTGATATATAAATATCATAGAAGCATTTTTTCTTAACAAGGCATAAAATTGTTGGTATATGTTATACCATATATAGAAGATAATGCCCTTTTTACATTAGGATTTTTATGCAAAATAACCCAAATATAAGAAGGCTTATTGGCTTACTTTTCTCTTTGCTGTCTTTTTTTTTAGGCAGCTCAGTTACTCAAATTATTGACCTTATTTTTACACTGTGATTGACACAACTGTGGCTTTTCAATTCACTTTGTTCATTTTTTTTCCTGCCTTGCATTTCAGAGTGCACATGCTGTAACGACTACACATTAGCAAATGCTTCCAGGTCAAGCTTTCAGTAAATTAACCTTTTGAGAGCTGGAGACAAATGTGCTCTCAGGCTGGGATTGTCACTCCCCGGGGCCCTGCCCAGGGCTGGCAGACACAGCAGAGCTGCCGGCCAAGGCACGCTCAGCTGCCGGGGCAGCTGGGGCCAGCCCAGGGCAGCCCACACTCAGCTGCCTAAATTGCCATTCTTGTGTTCTTGCATAAAAGCTTCTGGACCCAACATCAGTGATTTAAGTGGTGGCATAAGAGGGCAAGCAGAATAATCGACATCTTTCTGCCAAGTTCCAAGTGCAGAGAATTCTGTTGGGATAAGAGTGGAACAGAGTGAAAAAAGATATGATCTTTTACCCTTATATTTGTGCTTTGGTCATGAAATGAATGCAGCAAAATTTATTTTGCAAGTGATGAGCCTGGTTCATGGAACCAAACAATGATGAGGAAAACTGTTTGGGGATTTTTTTTTTTTTTTTCACCAGATATATTTTAGTACACAACATGCTTCAGAGAGGATTTCAGTTAGGACACTGGCACTGATGCTCTGCATTTTCTTATGCAGAGGATTTGGGTAAAGATATCTTACCTCCAACCTATGGCAGGCCTTTGCTTGTTTCCTGAACCACCTTTGTGTCTGTTCCCTCAGAAACACTGTCCAGAAAGCCTTTACAAATTTATACTTCTTGGGGAATGAATAAGCACTTTGCCATGTGGATTCCAAATGTATTTATTTCTAAATTCCACAGAAGCCTCCTTGTTTGGTGTGTGCTGAGCTCAGAAAGAACCTATGTTACCCACACTGAGGATTTTGCACTCATTAGTTGGAGCTGATTGCTGCATATCAGTGCACCCTGCCAGGGAAGGAGGGCACAGGACCTGCACTAACAAGAGTGAAGTCAGAAGGGAAAGTGATTATTCCACTGGCACTTGGGAAACAATATCTGGTGAATGGCATCCAGAGGTGGTTTGCCCAGTGAAGGAGAGACTCACATGCCAGTGAGAGTCCAGTGGAAAGATGGTGAGGGGCTGAAAAATGTGCTGAAGCAGGAGACGCTGAAATTGGTGTGCTCAGCTCAAAGAAGAGATGCCAAAGGGTGCCAAAGAGATGGAACTCTATCTGGATGATAGAACAACCAGCAATGGACACTGCTGACAGCACATGAATCCTCATTGGGTACCAGGAAAATAAAATCTTTACCATGACAGACATCAAATGGTGGATGGGGCTGCCAGAAAAATCTCCATTTGTGGGGACAGGCAGAACTGGCAGGTGTGCAGCACTGAGAACCTGGCCTGGGAAGGGTCTGCTCTGAGCTAGGGGGACTGGAACATAAACCCAAAAAACATATTTAATTATATTCTGAAGGGGACAATAAGACAGGTTCTTCCCATTAGTCTCAAAGAGGCAAAGTCATATGAAAACAGAGGACGAGGTGCTGGGAAGAAAAAAAAATCTGTAAGAATCTCTCAAATTCATATTATTCAGAAGTTTTCTTGTGTTTTCCTGTCTTTTATTGACTTTATCTGGTTAATTTGAAAATACTTAAGATTATTTTGTGCTCATAAATGATGCCAGCATGTAGATTAAATGTACCATATATATCAATATATATCAAATGTACCATATATATATCACATTATAAAATGCGAGCACCGCAGCATAGAATTCAGTACATGAAGAATAAAATGGTGGGCCTACAAATCCAGGTTTTAAGTCTAAGCTCTGTGGATCCATCCAACAATTTAAAAGTAATAAACTGTACATACAGGTCTGGCAACTGTCACAGTGAGTGACAATTCTAAGAGCTGCAGGCACCCTGCACTTCAGGATTAATACCTATATCTATTTTAAGTTTTGTAGATACTTTGACTTGCACTGGGGAAAACACACCGAGAGTGTCTCAAAAAACTGCTATGACAGATATGATGCTCTTGTAACCATCAACCAAATGATAAAAGGAATAGACTCCAAATCTCTCTTACTACAGAAAGCACTATAAAAATCCAAATTTTTTGTTTATAAAAGACTGAAATAAATGCAAGAAATGACACTTTCTTATGCAACCTCCTGTCTGATTTTCTTAAAAATAAATTATCTCTGCATTGCTCCAAGCTGCCACGTCTGTACCTCTGTCAGGAGACTGTCCACCTCAAACAACAGGTTTTCAATATCTTGATAGTGATATTGGTCCCACTTGAAAACCCAGCATGTGTGGCTGTAACATTTTCATAACACCACTGAGAACTGCTGGTTTACAGCAGCTGGAAGAACTTGTCTCTTGTTTTTTTGTACAAAGAGATTTCTCTGAGTATTTCTCTGAGTTGTATTTCTTATTTTTTGATGAAGATTTAAAACAGAACCAAAACCTCCCAAGCTTGTTACACCACTTGCCACCACAACAAAAGCCTGACCCTGTTGTCTTTGCAGCTCCTCTTCAAGTAGGGTTTGGCTGCTCTGAGCTTGGCCTGAGCCTTTTCTTCAGCTGAGTACTCTGGCCTTTCCTACAGATCCAACTGCAGGTCCCACTGTAGGGTAAGTGAAACAGAGTAACACTTTCTATTTAGTATTTAGTAGCTAAATCATCCTTTTTGGTGTTCTTTTAATTTATAGTCCTGAACAAGAATCAAGGGAACCCTGGGGCCAGAGCCTACTTGTAACAGCAGTCTGGCTAGTGGGTGATTTTAAACAAAATGTTCCTGTTTCTAGTAAAAGCACAAGAATTCCAGTTTAGTTTACTATTCTGTCAATGCCTAAGAGAGCTCCTTGCCATAGGCAGTAATGCTGTTCTGTTGTAATTCTATCCATAAAAATGCTACATCTCTAAAATACCATCATCAGTAGTTGACAATCTGCCATCCTTCTCTTTTTTATTTCTCTGACATGTTATAGGATGACACGATAGCAAATGCATGGTTCTGAGAATCCATGAGTACATTAAAATAAATCTTACCTTACATCAATGTGAATACAAAGCTCTTTTAGTGTGTCTTGTTATATGCTCTGTGCTGCTTTTGGATATTACAAACTAAACTGGATCAGGCTGGATTAGTACTTTCAGAGATTGCCAGCAACTGCATTCTTCATGCACTGGTACAAAAGATAACAAGCTATTTGAGCATTTAGTCATATATGAACATCCCAGAATCACCCCAAGAAAGGCTGTGATATAACACACTGCTATTGGAAACTGCCATCTTTAGGAAGAACATGAAACAAGTGCCCAGCTAAGATCTCATTGCAAGTACCATGACATTGGTACCTTTCTCACATTGGGAGATTGCTATTTTTAATACAAAAAGTAAACAAAATAAAATGTGAAGTCACAGTATGGCTCTAGTCTGAAACAAAGTTTCTCACATCTTTTGTTCTCGGGGTGCAGCACTGCAGGAGTTAATAACAAGCAGCTTTCCTGTCTGTTGATGCCTGCTGAACTGGCCATGGAAGGGCAAGGCCTTTTCTACAAGGCAGAAAGGGTCATCCATTTATGTGCTGTTTTTTACTTTCTCACTTCCTATCTCATCTAAATTCTAAGAAAATCTCTGCAGATATTAAAAAAAAAAATCTGAGGCCCTGTTCTAGATATTGAAACTAACTGATTATTACAAACTGTTTAAAAACAACTTCTACATTTAAATTTAGAGCTTATTTTAACAGAGAGACCTTCCAATACTGTGCCAGTATGTCCACAAGGGCTTCAAGACAGGCCTGAGTAGCTGTGGGTAATTACAACTGTGGATATTGTCTGTAACAGCAGCTGCCTTAAGATTCCCCTCACGCTTGGCCAAGGCTTTGGAGAAGCTCCCAGGTCAAAGCAGGCAGGAGGACAGGAAACCCTTGGCCAGCAGGGCTGAGCAGGGCAGGGCTGGCTGCCCTCAGTGCACAGGGAGCTCCCCCTGCACTTCACCTCCTCAGCACTGGGCTGCCACAACACCCTCCTCATTGCAGAGGCTCTGCCCCGTTCCTGTGAGCAAGGACAGAACTGCAAAAGCAGAGAGAGCCATCAACCTGTACAGTGCCAAAGCGCCGCTTTTCATTAATGTAACAAAATCAGTCGCGGTGAAAAAGTTTGAGGAACTTTTATATGCAATGCTCAATAAACCCAAAAGTTTTGGCAGGCCTTTGGCAAATAAAGATGTTAATGCTATGCAGTCACTCTAATGATGTAGCAGATGGATTTTTCTCTTTAGTTTTCATCACATTTCAGACATATTGTTTGTATGTTGCTGCTTTGGCATATCTTTGCAAGAGAAAGAAGGTGCTGCCTTTACAGGGGAGGCATCTTTTTATGACTGTCTGTGCCCATGGGCAATCACTGCTCACCCTGGGTCATCTTTGCTCATGATCTTTTATGACAGTCATAGGACTTCTTTCTAAAAAAGAAGCTGTAAAATCAGAAAAATTTAATCATCTCTTGAATTCAAAAACAGCTGACTGAAACCCCACAGTAGAGAACAGACACAGAGGTCAAGCCAGATCAGAGCGTGGTGGTGAGTGCTGTAAAAGGCTTTCTTTGTAAATCAGACAAAACACATGTTAACTAAAAAAAAAAAAAAAAAAAAAAGGAAAAAAAAATTAATTTACAATACTGTTTCAAACTAAGCAGTGATTTATTTACTCTGCTGCCTCACTGAGAGGTACTCTAGCCCCCAAGCCAATACTTGGTTTTTAGTCTGTCTTTTGGGATTGAAATATATTATAGCAAAAGATATTTTCCATATTCTTGGCTTCAAGTTGTTTTTTCCTATTGATATGATAGCTCTTTAGTCTTCCTTTTGCTTCATTTGAAGGGTTTTTTGACTTTTAGTACTAATTTATTTCTAAGTTTCAAAATTCACATTAGTAGAGTTTTTAAGAAGTAATCACTGTGGCAACTCAAATATCATCTATGTTAATCCTAACAAACTGCATTCAGATAATATTAATGGGCTGATTTACAAGTAATAAAGGAAGGATGGGACTATTCTTAATTTATCCTGCTGTGTTCAGATATTACCACACATATGGCAGAGAAGATTACCAGCAGTTCTGAGACCCCTGTGATTCTTCAGGCATAACAAAGCAGATTAATGACAGAGTAATAAGGTCAGCTCAGGTATAACACAACCTTTTCTTCTCGATTCGTTAGTTCAAAGTAAATTTGGCTCAACTTAACACAAAATTTCCTGTTACTTGTTGATTTGGTTAAATATTTGAGAGTAGAACAGTAGTGAATTCTGTGACTGAAAAGAGATGAAGGATCCACAACCCAGAGGATTAAATCTCTCATTTAGTCTCTTGCTAGTTAAAATTCTAGACAACAAAAACTAGCACTTGACTTCACACAACTGGTGAGAAGAAAAGGACTTGCTCTCCAGATTTAAAAGCAGCACTGGTGAAGCACAAGGAAACAAATTGGAGAGATAGCACAGACTGTATTTCTGGTGAATTTTGGGCCATTTGGGAAGAATTAAACCAATCACATGTGCAGCTGAAAATAATTAGTCTAGCTGCTTAAACAGACAAACTGCTTATTGTCATTGTGAGAAAGAAATGAAGACAGCAAACAGTAGGTGAAAAGAAGTTAATAGTGTATCTGATAACACAACTCTGTCCCAAATGAATTCACTGTTAAAGAAGATAGTTATTGCCTATAAAATTTAAGGCTATAAATAAAATGTAAGTAGTCCTTGAGAAAAGTTAATATCTCACCAAGATTTCATATACAATTTCAAGTTGTTTTCTGACAGATTAATTACCTCATAATAAAACCATAAAAACATTTAATTAAATGTAAAGTAAAAAAGTCATGTACTCCCATGTAATGGAAACATCAGCAGTGATAAATGCTGTGCAGCTGTAGGGAATATTTTGTTATACCTGTGTTTATTGGAAGGCAAAGAGAAACAGGTGTGGTCCATGGGATAAGCAAGAGATTTAAGGTGAAGGATCAGGTTTCTAGGTCAGGGATAATTCCTAACATTTAATTTCTTTGTTTATGGCTGGACTGATTTACAAGCCTACCTAACAAAAATAAGACTCCCTTCATGGCATTGTGCAAGACTGAATTCCCCATGCTGCTGAGCTAGAAAGTGCTCTGAAAATTACCCTTGTTAGTTTACATGAAGTCTCACACACATATATTGGAAACTTTTTACCACTCTGTTGTAACACACGTGAAGGATTCAGGAGGCTGCCTAGAGATTTACAAAGGGCATCATATTGGAGTGACTTCTGCTCTTGCTACTCCTGCTGGAACATCTAAGAATACCTTTCTGTCACCATAACTTCTGCAGCCTCAAGAAAACATTCAAGAAGCATTAATGTCTCTAACCAAAGCCTTGAAAATATGTCATAATACTTTTAACACAAGAACCTCTTAGGAAAAATTGTTGCCTAGGTTATTTAGGACATTATTAGTAATCTTTACCACAATTTCATCTTTTACAATTCAGTCAAACTTGAACAAAATTGTTAGATAAATGAATTATTCATTTTAAAAAGCAGAAGGTTTGAATATTGCAATGCAAACAACACATCTGCAGATTTCTTAGACCAATTTCCTGCACTTGCTGTCTTGAACTTTTACCACAATTGCCTCCTTAGCCAAAGATGTTACCTCTGAAGGAAGGGACCTGTGGTCCTGAGAGGACAGAGAGTGAATGCCTTCATTGCAGGAGAGGTGACAGGGCTCCTGAGGCAGTGTCTGTGGAGTGAGCCTAAAAGCTCACAGCATGTGCAACACTGGTGTGGAGTGGTTCCTGATGGGCTTGGTTTTGCTCAAGGCAGACCAAGGGAGGGTGGGAGATGCCTGGAGTTCTGGACAACACTCCGTAAATCAAACAGACATCTCAACTCAATAACCAAACAAACTGTTATGGGTCATATTTTGTGTAAACCCAAGACAGTGACACTTCTGAGATCTTAAAGGATTGATTATCACTAGCTCAGTGCTTACTTATGACCCTAAAGTGCCATTATATTTCTGTTTCTTTCTTTGGCATAACAGAATGAATAGCACTGATTATAAATGGGGGGGGGGGAGGAGTGAAAGGGGGAAAAGAAAGATGCATATAGATGACAGAATTTACCATGACATCTGCAAAAAATGATGGCTTGGAATTTAAAAATATTGTAAATATTAGTCTTAATACAAAGTAGAATAAAATTGAAAGATGGTTTGTCTAAAAATTCAGCAGAGGCTCTACCAATTGATATTTCTCAGATTGTTTGATGAAACCTTCCTTACTTGATTCTTTTCATCCTCATGCTCCAAACATAGCAGTCCTTAAAGCCACCTGTCCAGACACAACACACTCATGCTCTCTTCCAAAGCTGGCTCCTACACCATACAAAAAAAGGACAAAGTGTATCTACAGTTTTCTGAGGGATGGAACACAGACCAAACTGAATTAGCACCATATTACAATGTTCAGCAATCAGTCCCAATTCTGCACTGAAGCCCTTCACTGGCATTAAAAAATGCCTTACTGTTAAGGTTATTTCTGTGGACACCAAGCAGTGTAGCACATTTTATTATTTCTCTTATTGGATTAAATATTTTGCAATGTATTTAAAAGCACTGGAGGGCTTTCTTATGAAAGAAAGCTATAAAAGTGTATTTGAAGCTTTTCCTCTGTGATGAACAGTTGTATTAAAATGGAAAAACTACAGGGTATGAGATAGAATTTATTAAGCTTTATTATGTTGAATAATATTTAGATTAATAACAACTAGGTAGAATAAAAGCATGATGTGAATGTAACTAAGAAATACTTAAGCCACGTGTTAGTTATTAATAAGTCAACATAATTTTTGATAGCTATTCAAATATCTTAAGAACCTTTTCGAAGTTATGGTTCCTCTAGATGAAAAATCCATATTTATTTAAATATTGCATATCAAAAGGAAGATAAATACACAAAATCTAAGCACCAAAGTATGTGTCTATTCTAATGAAAACAAGTTGCCCAATGTGAAAGTCAGTGGAAAGTTTTTATGGTACTTTTGAGAGATTTTTAAAGATTCTTGTGGGCCTAAAGATACAGACACATTTGTACAGGAATTTTTAAAATGTTCTGAAGGACCTACAGGATTTGTGTACTTACAAAAAATAATTTCTGAGAGAAGTCCTTGTCCATGATCTATTATCGATCTATTATGATCTAATATTACTTATTACGTACTTTCTAGATTAATTGAACTCTTAAGCTCTGGTCCAGCACTCCATTGATTTAGACAGGGCCCAGTATTGCCTCACAAGCTGTTTACAGGCCCAGGGCCATGGCACTAACATGCAAACTGAATAATAAAAAAACTCACCTGTCTGCATTACACATGGATACTTTAAAAAAAGACAACCCAAATGTCACAGGTATTTATGAGAAATACAGCAGAAGAAAGGCAGCAGAGCCCTCAGGAGGGACATGAGCTACCAGAGGCCTCGACAGAGGAGGGTGTTTTAAGGGAACAAATTTAGCTACTAATTTAAAATAAACAACCCAAATGTTAAGCATGGCATCTCTCCTTTTACAAAATATTAAATATTACTTTTTCATTGGTTATATATCTCAGCATGACCAACTGAAATGTTGCTTTTTTCTTTCCTGTGTCAAAAGTCTATTTATTGATTACATAACAGAAACTTGCACTTGTGCTATACCACCTTAGTGACGAAATCTACTTTTTAGTCACATGGGAGAAAAATAAGTCATAGAAAAAACAAGAAAGAAATTCAGTCTTTGAACTTATTAGATTCAAATGCAGAGTAAAACTAATTTCTACCTTTACCTTTCTACTGATTTTGTGTAACCTGCTTCAGTATTTCTTATATGAATTTACAACACTCCTGTTTGAAAAAAATTGCAAAAAACCCTTCAGTTTAAGAATACATGTAAACACACGCTTCACACATAAGTTTAAATTCCATGAAGTTCCAAGTACTCATATCTCTCAATGCCTTTTCTGATGGAATGTATTTGTTTCACTTTTCTGTACACACTGAGCCCCTTTTTCTCCCAAGGCTACTGATCCTACTGACAATTGCTGCAAACCAGGAACATTTCATGCTGCTGCCATTATTTTAATCTGATTCGGTGCCTGAGGTACTGGTGGCCGTTGTCGTTGTCCCCCAAAATAGTGCAGTGAAAGGCTACTTCACTCAGGAAAAGAATGGAGCTTTGACATGAGAAAGCAATTATGTGGGAAACATTGAATCAAGCATTCCCAGGTGGTATGTTTATATTGAGAATAAACTGTAAGGCAGCCAAGCTGGAAGTCTGGGAAACTTCCACCATTGTTAAAGGGCCACTGTCCCTTAGACTGGGGCCCCCAAACTGCAAGGGGTTTGCAATTTTATGAAACTTAAGATGAAATCCATAATATAAATTAAAGCTCAAATCAGTAATTTTATTTCTTTTAATGTAAACTTCCATCTCAAGTACTAAGAAGACTAACAGTACTGTTATGCAGGGGCACAGAAAATAAAAGAAAATAAAAGTGGAAGTGGGAAGAAGTCAGGCTCAGTGTTTTCCAGTTTCACAGTCTGGGCTTTGTGAAATACCTAAAACAAACAGGAAAGGGACAGATCCAAAAGGAAGTATTTTAAATTTGTTTCCTTTGTAGTAATCTTCATAGACAGGTCAGCATTTTCTATTTTATATATAAAGTATCAGCTTGATTGACAGCAACCCCTTAAAGAAAACAGTTTGCTCCTAAACGTCAATGCAAAGGAATGAGTAACTGCTCAGATATAGCAACCCCAGCAGCAAGAGCAACCAAAGCAGAAAACAGCTTGGGTAAGAGCTGCACACACTCTCAGGACTATTTATAGCACCAGACTTGAGGTTTATGTAAATAAAAGCCCCATTTTAATAAGAACAGAGTTTCTACCCTCGTCCTATTTAGCTTTTGGTACAATGAGATGCAAAAATGAAAAATGATAAGTGTAGAAATTTTGTACCCACCACCAGCTGTCATGCTGCATATGCTTTTTCTTTTCTTTCAGCAAAATTTTTGAAGGCAAAAAATGGATTACATTTGTGACATGTCGGTCTTTATTTCAGTTATCCAAACTTCTAAGTGTTTCTCACAGGTCCACTTTCACTCCTCTCAGAAATGAGAAGTCTCCAAATTTTTATTTGAATAAATTTGCATATTTATATATGCACAACAATTTTAAAATTTAGGCTAAATATGCACATTTTCTCGTGCATGTCACAAATTGGAGCAAGAATCAGAGGGAAGAAACACTGTGAACATGAAAACTGGAGAGAAAAAGCTTCTCTGGACACCTTTAAACCTCCTAAATATCTGGGTGATGCTTCAAGTCAGTTAATTCAGCTGAAGTAATTTATGCATATTGAGACCAACCTACTGCAAATCTGAATGGAATGAACTAGAAATCAAGAATAAATGTGATGAACACAAACTGGAACAATGTTAAGAGAACAGGGAGCCACAGTGGATTTGTAAATACTGTAAATAGCATCTTCATGCTTAAATCAGAAGCAGGTTAACAAAAGAGAATGAAATTTGAATAGAAGCAAAATCAGAGTGACATCATAATCTTGGGACTTCATCTTTTCAAAAATCCCATTGAGTTATAGTAAACATGCAGAACTATCTGTTTCTCAGCAAAAATCATGGCTGGGCATGACTTGACACTGCACATGTAAGAGCTCTGAAAGCACTGCATCATTTCACACCCATGGCAGCAAAGCCTACCTGCTGCCTGACATTATCTGGCTTCTTCACACACCCCGTGGCCAAATGAAACACACTGTAAAGCCAGGCACCTCTTCCACCTGACAAAAAAGTGTGTGAGTCACAAGATGTGAAATGGTCATTAGAGGAAAGGAAGATGGTTCTGGTGAATAGCCAGAGCCTGGGACAAGTTGAGTTTTGGACACCAAGGACATTACTCATGTAAAAGCCTGGGCTTGGCTTCCCTCAGGAATGGGCAAAATTCCCAGTTCCTTCAAACATCTGTTTGATATTACCAGGCTCACTGGGGAAGGATTCAAGGAGTGCAGAGCTGGCTCGGAGTGTCTTGGCCATGGAGGCTCAGTCCAACTTTCTGGCAAAGGGAGTTTAGAAGTTTAGGGGGCCAGAGGGGAAGAGGACTTGAAGGGGTCGTCTGGATTCAAGAAGAAATGAAGAACACAGCAGTTCTAGGGCAGGAAGGATCTCCAAGGTTAGCCAAACAGCAGGATGGAGAGAGGAGAGTGAAGTCTCAGGAGGATCTAGAGGCAAGCAGGAAGACATCAGGCTGGTCTGGGTGGAAATAGGCCAAAAGAGAGCCATGGAGCACTGTGGAGCTGCTGCTCCCTTTCCCTCTTCGCTACCTGTACTTCTTCTCAGTCTCTGCTTGCAACTCACATGTGAGCAGGAGTGGCCCCTGCCTCCCTCCATGTGCCTGCTGCTCACTCTTAATCCTTCCCAGGCTCCTGAAGAAGGGAGAAGGGACTGGTGTGGGGGGAGCCAGTCTGGAGTCAGTGCCTGCGGTGGGGGGAACATGGCTGGGCTGAGGAGACAAGGGCAGGTGCTGGAACAGCTTCACAGGCACCTGCAGGGGAACAGGAGCCCCAGGGTGGGACCCCAGCCTTTCCTGTGGGGCAGGTGGTGGGGACACTGCTGGGCTGAAGATGCCGGTGCTCATTCCCTCAGCTGCAGGGTGTGGGCAGACACAGCTCCTTCAGAGGAGGTCTAAGAGCTGGTAGGGACTGGAGGAACTGCAGTGTTGGGCCAGAAGGACACCTGATAAACAAAATGATCCTAGTAAAAAAGGTAATTATGACAAATAAGGAAGAAAATGCATCAAGATGATTATACAAATTCCTGGAATAGAATGAGGAAATGGATTTAACAAGATGTGGCTTTGTCCATGAATGGAGGATGCTTTCTGAGCTACACAGTGTGAATAAACAATTTCAGGATCCAAAAGATAGTATCATAACCTCATATAATATCCTGAGTCAGAAGGGACCCACAAAGATCATCTAAGCCCAACTCCATGCCCTTCACAGGACCCCCTCGAGGTGAGGCTGCCCCAGGGCAGAGCAGAGCAGAGCAGGACAATCCCCTCCCTCGCCTGGCTGGTGATGCTGTGCCGGGTGCCCCAGGACAGGGATGTCCCTCCTGGCTGCCAGGGCACTGCTGATGGAGCAGGACCCCCAGGTCCCTTTCCACAGTGCTGCTCTCTGGTCTGTACCTGCAGCCAGGGTCCCCCGTTTCCACATGCAGAGTGATTCTATGAACAGCCATTTCTTCAGAGGTTCCAAGCCCTGGTGATGCCCAGCCAAAGCGCTGTACCAGGGAATACCCAGTCAGCTGAACTGTGGGGCACGGCACTGTACCCGAAATTGCTTTCATTTATAGAAATAACTATTTTGGAGAAGTTTCCTAGATATTTTTCAGTTCAGCATCCCAGCTTTTGAGACACAATTATTGCAGTAGTTAGCTGATTTAGACACCCTAGCTGATCACAGTATATCAGAATTAATAACTGGCTGATTTGTCTAAGCTGGCAACAACAACAAAACTTGTGGTGCAGGGACAGCATCCAAAACAGTAACACAACTTAACTGCCCACAGCCAGGCCTGTTTGGGTTTCAGCAGCATTCACATTCGCTGCCACAGCTCTAAAAGACAAATAAACCAGTAACACCTGAATGGGGGAAGAACTGAAACAAGGCCAACACTGCTTTCTTTCTCCTCCTGCAGGGTGGGCTCACAAGTTCCCTTCAGTCACACCCGCAGCGTGTGGTGTGCCTGGCACACAGCGCTGCCCAGACCCTCTGGGCATCTCCTGGTGGGTGCTGGGCTGGCACTGCCCACAGCCCTGCACAGGGCTCAGGGCACAGCCGGGCAGAGCAGGGCTGGGCAGGGCAGGGCAGGGCACAGCCGGGCAGGGCAGGGCAGGGCAGGGCAGGGCAGGGCAGAGCGGGGCGGGGCAGGGCAGGGCAGGGCAGGACAGGCAGGGCAGGGCAGGGCAGGCAGGGCAGGGCAGGGCAGAGCAGGGCAGGGCAGGGCAGGGGAGGGCAGGGCAGGGCAGGGCAGGGCAGGGCAGGGGAGGGCAGGGCAGGGCAGGGGAGGGGAGGGCAGGGCAGGGGAGGGCAGGGCAGGGCAGGGCAGGGCAGGGCAGGGCAGGGGAGGGGAGGGCAGGGCAGGGGAGGGCAGGGCAGGGCAGGGCAGGGCAGGGCAGGGCAGGGGAGGGGAGGGCAGGGCAGGGCAGGGGAGGGGAGGGCAGGGCAGGGCAGGGCAGGGCAGGGCAGGGGAGGGCAGGGCAGGGCAGGGGAGGGGAGGGCAGGGCAGGGGAGGGCAGGGCAGGGCAGGGCAGGGCAGGGCAGGGCAGGGGAGGGGAGGGCAGGGCAGGGGAGGGCAGGGCAGGGGAGGGCAGGGGAGGGCAGGGCAGGGCAGGGGAGGGCAGGGCAGGGGAGGGCAGAGCAGGGCAGGGCAGGGCAGGGGAGGGGAGGGCAGGGCAGGGGAGGGGAGGGCAGGGCAGGGGAGGGGAGGGGAGGGGAGGGGAGGGGAGGGGAGGGCAGGGCAGGGCAGGGCAGAGCAGGGCAGGGCAGAGCAGGGCAGAGCAGGGCAGGGCAGGGCAGGGCAGGGCAGGGCAGGGCAGGGCAGGGCAGGGCAGGGCAGGGCAGGGCAGGGCTGCTCTCGGCAGCTGGCACCGGGCAGAAGGGCAGGGCCATCCCCAGAGCCAGCACCCACGGATTCAGGGCTGTTTGTGTGAGCAGAGCTGGGCGGCCTCTGCAGTGCAACACAGCCACAACATTGCAGGGACTGAAGAGGAGGAGAACTGTGCTAGCACCCAGCAAATAAAATATGTTAAATATCTGCCTCTGGATGAAAGAAAATGCAGCAGCAGAGCCTCTTATCTGTATAATTTTCCTAAACAAGCTATAGAGCTGCACCCAAATTTCAGATCTGAGATCTAGGTCTTCTGTAACCAAAACAAATGGGTGTTTGCCAGCTAGTTCAAAGGGAGGGTTCAAAAATGAGACTGTTAAACAGCTAAGGGAGCTGATGTAATCATATTTTAACCCACTTATCCTTTCCAATATGTATTTGTCAGCATTTAATCCCATCTGCCATTGTGCTGCCCAAGTGCCTAAATTGTATTGGTCCCTCAAGAGTTCTCCAGTCTTGGCTAACCTAACAATTCCTGTGCCATATGCAAATTCTAATTTGCAAATGTTCTCCCTCATTTCCAGACAATATTAAACAATTGGTCTTATTATGGGCACTCCTTAGTTAATTCTTTGCCATTTTGGAATTTTACCAATTTTTCTGGTTTGTTTTCTACCACATCACCAATCTCTAATCTGTGCCAATGCTTTACCTCTAAACCCTTGAATACATAGATATTCTACTACCCTTCTTTGAGAGACTTTGGAAAAAAACACTAAAAAAGCAAAAATTACCTAAACCAAACAGTTCCTTTGGTCACTTTTCTGTTGACAATACAAACAGGTGCTGGTAAATTTAAGAGTGTTTTTTTCTTTTCAATAAAATATTCCTTTTTATTGCTTTTATATGTTGTTTTAATTTCTGCAGATAATTCATTATTGTCTCTAGTTACTATTTCAGTCAATTTACCTGGAACTTCATTGAAGTCCCTTGGTTCCAAATTCTAAGGATATTCTTAATTTCTTTTCAATAAATAGGTTCAATATCTGCTATCCAAGCTAATAAAAATTCAGGTAATGGTGTATCTTCTGATATGAAATAATCTGTGCCTGAATCAAAGTGATTTAATTCACATGTAAAAATAAAACCATAGGAGGTCAAAAGGTCAGTGGAAGTAGTTACAACATTGTAAAAACTTAGGAAGTTTAATACTAAATGGTATTTCTGTTTTTATGATTTACCATTAAAGGTCCATGATCTATTTTTTTTTCTGTAACTCTAATTCAGCAAGGCATTTTAATTCTAATTTTCATTGCAGACTTTTTAATAACACTCTTGCAGGAGAAAAGAATCTTGGTGTACACAAAAAGAGTTCCAATTGGATTATGCACATGCTTCAGTCCTATGTTGAGTTGAAGCTTGAGAGGAAAAATTGTACAAATTTCCCTTGCATGAAAAGTCTATTGACGCAATCCAAGGTAGAAAACAGTTTTCATTTGCATCAGGCCAGTTTCTTGCAGACCAGTGACTGAAATGGTTATTTCAGTTGATGGATATAGGTAGCCAAATTTGTTTGAACATTTAGACCCCGTGTTTCAGAGACAGACTCATGCTAAGAGCAGAATTTAACATTTGGAGCCACAGGAATGGCTCATTACTATAAATGTCTGCAATACTAATCAAGAGAGATAATGTTCTAGTCAGGATAATAATTAACATTTTACTGACTTGCAAATGTAAAAACCAGGACTCTCAAAATCCAGACATGAACGAATTGAAAGAAACAGGCATTACATTTTTAACCACTTGAATTATTCCTTCCCCTAGAGGACTACTGCAATGCTCAGGGGGATGATTGCACATTGCAGTGCAGTCAACACCAGCACATCTACTGAATGGACACTGTGCCTTCTGCTGGGCCTGCTGCATCTTCTGTACTGAGAGCCAGCCAAGTTTACTGTATCCACATACGAACAAAAAAAAAAAGAGTAGAAGATTCCATCAAGAAGCTCAAATGTGAGTTAAAAGCAACAAAGTGACTGTGGTGTGATCCTTACTGCTTATATATGCCAGAATAATATCAACAATCTTTTTCCAGTACAACCGCCAGCGAGCAAGGAATAGTACTAGACTAAACACAGAATGTAAAAGAGCATATAGAATTGGGGTCTGTGCTAAAAGAAACGTGAAACCCCCATGAATGGAGCAGAATGAATTGCAGACCATTCAGAGCAGCATTATAGGTTTCCCACGTGGGCACTAACAGCAGAGTTCCACAAGCTTTTGGCAACAGTACAATTTGCAACAACAACAAAAAGAGTTTGCTGAATTATTTAAGCATGAAATCAACATACCTCAGACAAAAATAGCCAATGTGTGCTAAGTGAAATAACTTAAAAATAAAGCACTGAATCTGGGAGGGAATGCAGTGATTTTAGTTCAATCCACTGGGTACATTCTGATTTCTCTGGCAGCGCAAGCTGGCTGGGCAGGCTACCCAAGGCAGGGTGCTGCTGGAGAGCTTTCCAAGCATGTGCTCACTGCGGTGGGCTGGGAGAGGGAGGAGCTGCAGGAGGATGTGCACCTCCTCTCGTGCCTTTCTTTTGCTCTGTTTAGCTTTCATAAATTCATGGCAGTGTGACCCCTGCCATCCCTGGCCGTATTTGCTTGTTTCATGTTGTTCACAGCACACAGGTGCCTGTAGTATTTGGGTAAAAGAAGAAAGCTTTGCAAGAAACACATCTTCCCCCTTTTCTCCCTCCACTAACTTTCCTCAAAGGTGAAGAGAACAATCACCTTTTGCTGGGAACTCAAATTTCTTTTTGCTTTGGGCTCCCCCACTTTTCCTGCACAGTAATCTCATGGCCTAACACATACATTTTTTAGAACTTCTGTTTCACGTGGCATGGCCCTGCATACAGCCCACACAGGGAAGTCCTGGGAGAAATGGGGGGTGAGAACAGAGGCTGTAATGTATTCATAGGCCTTTCAGGATGCAAGCATCAAACACTTTCAATGATGCAGGGGCACTGCCCAGACCTTCAAGCAACAGACAGAATAACCAAACTATCAGACATGCACAGCCACAGGGTGGGGGAAACATGCAGCAGTTTTGGATTAAAAAAAAAAAAAAAAAAAAAAAAAAAAAAGAAGTCAATTTTAGAGGAATTCTCTTAGATGAACATTCTTGGGAGGAGCAGAATCAGCCAGAAACCTTTCAGACCTTTTGGTAGGAGGAAATTCTGGCTAATTCTGGTTCCTTGTGGCAGGAGGGTTTTCTCCCAGGGAGCCTTTGCCAATTCTCAAAGGCAACACAAGCTGGGAGCAGCAGTGTGGCATTGCCTGTGCCACAGCTGAGAGGGGAGCAGCCCTGGGCCTGCCCAGGGCTCCCCTTCCTCCTCCTCCCTCCTCAGGAGAGAAGCTGAGCAGCAATTGTGTGTGTTGGTGGTGATCCATGAGACCCGTGAGGGGAGTGCCCAGTGAAGAAATTCCACTCGTCCCAGTGCCCCAGATCCAACCACCTTTGGAGGTGCAGCCTTCTCCAGAGGTGTTTCCTGCCAAGCCTTGCTGAGAAGGAACTCTGCTGTGCTGGACTGTGAATCAGTTGTCAGACACTGTGAAAGCTCACAGCTCATACTTCATTAGAAGCTGGCATTAATTACTTTCTGTAGAGCACACAGAAATTAAGCTCTCTTATCAACTTAGTGACTTAAGAAATAATAACAGCCAAGTCTGAATCAGAGAACAAGATGCAGTAAAACTATCCACTAAAGGCTTCTAAAGGCAGATTATCATAAAAGATCAAACCATCGTTAAATTACTCTCGTAATGAAATGAATGAATTTAGAAATGAATGAATACAGCAATTTCTTACCCAGAAGGGTTGCTGCTATAGAAACAAATATTGCATTCAAATGTGAAAATGAATTCCTTTATTGCTCATTCCAAAAGTATTTGGAAATACTTTTGAAAGGAATCTGAGTGCTAGAATGAGGAATCAAATAAAATCCCAAACCCAACCACACTGAAAAAATAGCCAGCTATAGGACTGAGTTCTCAGCTAATTAAGGAGGAGTCTGACATCAGAAGATCACATTCCAATGACATGACAGAAGAAAAAAAATACTTTTTTTTTTTTTTTTTTTTTTTTTTTTTTGGACATTGAGAAAGTCAACTCTTTCTACTGCAGCAGATCAAACATCTCAGCTTTAAAGAATGACAGAGAAAATTAAACTAAAAGAACAGCCAAAAAAGCAATTTGATTCTATAAAAATAAGCAGCAGCAGAACTGCAATGATACCTCTATTCTGAGACTGGCAAGATCCATCCCTTCTTAGTTTTCTAATTTGCCAGAAGTACTAGTCAAAATTTTTCTTTATTAGCTCTGCTTATACTAATATACACACACAAGACACATGTACAGTTAGAGTTTCAGAAATTCTTGGATTCTAAACCCTCCACTCCCACAAACTTCACTCTAATTCTCCAGGGGGCTATATATTGAAGGAGTATTTGTTTTTCTACAGTGGTGCAAAATGAAGCTAGTGAAACAAGAGCTGGGCCTCGATTCTCCTCTGAAATTTGCCATCCTACTTTGCAGCTGTGCAAGGCAGTAGGAGTGGGAAACTGCAGAGCAAGAGATCACCAGTGCTCCTCAGAGCATTTGGAGGGGTTTGAATTCAGACCACTGCAGCATGAGCTGTTGTTTCCACTGCTGTTCCCCTCGTGGTCCATGAAGGCTGTTTAATGTGGTGTGGGAGGAGGGCTGTACTGAAATCAGACGGGGAACCTGAGGACATGAGAAAGATTATGCAAGTGCTTCGGTGAGGGTTTTCAGCATGGTTGTTTTTTTTGTAGTTGCAAACTAAAAAAACCTTGTACCTGGATTTTACATATTGCACAACCCGTGGGACTTTCTATTTGTTGTGCCTGTTTTTAAGAGTAGCCTTTACCACACCTTAGCTCTCCATTTGAGATGCACTACACGTGCACTCACAGGAGCTGTAGTGGGACCAGGGCTCTACTGGATAAGAAGGCCCCAGTGTTGCAGTAACTCCACTGGAAGGTGAGGATGTGCACTTTAAGAATCGGGACTTTCTCTTAAGAAGCCTGCAGCCGTGTGGATTCTAGCTGGGCTGATAGTGTTGCAGCCCTCACGTGCGTATCCAGCTGCTGGAAAAGCTACGATCTGAATCACATACCCTATTTCAGTGATTGTATCATTTGTAAAAAATGATTTGTACTAAATTTCATTGCTGGGAAAAGTAAATTACATGAAATTTTACTAGTGTCAAGAACGGATTTTACTTTGTTTTAACTTAAAGCTGTTCTTCCAAATTCAAATTGTCATAGTTGAGAATCTCTTTTTTCCCTCCTATGCAAGAATTATTTTCTGTCTGATTTCAGGTATAAAAGAGGTATGATGTAAGTTAACTGGTTTTAGCTATTTTCATCATTGTTTTCCTAGGCCACTTTTGCATTAAGGATTAATCTGTTTGGAAACTTTTTTTCTCCTGACATCCAGACCACAGCAGCATCAACTCACTTCCTTATATAACAGAGAATTTCTCCCAATTTGTCCTTTATACTTATTCATCGCCAGTGATCCAGGTCAGAGGCCCTTTTGGAAGTGCCATCTAGTACAATTCTATAATACCTTGCAAAAAAAAATTAATCTTTTTTAGAATTATTTTCCCTTTCTAGGCTCAGTGCCACTTTCCAGTGGATTTAAAAGTAACATTAAAACTTATAATCTAGTTTAGCAGAATAGTCTACCCTACGACAGTTGTTTAATAATTTCCTCCTAGGAAAAGGAGCAGGCATTTGGAACACTAGTATAAGCATAAGTATTATATCAACATCAGCATGGCAAAGGAAAGGTGACACAAACAGTCATCATGATTTTTCAATCAGCAGAGTTCCAGCTGCACTCCAAATTGTGCACCTTACACTCAATAAGGAGCAGGGAACACTCAGATACAGCTTCATGCATGCAAAACTTTAGGTCTTGTCTGTGGAAGGCATTTCTTCTGCCACAGGAGCCTGCCTAAGTCCCATCCTACAGGTAAAGCCATTTGGCAGGATCAAGAGCCCTAAGTCACCTCTGCACTGCAAACCAGGGGTGTGACTTCCCCCTTGAGTACACAAAGGTGGAACTACACAGCAAAGTGTGCAATATATGTGCTAGACTGCTTCTGGTACACAGCTGCGCCTGAAAGTCCATCTCTTAAATTACTTTATGATAGTTACTTAAATAAGTGGAGCCAAAAGAACACATTTAATGTTTTCAGACTCTTGAATATAAAAGACAAAATGGTCTATGCACATAAAATCAGGCATGATTTAGGTGAAAAATACTGACATTTGATTGCCTTTATGTTGACATATCAAACAATGAAATAAAGATTCTAAGGGCTTACATGTAAAAAAATGGGTTGTTACTTTTCTCTGAATTTATTTGATATAAGCTTGATAGACTTAGTGCTACCTTTAAGGAAAAGGATGGAATGCTCTACTGTGTCACTCACTCACTTGAGGTACTCAATGCAGAGAGAACCAGAGCTGACTGCACACAGAAAACATAAAGAGAAACCTCTCCACAGTAATGGTTCAAACCAGATTATTCTTGCTCCTAGCCATACCTCATATGTTAGTCTCTTTGTATTGTCTTATCTGTTTGCATTTGGATTTTCATTGCTCAAAATAATTTCCTTCCAGCTAAACAGGTACTCAGATTCCAGGCCCCTGATTTTCACTATTTTTTTTTCTGTTGGAAAAGCTCAGCTTTCCCATATGGCATGAGACCCCCTGTTTTTGTCAGGCCTTTGCAAGGGCTCTGTGAAGCACACCCTCCTTGGTGTGAGGTGGGGAGGCATTTTAGGAAGGTGGCAGCACAGCCTGCAGGTCACCTTGCTAATGCACAACAGAGGCTTTCACCCTCATTGTTCCTGCTGGAAACAAATGCAAGAAGGGCAAGAGAAAGGCAACAGGCTGATGGGTCTGAAGGTGGTTTGTTTTGGTCTAGTCCAAAGCAGAACAGTTTTGCTGAACCATGAGTGTGCTTAAAGCTCAGCCTAATTTTTTAAAATTATTTTTAGGAGAGATGTTTGCCAAGATCTACAGTGTAATTCTGAAGTGTTTTTCTATTTCATTGAGCCAGTCTGAAATTCCTGTGCAGTATATGCAGGAATTAGATTAGAGAAGGTCTCACTTTGAAGAATAAATAATATCAGGGATTTCCTTCTGTACTCGTATGGAAATGGAAGGCACGCAAAGCAGTGTCTGCCTGACCGACATGAGCACACGAGGAGCAGTCTCCAGGTGTGCTGAGCCTTCTGGGTCAGCCTGCAGAGAGCATTCACTGCTCAAGTCCTGATCACACCATCCATACATGAGAAAGGCTCCATTATCTAGCTCACAGGGATGCTGGGAGATTACGTAATGTTTGCACAGCTATTTTAAAATGTGAAGCACTGTGAATTATGCAGTATAATTGCTGAGAGCAAAGACTTATCCTCTCTGGAGAAAATGAGAATGACAAATTCTAAAGAAAATTATTTTGGAGAGCGTCTTTAACTACATTAATCTACACTATTTATCTATTTGCTAATTAAAATTATTTTAGTCTGTTAGAAATGATCGGAACAATTTACATGAAAAAAGACACCTGACTGTAGTTGTCACTGAAGTGTACTCAATCCATGGAGAAAATCATTAAAAAGTTAGCACTGTACTTTCAAAAGTTCCCCCTTATTCTACGCCACATCTTCATAAGCTACTTAATAATTTAATTTTTTCTGTGTCTGTGTTTCAAGTTGGTTAAATCTGGGCTGCTAAGTGGTGCTTTCCTTTCAAGGGATTCATTTACTGAGGAATCCTCTTCACTCTGATTTAGTCTTTCATCTTGCATGGATGCTGCTTTACTCATCACTAATTCACACCGCACATCACAGGCTACATCAACATCTGCATCTTCTGGATGGAAAGTTTTCATTTCTTCCCCTTTAAGAATATCTGTCATTCTGCAGTCCCAGTCATCAGCTCCTAACAACCTTCCCAGCTGTACAAAAATGCATTCTGAATAAACATTGGAAGGAAGGAAGCATAAATATTTGACAGCATTCACAGTCGAAGCAGGTTATTAAGCACTCTGCGTTTCAGAAGAATACTCAAGACTGTCTTCCAATGAAGTATTACAAGTGATACTCCAAGTATTTTTTAATCTAAGTAAGCTTTTACTTGAGAAGATTGTGGGCACATAGAGTATTTTACAATGTCATTTTCATATTGTCTGGTTTTGTGATTATCATATTCTGCATACCTGGATCTTTGTTACTTGGAATGTTGAGCATGCCCAGAACGGACACGGTAAAAGAAGTTAAAATCAGAAATTAATGACTTCCTCCCTGGGGAGTTAGTTGATGCTTATCCCATAGGCCAAACTTTGAGTGATTTGGTCATCTGAAAGACAGCTTGGTTCTCTCATTCTCCATCTGGGAGGTGTTTAATGCTATGGTGCTGTAACACAAAAGCTAAAGAGGAAAGCTTTAAGAGGGAGAGGGAGTTGCTTTTATTCTCTCTCAACACCTTCACTAGAGCTCTGACAATTTTTCCAATAATGTCTCTGTGATTGTTCATTATGGTATCAATGAGGTAGAACAGAAGCCTAACATGAACATATTATTGGAAAGCCAGACTAAGGGTTTTTTTTTCCAAAATATTATTTTTAGTTATGAGAGGCAACAGCTTCTTGAGAGAATTAATAGTATTTCAATCTGAATTCTAAAGTTTCTAGATTTTCTTAGCAGTCTCACTTCAGAATAACTTCAATCACCTAATCTAAATTAGGTCCAACTACATTCTTTTATTAAAGGATTAGCACCAATACATGTAATTCTTCCTACATTTATGTCAATGCCATTTATCTGTTACAAACTTCCTTGTCCACACCTGTATCATAAAGTAATCATTGCAATCACTGTTCTAATCTGTTCTCCTAAGCTGAGGCCTACTTTATTTCTGGAAATCTCATGGTCTGGGCTGCTGGAAGCCAGGAAATCCTTGCTCCACCTCCTTACACCTGTGCAGAGCTCTACTGCCTCTGCACAATTAGTCCAGCTGGGGCTTCTGGCACAAGTGGCTGCACTGGCAGAGCCAGTTCTTTAGATTATAAAACATGTAGATTAGCAAGATTTTTCCAGTGATGTCAGTAGAACACTTTTGGTGTTGAAGCTTGGCTGGGTAGCATTCCACATTAAAACATGGATTTTTGACTAGACATTGGCCTAAATTTAATCTTTTTTCCAAACAGTCCCAAACACTGCAAAATACTGAAAGAAAGTTACTTAGACACTGGATTTTTTTTACAGTGATCAAACATCTCCAAATACATTTTCCCCATCTGCATTCCTATTGTATGCTTCCTTTCTTTTTAGCTTAATGTGAGATTTGCCGTACAGTAGGGGACACAACTCCAGCAAAGGCAGAACCTGCAGATGGTATCTACAGAGCATCCCCTGTACAGGAAATTTTCCATTTACAGGAAAATACTGGCTACATAACCAGCAAATCCATCCTGCAAATTGTTTTTTTCCAAATAAGGCTTCATCTTAGCATATTCTTTTGATTATGTGTGAAGCACACAAACCTGAAGTACATACTGATACTACAGACAGTAAAATACAGCATGAGTCAACCTGACTGTACAATTATGAACCTTCGTAGAGTAAGAATTATCTTGCACAGGCAAAATTGTCACATGCTACCCAAAAAGCAGGCACATTCAGCACTGAGCACTCAGTATTTAAGAACTTAATTCCTGTCATCAAATAAAGCAGCTCTAACTACAGGGCACTGCCAGAGCAGACATCAGAATAACTGAGCGTGTCACTTCAGACCACAGTGATAAGCTCCTGACAGAAAAGGACAAAATTCAGATAACTCAGGCTTCTGAATTTCCTTGAGGTATAACAACTGTTCAGGCTGCAATGTAAAATGCACAGTAAAATTTCGGCTTTAAGGTTTTTTACAATGGAAATCCATATCATATCTTAAACTCTATTATTAGTGAGAGCAGTTTAGAGTCTATAATGTCTTTGGGCATTAGCATTTATGTGCAAATGCTTGATGTTATTTTACACATCACACTGTTGTACATAACTGACCTCTGAGGAGACAAAAAGCAGCAGGAAAAATCATACTTGCTGCCTCTAGGAAAAACAGAACAACATGAGCACAAGTCATAAATGACTTGTAGTACATCAGTATTAAACTGATGAATCTGGCTTATAGAAAGCCAAATTTGGACTGCACAATCCTACAAAATCCTGCAGCCTGGTAATAGCTTTATGAGCAGTACTAGACAGCACAAAATTTGCCCAGGAACAGAAATACTAAAAAGAATATAGTCAAATATGGAAATTGTTTCAAACGTTATAGAAAAAATTTAATTGTGGATGAAACGTAGTTAGATAAATAGGATTTATCTGTTAGATAGACTCATATGCCCTGAATGTACATACATTTGAAAATCTTGTTTAACCTGATTTTTTAAAGTGTCTTGTTCCATTTCAATGTAATCTTTTAAATGTGTCACAGCAACAAGAACTCATATGTCACATATATTCAGCATCTTCAATTTGATAAGCTAACTAGTGCAGGGGCATAAATTGCATTTTTCTGCTAAGAGACTAAGTACATTATTTTTGTCTAATCCTCTGTTTTACACCAAATCCTTCTTGAGGAGTTTTTAAAATTCAGAGCAAAGCACAACATAAGTTTACAGTTTCAAACAGGGATATGTAAGTGGGCTCCATCATTACCTGCAACCACCTGAGAAAGGCACACAACCTGCAGACATACCTGGAGTGGATAATTAAAGAGCCCTGATGTGTCTCCAGCCTTAGTGGCATGTTAGAGGCCAGACAAAATGGCTAATTAATAGTTTCACATCCTGTGTCCAAAAATTTAAAAGCATGCAAGAGACGAAACCCAGTGAAATGCAAGGGACGTTTGCTGGCTGACTTCAAGTAGGTTACGGCTGCATGCACCCTGCAGTGTGAGGACATGCTGGAAGCAATGCCTTTGTTTCTGTGCCCTCACATGACTGGCAGCTACAGAAGTGTGGCACAAGCTGTACTGCAGCCCCAGCGATGCTCAGAGCTGCATGCAGAGTCTGGCACCATCACCCCGAGTGTTACTGCGAGATCCAGGCTTCAACCACACAGGTCCAGCCTCCAGTGTGTCAGAAAGGAGGCATTTGGAGCTTCAGCATAAGCTGTGTTTACTTATTCTGCTTGCTAAGCCAGAGACACCAAGCTCCAGTCACTAATTTCATATTTGTTCCTCCAGAGAAAAAAAATAGAGTTCACTCTAGACTGAAAAAACCCCTTGCACCAAAGCACAGTTCTTAAGCTGAACCACAGAGTGAGGCCAGGAAAACCTGAACAGGAACAGTTAGGTGGCCTCTAGACTCTTGTTTCATTGGCAATTGTTCCACAGAGAATCGGTGGTGCTCATAAACATTACTGTGAATCCAGGGTTTGTTACGAGTGCATTTTATATAAGACATGTCAAAATGCTATCATTATGCATGGATGGACAGAAAGTATAAATTAAATATTTCAAAAAAGGATCAGAGAGTTCAGTTCAGAAACTGAAGTCAGCTGGAAAATGAGTCCTGCTGTCCTTGGAATTTCTAAACTATTAGGTGAGACAAGCATTTTGAGGCAAATAGGTGCTAAGAAAGCAGTGCGTTTTTATTTGAAAAACTCCATCTTGACAAGCTGAAAATTATGTCAGTTATCTATAAGAGAATCATGGTTCTTTCTCTAAATGAAAGCCAGTGTCTCAAGAGTGGTTTGGTTGTGTCGTGCTCTCCAAATACAAAGAGGAAAACTCTTTCCTCAGTCAGAATGCATTTTTTAATATTTGAGACTACAATGTCTTTGTGTAATGAGACATAATGGTTCTTTTCCTGCACATTTCTCCATCTTGAATTAATTTCTACACTTTCCACAGCCAATAAACAAACCCCTAACAAAAACTGCAGTATATGAAGCATAGCACTATACTATTGTATCTCTGTTTTCATAACTAGGGAAGCTGTAACAATACTATAAACTAAACCCAATCTAAAATAGCACATCCCAGATGGAACAGAAGGGACAAAAATATCTGTGAAGCTTTCCAAGGCTTACTATGCATGAAGCCATTTTTATGTGGTGGTTTTTTATAGTATAGTGTATTCCAAGTTCATTTTTTCTCTCAAAGAGCTTTTAGATGTCATAGCTAATACTGAAAGATGTTATAGAATCTGTGGTCTTTGAAATCGCACTCCATCATTTAGGGGCAAGAAGGAAAGAAAGCAGTTCAGCTCATATTTACATGATTTTATCTCTATGATCTAAACACTTTGCAAAGTGTTTCAGCCTTTTATAAATCAGTCCAGGAAAACGTAAGAAATACCCCCCACAGGGTGCATGATCATCTTCACCATGCTTGCCATGGCAAGTTAGGGTTTTATTTGTTTTATACGGCATCCCTCTTAGAAATTATCCAGTTTAAGTAGGATTTAAAGGCTGTTCTGCCTTGACCACTGAAATGAAAAATCAGGTGTCAGTTCCTGACCAGCATAATCATCTTTTCCTTTTGTTAAAAAAATATTGCAGCAGGGCATACAAAGTTGTTCTAAGGACTGCCAAGCAAAACTGATGGTGCTGATATTTGAAAGACCTTTACAGAGTTCAGAATTAGCTTCTTTACAGGTGAAGGCTGGGGGAGGTAAGAAGGATGACTGAGGTACCTGCTGGCCAATTGGTGCGTGTACTAGCACTGGCTGAGGCACTTTGAAAAATCCTTTAAATGCTCATGGAAACCTCCCTCCAGAGAGCATGTAAAGAGACTCAGCATTGATGAGAATCTTAATTAATTTCCATCTGATACTGAATAACTTGCCCTTTTGAACCTTTCAAATTTAGCAACATCCTGATCTTCCTTTGGATTCAGAATGTACTGATATATTTTGAACCAGGGTACCTCATATGGATTTGGATGAAATACGAAGTGGGGCTCAGAAGTTCAGATGTTCAGTGGCTGGAGAAAAACATTGTGACAAGCCCTTGGTTAGACTTGTTTTGTCACTTGTTTTAACAGATTGAACATGTGCCATGGCAACTTGATTTCTCAAAGGTTTGCACCATTCTAACTTGAAAGCTTTTCTAGAGCACTATTAGCACTATTTTTAATACAGTCTTGCAAATGAAGTGATCTGACAAAAACTTATTTCTCTCATTCTCCGTTAAGCAATCTTATTTACAGTACCATTGTTTCAAACTGTATTAGAGTTTTAAAGGCCATTCCATCATTTTTCCCATGCCTGAAGTCAGGTGAACAATACTTACAATTACTTGACTTACCCCATTTAACATTTTAAACAATGGGATATCAGATTTTTTTCCCCCCAGGCTTCTGAAACATTCTCAGTTTTCCAAGATTTGTTGAAAATAACTACTAGCAGTCAAAAATACTCTATGAGACACATCTCCTAAAATACTTGGGGGAAATTTCTGTTGACTATCGACTCAAGTGATGTTTGAAAATTCTCCTGCATAACTTAAAAATGGAAAATATTTCATCTATTCCATTAATATATTATCTACTGCTTCCTAGTTATAGAATTGAAATATTTATTGAAAACACCTACTCCTCCCATTACCTGTTCATCTAGTAATTGTATATAATTGATTTGTTCCTTTAATTTTAATGCATTACCATTCTCTAATGATGGTAGACTTTTTCTAGGTTTTTTCCTCCCTTATAAACCTTCAATTAGTCCTACTTTTTTTCAGCTTCATTTGCTGAATTATCCTTTTTCTGGATTTAAATACTTCCCTCCTACCCCATATGTTTCTTTTTAAATCAGTATAAGGTTTTCTTTCCTAGATTTGAGGTTTTGGGTTTAGGGATAGAAAAATAAAATCTTGCCAACTACTGCCCAAGCATAATCAATATTTATATTTTTCCCTTATGACTGAATTCATAATCAATTACAGATTTATGAGTATTAGGTAGGATTTTATTATACTCATATATATCTCAACTAATCATTTCATAACCAGGACAACCACCAATACTTAGTTCCAAGATCAGTTCCTACATAAGCATTAAGATGAGGATTACTATGGATTTCCCATGGAAGATGTAATGCTTATCAAGTCAGGAAATTGATATTTGTAATTTACAAGTATGGAAAGAAATCTCAACATTCTCTAGCACAGAGGTTTGAGTGTCTGAAGGTCCACGATCATCTAGCCATAAACATTTGACACTTATGCTCACAGGCAGGTTTTTCTGGACATGCTTTGTTTATGTTGGTGTTTGCCACAGGTCCCCAAACCTTCTGCATGCTGCCAGCAAGAGCACTTGGACAACTAATCTGTGCTCAGGAATGGATTTTCCAGCCAGCAAGGACTTTGGACCCCTCTGCCAAGCAGCAAGTTCTGATCACAGATTTAAGTGCTAGCAAACAAAGCTGAAGATGTGCTCACAAATGACAGATTCCAGGTTGTGTTCTTACCCAAACCCTTAACAAAGAATTGCTTCTCACATCACAGTGCCTTACAGTTTTGCTCCCAATACTTTGAACAAAACAAAACAAAATAAAACAAAACCTCTCACACCCCAGAGGCAGACTCCCACCAAATGTCTTCTGTTTTACGTAACTGACCTGCTTTTTTCAATCCTGCACAACAGGTAAATTACTGAAAATTTGTTAGGAAAACTATTAAAATAAGAATTAAAATTATTTCACCAGTAGTTACAGCTGCCCAAAACATTGAGAAGTTTGGTCATTAGCTTTGCTGGATTTTGGTTAACACATTCATGTAAAAGCTTTTTCCTGTCTTTGTAACATTTTTTATTTTATTTTCTATGAATCTAAAGTGATGGGTAAGCATAAGTGATCATTAGAGTAATTTCCTGTTCAACTTGGTTGCAGACTTCTGATAAAGTGGATCATTCTTTTCCGTCCAGACCAGACTGGGTTTTTTTTAAAGACAAGTGCTGCTGGTTTTAGAAAAAGTAAATTTTTATAAGGGCTCTCCTTTACAAAGACTTACCCAAATTAAAGATCTCAGCATTTTGAAAATTTCTCATTTGTAACTAAAACCTGAATAAAGGGGGGGGTGATTTTTAATGACAGCCTATGTTGTGTTACTCTTGCTGCTGAATTATATTTATTTTATTGCTATAATCTGTGTACTTTCCAGTGACCCATATGACATCTAGGTCTGCTGCAAGACACACAGCAATTCCAGATCCTATCAAACATGTAAATCTTCATTTTAACTCTGGAAACTGAGGTTCACATCTGAATGTTTCACGGAAATACGCACTTTCAACCATGGCTGCAGGCTAGTGCTCCCTTGTGTAAGTCATCCATTTTTAGAACTAACTGTGCAATTAGGCAGCTCAAGTCACGCAGAAGACCCATGGAATTTGTGCATGTTGCTCATACAGGGGGGGTTTATGGTTTTGGTTGTTGTTAAAGCACTTATTTGTTCATAAACAGATCTGAAAGGCAGATAAATAGCTGGGTTGAAATGATCAAGGATTGCAAGGGAGGCCATGTCAAAGGACATTTTCCTTGGGTGACTAAAAGTCAGCATGGTAAATAAAGCTAAATGACAGAAGGCTTTCATTAATCAGTAAATTGCAATATTTCTTTTGTTACTGCAGCATTTGGCAAACATTTCTCACACTAGGCAGTTAAAAAGGCAATAGCATTGTTGTCGGGAACTTTGGAAGCACTTAAGTTCAAAATGACAAATTAAAACAAAAACTAGAAATAAAATAATTATCTTTTGTTGCTTTTGACTTCTGGTCTCACAATCAGAAATCAGGGATGCAGTGCATCAAGGCTGCCTGGGGGTCACTAAGCTAAGTGATTTCAATTAACAATTGCATACGAGCAGCTTCTACAGCCAAATGAAAGAGGACATCAGAGCATTTGTTTATGAAATTGAAGGATTTAAACTGTTTAATAAATACTACAGTCTTAACAAGTCCTCTTTAATGACATTTGAAGGAACAAAGCTGTGCTGTAGCCCTGTATGGAGCCCTGACAATATTCAAACCAAATCATATTTTCAAATGGAATGAGGACTATTCTGAATATCAGTAAGAGGAGTAATCCTGTATTAATCCTGTGTTAACCTTTGTTAATTATTGATGCCAAGTATATTCTAAATATAAACAGAGAAACGAGTGCAGGAAAATAACTCTTTTTTTATACAACCTCTAACCTGAGCAGCTTTTGAAGTTCTGGCATGTCCTGCTTCCCTAAAAGGACCTTTGAAAGTCCTTGGCTTTGACAACTTTGTTTACAGAGCCCCTCATCCAGTAAGAAATTAATTCCAATTGGATGATACCTGAGAGTTTCTGAAATGTGTTCAAATTCCTGTAAATTATGGCAGTGTAATTTCAGATAACTTGGAAAATTGTTTAGGATAATTGCCCTCAAGAAGCCAGACATTTAACTGAGTCTCCAGAACAGGCTTTCTTTGTTGATTTTATATGGCAACCTAATGCTAGACTCAAATTTGATTATTCAGATAGTTTAATTTTACAAAATACTGATCACTGTGAGAGTACTTGGTGCTTACTTGTTTGAAAGTAAGGACAGTAATTAGAATGCAAAAATTTAGTTGCCTGTTTTTAACATATTGCACTTAAGCCTAAAATTAATGTCATATCTCTCCCAAGAATGAGATTTCTTGCATTTGTACTAATGTTTTCTCTTTCCTTCTGGCCTATAAAAATAAGAACAGTCACCACTCTTTGTAACTAGTACTTTAATCTATTTACTGGAAATTTAAAAATAAAAACCACACCCAAACGAGAAAAAGCATTAAAAATGTTATTTCCATCCTTCTTCTTACCTTGTTCCTACTAGCAAAACCATTCTGGATCAAAGCTTGGGTCAAGAGCTCTGCTTCATCCACCCCAGGTTATCTTTTTTACAAGCCAGCTCAACAAGGTGACATTCTTGGTGGTCCAGGCCACCAGAAATTCCCAGAACACATTACAATTTATGAAACAGTTGGAGGGAGCCTGATGGGGGAGTCAACCGTGTCCCTGAGCCCTGTCTGCTGAACTCTTTATTGACTGAGGTTGTCACATCAAACAGGTTTCCCCTCTGGAGCTCTTGCCTGGTTCAGGGAACACAAGAGGATGGGCAGGTTTGGCAGCAAACTGGCACAGCTTGAGCAATGCATGAGACTTATTCCACTTTTCTTCACAGCCCTGCAGCTCTTCTGCAGCAGCAGCTCTTTAGAGACTCTTGAAGGAGTTCAGTTTTCACTATCACATTTTCCCTGTCCTGCAATCCACAATACTTTATTTGCTTCCTACTCACACTGAGCACTCAGATTCCCTTACTCCAAAATTTTTAACCAATTACTCCCAATTTTTCCAGCAGGAGACTCCTGTGGATGTCTTTTCCCTGTCTAGTTGCTTCCTTCTTTTTTATTGGTTAACTGAAAGTCTGTACCTCAACGTGAGTTTTTTCCCTTCCATTTGTTTTTAGCCTGTGTAATTCCAACACAAGTCTAACAGGGAAATGTAAAACCAAACCCGAGCTGTTTTTAATACAGTGTTGAGAGGTGGGGTTGGCTGAAGTTCAATTTTGTGCTGAACAGCTCACTGTAGCTCAATAAAGACTTGTGTCTGTGTTTCTGTTTATATGGCTGGAGCAGAGCACAGAGTATGCTTTTTCATTTATAATCATACAGACACAAGACAAACACCTCTTAGCTTGTAGAAAGACAGGTCATAAAATGAACTTCCCAGGAGACTGGAACCTACATTATCAGTCCTTTTTCTACTGGAAGCAACCCAATCCAATGGAAGTGCTGTTCGTGGAAGTTTAGTTTGATGTCTTAGCAGAGTCTAGCTGACCTGGGGCATACTCAGCATCATGTTTACACAATACAGCTATTTTACACAGCAATCAGCCACATAACATGAAAAAGAAAAAAAAAAAAAAGAAAAAAAGATAAGCCATAAATCAGGGGCTCTACCTTACTCCACAGCAGTGTTTTCTACACATATGCCTGGGGAGGAAGGATGATTGGGAGTTACAAATTCAGGACAGCATCTATTTGAAAACCAGATTGTCATGCTTAATGCATAAGGCCCTGCACGTTGCTGTATTCAACAAACACAAAAGAACTTCCAAAGCACATGCCATGCCTGGTTTCAACACATAACACAGAGCAGTAAGAGTCATAGGTGATTATACTGTAGCCTCCTTTGCTACGGCCCAGTGTGACCTCAGGGTACCCTGCCCCATAAAAGCACCTGCCCTGCTCCCCCTCTGACTTGTGCCAGTCAGAGCCACTTGGAGCCAGCCCAGGTGCCACAGCCGGGCTGTGACCCCTGGCAGATGTTACACCTGCAGCTGGAGTGGCCATAGCAGCAAGGACAAATACACATTTGAGTCTGTGGATGCATACATACACACACGTATTCCATATATTACTTATTAACATATATTTAAAGCACTGTAAGATATGGATTAAAACATTTTTTTATTAATAGGCATTTGCTTAAAATCCTGCTTAAATTTTGGGCAGAAACACTGAGAAATGGAGCAACACAGCAAAATGGTTTTGCTGATTATACTTTAGGACGGCCTCCCAAAGACATGCTGGGCTGGCAGGAGAAACCCTGCCACACCCACAGAGGATTACCCGGGTCATGCCAGGGAACAAGCCCACTCAACACTTCTCAGTTTGTCTTTGGAGCAGGTTGTGCAGCTCAGCCCTCTCTGCTCTCATCCATGTTAAACACAGACTCCACTAAGAATTCCTGACACATGCATATCTGTCCTGAAACTACCCACAACAGGGATTAAAGAGATGTACAATTTAACCTCAATTCATAATCCTGCTTAAATCAGGAGCAAAATAAATCACTAAGAGCAATGACAGCACTGTTCTCAGTGCTCTGTCTGTGACCAGGCAATCCCTTTGGAAGTACAGGAAAGGCTTTTGCATCCACTAAAGGAGCATATTTGAGTGTCCACAGAGTCCTGTGTGCTTTCCATGGATCCAGGATGCAAACCATGGTATGGACAGCTATCACAGATGCACTGAGTTGACTTTCTCAAAGAAATAAATAACTTACTGCACCAAGCTGACTGTATCCCAGATATATTCCATATGCAGCAGGTCTCTCTGGAGACACCCTCAATGGCATCAGCAACTGTTGCTTACTCCCAGAGCCTACCCCTCTTTCTGCTTTTTCATTACCAATGTTAGCAGTTGTTTATTAGCAACTGATCCCCTGACTCTGGGTGCCAGCTGCGTCAGGAGGCTCTACAATCAGGATGCTCCATTTACTGGGAAAATTTACAAATTGAGTGTGGCAGTCATTTTACAGCTGAGATCATTGAAAAGCTGAACTGCAGGAATTCCATCCTTCTGGGAACATCTTAACACTTGCAGTTTACTGGGCACTTGTGGTCAGTTCATGTCCTTATTCAGGTCAGAGCAGACTAAGCATAGGATTTTTTTTTTTAACAGTGAATTCCTTCTATTCTTTTAGTGAGCAGATGGGATTTCTGTAGCATTCATCCAGGCCAATACTAAGCCACGAAGTTATTCCAGTAACAGTGTTTATGGCTTAACAAAATGAGGACCGTCCTGTTGTGCCCCTCTTGCCACTGTGTACCACTTTCCACCACGCTGAAATGAGTTCACACTCAGACTCAGTCCTTATAGGTGCCCCCTCTTTGCTTTTATATTAAAGTGCATCATCTCTTTGGGAGAGATAACTGGAATACTCTTCCCTGCCAGAAATATATGGCTCTGAAAAAAAAAAAAAAAAGATTTTATGGAAAGCCTAATCCCATTACAAGGTCTGATGCAGCTGCAGGAGAGATAAACTGGACAGCCATTTTAAAAAATTAGCTTGGTTATAATAGCCCAAGCTAATCTATTTCTTACTCACTGTATTTTCTAATTCCTTTCCTAACACATTGCCTACAGAATTTCATGGCAAATTATTATTTTTCAAGCAACATTATATGTTAGCAATAACCAGGATGCTCAGATCTGCACTTTCAGAACATTTGAAGGCACGTTCAGAGATGAGGTTTTGCACCAAGCGTGCGTGTTGGGGTACAAAGTTTATATTGATCAGATTTATTCATAAAAATAGTTTCTCAGATATTTGATAGAAGAGCTGATTTCTATCGTTTTTAGAAATTATTAATAAAAAAACCAAACACAAACTCACAAAATCTCTCTCTTTCCCTCTCATGCACACTCAGCAGGGCTGGCAGCAGGCTGACCCAGCCGTGCTCTATTTTCACACGGAGGGACAGCGAATGGAAAGGAGCATTAGCATCACTTCATGCTGGCTGTGATCACACAGCTGCCACTGCTCTGGCCTGCCGGGAGCAGAGAGGCTCCTCCTGTGGCACAGCGAGTGCAGAAAGGCTTTTCCAGGACAGCCGAGAGCGGGCTGGGGCAGCTGTGAGGATGATGTTGGGAGCTCTGGGTGCCTCTGCTGGGGGTGAAGCACAGCTCTGGCTTCTTCTGCCTTTGCTGCACACAGATCAGGGGAAAGGCCACAGAGCAAGGAGTTACTTTTTCAGTGTCTTCTGTAAAAGCAGGGAAAAACTTATTTTCCTCTTTAATTCCACAGTACCTTATTTTGCATTTATAAAACATTTGTAGGAAAAGGTCGCCAGAAAATGCAACTCCTTCTTCTGCCCAAAAACAGGAGTATTTCTTTTTCCTCAGGAAATTTTTGGTTAATTTTGATCTAGCCTTTTAATATTTCATTTCCAAGCAGAAACTGAGCAAAAGTCACCATTAAAAGAAAATTCCCATCTAAACAAAAATTAATTACTACTTTTACCAGACAAAACTGGTTTTGATTTAAACTCCAACTTCTGTTGGCACAAGTCTCAGGCAAGACACTCCAGACAGCTTGAAATTTGAAGATAATTTGAGAATTATAAACGTGACCACCTACCACATCTGTAAAAGCTACTTATTTAAAACTTTTAAAATGTGAATATCCATTCATGCAAGTAAATGCCCATGGGTCAGACTTCTTTTGATCTGACATAACGCTGACAACAGCTTCTTAACCAAGAAATCTTGGGCTCTCAGGAGTCCCACAGGGAATGCAGAGGGAGCACTTTGTGTAGGGAGGCTGGGGTCAGCCTTGCCATGCAAAGGTTTCAGCAGCTCCACTGAGCAGCGTGGACATACCACGAACAGCCTGGAATAACAGAGCCCACTGCCTTGGCTCTGGGGCTTTCCTCATCTCCAAGCTCAGCTTTTCCTTTTAAGCAGTCTGCATATCAAGGGTTAGCAGATCAATCCTCTGTAAGTATCACTACTACCGTGCAATTTTCAGTGCTATACTTTAAATCAGAATACGTCTTTTCACCCAGATGTAGAACATAACTTAATGAAAACCTAGGGTCTTCCATTCTAGCAGACGCATTTTAGTCTCCAAAAATCATAGAAAATAATTGCCAATGTCCACCTCAGTGCAGATATATTTCACTGTAATCCACCCCGATGCCTTTAATTTCTTTCCCTTCTTTGTTCTGCCCTAGTGCCATTTAACTGTCTCCCTCTTTACAGATATCCACGCTGCTTTTATATTCGCTTCATCTTATAAAGTGTGCTTCACCAACAGGCTAAGTAAACATTTACAGTGATATATAACACTTACTGACAACGTCAAGCCAAATAGACTGTGATCCAAGAACAGGCTTGATTTCCCTCAGTCTCCTCTCCTCAGGCAAAAGCTTGAGTGAATAGATGAACCCTGTTCTGCACCTTGAAGGTCAAAAGAATAGCTCTGACAAACCAACAGGGAAACAAATTCTGGGGCTGACAGATTTCCTCCAAGAGCCGTCTGCCTCCAGCATCCCAATAACCGAACTTAAAGATTGCTAAGAGAATAATCCATTTATTAGGTGCTACCACAGCACAGAACAAGAAAAAATCACTGACCCCCAGACAGTCGGCATGCAAACCACAGCCCCATGGCCTCTAACCAGCATTTCAAATTAGGCTACTTGCAGGCTTGGCATTTGAGAGCAGCTTCTTGGTGTAACTGGGTTTTCACACAATTGTACAGGCTTGCCTGCTCTGTCCATTATGATTTTGTAACTCCTTCAACAATTCCAAGATATTTAAATATCACCTTGAATTAGCACGATGCAATAAACATCCTCCGTGTACTATCAAGCAGCTTCCCATTATACTTTGCCTTAACAATCACTTTTAATTCTTGTTAGATTCTTCCTTCCTTCAAAAAAGCACCACACTCTCTCTCAGCACTTCTCACCTGACTCTTTCTGGTTGACTTCACACAACTAAGGCTATTTCTGCACTGGGCTCCACAGGCTGTCCTGAGAGGCTCTCCAGGGGAAGCTGCCTCTCCTGCTGTGCCCAGCCCACAGGGGCAGAGGGACTGACCCCATGGAACAGCCCCGTGCTGCTCCCTGGCTCTGGGGGCATGGGGACACACCTGGAGTGTGTCACACATCCCCTGGCTCTGGGGGCACAGGGACACACCTGGAGTGTGTCACACATCTCCTGGCTCTGGGGGCACAGGGACACACCTGGAGTGTGTCACACAGCCCCTGGCTCTGGGGGCTCAGGGATACACCTGGAGTGTGTCACACAGCCCCTGGCTGTGGGGGCACAGGGACAAACCTGGAGTGTGTCACACAGCCCCTGGCTCCAGGGGCACAGGGACACACCTGGAGTGTGTCACACAGCCCCTGGCAGTGGGGGCACAGGGACACAACTGGAGTGTGTCACACATCCCCTGGCTCTGGGGACACAGGGACACACCTGGAGAGTGTCACACATCCCCTGGCTCTGGGGGCTCAGGGACACACCTGGAGAGTGTCACAAATCCCCTGGCAGCAGGGACAGCCAGGTCACACACGGAGCCCCTGCTGTGGCCACCCTCCTCCCAGACACTGCGAGCTCAGGCTGCCTTCTGCCAGCAGAGGTACTAAAGTGAGAGTGTGAGGAAGAAAAGCTGATGTAATGCCTTCCAGGAAAGTGATGAAAGGAAGAGGAAATAAATATTTGCCTTTTTGTCCTCTTTTTTGTCTCAGAGTTGCTCATTTATATTATTAATACTGTTATCTAAAACTGTTTAAGAGACAGTGCATCTGCACTCAGTGGATTTTAGAGGTAAGGGATTTGGGGGTTTTTTGGAAAAGCTAACTAAGAAACACTTAAAAATCTTTCAGAAAGATAACACCCTATTTCCCCATCTCTCTCTTCATTTGCATGCCACAATCTTAACATCTTATGTCATAGTGGCTTGGTTTTTGGGTTTGTGTTTGTTTATTTTTTTGTTAATGAGGTAAAATAATATAGTCCTGTCCAGAGAATTCGTTGTTTCAAGTGTTGTCATATTTTCATTTACTGCTTAAAACAATGAGGACTAAATCTGAGTCTTTTCTGTAGTATAAATAAACCTGTATGTCTCTTATGCAACTCATACCTAGTCTTTTATTTACTTAATTTAGTTTATTTCTAAGCCCTCCATTTTCATGATTTTCCCTAAGGTAGTAGTAGATGAGCAATAATTTTATTACAAAAGATGTTACCCATACTTCTATAAATTATTTCCACATTGCCAGCAAGCCAGCATGGAATGAGAGTAGAGATGTCTGCTGTAAATTTAATGTAGCTGATTATTTTCAAGCAGATGGACAGAACAACAAAAGCTGCATCAAGCATCCATCTAACCTGTCTGTTCTGAGTATTGCATTTCTGCAGCTCAATTTTATTTAAATGTTAGGAAATTCTGCTGTTCTCAGAATGTGCCAGAATGCAAAGCACTGATCATTCCAGAACAACCATTAATCCAATCTGTGGTCAAGGAAAGAACATTGACTTTCAGCTAATAATCATTCTGGCATTACAGATAACATGTTTATAAAATGAGAGGGAACCATGTCCTTGTGTCTTGGTCAATGAATCCTGCAGTTTTATATTTATTATGGCCTTAAAAAAATCTATATTCAGACTCTTGTGAATCACCCTCCTAATTTTTCTTCTTTTTTCGCAATAAAAAAAAAAAGCTTTATCTCCTTCAGTGACTTCTGTATTTCTTTTCCAGAAAGTCTATGAGAAAAAAATACCTCTTCAATGCACCTGGGACATCACATAAGTGATGCTATCCAAATAACTGACCCATTTCCTAATGGCTTTGCTTTTAATGATGTCAACCTCTTTTGTTGTTTTTTTTTTCTTTAAAAGATGAAAGCAAAACAAAACAAAAAGCCCACTAAAAAAAACCGTACCCAAAAAATTCCAACCCAACTTTAGTTAGGAAAACTTTCAAAGAGTTTTCCAGATAGTATCTGAAACATTTTGGGTTGCTTTGAAAGTCCAACTGCAAATTGCTTTTCAAGTTTTGGATTTTTTGACTGTCATAACAGACAGGCATTTTTTGCACGCTCCTCGCATATTTCAGGGTTAAGAGAAACTCAATTTGCACCATGAAAACAGTTCTGGGTTGATTGCATGGAGGTTTGAACGGCATTTCCTTCAGTTTCACCTCTGTAGGATGGATTTACTCCTTTCCAAACCCTGCTGGTAAGAGCAATACAAACTTGCCAGAACAGACTGGTGCAGCACATGCAAGAACACTACAGTAACACTTTGGTCAAGCCTGCACCCTAAAACTCTTAGGACAGCTACACAGCATGGGCTTTTTGCACAGTATTTACTGCACTTTTTACAATAATAATAATAATAATAAAATTGTTTTCAGGTCTCTCCATAGCAAAGATAAATGAAAACAAAATCTAAGTTCAGCCAAACTTGGGGTTTTTTTTAAGTTACTTTAAAAATGCCCTGCCTAGAACATAGCTAGTGTTCTGTCTTCATTTTTTATTTAAAAGTAGTATATAATGCAATCTGCTGGTATTATAAAGCCTACAATCAAAAACTACTTCCAGTGGTCTGAAAATTTCTGTGACATCTTTTCCCAAGCTTTAAAAATAAAAAAAAAATTTAAAAAAATTAAAAAAAAAAAGAAAAAAGGAAAAAATAAGGGGTGGGGGGAAGAATTTTGCTATCTTATTGTTCTGTTTATTTGTTGAAGACAGTAAAGGCTTTCTAAAATTAAAGAGAATTAATATGGTGGTGTGTTCACTGCAGCAACCCAACTCCTGAAGCCTGTGCACCTTCCTGAGTTATGCTGCAAACAGCTGTAAGCTGTGCGAAGATGGCCTGTTCTACTGGGGATTGTATTCATGCAAAGATGACCTGCTGCTATACTGGGGATTGCATTCATGCAAAGATGACCTGCTGCTATACTGGGGATTGCAAACATGCAAAGATGACCTGCTGCTCTACTGGGGATTGCAGACATGCAAAGATGACCTGCTGCTCTACTGGGGATTGTATTCATGCAAAGATGACCTGCTGCTCTACTGGGGATTGCATTCATGCAAAGATGACCTGCTGCTATACTGGGGATTGCATTCATGCAAAGATGACCTGCTGCTATACTGGGGATTGCAGACATGCAAAGATGACCTGCTGCTCTACTGGGGATTGTATTCATGCAAAGATGACCTGCTGCTATACTGGGGATTGCATTCATGCAAAGATGACCTGCTGCTCTACTGGGGATTGCACACACCAAAGCTAACCTGCTGTTCCACTGGGGATGGTTGTTGCTCAGAGGCAGCAACACGCTGCAACCCCGCCAGTCCTCAGCTGCTTCAGCCAACCCCCTGCACTGCTTTGCTGCCCTGGGAAGGGGGAGGTTCCTGCAGCGTTACTGCACAGATCTCCTTGCACTGCAGCCTCCTCCACATGTGCAGAGGACTGCAGGGAAATGCTGACCCTGACTGCTGGCTGGGCTGACACAGGGCTGGAGGAAACCCAGCAGCAGCACGCTGTCCCTCAAAGGGCTTCACGTAACTGTTGGAATATGGGTGCTTGAAACCTGACTGGAGGGGGAACACAACCCTCGGTGTTTCTTTTCTTCTCCACGGCTGTTTTCAGACAGCTTCACACATAACCCGAGCTGGGGGCTCAGCCCTTCCCGCCCGTCAGGAAGGATCAGCGTCACCGCCGCGCCTGGGAGGGCACCGGGCCCTGCCCGCCCTCCTGCCGCCCTCACCGGCCCTGCCCTCCCTGGCCCTTCCCAGGGAGGACATGTTACCCCTCCTCACAGCTTCACCTGCCCTGTCCTCCCTGTCCTTCCCAGGGACATGTTCCTCCCTCCTCACAGCCTTACCTGCCCTGCCTTGCGCTCCCTGTCCCTTCCCTCTCTGTCCCTGTCCTCCCTGTCCCTTCCCAGGGACATTTTCCCCCCTCCTCACGGCCTCACCTGCCCTGTCCTTCCCAGGGATATATTTCTCCCTCCTCACAGCCTCATCTGCCCTTCCTTCCCTGTCCTTTCCCAGGGACATGTTCCTCCCTCCTCACAGCCTCACCTGCCCTTCCCTCGTTGTCCCTTCCCAGTGTTGCTCCCTCCTGGCCTGTCTTCACCCTGATGGTGCAAACAACACTTGACAAATTCAGCGATGGGCCCGGAGTGCCCGTTGGGTTTTGGTGAGAGTTTTCTGGTACTGCTGCTTGAACGCTACTGAGGCAGCCATGCGGCCCTCCACTTCTGCAATATGTGGTGGAAAAGAGATCCAGCATGCTCTGTTTTGGCTAAAAATATCCTATAAATGTGTACAGTTGTTCAAGCATTAGGACTCAGAAGAAAACAAAATCATAGACACTGAGATTAAAAAAAAAAAAGTCAGAAGTATATCATAGCATTCATAATTTTTGGTCTCCAAAGCCAAGCCTCCCGCACTTTATGGAAATACTCTCTAGTTAATTTATTTAATTATCTTACCTAGATTTAATTTCTAACCCAACCAAATTACTGAAAAAATACAGTTCAGGGACTGAACGTTTTTCAGTCAGCTTTTTGAGTTGAACACTTTAAGTATTTCAAAATGAAGTACATTGAGGAAAGACTTTAGTTTTACATTATCATAACTCTGTCACAGGTTAGGAGGCTTTGCAGGTCAGTTTCCCAATGTAAGATAAAGACATATTCAGCTTATTTTCGTACTCTTTTTCATTTTCCTTTCATTTTAGACCATGCAAAAAAGGAGACCCCCATCATGTATCAAGTAAAAATGTGTACCTCTGGGTACATGTTCAAAACAATCATCACTCAGAATTTGAGTTTAGGGGAAAGCATACCTGAAAAAACGAAAGAAGATAACATTATTTTAAAAGTCAAAACGAGATGTCAAAATTTGACCTATGTGGTATAAACACAAGCCATTTGTGCTGAAGATTTCAAAGAGGTACAATTGTGATTAATTTTTATGAAATCTGCAGTGCAATAATGTCATTGACATAGAACATGGAAACTTTTAAATGTTAGTTCCTATATTTAGACAAGCTGTAGCCTACCAGGGGGTTGCCACAAGTACGTTCAAAAATATATATAGTTTGCCCTGTTATCACTTTTTAATTGCAGCACTTCTGTCATTTTAAAGCTACTATGAGTAACTGAACACATATTAAAATTGTCCTCAGTTTATTACAAAGAAAATAAAGATAGGTGAAGGTCAGTTTCCTAATGTTGTATATAATTTTAAACTGTTCAGTAAAGTAAGAATCTGCAAGAACAACTACTCATCTCCTTGAGTCATTTGTCCTTTTACATTGCTTCTCCTGTTGTATAAAAAATGCATAAAGTTTCTTTCTACCAAGAATGGCAGTAATTTTAGTGGTCCTTAGGGATCCCTGAGGCCAGTGGAAGGTGTAAAGTCCTTTTCCCTTCCCACAGACTCTGGGGCACAGCCTCTACGGGTTCACACGCAGCTGGAAGCTGTCTTGGCAATATTACACTCGATTTTGCACCTCAGGCTCAGGCTGGGGTGCAGCCCCTGGTGTTTGGGGCCAGGAGGAGGAGTGGAGCCTCTCCTGTGGCTCCCACACACGAGTTCCCCATCCCGGAGGGGGTGCCTGTGCCCCCAGCCTGCCCTGCTGCTCACATCCCAGCAGCAGGGAAAGTGCTGCCCTCCACCTCAGCTCCTTTTCCTTCCAAAGCTCGTGCAGCACCCAAAGAAATGCAGCTCCAGGTTTTAGCAATATGGCAAATATGAGTCCAAACAGAAGTATGGTTCAGGAAAAAAAGACTAGTTATTTTAAATGGCCACTTGATTAAACAAGAAAGAGGCTAAGAAAAATATGTCAAAGTAATAGTAATTCACAGCTCCTGAGTGTTTAAAATTGCAATAAATCAGAGACAGATATTTTGACACAAGAAACCAGAACTACTATAACATGGGTAAAATTTCTCTATCCATGAGACAACATGTATTCACTCATTTTGTTAAATATTACTCATTCCACACAAGCTCACAATTTAAACTTATGTCACGCCACCAAAAAAACCCAACAAAATCCACAATCAAATTAAAAAAAAATAACCAAAACCCAAACAACCAAATCAGACAATCTCCACTGAGAAGAGCTTTACCTTTTTTGACCTGGTAAAGTAGAAGTAGTGAGAATGAACTGAACTTGGAAAGCAAGAGAATTGACTTTAATCTGTGGCTTTTCCAGGGCCAAGAAAGGCAGAGGCAAAATACTCAGGGTTACAGATGACAAGTGACTGTGAAAAGGAATCTTCAGCATCTGAAATGATGGAAATAGCTTGGAAATAGGATGATCTATTTACCTTCAGAATATTTTGGTGAAATAGGGCAGCCAGAGAAGAGAGAGAAACAAAATTACTGACAGATGTGACACAAATCAACCCTGGTAAAACACAAAGTGAAGCCCACAGCCTAGATTATGTTACTGACTGGTACAAAGCCATCTTTTCAAAGCCAATTATGCCACCAGTTAAATACACCATAATGAGAAAGAGATCAGCAGCTTTGGAGGTTACTTGTCTCTGTTTTTTTATTGCACCAAACATCTCCTTAGCATGCAGGACAGTTTGTGACTGGCAGGAAAAGTTACTCACTCTGGTGAACAGCTGAGGTTACAGTGCACATCTTCACACCAGGACAAGGATGTACAGCTTGGGTAACACAATCTCAGGAATAAAACACCGAGTGGGAAATAAATTCTTTCCAGCAGACATAAGCAGGCTGTATTCTTTTTCATGAAATTGGGAGTTAAGATGGTTGCCTAAAATACTTTACAACACCATCTGATCAACAGGTTTTGCCTAATGCTGACAACAAACTGAATGGTCTCTCTTATCTCTCTGTAAGGCTCAAGGCAGCCAGGAAGCTAATTGAAAAATACTTTTGTCTTACCAGTCCTTAAAAATAAAAGGGAAAAATTTTATAACCTATCCTATCTTCCTAAACCCTTAATTAAAAAAAAAAAAAAAAAAGGTCCAGGCAGAAGGAATGTACTATATCTATCTGAAAATACAGATTTCAAAAAAAAAAAAAAATCACTGTCACAAAGGAAGTTTATAATCTAGCATATAAATATACAAAGCAAGTCAAAAAGCCTGAGCAGACAACTGTGCATACTGCCAGCAGAACATCTCAGCATACCATACATACATCTTCAGTATCTTCAGGACTCATATGACAAAGTCACTGTAGCCAAATGAAAAAGAACAAATGTATAATTCATGAGGAATAGCTTTTTAACACACCAGAGCTTTTGGCTGTCTAAAAATAGTTTTTCAGACAGCCACAAGCTCTGGTGTGTTAACGTGTGTTAAAGTGTTATAGTGAAACATAAAAAGCAGTATTATTGTCTCTAAGACTACAACCATATTTTATTTTCCTAATATTGTCCTCAGTAAAACCTATGGTTTGGAGCTCATTCCTATCTTCTGTAGACCTTTTTCTCCTGTTGATTTATGTATCTTTACTGGAAGGCTTTAGAAAGGAGTGTGTTTACCAGTAACATTCCTTTGAGCTATATTTTTTTTTTTATTATGGCACATATTTGACACACAAATTTTGTGTCACAATATGATCACAAATGCAGGAAAATATATCCCCCACAGACAAATATTTCTCCTATGATAGACCCTGTATGTAAGATAAGGCAATAGCTGAAAATTAATGCAACATAAAGACTGTCCAGCCTGACCTTCAGCTGTCCTTTGGATACACTTTCAGACTTCCATCACCTTTTATTTTATTCTCCATTCAATGTAAACATCTGGTATATAAGTGAATTGCAATGTTACTACAAGAAATAATCAATTTTTTTAAGTTTGTGAAAGAATTAGAGGACATAAGTGCTAAATGACTGGACAAATCTGGACAACAGGAGCAAATACCAGCAAGGAAAGACACAGGCACACTCGAGTCAAATAAAAATGCAGTACTTGCAAGATCAATTATAGATGATCTCACTTTTTTTTTTTTTTAACATAGCTGGCAGGTAGCTTTGAAAATGAAAATAGATGTCATCTGGCTGACAAGAAAGCAACTCTTATAGAAGATTAGACACAAGTACCCCGTTAAAGTTAAATACTAGAGACTTACACCCTCATGTTAATACACATACTCCAAACCTGCTGCAGCCCAATGGACACACAGTAGCTCAACCCCAGAACTGTCAGGCTGTATTATTTTCAATACAGTAATTATTTCAGTGACCTACTTTTCCTGTGACCAGCTTCCTACTCTAGGCAAGAATCAAAGCATAAAGCAGGAAAGTTTTATTAATATTATCAAAGATCCCCTCTCTGGTTTAGACTCTACATTTGAGTCAACAGGAAAGAAACTTGATGTGGACGTTGTTGGTGAAATTCTATTGCACACCAAAACACAGAGGTTACAGAGGCAGTGGTTTCTCCTATAAGAAAGGTGTTTTTATGTTGATTCTTCCTGTATTTTTTTCCAGGATGTGGAGCAGTGGACATACTTTTGCCAGCTGAGGACCCACAACATGAGAAAAATTGTGTGACTTAATCCATCTTATTACTTTCATTTTAAAATCTACCTTCAGTTGCAGAAGGGCAAATAAAAGTGGTCTCAGCCTTCAAATATCCTGCATTTATTAACATAGGTTTACATTTCACTATTACCCTAGTTTCTTCCTCACTTCAGGGAAAAAAAAATCCATTATTGGTGCCAGTAAGAGGCAGATTGTCTTCTAATTTGACAGGACCTCTTGAAATAAAAATATATTTTGGCAAAAGAAGGGATATGGTTTGGAAAGGCTCTATCCTTCTGTATCATCAGGTGAGATCCTGTCCTGGAGGATCAGTCTCCTTCCAGCAGCTGGTGAGCACCATAGGAGCAGCTGCAATAGTCAAACCTTCATCACTTTTCAGGTTGTGAAAACTAAGGACCCAACTCGTCCCTAAATGAATCTTTTGCATGTATCAGCAATAGAAGTATTAGTTCATTATTTATCTTCCTATGTGGAGAGAAGCCACTTTCCCAGCTGCCCGGAATCGTTTCACCATCAAAACTGTCACTGCTTTTAAACTTGCTAAGGGCTACTTCCCTGAGCTCTATTGTCACTGACTCATCAAATCTGAAATGATGTCTCTGACCTTTGAATCAGTTGTCTTATTTCTCTTTTGACACCAATGACAACTAGAGGAAAAACGTAGACAAAACAGTCAGATAAAAACAGTGAAAGCAAGCTGACAACGCCAAATCCATCTAGGAAAGCATCAGTTCTTAAAGATGCTGAATGCTCTGTGTGAAATAAAGATGCTCTCAGCAGTTGCTGCTTCTTTGGGATTCAGTTGTTCAGCTCTAAATATTTTGACTAAAAAATTAAAAAGCAGAGGGATACCTGCAGCCTTCTCCAGTGACTTTCAGTGCACACTGAAGTGCCAAAGACCTTGCATAAGAGCCAGTTTTACATAAGGCTCAAATCTCGCATACGGTGAGGCCAAGGAAGGAAATCTTATGGAACACTGGGGAACAGCCAGTCCTTTTCTCCCACCACCATTGCATTCATTGCACCTAGCTAATTTTAACTCAAAAATTGTAACTCTCAAAAAAACCCAAAACTGTGAGGATGCTTCCCCAGGCAAAATAATTTGATGTGTCCATGTCCAATATATTTGCCCTTTTGGATCAGTTACAATGCAACAAAAAATATTCAAGTTGTATAATATAGCGCAATGTATAATTAACTGTGCACAAAGCCCAAAGTTTTAAACTTGAATACTATTAAATGCTAAGCTGGTAAATCCTTATTTGGGGTCATCAGGCCCGAGATGCTGTGCTGAACTTTAAACAGTCAAAATTCACCCAAGCTATTGATCTGTATGATGGATCTTTAGGAATTATGGTCCCCTCTATGAATCCCTTTGAGCTCCCCCAGGCAAATGGAAGACTTGACTTTCACACTAACCACGAAGAAAGGCAGCTCTTACATTTGTTCACAAATCAGTTCTGAATAACTCTTCCTCCAGTGTCTGTCTTTCTGATCTTTGGTCTCCTTGCAGTGTTTCCAAGATGAGGACATCAACCCGCCTTTTTTTTTTTTTTTTTTTTTTTTTTTTTTTTTTTTTTTTTTTTTTTCTGTTTTCACTGGCAGATATTATCAGAATACAGTAGCAAACATTTCAATATAAAATAAAATACAAAACTCAAGGGACAGCCCTACCCCAAACTGTCATTTACAATAACATATGAGTATGTAACAAATCTCAGCATGACAAAACCATTCTAACATACTGGTAAAAACTGAGTGCTGGAAAAATATGCACTTTGGTAACGTGAAATGCATGAAAGGCAAAAGGGAGAAATGCCAAAGGAGGAAAGAATTTCTTTCACTTCTTAAATAAATGACCTATTTCTAATTTGAAGCTCCCAAAGAACTACCATCATTACAGATTTTTTACAACAAAGTTCAAACTGCAGATTAATCTGATATTACTGCCTATATTAGAGAAATTTCCCTTAAAATAAGCAGATGTAGACATTGAGACATTGATGATTACTAAATGTCAAAAACTAATGCCAAGTTGTAAAACAATATATATGAAAAAAACTGTTACTGCACGGTGCTGCCTCAGAATATGTAATTCATGTACAGAGACAGAAAGGGATTAGTACTGAATGAAAGATTTGTACTCCAAGCTATATTGGGTACCAGTGCATTCATACAATGTGGGATAAAATCCTGAAAGATAATTACTTGCTCCAAACAGAATTTTTTCTCACTCCCTTTTCTAACCAGTCTCAAATTTGTCTTTTGAAGTTTTCTGTCTGTTCTTGATTTGGGAATTATTTTAATTTCTGTTCTTTGACTAAGGATGGTTTAAGATTCTCACTCACCTGCTTATAGGAATTAAATTATATTTCACTTTTTTTGTGCTGAAGTAAATCTGTACTTTTCTTTTAGTGAAGTAAATCTGTCTAGTTGTTTCTAACAGGAGCTTTAGGATAGGTTTTGATGGAAACAGCAATCTAATTATAACTCACATTTTCAATGTAATAAAGTACAGCAATCTAATTATAACTCACATTTTCAATGTAATAAAGTACATAACAATAATATTTTCTCCTCATACAGAATAAGAAAAGAGTGAGAGTAAGCATGGTCTCCCATTCAGTCTAAACCAGTCTATAGTTAAAAGAAAAAAGAAAATCATAAACGAAACTTGAATATTCATTTGACTTAATTCTCCTCCATTTAAAAGTTCTCTATATTCAAAACAATCATCCTGCATATGTGTTTTCTCTAAATTTAATACTAGTGACTTCAGAAAATGTCCATTAGGCTAACAACCACTGTGGAACTGTAACATCTCATGTTTCTGAACCACAGCAAAACCAAACAAAAAGCAGCCAGCACATGTTCTGTACTCCAAGGGGATGGTACAGATATTTGTGATGCTTTACTGAATGGAGTTTACTCCTGCATGACTTCAGATTTTTAAAATATATTTTTCAAAATGTTATAGCATATAATATGTGGTTCCTGTAAGCACCATGAATTCTTTTTTTGCCCCTTTTTTGACTTACCTGACTGTCAGGCTTTAAGTGCTGAGATCTCAGTTTGTCTGTTTAGTCACAACAAACCCATGTCCAAAGAAACAACAGATAACCATCTCAATAAAAAGAAAAGCTAAAGATTTGGAGATTACATTATACTCACTTAATAATGTGTTTCATCCAAGGTGAAACTGTGTTATTACATAAGAAAGCTGAGATTTTCAAATCTGTTTTAAGGGTGTGTATACCACAACAACTCATCCAAAGCTGTTGAACATTAAAAATGTTATTCACTCGAGGAACAATTGGAATAAACATTGGTTGCCAGAGACAGTTAGAAATGCATTACAATTCTTAAGGTGAGTGGCATTTTGCTCTCCAGGTGTGAAAAGGAAAATTCCTATAGGAACACTCTGTTTGTTTAAAACATCCAGATAGTTCAAATTTTAAAAATTCCATTCATAGTTACTGAATTATGCAAAAGAAATAGCATCCACTTACCATGTCAGTTTGTTGGGATAGGAATCACACATTTCAGATTAAAATATTTTTAGTAAAATAGGTTTCCAAATATGTAAATTCATTCAGAGATTCTGTGGAGACAATAGAGAGGCAACATCAGTGTTTGTGCAGGGTCTGTTGTTTAGGAGTGCTACAGATTACAGTTACAGTATTCCAGGGTTATTATATATTAGCCCTATGACAATCTTGAAAACCTCTTTTTATAAAAAAATTGGGAATTTTGGTATACGTATTCTTTATTTCATATAGAGTCAATCTGTCTCCTTTAGGAACACCATGTCCTGGAAAAATATGCCTTTTTTTTTTTTTTAAACAAGAGAACAAGAATTTTCTATTCAGCTACAATAATCACTTTCCAACTAGCACATTCATCAAAGAATGAGCAATTCACAGGGGTAACATATGCAGGAGCTTTCTTGTATATATTCATATTGTCTTCTGCCTGAAAAGAGTTAAATAGAGCATATAAATGATGAATACAGAGCGTCTTGGGATACAAAACAACTAAAATGGGTTAATTAGCGAAAAACAGGCATCAGACTATAAGGCTCAACTGTAAATGTTACAGTTTTTAAAACCTATTATATCTGCTGATAGTATTTGGGATTATGGATAATATATATAAAAAGATGTTAATTTCCAAAAGGAGTCGAGTGGAACATATTAAATAGTAAGAAATATTCATTGTTTGAATCATAGTTCAGATGCATTCGCATTAAACATACATCAGCAACTGCATTCCTTTGACATGCTCATATATAAGCACAATACGTAAGTGACCTAGAAAACACAGACATTGTATAATCAATGACAAAAATATTGAGACAGATAAGCCCTGAGATCTTTGATCAGGCGTATTCTTTGGCAAACAAACAGAGCACGTTATCGTGACGAGCAGCGTTCCTCGAGCAGCGGCGGCTCCGCCCGCGCCGCCCTGCGCGGGAGCCGCGGCGGCCGCGGGACGGGAGCGGGCCCGGGGATGAACGCTCTGCTCCAGAGCCTGTGCAGGGCAAGGCTCGGGCTGCTGCTGCTGCTGCTGCTGCTGCTGCTGCTGGCCGCTTCCTCAGTGAGGACTGCCTCTGCCTTTGTGCTTTGTCACGTTACAGACAGCTGGCCCGGCTGCTGTCGTTGTGACAAACAAGAAACGCACTCTCGGGTTGGTAAAAAGATGAGCTTTATACAGAGGAGAAATGGTGTGGTCTCTATTCAAGTGCCAGCAAGGTGCTTTAGGATTTTAAGTACTTTCTTCTCTACCTAAAAGAGTCCTGCATAGTGCTGTTGTTGCAAATTTTGCTTATACTCTTCTCGCTGGCAGATAGTGAGCTTTGCGAGCTGGCTGAAGTGAATGCTAACACCCCGGTGGTATTTAACTGAAAATGCTGAGTTTCCTCCTGTGATTTCCTGATTGGTTTGCTGTGTTTGTGTCTGTGGGCTTCTGAAGAGAGAGACACCAGAATAGAAGGGATAAATCTCCTCCAGGGTCTGTAGTTGAAGTGACTTCTGAGAGCCTGAAATACACTAGTTCAAGATAATAATAGTCCTTTGGTTAAAATAATCTTCTGGAACTGAGAAAATTTGGAGTCATAATACTGTTTCATAAAGTCTTTGAAAAAACCATCATGACATAGATATGTGGCTCCCTCTGACCTGTGATCACCCATTTAAATTTATCTGTACAATATACTCATACAGATCTCTAAACAGGAGAGTGCAATGCTGATAGAAAAAACCAAGAACTTGTGACAGAGCGGTAAAGTTTGCTTCAATTAAACTAAAAGAATTAGTGAAGCATTTAAGAAATACTTGTGGCTTTTAATGTCAACATTAAAGTGAAACTGTAAAGTCTTCTTTTTAAGTTACCCATTTTCAAAATAAAAATGACATAATTCCAACCATGTAGACAAAGTCTTTTCATATATGGATGTTCTCAATTTGGGTTAGGCAATTGACATTTTAAATATGGGTTGGAAGAGGATATACATCAGAGTATGCAGCTAGAAATGTTAAAATACATATTTTATTTTGACAAGTAAAAGCTCTGTCAGAAGGTCTTTGATTCACAAAGCTGGAATACATTCATAGTTTTGAAATATGATCCTTTATCATATTCACTTCTTAGACAAGTTAATGTCTTCAATACAAACAAATGCACATCAGACAGAATCTGAGCCTGATTTGCTTGAGGGGCTGTAAGAAAAATAACAAAATAAACTATTATTAAGTAGATTTAGCATGAAAGGGAATGATTTTTTCCAATCTCTTCTTATTTGTCTGAAACAAATTCTACCATTACAGTGTGTAATACATAATAAGGTATCTATTAATAACCACATTCAAACGAACAAGTTTTTTATTCTAAGGTGTTGTCTAAGTATTTCTTATTGTCCAAATATAACGGAACAGTGGCATTCCAAACAAATAAAATTCAGTAAAATGTATGCATATATAAAAAGTCTGACAAAGAAAATAATTATGGTTTATACTAAAATATTTCCATTGGGGAAACCAGATTGCAGCTGATGCTCAATAAGAGGCTTTATAAAGAAAACCACTAAATCTCTGCATCTTCTGGAAATGCCACCTTTTCAGCCCTAACAGTATTTCAAGACCTTTATAAATGAGGCAGTTGCAGACTAATTTTTTTTTTTTTTTTTTTTTTTTTACCCCTTATTTTCTGCCATCTTTGATATCATCCTGATAGAGTCAATATAGCATTTAGGTTGGACATTAAGAAGTTTTTTATGTAAAGGGTGATTGGGTGAAAAGGCTACCAGGGAGGTGGTGGAGTCACTGTCCCTGGAGGTGTTTAAGGAAAGACTTTGGATTTGGGACTCAGTGCCATGGTCTGGTGTGGGGTCACAGGTCTCCATGGCCTCAAAGGACACAGGTGTCCATGATCTCAGAGGACACAGGTCTCCATGATCTCAGAGGACACAGGTGTCCATGATCTCAGAGGACACAGGTCTCCATGATCTCAGAGGACACAGTTTTCCATGGCCTCAAAGGACACAGGTCTCCATGATCTCAAAGGTCACAGGTATCCGTGATGTCAGAGGTCTTTCCCAACCTAGCTGACTCTGTGATTCCATGCTTTATAGGTATGTATAAGATCCATAGAAACCAGGAGAGTAGCAGAAGTCTGACTTTTTTTCTCCTTCTCTACAACACCTTTCATTTCAGATGACTGAGTATCTGCTGCCCCCAAACATGGCCTGCAGTTCCTTATTACACCCCAGGACACTTCATTATGTTGAGTACCAATGGTGTGAGCTTTGTGCCTTCAACACTAGCTAGGAGCTCTTCAGGGCCCTTACATTTAAATTGTATTCATTTTCGGCACCTTTGGATGTAATTTGCTGTATTTACTAAAGGATAACAAAACCACATAAAGGGTACTTAAAAGTTTCTTGCAAATTTGGGCTGAGATATTTATAACAGGTCTCAAACCTATAAATTTGATGAACAACAACACACTGAAACAGGAGGTGAAGCTGCAAAGTTCCTGTGACTCTGATGTCTGAACAAGACACAGCAGTACGGTATTTTGTGATGACAGCAGGTAATAAAAATGGACACAACAGAGCAGAAATCTATCCATGGAATTTGCATTCCCCAAGCATAGACAAAGTTACCAGACACCACAGTACCTGTGGTACTGTCAACATCCTCTTGTGAAATACCAGTTCTCATGTACCCATGACAATCTTTGAACCAAACACAGATAAATAATAGCCAGAGAATCCACCCATGGAAAATTTCCAATTCAGTTTTGTGTATGAAACTTTGACAAATAGAATTATCTGTCAAAAATCAGTATTGTTTCCAACCTTTAACATGACCTGTCTTGAGGCAAGATATGTTTTATTACAGTATAAACAAACATGCACCCAAACTGCCAACAGATAAACTGTTGAAAACTATCCCTCCTTCTGTTCTGTGTCCTTGTATAGTCAGTTGTGGACTGAAATGGAGTATCAAGACTCCCCAAAACAAGAACAATGAAAAGGCTTTCTCTCATTTTGAAGGAGAAGGTAAGTTTGATCCCTCTTTAAGTCAAAATTAAATCCTTTTAAGAAAAACCTATGTTAAAATCACAAACAGAATAGAAAGGTTATGCATAGCCCCAACAGCATTATCTCCTTTTTCTCTACTATTTCTACTGCAATATTGTATATGGAATGGAGCTTCCATGAAGCTTATATGAAGACTTCATCAAACAGATAAAAATACCAGCAGGTGTAGGAATGAAATCAGACAAAACATGAGGTGGTGTGCAGAGAGCTCCTGAGGGTTTATCTCCGGTGGCAGGGAGACAGAAGGCACGTGGGCTCAGGTTGGCTCAAGCCCTTGTTGCCGTGCCAGAGTGGCTGGGGCAGTTGCCAGAGGGGCTGTTTTAGGGAGGGCTGATATCCTCAGGGTGGGAGCTTGACTGGAAACATCAGTTATCACCTCGGTACCGCTGCCTTAGAGAAGTCAAAATAGGCAGGCAGAGCAGGAGGAGGATCTGAAGTGTGAACACACAGAAGCTTCCCTGCTGGTAGATGGGATGGTGACAGCACCTTATTTCTGCAGCCACTGGAGGAAGGAAAATTCCTGAGTGCTTTCAGGAGGATTTTTGGATATAGAGCCTTATTAAGACCTTGAAGCTAAATCCTGTGCCTGCACACATGCAGTGATTCTTTGGTGTTATTGCTCAGGCAATTCCCATACCAAATACAGTGTAAATTGAAAATTTTCCAGAGCTATCTATGGTCAGTGAGCAGTTGGGTTTGCTGTGCAGTTGCACAGGAGCCAAGATGTGCCCTGGCAGTACCTTAGAGCTCCTCCCTGTGCTGCAGCACATCCAAGCACAGACAGCAAGTGCTGGCAATGCATCTCGCAGTAGGTGGTCAGGTAAACTCTCAGAAGGAGCCCCTGTCTTCTTCAATCAGTGTTTTGGCTGATTTGCAAACACTCCATATAGTCGTCATCTCTGTCTCTTAGTCTGTGTTTCCTCACTTTCTTGGTCCAGTAGAACTAATTTAAGTTATTAACCTGATCCTCATCCAGCAGTTCTCATGTTCAAACTGAAATTGCTCCCTGCCTTCCTCCTTTGGTGACTGAGCCTATGAAGTGGCCACTGAGAATGCCAAAGAACAGGACTGCCCTCTGCCACAGCCCTTGGTCTTCATAAAGGCATGACAAGAAATTTTTGATATTTGCTTGCATCTCAGAGAGGCCTCAGATACCACCAGAAACAGACCCATTCAAATAGAAAACCGCTTCTTTAAGAGACAACCAAGTCTTTCTGGGATGGATTAAAACTTTATCGCAGAATAAAAGACCCAAATGACAATAGCTTCATCTTATTCTTGGCTAGAGACTTCCTTCAAGAATCTGTTCTTACATTTACCATTCTAAATGGAGGAACAAAAACATAGCAGCCAACATAAACTGTCTACTAGAAACCCTGCAATTAAAAATATGACCAGGAATAACCCTGCATTAGAAAAGTAACTGTGAAGTTTGCCTAATTGAAATCAAATGTCTTAGCCACAACCACAAAGAAAGAGTCTGCATTTTCATAGTAAAATTTCTGTTCCATTAAGAAAATAGTTTCCATATTAAAAACAATTGACTTGCTGCAAACAAGTTTCACTAAGTTTCTTACTTGAAGAAAATGCAAGAATCAATTAAATGTTAAAAGAAATAAAAGAAATAAATAGGAAACCAAGATGAAATGTTAGCAGCTACACACTCTAGAGTTTAGATTGTTCTTGTAGATAATTAATATGGTCACATTATTTAATTGAAACATCATGCATCCTGCCACATGTCATTCCTTAACCAGTCAACACATATGAACTATGCTTACAGGATAGTAAAACGATAGAGAATCATGGATTTTGTAGTGAGATGAAAATGACATATGCCTTTTTAAGTGAGGAATAGAATATAAGAATGAGGAATTTTCAATGGTCACTTAAGCTAAAAGGATGGCCATATGATGTGTTTACACTACACAAGAGTATTATTAAACGTATTTAGATAAATGCCTGTGTTCTCACTTTTTATGCTTTGTCAGATTGCATATAAACTGTAATTCAAATAAAAGATATAAAACCTTGCAACCACTGTGTCAAACAGCCTTGTAAGTAGCTGAGTACTTCCATCATCTCTCAAATTTAACTTTCCCATTAGTGATTGTGCAACCCAACAATTTAAGGGTAAGGCAGGTAAAACAGTTCAGCTTAGTCTAAATAGAGTGCTAATCAGGGTAAAAAAATATAATCAAATCCCAGGATTAATTCCAGTAATTACCATGTCTGAAGAAAAAAAAAACACACCTTTTTTTTTTTATTTATTTCATAACACTTGCTACTAATTACAGTAGGTTTTCATAATTTATATATCAAAAATATGGACCCTTGTCTAGGTACACAGCTACCTCAAGAGAAACAGACTGCCAGCATATATCCAGTATCACAGAATCCCAGAATGGGGCAGTCTGGAAGGGAGCACAGTGGATCCTCTGGTCCCACCTCCTGCTCAAGCAGGGTCACCCCACAGCACACAGCACAGGATTGCAGCCAGACAGTTCTGGAATTCTGCACTGAGAGGCACTCCACAGCCTCTCTGGGCAATCTGCTCCTTTACACGGTCACCTGCACAGCCGAGTTGTTCCTTGTGTTCAGCTGGAACCTCCTGTGCCTCAGTTGCTGCCCATTGCCTCCAGTCCCACTGCCCAGCACCACGGGGCAGAGCCTGGCCCACGCTCTGAGCCCTCCCCACAGGCACTGACAGACCCTGACGAGGTCCCCTCTCAGTTATCTCTTCTCAAGGCTGAACAGTCCCGGCTCCCTCAGCCTTTCCTCCTAACAGAGATGTGCTCTCCTCACCCTTGTCCTGCTCTGCTGGACCCCCTTCAAGAGCCCAGCACTGGGCATGGCACTGCAGATGTGTCTCAGCAGGGCTGAGTAGAGGGGTAGGATCACCCCCTGTGTGATGTGAATGCTCTTCCTAACGCACCCCAGCTTCTCACTGACCTCCTTGGCCACAGGGACACACTACCACCAAAAAAACCCAACCAACCAACCAACCACAAAAAACCAGAAAACCAACCCCAAATAAACTAAAATAAAGTGCTATCCTTACTACAAGCTTATCATTCTCTGCCTGGAATCCCCCCTACACCTAACAGTCACAAGTTTAGGAGTCCATCTTTCTCTTCAAGTTCCTTGGTGCAAATTATTAATAAAGCTTGGTCATTGTCAGCCTATGTCTAATAGATTAGATGTAATTAAAGTTTAACAGTATTTCATATCTCTTCAAGTTATACTTCTTTACTGCCCATAGTATTTTTTATAGGTAATAGTCCTTAATGAGATACAGCAAGATCTTTCAGAAGGGTTGGAGACTTCCAGGGACAGAGAATATTTCATACATCTGTAAGTAAAATCACCCAAGACTTCATAATAAAAGTGAGGTAGGGTCAATTTCTGGTGTAGAAACACATATCAGTATGAAAATAGGAATCTAAAGAATCAAAAGCTACAATTCTGATTTAGATATAAAATAACCATCTGTGTAACTTTAAAAAAGTAAATAGGTATGATTACCTATTTACCTATTATATCTAAAGCTGATTAAAATAAAATCAACCAAAATTAATCTTGATAACTATAATCAACTGTGACTTCCCCGAGATCCTTTCTTTGAATAAAAAAAATATAAATTAAAGGTTTTGAGAATAAGGAATAAACTATGGCCAGAAGTGGTTTTTAAATATTTCAAGACATTTCAAAAAATGGTACGACATTTTCCCTAAATGCCAAATAAAACCAAGCATGACTATGTATACCCATAAAGTAAGGCACGTAGTCTTATAACCCAACAACTATAATTAAAAAATGAGCTTCTCTAAAATAGCAACAATTTAAACTGTGAGCTTATTTGTCACTGAGCACATGAGAAAAAATAAATCTCCAGCCATGCCAGCAGTGTTGAATTTTCACAATTTGGAAATGCAGCCATCAGCTTTGCTGAAAAACAGCCACCGAATCAGGCTGTACAGAAGGACAGCACTTGGTTGCATTTACAAAAGATTAATTCTTTGCATTGTTAGAAGAACTGGCTGCTTCAGAACAAACCACCACTATTCCAACTTGTCAGAACAAGCTTGGAGAAAGCTAGATAAGAGCACCTGAGGGATCTGTACACAAAGACAGCTGAATTGGAAGTGAAGTGACATGAATTAACTACTGTGTGCTGCAGCTTTAATTACCTCAAACAATTCCTTGGTCTTGTTTGTAGCAATGATATTCCAATTCTCAAAGTTCTTGTTTCATGTGTGTTTCAAGGCACACAGGTTGCATGTTTTGGTCTTCAACAAAAACTGTGCTGCTATCACGTGGTGACAGGTACTTCACATGGAAGTATTCATTTCCAAGCTTGTTCAGATTTTGTTTCATTTTACATGCAGTAATTTATGATTTTAAATAACCGTGCCACACAATAATCCTGTACAACATGTGACATTCAGGAATGGCTACAGATGGAACTTTCGCATACAAAATAATTGATGATTATGAACTGCACCTGTTCCTACCAGCCAGGCTGTCTTGCACTGTAACTCTTACGTTGCACTCATAATTATCAGATTAGTATTTAACTGTCCTTCCCTAACAGCTGGTATAAACTGGGGCACACAGGTCCCCTGAGATTTGAGCCTGCAGCAACAAGGCACATGTGTCACCACATGCATATTCTCAGTCCCACTGGGTTGTTAAACAAGCTCTGAGCATGGGAGAGGAAGGTAAATTCATGTGATGAGGAGCCACCTTTGCACCTCTGAAGCTCTGGCTGAAGAAACTTCCAGGAAATTTCTTCACAAAGAATGGGCTAAGGGTGGAGATGGTTATTCAAGTGACACAGAAAGAAGAAAAACATCTAAATGCTCTGAATCTAGATTACAAATCAAGATTTAGAAATAAAGCATAATGACATTCACACAGCCAAAAGTACTATGCCAGAGAAGCCCAAGTGAAAATGAACATACAAGATGAGACGAATGGAAATAGTCTTTTAGGGGGCAATTTTTGCAATAAGAGCTAAAAACATCAAAAATCATAGATACTACTACTAAATAAATGGGCTTCTTGTGGTATTTTATGAATTTTATTTACCTCAGTAAAAATAATGGCTGTCTAATCCTGTACAATTTTTTTTTTTGGTGTCAAATCTTTATAAGTTTTTACTCTTCACCAAGTACTAGCTTAATTAGTTAGATATCACATGTATATATTTAACTCTGGTTGGTGTTTATCTGAGTAATACATACATTTTTCTACTATCTAGGTATTAAGGGATACAACTGGATCAAATAATAACTTTCAAAATACTTCAGTGCTTTAGCACTTCCATAAAATTGGTACTTCATGGTTATCTTCACACTTGGAAAAAGACTAGAAATGTCATTTGACCATCTGAAATGTTACATCAGTAATCTTCTGTAAATAAATGAATAATGCTGTATTATGGCCAAATGGGGAGAATCCTGCCCACAGAAGTATGACATAATTAAATCTGCTACAAAGTATGTTCTGTGTTGGATGCTTCTATCCCAGCCTTAGCAGACATCAGGCACTTTCAGAAAGGATTGTTGGATTTCTTAAGTTCCTGAGGAACCCTGGTCTTAGCTATGAAAAAGTAACTTCCTTACACAGTATTTTTTAGAATTTGTCTTACATGCAGATTGCTGACAAATACAGGGACAACAGCATGATTAGGTGACTGCATTGTTTTTACCATTATAGCTATTTTAACAGCATTGTTAATTAATTATTATATTTTTAAGGGTAAATAATACTATTCAAGTGTTCAAAATTCTGGATTCATAGGTGAGATGTGCTTTACAAAGATCCAATTGCAATAATACAAGTTGAGGCAGAGGTAGGTACACTAATTTTTCGAGGTGAATCTGTGTCCAAATTCAATACTAATGTGATTAATTTTTTGTTCCACTCTTATGTTTCATACCAATTTCTTCTTGTGATTGTAATTTGTTTTTATTTTGGGATTATAGTAACTGACAGCTTATTCATGAATTAGGTCCTGCATACTGTTTGCGACAGCTGTAGACTTGAATCATCCCCTGTGTGAGCAAAACACAAATTTCATAGACGTGCATCAAACTGTGTTCAACCAAAATGTGAGATGACTGTTAAAACCACAGCCCCCAAGCCTTCAGCAAATGTAAAGCCTGTCATGTGAAATTCAATGTGGACCTTAATGTGTGGTGTTCTATTGAGCTACTGTACTGGATTCAGAACTAAATTTAGGTGTTAGAGAATGAAATTATCAACACAAGGCCTTAAGGGGGAAAGAAGGAAAACAGGAATAAAGCAATTTATTAACATAGTGGTACATAATGTCTTTTTTGTTGTTGCTGTAAAAGTCTATGACCAAATTTATTTCTGGTATTATTTAACTGATCTTGTCTTTGCTGCTCCTACAGTCTTCACTGGCACTGCTAGCATCTACAGCCTTTGGAAAAAATGGCATCTTGGTTCAAACATGAAATGAATTGGCTTAGACAGGAAAGGAAAAAAATAACTTACATGATTTTAGTCATGGTGGACAAAAAAATCTCAGCAACCAAAAAGTTTACTGTAAAGCAGATTGGAAAAGTGCTCATGCACAAGAACCCAAGTCAATTTTCTGAAAAAGCTTGAGGGCTTCCAGAATTTCACTTGAACCTGAGATACAGATAACAAATTTGGGATGTGGTATAAACATCCATTGCTTTATGGCTATATTAAAGCTCACAAAAGCTTTGTAAAAGTTTACTGAGGCTGCAAAAGTATCAGCACTTTTATATCAAAGCTTCCTCATTCCTTCCAATAAAGGAGGAGAAGTTAAGTGGTGCAATATCACCCCCAGCAAGCAGATAGACATTTCCTCTAAATCAGCCATTGCTGTTAGGTGCTGCAGAGAACTATTTGCTGCTTAGTTGTCCAATATTTTCAGCTTTCACAACTCTGATTCACTTACTCAGAGCTGCTATAATTTAAGATACGGATGCACTGCAACCACTTCAAAGGTTGTGGGGAAAGGGCAGTTGAAAACCAGACAAAAATTTTAGTATATTTCAGTTTTTTTGGTATTTGCATTAAATTTTTAGAGATTAAAACCTATACTATCATTCACATTACACTCACAGTTACAAAATATACGAATAATTCTGCAGAATTATTTTCAGCCCAACAAGGTGAAGAGATGTGTGGATACCTGGCAGCATAGCAAAGGGACCAGGGACTAAGAAGCAGGGAAAGTGACAGAAACAAAAGGGCAGAAGGAGTTTAATGATGCAGGATGTAAATTCATTGGATTTACAGGGTCCATAAAGTTGCACTCTGGTGTTCACAGAAAAGCTTGTTTGGGTAAGGCACATACTGGATGGCACAGCCTCCAGTAAGGCCATCCTTTGAAATGCAGAGCCACGGTGGATTGATGCTGGTTATAGCTGTGCCCAGTTATTTCCATCACAGCTCAAAATCACTGTCTTTACAACTGGAAAGCAGTTACAGACATCACCCAACTGCAGTTGTACAAGCCCAATCCCTCTCAAATCTTAGCACTTGGCCTTTATTTCTAGAGTGGCTGGAGCTGACACACAAGGAGAGAGCTTCTCACACTGGGACAAGTCTGGATTGAGAGCTGACCTTCTGGGGTCCTGGGCTTACATAATCTGTGAGCTAGTGTGGAGAGGACATAGCATCAATGGAGACAAGGATCACAGTGCTACTCTTCTTTTTCAGCACCACTGAGGAGGTAACTCTTTAAGATAGTGATAAAAGCATTCCTGTCTGAATGTAAACCCACTGAGTTATCCAGCAATTCACATGGGAAGCGAGAGGATTGAGGCCTGGGAGCTGCCACACTGAAAACCAGGCCTGAAGGGACTGGAGTGACAGAGCAGCTGCTTTATCCAACAGCCCCCTCACCCCCCGTCACACCAGGAATGTTCCCTCTGCACCCACAGGGTGCTGTATCAGGCCCAAGGAGTAATACTGCTAAGTCTCATTCAAAGTTTTCAGGCTGCCAAGTGGCATTCACTCGATGAGTGTGCACACACACAAACTCCTGTCTCTGTCTCTGCTTAGGAATACACCAGTGTGGGGTTTATATAAGGCTGGGATTAAGAGAGTTGGATAAAACAGCAACACATCCATCAGAAACTGAAATTAAGCCTCTTTGAACGTCTTAGCCAGAAAGGAAGTGGGTTACTCAATTATCTATGCTTAAAATTAGGCATTTAACTTATTTCAGCTTATATGAAATTCTTTAAATCATTCATGGGAATTGACCGATCATTCAGGTTAAATATCTGAGGTAATGAGAACCAGGCATCTAGAGACAGATACGTATCAAACCCACACTGCTTCATAAACAGGTTTTGATTTAACAATCAAAGAGGCGTCAAACTTTTTAAGGCTAAATTCAAATTACCAGTGTTTTGGTGAGAAAGGCATAAAACCTAGCAGGCTGTTGTTTTCTCAGGCCTGTGCAGAAAGCCTGGCTGTGTTGCTCTGTCACAGTCTCATTACCATGGTCAGCTAATAACAGAGCAACAGGAATGAAAAGTGTCAGGTATAAAAAGGTGCTTGACTTCAATGTTCATGCTACAAAGGTGTTGTTAAATAAAGGCTTAGTATATAACCTTATCATTTGTTTTCCTAAAGTTCAGAGCTGCTCAGGAAGATCAAAGCCAGGCTAATATGTGCTGGTTTCAACAAGGTAAAGTATCAATTAAAACAAGCCAATATTAACATATGCATAATTAATCACCTTAAAAAAACTGATTTGGTCAAGCATTACTTATTTCAAAACAGGCCTCTCTTAAAAATATTCACGAAGCAAAACAACTAATACTTAAATATCTCAAATTTGCAGTTAACATTTACTTTTAGCTTTTTATTACACGAGTATTTTGGGAAGTGTTTAACGAGGAGACTGTCCTAATGATACAAGTGTTCTTGAATTCTGTTTTTTGTTTCATTCAACCATAACAGAAGCCAGCTGCTGATGTTAGATGTGGATTGGCTTTGATGTTCAGCAAAACATAGAAAATCCCCTTTCCACATCTCTTTCTAGTCCCACACTTTACGGCCACAGCAACCAAAGTCCAGAGAGCCTCATATGTCTGACCTAACTGCTTGGTGGGGAGGGGTATGGAGCAAGAGGCACCTCTCTGCAGACAGAGAGCATTTTTCTAAAACCACACAGTTTGTTAGTATATCCTGTGAGGGTGGTTCAATAGGACCTTTGTATTAAGCTTGTATTCCCCCTTGCTTCAGCACTCTCACTGACTGCTGCAGGACCCAGCAGCTTTTCTTTCCATCACCTATTCTCCCCCAGCACTTTCCCCAAGATGACACATTAGCTAACCCCTGGGCCACTTTTCTGAAGAAATGTAGCTGGAAATAGGAACAGAACCCTGTGGCTGATATAAAAATCCCTGAAGGCTGTGTGATGCTCGAGCACTCTCAGACTGCCAGACTGCAGCCAGGAAGGCGTTTCCCCACAGGGCTGCCTGGCAGAGGTGGCTCTGTGGGGCTCCCCTGCTCACACAGACCCAGCCTTGCACCTCAGGCTCACCTGGAAATTTGACTCAGCAAGTCTCTGCTACTGCCATGTCCTGTGACAGCAATAAAGCTGCTGAGTCTCCTGCCTTCTTCCTGTGGCACACTGTAATTGCGGCCACAGATCTTTTATCATGGCTTTAAGCTTGTTACAGGGTATTAGAAGTGCTGTGCAGTCTCTGAGAGGAGGAGCAGATGAAGTCCCCCAGGCCCGCCTGGATTAGCTGTTTGTTACACAATTGTCAGTCTGACAGCCCAGTTGGTCCTCCTCTTGCTCGAGTTTCTAACTTGTACATTGTGAACCCACCCTTTTTACAAGAAAAATATACGTTCTCAATTTTTTGATGATTTCTTTCTTATTCCTGTTTTTTTGTTTTCTCTTGGCAGTACCTTCTATAGATCCATTTTTTTCTCCTGCACAGCAGTTCTCTTCAGAGATAAGGCAGAAGCAAAATCAAGCATAAAAACCCTCAACTCCCAAACAACTCATTCTATTTAAACAGATGGCTTAAAAACAATTGTTAAAATGCCTTACTATCCGATGTGAAACCACCTCTTTAAAAGGAAGAGCTACATTTCCTAACATCACACATATAATTTGCAGAAGCACAGAATCTGAACATAGAATCCCATCACATAAATTATTCACTCGTTGCCAAGGCAGTTCCCTGCAATGTATGTTTGGAATGGTTGAAAAGTTAAAAAGGTTTTAAAGTTTAAAAAGTTTAGAAGTTAGAAAGGTTTTAAAACTTGTAAACGGATGTACGGAATCAAGCTTCCCCTAGCTTCTCTGCAAGATAAACCATATGGATATTAAAGCATGTTTATGTTTCTGTCTGGAACTGTTTTCTTTAGCTAAAATGCCATCTTAACTCAGAATAACTAAGACTAATTTTTGTTGCTTTTCCCATAACAATATAAATGGAATATTTGTATGGGATTTATGCTGACTTCTAAAATGTAGGGTAGTTTGGACATAGAACCTGAATACAGGTGATGGAAAAAATACTGACTGGAATGCAGACTTTCCTACTTGTGATAAGACACATCATCAAAGGACCTGACATGCAATTTCCTGTTTGGTTCATTTCAGAGAACAAAGAGATTGAAAAACATATTTGTGTATATAATATCACAAGCTTAGCCATCCATCATTAAATATTTCAAGTCACATGACAATACAGTGGCAAAAAATTTAAGCTTGTACATTTTAATAGCCAGTTAGAGGAAATTATACTGATCTTTCCTTGCTACCCCCTTCCTTTGTACACAAATCCATAATTTTGGTCCATCACTAGAACATGCATTTCTGCACTGGAAAACCCACTTGCTAAATAAAATTCAAACATTTGTCCAGTGAAGAATAAAACTATATGTTCATACTTAATGCAGCACAGTGGCCAAAGAAATTCAAATTGGGTAGCACTACTACAAAAGAGTCATTGTGAATTTTTGTATTTGAGGAATGTTTCTACAAGGTTTCTGAGTATAGATTTAGAGACTGTGCTGCAAAGAACCCATTCTTCTGGTTAAACAGTTACAGTCTAAGACCAAAAGGCAAATCACTTTTATTTGGCAAATGCCACTCAGGGGTATCACATCAGACCAACCAAATTAGTCACTGTATACTGCTGGTAAACAATGTACACCTTATGTTCTGCTCTTTCAGCCGAGGCCATGCTGCACTGCAGTGCACGCTGCACAAGGATTTCCATTTTAGATGCAGAAAAGCTCCAGAAAATAATGTTCCTGAGGCCAATCCAGGGTAGACTTTTCTAGCTCGATCCACACAAGACTCAACCCCCTGAAAGGACACCCTGTAAAACCTGGAGATTAAAGAAAGAGAAGAGCTGGCACTGCTGCACATTTCTCCCATTACACATTTCACGTTCTGGTGAAGGTGTGGCTGTCCCTCTGTGTTTGGTCAATGCTCAGCAGCGAGGCTCAGCCCCTCAGCCAGCACAGCAGGTGACCCCCTAAATGCCTGCCTATAACCAGGTATTGAAACTGCTCCTCCACTCAATTTGTGCAGGATGATACCAGGGGCTTATTCATTTTCTTTTCTAACTCCTTCCATTTAGAGTATCAGCACAGAGACTCTATGTTCAATATTAAATATACAGCAGAATCAAATGGTCTTCTCAGACTTCTTACATGCCTGTTATAATACAAGAGAAATTTATGTTTGCAGTCTTGCGAAGACTAAAGAAAGCTGTAGGTGAGATCAAATAGGAGGTTTTGTTTTGACAACCTCTGTAATTACTTCCTAACACCAGTGAGCATGCTCAAATACATCCAATAAATTCCTCAGAATTCTCACGAGGGTAAAGAGGTGTTTCCATGCAAATGTAACGGTTCTAACACATGAAAGATGTTTGATTCCTTGTAGAAAAAACAGCAAGTCTCTCTTCTGGATTTTCCTTAACAGACTATTTATAGTTCAAATGTACTTTCCATATTCACTTATTTAAAAGCAGAGGTTCTAGCAAAAGGAAACAACACATTGGGGAGAGGCACTGTGCTACATAATGAGTTTTCAGCTGAGACTTCATTTACCACACTGAACTAGTTTCACACAGTAAAACAACCTTATGACCAAAGGAGACAAAAGAAAATCCCTTGTGGGTATGTAGCACTGATCAAGGGAGCTTCTTTTGCCAGAAAAGACAGTTTCAGCGTGGCAGTTAGGAGTTTCTGACTAGAAAGAAAATTGCGTTGGACAAACAATTCTGCTAGAATTGTATACACCACATTGTTATGACAGGGTATTCATTTCTTTGTACTATGCTCTAGTGCAACCCTACATAACAAAAGAATATATTATGGGATAGACCTATATTTTAGTACTGAAAGAAAATGCCATCTTTACATGAAATGCTTTTCAAGTTACATATATTTTTTATTCCACTTTGATAAACTAATGCTATAAATCATCCTTTTATTTTAAAAAAACAAAACAGTCCTTTGTCTTAAAATGCTAGATTTAAATAGATCCAGACACAAAGCCCCACAAAAATCTAAGTGATCACAAGCTTTGTGACAGAACCCTCCTTTACAGCATTCCCATGGTAGAAGATAGACACATGTTCAGGGTTTATCATTTCAGGCTGCTTCAATTTTTGCTGCAAATTTTAGTAAATGTTCAGTTAAGTTACTAAAGCTTTTTTTTGGGGATGGGACATACATACACACACTTAGCATGACCAACAAGGGAAACTTTTCTTTCTAATGTTAATAGAAACACCATCTGTACCACAAAATAAACCCGCAAAAGAGAACATACGCATTTTCTTGTAGGTCCCATATTGTTTCTGTAGCTATATCACAACAATTCTCTCTGTATTTCTCTCATCACAACATATTATCATGCTGATCCTAGCTCTTGGAAAAAGGGAAATGCAGAACACATATGTGAAATAAAAGAAAACACATATGTTTTAGATTAAGCCAATCTCAAGATGTTAAATCCCAGACCTGCTCCACAAAAGAGTGAAATGCGTATTAGCGCCATATGATAACTACTCAGTTCAGGACTAGACTGTAAATTGTAACAGGTTTTTCCTAATAAAGTGTCCTCATTTGGTTCCATCTCACTTCTGAGACACTGTCTCATCAACGTTTGTTCAGAGCTACAGTCACAGCACCAGTAGGAATTGCAGCTTTTCTTCTGGCAGCCTGCTGCTCCCTCATTTTATCCAATGCCGACTGAGATCACGGCTCTCGTCTGTTGAGAGCCAAGCACTCAGCTACTTAGTCTCTTGACCTCAAAAATTTATTGGGCTACAGGAGTTGTTTCTATAGATACCTTTGGTTTGAGCATTCAATTAAGATGTGGAAGATTTAAACATTTGACTCTTCCCTAGAAAAAAAATCATTATAAATTTACTTTGCAGTATCTGCCCCTTTTCTATTTTACTACAGCTGAAGAATGAAACATGAGATTTTCACACCTATTCTTACCCAATGACTATCTCCCCACAGAAAATAAAAATATTTATGCTTTCTATTGAAATTCCCGTGACAGTTTTTTATATTTTTGATACAGACTTTAAACTGGCTAGCTTACCATATATTCTTTATAAGAACTTTGTACCAACACCACCTCAGGCCAGTTTCGAGTGGAATAGAAGTAATAATTTTCATAAAATATTTGTCAAATCATTCATACATATGTATCTCTTGAGAACATATGTTGAAGTAATTAATAGACATCCCTATTTAGAATGACATAATTTGAAAGAAATATCAATGAAGCAATTCTTCAGTATAATCAGGAGAGAAAAGGAAATAATAGCACTACATAAAGTCTAAGGTCTGATTGAGTATGAGCAAGAAACCAGGAACTGCCAGGCTTACAGCATTTTTTTGATGATCCATAATTATTGTTGTTGCACATCAAAAACAAATGGACCTTTCACAATCAATCAAAAATAAGGGAAGATTAAAAGAAGCAGGTCACTCATTTTCTTGATCAAAGTTCTGACCTTCACTTGTGTTGCCACCTGTCAGGTAATTAACTCAATTACCTGGGTTCCTCTATTCCCTCTGTCCTTAATTCCAGCATAAGTCACCAAAGGAAAGAGCTTTGCCACCAGAAGCTCCGTGTTCAAGTAACCAAGACTGGTGGTCAGGGCAATGTTTAGTTAAAATACATCTCATATAAAATGGTTTAATTTGGAAAGTAGTTCTGAACGTCATCTGGTCCAACTTCCTGCTCAAAACTGCATTTTGCTATGCTTGGTCGAAATATAGATGCCAATGCCATTTTTACAGACTTTCCCCATCCTGTGTTTGATAATCGTGTTCACCTCCTCACCATCATAATGATGAGAAACCACAATTACAGCATGGGTCGGGTTGAAAGGGATCACTGGGGTTCCTCTAGTCCAAACTCCCTGCTTAAACAGGAATATTCTGGTGACTAACAGTACATAATCTCAAGCAGCACCTGTGTAATTCTGATTTTGATATCAAATACAGGATTCACTTTATTCCCTAAAACATGTCAGCTGAAAGGGAACCAGCCATAGGTCTTAGACACACAAAACCACCCCCATTAGCTAATGCTTTACTAAGATCATGTATAGGTAATCTGATTTCCACAAAAATCAAACTCTTTTGTGCCAATCACAAAAATCAGTAGAAACTGTAAAGATATTATTTTTCCAGTAACACTTTATCACAAGTTTCCTCACCAAGTTTATTAGAATTATTAGAGTAAGCCAGCACTTTTCAGTCACTCAACAACTCTCCAACTGCTCCACTGGGGGTACTGTGAGGAACAGCTTGTGCTGTGTTCAGAGGGGTCTGTGTACAGAGGAAACATGGGTGAAATTGGCTTCAGCCCTGTGTTCTTATCTCCTGGCTCAGATCTGGTCCCATGCTTGGTCAGTCCTCCACAGCTTTATTACTCCATAATATTTATATAGCATTAAAATATATTAACTTCTTCCAAATTTCACCATTTACACTGGAAAAATTCAGGATTTTAGCTATGTACTTTCAAATAGATCTAAGTGTCAACACGGAACAACCACAAAAAAAATTTAACTGCAGAGAGTTTATGAGCAGTTTGCAAGCAATACAAGAAAACTCTTTATCCTACCCATTCAGTGAAACTAAGGAATAATAAATACATGTGCAAAACCAAGAATACTTTCCAAAGAAGGCCCATTCAAGTTTTTATGTTTAATATTGGAGGGTTTTATGTTTTGTTTTTGTTTTGTTTAATGACTAATTAACCAGTCCTTTATACGAGATTTTAACTAATGTGTGTCAGCAGTTCAAAATGAAGAGTCTGTCTGACAGCCCAGCTACCCAGGCTTTGTGATTTAAATATGACCCACATAGGATTTTTAAAAAAAAAGTAAAATTAAAAAAGCTTCAGCTACTAAAGTGTTGTCATTGTTGTTTTAAATGACAATTTAGTGGGATAGAATTCAAGACACTTAATTATCACATTAGTTAGCCAGATGGTTTATTTGAAATCCCAGCAGACAAGGATCTGAATTTTGCTTTAAGTTTGGCTCAACGAGTTAGCAAAGGCAAAGGACAACAGGAGTATGGAACTCTCTTTTGCTTACTTTAACAACCAAAATTTTGTCTGCCTACTCCCTTGAGCAATGTTTCAAAGGGAATTTATAGAAAAAGTGGCAGCCAAAGGAATATGAGTATTCCCCAGCCCTTCAGATATCTGTGGTCACTTAATCTTGTTACTCCCCTGACACTAAATTTCCACCAGTTTTTTCAAAGAAAGGGATTTGAAAGCAAACTTCCATAAAAACAGAGACTTTCCTCTAACCCAGAAATGAAGTGGTTTAAATAGTATGCACCATCTTTTTTTTCTCCCATAAATGTTTTGGCAACAAATAAGATTCCTCGGTGGATGACTTTATGGGTGGTGGGGAGGAGTCATGCATCAACAACCCCAGAGTAAGAGCTGCTGGTATGACTTGGCTGAGCTGTGCTGTTTCAGCTCCTTCAAATGGTCTCAGCACTTTCACATGAGTTTCCATTAGTGTCTGCTCCAGACGTGAGAAGAATCCATCAATTTCATTTTCAAAATGTCATAGCATGTAATAACTGCCTTTGCTCAAACAGCTTCTCTTAATACAGAGTGTTGAATTCTGTCTGGTAACTGCATCCTGAATAAGTTTGTCTTGGGGAACAAGTCATTATTCTTGGAAGATTTTCAGAAGTTTTTGGCTTTCACAGGCTGCCTGAGCTATGGACAGACACCATCTGCTCGTATAAGAATATCCATCTCTAGTGTGTCATCGTACACATGTATGAAGTACTCAGACACAGAGAGGAGCATCACCTCCCATCCCACCCCCACTGTGGATGGGACAAAAGTCCTAGTACTCCTTTTCTTTTGGGGGCTGAATTAGAAGAGTTAAAATGATAATGACATGGAATTTCATTGCCTTTAAAATGTTCCTCAGATGAGCCTTTGAGAACAGAATTAGCACCTGATGTACCCAGCAAGGTGCAGACCTTGGCAGGACTCTCTTCTGCAAAGTTACAGTACTGGTTCAGAGTGCAGGAACAGATTGTCTGGAAAACAAGGCAACCAAAGATGTTTGACATACAAGCATAAATACAGTGGCCTCTGAAAGGTGGTATTTCCAAGCACAGAACTACCACAATTTTCCTTTCCTTACTGGAGATGTGAGGAACAGAAATATTAAACATCTTGTTCAGAATGACATTGGTATCTCTGGCAGAGTCATGTCTTGCTTCCCATATTTCAGACCACATACCTTTTGGATATCTGCCCAAAGAAGTTAAATCCCTTGTTTTATGCATTGCTCTGATGTAGCAATTGCTGAAACTTGAAACAAAACACAACAACCAACCTCAAAATTTCAAATCCCAATGATTTTCAATGAGACTAAAATTTTTTAGCAGTGAAACACAAGTACTTTGAGGTGTTGCCCAAGAGGATCAGCACATGGAAATATTAACACAAGCAAAACATTAACTAGGATTTCCAGTAAAGACAGCATAGTCAATTTGGTTCTTGGTATCAAATAGCAACATCTGCACTATGGAAGGTATATACTATTCCCGTTACTTTTCTCCTTTACATAAAAAACAGATTGTCAGTATGAGAGAGAGTGTTTCTGGGTCACGACATTAAAGTCAAGCTAATGCATACCAAATGCATCAACATCTATGTATTTTTATAGTTCTGGGGTTGTCTGCACTGTAGAAAAGTTGCTTTTCCTAAGATCATTCTTGCAGAGGCTAAATATCATAAAGAACTGCAGACTATTCAGTGTTCTGCCTTATCCTGGGTCCCTCTCTTCAGCTGACATACCTGTGCTTAGATTTGCCTAGTCATGACAAAGCTTTTTGGATCACTGTTGCCATTCAGGAGCCTTTCCCAAACAATTGTACCACGGTCTTCCCCTTCCAAAGAACAATACCAAAACAATTTTATCTAAACCCCACATGGGCCTCATTTTCTAGGAGTGTAAGTAGAAATGCCCAAAGCAATCTACAGTAGAAGTACAGATTATTTTGCAAACAAAATTACCTGTAAGTTCCTCTCTATTACTGGCTTGAAATCCTGAATACCAAAGATGATCAAAATAGTCCTGTCTGGCATCATTAGGTTTCCCTTTCTCAGTTAGGCCCCCCAACCTCTCTCTGTAGCAGAGTCTGCCAGTTTGTGCCTCTCAAGATGTGTGAACTCCCACATCTCCACCTTCTTCTTCATCCTTTAGCACATGAAATTATGCAGATTGCTCCTAGATAAATTGTATACCTCTTAAATTAAAAATGTTTATCAGTTCAGGATGTCATAAGCAGCTCAAACCCAACTATTATAAATTAAGTTATGGAAATACATAGCACATAGAGAAACATGAGGTTTGCACTACAGAGGGAGCAGGAAAAAATGCTTGAATGTTTGAGACTGCTAGAGGCTTAGAGGGTAGTTAGTTTTTGGAGAATATTTTTGAGACAAGTTTTTGCTTCAGAATGTGTCTAAAAACATGCCACCCCAAGTGCAGCCTGGCTTTTCTGTCACTGAGGAGCAGAAGGTTCTGTGTGCTTGAGAGACCCAGGTTTGGGTGTCTCTGAGAACAACGGGACATGGCTTCAACTTGGAGTTTGGGTGGGGACAGGCTACTTTCTATAGACAAATATCAGCCTAAGGTGTTGCAAAAAAACCCCTAAATTCTGCAGAATTTTGATGAAAGATACAACTGCAAGACTAGACATCACACATCAATGCACATTCACTATCCAAGACAGAATATGCTAAATATTGCTTCAAAATATACAGACTAAAAAAAAAAAAAAAAAAAAAAAAAAAAAAAAAAAAAAAAAAAAAAAAACCACCCTTGCCTTGGAAAGGACAAAAGCAGAGATGAAACATCTTGCCTATGGTGATGTAACAGAAGTGGGACTATAAAATGTGCCATCAGTTAAGTGAATCATGTACTACTCTTATAAACTACAATATTGCTTCCCTTAAATCTCACTTGAAAGAAAAATATTGGCCTAAAGCGCATGCTGGTCTGCTTTGTCTCCAAATACATACTTCAAAGAAAAGTTGCAAATATTTATTCCGAGGGTGCTAGTGGGCAATCCTTTAGGAGGGGAATAGCTACCAACAACACATCATGGGAAGTAAATGATGAAGTTACTTGATGGCAGAACACTGGGCATTTATATGGGAAAAATAGTCTGTCTAGTTTTTGAGACAGTCTAAGGAAAGTGGGGGAAGAAAGAGGAACACTGAGCTGTCAGCTCACAGCTCCTGCAGGTAACTGAATGACTCCAAGTAACAGGGAAATTTTGCCCAGCCCTTGACGCAAAAAATAGCTGAAAGAATAAAGAAGGTGTGTTACTGGGGGGTGGGTGAGGGAGTTAATTACACTCAGAAATGGTTTTAAACATAATTTTTCAGAAGTTTCACTAGCTGCTATTTATTGGCAGGCAGGTTTGTTATAAATTATGGAGCCATACTCTGTTTTAAAAATCAAAGATTCACTATATTCTTTCATTGCTTGTGTTTTTCAGTGCCAAGTTTGAAGGCCATCCTATATAAATTTGATTACACATTTGCAATTTATTGTTTCCCTACTGTTAAACCCATCTTTTTCTGTGAAACTGCCGAGCCTTTGAGAAGGAGCTGTTAAAAGACTGCAGCTAATCAGTCCTTTTACTGGCAGGACTCTCTCAGCTAGAAATGAGGTATAAGATCTGTGGCTTTCAAGTTGTACTGTCTGAATTGTTCTTCTGCAACAGCTGGAGAGAACGCTTTCAAGAGTTCTGTGCTCCTTCCTGTGGGCTGATGCAGCTCTCCTCTAACGACGGTTTCCCATCAATACCCACAGACACCTACCTTCTCAACCACCGCTTTAACGGCCTCTCACCACTTCCACCTTTCCGGAAAAAGAAAAAAAAAAAAGAGAGAGAAAAAAAAATAGAGAGAGAGAGAAAAAAACACTCAAAATACTCATCTGGGAGAAGGTTTACAAATATCTGCACACCAGGCTGCTGAAGGAGATAGTATCTCAAAGAACATAAAATTAGGTGTACAATTCTTGTCAAGAGAAAAAAAGAACACAAACAACAAAACGGTCCTGGGCATGTGGAGGCAGCAGATGTGAGCAAAAAGTTCAGTATATACCCTTTCCCATGCTAAGGTTACAGTGATCTTTACTGAAAACTTCACAGCAAGGAAAAAATTAATGCTCTTTTTCCATGCAGTATAAGATGAATAGCTGTATACAGTCCATTTTTCTGAATAATCCCATGTTCTTTGAATGACAAGAAAGTTTTAAAAGAATTTCTCAAAACCTGTGAAACACGTGAAAGTTCTGGTTTTACCAAGAGCCTCTATCTGCTGGATTTTCTGGGAAATTTAATGTTTGTTTCCTTTTCCAGAGGACTCTGGTGATCCACTGAATCGACAACTTAAACTGCATTAACAACATATTTTAACCTTATTAGGGTAATTATTTACCAACAGAGCTATTCAAAATTGAAGTAAAACATTTAACTAACTGGTGTTTCTTTAGATAGCAACTGAAAGTATCGGAACAGCCCAAAAATCAGTGTGTATTAATAGTGACTTATACTCTAAGTTATTATAAATATTGTGCACTCTCTCATCTGGTTTAGTTGTTAGAAAGAAAAGAACAAGGACAGCTGCAGCAGAAGAACTTGTATACAACACAGTCTGGTAACTGGTTATGTAGGCCATTATTTCATGGAATATTCCCAAACTTCATTTGGGGTAAAAGATGATTGCATGACTCAAAAATTCTAAACTGCCACCTGTTTTTAGACCTGTCTCTAACAAAAATACAAACCAGTTTCCACACAGAATGCTAAAGGTTGCCACCCCCGCCCCTGAAAAAAGAGAAGTGCTTTTATTTAAATCAAATCATGAAGACAGTGATGACAAATGTTATAGAAATGCATTATTAAAATCAGTTAATCAATAGCTAATTCTGAAAAAGAATATCATATAAAGTAATTGCTGATATCCTCTGACCTCATAGAGCACAGGTTAACATCACTGAGAGAATGTTAAGTAGACAGTCTGCAAGGACTAAAGTTGAAAAGTGCTACAGAAGTATTTACCGAGTGTAAGGACACTGTCTGCAATCAAAGAGAAAACAAACATTAAAAGACCTATTTTAAAATCCCTTTTTTTCCCCCACTGAAAATAGAAAGCTGTTCACAACCACAGGATTCCACTCATTCAAATTAATCATAGAGTGGAGTGGATTAAATTTAGATTAAAAAGAAATTCCTTTTTACCAGAAAGGTTAGCTCTGAGGTATTCCTGAACAAAACAGCAAAATGAATGTTGAGGGTTTACAGAGACTCATCCAGGAGCCTCCCTGCAAACAGCCCCGAGCTCAGGCACCAAACCCAGCCAGGGCCTCACCATGGTTTGTGTGACAGCCAGGAGAGATCTCAAGGTTGGTCTCTGTGGCTCTGACAGACTCAGATGGGGAAAGGACACTCTGATCAGTTTGTGTTTATTAGCAACCCTCGATTGTGGAATGCTTGTGCCACTGCACAAACACAACACTCAGCATCTCCTCTCCCTCCAACAAAAACCACTGCAAATGCATTAAGAATAAGATTGATAACACTGTTATTGTGTTGCTAATATTACTAAGAGTGCTAATTCACATGTGGGCTTTTATGTAAAATATATCCAAATTTTTGAAGCAATGTGTCTTAACCTGAGAATGAGAGAACAAATTCAGTTTGTGTGGCTAGAACATGGATTCAAATACATTAATTCCATTTTTGTTAGAGGTTTCCTGTTACAGGAAAAATAAAAAATGGAATTTGTAAAGAAATAAGACAGTATCAAAAGTTAGGTAAACAGTTAAAATCTAAGTGGAAATTCACAGTTGATTCCAATATTAGCAAGATTTCCATGGTGTAAAGGTAAGAATAATTTGATCTTACTTGACTGCTACAGCAGTTCAGAAAGGTGTTTTGGATGTTGATTTGGGGGAGTTAGTAAGAGACAAAAGACTGAAGAACTTAGTGTAGGAGGGAAAGAGGAACAGTATCCAGAACCATTCACAAAAAAGATGCCACAAAGACAATATGTATGGAGGTGACTATTTTAATTTCCTCTACTTATTTAAGAGAGTATCTCAAAGGAAAATTCTGAAACCCCAGGTTTCTATTTTTTCAATAGATTTTTTATCAGGTAAAAATGAGAAGCGGATTATCAGCAATGTTTTTATAGAGTTTGGTGAAAATAGCTTTACTTCTATTTCCAATGCATAATTATAGGTTTTTTAGTTTGATATCAAGGCTGCTCAGCTACTTAATGTTTGTGTTTAAACATCAGACAAGTTCATCCTGTGGTTTTTGTTTTCTTTTCACTTCTGTAATTCATAAAACATCTCTTTATTTAATGCAAGAAATTCAAATGACATAAACATTCAAATGCAGAACATGTACAAAATTCTTCTATTGCAAAAAGCTGATTTTCTGCGTTTTCTAATCTCAAAAAAGCAGTTACTTTATTGTTGCCATTTTTATACTTTTACATCAGCTAAAGCTATGGATATACCCTAAATTCAGTTCAAAATTTTAATTCAGACATTGAGAACATATTTAAACATTTTGGATTAATTAGAAATTTTATTTCATAACCTTTTTCATTTAATGAGTACATTCACCAATTATAAAAGACTTTAAAGTCTTTTTTCTTGTAAAAAATCTTAAAATACAACATCTTAATTAGACTCTCCATGCAAATAGCCTTGTTAAGAAACAGCCATCCGTTACATTTTAGTTTCATTTTTAAAAAATGACCATGCAAACCCCTAAAATTAGAATTAGCTTATTGTTGGTAACAAAACCAGAATCAGATTCCAACACACTTGTTCCAAATCAGAAGTAAGTATATGCCCTTAGCATACCGTAAGCATTTGATTGTTAATTTTTGTGTATCTCTAAAAGCTTGTCTGGAAATTTCACATCCATGGATACAAATATTTGCCAGTGTGAGCACCAAACTCCAGCTTGTCAGCTATCACACTTTGCTTCTCTCTCTTAAGAGAGACAGAGTTTAGATTTTGCAACCAATATTAGTGCAAAAACATTAAGATATAAACCAAACTTTGCTCATTTCTGTGCCAGCAGCAAGTGCAGGGAGATGAGGAGCTTTCACTCTTCTCAGGCCTCACTCGCTGCTCCCGAGCACTGCAGTATTCAAAATTTATCCCTGCTCTCATGGGTAACAATAGCATCAGCTGATAATGTGCCAAACCAATGGGGTCTTATTTCATTCACTTCAGGGTAGCTTAAAGTTTTAACTTGTGGGTTTTCTGCTCTTGGGCTGGGAAAGCAGGGTGAAGACAGAATTCTACAATTCACACACTTTCATTTGTATAGGTGACAGAGCCTTAGCAGAGATACACACGTTTTTTGAATGTAAAAAATTAACATACATAATCCAAGGAGACAACACTGTAACTTGAATAGAACCCATTCACACACAGCTGAGTAAAAATAATCTGTCCATATTGCAGCTATTCTCTGCTACCATCTGTATCTGATCCTTATATAGATGGATGATACACTGACTCCTGCAGCATTGCTCCAAAGTCTTGGGGCAGAGAGAAAACTTCAGTTTGCCTTTCAGCTGTCTCATCAAAACAGCCTTCAGCCAGCTCCAACACCACTAGAAGGTGCCTGACAACATCACTGCAGTTTTAGGGTGATTTATCCAAATGGTGCCGAAAGAAACTTCCATAAACAAGGTGTGCGACTGCCCAAGGTACAGGGGCTGCTGCATCTCACAAGTCTAGGACATAAATGTGACAAATTCCAAAATAACTTGCTGCTAAGCTCCCTTTGAATGCATAATTTGCAGTGGAATTCAACCCTTGGTCATTCACGTGGGCAGCTACCATTTTCAGCCCTCACTGTGTGAATCAAGTCAGGGCTGAAGTGTCTTGTGTTTCTGTCTGCCACAGACAAGAACTGAAATCCAGAGGCACTAAATTCCTAACAAGGAGGATGACAAGAGTTTCTGCTATTCTACTGTATATTTAATGTTAAATTTTCTACCTCACTTAATTTATTCATCTTTGATGAGAAAAGGGGTCACTGGTAACATTTCACTAATTTGCACTTGTTGCCAGGTTGACATACACAGCTGAAAAAATAAAGGTGCTTTTTTACCTTCATTTTTTTCTTTCCTTTCCACCCTTTTTAAACATGAACTAAAAAATATTACCTTTGTAAGACACAAGCAGTCCCTTTCTTGCACAGTCTAGAGTTGTAGGCCTTCCATCAGTCTTTTTCAGCACACTTTTAAAGCCACTTCAGCATTAAGGAGCTCCATAACTGCACAGAAACTGGCTGGCTGCCAACCAGCTGCAAAACAAACGCCCCTTGTATTGACATTAGAGATTCCTTGATCATATTCAATAAAGAACCTTTGATGTTAGCACTATTGGCTAATATCATCTTACAGGGTCTTGAGGGAGAGTTTATCAAATCTGTAAGACAGATCATGAAGTGAAAAAGGATCCTCTAATCTAGGAAACACAACAAAGTTTGCGTTTTGTGAGGTAAAAAAGTAGTATTTATAGGTGGGAAAATGTCAAAATACACACATCATCTATGATTCACTGATTTTGTGTAACATTTGGTGAACCACAGATCTCACCTTGTCTGGCAAAACCCAAGTTGTGCCCTCAGGTTATCCAGCCCCAACAGAGAAGTCCTCCATGGGACACTAAACAAACCAGCTGTGCATGGGTACCTTTCTGTCACTCCATATCCTCCCGACTGCCATCCCATATCCTCCTGACCTTCCTTTGCTACAGCCTGGCAGCTGCCTCCTCCTTCGCCTCCCTGGCAGACTTTCTGCTTTCAGAACAGTCTGTCACCCTGCCCACAGAGCGGCACTTCAACACTTGGCGGGTTCAAAGAAAACCTTCTAGTGCTCCAGTACTATGGGCTGTCTGCTTTAGGGAGACCTCTTTAAGTACATGAAGCTGTAAAAGCAGAGACTGACAGGCTGCCTCAAAGGTTCCAAAACGAAAAGGACACTGGCCCAGGAAAACATCAAAAAGTGGTGCAATACACAGTACCTTGTTACAGAGTGCTCCGAGAAGAATGACCTCTGGAAGGGCAGTAATCTTACCACATCCTTTCCTGGTATATGGAAGGTGGACTAGGTTTTGGTGGTGGTGGTTTGGGCTTTCTTTTCCTCCATTGCTTCATCTTTTTCTTTCATCTTTAGTTTTCTGTTCCACTGTGGGAAATAACATAGGAGACCCAGCTTCTCATCCTCTTTTTCAGCTATTGCAAAATTTCACCTTTCCCAGCCCTCTAGACAGGGAACAGCATCTGGCTAAATGTTCTGACCTGGCAGATTCTATCCAATACTGAGCTGGAGAAAACAGCTTCCCAAACATCCCAGCCACCTCCTTTTGGTCTGGGTGGGACAGGTCTGTTTATAAGCAGGTAAAGTGACCCTGCTGGAGGGTTGGTGGCAGTGTGTTGTGATCTCAGGCTCATCTCCAGCACTGGTTATCAATAAATGCTAGTGAAGTGTGTTAGTACCAAGCAGTCACACTTTTCTATTATACTCTTCTAGCTTGCAGCAACCAGAGGTTTATTAGCTCACAGATCTCTAAAAATTTCTCTCCCCTAGTTTTTTAATAATAGAGGGAAAATGCAGAAAAAGGCTATCACATATCACTTACATTAGAAAATAACATATTCTGTTTCATTTTTGTGAAAACACACAGGCACAGATGGAGATGATGATCATCATCATCTTTTGAATGCTGGGTTATGCTCCCATATTGGCCTAGCTTGCTCAGCAAGGCACAGTCACTCTATGTTGTTAGACGTAGCCCATATGAAATAGTTGATATTATTCTGTTTCTTGGGTGAGCTCCTCCCTCTTTCTCCTGTTTTGTCTGCCCAGCTCAAGGACTGCTGCCTCTTCACTCCCCCCACCAGTCCACATTCAGGGATATTTTCACTTTAGGCTCAGCACCTCGTGCAGTCTCAGCTCTGCTGCACCTCCCGCTCTGGGAACACAGACTGGGCAACACTCCCCACTTGTCAACACCAGTGGGAAAAACCCTCAGCCCCGCAGGCCCTGGAAAATGACTCCCTCTATCTCATGTCAAGGACAGAAGCACTGGAAATGGGCTTCAATAACAAAAATATTTTCTTATAAATCCGCACGCTGGCTGGACCACCTGTATGTTTATTTACCAGTTTGCTGTGTGAGATGTTCAGCCTAATTGATAATGCCCCGAGGCAGATATTGGAAACTAATTAACAGATGTTTGATCTTCCTTCAGACACGAACTGTTCAGGTTATCACATTGCATTGCCCCAACATCCAAACACCAGCTCACAGTATAATCCTAGCAGGGGGGAACTTCCCAGTGCCACAGCCTCCAAAAGCAGTAACATTTCTCCTCCCTGCATTTTTGTATCATTGTGCTCCTTTTCCAGCTACTTTCTTCAGGTGAACGTGGTTTTGCAAGCTATTTTACATTCACTTCAATAAGCTTTTATGAAAATGTTATTTTGAAATAGAAATCTCAATAGTAGAACAAACTATGACCATACTTTGAAAGAAACCCCATAAATGTGCAAAATTTCTAACTTGTGAATAACTGTTTAGTTACTCCACTCCCCAAAGCCGGAAGTGTAAGATCACCTAAATGTTTTATACCAGGGCTTTGACTCAGTTGCCTTTTAACAGTATGTGCTCATTAAACCATTAAAAATATGTCAGTTCTTATTTAAATTCATTTATGTGTCTATAGATATAAAAAACAAAAAAGGGCCTGAGATACAAAAGCAAGTTTCTCTAGGAAAGGAGGAAAGGTGACATTAGGGGTAGCCAGAAAATTATATAGATGAAAAGAATTCAGACAGACAAGATATTGCTGTCCAACAGCTCTAATTTTCCCCAAATAAACATTATATTTTGGTAAGCAATTTTCTGAGCCTTAGAAAACACTTTCAGTATGGAGAATAACTTATAGAAGAAAGGAGAGAGGGTGGCAGTTAAACTGTAGTAGAAAAAGATAAGGAACGTGAATACCTGAAAGTGTCATTTCCAACGTATTTAAGTGGGTGTGTAAAGGCAGAGAAAGGGAAAAAATTGATACAACAGTATCAAATTGCCTGGAACTGCTATAATCATTAATGATTTTAACTGTAAAAAAAAAATACATGTACAAAACGATGTCTCAAACAGGGTGATTGTACTGTGTAGCTTAAAGAACATGAATTACTAATTCTGATTGTCAAAGGTGATTTGAGATCCAAAGAGCTGAAATGTCTAAAGAAGCCAAAGAATAGTCCTAGCAAAGGTAGACAGTTTCCAGACCAGTCAGTGAGAGAAAAGGGCTTTCTACAGAGCTGAAGTCCTGAGACTTCTGAAAAATTTAGTAGATTTGGGCTGTGATAAAATAGACCAAGCTGTGTGTTTTCAACACTGGATGAATAATATTAGATCTTCTAAAATACTTTAAAGGTTTCCTGCATTTTTACCCATTTCCAAATCTGATTTTTAATGTGTACTGATATTTTCATAATTCTGTCTTTACATATCTGGACTCCACTGCTGCTAAGAAAGAAAGAAAAGAAAAAGATCCTCCTCATGTCAGATATTACTTGGATAACGCATTAGGAATAGAAAATTCAAAAAAAAGGTTAACAAAATGAGATAACCACAATTTAAGCATTACTATTTCAGGGAATCCAGAGGTGTCTCTAACTTTCATGAGGGCTGCCTTCATTACTTAATACTGAGAATAAGAGACCTACTTTCATTTTTCTTTTCAAATCTGTACCTATTTTTCTTTCAGATTCTTTCAATAACCCTACAAAATCAAAAGGTCACTAGTGATTTGTACATTTCTCATATCTGACAAACGTTAACATAAAGAAAAAGCAACATTTTTTAGAAAAGTGGATGCATAAGAAAGTTTAAAAACTGGAAATATTAGCAGTATCGACATTTAGTTCTTCACACTCTTGTGAACCTTTGAATTTCCTTTTTATAGCTGCAAGTTAATATGACAGTCAAATTTAAGTCCACAAACTATGCATAAGTATTAGACACTAGATAAAGTTATTAATGGAATTTTAAAAGTTCTGTTCATTAACACAACAACATTAAAGGCCAGTATTTTCTGCTTCTTCAATGTGAGATGACGTTTTGATTTCACATAATAAAAAACTGAAGCCAAACAACCTGGGTTTTCTTTTCCAACCTACCCTATGTTTTTCTAAAATAACAAATTTAACCTTCAAAGATGTGTATGGCATAAAAGAGGCAGTCAACTGGTAGTTTACTTTGCTTTTTATAGCCACATTACTCTCTATTTTCACTGAAAAAGGCCACACAGGCTATTTTAGAGTCTGATGACTCCAGCCTTTTTGGTGTAAAGCCTCAGCCCCTCCCCACCTCCTCCTCAAATCCTCAGACTGTCCGGTGGCTCGAAAAAGTATTGCTTTTTCTGTGCAAGAATCTCCCTCCTAAATCAATATACCAGGGTGAAGGCAGCTTGTCATTTCCTGTCACAGGATACCCTCCTAAATTACCCTTTTCTTTTTAAGAGTACAGCAAATCATGTTTCAAGAAATGACCATTTTTATTTCCTTTCTGATGTAACATGTTAAAAATAAACACTAGCCATACTGCTCAGGAGGTCCAGAACCAGATGAGAGAACTGTAGATCTAAAATAAACATCAAATTATTTCTTCTCCCATCTAAAAAAGTTATATTTGAAGTCAAAAAAGAAAGCAATCTTTAGGTGGGATACTTTTAAGGATATTTACAAAAGTAGAAAAGGGATCTGAAGAAATTACAACAAATTCTTTCCCCTAGTTCTAAGATTTTATGTTGGAGCATGCATTCTTGATTGATAGAGAACAAATGTCCACAAAAATGCTTAATATACCACAGATTTAAGCTGCAATAATCAGAAAGGTGTTGAAATCAAAACCAGTTAAGGTTACAGGCTTTCACACCATGTTTTACCTAGGAGTTCGTGTCTTAGATGAGGAATTACCACACATGCTGTACTGTTAGCACAGCTCTCAGAGCAAGAGTTACAGCCACAAATTCCATGTAAGGATACTAAGAATAAAACTCAGAAAAATGGGAGTCTTACTTGAGTGGCCAAACCAAAACCTTTAAATAAATAATAGGCTTAGATAAAATGATAATAGAATATTTTATTTGATTTGCAAACTAACCTTTATTAAAACTTCATTTTGATTATGAATAGTTTCAAGCTATAAATGTCTGGGTTTAAACCTGGGCTAGGGGCTGGCCCACGCCATGGGGTCAGTGTGGAAACACTGATTTAGGACACACAGAGTGCTTTGGGTTGGAAGGGACCTAAAATACCATCTAATTTCAACCCCTGTGCCATGGGCAGGGACACCTTCCACTAGTCCAGAATGGAGACAGAAAAGACATTTTGTACAATCCTAAAAACCTTGGCACAGCAAACTGAGGACTCCAGTGCAACTTCCCTATCTCTGTAACTGCACTCATACCAACACATGTTTAGCTGCTTATATGTGAGCAATTTTGTTTCACTCATTTCCATACACTGTTCATTTTATGTCTGTTGAGATAATTTTAGAAATATCTAAGGTTTAAATCAAAGAAAGTCATTAGTAATCATCCGCCCAAAATTACAGCTTTTAAATGTTTGTTCTGAGGTTAAAATAAAAACACAGGGTGTTCAAAGTTCTCCCATTTCTTAAAACTAACCAGTGCTGAAAAAAGAAAATTAAAAAGTCCTTTTTTCATCTACTAGAATTCCTTAATTGCTTAACTTCATTATTTTACATCTGTTTTGTTGCAACATTTCACTACACTTGAGACTCAAATGTGGTGGGACTAAACCAATAATCATTCCTCTGCTTTAAATCATATGGCAAAGTATTGACTCTTCACATCTTCTTCTGTACTCCTTATTTTCATTTTGGAAATGATAGACAATAAAGGTTAAAAACCCTCTCTACAATCTACTTCAGCATAACCATCAATGTGAAAAGCAAGATGACACATGCCAAAAAAACCAGCATACATTGAAACCAGGGATGTTCTGCACAGTCCCTGATGTACCTCATTAGCTCAATCAACATTTACTGTTAAGTTGCTTTAGTGTTTTGGTCGGTTTCTGAGGTCTCTAACCACATCTCCCATCACAGGAATGTTTCAGGGTTTTTTCTTACATTTGTTGGAGATTGTTGAACATTAATCTGAGTGTAGGAGATTCCCAGTTTTAGAGAAGCACAGAATTTTCTAACAATAAGCAAAAGCCTGGCTTTGCCACATGTTGATTAAGGTTAAGGAAACCTGCAAATGTCCTAAAATTAGACCATGACTACCACTGTATTTTCCACCTCTACTGGGTTTGTCTAGGTCTCACACATGACAGATCTTCATTATGTTCGCTATCCCTTCATTATTAATGAGCACTCTGATTTTATCCCCTTTCCTGCATAAAGAGCCTCATGGAGTTGCAGAGTCTGCTTTTCCTCTCTGAGGTACTCAAGGTCATGATTTGCACACTGGAGGCAGTAAATGCAGTGCCCTGTGTGCTACTGCTGCTGCTTATGTTTGGTACTGTTGAGACTTCAGGAAAAGCATTGCTGCTGCAACAGTGAACTCAGCACAGGGAAACTTGATCGTTGGTATTTCTTTTCCCTACAAAGTAAAAGAAAAGCTTTAGGGTAAAATACAGCTTTTCCATTAAGCTCCTTTCTCAGCTACACAAAGTGCTATAAAAGCAGTGGTGCTTTTATTTATTTGGTGGTTGTTAATTTACAATCAGATCAAAAGGTATGATTAGGTGTTTGAACCTTCTCTTTCCCTACTGCTGCATTTTAGCTAATTCCACCAAAAAAGGCAACCTAACTTTCTTTAAATAAAACTATTAACTTGCTAATTAAAAAAAAAGAAAGAAAAGACTTACATAGTTTTCTATTTGCATCCAAAGTACAATGAGGTCAGTAAAAATACTCTCATTAAGTTTAAACATTAAGTTTAAAGCTCTGGTTCAGACATTTGTATGGTAATAACAGGACGACCAAGAAATATGGATATCTTTCACAAGGCCTGGAGCATTTACATCAGATTTTGCCATTTATCATGTTAACATATGGATATCAATGACTTGGAATACAAACAAGAGGCATTACAGTATTTCACTGAAGGGACTAATAGGTATTGAAGTTTTTAATTGATTTGATGAGGGGCCTGCACTTTAAAAAGTCAGGAAACCTAAACAGATGAAAACCCCATTATAATGTACATGGATGAGTATGGACCTTAACTCAAAATAATCACAAGCAGAAACATTCAGAGCACTTCATATTTCACCTCTATCTTTACCTGCAGAAATCTCAAATGTTTTGCTGGTTGTTTCTGCTCTTCCCTATGCTTCCCCTTCTGTGCTCTTAGCTTTTCCTCTACAGTACTCAACCATTAATTCCAATAGGGGTTAATAAGTGAAAAGTCCTAACTTTGGGTTTTTTTGAGAATTTATATCAAAGAAAACGAATTTGGATTATGGTCACTTTTTAAATATCAGAAGATTTTAATTTGATTCTGAAGCTTTGATTTTTAATTTCTTCAAGTGAAAATTTTGTAAGAATTTTTTAGCCAAGTAAAAAACTTCACATGGCACTTAATTTTAGATACTGAAAAATACCTTTGACTTTAATGAGATCCCACACGCAATTAAGACAATTAATGCGCATTGCACATCCTGGACAGTTCATGACAAAGCTTCATCCTAGTCCTGTGTCCACAGCAAGCCTCTTCCTCACATTGGCATGTCAGGTTATGTTGATTATTTTTCTTTGCTCTCGCATGCAAGTTCATAATCAGCACAATCCTTTGTCATAAACATGTAACATTTGCCACACTTATTTTAAAGCCCAGGAAGCTGTCAATGCAGCATTAGTGGATTCCTTCTAGTGTGGCTTCAATAATTTCTGAAATTACAGCTTGTGCATAATGGGTATGTCTGGCATAAGAGCTTCAGGTAGAGAGGGCAGGGGCTTGGACTGCAACAACCAGCTGTGTTTGCTGATTCACCTGCTGCCAGCCACACACCAAAAAAAATCACCAACAGCCACACTTCCAAATCCATAGTGCTCCTGTGTAATCCTCCCATGCACTGCCAGCAGCATGCAAAATAAAGAAATAAAAAGCTTATCCTGCTTAATGCTAGGCAGATGAAAAAAATATTGCAAAGGCTTGGTAGGACAGAATCAAAGGGGTTTAGACTTTGGGATGTTACCTACAATTTGCAAAGTGAACCCTTTATTTCAATTGTGTTTTTAAATTATTGTTAAGGAAAAAACAATCTGCCAGTGTGTTCCTCCTTGAAGAGCTCCCATATACCACACAAACACTTGCTCAAAACCTTTGCTCACTGTTGTCCACATTTCCCTTTCCTGTCATGCTCATTTTGTAGCTCTCCTCCATTTTTCAGACCTCCCACTTTTCCTCTTATGGCTATGAACACTCAGTGTCCTGACATTTTCTTCCTGGTCACCACCCTTTTCTGCTGAGAGGTTTCTCATCGGCTCTCACTGTGCACAGCCAGCCTCCACGCTGGCCTCCCCACACCAGTGCCACTCAACTGGGATAAATCCAGACATTCCAGATGCCACAGATACTTGCCCATGACATTATCTCCCTTCAGCCCATCTGCTAAAATCAAATTTGCTGGATCGGGGACTAAACAAATGCTTCCCCTCCCTGGCCTCTGGTAGCACTAAGCCAGCTCAGGGTCAATAATAACAACAAAACTTTGAGCTCAGGACTTTTGATTTTGAGTGAAGACACCTAACTCAACAAATTAAATTTAAATGAACAACTGAGTTCTCCTGTCATACTAAACACTGTTACAGCATTGAAAAATATTTACAGAAAGTAATCTTTGCACGATTCTAGGACCTGAAAGACTTGATGTCCAAGCCCTAGAATGGAACCAGAACTTGTTAACAAATAAATAATAGCAGTATTTATCAATGCAGTTATCTCTGTAGTCCTCAATGAGCACACTGCTATTTTGTATACACATGTAGTGCATACCATCTGCTGATGTTTATTTTAATTCACCAGGAAAGGCCTGTGTTTAAGTTGGAATTTAAGTGACAGAATCAGAACAAAAGAAAAAGGGCAGCAGAATAAACTGAATAAATTCCAAGTCTGACTTGTAAAGGCAGACAATATAAAAGCTATAATCTTAGTTTAATCCCCACACTTTTTAAACATAGTAATTACTAGACATCTGCTGGTAACACAGCCTTGCTATTGGATAACCTTAATTACCCTGTAATATTTCCTGACACTCCCCAAAATATGCCCTATGGATAATAATTCATTCACGGTTCAGCCCCATTATTAGCTACTAATTCAAACAATCAAGACAAAGACAACGAACAGATGACCTTGAACAATTACCCACTCACTGAACAGAATTTATTTCATGCTTTTCAAAGACTTTACTGCTTGCCTGGCTTCATGAGCAGCACTCAAAAATTAACAAAACTCGAGTAAGAAAAGAGCTGCAGAATAAAAGGAGATTTGCTGGGGTACCCAAGCTCCCTTAAACATCATTTGCTTGCATTAACAACATAATGGCTTCTGCAATACAGTTCATTTTCTAAGATTAAATAGGGACCCAGACAGACTGGGTGCAAAACCCTATACAATTGTTTTAATAGACTGGATTTGTAAGCTGTTCAACTATCCGCAAGAAACGTATTGGGAAACCTGGAATGAAACAAAATAAATACATACAGGTATGATGAATGGAATTCATGCAGCTGTTGCAGAAGCAGAGGCAGTATCAGTGACTTCAGTGCTGAAGTAGATTGCTGTGAATGTCTGAGGATTTCTTTGGGCTGCCCAGGAAATATTTCAAGTCACAAATCACACTTTGTCCTCATTTGAGCTGCCATAACCTGGCACCCTTATTTCTGATTGTACAGGTAAAATCAAGTGTTAAAGATGGACCATTATTGTCAAATAAACCTAATCTGTACTACTTTGGGTGATTCCTTATATTGTTCATTTAGAAAAATTATTGTTGCAATGAACATGAAAGGGCCTATGGCTTTTTAAATCATTATTCTCATAATGAAATTTTAGACATTTTATCTTCATATTAAGGTAAGGAGAAGGTACACCAAGGAGTGTAAAAAGCTATTGTCCTTTTCTCTATAACTCAGGCAATTTCCTCTTGAGAGTCTAGGAGGTCCTCTGCAACCCATCTGAAAGTGAGCTGGAAATGGGACTAGAATTACTGAACTGCTAGGAAAATAAGCTGGAAGGAAAATATAGGAAAAAAATAATGGTAATGAAAATTCAAAGTCACAATAAATCTCTTTTCTGAGATGGTTCTGAGAAATACATTCTCATTGTAGGAATATAGTTAAATTCCTTAAAGACCCGTTGAAGTGAATGGCAGAAATAGTATATTGTGAATAAAATCAAAACATAGAGATGCTACAAAATCTCCACCTGTCAAAATCAGAACTATGATAAAAATAACTTCTAAATACAATCTATGCCCTAATCATAATGAGTTTAAAGATATTTTTTTTAATGCAAAGTGCATAAGAATGAACAATCTTGAAATTTTTAAAGCAGGATATTTAGCCCAAATCCAGACAAATAATCAGAAAACAAGAGATAGAAGGACAACTTTAGTTTTCCTTGACCTTAAAAGGTATGCAGTCTGCACATATAAAGCACTTCATGAAAGGTGGAGAGGGGAAAGGAGTTTTTTCCTCCAATGGAAAGCGTGAGATTGCAATATCTTTAAAAAAATATTTGTGTCAACACAACTTTACAGACTACTTGAGGTTTCTTGTTGAAGCTATGTACTCTGAATGTGCTTTGCTTATCAATAATACCTAATAAAACTTCTGGGATTTCAAAGTCCACATTCCAGAAATGAGGTACACATGATGAAATTTCTTGTTATGAGCAGACTTCTACTTTTGCCCCATCAGAATTTCCTCTTCAAGGATGGCACTGAAGTGCACATTTATACACAAGTCACTATAGTATTGCACTTTTTAAGTGCAGTCACTGTAAGAAGGAGTTCATTGGGTAATCCTCACTTTGAGACATTTATCCAAGCAGTTTTGGAAGCAGTTTCAAAAGAAATGTACTGGACTAACTTTGCTGTGGTCTCTTCTGGTTTCAAAAATGTATTAATTACATCAACATTCCTCCTTTTATTGTTTTCCTTTGATCATTACACAACCCACAACCCAACATTTGGGATTTTTATTAGGAAGTATGCTATTCTGTCTAGAACTTTTCTAGAAATGAACAGTGGACATTTCATTTCCAAGTAGCCTCTCAGGTCATAATCAAACCTTTATGAAACAAATTTGTGATCAAGGCTTTGTAAGAACTGTATGCTCTGCTTCTGTTTAAAAATATCAGTCATGTAATGGATTGTCAACATAAAATATTTTCCTGGGGGTAAATCAACAAAACAATCCCTTGGCCAAGGGTCCGGAATGGCCTTTTCTTATGCCTAAATATTCAAATTATTATTTTTGAGGGAGAGTTTGAAGTACACTTGTTAATTTCTATACAGACCAAATTAATGCAGCTTGCCTGAAGCTCATGTCCCTGCTCATTCAGGAACTGAAATGTCATCTACAGCAAGATAGTCTTTTCTTCTAATTAATGTGGTCATGAAACAAATGAAACACAATATGCAAATAAAAGCTATGATGACTAAATAAAATGCTGTCCCTCCAGGAACCAAACACTCAAAATAAACTAGTTTCATGTAGTTGGTTTTGAAAGGCCCATCTGTTAAAACTGAAAGTATTTTGCTTCAATTACATCTGGTTACTAATAGGTGCTGTGTTTCACTTATTTCAGGGAAACTTAAAAGACAGAAGTTATTGCTAGAAGTCAGGTCCAGAATGAACTATGTAACTGGGTAATCGTGTATTAATCTCAGATGTTGGGCCAAGCTCAAAATGAAATTCACATTTCTGTTCACATCTGAAAAACCTCCAGTGTGAATCTATGAATGTTATACAGCCAAAAGACATATTAAAGATTACAGGTTTAACCTCTTAATCTTATAATTGCTATAAAATGCCATAAAGCCAACACAAAGAAACCAAACTTATTTACAGAGTGAAGGTGTCTTACTTGGATAAATGTCTCAAATTGAGAATTCTCCAATGAACTCCCTCTTACAGAGACTACACCAAAAAAATGCACTCTTATTAGCACATGTGCACTTCAATGCCATCCTTGAAGAGGAAATTCTGATGGGTAGTTCAAAAGTATAAAAAATATGATTGTAAGAAAAAGCACTGTTTTAATTCAGTGGTTCCATTTTCCTGTAGCATGTTTAACCTAATCACGCAACAGTATCTGGCATGATTACTTTAGAAAATACACATTTATTAAATAAACATTAAAAATTGCAGAACAGTGAGAGGATTCACAAAGAGGAATTCTGTTTCAAGCATTTCCTTGGCCAACTCGTTTCAACAGGGAATGGTGTCCCTTTCATCCTGGAGAAGAGAACCTGGCTAGTAACACCTTCATATCAGAACCTTCCTCCAAAACTAAATGGGAGTTTTGACAATGGTTCTGCAATGAGCTTCATCTGCTGGACCCTTCTGGGAGCTAGAGTCTGGGACAGCCTAGATTCATTTCCTCTTCACTGAGTGTGGCCTTTTTAACCTGCAACATTGGAAGTTTTTATGGGGTGTTTTTGTTGTTGTTTAATGTTGTGTTCCAGCTATCCCGGACAAGGTGAAAAGAAGACAAGGAAAAAGTGACTATTTCCTCCAGAAAATCCATAGACCAGTCCACTTGTCTGACATGAAGGAAATCAATATTTCCTGAATGAATCAGGTTCAAGACCTGGCATGCAACTTTCTCCATCATAAGCAATTATTCTGACCACCAAATTGTGTTCTTAATTAGTTTTGTCCATCTGGACACAAATCTTTTCCAATAAATCTCTATCAAAACTCTTAGAAGAGTGAGAAGTCTCAACGTCAAGCTCTTGCTATTTTTCAGTAACACAAAATCTGCCTAAGTTGATTTTTCATATGAGACTTTAAAGCCTCTAGAAAAGCTACAGATATAAAAGGCAGTGTTATTGAAGCAATAAAGAATTCACCATCAAAGATGGCATTCTGAGAGAGTGGACATTCTAGCTACAAGAGAGCTGGCCACAACCAGAAAGGACTTAAGAGAAGCAGATTTTTCCCCTCAGTAACACTGTTCAGGAATCAAGGCTTCAGAGCCTCTAAGGCCTAATCCACATCGTCAATGGAAGAACTGAACTTCAATTGCTACCACCTGCTTTTAATTTCTTGGGTTTTTTTTTTCCTAGTTCCCCACACATGAAAACTTATTTTTCTTTCTTAAACTGAATGCTTTTTCCTGCTTATGTTTTCCTTCTCCTTCCTGAAGTCATAAAAGCACTCCTGACTGCTTTTATCTTCAATGTAGTCAATTCCAACTCTAAACCAAAGACTTTATGTACAATATACTTTTAAAAATTGATATAAACAAACATACCTGCTTTTTTCACTTCTCCTTGCTTCTGATACTTTCTTGATGCTGCCTAATTCCTACTTTCTCTTTTCTTAGTTTAACCTCTATTTTTATACTCTGCAAAAATGCATTTGCTATACCATGCATACTGTTATCCCTTATTCTTTCTCTTCCTACCTTTATTTTTGTGCACTGTCTTCAAAATCAAAATCTGTTTTCAATTGCAAAGATTTAAAGATTTTTTTCCCCTATAATAATACTTTCATTCCTTAGCCTTAGTATGAAGCAAACTATGTTTGGTTGTTTGAAATAGCAAGGATCATCCCACCTCCTACATGGTGAATACCAACTTGAGTCATAGGATCTTCTCTCTCTGAAGTTGAGTGCTAAATCCCTGAAGCATTTTTAGAACTCCCGTCTTTGGTTTTGTCACAGAGGTGTTACATCAGTCTGTTTTGTAGTTTCCTACTTGATGGGAGATCTCCTGCATACTGCACATTTGTAATTGTGGTGTACTGCAGTCTGATTGAAACAGTTCTCCTGGATGATTTTTACATCTGCTCACTGCAGCATGACCTGTATCTTTACAGGGATACAGAAATCATCACTTCCACACTTTTACTTCACAGATTCCTAGGTGAAGTAGAAACAATCCTATGTAAGATGCCATTGCTGGTGTAAGGAGGCAGTTTTAGCAAAGCTGGTGGTTTTTCCATTGCTGTGTTGCCCATGGAAGCTCAAACATTGTCTGGCAGCCATCCTCAAGGGCAATAGTCTGGCCAGCGTAGCAGTGGGCCCCCTGCCATCCCAACAGATGGGCACCAAGTGCGAGTAGCCATAAGACCATATAAGTGCATTTAGTGTGAAACTTGGGGCATAATTCCCAGCCTTGATCACCATATGGCTTTTCCATACAGAGTTTGTGATAAATGGGATGCACAGTGCTTATCTAACTTTGAACATGAACAGCATTAAGGAAAATCATAACGAGAAGAGTTCCCACCATGTGATAAGCGGCAGGTAAATTTGGAATTAGCAGGAGCGGTAGAAGAGTAGGATTATTATGCATCAGCATCTTCCCCACACTTTTGTTTCTGTTGATCCATTAAGTTTTCCATGACTCAGCTTCTGAAAAGCAAGGAAATGGGCTCCTTCACTCCCCTCTCACTCCTCTACAAGGAAAGAGGGTGCAAAATTGTGAAAGCCTGTGCCTTCAAGAAAAACCCTTGGACTGATTCACAGTCTCATAACTGAACTGAGCCTACATTCCACAGTCACTTCAATACTGAATTTTGCAGGGCTGTTTTAGAAGGCTCAGGATTTCATAGACTCATTAACAATGCACATATTAATGTTTTTATTCTTCATTCGCGTTGGACATGGAAAGCATTTCATCTCCCCTCAGCACACAGTGTTTCAGACACATCTGATCTAGTGCTCAAGGAAAAAGGGAGGCCAGTAGAACCTGTGTGTGTATTTGTGGCCACCATCTTTATAGTAAGTAATTCTAAGTAATGCATGCCTCGCTTGCCCATGCATTTTAGTTATTGCAGCAAACTGTGTTTGTGTATGCTAACAGAGAGATTGTAAACAAACAGTCAGTACTGAAATGTGGGCTTAGTTCCATGAATGTGGATCTTAAAACTTCCTACCTTATTATAGAGTATTTTTACATAGCACTTATGAGTTTTAGTTATTGTCAGCAAAATATGCTGCTTGTGACCTTTGAAGAGTGAGAAGTCCTGAAAGTATGAGAACTCTGAAGAAATAGTTCATATAATTTTAAGATTTCAAGTGGTAAGAAATCATGGGAAATAGAATTTACCTGGTTATGTTTTTTCCTTTTCTGTCATACTCTAAGGTGGAGTTCATGGTTGACTTACACCAATCTAAAATGACACCAGCAAAAGAAAGAGAAAAGTCCCACCTCTCCTGTTCACAGTTATGTGTTTCTACTGGAAAGGGCAGCGCTGCCTTTCAGTGAGGCAGGGGTTGAGTAGTTTGAGGTATTTACAGAACCATTGTATTAGATAAAAAGAGGGAATTTTAATGCTGTGTAAACCAATACAGATTTTGCTGGAAACAGTTCCAGCTGTGCAGCTGAAAGTCCAACACAATATAGCTCTGTACTCTTGGCTCCTAACTCTGAGAGAGGAACACCATTCATGAACAGATATTTGAATTTGCTTGCTTTCCAACTGTATTCAAATAACCAACTCTGCTGGCATGAACACTTGCAGAAAGCAAATGTCAAAGTTGCTTATGTGAACTTTTCTGGAAACGCAATTTGAGTTTGGCCCTCCAAGAATTTCAGTTGAAACATTTATCCAATTAGGAAGAAAGATAACTGACAGGCAGTATTTAATCAGAATCCTGAAGGTAGCATAATGGACAATCAAACACAGTCATGCTTTTGGTTGAGATATATGATCCCTTTCTGAATTAACCTCCTACTTACCTGGAATAAAAAGAGTTAAATTAGCGCCTAATTATACATTCACTATTTAGGCTACCAATAGCTTGTCTCATATACAGTTAGATATGATTAGAGACCATTATGCTAATTTCCTCTTAAGAAGATTGGATCTTTTAATTTTATTTTTAACTATTAACACAGAAAGTTTGAAGCTGAATCAGTTTCAAAAATCAGGGAATTAACTGTCAATACAGTATATTTTGGCAGACCAATGTACTCACAGGAGGCTCCAGTTTATTCACTAGTTGAAACAGGTGAGTGACACAAACCAAACATACAAGGAGAATATGTCCTAGTCAGCATCACAGTATAATTAAGAATGAAAAATCCCTTGGAGATACAGATCTACCACAAGTATTAAGAGATCAAATTCACAATAGAGAGAAGGCCTCTGGGCTTCAATTGTGCCTCTGTTAAGTAATGAGTCTAAAAGTTGCACAGCTTCCTGTTTGTGATCTTTCAGAAACTTCCAGGTCTGATTCACTCAATCGATCTGAAAAATGTTTTTCTCAGTTGTCAGCCCTGTGAGACTGACCTGAAGTACAAGTCAAAGCACGGGCTCCTTGTGATGCCTTAAGTTTTAGCTTTTATATTTTTCAGATCAGTAGTGCTTTAGTGTATAACTCTAAAACTCCATAGCCTGTCAGCTACTGCTCTCCCATTTTATTCAGACAAAACAATTTCTTTCTAGGCCTGAAACTCAAGGACACCTACCTGTCTCAGGCCCCCAAAAATAGAAACAAAAAGTGAACTGGGGGGAGCAAACTGGGGGAATGTGATTGCATTACCTGAAGCTCTAATCAGGCAATTAACCCCTGATATGCAAATAGCCCAAACTTACAGTCTGAAAAACTTGTGACTGTTGTCCATCTTGGGTGTAGTCTCTGTAAGACCCCTGCACTGCCCAAGGTGTACCCTTTGAAGGCCTTTCAATAAATGCCTGCCTTTATCCTTTAATTCTGTCTAGCCTCTGTTCTAGGCAGCCTCTCCAGGCATCCCTTCTGATGAGTGCAACTATGAGCACACTACTGAAAATGGCAGGCGGAATCATCATTACTCCCTCCCGTGATACAATTCACTCCGTAGCCCATCCATCGTGAAGTCTTAAATATGCCAACTCCATAATATGGAAAGAACAAAAGAAAAGGGACTGGGAAGTAATCACAACCAGCACAAATGGGTGAAGTAATCACAACCAGCAGAAGTTGTCTAGTAGGCCTTTATCATCCTATAAAAGCAGAAACATTTGCTTTGATATAAGAAGTTACGAAAGTACTCTCTTTACCTTACAAAGAAAGAGATACATTTTCACAACCAAACTAACCTGCAGAACTCACTACCTGCAAGTGATTGGACAAACCAAGGATTTCATTTGTTTAGTGACCCAGATATTTGTCTGGAAATCGAAATTAGAGAGGGTTTTTCTGACAAGAGGAAAGTGCTTATCCAGCCCGCTCCTTCCTGCTGTAAATCATGAGCTTTGCGTGAGGGCAGGGCTGGGCAGAAATCTTCCCAATGGACAGCTGACTTGCAATTCTGAGAGGAGTGAGAGCCAAACAATCCTCAGCTAAGTTTACAGGGTTTCATTTGCTGGCATTTGACTGAGGTGTTCACTGCACTCTGCACAGGCTGTGGTGCAGAACAGCCCAGCAGGACACGGCCCTGCCCTCCCTCTGCTCGCTGCTGTCACCCGCAACCAGTGACACCCCAACACCCCCCAGGCCTCAGGGGCTCCACTCAGAGCAAAAGCTGAAAACCTCTGACAAAGTCAATTATGAAGTATTGGTGCATCTTGAAAGGAAGTCATACCTATTTTGCAGCAGGTGCACTCACAATATTAGCTGTGTTTTCAGAATTAAGAAGCAACCAACTTTTGGAGAGAAGCTTTCTCTCTTAGAAAAGGTTCTGGCTCTGTTCACTTGTTCTACAGTACTCACCCTAGGCTGTGGCTTTATGCAGACTACTGAATAACCTGGTGCTCACAGTAATTCATGACAGGAATTAAACCTTCTAAAGCCCTTTTGAAAAACCAATTCAAAAAATAAAAACATTTTTGGAGTACCTTATAATAAACTGGCAATATTTTAAATGTGTTAGGATTTTTCTCCAATAATTCTTGCTTTAAATCTTTAAGGACACAAAACTGAGAAATGAATGCAATAGAAATATTTTTTCTGTATAAAATTTTCTGTACAAAGTTCTGTTTTAAATCTCCTTCTTCCCAAAATATTTTACTTTCTAGGGTATCAATAATACGTTCAAAATCGCAAACTGGACAGTGTAGTGACCCTTTCAGATTCCACTTTCATAATCCACAGAATCTTTGCGTTTAATCTTTTGTTAGAAGACCCTGAAGTCCTTTGGTGCATGCACATTATTTTCTAGTGATTGCCACCACATGAAAAGGGTGTTAATCCTCTGCTAATTAACAACTTGTTGAGGTCAAAGGGGGTCAGTACTTTACATTTTTGGATTTGGTGAATTTTGCGTTCATTGGAACTTCTTGTTCTCGTCAGTTCAGGTATTCTGTAATTTTGTTCCACATCAGTGATAGCATCCTCTGGCCCTCTTAGCCCAGTAAAGAACATACTAAAAGCAGGTTTGACATGAGATTGAGTTTGAATGTATTTTTCTACTCTACAAGTCCTTTTATTACACACACTGTTGCTTCATGCAGTTTAGGTGGTTTATCAAGACAGGACATGGAGTTCCACTGCTTTTGATATTCATGCTTCATGTTAATAAAAATAATACAGCATTTCTAAAAATAGTTAGAAGATCATTAAAGGTATTAATCCCAATCCTTATTGATGGGGGAAAAGATTGAAGATGATCTTATCCCTTTTATTTATTCAGTATTTTAATATATACATATACACATACTTATTGATATAAGTAGTTCTTCATTGCCTTATTAATTTGAGAAGTAGCTTCATTAACTCCAGAAAATTTTAACTTCTCTCACTGAAATACAGCTATGCAGCTATGCTGCCTGGTATGTTCTTAAAAAGATTCTGCAACTTGAAGAAAAGCAGCAGCAAGACAGTAGATGTTTTGTTTAGCATTTAGTTCCCATAATCTGGAAAAGGTACTTGAGAAAAGGCATTGTAGAAACAGATAAACAAAACTTGATGGGATTGGCAGAGACTATGAAGAAAAAATGCAAGAGCACCAAACCAGTTGATATTATAAAGTAATTAAGACAGGTGTAACCTTAGTAATCCTGATGGTGAATTCCACAATTTTATGACACATTGTATGAAAAGGCACTTCATCTCATAACTAATGAATCTGCTCTGCTTCTAATCTCTCCAGATCAAGCTGAATCATCCCTTGTGAAAGAGAAGGAATGCAGACATTCCCAAACTCTCTTCTACAAGCTCCAATGCTTAAATTTTCTTAAAAAATCTATGATAATCTTTGCAGTTTCCTTCTTAAAAAATCTATGATAATCTTTGCAGCTTCCTTCACCCAAACAAATGCCCCAAATTTACTTGACAGTTTTCATCACCATTTGAACAGCTGATATTTTTAAAATACCCTAAAAAGGACGAGCAAATTCTCTTCGGTAACACTGTTTCTTAGTCTACTTTAAAATTAAATGAAACTGCTTCAAAAGAAAAAGAGAACCACCACCACAGCATAGTTGTAATTATAATTCCACCAAAAATTATTTTAAAAAGTACAGAATCATCTAAATTGAAGTGCAGACTTAGCCACACCTGTGTCGACCCTGTCACTTATTCCCCTTTATATAAACAGTGTCTCACAGACAGCACTGTGTAGATGACAGACCATCAGCACAGTTCTCAAAGGGAAGGCAGTGATCTTATCCTTTTGAATCTTGATTATGAGAAAAAAAAAAAACCAAAAAATTACTGGATGGCTGGCTTGGTCTAAAATGATTTAGTTATCTGGAGCTCAGTAGAACCCCAGCACAACAGAGATGATTCATGATCCAGGATGTGCCTATTTCATTTTTTTTGGCAAACGAAATCCCTGCAGGGTGCTGAAGTTGTGCAGCGCTTGCTCAGCCGTGTGAGGGCTGAGGGTTTCCCTGGGGTCCCTCACCAAGTGCAGACCCTGGGCTCCTCTCACAACCAGGCACTGCCAGAATCACCTCGGAATGGTTTTGACTGCTGAAATGAAGCAACTTCTGACATTTCATTTGTGCATATATTATGCTAAAGTGAAAATAGCTGAAGTAAGAACACTTGTCTTCCTTTTCATGCGTCTCTTTTCAGAACCTAATTAAAGACTTTTCCCTTTTTATTACATTAAGACCACTTTTTATTCATTCTGATATTAAACTTGTAGTAATAGATTTCCATGCAGATAAACTAGTAATTCACTTGAAATTCTATTCTTTCCTTACCATATTAACCAAGTAATGAACGTGAGTGTAAATATTGGCATTAAAACAGTGTTGGTCTCAGCATTTGAAGCAGATTCATTACTTGAGGAATTGGAGTATTAAGATGAAGTTAAATTAGGCCACAAGAAAATATATTTTTTAAAAAGATGATGACCTAAATGGTGAATTGTGACAGCAGCCAAGTAAATAACTTAACAAGAAAAAGCTTTGCAGAATATTGATTTAATGCATCACTTAAGCAACAGAATATCTCAAACCCGCATTATCCATGCTCTATTTCCCTGTACCTTGGACAGTTTATCTATTCACCTCTCTCAAAGGAACAAGCACATATTTCTACATGGATTGTTTGCCTATGATGTACAGTTTTTAACACTTTGATAAAATTAATCTTTAGAATAATTCTACTTTTGTGAAAGATACTTGTTGGTAGAAATTTTAGAAATTTACTGGAATTGAAGTTACAGAAATTTAACCAAGATACATTAATTATCATCTTTACTCTGGAAAATCCATCACTGCAAAAAAAGATTTTCACTGTTTTAAAGGACTGCAAACTACATTTCAACTTCATTGGAGAGTTTCTAAAAGACTGTTAAAAATACCAAAAAGCTGATGCAAAATTACACTGATTTTAAATTATGGCTTGAGATGTTACATTTAGGAGAAAGACTATAAAGGTAGTCCTTTCCCTGAAAAGGAGGGAGAAAAGGTAAAAATAAGTAATAGGCTTTTGGTTTTTGTGGAGTTTTTTTTCCTTTCTTTTTGAAGAAATGAGTGAAAGGATCTAATTTTTTAACTAACATTCTGTTTTATAACCCACAGTAAAATCTGGCGTTGTAAAGACTACTTCAGCTAAAATTAGACTTTATCAGTGTTATGCCATTTAATATGCATGAATGACATCTTGATGGATAGAGAGGCATGGGATGTGAATTCTCTGATTTCCTCTCTGAGGCTGCAGAGCTGGAGCTGCTGCTGCCTCCATGTGCCCCCACTGCCACGGCAGGTTCTGCACGTAGACTGCCCTGCTCCTGCAGCACATGCTCACACAGCTCCACCAGGGTCCTGCAGGAATTATGAATATCAGGAATGAGGCCCTTCCCTACATGCCTGTCCTTGGGAAACACTCAAACCACTTTTTCTCCAATACTTTTGATTTTTCGTTATTAAGAACTCAATTTTATGGGAAATGGGATGAGTACCTGTGCCACTCACCAGGGTAACAGAAGCCCAAACAAAATTATAGTTTTCATGACATTTTTCAAGAGTATGGACAGTCAGAATACTGTTCCAGCACAGGGTTTCAAACTTTTTATTCATATCTTCCATCATTCCAGTATTTTCCATCATTCTTTCTTAGTCTCAAAGATATCTCCCCACAGCCCAACAAAAGACATGGAGGTGAATTCAATACTGGGGAAATAAACCAGAGCTAAACTCCCTTTTAGCAACAGCTATTTACCAGTCAAAAAGAACTGGGTTTAATTTTCAGGTCTCAGTCGTGAGGGGCTGGCCACAAGCTCTCTGATTTCCCTGCCTCCCTCCATGCTGTGGTAAAAAGGTCCCGAGCTATTTGCGGTTTACACTTTGTAGTATCTGCAAAGCAGATTTAAGGAATTACACAAGTTACCTCCTGGCCAGTTTTATTTATCTTTTACAGCTAAAAGAGGTTATAAGAGCATTGTTGGAGCCTATTTGACCACCCTTTGTAATCTCTGCAGCTGAGCAAGGCAGGGAACAAGACTCATCTGTTCACCTCATGTTGATTTGTCATTTGACATCTGTGTCAGAGCAACACCCTGTAAGAGCAGACACTTTGATGCCACTGCAGCTTTATCTCTGTCAGGACTTGGGCTGGGTGCACTGTTTGTGGGGAATGATTTATTCAGCAGATTTCACCCTTTCTTCAGTTTAAGAGTTCCCTATACATGTTCTAATTGGAAGAGATAATTGGCTTAATACTCAAGCACTTCATTCTTACTTGTTCCCTTTGTCCAGAGGTGTCCTGAATAAAGGCAGGGTGAAATCCTTGTGCCACTTAAGACACTGAAACCCACTCTTCTCCTTGATTTCACTGATGTCAGGATCTCAGTCAAGGTCCCTCAAGCAAAAACCTCCAGTTTACATTGTGATAATACCATAAAATGAGGTCCAAAATTAAACAATGGGAAGGAACAAATGATACAGAGTGAGGGATGGAGTAATAGGATATTTAGATATCATCATGATGGCTCTAATTTAAAAAAAAAACAAGAGTAAAAAACACAATAGAGATTGTTTTAAGTAGGATGACATGCAGGAGGGCTCAGGGTAGGATTTTATTCCCCTACAAGGGTCAGACAAATATGTAAACATACTTTTGCAACTGGAAATATTTGAACAAGTGCAGTTTGCCTTGACTTTCTCCCTCTGCCCTGCCACTTTGGTCCCCTCTGTTCACACCTTGTTCATTAACCAAGATCAAAACCCTCCTGGTAAATGAATTCTTTGCTCTGTAGTCTATAAGAAATTCATTAATCAATACCAAATGCATAATTAAAGATAAAATGTCATTCCTGGAGTAGCAGTTCTGTTCAACTACACAATAATCTATTTCTGAAAGCGTCTGTACCCTGCGTGCACCTAGCTAGGATCAGTGCCTGAAGGGAGTATTGAACTATATTCTCTGAAATGCCTCGTGTTTTGCTAGCAATTTCAAACTCCTCTTTTCTTCAACACTCAGTCACTAAACTATGCTGCTTAAATTATTAAATCCTTTTAATTTAAATTTTCATAAGCTACCAGAGGAAAAATGTGCTTCCTTATAGTAACAGGTCTGGCTTCTTGTAAGGAAAGCTACGGTATCGTTGTTGCTTTTATGCAATATTAACATCCCTTAAAGAAACAACAAAATAATTTATTTCATTAAGGAGTAAAATGTGGAAGGCAGATGGTTTAAAAAAACAAATCCTTTTGAAACTGTCCTGGTTTAGGACCACCCAAAACTAGAACAGAAATGGGGCAAACTATCTACTATCCTAATCCTTAAAAGACTGAGCTATCAGACAAGAACTACAAATTAAAAATGGGAAATCTCATTACCTCAAAATTATTGACAAAGAAGTAAAATAATCTCTAAGATTTATTATACTGGTCCACAAACAAGGTACTACTTTGAAAAGCTTGGAATATATATTTTACTTTAATATATTTTTACTGAAAAATGTGTTGCAACTGCTATAGGCTTGTGTCCTAGTGATGCTTTAATCTCACCTCGAATATTGCAGTTCTGTGCAGCCAGTGCTGTAGGGGTGGGACAGTGCAGGGAATACATTATTTAGTTCAGTGAATTCATATAGTTTGAAATACTTAAGCATTCATCTATTTTCTCCGTGAAGAGAGAGATGATTTACCCCAGGGAATAATAGATTCAATAAAAAATATTCAAAATTAGACCATCTAGGACTTTTTTAATGAAAAGACTTCTACATTTGAAACAGGAACTGCTAAATACTATCATTCTTCACCAAATACAGGATTGCACATAATTTGGTAAGTTCTAGATTTTGAAACCAATCTTACTTTACAAGGAAACTCAAATGCAAAGTGAGTTGCAGACATCCATAAGGAAATGACAGTTTGATAAATTATTTATAAAAAATATATGCTTATATATTACTATGGGTTAATTGGGGATGAAAGAACTTGCATATGAAACCAGAAAAGGCTGCATAAACTTGTAAGGGCAGTCTGAGGGACAAATTCCTGTTATGGTCTCCAAGTCTTACTGTCCCGATAAAGCCTTCATTTTTTAGGATGAATACTGAGCCAGCTGAGTATCAGGCAAGCATCTTTTAGGGAAAATAAATTGTTTATTCTGAAACGGCTTAAGATAACAAATGAATAAAGGGACAAAAATGGAAGAAATTTTAAAAATTAAGGCAATTACCCAGGAAAGAAATAAAGACATTATTCAAAAGAAATGACCAAACTTTCTGAAATCCACAGATGTGATATAGAAACTGTTCACCTATCTTTCATTTTCAGGTTTATCTGATCAAAAGCATGGTTGGTACTGGCTTTATTGATCAAATCTTTCTGAACAGCCTAATTCTATGGTGATCTCATTTGTAGCCAAGCTTTAAAAGACTCGCTCATGTCACTCAATTTGATCTGAGGTATACTGCAGTTACCAACCCACTGTTTCAATAACATTTCGTTTTATCTAGAATTTTTCTTTTACAAATACAGTGCTAAAGACATTATTTTAATTTTCACTTGAATAAATTAGTAACAATTTTAGGATTGATTAGCTAATAATCCTGGATTTTTCCTGTTGTATTAAGTTAATAATAAGATCTGAATTCCTCATTAACAGCCTTGTAACCAAAATCAGGTTTATAAGTATGTAACAACTACAAGCTCAACATACGTATGAATCCCAGTAAATAGATCAAGATCACTTTTCTAGAGTGGTTAAATTACAGCCATATTATCTAAGCTACCCACCAAAAGCTGTCCCTAAGCAGATAGAGGACCTGCAGAGGAAGACTTTCACTAGCGAGGGGATACCAGCTTCCTTTCTGACTGTTGAAAATCTTCCCACTATCTCATGTGGTTTCATTCATTTCTTCTACAGAAATAGAGGGGACCAAGGAATAATACTCAGCTGGAAAAAAACAAAAGCAAAACACACACCCACCCCAAAGCCTCACAAAATCCAGTATGATGTTAACAGCTGAACTTGTGATTTATCTTTGTGGCCATGGTGGATACTGCTGCCTGACTGGGTCGTATATGGCAGAGATGATTTGCTCAGACATTTCAGCTGTTTTCACCCCTCCTGGTGCAGGAGATGAAAACAAACACTCCCTCACAGGCCTCTCGTACCAGACACATTTGGAAAACTCCTTTTAGCTTTGGGCTGCTCCTAACCAGGGTACAGAACCATTTCCAGAATGTATGCACACACTGCACACACATATTTCCAGGCTCTGGCTATTCCTCTCCATGAAAAGGCTTTTGGGTGCCCTTCATCCACTTGCTCTCCCTCAATGATTTTCAATGACTTTGCTTCTTCTCTGCCTTTTTCTGGCTTCTCCAGTATCTCCTGGGATATTTTTTCTGTCTGATTTCTTCTTTGCTTATGCACTACCAGCCTCGAGGGATTTTACTAGGAGTGACTAATATAAGCTTGAAACTTTAGCAAATACCACCTACTGCTGAATTATAAAAAGCAAAGGTGTATAGAACAGCAAAAATTCTCTGGCAAAGTTGTAAGCAAATACACAGTCTATGAAGTTCAATTACTTTCCACTGAAAGAAAAATAGAAAGGCTTAAAAATGCTGTGCAGCATGAAATCTGCATCATACACAATAGGATTGCACAATTTGATTGTCTAAAGGAACAGTTAAAATACATAATATTAGAAGTGTCCATGCAATACATCAACATGCAAACTGCATTAGTTCCTTTATTATGTTTCTGAAAGAAATTTATCTCAATTTTTGATTTTTGTCTTTCTAAATGTTGTATGCCTTACTAAGAAGAAGCCAAGGGGAAACCTGCTCCTCCTCTCAAGCAGACATTGAGCTTATATTTCCACATGAAAAAAATCAATAGCTGTTTTTAAAAGTTATTTGTGAATGCACCCTGTACAAGATGTTCAAGGCCATCCTACTTTTCCTCACCCTCACACCAACCATCTGCTCTCTAATGCTTCCGCATGTTGAAAATGCTCCTTTAGTAACTATAATTTCTAACTTCAGTCATCTCTTTTCTTTTCTAGTGTTCCTGGCCAGGGAAGCTTAAAAATTGTTAGGAACAGGATCTCTGTTAGACAGGAGTTAAGCATCTCTACCAGTCATTTCTAGATCAGGGGAAAAAGCTGCAACACCAAACAAACCTAACCCAAACCCAGGAATGGCGATCCGTGGTGTTAAAGGATGGAGTCAAAGCAGTGGGATCTCCAGGCTCTGACATCTCAGCTCATCCAGCACCTTACCTTGTGTTAAACTTCATCACAATGACAGAATTTGCAAAGTAACATTATTTTCCAAACTGCAATAATTTCATTATGCTCTTATTGTTTGACCCTTACAATTATAAATTCATCTTTACTAACAATAGTGTTGAAAGAAGCAGTTTATTATTCAGGGAGAGTGAATATGATGTAGCCTAAATCTTCATTTTGTTTTCTTTTCAGTGGACATGACAGGGAGAATAAAATGTCCATTTAGATGCACAAATACATATAAAGATGCACTTCTCTCTCTGGAGGCAATAGTGATGCAAAGTATTAATTTGGTCTACAAAATACTGTGAGTCACAAAAATGTCTGCTTGTATCATCTAGGTCTTTGATTCATGGCTCAAGAAATGCACGTAAATAATCATTGCTCCATAGTCCCTAGATTTTCCTGAAATCCACTCTTGAGTTGTTTGAGGAAAGAGCTAAAGAATAATAAACAAACTCAGATGTTTATTCCCTCCCTGTAAAGACCTTTCCAGCATTTTAAAATCAGAAACTGACATTCATGAAAAATATGTATTTAAGACAAGACCATGTATTGGTCTTACTGCCAAAGAGTTTACTGCTCTCTCGAGTAAGATTTTTTTTATTATTATTTCTTCCCTCTTTAATTGAATTAAACAACAACAAGAAAAAGCAACCAAAATTATGAAGACCACCAGAGCAGCGAAGAAAAGAAAATGTCTCCCAGGGTTTTCAGTTCTCTTCCCTCAGTGCTCTGGAGTCCAGATGTGGAAAGCCTAGTGGAGCTTGAAACATTTTTGGTGGGTGGAGAGAAAGTTCTTATGCTACTGCTGTAGCCTTATTTTATGCAAACCAGACAATTTTTTTTTATGAAGATTAAAAAGCCAAACAACGACACCCACCAAACGACACCTTTTATATATTGTTATGAAACAGTATTTATAAGTGAACCTGCTGAAAGAACACCCATATTCTTAGCACTAAGAAGAAAAGAGGGTCTTTACATGGCCTTCTTAACTCAGAGTAGAATATTTACTGTCTTCATCTTCTTTAAAATCCTGTTTGTGAGGTGTATCAGTTTGTTTTTAAGAGATGTGTTTTTCCTGCTCACATATCAAGCAAACACATACTGATTTGCTGCAGCCATAGCGGGTCACAGGATATGTTCCCGTATCTTACACAGCTAAACCTGGAATATGGTGTTCAGCTAAGTGATGATAAGGGTGGTCACTGAGGTGATGATAAAAGTCTATAAATAGCTTAAGAGGGTGAACTCTGAGGAGGGAGAAGCGTTGGTTTAAGGTGGACTGGACAAGCTTGACTGGAAGAAACAAAAGATGTCCTGACAGCCAGGGCCAGGCATAAGCTGCAAATAGGATCTCGTACACCCTACGACTGCCAGCAGAGCAGTCTGGGCTCGGCCTTGCGCACACCACAGACATATAACGAATTAACTACTCCAGATTAATTATTCAGGGAGATTTCCAAGCATATTGGAGCACTTCAACTGCTAAATTGGGCCCCAAGTTCAACAGTCCACCAACAGGAGTCACATGCTGGGTGTATTTAGAACTACACTCGGCACAGCTCTGGAAATGCGTAAGAGGAAACGAATCTGCCCAGAGAGGAAGATGGACACAAACCCTGCAAATCTGTCATGCCTCTATTTTCTGTAGTTCTAGGAAAACATGCATGTGGGATTTGGGAAAGGTCTTTTTAATAAGGGTTAATTGGAGAAGTATGTCACACATGACTGAGTACCGTTTCAAATTACTGCTCACGCTGGCATAACTAAATCAGACAAATGACAGAATACCAAAATAGGGAATAGTCAATCTTCTTCCCTCCTACTTAATATCTTCATTATTCTCAGAGATCAGCAATTACAGATTTTCTGGAATTTGTTGCTTCTTTCAAAATAATACTAAGACTGTACCATAATACTCCCCAGAGAGCCAATAGTTCTGTAAAATCTTTCTTCTGTTGTCAAACTATTAGTCTAGGCTTTAAACTGCTGGATTAATTAATCTGATTTATGTGATGCAAGAATTTAGCATAAATGATCCTGATATAGCCCTTTCTGAGCTTTAAAAAAATGTGAAAAGGGAAAAAATAACCAGTTTAGTAAAACCAGATTAGTTATTGCCATGAAAAACATTGTAATGTCTGTAATACTGTGTTACTCTAAAAGCCAGGTCCCTAACCTCGAACCCGAAAAAGTCACTTCAGTTTCTCTCTGCTGCCCAAGTTAACTGCAAGCATTTCCTGACGCTGGGAATGCAGGCAGAAAAAGGAAAAACGTCGACTTGAGAAAAGCACAGCTTCCAATCCCCACCCACCAGCTTCAGTCAAAGGGATGAGTTCAGTCCCCTTCTTAACTAATCCTGTCACTGTAAAATCCTACAGTCATTCTTCCAACATAAAGGGGAAACGGACTCGCTAGGAGGACCTAGACTCCTTCGGCTCGAACTGTTAACCAATGGTGGAAATGCAAGAATGCTGAAGTTGTGCCTTCAGAGCCAATAGAGTGGATTTGTGTGTCCCACATGACTGTGTTTCCCCTGTCTTTCACATGGGCAGTATTTAGTTCAATTCAGAACTGCAGATAGTATAGCGTGCAGAGCAGCAATGGGATGTCTGAGCACAAGTGGCTGACTTCCAGGCGACTTCAGGAAGCACATTTGTACATTTCTACTGAATTAAACTGGGATTCTGCACCCTTGACATTCTCCAACCCTCCCTTGTCGCTTGAGAAGGAGACAGCGACCTGCACAGCACAACAAAACTGTGAGTACAGGCTCTATTTATTTCTATTTTCACCCAGAAAAGCAAATCTCTTAAAAATGTCAAAATGCTTCATGCCCTAAAATCAATGATTACTTTTCTTATAATGTGAACAAGTATCTAAAATGTTATTCAAATTCAGAAATATTTCTTGCATGCTTCAATAAAAGAAAGAGGCAGAAAAAAAAAAAGCAAAAGCGAGTTATCCTCCAGGGCAGTGCCTGCATGCACGCTGCATGACACACTGCTTCCTGACATAGCCAGCGTGCTGCTTTGTTCGTAAAGAAAAACAAAGACAAAAAGCCCTACACACGTATGTTGTTCACTTTTATTTGTACTCTGTGTCTAATCAGGCCTGATCTGTCCCCAAGGGGAAAACATAAAGGCAAACTTTAACTCCGCCAGCAAGGGCAGCCCAGACTTTGCAGACATCTGACAGTTATTCTAATTAGCTATGAAAGACAGCGAAGACACTTTGGGGCAAATAGCTCTTACATTTGGAACAATGAAGTCGAGCAAGGTTCCCATCCCACCCCTTCCACGGGGGGAGGGGGAGAGGCAAGGCAGCGGGGGGAGTGTGAGGAAAGGGTTATGGCTGGACTGAAAACACACAACTAGTGTAATATCTGGACTCGCTCAGCGTGGGGAGAGGCTTTTTGATAAGCAACTTTAGATTGCGGCGTGCATTCACTCGGATTCCTGGCGGGGTGGGAAAGGGTGTGGGGCTCCTCACGGTGTAACGTCAGAAGGTCGGGGCCGAGGGGGCAGCAGGGACCAAGGGGGCAGAAAGAAGAGAATATTCATAGCAGGAGACATTGAAATTGTTTCCCAGAGCTTTACTGGCCAGATCTCCTTGAGCCCAAGTTGCTTTCTGGGCAAGATTTATGGGAGTTCTCAAACAGAAGCAACAGACAAAGCAGTGCTTTTTTTCTTCTTCCTCAGAAAAACTGAACCCAAACGAATAACCGTGTAACGAACAGCACTGATTTGTATTTTTGCTCTTTTTTTCCCCCCACCACATGCTCGTAAGACCCTTAGTAAGGTCTTTCCCCCCTGCCTGCATGATCCTTCCCACCCCCCCTTCCCTACAAAAAGTTAGATTCTGAAAACTAGGATCAGAAGGGAAAAAGCAAAGACAATAGAAATCTGACTCGGTCCTGGCTGGGCTGGATCTCTAATAATGCATGAAGTGAAAACAGTTTCTAAGTGAAAGATGAGCAGACTTCTTTAAAAAAAAAAAAAATAAGTGCAATAAGGAGAAATTGTTGAAAGACTCCAGACGCTACTAATTATGGCTTAAATAAATCTTCCTGGACAGATGTTTGCTTGCTCCCACTGCAGGGAAAGGAACGTTAAAAGAAGCATTTTTTAAAAAAGGATTTGACACGAATCTCCTAGATATGATTTTTTTTCTTTTTTCTTTTTTTTTTTTTTTGGTAAATACACTGTTTTATTCTTTGTCTGCCCTCCTGTTATCTCCCCCTCCCCCAGCCGCCGCCCACTGTGAGCTGAGACACCTGAAGGCTAGACACAATGATCAACAGAGCACTGCGCTCGCCTGTCTGGATTCCAGCCAGATTTTTTTTTTCTTCCCTTCCACAATCAAGGAGCCTGCACGCAATGCACGGCGAGCCCCTTGCTCTGCTATGTGCAGATCAGACAGAAGTCTGAACCGTGCTGCAGAAAAGATTAAAGACAAACACAAGCCTTCCCTCCTTATGTCGGCCAGGCTCAGTTTCAACTTTGTTATGAATTGCAAAAAAAGAAAAAAAAAATACAAAATAAGAAACTTTGTAAGCACATGTACACATTATTGTACAAAACATATGCACACGCACACACACTTTCCAACACAGAGTAACTAGGGACATCCAGTGTTTCCCGTTTTACTGTGATTTCTACTCTGGGTTTACAGTCAATGCAGTATTTTATGTTAAGTTCATGCATCACTTACATAATTGCTGTGTAGCTCTCAAATATGTGCAAAGATTTTGTATGCGCATATGATATATTACATAAAGGCAAGAAGCTACTGTACGGATCCCCATTCCTGAGCGCCCATCAGGCTGAAACCTCACAAAATATTTGTGCGTAGGGAGATCAGCAAGAGCTCCTAGACAGTTTTATGATAGTTTTAAACGAGGCAGTGGCGAGAGGCTTTGTGAATAGGTTGACTTCAAACCGAGGGAGGGGAGCATGGCAGGGGACTGGGCTGGCCTGCGAGCCCCGGCCTTGCTGCTGCCACAGCCCGGGGACACGCCAGCGTCGTTGTGCCACAAAGTTGGGAATGCAGTACTCCCCAAAATAGTTGCTCTCCGTTTGGCGTGGCTATGGGTGGGGTTAGCAGAGACATACAGGGGAAAGGCAGATTCAAAGCCTGGATTCTATTTAATTTTTAAACGTATGCTGTGCAGAACGACCTATTTTCTAAACTCTTTGGAATTTCATTGTCTTGCGGTATAAATTATATTGTGATAAACACGATGACTATTATTTGCTTTTCAATATGAACTTTGTATGAAAAAGACCTAAAAAAAATACATTTTAAAACACACAACCACATGCACACATGTACAGTGCTTTTAATTTACTCCCTGGAAAGCCTTCAACTATATTTTAATCACTCTAACAGGTATCCTAATGGAAAGGTTAAAATTTTTTTAGTTTTTTTTTCCTCTAATATTATAAACACTATGAGAAAAGGAACCCAGCATAAGTATCCCATAAATGTAATCTCAAACAGAACTTCTTTTCCAAATGGCAGCAGAGACATGCAAACAAAAGATTACATGTAGTGGCAGCAATATCCACAGCAAAGTAAAAATTCCTGGATAGAGATTTCAGAAAAATTAGGTGAATTATTCAAGAGCTCTGGTCAAATTTGTATTTCTGCATTTTAGTTTTTGGAAATAAGGGAATTAATGCTTTTCTCAAGGAACAGTTTACACTCCTTATATGAAATACATGAGCAAACTCCACACAATGGTCATACATGAGGAGTTTATATTTGTAAATTATATGTATGTACACATGTTCAGTAGTATTGAGATGATAATTTCCTTTCTACTTTTCTCAGCATACTATGTTTTAAAACAAAATTTGTCATTTGTTTCAAAATATTGTTTCAAAATAATGCCTGCAGCTAAATTATGAAGTGCTCACTTTCATTTTCTTAAGGTAATGACAAGGCAGTCATATTGTAATCCTTTCCTAAAGGCTGAAATCCTATCCAAATCAATTCCTCTAAACTTCAGAAGTGATTTACACACTGCCTTGTCTTAGAAGGGTATTTCAACTGGCAATTTATGCAATGTTTGTCAGTGTAAGAGTAATGTCTAATCACATAAGAGATAAGCATTAAGCCAGAGAATATGAGCACAGGGTCCTTGCCTCCATGTTTAGTTCTACACTCTCCCCTTCTCCCAGTAAGGTCTCTTGGGCTTTGTGAGTGCTTGGTACAACAGCTCTGACTGGAGTAGGGAGGAGAGACCTGACCAGTGTTGCTTTGAAAATGGCATTATCCTCTCCTGCGGTTGTTGCCCGTGCACCTGAGATTTGGAGCTGGGTGTTTAAGTTTTTTACAAGAAGAATTTATTTACCTTGTGTGAAAATTGCTGACCTCTGTTTTTTTACTGACTTCTTTAAACCTTTTAATAGTTGATGCTGAAATAATGCAATCATGGAAGCTCATGCATATTTCTGACTCCATTCCTTAAAAATTTGATATCTATTACAGCTTGTCTCTTAGCCTTTGGCCTACATTTGGTTGTGCAAATTCCATGGTGCTGCTCATACAAACTTCAAGTTCTAATTTCCTGTTTTAAACTCGCCTCTTCCCTCTTCCCCCCATGCTTCCTGTTGCATTGGCTTGTTCGAGCTTTTCCTAGTTCAAGTAGAAGTGTGACTTTTAGTCCTAGGAATAAAGTGCTCAGAATTACCTCCAAAACTTTCAAAAGATTGGTAGCTTCACTTATGCCTCTACAGAGCTGAAGTAACTCGAGAACCTACCAGATACATAGACACTCAATAAGGTAACGGGGTCAAATGAGCTCATGCATTACAGATAGGAAGAGAGCTGCACATTGCATTTTTACAAATAAAAAGCACGGAGTGTTTTAATGTAAATATATTTCTGTTTGATATTTTAGCAAACTGTTGCAAAGCTCAAACTAGAGCAGAGTCAAAACTACTTTCAGCATGGTACAGTTAGACCAGATGGCCACGTGTTCTTTTCTTATTTAGATGAGACTTTTCCTTTCAATAACATCTTTCTTCCTGACCTGCTTAAAAATTCCAGCGAATGAAATCAGCACAGGATTTTCAATTCTAATTGACCATGTGCAGAGGAAAGGCCAGTAGAGAAATCAGTAGGACCATTGTAAGGCACTCTGCATCAATCTCTCCTTTGTCCTGAATCTTTTCTAGTATGAGCTAAAATAATTAAGAATATTTAATTTATATTATTTGTACAGCAGCAAATCTAGCAGCATTCAGACAAAACTCATAGTGAGTTCCTCTTTTAGAAATGCATGTAACAAGGAAGATGTATGTCTGACACCAGACATGCAGGTACTTGACATCATTTAATGGCCAAATATTAAAAACAAAACAAAAACGCATAAAACGGGAAACAAACCTCCCAAAACAAACCCAAGGAAAGAAGGTCCAAAGAGACTGAAAGGTGTGGCTGAATCAAAGCATGAACTGCTTTATCTTTTCTAGTGAAGGCAAAAGATTTGAAGGATATAAAGAAATTTTTGAAAAGCACTTTTAGAAGAGTCTGAAAAATACTTGTTTTCACTGTCCAAGATATTGACCCTTGAAACCTCTGTAATCTTCAAATTTACGTAGATTTTACTCACATGCCTCCCCCCACACTGTGTTGGTTGTGATCAGCCTCAGTTGTGTCTGTGTGATCTACGTTCCAGTAAACACTGTGTATCACACACAAGCGTTACCTGCAGAAATACACACCCAGAGGACATCATGGCAGCCTTGCCTACTGTTTTATTTGCATTTAGTGAGATGTGTGTGAAGCAATGTAATGATATTTGAGATTTAACAAGTATGCAAAGGATGCAGAAAGTCGTACCTATGCTTTTACGTAGCCCATGGATAAGGTAAGTGGGTAAAAGGAACCTTTCAGAAGAAAAGGGGATGGGGAAAAAGACTAATTGAGAGCAATATAAAGCAAGTCCAGTTGGTTAAAAAAAAAAGTAGCAACAGACTTATGGCTGTACTATTTTGTACAAATTCACTCTACTCCTCACAGTTTAGTTAACATTTTGCTTGAATGGTTGGTGGTTTCACATTATCACTATAAGCTTAAATCAAGAAACACCTGTAGAATACAAATTCTGAAAAATAGTTATGAAAATGGTTTCACTAAGATAACCTGAAGAAAAGAAAGATTTCATTAAAATCTCAATCATGTTTAAACTTAACGTGAAAAAAAATCCAGGAGAAAATTCAGTGGGCAGCATGGCCTTTGCTATATGTCAAGCATGCAGTCCAAATAACATTTGCATGAAGAAACATGCCTGAGAACACGAAACAAAGCACAGACCTTGGGTCTGACCAGGCAGACATGGTAAAAGGTCTGACTTCAGCTCTCCAGCAAGATGTTTCGTAGCCTTGGGCAAGTCATTTAACTGCCTGGCTTCTCATCTACGTCACATTAGCAGAATTTAACTTTTGAATGAATGATTATAATTACGAGGTCAGCAATAAGATACCATAGGAAAGGATTCAGGAGAGACCTCAGATGCTTGAAAACAACATAAAATATTAGACAGAACAATGGTCTTTTGTTTTTGTTATTTAGTGAGATCGTTTTTGGTGTGGTATTTCTACAAAAAGAAAGATACAAAAAGACAAGATACAAAGCCTCTTTCTCAAGAGATCAATGTCATTCAGTTCTAGCTTAATTTTCTAAAGTTCTTCATGTACTTGAACATTCATTTCTTATTTTTTACTGACTTGCAAGAAAGTATCAGAACACAGGATAAATGGAAGATACTGCTCCATCTCTAGAGATGCTCTGGATTCAACACTCGTGCAAGGCCTACTGCTAAAACACCCACTCCAGTGATGGAGAGCCTGTGCCAGGGTACCAGGGAGACAGAGCAGGGTAAATGCTGCTCTGCATGACCACGGTTCAGTCCTGGGCCCTAGACACGCCCTGCCTCTGGTGTTCTTCACCCAGGAGTTATCTTGGAATGGCCTCGAGCCTTTTCTTACTTACACAGCCCGAAGGCCGCCTGGCAAAGCACACCCACCCTCGACGCTCAGCACGTGCTCAAAGCATCGTGCTGAGGCAGGTCTTTAATTTCTACAGAGCACATTGCCCTAAAAATGCCTCTGCTGGGTTCTGCCCCATTAAATTGTGCTCTCACGTTCACCTTTCTGTTTCTACCGATGGCTCTTTGATTCCCACCACTGAGCAGACCAGTCTGGGAACCCCTCATCAGGAATGCCAAAAACCACTGTGCAGAACAGAAATCAGTGAGCCTGCACTGGCCAAGAGACAGGAGACCTTCTGAGGCCACCATTTTGTGACTGAGCAATGGCCATGTCACACGCGTGGAACTGGAAACTTCATTTTCTCTCCCTGAGGAAATACGAAGGATCTCTGTGCAAAACAAAAAAAGCTGAAACATTTTCTTATTTACGTCATTACTAATCAATATTCATGCACAATGTGAAATAAACACTCAGACTTTCAGCTACCTTGCCTCTATTGCTCACAAGATGCAAAAATTAAAAAGGCAACGTGACAGATCTGCTGAACATCTCAGCAGGTTTTCAGAAAGGGTAGGGTAGTGAAAAGTGGGTGAGAAGAAAATATCCTGCGTGGAAGTACAGCCTCGTGCCGTGCTCAGAGCAAGGAGAGGAAGTGAGCAAAATGTGCACGGGTACATGCAACTGATGGCTGTATTTCACCAGCTGAAATTTCATTCTAAATTCATTTTTATTGTGAAGGCTCCAGATCATGTTAGGAGTCTACCCAGCCTCTTAAGCCATTAGATGTGGTAATGGAGGCAGACAAAATGATTAAAGTCAGTTTGGTCTCATGCTTTCATCTAAGTGTAATAGATGCAAAACTGAAAGACTTAATTGTATAATAAAAGTACAAACACCTCTTTGTTTTACCTCTGCATTTTTCCAGTTTAGAGAAATTGATGAGGTTTTTCTCTGTTTCTTTAATTGAAAAAAACAATGGCAAACAAGATGATTCTTTTTTTGCAGCATCCCAGCTGAAACTTGTTTCATCTATCCAAACAAATGCTCAGAAGTAGTTGCAGAAAAAAAATTTATACCACATCCCATGAGGTATTTTACATACAGTGTCTGGTTAATAAGCTTCAGAAACAAAGACTGCTTTTAAGTAGATAACAGAGTTTAATAACTGCCTTTTTTTAGAAGTAAAAATCTGGTGATTTCTCAGAATGTCTTATCCATACCCTGAGTTTGTGCTACTGCTTTCAAACATTATTTTTTAGCTTATTTGAAACAATTTTTTAAGAGAAAAAAAATGCAAAGGAAAAGATTTAACAAGATAAGTCTAGCAAATGACAGCAGCAAAGAAAAGCAATTCCCAAAGTTGATTAAAATACTTGGAAAGGGTTAAAAATTCAGATCTTTATGTAAGAATTATAAAGGAAAGGAGAGTTAAAAAGGGGGAGAAGCGGGGGAAGAGCTAAGCTGCTGGTAACTAGAGTGTATTTATGGATTACTATGTCCTGAAAAGAAGAAAACCAGAGTTGTAAGATGACACTGCAGGGGTTGTCTGGACTTTTCACCGAGTGTAAAGTCTGTTTAGTCAGTGTCTTAATGCCTAATGCTGACCTTTGCCCTCTTCACTCCTCCCTGCTCCAGGTGCAACATTTTTGCAAGTGCTTTAACATTACTGGAAAGTTTCTGCAGGTTTCACACGCTGCAAAGTGCACAGAGCACTTTACACATCCACTACGCCCACCCAATATCAAGGGTTAGCGCATTTTTTTATCCTAACTACCCACAATGATTTGTTTTACACATTTTCCCTTATTAGTATTACTGCATTAAATTAATAAAAACAAAAGCTTCTTTGTAAGGGATTAAATTTACATAATTCTACACAACAAGATACAAGATTAAGTATAAAATTGTCTCATGCTCCCCAGCACTGTGAATTATACCAGGAGTATGCAATATATGCCGGCAATGCTATTGATGTCTCTTAAATTAATTCTCTTTGGAAGACAAAAAACAAAATCCATTGCTGCAACATAGTCAAGGCAGTACAGCTCATTTTCCTCAGGAAAAAAATAATTGATTTCTTGTACGGTTATTAATTAGATTTGGAATGATATAAATTTTAAAGAAAAACAGCCATTTTAGAAACTAATAATAAAAAGAGCCAAACTACATAAGGTCTGTACAATTTCAATGCTGATTTACAAAAATAAAGAGTATATAAAATCTATAATTCTACAGTTTTCAGTAATGAAGATAATAGAAACGTACACACACAGTTATTTCTCCATGCTTTATGTTTAGTAGATGGTTGCTAAGATTTTTGAGATCTACAATTTAACTTTTCTGAGGAGAAAGTATGATCTGGGTACCATCATCTTCAAGACTACTAGAGGTGCTGTGTTGTTTCTGGAAAGGGTACTGGGGACATTTCTAACCACTGTGGGCAGGGAACCCATTTTCCCCAGGCACCCAATGCTCCTTTGAGTTTCACCTGGCACTGAAGAGGATTTTCACTGTACAATACCAGGTGCTAAAACTCACCCTTCTCCAGTGGCACAAAACTTACTGCAAATCCAAGGCTGCCCAGTCATGGTTCCTGCACTTTGTTATCTGTACTAGCTAACTATCCCCCCCTAAAAAATTTAAAAATTGTTATTTAGAAACTTAAAACTTTTAAATAACTGACAGACTTCCTCACATTCCTTCCTCGCTGAGTTATGCTGAGGAGCACTCATACTGAAGGAAAAGGATTGGTTTAAAAGAGGTGAAGAGCAGCAGGAAGGCTTTCCAGAAAACCCTACTAGTCTAGCTAGAATAGCCCAGGATAACACACCTTCTATGCACAGCATTACTTCCAGGTGGGACTTGAATAAAAAGAGTTCAGATGAGGGTTTATATTTAGGGAATTGCTATGACAGAGATATGTTTACATCTGGACTGTAACATTTCTTTTACTGGATTACCTTTCAGATATGCTACACTTACAGTACGCCATATTTCTCTCTAAAAGAATATTTTGGTGTTTTCCTATGACATTGCTAAATAAAAATTAGCTCAGGCCATCTATATTGCCTAGAGAGTTTTAAGGAGTCTGATTTTTCTTTAAAACAAAATATAGATCTTAATATAGTCATTTATTCCAGGAGTAGGCACAGGTCAAGGGGTCAAAATATTCTGGGAAGTGTGCCCTGAAACAGTTTTCTTATGTTTTTCAATTTGTGACACTGCAATTGCAAGAGAATAATGGGAAAAAAAAAAGTTGTTTATTGCATGACAGACTATTTCTAGAGCTGGGCAGCTTTATCTCAGCACAAAGAGTGCTCCTGTTCACAGTGCAGCTGCGAACAACTCATCAACACTCCTCGTCTGGGAGCAGGGTACGAGGGGAAGTCAAAACTCTAAAAACCTGAAAAGTTATTACTGCAGTAAGGCATGCAACTGGATTTGATTTCTAGCCAGACTGTATCCCTTTGCTCCCAACACTGTTTACAAGACATATTTAGTGCAGGTGGTACTCTCCTTAATTTCACTGAAGGTCAAGTGTACTTGTCATAATTGTATTTTTTGCACAGCTGAGAATTCTACTACTTGTGCAGACTGAAAACAGACATTGTTTCTGGAAGGGAAACACAGAGCACTGAAGAGTTGGACTTGAAATAAACAGAATGAAGTAAATTCTCACAGTTTTCACCTACGATCTCCTCAAGATCATCACTTTTGAGCCTGCTGTGTGTCAGGGGAAGCAGCCATTTGGGTCCTTCTCTCCTAGAACTTCAGGATCCTCTGTCTGGAAAGCTGGTTTCATTTATCTTGCTTTAGGTGGCTATTTTAAATTTTTTTCAGGACTAAAAACTAAGATGAAAATTTTGTAATATTTGCAAATGACTGACTTTACAGCGATTTACAAGTATAAAAATGAATAAAACGGAAATTAATCAAGATCTAATTTAAGTAAAGAAAAACTAGATTACCAAAAATATAAATTCATTTTCTGCTCTTTTGGAACATCAAAATCATGACTTTCAGAAGAGACTCAGTCTTATTCTCTGTAAATTTTAAACTGATTTGTTACAATTGTCAGATAACAAACTAACTCTGCTGAAAAAAAATAACATGGCAGAAATAGGATACTATTCTTGTGCTTTGACTCATTTACTCTTATGAATTATCAGTCTCTCCTACGTGCAATACATGCACCTAAAACACAAAAAAGTTGTCCACTGAACCTTCTTTTTCCTGTGAATACATTTTTCTCATCCTCTAATCGTTCCTAGTGCCTTCACTATGCATTTTACCTCAAGAAAGAAAATTAAAGCATAATATCTCTGAATTGTGCTTCATTAAAATTTGGTTTTCATGTCAGTTGAAAAAAGCCATAACAAAAAAACCCTAAAACAACCAGGTGTGTCCTTCTGTAATTCTTATGTAATAGTCCAGTCTTGCATAACACTTCAAAAACCCTTTTGTTTGCTTCAAGTAAAATTTCTTAATGTATCAGAGAGAAGGAAGAGAAATCATCCTTCTTTCCAGATCCTCTTCATGTCAGGACTACAGTTCAGGCTTGCTTCAGAGCATCAGTTCACAAAATTCTAAAACTAGAGACAGATTCCTCTTGTGAAATCCATTTGCTGATTAGCAGCTTCTTACCCATCTCTTCTACCCCCATCCAATCTGCTTCTCTAAACAACTCTGCCCTGAATTGCTCTATTCCTCTGCAAACAGCAAAATGTAAAGTTGTAAAAATCAGAGCTAGTTACATAAATACACAACGTTACTCTACATACGATGAGAGTTTTAACAATTTTACTTAAAAGCATAAATGCAAGTAAAATAGTGCCCTTTTTTAATGGAGCAGTTTGAAGGTACAGAAATACCTTCATTAAATTGATACAAGAAAGATCAGGATTTCAAATCCACATTTTCATTTTTATGAAAACCTCAAAAAATAACCAGGTTGCAATCTGATTTGTTTCTGTTATTTCCTCAAAACACAAAATAGTACAGTAAAGCAAGAAGCAGAGTCTCATGAAATTTCACTAAGTCAACTTACAGGCCATTGGTATTTCAATCTGTGGGATTCATCTGACACTTTGTTTGTAAATCCACGCTTCCTCTTTCCTCACCTCATTGGCAAACTTATTTTTAGTCATATTTGTTTGTAATTATAAAGTTTGACTGCTTATTTTAAAGTCAAATCCACAAAAAAAACCCCATTAATTTTGTGGGGTTTTGGTTAGTTTTTGGTTGTTGTTGTTGTTTGTTTGTTTGTTTTTTTAAAGAGGAGAAGATATTCCCCTAACCACTATCTTATGCCAGTTTTTTATTTGTATTCAGGGAATAAATTTTACACTACTTCATTTAGACAATCAATAATCAAGACTATTCTTTCTGTATCAGTATTCTAGCTGAGTTTCTCAGACTCAGTATTAAATTTGGGATAACTTAAGATCTTTTCCATGAAAAAAAATTAAAATCTATCATCCTGCTAATGAAGGAAGTGAAACCTAAGTTACTTAAAGAGCTGATCAAGTTCCTGTCCTTTTCAAGGAGGAATCAAGACGGTTTTTTGCTGAAATACTGGTTTAAATTTATACCACACACACACAAAAAAAAAAAAAAAAAAAAAAGAAAAATCCTGAACTTTCAGAAAGAGTTCAAAGGGAACAGGGGCTAACACTGAATGTGTATGTCAAGTTCATGAATCTGCATCTTAGATGCACAACTGCCTTGTGTCTCTGAGGAGGTGGCAACACACTTGTACCTTTGAGCCCCCAGCACAGGGAATCACATTTATCCCATCCCAGCAGCTCCAGTGGCCTGGGCCCCCATCGTGTTTCCAGCACGCCCCTGGAGAAAGGACAGTGGTGCCTCGCAGGCTCAGGTTGTGAGAACATCAAGGCCATTGAAAGGACCAGTGGGGCTTGGCTAAATTCCCAGCTTTTATTGTGTTGAGGAAAGGTCTCTATCCTCCTGCAATGCTCCTCTGATGAGTAACTCACTATGGAGTGCTGTATCCTGTCCTTTTCTTTCCTTCTTCGGGATTTACACAGAATAGGCAGCAATGGTTTCTTGCTGGATGCCCTCAGGATTCACTGCGTGGTTTGGATGTTGCAAAGGAAGAGGAGACAGTCAAGAAAATTTGAGACTTTTATGGGAGAGGGGTTTGTGGCCTTTGGCTACAAGATCTTAATGAGCTTCCTGCTCCTTTTTTCCTGAACTCTCTACAACAGGAGGCGGCAAGCATAACGAAGACTAGAATTGCGCACCCCTCCTTGCCAAAGATTTGTCCTCCAGTAGCTTTAAATTTAGAAACTTAAATTGGTTGTCATTTCTTTTACTGCACAAATGTAAAATAAGTGATGTTAAGATAGAATTAAAGAGAAATGTGGGGGAGACTGCCTCTCAATTGTTCTGTTTGAAAACTCATACTATATTTTATGACAAGCAGCGAGATTCTTGGAAAAGGCATTCTGCACTGAAAGATATTAGGCATACTTCATTATACAAGAACATTTCCAAATGCAGACCTTCTGTATTGTTTTCTATTTCTTAAAGCAGGCCTCAGACTGTACCACCTGTCTAAACATATTTACAGTCTCTCCACACGGCTGCAAGCCCACTGTAGCGGAATTTTTCTAAGGGTCAAAGGTAGCACAACTGAAGAGGTTTTGTTTTGGTTTGTCTTTTAAGACACAAGGAGATACCCATGAATTTTCTGCAAATCTACCTGCAGATATGACTAGCTCATAATAGAAACATCTAATCTAGAGATACAAACTTCCTGGCTGCTAATCATTCAATAAACTTTTTAAAAATTTAGTACTACATTCTGCAGTTTGCTTTTGACTTACCTACTTTGTTCTCTGCTGCCTGCTTTTTCCACTTTTTTTTTTTGTTTGTTTTTAAGATGGTAGCTGAGCCACAAAAGCAAACCCTGTATCTCCCAGCATACTTGCCAAGTTAATTTTACTTTTACTTCCTCATTTAAGGGGAAAAGCGGGGCTAGGAACGAACAAACATTTTGGATCAGGTGATAGATACATCCATATCTGATGACAGGAACAAAGATTAGCGATAAAACTTGCCTTTAAAAAGATAAGCAATTACTGAATCACAAATATAACAGATTTATCACTTGGATAACTTGCTCAAAATTTGACAGTTGCCGTCTTTTCTGAAATTGATATTTGGAGGATCCCTCCCTCCCCCATTCTCCAGGAAAGACATCTGGCTACCACTGAATGGAGTGTTTGAACATCCCATCTGGTTTCATCATGTTAACACATGATTCCAAGTCATTCAAGAAGTATGAACAATGGATATTGTATTCCATATAGTGCCATGTGGATTTAATCTTTAAAAGATGGTGGCACTGTAGAACTCAATATTTTAGTTAAAAGTCAAAACATCTCATGTACTGAAAACTCATTTCCCACAGCTTCAGAAGCCTCACATTTTATCCTGCTCTAAGAATAAGGAGACAACATCTCCCTCATATAGTGTATTCCTATTGTTACCTACCAGAATACCTGTCTTGATAAATCAAGAACACGTTTCCTAAACATAACAGTTAAAAGTGGCATTAAAGCAGATTTTTCATGAGAATACTCATTATTTTCATATTGAAATTACTTCCAGATTGATTGAAAACAAAAGCAGAAGTTTGCTGAGGCAAATGGAAGTTGGGCACTTTTGCCTTTCAGAGCTGGTAACCTTTCACTGACACCAGCAAAATCTAAAAAAGTCTCTCCAGAACAAACCAAGTGCTTTCCTCAACAGACCAGCACTACTTTAGCTCAGTGATGCTGAAAGAACATCTCATTTCTCTATATACTCCTGAATTAAAACTCAACTTTCGGTTAATATCATTTCTTATTCAAACAGTTCTTTCACATTTATTTCTTCATACGGATAATTGACTCATGGTCCTAATAACACTGACCCTAATATATTTCTTGTATTTCTTAAAGGAACGAATGTTCAATAAGTGGCTTATTATGAAAACTTAATAAAAACCTATTTCAGACTAAAGAGAATTAAATAAACTACAAGTGTAAGCAGGTATTGAAATATTTTCTGCCTGTCCTTTAAGCCACCTAATAAAATGATAGTGCATGATGAGAGCACTTTGGAAGGTGACTGGTTTTACCTGCAAGGGTGAGAAGATAAAGAAAAAATATAGATAATTTGGAGGGAAACACGTTTTTAGTGGAATGAAGCAGGGCAAACTTTACATCTCTGGAACTGGATCAGGAAGAGTGACTCGTTTATCCTCAAAACTGTGAGGCCAGAGTCAAGGTTGTGTACCAAGACATTATAGATGTGCTGATGAGAGGAAACAATTCTGTGAAGATTGATAAAGGCAATTACACCACCCAACTTTTTCTGAGCTCTGTTGAATGTGAGTTTTATTTAGTACAGCATTTTACCAGCCAGCTCAAAGGCTGAAGTTGTTTAGGTGTGGATCACATGACATGAAGATTTTCACAGAAACACCTAAATCAAAAGTATTTAAGGGGCTACCACTGGCGCTTAAATGATCACTTTGTGTTGTCTGGAAAATTTCTTTACCTGCTCTGTTTCAGTTGACAAAACCTGTCTAGAGGATAGGTATATTTAATAAACAGAAAGGGCAAAGAAAGAAAAGACGTGCTCAAATTAATGAAGTGAATGAATTCCTGTGTGGCAAACTGGATAAGCTCCCAGCAAAGCTGGTTTGAAGGCTGGCTCAATCAGCTGGAAATTCTTTTAAAATCTGTGGAGATCATACAGACTCTTAGGACAGTGGATTACATGTATTGAACAGAGTCACTCCTAGCTGATTAGGTCAGGGAAGCTACTGAAATCCCTAAACTCAGGATGAGAACTATAAAATACAAGATTGAAGTAGAGATGGCAAACTTTGCTGATTTTAACTGTGTTCCACTGTTCCTATCACCTCTAATAACTAAATCATTAATGCAGTAGTGACTGTTCATTGACGACCACCTTAGTTTTACAGAACTAAGAGAATGATTTGTTTCATTTGGCAGTACTTCTATTGACTCTTTTCAAGTAATTCGGGTTGAATATTCATTCAGCACAGATTTATGCAAGCTATAGCAGACAGCCTGTGTCAGAAAGTCTTCAGAGTCTGTTTTTCTAATTCAAGTACTCTGTCTAGAAAAGCATTGCTTTTGAGTACTCAAAACCTATTCATTCAGTTCCTCGTGTTGGCAGGCACAAAACACACAATACTCTTCAGTTTGTAATCCGTCTGCAACACCTGAATTACTACAAGCACTTGTCATACACTGAGGAGAAAAAGGGAAGCTGACAAAAGGAATTTAAGGAAACTGAAGTCATAAACTGAGTCTCCCTGAAAGCGCGTAAAAAAACCCTATTTAATTTCTGTGCCCTTAAGCCATGAATGTCTTAAAACATGCGAGATCTATGCTTTAAAAGAACAAAAATCTTGTCCTCTAGAATTTAAGTAGTTCGTTAAAACTTGTTGGTTCTATAAAAGTATTTTGTACCAGTGGAAAGTTTGACTTCTCAGACAAGATCCAGAATTACTGTTGGTTCCACTCACGATCAATTTCACTTAAGATGTAGCAAGAGAAATTCAAAGACACTGCTAGACTTTCCCAGGGAGATAAAATTGATTTTAATGCTTTACTCCGAGATAGACTGTGCTGGCCCAGCTAGATCATATGAAATTGGTGCCAAGTGATCGTCAACCAGATCAGCAATACATCCCTTTAAAAGGGCAGTGATACAGTGCCCAACAGAGCTCTTACTGTTACATCAGTTCTCTAATTTACAACAATGGGTGGGATATTAATGCTAATTTTTTAGTTCTTGTATGGATTAAGGAGCCTTTATTTCCTAGAACACTGTTTTCAGTCATCTTGTTCCTACCTGTGATGTTTAACTTCCCAAAACGAAGGCAGAATGCCTTCAGAATCTCATCCTTCATTAGAGGAGAAGAGTACCTCAGCAATTTGACATCAAAGTTCCAGTATTAAGAGAAAACTTGAGTGGGTTTATTGAATCTGTCCACTCTTTGTGGATATCTACATGGATTCCACATTAAATGAAAGTAAAGGGTGTTAAAGTGAAATCTCACAGTGGCAGTCTGAGTTCTAACTTGGACTTTGGTTGTTTGTAACTCATGTTTAGCCTTACAGAAGATCTAAGTGCATTATGATCCAAATAACTAAATTCAAACTTAAATCTCTTCTCCTTTTAGCAGTCTAACTCAGATATTTGTGCATTTCAGACATTTGATATCTCACTCTCTCCCTCTTGCTAACACAATCTTGTTTTCCACATACAAATGGCAAGCTGCCAATTAGGGAAGTACACATGCTGCAATGCAAAGGAAAATAAGTAGATATGTCTGTATGTATTAACTACAAGTCAGAGTATTGTCTAGTGCAGCTGGAGTGAAAAACACTCCAAAAAAACTAATTACAACTCCAGTCTTTATTATTATAAGCAAAAGCTTTTGTGAGCTAGGGTTACAGTCCTCACTGCAGTAAATTTCTTGTTTTTAAGTCTTTATTGTTCTTTTTCCACTGATTCAGACTCTCAAATATAAAATTGTCTCAAAGCTATTAAAACAACAACAAAAATCTTAAAACAAGGCAATTTATCAAACTATAGTGCAAAGAATAAAATTCTTTTATTCCATCACCTCTATGGCCTTATAGTTGTTTTTTGCCATATGTAGAACACGATTCCAACAAAAATGCCAGAATGACAATTAAACAAAACCTGTTAGTGTAGATTGAAACATTTTTATAAGTTTCCTTAAGGAAAAACCAAGCTACTGGTGAAGCCAGCAGGACACCCAGGTTCAGCTGGGCTCCCATTCGAGATTCAGAACGATGCAATATGAGAAACTCCTCTTTGTTTGTTCCCTGATTCCCAAGCTGTGAGAAGCTGTGTTAGGATTATTCCTTTTATTCATCCTACTGTAAACCAAAGCAGACAATCTTTTGGACACTGCTATGGAGTAAAAGAGAAATCTAGGTATTTCTGTGTGGTAGATGATACACAGAGTTGTATATCACCCTCAAACCCTAGCAGCAGTAATTTTGATCAGGATACTGAAGTTAACAAACGTAAAACCCCCTATATTATCTTTCCTCTTTGTACTTGCTGTACAAGTTCTCTAAGTATATTGATCATCTATAAGCCTGATAAAAATATAACTAATTATATTTTACTCATTCTGCTCTCTATTTAAGAAAAAGAGACTTAACATGACTAAATTTTTTGGACTCTGTAATCTCCACATGACTGTGCTGCATTCTCTCACGCCTGGCATCTTCTTGTGCCACACTACTCAGCATAAGCTGCTTTTCTGTAATTCATAGGCCACTTCTGTACAGGGCAGTTGCCATTTTTCATTTCCAAAATCAAGTATATGAAGTGATAGAACTCTCAGAAATGGAAGAAACGTGTCCTACTTTTAAGTTAACAGAAAATGGCATTTCATCTTATAGCCCTGCCAGTGCACTTGCTCGTAATGTGATGTGTCACGTAGGCTGAAGTGAATTTCTTTGCCTCAAGGATCAAGTGCCACTTCTCACCAAAAACATAAGAAGATTTCACTTCATGTTTGACTCCTAATTCACAAGTACTGCAGTCTTTGAATATCAGCTTTTCTCTCAAGCTGCAGGATGGTGATTCATAAAGTTAAATTTCATGTGGAGTGGTACCATTTTTAAAGGAGACTCCTTCAGAAAACATTTCCAGGGATTAAAAGGGAATTTATAGTCAAAAAACAGACACACTGACTCCAAAATAGCTGTTTCACATTTGGTAAATCAGCTATTTCAGACAGATCTCTTCCTTCTTCCTAAATTTTACTGAAATTCAAAGTAGAACAGGACTAGTTTTGAACTCCAAGTTTTGTGGGCTGGAAAAAGTGAGTTTTCTGCTTACCTGTGGTCATGAAATATTTATCAGTTAGCCAGTTAAAAAAAAAATAGCAATGAATATACAGTGATTCATTTCTTTATGTGAGGGACTTGGTATAACTTAGCAATCTAGCCCTCAGTGGTCACATGCATTCAACATTCTGAGTAATGCTGCATTATCTCACCCTCACACAAGCACAACAACAGGGCCTCCCACTAAGTTATTTAGTGCTTAATGCAGTGGGCCAGAAGCACCTCAAAGTTGTTTGGCATAATTAACAACTCAAGATAGAGCTAAATACAAAATTTGTGAGGAAATATGCAAGCAGTCTTGTGTGCAACAGTACCAATCTAAATAATTTCTAATGAAATGGTTTTAGTCCATTTTGGACAAGTGCAACGACTTATCCCAACTTTTCCAATAAAATATCCAGTCAAGCCATTTAGTGAAACATAAAAATGCCCTAAGACCAGTCCTCCAGATAAAGTATATTTATCACAATCTCATATTCAAATCTACTTTTCAGGTGTTTTAATAGAGAACTGCAATTGCTATGAGTTATGCAAATTTATTCAGGGGAGGGGAAGGATGACTTTTGGACTTTGATTTGTGCAGTTTGGGGTGGAAGATGGAAATAAGTAAGATTCATCTCTATTTTAAGAATAATTCTGCTGCCAGAAGATTCCATCACAAAAGAGGTGATGCCTGTAACAAGCCAGAGAAGATAAAAATCTTCTCAGCCTCTGTTTATGACTAAAGCTAAGCAAAAGTGCAGCTGACAAAGGTACCTGAGACTCTTTTGCTGGCCTTCCAAACCTCCATCATGGTATTGTAGATAAAAATGTTAAAGAGATGCTTCTCTCCTTGAGAAACATCTTCAGCCTTTACCAGTTATTGCAGGCTGCCCTTGTCCAAGCCATACTAGTGTGGTATTTGGTACTGACTGCAGGCCACTTCTCATGGAGAAAACTCCATGTTTCACAGGAATTCAGCAGAAGAGCCTTTTACCACAGCCTTCACCTTCCATTTTAAAGCTATGAGGAGGGCAAGGTATATACTCACCAAAAAAAAAATTAAAAAAAGAAATGGGGAGGGTTTCAGAGGGTCTTCAAAGATTTTTCCATTTGAGTTGTGGAGTTAGATGATAAAAAACACAAGTTGAAAACCTTTCAGTATTTTGAGTTCTGATCAAATTTAGGGCAAATCCCTTAAGAGAAATTTCTCGCTGTGAATCATACGCTGGACTTGCTTTTGTTGGTTTTTAACACCAGGAAGTTGCCTCCCAAGTTAAAATGCTGGTTTGTTTATTGCAGTATCATATTAAAAAAATACCATCCAACAAAAGATGTAGTTATTTCTTCACAAAGACACAATACCATTCAATTAAAAGGGACACATACAAATATTTAACAAATATGTGTCTTTCCTTATCAAGTGGAAGGCAGGTACATGGCAGCATGCTTGGGATTAAAAGGTGGAGGATGACTAAAATTTCTTCTTTTAATGGAGTCTTATTGAGGTTAGAGATCTCCAGATTAAAAAAACCTACAACAACCCCCCCACAAACGCCTCTCCAAAAAACAAAGCCAAGCACCATTAAACCTTAATGCACACTATTTATATACTTCAAGTCATTCTGGTACTTTAGGCTGTTGATTTTTTTTCTTCACGTGAGTTTTTACAGAAGGTTCTCTACACATTTTAAGGCAGAAGGATGACTGTAACACTTTTTAAGGAATGAATATGCAATTCTGCATCTTTTAGTGATTAAGAGGAAAAATGGTTTTAACAGTCAATCAAAAAGAGTCACAAAAGGAACACAAAGGAGGTCTCAGTTCACTAAGTACTGCTTGTCTTTGCAGAGAGAAATTTTGTCTAGAAGCATTCAAAATGCAGAGTCAAAGCACTCTTCTGCAATGTCAGAACTCAGCATCTTGAGGCAAAAGGGTTTTGCTGGATAGTGATTTAAAAGTTTTCCTCCTAGCTGAAAAGGATTAAAATGTACTGTTGAAGCCTTTTGAATGAACCAACACCGGGCAGGCTGTAGTACCTGCACAGCAGCGCCACTGCCCAGGCCATGCACTGCTGCCTTTATCAGCGGTGGAGGAACAAACAAAAAGCCAAATTGTTTCAGCCAGGCAGAACCACCCCCAGAGTGTCCCAACCACGACCTTACTGCAGGTGAGAGACAGATCAAAACTTGAAAGTGAAACAAGATGGAGAAGAAACTTTGACAACTGTGACCTGCCCTAACTTGAAGGCAAGAAGCATTTAAATGTTAATGTCTACATACGCCAATTTAATTAGTAAAATGAGGTATTGTCTGCCATACTACTTAAAAAAACAGGACTCACTGCATACACCAAAATATTATTTGACATATTGTATATTTATGAAACAAGTTTGCCATACTTCCTATAATAACTTCAGGGAGAAAGTGCTGTACAGAGCCTGGCAAAGAAAGGGTAAGAGTTGTTTAACAAAACTCCCTTCTTGTACCATAGATGAAGGCTTCTATTACACCTATGTCAACAATATAGTCTAGTAAGAAATGAGAACTTTAAAAAAGTAAAAAAGAAAAAGCACTGGATACTTACAAAAGAGAACAGTACTTGTTTTTAATGAGAATAGAAAATGATCTCTTTTTAGGAGAAAAGCAGTGGAAGAGGAAAATAACATTGTCTCTTGTTCTGCATTCCTATATGCTTCATTTAAAAAAAAACCCCAAAAATCCATTCATTTGACTGGTCACATTATATTTAGGTCACCTGGGAGGAATAATGCTTCTGGAAAGGTGCAGCCCAGGGTAGCTACAAAATCCTTTATGAGAACACTTAAGTAAACAAATAAAAATCCAGTTTCATCCTCTCATATTCCTAGCTCCTGGCTTTTCAAAAAATACTGGTAGGTGTGTTTAAAGGAGTGAGAACATGAGGCACATTGATTTTGTGAGTCTGAACTTAAACTAGGACATCAAGAAATAATAGCTGCAGGTATTCCCTTACTCCTCTGCTGCCAAAAAAAGATGCAACTCTACTATTTCTTCCTCTTATTACAGTGGTGCATTTGAGTTTCTAATGGTTGAAGAGGGCATCACAGGAGATTTTACTGGGTTTTTTGGTTTTTTTTCCATTACTGTTCTGTGTAAAACTTCCAGAGTCTGCATGTAAATATTGCAATTTCTCTCCATTTTTGACTGCCAGTACTGACTGCCACAATAGTGGGGGCAGAGTGAGGACTCTCTGAGCACTGCCCCTCGTTCTGAACCCCGTGTAGGATACACGACAGAAAGACTCGGGAGAGGCAGGAGGCCTCTCCACTCTACAGCATCACTGAAATAAATGCAGCAGTAAGTGTCTGGCCCTTTCAAAGATCGTTTCTAATGTTAGCAGTTATCTTCTGTTCCCTATTTTACAAAAAAGAAACTGAAAGTCTAAACCTCTTTTTTAATTGAATCTTTAAAGTGAACACCTTTGAAAATTAAATGCCTGAACTCACATATCCTATTGGCTATCCTTGGATTTTATTACCTGATGGCAGTACAGAGCAGTTTTTCTATTTCATTTCTGTTCTGCTCCCTGACAGCCTGGAGAGCTTTTGCACACAGTAGGCCAAACTTTGAGAGGCAGCCAATAGCAGTCGTGTTAAAAGGAAATTCTGGACAAATTCTTTAAGCCTTAATCCATCTGCTTGCTTCTACTTTAACAGCTTCACAGAAACTTACAGTATTTTCACCCATAAAATCATTATTTAATTTAAAAGTAGGATGAATAGGAAATTGCATTGTATTCTTTAAATTGTATGCCAAAGTAAGTTTATTGCTTAAAAGAAAAAAGAAGAGCTTCCCAACTTCTTTGAATTAAAGGGATTTTCAAAGACTTCCTATAGTAAATGTGAAGCACCATAAAAATAGATTCTTAACATATTTAAATAGTCTGGAATGTAATTAGAAACTTCAATATTTGAAGTGGAATGAAAATTCATTTTCCTTTATGTTTTTTCTAGTTAGATTCCTTATAAGGAGCCTTCTGTTGAATCAGAAATAAATCTTTACCTTTAAAGCAGACAATATTTTAAAATTACGGAGAAGGAATGAACCAGCTCCAATCACAAGAACACATACAAAGAAAAGTTTTACTTGCTAAAAGTAATTAAAAATCCTAGAGGACAAAAATAAATATTATTATAAAAGGTGAGGTGTAATCTGGGTACCTACAGCTACTTTGAATCTTGTGACTTTAACAGAGCAGGGTTTAGATAACACCCTCCATTCTTTTGGAAAAATGTACAAGATGATCCTTACAATTCCATATAAAATAAACAGGAAATCTAGATAATATCCTGGAAACTGCTAATTTTCAGGAGTTCCACTTGGAAACTATGCACTATAAGATTAAAGATAGCAAAATGTTGCCACCAATACCTAGTCCTGTTAGAACTGCAGCTTTTCATATCAGCATCTTTTAGATTAAACTGAGGTTCTATCAGGAATCTTACTCTACATTAGTCTAGTATTTACTGTAGACATTAATCTCTCTGAAATATGCTTTTAAACAACCTGCATGTACCAGTGCACACAGCACTGGCAATATATAATCTGACAATTCAAAGAATTCAAACTGTTCACTGATGGATCACCTTTCTTTCTAAAAGAAGCACCCTAAACATGGAAATTTCCACCTTTTTTTTAATGCAAAATCACATCAAAAACTGAATACAAAGATCAAGCTCCATGTAAGAATAATTTCTGGGACACAACATTGAAGATAGTTGAGTTTGGTATTAAAGAGACTTGTATATTGTTTCCTTTTTAATTAGAAAAAAAATCTAACCCTATCTGCTGCACATAATAGGTCTAGACGCATGATTTGCCAAGGTCCAAAAGAAATGAAAAAGTAATGCAATTTTATTCACAGCTTTTCTGTCTAGGGTAACTTTTTTGTAGAAAAGAAAATTCCCTGTTTCCACAATAAACTTCATTGGGAACTCATGAGTTATTACAGCTCTGAGCTGGGGAAAAAATTTGACAAAATACATTACAGGTGCCCTGAAAGTGCACCTGCCACAGTTGTCTGACTTTTCCATGCTACAATAGGCATTTGAAGTGACATCTGAGCTATTTATTTTCAGTAAGAAGCCAAGCACTTGTGTCAAGTAGCACCACATTCCACAAGTTGTCTCATTTAAAAGCTGTAAGTCTAGCTAGATATTGGCATGCATGATTCAAGGGGACAGAGCTCAGTACTTAGCAGGGGAGGGAAAGGCATCCAGAAGATAACAGAAGTCCAGTTATGAACTGTGAAAATACAGAAATTCATTGAGGAAAATGGGAGAAGCCTATGCTTAAGGTTAGATGCAAATATTTCACTTAATCAGTCAACAATAAAAGAATAACTGCCAGGAAACATTTTAACCTGACAAGGAATTATAAGCAGCATGGTCCTCTTTTGGGATATAGTCTCTTGATTTCATAGTACAAGCTTCAGTCGGTGGAAAAAGTTATGGAATACAATGTTGGGGTGTCTTTGAATTTACTGAATTCCTTCCAAAATGCCTTATGGTGGACTATTTAGTATTCATCACCATGCTTCTGTGGAGCAACGGCTGTTAATCTTGTAAAACACACAGAAAAGGAAAAAACATCAGCTCTACAAACAAGCTTATTTTGTCCTATCTTGTCATTTTTAGCAGAAAGCCCAACAGCTCACCTATGGGGGGAAAGAATTTAGTAGTTAACTGCAATAGCTAAAATTAAATAGCTAAAGCAGGAATTTACTGTCCAGTGTACCTAAGAATCAGCGAAACAAATTCCCTTTTCTTCTCTTTTCAAGGTCAGCACCAAGATGACAAACAGTCTGTATTACACAGTTGTATCATATAGTCAGCACGCCAGACGATGAACCCATAATTCAACAGGCCCAGACGTAAGGTCCAGCACAAACACAGAGTTAAATGTGCTTCCCAGTACCTCTGAATATTGCATTCAGTCACTGCTGCTCCCTAGGAAAACACCCAATCCCCCAGCCACACAGACAGAAACCTCCTCCTTTTCCTGCGCCTCCAACCTCCCACTCCAGTGTAACCCAAAAAACCAAAGAAATCACAAGTGTGGCAGGCAAGGGCAAGGCTGAATTTTTGTCTGTGCAATGTGGAGTTACTGAAATGAACTTAGCAGCTCAGTGAGATAAACAGCACTGCTCTGGTGTTTATCTGGCACAGAAGAGATGAGGGTCTAACTCCTCTTTTGTTGTTTAACTGATTTTAACAAGAGGAATTGGGAGGGGGAGAGAAGAGTTTCCAACTACTTTCTGAAAAGGTATCTTTGAAGGGAAAATGCAATCTTCAAAAAGGAAGAAAATTGAAAGCTTTTCCTCAAGTTTCCTTTCATTTCTTATCTTCCTAAAATATATATATACAGTTTGTTCCAGGAAATGTCTGAAATGCCTTCTGGTAGCTTTTAAATAAACATGAAAATCTCCTTTTGAGTTCAAAGAACTTCAAATAATGACAGGGGAAGAGTTCTTGGACTGTAACACAGATGTAAACAAAGGTCACGAATCGCTCTCAATAATTAAAATGCATTATCATTACTTTTTGACTTTTAGTCTGATATCACATAACCTAATGAGACACGAGCAAAGCTCTAATGTGCCTCCACAGTGATCTTTTCCTGTACACTAAAACCGACAGACCTCAGCTACATTTCTCAGCCAGGAGCTAATGTTTCTGGGTACATGTTACTGTTGCTGTTTCATTTGTCAGTAAAGCCTTATTTACTTGCTTCCTGTTATTAATTATGGGAAACAGGATCTCTTCAAGCTGTAGGAGAGGTTCTTTTAACTCCTGTCTAGACTTTCCAAGACAAAATATTGATGAGCCCTTTAATGTTTGTGCAATGACACAATCTGAGCAAGAAAACCCCCATCGTTACCTCAAACAGCTTAAGGCTCCTTATCACACGTTCACAAAAAAAATCCTTTAAATCACTCGGGCTCACATCCTTATTGTTAGTCACTGAAGTAAGGTTTCCTTTCATAGTTGGATACTTTCTTCATCTGTCACACTGATTAATTAACAGCTCACAGTATGAGCCCTGAGCTTAAATAGCCTACTGAAACGAGGAGGAGAGATCAACGTTAATATTCCATAAAAAGCTGAAGAGGAAAAATGCTTTCCTTAGTATGAAGGGATCTGTCTCCTAATAATAAAAAAAATCAACTAATTTCTGTTTGGTTACATTACATGAGGAGATGAAAGCACTCAGCTTGTGAAGGGAGATCGCAAGAAAGGATTAGGACAAAAGTTAGAGAAGACTTAAGCATTTTAAATTAAACTGTTGTTGGAAACAACCAAGTGTTGAACACCAGTGAAATTATTTTCATCATCATTAAGAAAAGCCAGTTTATCAACTCATAATGAGCATATCTATAAAAACACAGTACTGTTGCCTGTAAAGAACTATGGGGAAAAGACGTGCAATTGCGTGAAATGGAGAGTTGCTAAAACCTTAAAGCTTAAGCTGGTTTTAGCCAAAGCATTTGTTGTTTCTCTCACACACACCTCTTTCCCAAACTGTTACAGTCCCGTAATTATTTCAAGAGTTTGACTTTCAACAACTGCAAGTTCTCCCCCTTTTTTAAACCCCTCCAGTACTGCTGAGTGGGCAAAAATTACAGATGCAAGAAAAGCTGACAAATGAGTGCAAGGCCCCTCCTCTCCAGTGCCTCGACAGTCAGAGCCCCTGCCAAAACATGCCTGAAAGCTAGTGAGGAGACAAAGACACAAAGATCCCATTTTCTCAGGGAAAATAGATTTCATGTAGAAACTACTAGGGAGAAGAATAGCACACTGGCACGTGTGTGATCTCAAAAGCAGAGCAGGAATGAATGTTTCAAGAAAAAATGAAATTATATTTCCTTATTGAGTAAGCTCAACAAATGCTATTTAACACACAGCTCTTTTTAAAATGCAAAGTGCTACAGGGGGTAGGAGAGGGAAAGCTCCCATAAACTCAGAAAAACACTTTCAGTCATGGAGAATCTTCAGTTTAACACAATCAAAGCTACGAGTTCACGGCTACTGCTCTAAATCATCTTCCAATAATGCCACAGAACACAACCTAAACAAAGTAAATCCAGCTTTTTAGCTCAAATCTGTTTGACTATCTTTACTACAAAAAGATGCTTGCCCCAGGGTGTCATTAATAAAGTTGCAGTGAGTTTAAAAGCCTGGCACCTGGGCACATCCAAGTTTTCAAGCCTTTCATAACAAGTTTACTACTTTCTGGACAGGCACTCCTCACTGAGCTGGAACAGGGCTGCCTCTGAACAGGGAGAGCAGCAGCAAGGTGAATTCAGGCAAGCAGAGCAGGAGGAAAAGCAACAGGATTTCTCTTTGAAACTAGTCAAAGCTGAGGGCAAGTCCAATATATGGTGGGAAGATTTGGGACAATTCAAGGTTCTCACTAATTTAAAAATAAAAAAGGATATTCACAACAGCCTCTAAGATCAGAATTTAGGAAGTAGAGGTGTAAAATGGAATTTTAGTAATCAGAAAGGTTCTCAAAATGCTCCCAGCTCTGATAATTAGTGCTCATCAACGTGTAGCATTCTCACAAATTCCCTGTCTGTAATACACCTTTTCTTTGTCTTGTGGGAGGCTATTCCTACAAAGGCACTCAAATTCAGCCAGTCTTCCCATCTTTCAGCAAAAGACTAATGCAGTATGAACAGAACATAGAAAATATTACATAATAAAGACTCTAAAAATGTGGCTAATGCCCCAGATAGACAGGTTTGTGATTGAGGATAAACAACTGCTGAGAGCACTCTCAGGGCCCTCGCCTTGCAGGAAGAGCCGTGGGCAGGGAGCTCAGCTCTGCCGGGCTCACCCTCTCCTCACCCTCATGCTCCTCTTCCTCCAGCCCATGAGGAAGTGGCACATTTCTGACCCTGAACCCAGGGGCTGCCTCTCTTCCCTTCTGTCTGCTCCTGAAGGCTGCTCTGCCAAAAGACTTAAGAAAGAAAGGACTGGTAATCCTTTGACTAACTAATAAATCCCCTTCAGGATGTAAACACTGATTGTTGCACAGGGATTGGGGGTAGTCCAGAACTATTTATAAAAAAAAAAACCCAAACCAAAACCCAGTCCTATTCTCCACATTACACCTGAGGTGAAGTACCAGGAGCATCAGAAAACTCGAACATCGCCCATTTAGTTACAAATTCACATTTATTTTTCACGAAATTTCCTTACATTCCTTTGGCTGATCCCACTATCCTCCCACTGGCTAAGTCTAGGCATAGTCTAACACTTCATAGCCAGTCAGTATCTAAATTGTTTTGGGGTTTTTTATGCAGGCTGCAGTTGATGACTTGGGTAAGAGAAACAGCAGAGAATGAAATAAGAATTATGAAGAGTTACAAGGATGCTTTATCTTATACAGTTGGTGAACTCATTCTTCAGAGTATCATTACAAAGTAATCTTTGCAGAGAAAACTCAGATTATAGAAAGAGTGCAGCAGTGAAAAATATTATCACTTGATTCGACATATGTTCTGTCACTCACCTAACACTATTCCTATCTAAATACTTTCAAAGATTACCTGAAAATCAAATGTTAGCATTATTTCAACCTACAGAAGCTGTTGAAAGTCAACATGAAATGTTGCATCTGTGTCTAATGTCTGTCGTTGCAAGTGAGCTCATTTTAATGGCTGCATGTCCAGGCAGTGTGTGGCACAGGGCTCGACAAGGAAGCAGACTTATGTTTTACTTGGCACTGCTACAGCATAGGTCTTTAGCATGAAATTTATTAGCATTAATGGGCATTGTGTAATTAAAGCACTGTGCTTTAATGCCCTGAGGGATGATGGGGCTTTTTTTCATGTCCTATAAAATAGACAAATAAAAAATGTGAGACTTTTCAAAGCTATTCAAAGAATTCAGACATGCTTGCTCCTCTATTAATCGTAATGGAGAGGGCGCAGCTGAACAAGATGGATCCAAAATTCTCAAAATGTCTTCCATGAAACCACAAGATGGTTAATGCTAGACACCAGGTTTTTTGAGAACATGCTTTGTAATTACAGTGTTTTGCAATGCCACAAGTTCTTCAAAAAGTAACCATTAGACCACTGAAAAGTATAGATTTGAAAAAAATATTTTTAGATCTAATATACCATACTTACTTGGTACTAAAATTGTTTGAAGGAGTCCAGTTCAATAAAGTGGCTTTAAGAAGCAACTCAAATACTTGATACTTGAGCCCCGGCATTTTCTTTCCTGAATGCCAATAATTTTGAAGGCTTTGAGAATCCCATCAACTAACCCACTGCACTTCAGGGGTGGGGGGATGTATGTAGCATTTATGGAGTTCCTCATGTGCTTTTGAATATTGCAGGCTGAGATTGGAATAAAATTCAGAGCTACTAAAAAAGTGCAGGAGTGGTACAGGTGTCATCAGGATTGGTGCATGTCAGCAGTAAAGATCAGACTATTACCTAGACCTGCATTTCAGTAGTTAAGAAGGATTAATTTTCTTTAAGAGAAAATTAACTCAGAATTACACCATGGAAAAAAACCCAACACACACAGGTCTAGTGTTTGATTTTTCAGAAACTGATCTTGCCATCACTTATTTGTAGCATTGCAAAATAATCCTGGAGCTCATTTTCTGGCAATTTTTGAATTGTTTTATGTGTCTGAATAATCCTGCATGAACAGCAAGTCAGAATAATGGGGAAAAATACCACTGGTGTAACTATTTATGATATTTAAACTATTGAACTTGTAAGGCTTATTGACATCATTGTGTCACACCTTAATATTCTGAATAAACTATTTTCACTTAGAGGTAAATTGAAGCAAAACTTATTTTATCTGAAAATCTGAAGAATAAGTTAGTACAGATTGTACAAAACCACTGCGACCTTTACAGTGACACTAGCAATTTTTCCTTGGGGAATGTCAGGATCAATTATTGGCCGATCTATTGGACATATCCTAAAGTACCAAACAAAATTCTCTATTTCTTTGTCTTCTAGACAAATCACCACAGAGCTGCAAGCCAGCAATGAAGGGAGCTGAGGGCAATTTGACCAACATCATCCGTGTCGGTTCCCCAGAAGTCGATGAAACACGTAATCAGGTCTCCAAGGTACATCCCACAGATTAGTTGCTGTGCCATTCAATTAGTAAATGATTAAAACAAGATGTTTTCTTCGATTACATTGAGATACTGGCAGCAGGGAGGGCTATTACCTTCCATCGAAGAGTCTACCTTCCCAAATTACGTTGTTTATTAACATGCCATTAACAATGTGCCACCTCAGCCAAACAATCAGTGGTCTCAGGTACAAAGTAAAGATCATTACAGAACTCCACCATCTGCCTCCTTTGAGCAAATCAAGTGAGCACATCTGAATCACCAATCGCACAAAAGTATTCAAATGCTGGTTTTCATCTCCAGCTTTGCCTTTTTTGCCAAACCCATAAGCCTTCTTCTGAGGAATCAACAAAACCGTGTAGAGATAGAGTTAAACAGAGTTCTTGAAACTAAAACATTTCTCTTTTCAAAAGAACAGGACCCCAGGTAAATGATGCCTTTTAATACAGCACATGAAAATTTCAATTATGGAAATCATTATTCTAGGCACTGTGTGCCATTTTATATTCCCAGCAGGATGTTTTTCATCTCATCAAGAGTTTCCAAGGCTGTTTAGTGCTTCTGTATATGCAAAACACATTTAAAGGCCCCCAAGAAGATCTGTTAATTAAAAAGCCTAGTCAAGTGGTCAGACAGACTGGAACTTGAGGATTATAGGTAAGAGGGATGAAATGAAGGCTTGGAAATTATAATTTCTCTTTCTGTGGTAGCAGCCAAAGCAGCTGTTACGAACTGGGCAAATTAAAGATGTGGCTGACTAAGCCAGCAGTCTGGAAAGAAAACATAACAGCAAGTCATCTGCACCCCACTTTTAAAAAGCCAAAAGTGCTGACCATTTCTTTTTTACTCTCTCTCTTCCTGTTATTCTGATCTGTCACAAATATCCTCCAGCTGGTACCCTTCCAGCCCTTGTTCACCAGTTCTCGTTTCCCATCCCCGTCTTAGGGAGTTAGTAGTAATTCCCAGGACTGTGGACGAGTGCTCCATGGTGGGAGTAGTCAGCAAACAATAAAGGACATGTTTAAAAGAGCAGGTGAAATAACAGAGTTGAAGTTCTATCCTTTTTTTTTTTTTTCATATGAGAGCTGTTCATGTAAAAACAGTCTTCTCATACTGAACAATATTTATCATTCCTTGAGAACTGTTTCATCTGCCCAGTACAGTCAGCATCTGGGTACAGAAAGGTCACCAATTATAAAACCCAGATTGCCACCTCACTTTCCACATACGTTTATTTGGTATACTACATAATAGTCTTGTAATTGACTATTTCCAGGGAAAAAGACCCAAACAATCCAACCCTTTTTCTTTCTATATTTTCTAGACTGTTTTCACAAATATTTTTAAATGGGCTAAAAAGTAGTTTTGCCATGAGCTAATGAAGATGTACATATTTTTTCCATGTCAGAAAGTGATGAAGGATCTATGAATTACTACATAAATAAGTTACTTAAAGACCCCAAAAACTGTCCCAGAACAACCCTTTATCTTTTTTCAGCAGCAGATACGGACTTCCTTTTAGAAGCAGAATAAACATTAGTTGCTTTGTTTAGACAGCTTTTAGGCCAGTGTTGCCAAGCTAGAATTTGTCTCAATTTATATTAACGTAAACCTGTGGCCTACTTTTGATCTCATTTTAGACATCATCATGAATGAATACCTCCCAATCTACTTCCTCTATGTTTATTTGTATTCAAGACAAACTCATCATTTCAGATTTGTGGTAGATGAATTTTTAAGTGTTGCCATTTCAATACTACACTAATGATGCTGTTAATAATATTGCTGCATTGAAACATTGCATCTGATTTGAGGCACACTCAAACCCTTTGCAAACAATTATTCGTTAAATACATTTGAAAACTGTTTATAAGATTCACACCATAAATCTTTAACAGGCACAAAATTGATGCAGGCAAGCTGAGTGCTCCATTTTTTATCAGAAATTAGTTTTAGGTGGCATGAGGCCTTTGTCTGATGCCTCTACCTGGAACAAATCAATTGCCATTTTGCATTTTCATACAAGTCTAAGAGCATGAGAGAACAGAACAGGAATTCTAAAGGTTAAAGCCCATATTCAGAGCAGTCTCTCCCCCGCCCCTCTGTTATAGTGGGTATTTGAGGAGGTTCTTTACATCTCCTCCCACACAGTTTCTCTGCTTCATAAGCAGAAAGCAGCTGCTGGCTCTTTCAAGTCTAGCGGTTAGTTGACATTTACCAATAGTTTATGGATTTCATTCTACCTTAGCAAGGAAAAGAGCTAGAATATCAGCTTTAAAGAGTAAATACTAAATGTTTATATTTCTATTTCCCCCTCATCCCAAACTGGAGGGTATTACTTGTATTTGTTAACAGCCTGCTAAAACTCCCAGTAAACCTAAACTCAGAGATGTCAGTTAGCTGGTAATGCTGTGTTTATGTCATGGACTTTTTCAGAGCAGAAATCCAGAGTACAAAAGCCTTTCATCTCATGATATTTACTAACAAAGAGTTTTAAAAAGGTAACATTAACAGGATTGCTGTAGATGCAAAAAGGAACTTGGAACGTGCAATTAGTGGATGGCTCCAAACTTTACCTAATGAGTTTAAAGCCACAAAAGTAAACCAGCCCAGACAGCTCAGCACACAGACAGTACAAGAAAATGCCTTACTGTTTTTTCCAGGTGTAGGTAAGGACATTTGAAGGCCTCTATGACTGAACATCGTTTCTTCTTCCTAAATCAAGGATTCCATGACTGAACATCATAGAGGCAGCTATAAAAGTCATACTGGCTCACAACATCTGCAGGAACTCGGCAGTGCAGCAGTTTGCTGCACACATGTTAAACAGGCAGCACTAAAAACTATAAAAACAGGTCAAAGCAAAATGAAAAAGTATCTGAAAAGAAGACTTTCACATCGATAAAGGAAAGAAAACATGGAAACAACCTCTTCTGCAGGTCAGCAAGCTAAAAGCAGTAAGAGAAAAAGCAGTTTGCAGCAATCCACACACAATAGATCTTGAGCATCACTCTTCCTTTTATCATGTATTGTAAGGCACTAGATTTTTCTAAACAGCAACCAAAGCAATACTTTCAAGTCCATCCAGCAAACATCTGAATGACACAGCAGATGGAAATATTTCAAAGAGATCAAACACACACCAATGGCTACCTCTTGTTCCCTTGAATTAAAAGAGAAGAGCAGCTTATCTGGAAAGCAGAAACTAGCTAAAAATGATCTTTTCTAAAGAATAAAGGAGAAAAGCACCAATCCTTAAGGTGGAAACTCAGCTGGAAATGGACTGCAGTGTCTGTTTCTTTTTGCAAAGTAATGATTCAGAAGCACATTCAAAACTGCATTTAAGTGGTAAACACTAAAACATGAAGTGCTAAAAACAAGGATTGTGGGAGCATGATCCAAGGACCACCACTCTTAGAAGCTTTAGGGAAAATCAGATATACCTGTATTCAAGTACATTAAAAAAAAGATCTGTAGTATCTTACCACACGTGCTTTTAGACAGACGTTTGACTGATTTCAATTAGCATTTGTACTTCAAAAGAGATGATGTAATAGTCAGAACAGCTAAGATTTTTTTCATGTTTTTTGTATGAATGGAAAAGAGATCCAGATATCAGACTGTTTATTTTATATTCTTCCATAGAAAGTCACTGTGGCTTTATGAAGAGCAATTTTTTTCCCTCAATCTTTTTTACTTCTGTTTGGTTTTGAATTTCTTAAAGAAGCCCTCACATTTTCAACATAGCTCTAGTTTTTCACAATGCATACATAAAGTATAATAAGAACAGGAAAAAGTGCACAGACAGCAAGCTGTTTCTTTGTAAAACTCAGTGGAATAAACACAAGGATTTTCCATGGCTCCAGAGTTCTTCGGCCCCAGCATCCTCCTTACATACACATACACTTGCTTCAATTTGATTACCAAGAGCAAACTCTATCATTATTATACTTTTTTTCTTTGCTAGACAACATGGACAATGGATCTATGCGTTACTGTTAAGACTGATCAGAAAATAACCTTCCTTTCTCAGAAAGATAAAAGGATTTCGGAAATTTTGTTGTTAGACTAAAGAGAGGTATGCCTAAGTTATTTTCTTTTGGGAAAAGGAGCTTATCATAAAAGAAAGAGCAGAACAAGTAGGTGGCACGATCACTTTCCAGACACATAGTCTGATCATTAAGACTTTCACACACAAAGTGTCAAACCCAGGTTTCCAGGCCCTTCTCCAAGGACAACAGAGCTCTGACATTCCTGAGGCACACCAAAACACCAGGCCATCAACTCTTCTAGGACAGCAAGGGGGATTTTTTCCCTTTCCTCACACAAAAGACCTTCCCAGAAGAACTTCCATTAAAATATGGATTTCTTCAAAACCTCCTGCATTTTCCCCACAGAGGAAAAAAGAATAAGTTTTCAACCAGATGTGGTTACAGTTTTGCATATAACTGCAATTGCAGGGAAAAACTAACAGAATGAGAAAAAACCCCCCTTCTTCAGAGTTCTTGTAATACCTTTAAGCATATTACAAGCTTAATGCATTACATTAATTTTTTAAATTAACACAGTTGGACTTTTAGATCAAACAGAGAAAAGAAAAAAGATTGTGATCCAACAAAAGCATATTATAAAAACACTGCTGTTCAAAACAGCTCAAGTATTTTCTTGTGCTTGAAGACTACCAAAGGGGTTTTTCCTTAAAGCAGTCATTAGGTCTTTTGTCTTTATTTTTGTTACTTTTTTTTAACAGTAAGATATCATTTTTACCCCTTTATTAAATGCACTCTAATCTGTATTCCTGTGGATAGCAATTTTCTTAAGACACTTTTATTTGCTATTAGTTGTGATAGGATTGCTTTCTCTCATGTTTGCATTTTACAGACCACAAGCCTGAGAAGATCACTGTGGAAGAAACGCACTGGGCCAGCCCATCCTGTTGATATGACACAAAGTATAGCCCAGTTTGGTATTCTTTCCACTCTGAAGGACTCTCACATCAGGTAGTAGAAGCTAACTTATTTCTTTGCTGTTGAATTCCTGTTTCTTCCCCAGCGTTCCCTCCTTTGGCAAAATTTACATTTTAATATTCTGGAGAACCTTTAAATTGCTGCTGTCCAAGGGCCACAAATAAGATGTGGCCATTCCACCCAGTCTGGGGGAAGAAGGGGCTGGTCCTGGAGACCCCCACACCTTCCCCTTCCCACAGAGCCAAGGAAAGTCCATTAGAACTGGCAGGGCATGCAGGAGGCAGGAGAGAGGGCTAATTGAGTTTAAAAGCTGTGTAGCTGCAGCCTCATTTAGGAAATGCCTCCAGGCTTGCTCAAGAGTTTAGCAACAAACCTAGACCACAAAGCAAACTGAATGTTCAACTGTACATGCCCAGAAGGGAGAGAAGATCCTTGTCTCCACACTCTTAAGCCCATGTTGTTAACCCCTCCAATCTTTGTCCCACAAAGTGGGAATCATCTCCATTTTTCTTATCCTGAAGGCAGAACTGCATATTGTTAACAGTTTCTATAATCTTGATTACAAATTTCTATTACAATAATACATCAGTATCATCGCATGAAATCAAGAATCTGTTTTGCTAAACCTTGTTTAAAAAAATCATTTTCATCAATTCAATTAGGAAAATAAAAATGGCCATAGAGAGTTTCAGAACAGAAAAAAAATCCCATTTGGTCCTTTCTGCCACAAGGAGCAACTATAGTTGGTAAGTGAGAAGATTTCTGCCCCAACGAACTGATCACTATGGCATTTAAATTAGCTGTAAAGATGATTTAAAATGGGATAACCCACAACCAGAATATCCACAGTATTTAATGGAGTTATTAAGTCTGGCAGGAACCCGGGATCAGCCCCCAACCCAGTCATGAACACACTCAAGAAATTTGAACAGATACACCTTTGACCATAGTAGGACATATTGTGAAATAATACAAAAATATGGGAACAGCCACAACTAAAGTTGTTCTCAGGTGCTTTGTTTTTATTGACTCCAAGCTTTATTAAGGTTTTAGTGTCCTATAAAGACAGCTCCATGAAACAGCAGGAGAAGCACTGAGGCTGAACATCTAGGAACTCTTACATAGATAGGTTTATACACAAACTACAATCATGACTAGAGCAAGAAACTGCATGATTAAAGTGGAGGGTCTAGTGCCCAAATCCATCCAGGAACAACTGAGGGAGCTGGTGCTGTGAAGTCTGGAGGTTCAGGGGAGAATTTATCACTCTATAACTGCCTCACAGGAGGCTGTAGCAGAGCCTGTCTGAGTGTCAAGTGCACTTTTTAATCCAAGTAACAAGTGATAGGATAAGAGAAAATGGCCTCAAGTTGCACCAAGGGCCATTTAGATTTGACATTAGGAAAATCTCTACCAAAAAGCCTGTCGAGGATTGGAAAAGAGCTCCCAGAGAAATTATGAAGCCACCATCCCTGAAGGTATTTAAAAGCCATGTACACATGGTGCTCTGGGACAAGATTTAAGCAGCATACCTGGCAGTGTCAGGTTTGCTGTTGGACACAATGATCTCACGTGCCTTTTCCAACCTGAATTATTAAATGAATGACAGGTCCAAATCACTGGCTCTGTTACTATGTATGCTGCTTTAGATAACAGCTAATTCCTTCCTTACATGGCACTTAAAATATCATCATTATATTCTCAAATTCAAGTGGTTCTTGCAATCACCTGGGCCACATGAATGCATTTTAAGACTGAAATCCATAATAAAATTTCCTTCCTAATGTATGCACACATTCCTACAGCCTCAGTGGAAGTATTTCTACAGATAAAGCATTATCAGAGAGCTAAATTGCATCCCTGCTGTCCAACAGTTACAGCAAAACAGGAACATCTGGAATTCTGCTCTTGTGAGGGCAGCTGGGACTGCACTGCTACATCAGGAAATGAACTGGGCTCAGGTTATAAAATATACTTGGGGCTGTTCACAGAAAACTAAGAACCATCTTGGTATTGAAGAAATTACTTGTGTACAAGGCACTCATTAGGAAAAATGTCAAAGTGCATAGTACGTTTTTCTGACATGGAAAAACTGTGCAGATTCACTCTATTTTAATCTCATTGAGTGTGAATAGTCCCATTTCATTTCAAAAATTATTTCCTAAGTAGAAAAACAGTGTGATAATGATGACTGATTTTACCAAACATGCCACTAAAGAAACCTTTTTCACTAACTCATATTCTGATCTGACTAAAACCAAGTTTGGGGAAATGCTAGCTATTACTTCTCTCAAGTTCTGCTTTGGTTTCGTGTAACTCCTCAGAGTTTGTGGCAACAAGTGCAAGACAAATTATTAACTTCTCTTCAGACAAAACTGAAAATACTGATTGCAGTAGGCAGGAATAGTGGCCTATTTAAAATCTTTCTTTACCAATATTCTAGAGTGTGGTGGTTTGAAGAGGCTTGGTTTTCGGTTAAGGGGAAAAACCAAGCAGGCCGGGCCAGCACTCAACTCACTACATTGAGAAAGAAATGAGCAAAACAATTGCTTCCAGTTGGCCAATCGTATTTTATTGACTGTTCTGATCAAGATTCCTTCCAAGATCAAAACATTCATAAGATTCCTTTTTTGCACATATTGGCGTCAGTATTTTGGAAGATCCTGAATTGTTCTATGAATGCACAGGTTTAGTAGAAAGCCATTTTGATGATCACATTCTGAAAGACCCTGTTTATATGCACTTGAGACACACTAGATAAAGAAAATGCTCAATAAAGTCTTCTGCTAAGATCCAAAGTTTCTAAGTTAATACAAAATTAATAGGAATAAATTCACTATTCTTCAATTCTGTCTACCTTCAGTATTAAGTAGATCCATGTCTACTCCATAACTTTGAATTTTAGGTATGATTTGTTTTTAAGTGAGAACAGAAAGACATACCTAAATACTCCCATTTACCACTCTTCAAATTTGAGACTTGTACTATAAAAAGAAACAACTTTCCTGAAACTCTGTACCTACCCCCTTAGCAACTTTTAATATTTCTTTATAGTTCATGGAGTATAAGTTTGTTTTAAGTTTTGTTAACACTGCATGAATATTTTGACAAGAGTCCATCCACTTAGCCAAAACTGGAAACAGCTAAGTATTTACATGGTATAGGAACAGACCTACACACAGTGAACCAGTTTAAAGGCAGAAAAAAAGCCTAAGTGAAATTTTCAGAGGCTTTTGTAAGGAAATAATGCAACTATTGTAACATCTGCTAGAAGTGGTGGAGCACTTTAAAAAAGTTTCACTTACACAGCATTTCTTCTCCTCCTTTGAAATATGTTCTAAAAAAAGCTTCACAATTAACATATTGTATACCTTGTGCAAGGTTTTCAAAGATCAGGAACTGTTTCTGGAAACACTCACTCCAATTTGGCAAAAAATTAGAGCATACATTACACCAAGGTGCATTAAATGTTTGACATCTGTGAGAGTACAGAAATATGTATTTACACACAGTTAAGTTCAATAAGCAAAACAAAGTCAGATATAATTTTAAATTAGGGCAAGAAAGAAAAAGGAATAAAAAGAGCAAGGGAACAGACAAGAAGTCTAAGTCTAAGGCAGAAAACATTACAACAGCCAGATGGAAACAAATGAGATATTATAGCCGGGGTGCTAGTCACAGGACTATGTGTAACTCTGTCACAGCTGAACACCAGGAGCTTCTGGTTCAGTGTGTGACTTGAGGAAAAGCATAAAGAAGCATATTCAAAAGACAACGAGCACAAAGAAAACACAGTCATGACTATGGACAATAGGGAATTCTGTCCTGAATGTGTGAACGGGACATGAGTGAGGCAAAATAGAATCAGCCCCCCTTGCCTGGGATTTTTGTAGTGACACAAGCCAAGCAATCTAAACAGAAAATGTCTGTCTGTGCTAGGAGAGGAAGACATAAAACACCACAAAAACAAACTGCTTTCCTCGTGGAAGAATGGTAACTTTGGACAACATTTGGCACGACGGGTTCAAAGGGCTATTTCATCTGCATTGTAAGCACAGGCCCAGAAATTTTACAGTATTTCTGTCTCCATGCTATTGTTTTCTGTGCCATTAATGGCATGTAAATTATAGACCTGCTGCAGCCATGTAGTCAAAACACCACATCACCCAATGACACTGTATTATAATGTCAGTGTTTTAGCCGTGCTTTCATATACTCTACTTCTCTTCAATCACCCTTTTTCTCTGCCAAAGGATAGATACAAGAGACAAGTCTATCTTTAGCTGCACAAAAATTTCTTGCTCAGGCAGCTGCAACACTTCATTCATCACATATCCAAGTCTCCTGTTTACAGCAATGAAATTTTTAGATGTACAAATAATACAGAGGCAGATAGAAAAAAGTAATGGAGAATTTGAAATGAAAATACAGGATATGGCTAGGGAGTCAGAAATATGCTTCAAAGTAAACTAATTTCTAAACTACATCAGGTGGGATTTCTTGTTTCTTTTGGGTTATTTTCACTATTAGGTATTTTTTGTATTTACTTTCAGTAAAGTAGTCCATATTTATTGAAACACTGTTTCCCAAAAGCATAATACTGTATGTATTGGCCTTTACATACAGTTATTCACAATGACAAATATTGATTAAGTAACAACTTATTTTTTGATAGCATCTTAAAAGAACATATATTGATATTTCTTAACACTTGCATGGCAAATCTGAAACATTTCTTTTCCTAAATTATACCACTGAAAAGCTAAACTGGTCATAGAGAGTCACTAAAGAGCAAGGCACCAAATTCAGAATTCTAGCCAGCATTTAAAACTTTTTTCAATCTCAAAAGCCTCAAGCAAGCTATTTCAAGGTCACAAAACTCCTGGGAAGGTGTGGGGGGGGCACATCTGCTCCTGTCAGCTGGTCTGCTGCTTGTAGCCCTCAAATGGACACCTCCATTAAAGATGGAAGATTATATATGGAACAATCTTCAAGATTCCATGATTTCCTACTTTCTGCATGTGAAATTCATAATTTCAAGCACTCAGACTCTCAAAGTATGCACACTAAGAAAAGAAATTCACAACATTAAGTTAGTCAGCTAATTTTACTCTGTATTGGCTTATTTTTAATGACATATGCAAAACATCAGTGATTTTTGCTTATTAAAGGCATAGTCTCAATTCAGAAAAGCCAGATATCACGAATTCATGAAAAATTTTGTACATGTTCTAAATTTGCCAAGAACATCTAGGGCAACTGAATAAATTTAGCAGTTCAGCTAAACTTTTGAAATTGTTTCCACTGCGCAGGGGAAGACAAATATCAGCCTACAGTTTTCTTTTGAAATCTTGGAGTTATTTTACTTTTTTCTAAATGAAAAAAGCTTTTAATATCTTAGTGATGTAGCTTCTCTATTTCCTTGCTTTCCCCTCCAAAGCCATGTGATTTATCTCCTCCCACGCTCCATTTTCAACATCATCCCAAGTTACAATGATTTGGCATTGGACAGAGGACTATGGAAGCACGACAGAACTTCACTCAGCTTTTCACTCATCCTTTCTCACAGTGAAATCACAGCAGAAGGCCACCACACTACAGGCCTTGAAGAAAGTCATGCATATATGGGAAGATCCCAAATGTTTGGGGTTTTTTTCACGTGTCAGTAGTCAAAAAGACATATTTATTATAAAAGCCCAGTATCATTCAGATACAGAATTTCTTCTCAAACAGCTGACAACCATTTTAAAATATATCTACTTGAAAGTCTTCTGCTGCCTGAACTATCAACAGAAGGGCCTCTGATGCAGCTCAATCAAAACTTATCAACGCATACAGAGCATGGCTGAAATCAGAGACTCTGGAAATAAGTGAGGTTGGAAGGGACCTCAGTCCCTCACCTAGTCCAGAGTGCTACTCAAACCAGAGAAAAACCTGGCAGTACCCTGTGCTGGGCCTCTTGTGCAAATTTTGAGTACCAGGACAGAAGATACCAGCCTCCCCTCACATGTCAGTAATAATACAAGGCAACATTTTATACATTTATTTGATAAAAAAATGTACATAGGTACTTATATTAGCCAGTAAGTGAATTGACTGAAGTGTACATTTTAGCTGTAACACAACTATTTGTGACATGTACTCTCCTTTGTGAAAAGGAGGAGCTGTGATATGTCAGGTACTGCCCACGGTCACCACTGCTAAATGCCCCCAGTTTAGACTAGACCTCTAGATAATGGTGTATTGGTATGATCATTGAATCTTGACATGGATGATCCTTTGCAAATATTTTTAGTTTTTGAATCGTTTTAATCTGACCGTATTTATCAATGTCCCACTGATGTTTAATTTCTTATAAATTAATGTCATTCACTACAACTGCCTCAAAGGCTCTTGAGGAGTTGGTGGAGTCAGCCTGGACTAGATTCATCCCAAGTACGAATGGCTTGTTCTAACAATTCAAACAAAATCCTCCTTGCACAGAAGTAATCATCCTTTCCTAAACTCAGCTTTAAAAGTCAGCACAAGAATTTCCATTTAACTTCACTAAAAGGAAAGGAAAGTAACATCAGGCCCTTTTCAAACCTACTTTGAAGACACTGTTTAGCCCAGAGCTAGCCCTGGAACAACTCACTGTTTATAAGTGAGTGTGACAATCCCCCCCAAAAGAATCTATTAAAAGATACTCAATTTGAATTCTCCAAAAGTGGAGATCATCTTCACAGAGTCTGCCTCCTTTAGCTGATTCAGTACCTTTGATCCCTGACCTTTAAAAAGGGTTAAAATACCAGGTATTCTCTTCAGACATCTTCTTGAAAAGATGTGGTATTTCCTGAGCACCATTTCATTCATACTTGAAAACAGCTGGCTGTAACTTGTGTTTCAGGTAGAAAATGGAAGAGTTTACTTGAGAGAAAAGAATACCTTTTGCTCTACCCTGTGCTGCAAACTGGGATATCAGGTCCATTTTTAAACTTACTGATATGTCCTACTGACAAGGCAATAGGAAATTCACTGACAGAATAGGAAGGGGGCTGCATGTGAACACAAACTTTTCACTGTCCACACTTTTCACTGCTCACTCTCACTCAGATGCATAGGGTTGGAGAGAAACTTGCCGCAGATCTACCATACCTATAATTTTAAAATATAACTATAGATGTAATGATATGAAAATCAAATAAATTTGAGTAAAATTTAAGCTACCACACTGGAAGGAGTTTGCATATCAGTTCAATAATTAATTACTTTTTTAATCAGATGATTAGATACTCTCTGGAGTGAACATAAACTCACATAATCTGGGAACTGTTTTGCTGAGCTCATCCAGACACCTCTTTTTAAGCTGCAGGTCAGGACAAATATTTTTAATCACATACTTAGCAGATGAAACGTTATCAGTTTTCATTATTAAGTGCCTGTGTTTGAGTTGAAGAAATATGGAGAGAATACTTGAAGAGCAAAGGAACCAAAACCAACTACAAAAGAAAAGAGACTTTCCAAACCCACAGAAATATCTGTGCCTACATTCTGGTCCTGAAAAAATACCTCTATCACCTAATATAGCAAAAGCTTTCTGAGCATAATTTCCCCAAACATAAGAAAAGCAGGAAGCTATGTAAATACAGCATGATGAAAATGCCAAACCTAAACAGAATCACAAGTGAACATCCATGAAAATTTTAACAAGAAATTATATAAATAGTGCACTGAATTATCTCCAGTTTATAATTACCAACTTAGTCATAAGCCACAGTCACACAACCCCTTGCAATGCAATTGCCCAGCTGCCACAGTTCACAACAGAAAGAGAGCTCCCAAGGCTATTATTTCCCTTTTTCCAGTGCATTTTTGCAACATATTTTTGAGTTTTATCTTTAGAGTCCAGCTGGAAGCACGCTTCTGTTGCCAGCTAGTTTTCCCCTATAAACTCCCTCCCTCCCTCATGAAGGGAAAATGCAGAACAGCAGTGCAGTGGTGGGAGAAGCAGGAAAGTAAAGGGGAAAAACACAATCAGAAGCAGTAGGAGCAGTAGTTCTACCAGCCCTGTGTGTTAAGCAGCATCACTTTAGTCATAATAACTCTTCAAATGCACCTCATCAGAAGCTATTACACACCACACCTCTCACAAGAATAGGCATGTTTGCCATGTTTCTGTGCTCTCATTTTACATAAGCAACCTTTGTTCTCCTTGTCTCAAAGTAAGGAATGAAAAATCAAATGAAAGTGAGCAAGATTCATACTACAGCACATTTGTACAAGTAGTTTTTCCAAGTATGCCCAGAAGGCATCTAGAGAAAAGTAACTAAATTAATTTCAATTACCTGATCTTCTGAACAATAAACAAAAATCAGCATAAAGTTTCAGTAATAAAGCAGTCAAACATGGGTAAGGAAGCTCAAAACTCAGTTCACTTCTTCCAAAGTCAATGTAAAAGAAAAATACCCTAGGAAATCCCCACCTGAAAAAGAAAGTGCTCCTTTATTAGGACAACTCGAGTTGGCATACATACAGTAGAAGAAAACTGCACAGCACTTTTAAGGTTCAGCTTTGCAGATAGGAAAGGCTAAAACTCTCTTACACTGCAGGTAAATCAAAGAACCCAAAATAAAGCTTATCAAAGGAGAAGAGGTGCCTTAAAAGTTGTAGGTTGCTCCCACTAGAAATTCTCCATGTTAAAAATCTTTAAACAAGAGATTTCTCTTAGAGCTGTTTTCCAACACTTATCTCCAGAAAAGAGCTTGTGAGATATCAGAAACCTTCTGGGTTTGTCTGTCTTGTTGACAGAGTAATAAACCCTACAGTTTTCTACATATAAATATTATTTTCTTTTATATTCTCAGGTTTAACTTTCAGTGTAAGATTTCGCAAAAAGTTAATTTACATTCTCAAAATCCTTTTGAGACCCTCAAATTCATATGCTAACGTTTCCAGCTATCAAAGTCATATGCATAAATACTGGGTTCATACATTTGTATTTCTAGAATTAGAAGTTGAAGCTAAGCTTTTTGGTAATGGAAACAGACTTTGGGGCTCTGGTTTACCTGCTAAACCTCTTCCTGGTATGGAGCTGGAGAAAACACATCCTGCATGCAGATTTCTTGGCTGTGCAGTATCACACATCACCCAGGAGCTGTCACTTCAGCAGAAGGAGCAATATCAACTCAGACCTATGAGGAAAGCAGAACACCCAGCAGAGAATACATTAGCTTCTGAGTTAAGGACAAGAGGAGTCAACTCTAACCCACGATCATTGCAGCCACCTCCTAGTTAGAAGGCAAAGAGGAAGAGTTCTGAAACGGGTTAGAGCAACCAAAGGGATGAACTTAGAGTTCAGCTAAATACTGCAGTTATCTTTCCAAGCATGGATACCCAAAATATCCATAGAGATTTATATCTAGGCAATAAATAGTGCTGCCTAAGGAACTGCACACATAAAACTACTCTCAGAGGTCTGCAGGTTGAAGATAGTCCTCCTAAACTATATGGGGGAATAATGAGAGCCACAGGCCTAGAACTGCAATCTTTAAAGTTCTGCTGGCCTTACAATTATATGACCAGAAAACTCTCCTGGAATTTGGCCTTGAAAACACTTCTCTGCCAAGTGACAAAGGAGCAGGCACTTGTACTGCCTCTCTCTGAAGAAACCACCCACCCAACCAGGGCACAGACCTTGGATTTCAAACCGAAACCCACCCCCAGCTACGACAAGGCATTGCAATTGAGGGATGCTCCCAAATGTTTCCTCAAGAAGCAAAGAGCAATTTAAACATCGATTTGGCAATAGAGAATACACCTGGTAATGGAGACAGCATCTTCCCTCGTGTTTGGGATTTGTTCTGATGCCTGCTCAGAGGAGCACAAGGCAGAGGGAAAGGGACCTGCACTCTCTGTCAGCCTGCTGTGCAGGACACGCTGCAGTGAGGCCACCACCTCTGCAGAGGGGCACTCAGCTCCAGCCTGGCACAAGCAACTGAGAAGACGTCCACCAGTGGCTTTGGGCTCCTCCGTGGTGAGACAAGCATGAACAGGCTGTTTTGAGAACTCAGATTTTGTATTTTGGTACTGTGTGCTAATTAAGCACCTTAACACCCAGCTTTGGAACACATTTAACAGAAATACAGCAGCTTGATCTGTCTCACACTAGGCTAATTTTTTTATGATTGTTTTAAATGCATACTAAAAACTATCTGCATATTTTAAGTGTGATTGAAAAATTAATTCTATTTCTTCTTATACAAACAAATGGCTCTTAGCATTTTTAGAAATGTCCCTGGATTCTATAAAAACTGGAAATGCCTTGAAGATACATTCACAATTATGAACAATTTGTTTGCACATTTACCATCAGCATCACTTTTTCTGAGTTTAATTTTAATATTACACCATTTTAATTCTCAGCATGGCAACTGTGCTCAAACATCATCTGGGTGGTGAATGCTGGGGGAAGCTGAACTGCTTTATAGGAACTCTGCTGGGTGGTGATCTGTGCACGTGCAAGGCAGCGTGATATCAGTGCTCAGACTTGACTGCAAGCAAACCAGTTCTCTAAAACAGAGGAATTTCTAAATTCACAGAGCTAAAGGTCTGGCAAGTGAAGAACTAAATGACAAATGCCATATCAGCTGAGCATAAAAGCATTCCATGTAATACAAGATACCCACACTTTCAGACCAGAGACCGGTTTAACTCCTTCACCATGCAGGATGGCAAAACATTTGTTACATAACAGCAACTTCACATGGCATTTTTACATCCTGCCATCTTTTCACTGAAGAACAGAAGATTCGACTTCTACCGACTCTGAGAGACGGGGAGTGGAGCCAGCAGCAATATTTAGCACAGAGTGACTGATTTCTGGCACCATCCAGCTCCTCTGCAACAGGAATCTGGCAGCCTGGTAGGTGCTTTTCAAAGCCACTGATTGAATAGTTGGTACTAGTGCTATACAAAGGCTCAAGACTGCACAAGAAAGAATAAGAAAAAAGTACTCTAGGGGCTTAAGACCTACTCTTTTCTTTTTTTCCCCCCTCCAAATAAAGATTATGAGGTAAAAATCCTGGGCAGCATACCAAAGCCAAGAAAATGCAGACTCTGTTCATCATTCAGCTTCTGACTATGCAACTCTGCCAAATATCTATAATATATATGAAAGTATTAGATACAAAGAGGCCATAAGGCAAGCAAGACTATTAACTGCTCATTTTCATGAGACCTGGTATAATCTGAAAAGAACAGATCTTTTTTTCTGACCAGTGGAACTATTCCTAATTCCTCTCAGGAACTGCAAAATTCCAACGATTATTTGTAACTATAAAGATAGTGGATTTATACTCATTCACTGCATTTAAGGGCTTTTGAATGCTATAAACTTCAATCCACCACCACCAGCTCTGTATGGTGCTGCTGGCCATTTGAGAAAAGCAGCCATGCTTTGTGCTGAAGGCCAAAATTCATTAACTGATGAGAGATACAGCCTTTGGATGCTTGTGCTCGGTAAAATTTTGCAGAAACGTATTTACTTGTCAGCATGAGGATATGCTTCCAGACTCCCACGTTGGTAAACCAGAAAGGAAGACAAATAGGTTGGTTTATATCCTCAGTAGAGGAGGAAATGGCAGAGCAAAAGGAGGAAAAAAAAAAAATCTTTCTGGACTATACCAGACAAGCAAGCACACTCCCTCCAATTCAGAACTTTTTTCCAATTCCCACAGTGTGACTTTCTTTCCATTTGCCTGAAATCACCTGCAATGTGCTCTAGGAGCTAATCCCTGCACACTTGGCTTACTCGGCAGAGGCCCAATAACAGCCAGGATTCTCGGTGCATGACAAACCCAGCCCACTTTCTCACTTTTCAACTGCATGTGACCACAGCTACTGAAAATAGAAAATTAGCCACATTTACACACAAGTAATACATAGGAGTCTCCTAGATGGAAAAAATGGAACACAGTTACATGCTTTTTCCTATAATCCACTTAAAGTAATATTTCTCCCCCTCAGGGTCGTAACATACTCAGTTCAGGCACTTTCTCAGTAAAGAGGTCCAGGGCTGTTCTGCTGTTGACTCATTCATGATCAGCTCTGGTTTTGTGATATCATCCAATAACTAAAGTGTAAATGCAAGGGAGGCATGGCTATGTGTTTTAACGTATTTCAAAGGTTTTTTTTATTTAAAGAAGAGTCTTAGGTTCTCTTCTCCCCAGATATGCAGGTTTTTGGACACCATATTTTCCACTACTTTGGTTATACAAGACTGAGAAGGAACTTATATTTTCCATGAAATAGGGACATTCAGTGATGACTGAAGATTAGTAAGTCAGTGTTTGGTGTGGCATGAATAAGAATATCCAAGTGGGAGGGAATTCTGAGATTTCGATCTGAGCACTCAAATGCACTCAATCTGAAGCACAGGTAGAAGTCTAAACCAAAATTTGAAACTACCCTCAAAGTCAGCACCTGTTATTTGAAGACACTTTATACTCACTGAACAGATCAAAAAAAAAGAGCAAGCAAAGCAAAATGAGGTAATGAGAGCCAAGCAGAGAACATGTTCATAGAGGGGAAAGGGAAACTGAGACATCTGTCATTAACATCTGACTTGGATGTCTCTTAATGGGTTTATATTCAGTTCTGTGTTATTCAACTGTAATTACTACAAAGAAAGAGTTTTTATATCTCAGAATATTCCGGGTTAGAAGGGACCCACAAAGATGCTCAAATCCCATTTGAGTGAACAACCCACAGGGGATTGAACCCACAGCCTTGGTGTTAGCACCACACTCTCACCAAGTCTAGAACAAAAACATTTTGGGTTATTGCGTGGTGTTCACCAGAGAGACAAACTCTAAGGAATTTCATTTCTGTGATATTCTTACACACAGATTTCAATCTTCAGTGATGCACAAAATAAGAGCACTGGGATTTTCAACAGCAATTCCCATGAGTATCCAGGCAAGAGAATTTTTTAAACCCCTTGGTCCTTTTGAAACTCTCTGCATGCAGTTTCAGGGTAATGTTTTAAAAAGCCTGGTAGGGAATTCTCTAGAAAGCAAAAAGTTATATTTCCTGATATGCACATATGCAAACCCCTGTCTCCTCCATCCACATGTACCAAAATGTTGCAAATTTAGCCAAAAAAAGGTCAAACCCATAGCTGCAAGAACGTACTGCATGCATTTATGTAAATATTTTCAAAAGACACATTATGCAGGTAATCCAACATAATCATAAAGAGGTGAATGAGATTCTGATCCTGACATTCAGCTACCCAAAATAAGTGCTTAAGGATTGGAAAGATGGCAAAGAAGAGAGGAGACAGTAAAAGTGCTAAAAGCATTGTAGGAGCCTTTATATTTTATATTCAGGTGGAGTTTGTCATGAGCAGCCCAGTTTCTTTTTGCACTGAATAATTCCCATATCACATCTCAGATACACATACCAAAGACAACTTTCTAATCTTGCAAGTGTGCTTAGAGAGAAGGAAGAGGAGAGCAAAAAATACCAATAATAAACTACCCCCTTCCCCTTGTCCTCACCTTACTGGCCAATACTTCTCATTTTTATCAAATACCTGAGGAATTCTCCTCCTAGACAGAGGAGAAGACTGAAAGGAGGTAACTGATTTGTATGTGCATACTGTTGTGCTTTTATTTTATAATTTAAAATCAACTTTTTATACATATGTTTCTCCAATAACAGGCAAAACTGGAGTTCTAGACAAAAATGTGTCTAGGATCTGCTACATTTATTTGCTTGTTAAATGAATTTTATGTTAGAGAAGACTCTAGATGTCAGAAATCATTTGTCCTCAAATTCCTCCCAGTTTTCACCTCAGAAGTGTGGTGAACCACAAAGTATTTGAGCTGTTTGTCCTTCTTCCTCACCTCACTCTGCTTGACATTAGATCAGCAGTGCTGTGAACACCATGTGACAACAGTACTGAGCTCAAGACTCAAAATCTAAATTTCACAACAAGAAAATTAAGTTTCAGAAACATGAGACTGGCTATATCCTTTCTTTGGCCATATTCTGTTCTTGCTTCCATCCTATTCACTAATTTATTTCTTCCTCAGTCTTGTAGTCGCTCTCCCAAGCCTTCAGTGACAGCTTTTGGAACCTTAAACCAGTCTCAATCAGTGGATTGAGGTCAGCTGTCAGATCCATGGGATCAGAAAGATCAGAACACATTTATCCAAATTCCAAGTGCAGTGCCCTATTCAGACAGCTCTGGTGCCTGCTAGTTATCAGGTGGAATTGAAAACAAAAGTTATATTAAAAGACAGCAGGATCGTTATTTCTGCTTTCTGCCCCACCTCCTCAAGTGCCTGGGGTCATTTTCCACAACAAAAATGAAAGCCCTTCTTGAAAGTGTTATTGTGCTAAACAGCAGTGGTTAATTTCTTGCAACTAATTAGTTATTCAAGTGAAAGTATAATGATCCTCCAACATGATTGAAAGTACTTCAACAGAGTTTCCTGCTAACAGCATACTTGTAGAAAAGATGCAATAAATCAGCAGGGTTATGGAAATCTTTAAACAAAGCAAGTCTATGACAGGAACCCATTAAAGATACAGCCACGCAATATTTATGCACCTAGCTGACTTCTGCTTTTAACCCTGCACTTTCAGCCAGAGCTTTTTAGCACCTGGGTTGTATTCAGCAAGAGTGAAACTCATCCTGTCTGCTAAGAGGCAGCACAGTGTCTCTGCTTTAGGTTCAGAGTACAGTTACCATAGGGCTTAAGGGAGGGAACCTCCCTCCAAATGGAATTTCATCCAGATATTTCTAAATAAAAATACAAATAGAATACCTTTGAACTGCACAGAAAACTAATCTGTGAGCCTCAAGCTCCCTGGTTACCTTTAGCAAGAAAAGAGGCAGGTACTGATACAAGAATGGTTTATAAATCAATTTATAAACAAAACTCCTCAGGATAGGCAAGATCACCTATGATTGTTCAGATTATGATTTGTGATTAGGAGTGTTTACCAAGATGGTAATAGGGGATCTCTTGAGACTTACAGAAAGTTCTGACTGTGTAAAATGCCATCCACTTGTTTTCAAACCTACTAATTCCTTACAGGGTTCGTATTTAAGTGTATTATGTACTGCAGAAAAGCAAGACTGTGGTAGCAAAATTAATTTTGATAATGTTTGAGGCTTCTGGGCACTGCAGATGTACTGATCTGTTTAAATCTCCAAAACAAACAGGTATTTGCCTTTCTTTTTTCACATTAAACTGTCTGCATATGTGCTTGCATGCATATTTAAGCAACATGCAAGTGCAGGTAAAGCAAAGAGAATGATTTCATTTATTAATTTATTGGGCTGTACATGCTTTCTCTCATCCCATTTACTTGTTTACTTCTTTGCCAACCTCCCAGTCACTCTTCCTGCAGTTTTGAAAGACAGAATTTGAATTCACAAACCAATTTGAGTTGAGGACTCAAATACCATTTCCTGGCCTAACTTTTCTTGCTGCAGCAAATGGCTGTAAAAAAGGAAAATCTTGCTGCTGTGAGGCTGGAAAAAGAAGACTTCAGGGAAAGATCTAGGAATTGCAGTTTACTTGGGACTCTGGGAGGTGGGGATGGAAGGACAGAGAAAAGGAAACCAGACATCACTCCCCCTTCCTACTAAAATCAACTGCCTTCACCATAGGTTTTTGGGCCAATGACCACTTTCAACTCACACCTTCTGTTGGAAAAATAAATTAGGAGTCCAGCTTTATTTTGTCAATAGAAAGTTTAAAGTGGTCACTGGAGCACAAAGCTTTTCAAAGGGTAGCTGAGCTCAACAAGGACAAGGAGGAGGATGTTGAGAAAGCCACAAAAACACAGGCAGATTACAAACTATTAAAAGACATGCCGTTTTTCAATAATAAAGATAAGGCCTTTAGAAAAGTTCTGGTAATTTCTATCTATGTATTGCGAGCTATTTTTTCTTTAGAAGAATATTTATTACTTAAAAAAAAACCTCTGCCGGAGCAGGAAAATGTATTTTGTGTTTATGTGTGTTGGTCTTGATTAAAAAGAGCCACCAGAACATGGTATGCTAACTGGGCATTTGCTCCCTGAATACATGGGATTATGCTTCACATTTGTGCTGTAAATCATTGGATCCTGTACAAGTAATTGTACTGCAATGGGTTTTGCTATGCTAAATATTTAAACTGCATGCCCAGTCCTTCAAAGGACTGCGTTTATTCTGTGTTCAGAGCTTTTTAGAGTTGAGTCAATAGCATATTTGTTTTGAATGGTTGTTCCTAGATAACAGTTACAAAAATCCAAAACTTGTTTGCATCATTTAACATGCCTAAGAGCTTAACTTGAGACATGAAAAATGCCACACAGCAAGCAAGCAGAAAAATGCATTCCTTTAGAGTAGTCTCTACTGGTGAAAAGAAGTTACACCACCAAAAAGCAAAAAGATTGTTTTGCCAACTCTGGACCAAGAATTGCAGTGTTTTCAAACTGGAGCAATGACAGGCATAAAAAGACTTCAAGGAATTTCCTCTTCTCCCTGAAGACAGTCATGAGCCTTTCCACTGCCCCAGACTTCATGTAGTAGTGACTGCAAGGATGGGTGAGTCTCGTGGGTCCTGAGAAGAGGCCCTTGTTTATCAGAGTGTGCAAAGTGTGGGAGAGAGTCAAAGCAAACCAGGCAATTGCATCAGTCCTAGGAAAGCTGTTCCCATCTGAGCAGCACCTTCAGCTCCCACAGGCAGCTGCAGCAGCTGTGCAGCAAATGCCCCTGGCCTCCTTTCTGAGCTTGCACTGCTACCTTAAGAACAAGAACACTTTACACAGAGACACTCATAGAAGGTCCTAGACATTCTCAATTGCATTTGTGGTCCAAATACTGTAAAGTATGGTGATGTTTTTGGGAACAAAGATGGAGCATAATTTCTCATCTGTTTCAAATTACACATAGAAAATACAGAGGATGTTAGTAACAAATGGATTTGCATACAGAAATTTCACAAAGGAAAAAAATTGCAGAAATGCCAAAATACAATTACAGCAAAGGAAATAATGCAGCCAGGCCATGATTTACCCTCCTCACATCTTCAGAATCACAGTTCTAATTGTTAGAATCCAGCACAGCGTATTAGACACAGGATTTGAAAAAGAAAGCCTTTGATATCTCTGTGCTACCTGGAGAGCTGCTGATACCTCATCTGGAAGCAGACAGAACTCAAGAAGGTGCCTCTTTTCCAGTGAAGACGTGACTTCCCCTGCAAGGGCCTGGGGCACTCTGCCTCCAATGCTAATAGCCTGAGCTGTGTGCAATAGCCCTATATTGTTTATATAGCACTTCACATGTTCAAAGCACTATGAGATATCAGCCATCACTGCACTTTTATGAGGCTGTAAGTATTACCCACTAAACATCAGGGTTCAAATGGCTTGCTCTTGATCAAAAGAAACTTTGTGCAGCAGGACCATAATTATTTGAATTTGGTAATTCTCACAGACCATTCCTATGGCAACACAGAAAGAAGAGGGGGGAGGGATATTAAAGCCAATTGCTATTGCACTCTGCTCTGGCAGTGAGATGGACACGTGGAGGATCTCTTAAGCAAAACTACACTCACAGCACCTTTTACAGAAAATTCTAGAAAAGTATTTTAAAAATCAGGAGCAAAAATTAAACAAAAGGCTTTGAAAGCCCACAAGCATGTTTTTCTAAATGAATCTGTTTCACATATTCATTGTGAAGAACATAGAAGACAACATGCAAATGGTACTGAAGTACTCCAGAAATCCTGAAAGGGGGTTCTGAATTCATTCCAAAGCCATTTGGGAGTTTTTATACCAAGAAGATTAGTAGGCAACTTAAAAGCAACTCCATTTTCTGCAGAAAAAGAACTAGTCTCATGTCTTATGGCTGACAACAGTAGGACTCAACTTTTAAAAATACAGAATGTTTTTGCTCTCCATTTTTATACATATGTTCTTCCCATGAAAATTCAGCTATGCTGACATTTATATCTCTAGTCTCAAAGTATCAAGGCTCTGTTCCTGAAAAAGAATACACACCCAAAGGAGATGTTGAAAAACAACCAATGTATCCACAGTACATATGACAACCAAATAAAAGCTTGACATAAATGCTAAACAGGATAGATGCTGGAGATTCTCCTCTTTACAACTGAAATTGCTTTATCCAAAAATCCTAACATTGGGATTGAAGGCAGAATAAGAAAGCTCTTGTCCTTTCCATGCTGTGCCCGTCCTCTCCTACAGCGTTGTCTTTCCCACCTCTCACATTCTGCCCCATGCACAGCCCTGTTTCCACACACCCTACATGTTTTCAGAGCACACCTTCACAGTTACTGGCCTTAGAATCACGTGGGAAATACATCAGGCTGCTAAGACAGAAATGTACACCACTACACACAGTCCAGATTCATCAAACGAGAAAAGGATGCCTGTTTAAAGCTATCACAGGAAGGGGGAGGGAAAGGAATTCTCTTCAAAGAGAGCAATGAATGCAGAGAGAATAACTAACAAAACCTTTTGTGTTTCAGCCAGGTTGATCCTGTTGCCATGAATATTTACCCTCTATTTTACAACTTTCACTTGGCATTTTTCAGGTACAGGCCACACAGAACTATCTCTGTGCCAGATTATGCTTGCAATTTCTACTGTTCTGACTAACATTGCCTTAAAAGTTAAATTACTGAAATATTTGCTAATATATTAAAGTTTAAGTATAACATCTATAGGTGAGCATTACTTCATGGATATTAATGTAAGAACCAGTTACCATACTCCATCTACTGATCTAAAAAACAGATGTTTGCATATGATTTATGGACACTGAAATATGTGCATATCTTCCATAAATAGTAATGTTTTCCAGTAACAGAGTGAAGAATTGTGATCCAACAAACTGGGAAATTGCAGGCAGTATTAGAATTTATTTACCAATTTCTTGGCTTTAAAAAAAGAGCAAATCTCATAGAGCCAGGGCCTGAATCCCATATGCTGGAAAAGTGCTTGCAATTTCAAACAGGACTAGCTACATGAAGCAATAAATTGCAGCCAGGCTCAAAAGGGCAGATATAAGTTCCTTTCTGAACATGAGTTCAACTATGATTTGTTAAATAAGAGTAACAATTTATATTGATTGAGGTGCAATAAGTCTAAACAGTAAGCAAGAAGTCAATATTACTGTGTGTACTTTCACATTAAATTTGGGCTTGGAAGTTTCTTTAGTATCAAGATTTAACAAAATACTAATCAGGTAAAATTCTAATGGGCAAAGCATAGTTTTGAGCTCTGCAATTAAATTATTTCTGGAAGCGTAATCAAATATTTGATTGAACTGATATCACTGCTGCTCCTCACATTTGTTCTGTTCCTAAATTAGCTTGGCTAATCAGTATCCCACCTCATAGCCTGTGCTGTAAACATGTAATATTAGCTGATGGGTTCCATTTCAAGAGCACAGTTAATTTTTGGACAGCAAACTTACACAGAAATGTTTAGAGATGTCACAGTCTCTGGGCCATCAGAACTCTGAAGAGACTGATGAGCTTCAGATCACTCTGTGTGGGCTATGCATATTGAACAAGTTTTGATTTAGTTTAAAAACCAATTTTGTGGACAATGTTTCACCTCAAAGTGTTTTCTGGTTTTCCAGCCTCTTATTCTATGAGTAAGAACCAGAAATGTACAAAAAAAAAAAATCTTTGCAGAATGCAGAACTGAAAAAAGGCAATCACAGTTTTTTGCTCCTGTCTCAGGCTGGCATGCACTAGTGCTTCAAGATGTTGTGCAGCTGCTGCTTTTTCCCAGAGATGGCTGTATTTCAGTAAATGGTGAAATACTCCCTCAAATGGCTTTTTTTTTCTAGCAGAGGTTCACAGAGATGTTTCCATAGGTCTAAGGCAACGTGAAAACATGGTGATTGTGTGGTTAGATTTCTGGAAAAACATTAGCCTTAGATTTACTGCATCAGTAATTAGGAGCTGCTGCTACACTCCAGCTCACCACAGAAATAACTGCAACTAATGTCCGTGGAATACAGGGAGAGTCTTGGATTACAGTGATTGTTATTTGATTCTGTTCTTGCAGTTTTTAAGATCACAGAAGAAACAAATACTTTTCATTTTATCCTCTTGATAGCTGCACAGGTTTTTTACTTTCAGCATATAACTCAAAGTCATCTAAGAACAAATTGAATTTCTAATAACTACAGTCAACTGGATTTAATTCCTTTCTGTGGAAGCACAGCAGAGTCAATACTTACTGGGATTTAGTATTACTGCTGATTTATTGAAGGTAAAATGTCAATACAACATGAAAATTTGTCATTTTAGAAAGGTTTAATAAAAAAGATTAACACAACAAAAAAAATTGAAAATACAAGAACCAATAACTGATCATTGTAATTCACTTTTTTCCAGATGAGCATCCAGGTGTCAGCTGGTGTAAATGCAGATGCCACTGACGTCAGTGGAGCTGTGTCAGTTTACTCTAGCTGAGAATCTGATCCCAAGTATGCCACTACCATTTTTAGATGCTGCCACTGGAATTCACTTCTGCAAGACAATTAAAAGAGCACATCCACACATTGCATTTCTTCCTGTCCCCAAATGTATAACTGGAAGTCTGTTGACAGACTGTGGGAGAGGACAAGTAGGAGGTGGAAGTAGCCAACAACTGCATCCATGAGATAACTTTGCACTATCAGTATGAACACTGTTCTGTTGTCTTCCTTTTATACAAATGATTATTTGGCTTCAAAAAGTTTTAACTCCACCTTCCACTAACAAACAATTCCATGTCAGCAAAGAAAAATGATGCTGTAAACCACATGGAGTATCTACCTTGTAAATCTGTTAACGTGGTATTTTAGCCAGTATACAATCTGCATAGACTGTTTCAATGCATTGTTAGAAAAATCACCTAAAGCTACAAGAGCCCCAAGGCTGGGTTCTGTGTATTCCCCTAAGAACTTTCTCCTGAGCAATCTCCCTGCTGTACCAGCAAAAGGATTGGTAACAGATCTGGAGCAGCTGTTGGAAGTGGCCTGCAAGCCAGCCTTCTCCCTGGCTGACATCTTTCATACCTCATCCAGCATTTGTGTGGGCAAGAGAGGAGGAAGAAAGGAAAAGGTGGGGCAAGGAGCAGGGCAGAGCAGTACTTGACAGCTCCACCATTTCTAAGCAGGGAGAGAGAGCTTTTGTCTCTGTTTCACATAAAGCACTTGTTAACATGAGTGCATTGTATAACAGCTGCCCAGTATTAACCAGGACAATGACATTGGAATGTTGGTCTTTTGATTCAACATAGCAAGGTCAAAATGGAAAAGGTAATTAATTAGAGCTGAAGATGCAGTTTACATAGTATTGAAGTAATTGTCTATTTGTGCAGCACAACAGCCATATCTTCAATTTAGGTCAGGCCATCAAGAGGAGGAAAAGGATGGAAGACTGAGGATGAGATGCTCTACTTCACACAGTTGCCCTCTGGAAGGACTTGCAAAGGCAGTCACTTAAATTAAGTACAGGTCATCAGCCAAGATATCTAATCTATTCCTAAGACAGGCAGCTCTAGCAGTCCAAATCCCTATGGCCTTTGCAGCAACACTATGAACTACTTCCTCATGTACCTCTGTCAATTCACATTAGGTTCCAGGGTTTTTTTAAAGCGATATTTCATGTACATCATGACCCTATTGCTCAAAGCAGGGAAAGTGCTTTGGTTTATTTATGACCTACTAACCTTAAATTAAAAAAAAAAAAATACATCCAATCTGAATGTTAGCATAAGCATGCAGATCTGAAATAAAATTTAAAATAAAGCTGGCATTTGTAACAGCTAGCTAAGCCTGGTAAGGGATTTTAAAAAAACATGAAAACCAGATGAAAGCATATTTACCCTGCATAACCTGCACACATCAGGAATCAGGGCTGGAACCCAGAAATACCTTTTGTACTTAGAAGTTTCAGCCTATTTCAGAGGGTAGGTAACCAAGGAAATACTGAGGTTTTCCATGATGGAGGCTGGGGAGGCATTAATAACAGCCTGGGAAAGTAACTCCTTCTAGGATGTAATCCACCCAGCCACAAGCCCTGCACAGCTCCTCTCCTTCCCCTGCACCCCATCCCAATTGCCAGATATGAGCCAGGCAATACTGAAACATGAAGTGACAGCTGGAAGGAGGGAATAAGGGCATAGGAATGATTACTGTGAGAAATGACATACAAAAAACAAGCTTGTAATAGGGCAGATCTTAAACATGAGCAACCCTAACCCATAAAGTTGATTCATTTGGCTCGAACAATGTTGACCTGATGCCCATGCACATAAGACTGAGTTGGAGAGCCTTATTCTCTCATCACTCGTGCTAGTGTGCAGAGGTCTTCTCCTAACATCCATGGAATCAAACCTTTGAAAGTTCAGTACAAATAAATGGAAAAATAATCAAAGCTAAAGCATTGGCAGCAAATATCCTGTGCTGCTGTATTGGGAAAGAAAGGTGGGCTGTCACATTTAATTAAAATCTATTTGATTTAGCTATATTCATTATCACAGTGGCCTTCATAAACAAAAAACATCTAATCTACCATAAAGAAGAAAATTCATTGATTCTATTAATAACTTTCTTTTAGTTATATTAGATGGAAAACACTGAGTTAAACGATGTAATAAATACCTCTAGACACAGAGCAGCTAGTTGAAAGAAACACTCAGGACAAAGTCCTTGCCATAGTGTTTGTTCACAAAAATAGGCAAGGGCAGCACTCGGATGAACTCCAGTCCTTTAGTGTGGCTTCCCTTAACACAAGTACAGACAAAACCCCAAACATTTATAAAGCCTTATAAATAACAATGGATGGATGAGAGAGAGAGTAGAGGGCATCTTTAACCAAAGGATAAGGTAAACAAACAAACAGCAATTCATATAAGTCAATGAATCAGTCACACAACTCCAGCACAGTTAAGAGTGGACCTAACAAAAGAATTCTGACAAGCTGAGCTTCAAGAGCACCCTCTGCATAAGAACTCTGCTCATAAACAAAAATAAGGTAAAATTTCTGAATTACCATGTTTTGCCTTCTTATCCAGCCTCTAAAACCCTTCTAACAAACAACAACTACAACCTTATTTTTTAAAATTTTTTTATTAATAATTAGGACAATCAAGTTGGAAAGCTCAGAGGATTAGGAAAAAGTGCTATGTTACTGCAGAAATTTTTAAGAACAAGGACTTTACTGTGTGATAATCACCTAGATGTGCACAGCATGCTAACATGTAAAAAAAATGAAAACAAATATATGTCAAGCCTTGTTATACATTCACCTCTTTTCCTCCTGAAAACTATCATAACAGGTTCTGTATGTGAGAAAATTTGTAAGGAAATGAAGGCCTTCTGTCTCTGAGATTTTTTTTTTTAAATCAAGCCTTCTTCTTAAAAAAGAAAATTTCTTTTTTACCAATCCTAAAGTTTTAATCCAATTGAACCATGTCAATAGAAGAAATTTTGCTCAATTGAGCAATCCCTAATTTGCAACACTAATTTCTAAAACTCTTAGCCAGCTCTGTTCATTTATGGGATCTCATGTTTTGTCTTACTGTGAAGTTCAGTCTTGTGAAATAACAGACAACACTAATCCACTCGTGCCTGTTTTTAAAGCCTGAATAACTGGAACACATTTTCTTTCCATAGAAAGAAGTCTTGGAAACTGCCAGCCCCTTGCAGAAAGACTGAAACACGATGGGCAGAGAAGGGTGTTGGTGTTGGTAAGATAAAAACAATTGAAGCTGTATCATCTGTATGATTAAAATCACTGTGTGAATTTTGATTTCCCCCCCTACTTTCAGACATTTGAGGATGCAGTGAAGGCAATGGAGTTCTGTTGTAGTGGTTGCTTCAGTGAACATTCAACGCTGTCGGTGAGTTTGGAATTAAAGTGAAAACCATCGACCGTTGATTGTACCCTCCAGCTAACCATCCTCCTCCTTACTTCATGCTTTCAGGCCTTAACACCGAAGATAGCAACCTAACCATCATATGATGTTTCTCCCTCACCCTGCCAAGCTTTACAAAAAGGTCACAATCAACATTCATTGCTGTCGGTGGGTTTAACTATGTGGACAAGCTCACTGAACAATGAATGCAACTGTGGCCCCACATTGTACAGTTGTCGTTGAGAGGAGCAGCAGCTCTGAAGGCAATAGTGAGAAGCAAACACTTCTTATAAGCTACGGTTTTCTGGTCAGAAAAATAGTTGGGAGTATCCACTTTTTGCTTGCTTGGTTTTGAGTGTGTTTAACTTAGCTGACTGGAAAAAAACCTTGCTGCCTTTTTCTGGGGTGTTGTCCTCACAGAGTTCAGTACTGTTGAAAATATGAAAATTCTTATTTAGTATGGATGCAGAAAAAATAACAGGCCAGGACGCTCTGTATATCCACTCTGACATAAGAGGAAAAAATATTTAATTGTCATTTAATTAGGCATTATTGAAGAGTTCGAAAGTTTATCCTATACTTGTCATGACAAGTACAACTGGGAACAAATGGGATTTAAGAGTTACAGATAAAAATGTTATATCAAGAATATTAATTTTACATGAAACTGATTTTAAGAACACATACTATTGCATTTGCTGTTTTTAGGGATCTGAAAGATTACAGAGAAATGTAATTCAGAAATAATAGCGGAAAAGAAGTTAAGTTACAAAGTTACTGTAAACTGAGTACCTATGTTATGCTTTGAGTTTTGTTATAAGAAAATAAAGTGTAAACAAGCTCACAATTGTGTCCTTATTTCTTTACAACCCTTTATAAACCTGGTTAGACACACTGAAGGACCAGTCTACATTTCTCACTTCACACAACCATCCAAGGTAAGTTCAGCCTTTAGACTCAGTGCAGCTCAAATACTCTGCAGCAGGAATTACTTTAAAAAAAAAAAAAAAAAAATCAGGAAAACTCACAGCATATCATCATATAACTTTTCTCTTTATGGGAGTGTTTATAAGCAGTACTTTAACCTTACTATTTAAAAAGTTTCCTCAGCACATCAGTCACACAAGTTCTCGTGTACTGAGCTTGCTTGGTTTATCCATGTTTCACTGAGTAGAACTGACCAGCATAAAAGTGTCAAGGCTATCGTGGGGCAATACATCTGTAGTCACTTCTTGAACTGTTTTCAGTGTAATTAAATAGTAAAAATGCACTTCAGTCATGAAAGAGATCAGTCCCTGTCACATGTGGAACTCATATCTATAGATCCCACACTGCAGTTCCTCAAGAAACATAACTAAACTAGCAAAATAAATCCTGTGGATTATTTGGATATTATTTAAAATTGATGTTTGGGAAGATTATCTTTTCTCATGCCAATATTTACTGGAGAAGAGCCCACATGGTCAGTTGTTCACTGAATACTATCATGGTCAGAGACAGAAGAGTAAAGCATTAAAAGGAAGAGTTGCTGTGGATGAATGATTTCTGAGCTGTTCAGAGATAAGCCTGTATCTTTAGGTTTACCCATACCTACAAAAATGGGAATTTGAATTACTACAGACTTACATATTGCAGGGAGATAAAGATCATATTAAAAACAAGATTCAGAGGTATATGTTCTGTCTAGAAGGAGAAAATTTCAAATTAAGCTGTAGCTAGTATGCTTTTGCTACAAAAAGTTCTTTACTGAAACTTAAAAAACAGATCTTCATTTTGCAAAACACTTATTGATGCTAGTTACAGATGTTTTATGTGTTTTTAACAGAGAAAATACTTATCAAAACAGAAGAATCTGGAAGTTCTTTCTACTGGAAAGAACTAATGTCCTGGAACATGAGTGGTTTCAGTATATATGTTTTCTCTGCTAACTGATAATGCCTAGATGATTAGCATTGAGGAGGGACAGACTCCATTCTAGAAAAAGATATAGTTACATCCTTTTATAAGGAAGTGTTTTTTCTCAAAATAGACATCTCTCCTGATTTTGATCATCCTTTTGTTCCATTCACTTACTAATGGAAGAACAGCTGCTCATACTCTACTAGGCCAGGGAGCAGAAACCTCAGCCAGCATTGACCTAGGCACAGATAGTTCACTCTCATTACAAATACAAAACAAATATTTCCACCTGGAGTGCAAGTTTTTACTGGTATCTGAAGAGGAGAATCTGCAGCACATGTCTTTTTAAAAGTGCCTAGCATGGGAATTTATCAGTGATTTTAGTTACACCATGTTTTCATATAGAAAAATGTCTCCTTAGTGCACAGATACATAGTACTTCACACAACTTGAAATCAGCCTCTACAGACTGGAAGAATGTTTTCCATTCATTGGAAAACAAACCCATTATTTCAACCCCCATTAGAAATGTTGGCTTGCACATGTTTCCTTATGCTGTGAAGCCACAGAACAGCCCCAATTTGGCAATGATAACTGTGATATACTGTGGAAAGGTTTCATGATAATTTTCATGGGTTTTGTTAATATCATACATATGTACTGAGTACAATGCCCACAGGCCACAGAAACATTCTAGAAAATTGCTCCTCGGTGTCATTGTAAATAATTCACTCACAGCAATATTTTTAGGTCAAGCATATTAAAGTTGCAGTAAATGCAATGGACCTTGACATAATAGGAGCACTGCTTTTACAGCAGTGGAGGAGGAGAGGGAATGCACTTCCCATCCATGAGAGATCAGTTGCTGTTCCCCAGCGTGCACATCACCGTGCTTGAGGACAGCAGAGGTGGTACTAAGGGCTTGTCATGGGGTTTGGAGATGTTGGGGTTTTTTTAATTACCTCTAAGTATTTTTTTTAATTACCTCTAAGTATTTTTTTCTCCTGGCTTCTGGCACAAGATGATTTAAAATATCCAACCCAACAGCTTCTGTATCAATTCTATAACTTCTGCTTAGAAAGACACTTGGTTTTACCTCTAAAACTACAAGTCAAAGAATTGCTGTGATAGAAATAGTCTGTGATATTCAGGACCATGGCAGGATGACTATGATAGACTTGTTTTTTGGCACAGCTGACACCATGGCACTAACATCTCTTGCTTTACAGATGGTGGAGTGACACAGTAAGTTAAAGAGTTAAATATAGAAGTCATTTATAGTTGAAATGGAAGCAGTATCTAGACAATTTTAGACTCCAGCCATGTCTTTCTGGGAAAAAAAAAAGAGAAGGCTCCTGCAACCCTGACTTTTACCTCATGTAAATACCTCTTTCTCTTGCCAACCACCTTTTGTTTCCTACTAATGTATATCTTTGTCACTTGCCAGAGTTACAGTGGTAACCAATTATTTTTCCAAGCAGCTACATGGTGACACCCGCTACAGAATAATTTTTACATCTTGCCTTCTCTTTTATTTAGGTTTGTGTCATTTTGTTTGAACTCTACTTTCTGTTTTCTCCCCATACAGCCTCCTTAAGCACAAGTGCCAGAAACTCAGACCACATTCCAAAGAGCCCAGCCAGGGCCAGCTGAAAAAATCCGATGTCTCTTTATTTTACAAGTAATCACTGATCCTTTTCAGCCAAAAAAAGCATTTGTAATGGTACCACACAGTTAACACATTTAAATTTATCTGACTTTATTCCATAGATACAGTGTCCACAAGTTCTTTCCTAGTTTAAAATAGATTATTTCATCTCCTTGAAATGCAACACTTGCAATTTTTTTCAACTCAAGAGGTTTTGGGTTTTTTTTTTTTTAATATAGCTCCGCCTTTCCCCTCTCCCCCAGAATCACTAATGCTTTGAAAATTAGTGTCAGAAATTACTTGGTAACACATAGTATTGGGAATGAACTTTGAATACAAGAAGAAGTCTATCATGATTTAATTAAAAAAAAAAAACTTTCCATTGTACTGCATTTCCCCCACATTATTTTAGGTACCAACTGCAAAAGAGGCGGCAGAAACAAGATTAACTTTTCCTGCTGCCTGCACCTAAAGGGTATTTACAAGCTCAGTATTTCCATGGCTGTGGGAGAGCCTTCACTTCATGACAACCAGTAATCACACACTGAATGCAAACACGTCTGACAAATGCACATAAGGGAAGGTTTATGTTTGAGTTCAGCAATTATTGATCTGAGGAGGAAACAGGGCAAGTCCTCAAATGGCACAGCTTTCAGATATAATTCTTATGAAAACTGACAGAAATGCCCAGCTTGTAGAGCTTCTTATGAGATTGTCTGTGCATTGCCACTAGAAATGAAAACACCCTCCTAACCCTAGGTTTGGATATGAACCAACAGCAGAAATTTAGGGAAATCTTCAGATACAGAAAATAATCCACACAAGCCATGAGCTAGAACAGAAACTGTCTATATTTCACAGTAAATCAGAAATAGTCCCCAAGTTGTGCAGACAGATACAGGTCCATGGTACTTGTGCTGATCTTTCCTGATTTTACTTCCTGAAAAAAAGCTACTTCCAAGATAGCCCAAAAATTTTTGATGTTTTAACAAATCTGCTTTAATCTACCAAATTCAAAGAGATTATAGTGAAACCTGACATAAATTTCTGGGGTTTGTTTTGTTGGGTTTTTTTGTTTGTTTGTTTGAGGTTTGTTTTGGTTTGGTTTTTTGTGGTTTTTTTTTTAAATAATCATTGTTTTCTCCATTAGGAATGCCACACTACACATTTATGATGGAAAACAAGTCAAAAATGGACCAGATACAACAAATCCGTGATAAGTGTTCAGAAGGTTCAAATACCAGGTCAGGTAAAGAGGAGAGAGAGCTGGAAAGCAACATGTGCCTGGCTTTCAAGATAGTGGAAGTTTCACCTTGCACTCAAGAGAAATTACAATATACAGTGTACCTCAGCTACAGTGTCACCTCTGGGTACCAGCAACTTGTCCCAATAATCATACTATTCAGCTAATTGAGTACATGGATCTATTATTTAGTGATTAAACAGTTAAAGAATTTTACCACAGGCATTTTGAAACACAGAAACAAAAATACAAAAATATTTGTTTTAGCTAGTGAGAGTAGAGTCCAGGTGGTTGCCCTCAAAAGTCAACATCACCATCTGATGTGTAAAACATTCCTAATTATCATAGAGTACACCCCATGCTAATTATTGTGCTTGCCTCAAAATAATGAGCACAATAAGCCTTGAGTTCATAGCAATAAATTCACATTTAAATGCCATCTAGTTCACCCAGTATCAATATGCTGCTGGTTACCAGACTGCTGGACATGAGGAAATTAGGCTCTCCTACAGACATGGCCAGCAAATGCACTTTAGGGAGGCCACAAACTGCCAGAGGGATAACAAAACTAAAGGAACTTTGAGAGACATTCAGGATATAACTGTAGGAGAAAGCAGGAGAAAAAAAACCAAACATTATTTTAAAGAGAGCAGCCAGCTGTGGCTAACAGCAAATCTTAAAAGAAATCTTTGTAGACACTCCAGCAATATCTCTGTACATCCCCAAAGCAATTGCAGTGGATTGTTCCAGAAGTTCATGCAGATCATGGTCTGCTACCTAATGAATTCAGATTCTCTGCTGGTTTTGGAGTCAACATACTTCTATCAGTTTCAGTGGAACTGTGCCAGTTTGTACAAGCTGAGGGTTCGGAAAGCCAACACACAAGAGAACTGTAAAAGAAGCATGGTCCCACACATCCTACACTGAGGGAAAATGCAGAGGTGGATGTCACTCATGGGGCAGGGGGAAGAGGAGAAACAAAGGAACATGTACTTGAAAAAACACATTTCCACCTACAGAGAGAGCATTTCTGCCCACAGACCACCCGTGGGTGCCCCGCACAAACAGCCCTTGTGCACTTCACCGCTCCATCGGTGCGGGGTGCTGCTCTGCAGGTACAAACAAGGAGCCTCAGAACACAACAGGCAGGAGAGCATTTTTAGGCAGAAACTTCTCACCCACATTATGATAATCTGGCCCTTGCCACCACATGACAGTCTCCTTTGCTTCATGAAGCTCAAGCTATGTGGGTGGGAAAGAGCTCACAGCTTATTTCTGGCTGACGATGGCTCCCACAGCACAAGTGTGTATATTTGAAGCAATGGCAGCCTGTTTCCTCTCACTCCCATCACATTGTGCACTTTCCATCATTTCCCATTATTTTGACACAGAGCTAGCAAAGTAAGCTGCTCATTGGTTACATTTGGGAAAAAAAAAAAACCAAGCAAAACATTATCACGTCTTTTAAAATACCTCCTGTCACAATACCCAGGGGCTTCTTTAGTTTGGGTGCCTATTGGCATCCCTCTCTAGCCTAGAGCTGCATATGGACTTCAGATGTGTATCAGCCTTTACAAGACATGATTTATGTTCTGCACAATTCAGGCAATGCAGGTATGTGTTCAAATGCTGGTAAGTGCTGCCTGGAAGTGCCTCCTGGAACCAGCTGACATGTATCAAGAGAGAGATAAGCAAACCACAGGTCTGCTCAAAGTGAATACCACAAACTGACTGTTAGGAGTGAAGTCTAAAAACAAAACCAACCAAACAAGAAAACCTCCCCTTCATCTCTCCATTGCTACACCACCTGTCCCATCAGTGCCTTTTGTGGATGCAGACAAACACTTCAGACACTTCGTCCTTGCAGGAGAAAAGTAATCCAAAACATTATGTTTCCTTGCTCCTTGTAGAGATCCCTATCTATATGGGGACAGGATTTCTGCTTTAAACCTTTTATTGAGATAAGACATTACTGTGTCTATTGCTAATTAGTCAGGAGCATTGCTGAGCAGTAATCCAAGTCTGAGACACGAGTGCCCGTGCAGAAGGGTTTGTTGCTTGAGCTTAGGCAGGTGCCTTTCCAGTCTTAGTACCTAGCACTCCTCTCTACTTAGGTGAGTACCAGAGTTGTATTTTCCCAAAACAGAAGTCTTTCCACTTTTTTTTTTTGGACGACACCATCAGAGTAGCTCAGGATACTCATGACAGAATTATTTGCCAGGAGCATACACCAGCCTTTGATGAGCTGAAACTCAAAATTAATTAAATCCAAGCGCCTAAAAATAATAAACCATGTTTTAAGGACTATTTGTAGTTAACAAAAAAATATTATCTTGTCTTCTTTCTATTACAAATAAAATGTTATCTATAACAAGTGTTATATAGGTATATCAAGTCTACAAAGAAATGTTCATCCCAAGTCAGTAAGATCACAGTAGCAGCTCGCTGCATTATCCTCCTCTAAGAGGGGGACCCACAGTTGAACAGGCAGACCCTCCACACGTGCTGAGAAAAGAACTTGGTATCTGTGCATGGCACCCAGAGATTGGTGGGTTCCTGATACAGGTGATGTATCTTCATCATCATCAGAAGCTGTAAGAGCCACTGTTAAAGAGAACACGGAGCACTGCAATATGAGCTCAGGCTCTGTGCTCACTTTGAGACTCGTTGGCTGCTACATTTTACCAGCTCTTTTGGAAATAAGGCTGCTCAGTAAATGCTTTCCAAGCTTCCACATATCTACAAGTCCCATCAGCTACAAGTGTAAATTTGCAAGCAATGGGAAAAACACACACAGAGTCTGATGGAATCTGTGGAGAAGGTAAGGCTGTCACCAGATGGCATTTTTAACTTCCGTAAAGCCAGATATTCTGAAGCAGCATCTGAATTTTAAATGCTTAAATTTTTTTCCATTTTCTTAAAAACTCCCAAAACACAGCATTTGCTCCTAGAAATAATCTTGTGATATTCTGTGGCTAAACCTCCAATAGCTCATTTTTCATGATTACATACCTAGACTATAAGAGCACTGAATTAGTACTTGGGTGCAGACTGCTCAAAAATTCAGTCTATAATGTCAGTAAATAAACTCCTTATGAATATAATTTTGAGTCAGCCCTAACAGCAGAAAAAATAAGTAGGTTGCCTGTTCCTTTCCTACAGGGAAACGTTGCCAAAAATATATAACTGTCACTTTTCATCTTTGGAATAATGTTAGCTACTGAAAAAAAAGATTCACAATGAGCAATTATGTCTTCAGCTTTCATGTCATTTTACATCATTCCACTATCAGCCATGCTCAAAAGCTTAGAGGCAACATTTAGGTCAGTGACTTTTGCAGGCAGTGTATTCACTGTTTGGTAATTAAATTAGATACACTTTAAATAACCAGATTCTGAAACAGACAGCAGCTTACAAACATGTGACCAAATGTATCACTGCCACTGATGACACTGGATGAGGAAAATTATGCATTTTAGCAATCATTAACTATCACTGAGGATTATAAATTTAAGGATTATGATATTAAGAATAACTGGATCAGCAAATCACTGCAGAGGAAAATCTTTAAGATGTAGCTAAAAGCCATACTGGAGGACTGACCTACTTTTCTTCACCAAGTTTTATTTATACATGTATAGAATTTTTTCATATGGTTAACAAAACACCTCCCACCAAGAAAGCTCTCAACTATTAATAAAACTAAATAGAGAATGAAATACTGCAGTAGATGCTCAGCTTTTAATAAGGTTTTAGCCTGCATCCCAGGCAATAGCTATTAGTGCTGTTTCAGATAAAACTTTAAACAGCAAAATCTTCACTTTATGTGGAATTTTTCTGGATAAATTATTAACTCTTGACATAAAGTTGGAATGTTAAAAAACCATTTCATATCAAACATGGCTCAGAGGCATCTATTTTGTAAAAAATACATAGCTTTGCCACTTTTTCAAACCTTGCCTTTGGAAATTAACAATAAGTAAGAAACGGGGGCTATAAGACATTCTCTTTGTAAGGAGCAGATCCCATAATTCTTCAAGGGACAAACAGACTTTAAAAAAAACCCAAAAACCAACACCACAGCAAACTAAAACAACCAAACCCACAAACACAGTAATTTAGAGAGGTACTATAAGAGGATAAGCAGTAATGTTAATGGACCAGAGCATACAAATGATAAGAACACAAGTTGAAGCCAGTCTGGTAATTCATGTGTTTTCCCTTATTTCTCCACAATAGCAGAGGCTGTTGGTATTCCACATTTTGAGCAGACTTCTGCATCCACAAGGTGCAATTCACTTTTTGTTACCTTAGTTCCCTTGCCCCCAAATAAGCATTCATATGGGAGTCTTGATTTGTGACAACTGCAAAAAAGTTCCAATTTTAAAACCTTGGTTTTTTTTCTTCTGGAGACTGAACCACTGGCTTTTTATTTCAAGATAGACACGAGCTACAAGGTACAATCCACAGCCACAGATTATCAAAATACCCTGTCCACCTGTGCCTGCAGACCACTAGGAACACTGAAGGCAGCCCCACGAGCTAAAGATATCACAATCCAATTGTAGCATTGCCATAGTTACTTCTAAGTCCTGAACTGGAAAATTATTCTTTCTGTTTGCAGGTCCTGCGTTGGCTGAAACACATGGAAAAACTGGCTTCGAGGAGGGAAATGCAGCCCACCACAAGTGTATTTCTGACTATTATAAAACACGAGGCCAAACAAGGGGTTTCTGTGTCCCTTCCCGTGCCAGAGGTTTGCAGGGGTGTCACACTCAGCTGCCAGCAGGTGTTGCACTGGGCAGCCGTGTAAAACACCTATTCACTGAACTCTGTCACTGCAGCTATGTGCTCTTTATGGCAAGGAAAACAGAGAAAACAAAGAGCCTGTTATGCTTTAACTTCAAAGCCTCATACCCAAGCTTCAGCTCTATACCTCAGGCAGTGCAGCCCAGAAGAGAGGCAGCAGAGTCTCAGGTAAAGATATTTTTCTGCTCTAATACCCTAATCTCTGTAGTACTTATAAGAGATTTGGGGGGGGGGTTCTTAATCTTAAATATAAGCATAGTGATAGCAGAAGATCATCTGACATTTGTCATTTGACTGACAAGTAAATTTTACTCTGAAGCTTTCCAAGTTCACAGCAAGGTTTTTTCTGAAAGGCCATAGAAGAACCTTAAGTTTACCCATAAGTGCTGCAAGAATCTTGCTGCACAATAACTTAGGAGACAGTGATCTTCCCAGTTTACAGTTATCATTCTCCAGTTGCACCAATTTCCTCTCCATCAGGGCAGACCTTTTATGAGATCCCTAAAGCCTGTGTGCAATATTTATTCTGTTAGTCTAATTAAAGGTATTACTATGTACATATTACTGTAGCTGTCCCCAGTGGTGCTTCACATCATAAATAACAGATGTGAAATGTTCTCCTACTGGGACAAGCACTAGTATCAATTCTTATGCTATCTCTTTAACCATTACAACACCTCACTGTTTCTTAGGATTTTTGTTCAAAGAAGAGAAAAAAATACGATGAAAATAATACTAGTTTGGGACAATTAAATTTACTAGATCTTCACAAGCCCATATAAAGACATAAGCATTTTGATTTGTAAAATGAAATAGTTTTACAACACAATGGAGAAGTACCAAATTTCTGATGTTTAATTGCATAGGACTGTCCCAAAGATTAGTCCATTAAAGATGGGAGAGGGGGCATAAGTTTCCTCAACGTACTTGCAGCTCCCTGTTCCCAATTTTATCCTTAATTGTAAAGCAAGCCAAGATGCTCAAATGCAACATCAGGTTCTCAGTGAACTTGTTGAGTAGTCGTGAATTGGGACAGAAGCTTGGACACCTCCCCTCAATAGTTCTTACTTGGAGGGCAAATAACTGACAACTGCCTCAAACCTTACTAGTACAAAGCTACATTATTGCTTCTCTCTTTTCTACAAGACCTATTATCCCATAGTACTGGAAATTTTACAGTTTGCTCCTTACAATCCTCAATACAACTCATTCTCCTCACATCCCAGGAGATTTTTAAAAGTTGTACCATTTATTCCAATATTAATCCAAGGAATTTAACTTCAGCCATGTCTAGGTTTGGAAAGACAGGTATCTGTCAGGCAAAACTGGAGTCTCCCTTGGAGTGGAGAATGTAAAACCCCCTCCCTCCGAATTATTACAATTTTGCAATTAGGAACTTTTCAGGCAAAGATATGGGAATAGGAGTAACAGTTCTTTACTAGGAATAATAAAAATGCAAATGCAGTAATAAAAAAAAAAAAACAAGCAAGCAAGCAAACAAAAAGTCCTAATTCTGGAGTCAGGAATACAACCTGACACCCTGTTGTCAGGGTGTTGGGAGCAGTCCAAATAAGTCATCCTGGAATGACAGATGTGGTTCTGTTGGAGTAGAGATGATCCTGAAGTGGCAGTGAGATAAGTTCAGTCTTCCTCTGAGAATCCCATGGAAAAAGAGAAGTGCTCTGGAGTCCCTGTGTCCCCATTTTATCTGGGTAGGGAATGGTTGTCTCCTCGCACTGGGTGGAGCATCTCACAATGGGATGAGGTGATGTCATCAGTCCTGTGAGAGGCCTTCAATGGCCCATTCACAGGGGATGTCCCTCGGAGGAGGATGGGTGGAGGAAGAGATAAGGAGGCCCTGCCTTATCTGGTGTTATCAGGTGTCCATTAACAGAGGGCATCCACCCTCTCCCCGCCTAAAGTTACAAGAGATAAGGAACAATATATCCCAACTGGTTTCAACAGATGAAAATAGAATACACATTTTTGGTTACATTTTTCAACCCAAGGCAAGCCAACAGACAGACAAAGGTATGACTCCCCTTACCCTGTTCCCACTTCTTAAAGATGTAAAAGACTGCTCCTCTTTCAGGAATCATCAGTCCTTCACTAAGCTTTTCAATCTTTCCTTGGAAGCATATCCTTCAGGCATTTTTTCAGGAAAAGGTTTGCTAGAGAAATTAGAGTGTTCCACATATGATTGCCACTGACAGCACTGGACACTTGGCAGTAGAAAAAAACTACTTAAGCAGAAGTACACCAGAACTGAAGAAAGACTTGCAGACAGACACACATGTCCCACTTTGTCACTGCAGAGCAATAGTGGAATGGAACAGGTGACATGTCCCATGGTGAAGGGACATGTCACCTGCAGGCACGGCTGGCCCCTAGGCAGCCGTGCTTTGGGACAGCAAGGATGTGCTCAAGTGACCCAGGCACTGCAGATACCGATGGCAGAGGGGGATGATGGTGTGGATTAGGTCAGGTAGGAATGGGAGGAGGAGGAGGGATGGTCAGGATTAAGGAACGTAGTACTGATAAAATATGAAAACAGCACTCCATAGACAGATTCTGGTAACAAGAAGTTTAGCAGGCTTGTGTAAAATGAAAACTTGAAAAAAAAAAAGCCATAAGAGAGAATACATCAGATGGTGTCTCAATACAGATTAAAAAATGTAATTCAACAAAAGGAGGTGAAACACTTTGCAGGAATGGGGAAAACAGGCCAACAAATGCCTCAGAAAAAGGAGCAACACCAACAACAGGCATGCAGCTGTTACACCCCTTTTGCTGCTCACTTCTATATTTGGTAACAGCCCTTTGCAATCATTAATCCCCTTGGGTTAGACAAAGGTGGCATACTGACAGCCAGCTGGGCTTACCTCTGCAGCAAAAGCCCTGTGAACCCAGGGACCCACCTTTTCCAGACCCTCATTTTTGAGGTTAGCAATCTGGCCCCATTGTCTCGCTGTGACTCCACAGGTCACACTCTGGACTGGAGTCACTCGAAGGCAGGCTTATGCTGGACCAGAGACTGGCAGCACCTGGCACATCACTGGCCTTACTCCCTTACACACAGCTAAAGGCACCTGTCCTGCTTCCCCTGCTCCCTGGATATTAGTGATGTAAGCACTCTTTGCAGTTCACTCTCAAAAAAAGCTTTCCTAAGTCTAACATTGGAACAACAATTGAGAGTTAGAAGGATCAAAAATGTAAATATATTTTGCTTGTACAACTACCAGATTTTCTTCCCCTCCTTGTGGGTATTTTTCAAATTTGAAGGAGTTGGCTGTTTTGAAGGAAAATAAAGTCTGAGAAATCCATTGTGAATTCTGGCAAATCAGTATTAGCCCTTTGTAGCCAGACCAGGATAAAAAGCCCTAAACTTTTCATTGCTCTATTTATTTATTGAAATATTTTGTCTGTGGGTGGAGTCTTTGAGGATGAACCTCCCATTCCTGCCAACATGCTGAGACAGCCATGCCCATGCACAGCTCCTGATGCCAGGGTCTCACCATGCAGTTGCCAGCACTGCCATATAAAAACAAATAGTCAAATTTTTATTCTCCACTTTGGTTAATCAAGACTTTTCATTTCTTTTGTTTTAAGAAATATTCACAATTTATACTTATGCTATGGCAACTCTTCACTGTGTGATTTTTTTTATATGCACAAGAGGATGTGCCTCATCCAGGAGGCTTTAGACAACAAGCCATAGCAGTACCTGGCTAAATTCTTTCACCCTCTTGAAATACTATTTTGAAGTTCCTCTGACCTAAGACAGTCATAGTAAGGCTGCTTTTGCTTTCTGCCTCAAAACTTAGCAAAAACATCGAAACACATGAACAATAAAGGCACTTGTGATTTTCTTACAAGCGGCAAAAACTGTTTTCCAGGAGTTAATTTTTTTTCATCTCAGTTCTCTTTTCTTTGAGCCAACTTCTTTTTTTTCCCAGACTGTTAAGAGTTCATAAAAAAATCTTCTGGCTTCGAGCAAACTTATGTTCTACTTTCATCTAGAAAGGCATAAATGTGTTGAGCCAAACCCACAGCATTCACCACTATTCGAAACAATCTGTGTAGGTTTTTTCATTGCTGTTTGCAGCATCCAGAACCAAACTCAGCACACGACCACAGCACCAACCCTTCCAGCTGTCCTCACACACCATGCCCTGGGTAAACACTCACATACAGCAGCACTCTGTGAGGGGTTTTTATGACTGGGATCAAAACAGCTCCTTCAACTTGCATGTGTGAATATTGCCTTTATCATATAACCAGGACTCCAAAATTAGAATTGCAGTGGGTATTTCTGCTGATCTGAAAGATTTAACATCTCTTTTCTCATAAAAAATTCTATTTGAAATGAAAAATTAATGCTCCCAAATCTAGTACTACTGTACACAATGTAGGAGAGAGACTAATTCAGTATCTCAATAAATTTTTTAAAAGAATATTGAGCCAAAAAATGCAATACCCACCAATGAGACATTGAAGAAAATTTTTAAAAGGCTGTATGACAGGTTTGTTTTTTGTATGGTTTTATATGGACAGACCTGACATTCAGGGCAACTTGGGTTTAGAAATCATTCTTCCCTCAGATCCTCTATCTTCAAGAACCTATAACAGCACTTAAACATGCAAAAAAGTCCAAACATTTTGCATAACTGGGCTTCTCTGACCTGTTCTCCCTCAATAAAATAATGGATTAACCATAAAATTGTTAGTAGAACATGTCTTGTGTGATTTCCAGCTAAAATGCACCATCAATGGATCAAAACAGGGGGAAAAATTTGGATCGCAGATTAATTTAATTCAGTATTTTCAAGGAAATACATTGAATATGTTAATCTAAAAAGTTTTCTTTTAATACAGATGAAGCAAATATAAAATAATTCTTAAATTAATACATTAACTTCAGACCATGTATTTGAGTTCACCCAAAAGAAACTGGTAGGAAAGCTAAGCCCCACCTTCTTCCATCTGGTTTGGTTTGTCCTGAAACCATTTCCCCTCTCCTCCTTTCAAATGCATTGCTTCAATCACTGAACTGTAAAGGTCTGGCTTTATTTAACATCTGTGCTTTGATGCACGTATATAACTGGAGGACTGTGAAGCCTTTTGCTAAGCAGTGTTTATATTGCAAAGAGCATCTTTAAATTCGTTAGGATTTTATTGGCTGTTGTCAGAGGTCACACACCAAACTGACAGGCTGGGGACAGAATCCACGCTCATCTACTGTGGACACCACTGGAGAGAAAGTTTGTCAGGGACAAACCATCACTTCAGGGGCCTGTTGCAAAATTCAGACAGACCTGAGTCACTTTCTGGTTCCTCTACACACTTTGTACTCCAGAAAGCTTGGCTGCTGCTGTCCCCATTTAGAAAAACTAAATATTGTATTCTACAAGCTGTTCTATTGGATCCAAGGGCTACAATTGAGGAAAAGGAAATAGATGTCTGTTTGATTTATAAACATTACATACAAGCACAGGAACATGAGCAAAGAGAGACAGTGTCCACACAGAAACCATTTCCTGCACTGCTTCAATTTTCCTCCAGACTGAGGCATTACCAGAATCTATGGGCTTTTGTTCTGCACACAAAAAATAGTATTTAATCATAATAGAGTCCAAGAAAAACACGCATGAAAGGTGAAGATTTCACTATAAATGATGGCATTGAATCACACACCCCTTCTTACTAATTACAATTGTCTCTCCTGAAAATTTCCAGATATTTTGAGAGAAGCAAGTCTCTCCCTTCCTGAGGGAATCTACATGAAATCTGAGTAGCCTGATCAAAAAACATAGCATCTTTTAAATATGCTGTATATCCTCAAGGTTAATGGGAGGCTGCGTGGCACTTAGTGATATAGAGGAGCATTTTTCTTCACTTGCACCTTGCTCAAAATTTGTTTTCTATATTTGCCTATTTTTAAAAGTTGGTTAAAAAGAGTAAGCTAAGCTTTTATCTTTCACAAGAAGCAATATAGAAACATGCTCCACAAAGATATCTGCAGGAAACCAGGGTTCAGCTGTGTTAGATACAGAATGAAATAAAATGCCATAGCAAATTAAAAAAATATTTTGGGGTGCAATTTCAACTGTGTGAAACACAGAAAACTAACTGTTGGTTTGTTCAGTTACTGTCTGGGCTTAGATTTCCAGTGTTTTAGGAGTGAAATCTGAATACATTACTTAATTGCCTTTAAACATTCCAAGTAGTCATAAAACAATCAAGGAAAACTGGAAAATTAAATCCATATAAATTAAAACCAAGTATCCAGTATTTGTTTTCTTCCAGGTAACTGCTCAGGTACAGGAAACCTGGTGACATGAGATGCTTGCTCTCCACTACAAAGGAAAAAAAAGACCACCTTATTTGCATTTCAAACCTGTTACTTTCCACTCTAAATTTGGAAACTGAAATGAGATCAGTAGTGTTTTTCATCCCTGTTTCTGGAAAAGGTGTTTTTTCTTATGTGCAATATTCCAATTCAGTATATTATCTGAATGTAGTTGATATGAAATTGCCAAATGATAGTGCATACGAGCACAGAACAACTAAATCTGCCCAGCAGAAGACAGAAGAGCACGGACTGGCATCAGAAACCCAGCCTGGAACTCACATCTTGGTTAATGTAACATGCAGTTGATTTTTTTGGGGTGTGAAGCTGGAGGGGATGGGGGAGAGTAAGAATTTGGGTTTGTTTTTAGGGGTTTGAGGGTTTTAAGATTAAGGAATAATGAATATGAAACTGTAGGTACAGATTCTTTGGCAAATGAAAACACACAAGAGTTCACAAGAAAATAAGAAACCTTAGTTTCTTAACACATCCTTACAAATAAGATGTATATAACCTGGCAGAAGCCAGACATGAACCCGGGTGGCAATGAAGAGCTTATCAGACAAAATTATTGTATAACAGGTCATTAATTAGCTGTAAGGTTCCCTAAACTGACACAGGATAGCATCTTTAAAACACTGATTTTATTCAGTGACTGTAAGAGTGGCCCCAGCAGTGAGTGAGTGCCTGCACTGCCTGCACCCAAGGCAGCTGCATTGTTTGAGAGCTCACCCTGAGCATCCAAACACCCCGGGCACCCAGGCAAGTTAAGGATCTAAGTTTGCAGTTCAGGCCACCTTAAGCATCACTCAGGGATCCCAGCAAGCTGTGACCTTATGAAGGAAAGCCTGAAAGCACCTGATGCAGGATGCTGCCAAGAGGCATCCTTTAGCTCTATCACAGCTCCCACACAGAACAGGAGAGGCTTGTGCAGAGCCACTGTTTCAGTCTATCAATGCCTTGGGGGCTGCTCCCCTTCCAGTCAGCTCTCAAACCACAAGAGGTGAGAAAGCTGCCAGCTTGCACAGCAGACTACAGAGTCTCCACAGCCTTTTAAGCAGAAGCCACACAACTGCATACCATAGATGATGTTACTGTGGACTTCAAATAAGTCATAGGCCTATTGCAAAAAGAGAAAAGAGCAAATTCTGAATGCTAATTCTGGAAACAGGGTACCTGTGGCATACACTATTCTTAAGCCTATATTTTGACATGTTATTGGAGGAGAAAGATGGTCCCAAAAATTCTTTCTCTACAGAAGGAGTTGAAAAATACACATGGTAAGCAAAGTTGAAAGAAAATAAAGTTGGGTTGTTTTAAAATATCAGCTACAGCAATTTTAATGCTATGCAAGGTTTAGGGAAAAAAGTTCCATTTCTATGTTGAATTAGTCATATTAGGTTCAATGGGGTATGGAAATTGAAGTCTAAAGTCTCAAATTATACTTAATGATACATAAGGCTTCCTCTTAAAAAATAAATTACTACTCTTTGATAAGTCTAAGAACTTCCCAAGCAAGGAAATGACCCTGTTAAAACAGATATAATACTGATCACCCAGCTTTCAAGTATTATCTAAGTACATGGTGGGTCAAACTGGTCAAGTGGGAAGCCAGCTCTTTATCAAGTTGCCCATCAGGATTCAAATGAGCATTATTTAAAGTAAATCAAAAATAGTTAGGTTAAGTCAAAGGACTGCTGCTTATTAGCAACCCCAGATATTAGGTTATGCAACATACTGATAAACCTTTATTTAAGGGCTCATTGGTTCCTCATCAGGCATTCTGAGCAAGGTGCTCACCAAGAAAGTCCTCACTAACACAACAAAAAATATTACAACTTAAAAAAAAAAAAAAGGTTTTAAAAAGAGAGAATTCTCACTTGGTATCTTTTAGGCAGCTGTTAAAAGCAGGGTCCCATTCCTAAATCTGTGTTGGCAACAGCTCTCAGAAACAGCCACTGGCACTTTATATCCTATACTAGAAAACTTCAGCCCTCAAAGCAATCTTTCACACATTGCTTCTGTGCTCATCTATAAATATAATGAGCAATCAGCCCCACAGTGGTGCCTTGCTGTCTGCCTAGAACTACTCCTCTACTGTAAAATTCTCAGACAGTGCCTTTGCCCGTTAATAAACAGAGCAGCCAAGCCTGCCTCAGAGTTTAATCTCACAATATCTAAAGTGCACACATAGCCATATATCTTTATGAGCAGATATTTGGAAGAGAAACAAGCTTTAGCAGGGATCTGCATTTCAAGCTACAAATCAGAAATGCCCTTTTTGATGACCTTCCTTTATATACATAGAACAAAATACACTATTAGTAAACAAACATATGCCCTAAATTCCCAGGGTCAGCTTTATAGCAAAGCTGTCCTTATGAACACAATGTTAGGTCTCCCTCAAAAACCACATTTGCTTAATAAAGAAAACTGTGGCAGAGAACATCTGCCCCCATACTACCAGAATATACATATATGAATTGGAGACTATAAATGCACATTCACAAGCATGTGATACCATGGTTCATTTCAGTTTAGCCATCTACCCCATAGGGGACACAGCTGTGGATCTCTTGTTCCTCTTGGGTTTTTCCATCCATGTTTTAATCCAACACCTGCTTTAAATCATGCTGTATCCAATCCACTAGAGATTGGGAAAGCTCTTAGGAAGACCCTTTCAAGGTTTAACTGCTGGAGCTCTCACAGGTGGCATTTTAAAGAGTCACAACACCAGACATGGACACAGTCCTGAGTCAGAAGTTGGGAGCAGCTACAGGAGGATGCTAATGGGCAGTCAGTGTCTGGGTTCAGCAGGGCAGGCACGCACTGCAGCTTTCCACTCCTTGCAGATGCACTCAGGAGAGGCACCACCTGATTGCCCAGATGTTTACATAAATCATCAACCAGCCAACCAATCCTGATTGTGTTATGAGAACTTTACAATTAGTGGATAATCCACATAGAAAACAACACCCAGACTTATTGTGCTTCCTCTAGCCACAATAATCCTATCGAGTTGTAAAAATTACAGTTGCATCCATGCTTAAAGGAAATAATCCTGATGAAGCACAGAAGAATCCAAAATGAAGTTGTTGAATTTTTTTCAGGGAAGTTATGCTCCCTGTAAGTTATTTTACAGCTTGACCTCCTTTTTTTCCACATGGGTTTCTCAACCCCAAGACAGGCACTGTTCTGTTGGCCTTACAGGGAATACAATCACACTATTCCAGTCTCACAGGCCAAACTCTCTGACATTGTTCAGGTTACAACCCTGCCCATTTTCTTAGTTCCTGGCATTAAAGGCAAAATAAGTGAGATCTAATGGAGCAATAACCTTACTGTACTTTACTAATGTAATCAGAAATACCTAAAGAAAATACAACATACATCAGCTAAACAAATCTTAGGCTTACTACACATAGTTCAAATAAAGTACCACTTAGGCCAAAGTCTGAGAATATTTTGTAGTTTAGGAATCTGCACAAATATCCCCAACTTACATACTGAAATAGGCAACTTAAAAATAGATATAACAAGAGCTAATTAATATATGGGTACTTGGAGTTGATATACATTTGCTAGCTTGTAAATGAGATAATCTGAAATGAACAAAATCTATTGCTTTCCCTTACAGCAAACAATGATACATGATGTTTAACTGGTATTTGGTTTAGGGTTTTTCTGTATGTGTTGATAGATTGGTTGAACTCCCTGGCTAAAGGTTTTTGATCCTCATTTACTAGAAGGGGCTTGCATGCTGACACAAACTGAATGCATATCATTTCCTCTGTATTTATTTTGTATGTTTGTGTTTGTAATCAGTTTCTAGTTGCAGGGAAACTTACAACTTATGGAGGAAATAGAGCCTTTTCTGTCCCAAAAACATGCTTTCACAAACACAGATATACTCAGTTTGGCTATTTAGGTGTTTTTATCCCTGTCCCCTATATTTTCAGAACCCTTTTCTGTCCTTTTTCACAAGCCAGGCTCTGCTGAGTGGGAAAAGAATTTATTTAATTCTGCATTTGTGTCTTTAAAGGTCTTTTTAAAGCCATAATTGCCAAAGTGAGCTCAACACTAAGATTCCCAAGAATATATATTTTCTTTAAGTTTTACATTAAAGACCCACAAGTTTAACACACAGAGGTTGTTTGTCTCGCACATTACACAGAGCAGGGCCTTTTTTGAATGTCTATTTCATAAGCTGGTTTTTATTTGTTCCCATGGCATACACACACTGATAGCCAAGAGCATAAATTCTTGCAGTTTTCTCAGACTCAGAGTTCCCTGCCTGTGCCAGTAACTACCATGCAACTTTTACTTCAGTAATTCGTTCTGTAACCAAATTCCTCTATCAAGAGAAAGTGATCTTCCTGGAAAAATACTAAGACGTGAACAAACACCACCTTTTCAAGCCTTTGATTATTTCAAGATTGGGTTCTTAAATTTAACTTCATTTTGACCTTAGTCTCGGTGTATAAAAAATCCATAGACAGACTTTAACTTCACAAATTGGAATAAACTTGCTTTCCCCTCCCCACCACACTCAATCCAAGGAACAGCCACTAACTGGTTTCAGGTGCAGCTCTGATGGAAAGTAATTGCACATTCACATTCTCTTTTTTTGTCCGTGCTGCAGAGAGAAGTGATAAAGTTTTTGAATTTGAGTAGAACTGGCAGGGAAAATAAAAATAAAAATAAATAAATAATAATAATATTATTTAAAAAAATAATAATTAATAATATTTTTAAAAAAGCTGCCACATCCCTACTTGTGCTCCACCTGGTCTTGCCAGGAGCAGCTGTTCTCATAGTGGCCAGCTAATGGAAGTTAACGAGTAACCTTTTCCACATGGGGAGTTCACTTCCGATGTTAAAGAGCAAAAAGAAATTACATTGGGCAGCAATCTGTGGACATAGGGAGTTGTTAAAAGTTTTCAGAGTACTTTCTGATTCGTGAAAATGATTTTATAATTTTGCCTCCTGATACCATGCCTGTGGGGGTGGCTTTTGTGAGTAGTATGCTCAATCTTTTGAGTTACTTCAAGTCTCAATTATATCTATCAAGAATCTGCATTATCTAGCAGCTCTGTCCTACTGTGACTTTAAAAAATATCTAAATTTCTTGAGCACTGCAAAAATGTTTCTGCATCTAATACTCAGCATCTGTCTAGGAAACATATCAATCAGATGATCACAAACAGCTGTTGCATTGCACTTCTAATCAGCCATGATTTTCAAAGGAGACAAAGCATGTTGGATGTGGTGATGGAAAGTTACTGCACTGTACTGGTTTAAAAGCAAAACCAGTGAGATTCTAAATCAGAAATACAATTTAATAGAGAGAGAAGAAACAAACAACAAAAAGGGTAAAAATAAAATAAGATAAATGCAATAGTGACAAGTACAAATGACCACTGACAGAGACAAAATGCAAACCTGACATCCTGTTGATCAGGGTGTTGGAAGCAGTCTGAAGTCCTCCTGGAGTGACAGATGTGGCTCCACTGGAGTAGAGATGATCCTCAAGAAAAAGTCCAGTTGCCCTCTGGGAATCCAGTGGGAACAGGCTCCCCTGGTCTTTGGGATAGCTGGTTTTATCCCGGTGGAAAGGCTTTGGCTCCTCCCACTGGGTGGAGCATCTCCCAATGGAATGAGGTAACGTTCTCAGTCATTCACAGGTGATGTCCCTCGGAGGAGGATTGGTGGAGGAAGAGATAAGGAGGCCCTGCCTTATCTGGTGTTATCAGGTGTCCATTAACAGAAGGCACCTGCCCTCTTTCCACCCCTAGAGTTACAAGAGATAAAGAACAATATCTTCCAACTGGTTTCAACAGATGAAAATAGAACACACATTTTTGTTACATTTTTCAACCCAGGACATTCATCCTACATCAAGTAGGAATGCCCTACTTGAGAACTAAAGATCGAGTCTCAGTGGCTCAGAGCTTTACTAAGCACTGTAAAAACTCTTCATGTATACAGACAGTAGAGTAATCTGATAGAAATTGGAATAAAATACTGTGACACAATGCATGTACAAGCTAAAGGCTAAAAGGTGCTCCAGGCAGGTATTTTTTTATTAAATGTAAAAGGTATGTACCACTAGCTTGCACAGATTGCAAAGAATAAAGTTGTTGCTTGGCAGTCTGTTTTCTCTTCAAGTTTCATAAATCCATTTAATGAGGGGTTATGAAGCCCTGCTGGAGATACAACATATCTCTTTGCTTAGAAATCGGTGATGTCCAAAAATGGCCAATTTCTCCTCTCAGTACTGTTAGTGTAAACCTGCATTAGCTCTGTTGGATTCAGGAGGTATTACAGGGTAGCTCCTGACTCATTTTCAATAGAACATGCCAATTTGGAATTGTAATATGGCTAACTCAGTGTCATCCATCTGACACAAAACCACAAGACTGAAGAAAAGAAAGGCCACATCTAGAATTGCTTTGGGGCTTTTTGTTTGGGTTTTTTTTTTCAGTCTCAAACTCTTGGCATTCAACTATTATGAATAGCTTCATATAGTACTAGAAAGGATATATAGTGCAATCCCTTTAAAATACTTTTAAGTTCAGAGCCTTAAGGCATTCTAAAACACATCCACACTGAGAACATCAGGCATGGTGTTTGCTCCACAGCCAGCCTGCATAAGCTTTCCTAGTCTGTGACTTGATCCTGCCTCACCTCCTGACCCCTGCCTGACTTAGATGTTTCCTGCTGGCTCCTTTTTTTGCCCAGAACCAGGGGCTGGGTGTCCTGCCAGCCCTCTCCTGGAGTGCCTGTGCCTGCAGCAGAGGTGGATGTTGCAAAGGCTGGTGCAGCTGCTTGGGAGCTGTTGTCTCTGAGTTAGGGAGAAATCCTGGAGCTCAGGTCCATGGGCAAACAGTCAGCAGACATAAAGCCAACCAGCAAGTGATGCAGAGCTCCTGGCAAGAGTCAAGAGCTTTTACTTCTGTCAAAGGCCCTGTACTTTTGCCTTCCTTCCTCATAGGCAGGTGAGGGCTTTCCTTCATTCTGGGCAGCCCAGGCTGCTTGAGGGAGCTCACAGCAGACGTTTCTCTGCCTGCCTTTTGCCTTCTTTTCCAGCTGTTTATTCCTGCTGTGCCCAAAGCAGTTCAAGCTCAAAACACCCTGAATAGCAAAGGCTTTTTTTTTTTTTTAAGAAAGCTTCTGTGAGATGGGCAGGGCAGACCCAGCTTAAAATTGTATCTTGCAGCAAAAAATAAGTTCATTCTGTCACACCATGATTTGTGACTCCATCTAAAAGAATAGCTATAGGATCATGAGGTTCTGCAAGCCTGACATTGAAACCACAAGCAGTCACCCTTGACAAATGTTATCTAGAAAGTAAACTAAAGGAAAGAAGTCCTCTACTGTCTATCTAGCTGAGACAACTTCAGCAAATTCTTTTTTAAGTGGTCAGGGACATATATGCAGTGGGTTGACTCTGTCTGAGCATCAGGTGTCCACCAGAGCAACTCAGTCACTCACCTCCTCAGCAGGGCAGAGAAAATGTAATGAAAGTCTCCTGGACTGAGATTGGATGGAGATCACTCAGCAATGAGCTCTGTGACAGGCAGAACAGGCTTGACTTGGAGGAATTAAATTGTTAGTAATTGTTAGTAATCAAACTGGGGTAGAATAAGGAGAAATCTTAAAAAACCTTTCCCCCAGCCCTTCCTTATTCCCTTGACTCTACCTCCTCCCTGCCAGTAGTGCAGGGGGACAGGGAATGGGGGCTGCTTTCAGTTCATCACACATTGTCTTGGCTACTACCTGCTCCTCAGGGAGCTACTACCTCCTCCCCTGCTCCAGCGTGGGTCCCTTCCATGGGGTGCAGTCCCTCGGGAACAGGCTGCTCCAGCATGGGTCCCTTCCATGGGGTGCAGTCCCTCGGGAACAGGCTGCTCCAGCGTGGGTCCCCAGAGGCTGCAAAACTCCTGTCAGCAAACCCTCCAGTGTGGGCTCCTCTCCCCATGGGGGCCACAGGTCCTGCCAGGAGCCGGCTCCAGGGTGGGTTTCTGTGAGGGCACAGTGTCTTTTGGGCATCCACCTGCTCTGGCGTGGGGTCCTCCATGGGCTGCAGGTGGATCTCTGCCCCCATGGACCTCCCAGGGCTGCAGGGGCACCCTGCCTCTCCATGGGCTGCACCAGGGGCTGCACCAGGGGAATCTCTGCTCTGGTGCCTGGGGCACCTCCTGTCCCTCCTCCCTCTCTGACCTCGGTGTCTGCAGAGCTGCTTCTCCCTCATATTCTCACTCCTTTCTCCTCTCTCCATATGCAGCTGCACGGTGTTTCCCTCCCTTTCCAAGTACATTATCCCAGAGGCTCTCACTTCTGCTCATGGGCTTGGCCTCGGCCAGCAGCAGATCCATCTTGGGTGGGATTGGCTGGGACTGGCTCCAGAAACTTCCAGCACCTTCTCAGAAAAGACACCCCCAGAGCACCACCCCACGCTCCCCCTAACAAAACTTTTCCATGCAAATCCAATGCCACACAGTGGATTGTAATTTCATTTCTGATGTTGTCTCTTTCCCAGAAAAAACCCAACAGACATAGGTGCTGTAGATTCCTTCATGTTGCAAACACTTATGTGAAAGACAGATGGAAAACTCATGGGGATGAATATTCCCGTGTCCTTCAGAGATCTTTCACACAGTTCCTAAATAAGGTGCATTTCCACACAGCTCCCTGACATAATGTTAATTAACACTACAAATCACATACATAAAATCAATAAAATCATAAATTAATAAAAGCTGTAGAATTACATAAGTGTGGAGTACAGAATGATTGTTTTAAAAAGCAATAACAAAAAAGCCTACCAGCATTTGTTCCAGGCTGATTACCATGGAGCTGACATTACCTGTCCTGGCTGGCTGGCAGTGTCCTGCTGCTAGCACCAGTGACTGACAGTGCTTTCTAGAAAAAGTACTTCATGCACTTAAGATGTGATCTGGGGGCCTTCCATTCTCGAAGTCTGAGCTGCACCATTTTCACCTGCCTTCATGCCCTGCTTTGCGAATGGCTCAGCACTCTATAATTATCATGAAAACACTTCGTTAAGGTACAAGAAAATGTTTTTCACTATTCAGTATCATGAATCAGTCTCTCATCTTTAGATGCCATATGCACAGCTAGGAGTGGGGTCCTTGTTGAAAAGAAACTAGCCAAACTAAGTGCCACTTTAAGCTTCTCATGGGAAATATTGCCAATAATAGGCTAATAGGTAAAAAAAAAATCCTTGAACCCTTTCTCAAAGTTGAGCATCAAAAGTTTTACGTTTTCTCTTCCACCCTTACTTAAAGTTCAGCAAGGTGAATGGACTGAATGTTTTACTAGCAAGATACCTAAGTTATTAAAATACACAAATAGCTGTTTTCCTTTATGTCATGTGCTTAAATGTTCTACCACTGCAGATCATTGGCCCCTAACTATAAGAAGAGATTAGTGAAGACCAAAATTCTTGAAAGTCATTCTTAATTCCCATTTCTGCTCTTCAGAGTAGCCCTACTGAAATAGAAAAGTAGTTTTCCCAGGCATCAGTCACTTTCAGGAAATAAAATCCTATCAAGTCTTTGGTTCCATTGCAGTAAAAAAACCTGGTCAATAAATTAAAAGAAATGTGGCGCTCAGTAAATGAAAGTGGTAAGAGAGCATGTATATTTTTTTCTCAGGGCAATTATAATCATTCTGAAACACCTCAAAAGAAAAGCAAATAAAGGAAGAGAGGAACTGCCATAACAAATCAGATCCAAGATCTGGTGTCGAAGACAAATGCTTGACACAGAAAGCAAAAAGTTCTGCACTAGGAAAGTGTGAGGTGGTCTTTTCACTCTCAACATTCCTGGTTCTTTTTCTTAAATCAAATCACTTGATTTGGACCTCATTGTGTCATTTATGTGTTCCCTGCTAATGGCCATGACTCTGCATATGTATCCTGAATGTTCCTCACTTCTGCTTGCAGTTCCCACCTCCAGTTAGGCCTCCATATTCAGCAAGAAATTAGAAGTGCTTTTTTAGCTGTTAGTACTCACTAATAGTCATCTTGGAAATTTGTTACACCTGGGTTGCCAACACTGTGAAGCACATGTCTCTGACAGCCTCTTAATTTAGGCGTGTTCTCAAGAAAAGCATGTTCCAGCAGATCTCTCCCTCTGCACAGTTGCTGCCCGCGCACATTAATGATATGAATCAGCACTCCTGTTAACATGTCTCCCCATTAGTGCTGCTTCTCATAAGAATGTTTGGGTTGTTCTTTTTTCTTTTTTTTTTTTTTTTTTCCCCGTTAGGTAACACAGAACTTTTACAGCACATTTTTGCACAGAAAACTGCAGACAGTATCTGCTCCTTTCTGAGCTACCTAAATCTTACCTTGTATTTCTCCAGGGATTCCTAGTTGAGATCTTCAGCTGTGAATTTTTTATTCCATTGAGTGAATTGAAACAGACATGTAAATTTAATGGATAGCTCTGAAAGTCCTAATTCCTATTCTGTACCCACTCTGCCAGACTACAGCAGCATCTGGCCCTGAGCACTTTGTAATGCAGCAGCAGCAGCTGCGTGTCATATATAGCTATACAGAAATCTCACCTGTGAACACAGACTTTGTTGTAGGATCAAGCAATAACTGTACAGTGTGAAGGATGCAGTCAGGGATTAGCCTACCAGAGCAGTGCCTCTCTGCTGATCCCATCAGTTATAGGTATTTATGTGTATATAAAACACTTTCTCGTACTCACATTTTTGTCCCCCTTCCTCTTTGATTCTCACAAAAACAAGCCACATAACAGTGTGGGGTTTTTTCTAAAATGCTTGTTTGTTCCCCCGTTACTGGAGATAACTTCACAGTATTTCGATCTTACCACTTACTCATAGTTCAAAGTATTATATTCCTTACTTTCCGAATAGCCTTTGTGTTGTATTTGCCAGTGACTTGCCCAGAATCACACCAAAGATAAGGGCAGAGGCAGGAGTCGAGTCCTCCCCCAATATTCCCTGGGGGGCAGATAACTCTCCAGGTCAGCCCTTGCTCCTAGCTGGGGTTACTGTGCCTGGCAATAACAGCTCATATACACAGGAACCCCATTCGATGAAAGGCTCATGTTGCCTGAAAAGGTCTTAACATCAGATTAGGTTTCCAAATTCCTTTCTCCTGGAAGCTAATGAATGTGAGTTTCTATGCTTAACTAATACTTAGCTGTGTAGACTTCAGGAATAAAATATAGGCATACTGTTTGCCAAACATTCATTTAAAGGGTTCTACTAAATAAAATTGAATTATTGTAGATTAGTGAGTGTACAGATTAATCTTGGAGAGCTCTGATACTTTAGTGCCTATCTACATGTTCCTACTTCTGCTTCCTTTTTTAATAGATGTTCTTGCATATGAGATGGGAAAAGGAACTGCTTCATTACAACAACCTTTTTTACTGAATTCATAGACTTCGGTTTTTCAGGCAGGATACTCAGACTCTTCCTTCTCTTGAATCTACATGAAAAAGGAAAATCATAGGAGCAAACCTGTTTTAGATACAGCCTTCTGCATATGTCATTGAGGCAACTGATTTAATAAATAGTGTGATGTGGCACCATTTAAGTCAGTACAATTTTCTCATCACTGACAGCACTTCCATACTGCTGCAAATAAACTGGCTCAGGTACCAGGCTCCGTAGCTGCTCTGTCTGTGCAGTCTGCCCAGGCAAAATCTGTCCTGCCTCTCAGCCAGGCTGATTAATTCTGATGAGACTGCTGGAATAACATTGCTACACTGCATCCAATTCCTGAGCTCCAAGTGCACTGGCTTGGCACTGGCTGGGGAGCTCCTCTGCTGCAGGACTGTCAGATACTGCATCTCACATTTCACATGCAAGGTACTCAGACTCCTAATAACATTCAAGATTTTGGCAGTTTTGCTTGAGTTAGATGGGAAATAAGAAACTGCAGATCAGTGGGTGACTCACTGCTTCCCCTTTCCTCTGAAAGAGTTAACATCAGGTACATCCAGGAGGCCATGAAGGGTTTGGCATCAACACTGTGTTCTCCTCATCCATGGCAACAAAGATTAAATAAATATTTATTTATGTAAAAAAAAATTGCTTTAGTAATACATTCTTGATATTTTTTAAATTTGGGGGTATACGTTAGTGAAGTTTAGAGCTCATAAAAATGAGAGATGAATCCTGGCCAGCAGAAGGCTTGGTGCAAGTGGACTCTGTGTAAACTCCCACACATGTCTCTGTCAATGTGCCTCAGTCAGGAGCAGCAGTGAAACGTGGCTGCTGTCCCAGGGCTCAGCCTCTCCCGCGGGGAGAAAGCCAAATCTGCTGAAAAGCTCAACGGTTCGCTTGATTGCAAATAGGTTTCAAGCCCACCAGAACAGCACATTTAATTACACTTGCCTGGTTTTGACACTGTAACAGGTACTTGTGTGTCCTCCAACTCTGCTCTTGTAATTAGCTCTATCCAAAAATAAACCATGAGGCAGCAGAAGTTTTATCTGTGATGGCGGGGTTTGGGATTTTTTAAATTACTTGTGAATTTTTAGTCTACTGGACTCAACCTGGATGTAACAGAAGCCACTTCTTAAAGCAAATTCTGGTCGCCTTTTGCTTCGATCTTTTACAGGCACAAAAAATAATCCCAAGGAGCAAACTAATGCAGAGGAAGAGAGGCTAGAAAAAGAAACAGGTGTATGACTCTAAGAAATGGTATAAGCAGGTCAATAGGAATTTCCCACTGGCTGTTCAAATTGCGTGCCTGTTTGCCAGATAACCAGGGCTAACCACATAGAATTTTCCCCACTGTGTACTGCTGGCAAGCAATCTTATCACTGAACCAAATTAGTAGGAAAGCCTATTCTTAGGTTGCCATTGGCCAAGGACCAATTTAACAGTGGGCTCCAGGTAAAACTTGGAACAGATTATTATTTTTACCTTTTTTTTCCTTAAAGAAGCAGAACATGAATGCTAACAGGGTCCACCACAAGGGTACCCAGATCTGTTCTCCACTTACAGGGCAGCAGAATCCAAGAACTGAATCATTTCAAGGCAAGTAATGCACCAAATGCACATTTTGATGTGCATGACCCTTAGCTTCGGGGAGAAGAAAGAGCTTATTAAAGAAGGGAAACTTTCTGCAGAGAGGCAGTATTTGTGAGTATCAGTTTCTCTGGTACTGAGCAGAAAAATATGTTGAATATAATCTATTCATACTTGCTTCTCTTATTCAAATCCCAACTTATTGCACAGCAAAATCATTGGAAATGATCCCACTAGTTTCAGTTGATCTAGGACAGAGTCCTGGCTCAGAAGAATGCTGTGATCATACTGACATCACTGGACACTCCTAAGCAATATTGCAAAAGCGGTTTGTCCATGGAATTGCTTTTCCCATGCTCACAATGTGCTTTATGGAGCAAAAACCCACACTGGGAAAATGTAGAGAAGGCTGTAACTCAGAGAATTTGTTTACACATTATCCTCTTGGGTCAAAAATTTTGTTTTTCAAGAGAATGTGAAATGCATTTGGTTTAAAAAGCTCTCACTTATATAACAGTTGCCAAAGGGCAGTCTATTCATTAGCCAAGACATAAAAGTAGAAAGGCTGCTCCAAGGCCTCGAGGCAACACAGTTTCTTGAGCTGTGCCTCATAACAGCTGCCCTCCAAAGTCTGGTTAACGTCATCTAAAATGCTCTTTAACAGAGGACTAGGATGACACACTTACTGTCACAGCATCTCCTCTCTGGACAGAAAGAAATGTCTTCTGTTTCCAGAGCTCTCCTTTCCAGTGCTGAACTCTGACATACTGGGTTTGAACTTTACCTCAAAGTATTCACAGCAGGAAAATTTGCTCTTTTCTTCTCTAATATAACCTTATGCTCTTCTTAGTCCTTGATAAACAATGGATGCTCAGATATTTATTGCAGCATGTACTGGTGGCCCTGCACAGTTCAGTCCTCTATGCAGAGGGTGCTTTGATCTTTTGAGGACCAGGGGCAGCCTTACAGAGTATTTATGCTTCATTTTACAGGACAGCAAGTAGGGAACCAGTTCGAGGGAGCAAAGGGAGAGAATGTGATCCTTCCTGTCAGATGATTTTAATACTTAGCCATAGAAATAATTAGTGCACGCTCCAGCTTTTCTCTTAAATGCGACTATAAAATTATATAATTGGCTAAAAAAAGAGAAGTCTTCCTCTCTAAATCTGATGTGTCTTTTTCCAGTCCAGGAGTCCAGCAGAACAGCTGGACACCTGCATTTATTTCTTGCATACAGCCTGCTACCCTGCCACGGAGGCATATCCTGTTCTTGTTCAGGGCTGGGTTAGCCAGGCTACCTTTGCACTGCCCTTTCCATGTGATCTCAGCTTGTGAGCCACTTCAGAGGAGCCATCAGCACACAGTTGTAGCTGTTCAGAGCAGTTACCATCACATGGTCACTCGGTTGTGTTTGTCATGTCTCCCAGCCAAGAGTGTCAGGTTGCAGGGGAAAGTACTGGCTGGGATGTCTACTGTAGATCAAGATCTTGCCAAGGAAATCTGAATAAACCTTATAAAAATATTCTCTCCTTCCTATTTATCTTAGATTTCTGAAGTTACAACTACTTAATTTATCAAGCTTGATTTATTTAAGTATTTACCTTGGATACTTGATGGTTTTGAGCAAAGAAATAACTGATTCATAGTGACAGTTGCATGCAAAAACTCACAGTATCAGGAATTAAACTAAACAAACTCCTGATTTATTTATATTTTAAGCTACTAGCAGAAGCTTAAATAGAGTGCTAGATGCATTTAAAAAAAAACGCAATGCAGAAAAGAACTAAAACAAAACAAATCCGTACATACAGGAGACCATACCCACCTGCTCCATCCAAACACTCTGGAGGAGAAAAGGGAGGAGAGACTGAACTGGCTGCTGTTGGCACTCAGCTGATGCCTCCTGAGCGTTTCTTTGTGAGTGTGGGGCCCCCTCAGTTGGAGCTGCCTCTCTCCCTATCCCTCAGTGCCTCCTGGCAGGAGCCTGCTGCCATGCAGCTGCCACCACTGCTGGCCTCAGGACGCCTCTGCTTCGGCTCAGGGAAGCTGCTCACTAGGAGGAGGTGCCTACAGGAAGGCTGTGGAATGTATGCACCGAAAATGACATTTACAAGAACAAACAACCTTGTAAATGGGTCCTGATGTCCTCGAAACCAATCTACACTCATGGCGCTCTGCTGCTGAGAAGTAGTTTGATTTTCAGAGTTATTGCCATGACAGCAGAACAGACTTTTCCGGTATGAGCAGGGCTGAGACCATGATTTCACACATGTTGTCTGTTCATAGTTGTGCCTCTCAAGTCTGTATTAGACAGAAACGGCAGCCTAGGCTTCAAGGCCTTTAAAACCTAAAACAGATTAAGACCAAAATTTACTGTAGCCTGAATGTAACCACCTGCTTGTAGTCTAGCCCATCATGTGTTGTGATCATACATTTTTTGGGTATATATATTTGTTGGGACAAGGAACTTTTGCTCCCTGTTTTGGCAAATGAGGAAAAAAGGAGAAGTAACTGGTATCTGAACTTTCCCACTTGTTAAAACCAAAAAAGAGGGAAACAGCTGTCTCAGAAAATAGCAGCATTTATAAAGCACATTATATAGCTTTGTGCTTCAACAAAAGACCAGAAAATTAGATGAGGTGCTTTTTAATGCATTTCTGTACATCACTGTACAGTTCATGACTTTAGAAATACTGAATTAGGAATTCAAAATTAGTAAGCCTGAAGCTATAGCTCACACAAAACTCCATCAGAAAGCTGTTCCTGCACGATGAAAATGTAGAGAACAAGACTTTGTGTACTTTGTGTACTTTGTGGCTATTTCTTTCCTATCTTGTCTAAGATGAACTTTCAGAATAAAACCTCAGTGTACCAGATGATAGAGGCAGAAGATGCAGATGTAGATTTGAGTGGAAATGGGCCTTGAATGAAAATATCCACAGACATCGTATCTGTAAGTCAATAAATTTAGCTGACTTGCTTCTTTCTCACCCCTACATGCACAGGTAATCCCAAACGGATACTTTTTCTCACTAAAATTTAGACTTTGAGTCCAAATATTCAGTTGGTACCTGTGGCATTGATTTTACAGTAATTGGTAGTTTTTCTGTCATGTACACCTAAAATGTCAGCACTCTTCATAAAGCAGGGCCCATGGAATCGTGCCGTGTGACACAGCCGAGGCTGGCCGCTGTCACAGCCCTGCTCTGCTCACCCTGCTCGTGCACAGTGAGACTCCCCCTGCCCTCCAGCCGGGCTCTGCCTCCCTGGCAGGGCAGACAGCTCCTGCTGCTTCCTGGCACCCAGGAGGGGGGAACGGGGCAGGGAGCGTGGGGACACGGCTGGGAGATGGAAACAGAAGGCTGCTGTGGAAAGCAGACGTTCAAGTCAGTGAAATGCCGGAGCTTCCAAATCAGAACACCTAAGAAGCTGATAAAATTATTCAGACAGGAAGAGATCCCAATTCAGTGACTGAGCAAAAGCTACAGAAGGAAGAGTCAGAGACTTCAACAAATTGGACTGTGAAGATGAGAGCAGAGCTGTCTGCAAGGGGGCTGTGAGCCTCGTCTGCCCTGCACTGCCACAGAGTCTTTCCACTGTGAGTGGAGCAGAGCAAGGTGTTATTTTATAGTGGAAGTGCCTTGCACTCTTTGAAAGAAGACATAACTCTATGGAATAATTTACTAATGCCATTTAAGAAATTGAATTCCTGTTCTGTGAGAATTTTATTTATGCTAAATCAATACATGAAGTCAGAATTTCATTTTATTGCTGAATAGAAATTATATTAAGAAAGCAGCCTAGAAAAAGGAAACACTTAACGATACTGAACTGTTTTAGTCTTGAAGTGGTTTCAGTGACATAATGATATATTAAAAATAATATATTTAAGTATTTCAGAAAATAGCAAGAGTAAAAGGAACTATAGTGCTAAACATAGAACAAGATACTGTTATTCTCAAAATGACATATTAACATTACTAAAATAGGATTAAAATGATTAATTATTCTTCTCTTCAAGAAAAAATATTCAAAATTGACATTTCTTACCAAAAGTCTGCATTTGGCAAGAACACCGTCTTCCAGTGGTAATTTCTACTGTCATTTTTTTACCATTTTTCTCTGCAGTTGAAGAACAAGTACACTGATTTCTATTGCAACACCAGGAGAGGTGACAAACACGTATTTGGTAGCCTCTGACAGCAATGCTGATTTAGTCTGTGACAACAGGAGTGCTCTCTAGCCATGCAGTCTCCTGCACCTCACCTGTAATTTACTTCTTGCAAATTCAGCTCTGAAAACCACTTCTTTAAAGACCACCAGCTGCACTGCCCCACAAAAAAAGTTAGTGCAGGATCACCATATCATCCCTGTTTCTCCAGTTTTCCTTCCTTTAAGCCAAGCAGCTGCCAAATCAGCAGCTCATGGATTTCTAGCTGGGAATGGAATCTCACACTTGAGGCAATGAGCGATGCACACACACACACACACACACGCTCTGTGTCTGAACTGGAGCTTGGTCCTGGGGAGACACAACCTCTGCAGTGCTGCACAAACAAATGCAGTCTTCATTACCTCAGATGGCTCGATGATACTGAAATGGAGCGAGCTGGATGCACTGCAGGAGGCTTGGAAGTGAGCAAAAGGCGTCTGAAGAGTTTCAGCACAGCCTGCCGGGAATCTCTGAAAATACACGAGGGCCTCCCTGAGGACTCTGGAGCACTGACCTGTGCAAGCCCTGACTCCCAGCTGACTGCCAGGCAATCAGGCTATCGGGAGGGTTCATGTCCAAAAGCAAAATTTGAATCTGAGTGCTGAAACTGATCCAAAATAAATTTCCTTTTATTTTGTCCTCTGTGTGTCAGACAGTCACACTTATGGCTATACTAGCACTACCTGCAGTGGCACTACACAGACATTCAATCATAGGATTGAAGAGACACCCAGCTGTAAATAGATCTATGCCTATTCCTCTGAAAAAGATTTATTACCTTTATTTTAGAAAGTTTAGAAACATCATGCATTGCTGATGCTGGCAATCCTGAGTCTGAGGACATAACTATTTAAAGCTATATTTTACCATAACTTGCATTAAATATCCTTTCTAAATAATTTTTGATCACTAGAAAGGAGATCTTTGAGCATCAACTTGCACAGTACTTATGTAGTCATGTTCCTTTCTTTTGCATCGAAAAGACAGATTGACTTAGGCTTTTGTATAAAACTATTCTCTGTTCCCGTGCTTTTCAAATAATTGAATTGCATGTACCAGAAGACTTGAGGTTTTTCTGAAGCAGAGCTGATGTACAGAGAAACGTTCTCTATTCTGTATTTTGTAACTGAAACTTCCTTTTCTTCTGTTGTAGTTCTCCCTAGTCCAAAACCAGCACATTGGTCCTTGGCAAATAGTTGTTTTACCTATGGAAAAATAGCTGTGGTACAGCTGTGTAGAGGTCTCAGGAAATTTCTGTTTTTCTTTTAGAGGCAATCTGTAGAATGTACCATGTCAAAAAAATCCCTGGACCTTTACAAAAGCAAAATGCCTTGTCAGAGAGATAAGCATTGGTGCTGGAGAGTTTTTCCAAGGAATGTTCAATAAAAGAGACAACTTCTTGCTTAATGAAACACCTGTCTGGAGCCACCACTCACTTTGCTTTCTTTGCCATCTCACACAAACAAACAGCTCACGATGGTAGTGTTCTTCTACCCATTGTAACTCTCAGCTGCAGCACTTTCTGTGGCTCAGACCCGCCACCCCGCACAGTTTGTGCCTCATACCAGATTTCACCCAGCTTTCCTGGCTTGCAGCAAAGCCCAGGACTCACTGCCTGCCTCACTGCCCCAGCAGCCCTCCTGCACAGGTGTCCGTGGGGTAACAGGAGCAGAGGGCTTCTGGCATCTCCCAGAACCCTGACCCCCAGGGCTCTGTGTGCTGGCCGTGTTTTGTGTTGCATCATAATGTACAGCCTCTGAAAAGGTTTTCATATAACTGCCTTGCTCATTACAGGGCATGAGGAACAGGAAAAATGAAACAAAAGTAAACACTCACAGTCCTCTCCTAACTGCAATTACTTGACTGAGCAGAATCTTGTGTAGACTCTGGGGTCCTTCCTCTCTCCCATCTTCCCACACTGGATTCTGCTAACACAGCGCTGTGATTTTTAGATACCCACATTAATGTCAGCATCTACCCAGAAAACTGTGGGAGAAATCCAGTCCCTCTGGTCACATAAGCACTTGATTACCTTCATTTGTTGCTCAGAGTCCTCTCTCTGCTCATCTATTGCTTAGTTGTTTTTATCCTGGACTTCAGATTCTAAGCCACTCTCCAAGAGTGGTTTGCTCAGCTGGAAGCAGTGGTTAGCACATTTTCCGTGGTTTAGCTGTACTTGATGAGATAAACATTTTTCATCATACTTTGAGACTGTTTCTCAACTTTCAGGCTATGCAAAGCCAGTGTGCTACACTGTTCTTTTCCTGACAGACCCAAAGCAGCTCCTAGCAAAGCTTTCTAGCTTGGGCTTCAAGTCTCACCTGTAAAATGTTTCACCGTGTTCCTGAGGAACATGAGATTAATCCTACAGGTGAATAAGTCAAATGACTATGGAGCATCTAGCATAAGGACCACCTTCTACAAGCTCTGTGTCACCACCTCATGGATGTCTGAAAAACAAAGGACAAGAGAAAAGGCAAAAAAACATCCCCAGCACACACATGGAGAGTTCCTGGAAGCAATCAGAACTTCTAAACTGTGTTAAGATAGGCTCCTTCAATCATAGTACTGGGATTTAATGAGGTTTAATTCTACAATGTGTTCTTTAATTAGAAAATAATTAAAAGCCAAGGACTCTGTTTTCCTCCTGGTGACTATAAGGAACTTTACTGCAAAAGTGGTTCACAGTAGGCACAGGAGGGCAGTTTCAGTGTCAAGCTCCATTTCTCTAATAATGAAGACATGCATGAAGGAAAAATTACCAGAGTTAAGGATTTTTCTTTCAAAGTAGATGCAAATCAAGAATTAAGTTGGCATTCTTCTCTTTTAAAAAATACATTGAAGTCATTCTAGAAAATAACTAAACAAATCAAAATCGCACAAAGTTTTTAAAGTCTAGGTGCTACAGGAGCTTAAAAACCATAGGAACCTTTTCTCAAGGAATTGAAGTATATGATTGCCCTCAGACTTAAACCAAGAAAAGTTCAGTGTAATTTTTGATTTGGAAAACACTTTCAGTTATTTCTAGAAGTGTGACTAGTCTCTGTCTCCACAGCCTTGCATTAGACAGCAACAGTCATCTCTTTGTTTTTCTACCTGAAAGAGAGGCTTTACAGCTGGCAAATCTTAAATGAAGGAAAATAAATTCATTGTTCTCTGACATACAATGAACACCGGTGAACTGATCTGTACCCAAGGGTCTTTATACTTTTGACCTTCAAGGTATGCTAAATTTGCAATTTTGTTTTTACTTCCTCTAAAACTAGCCAACAGATTTTGGGCCTACAATATCTTTTAGATTATCTTCCCATGTAGTCTCTAGAGCTTTCCCTCCACACATGACCCCTTCAGCTTTGTTAGTTTATCACCTAACACAACTCCTTGCTGAAAAGGAAGTTGAGCTGACAGCCAAGGGGAATCCCCCTGCTCTCTGTCAGCTTGCTGCCACTTTCTGAAGCAACTCTGCCAGCAAGCTCTTTTCTGAGCTGATAATTGTGAATGATATATTTGATCTAGGCTAACAGCACAATTAAATTAGGGTTTTAACCAAGTGTGACTGTACATGTTGTTTAGACAGCTTTCTAAGTGTTTTCAATTATGTTTTGTAATGAGAAATTAGGAGTAAGCAGTGATAAACTTGGAGCACTGGATCTGTTGTGTGACTGCTCCTCTGACGGCTTCAAGCAAAATAAAATGAGGCCTCTTTGTTCTGAGAGAGTCGTGACACTTACCTGGGTACACACAGTTTCAGAAGAATTAAATTATGTGTTTTCTTACTGACATTTGTAAATTTTATCTATGTATGGCACAGCCCAATATTTTACACATTTAGAAGTAAATGATCGGTTTGCATAGTACTAGAGAACAAAATAATTTTCATCTCGTCAACTATTAATTACCTTTTTTATTTGTTCTGAAAACAGTAGGCTAAAATCCAGCAAGAAATAGTAAAAATATCAAAATTGTAACATACAAAATATCATTATGAAAAAAAATATCCTGTACCAATTAAAATCTACAAGCTTTGAGGAAAATTATCAAAGTATTCTCCAGTTCTGAGAAGATGTTGGGAGCATTGATGGAAGTAGTCCTTTAAATAAAAGTAAGCATCTCAAGTAGATGTGCAAGTACTGCGTATTTTAAGCTGTAAGAGTAAGCAGGGTGTGTTTTGCAGAACTGTTGCAATTATTCAAATGCTGATCTCCAAACTCCTATAGGAGTATCAGATTAATATATGTGGAGCAATAAGGACACCTTGAGGACAGTTAGAAAAATGCAAAAATTTCTGTTCTGCATTGACGTGGGAGGATTTACATACCCTTTGTAAGTCTGAATTCCTTGGAATTCCCACATGATGTAATTCATAAGGTCTTAAAACTGTTTGGCAAAGTCCCACAAGTTCCAAAAGTATTATTAATGCTCTCATTAGTCCTTAAATACTAGAATATATGCTTACCAATATGTTCACTTACTCGCTAGTAGTTTTGAGGACAGACCTGTTCTTCCTACTCAGTAATCTTGTTCTGAATTGCTTTTTTCCTTGTTACAGAAAAAAAAAACTTTTGCTTTACAATCCTCAGCATAGTATTACACTGTACATGTTTTTAAAAGGAAAAGTATAAAAATAGTGAAGGCTTCTGGAGAAGCATTAAATTCAAATCTACACAGACATTAAAATTCCACAGTTCTTTGTTACTCTCTAGAAGTTTCAAGTATTCCTTTAAATTTGTACCTTTCAAAAACTGAAATAACCAAACATAAAAAAAAAAAAAAGAAAAAAAAAAAGAAAAAAAAAGGGGGTGGGAAGAGGAAGAAATCTTATACCTCTCATTTTGCTTAAGATTTTTGCATGTAAAAAAACACTTTTTTTAAATCTAGCTTTAAGTTAGAGCTGCAGTTGTGGGGCCATTTGTAGAGCTTTCTGTTCCCTTAGTGCTGTCTGCAGCTTTAGAATCATCCCATGTTTGAGGTGACTCTGTTTCCTCTGGCTGTGGTGAGCTAAGATCAGCTGTGATCAAATCAGTTTCCTGATCTGATTTTCCTACTTCACTGCAAAATTCAACTTTATCTTCCTGCTGGCTGTTCTTCTTTATTTGTCCATTCTGTGCAGGGTAGGTACTGGCAATGGTGTCGTACAGAAATTGGTATTGTTCCTTAAAAATAAAGAGAAGCCAGTGTTAATGGAATGCTCAGAGCCTAAGAATGAATCCTTTCTTTCTTTGTTCTTTTACATTTTAGAAAGGTAGCATGTAGTTGGACAAGCAAGACTGCATACGAAGCAGCTTTGACAGTTTTTGGCAGAGATTGTTGCTTCTATGGTTTATTCTGACTTCATGTGTACATAACATCTCTGAAACTGTCTGCATCAGATATTCCAAGTTGTCACTCAGTGCCCCTTTGGTTCATGAAGTATCAAAAATATGTTTTTTAGAGTACCTGAGTTCTTAACATGGGTCTGGAAAGTCATTAATAACCTGCCCATGTCGATGACACCCAGGTCGGGTTTGTTTGTAACTGCCCAGTGCCGCAGTTCCTCTGGAGTGACTGAAACAAAACTGTCCGTGGGTGCCAGCCTGCAAATGGAGTTCATCTCCCAGCTGCAGAAGGCACAGTCCATGTACATCATGAACCAACTGCAGGAACAGCAATTTATGCAATCTGTAATTTTATACTGTACACCCTTTGCCAAAGGGAGTACAGAATTGCAGATCTGGACATCTCAGACTCCTTCATTCCTATCTGCAAGGGCCAATGCACAAATGTGGTGAGTGGGAATGCTCTGATTAGAATCAGTGCTCCCTACACAGAAAATATGTCCAAGGATATGGGGATATTAGTGACCATGATATGTAATCTCATTTTTTTCCCTGTTAATTCACAAGATTTACTTACAAAGGTGGACACCATTCCCAGCCTGGTGCGACGAAGAGATTTGACCACTTGGAAAACATCTATTACTTCTTCTGTTTCTGCACTTTCCAAAAGGGTCATTAAAGCACAAAATACACCAGTCTGCTGTGATCCGTCACTAGAAGATGATGCAAAATGTGCATGTAAATTTACAAAGTAAAATCAGAAGTCTTCTGACTAAACGTTAGATATATTTTAAAGTCTTTATATTGAATTATATTTCCAAAGCATTTTTTACTGGACCGAAATTGTCACATTTAAGTGTATGTGTAGGAGTCTCATAGGATTTAGTTTATCTAGAGACTCCCTGGACCTGAAGTACCACTTAAGGGGAAAAAGGAAATTAAAAATTTCAGACTTACAGTCTCAATTATTGTTAGCAGGATTATCTTCTGCTTTAGATGGCATGCAAGGCTATTCCTGGAAATGGTCCTAGAAAAGTGCACTTGTATCCTGGAGCAAGAAATGATCCTAAAACTGCACTGGATGTTCACTAGTGCATCCTGCAAGTGCGCTCTGACCTAGCATTTCCTCACAAAAGAGGTGCATCAGCCAAGAGCAGCTGTTCGCTGCACCTGCTCTGAGCCCACACTTGCCCAAGAGAAGTGTGCTTGCTTTTCATCACTACCATCCAAAAGGCCAAGCTTGAGCAATTCAAGGAATCTTCTAGGGAGAGCTGAGTCTCCAGACACATGGAAAGGCTTGTGAGTAAAGGTAGGCATCCCAAAATTATGGTTGCTGTGTATACCCAGAACTTAGAGCTAGGTGAATGTGCGTGCTGAATTCAGACCCACCAGCAGTGGACAAGGAGTGGGACACTGCGGGTTCTCCTGTTGTCCTCAGTGCCTGCTCTGGCTGGGAGCTTTTGTTTAATGTTGAGAATCATGCTGACTAAATCCTTGGGGGTTTCTGGAACATCACAGCCACTCCACTTATGGTACTGATACTGATACACCTTCTGAGTTTCTTTTGTCTGGAAAACAACAGTGGAGATGTGGTTAATGTTCAGGATAAAATACAGATTCACACAGTAACTCTACTGCTACTGATTTACAAAGGAAGAATTACACTCCTGAGGAACTGCAGGGTGATAGTTCTACCTCGTGAATATGAGGTAGGTAGACATCCAAGCTTTGTTCAAAGTACAAAAGACAGCTGATCTCCTGAGATTCCCCTACTACCATCTCAGCAACTCACTAAATAGAAAACTTCAGATAATTTATAGCATTTCTCATGACTGACTGGTGGTCTGGAAGAGAAAAATATTTCCATTTCTTAGAGCAGGAGGTAACTGTAGTGGGAACTGTTTCTTCTCTTTCTTGAGGCTGAGTTTATAAATTTGTTTTTAAATTTAAAAACTCCTTGAAAACTACCTTTTTGAATTTGCAAAGAAACTTTTACCTTCAGATGTGTGACATCAAATGCACGTATGGTATAGCTAGGACCAGAGCTGACATCTGCCATTTGAATTTCTATGCCATCATACATCTGTTTTCCTTCTCCCCAGTACTGTGCACTGAGTTCCTAAAATGGAGAAAAGTCCAAGTCAGTGATTATAACTCAAATCTCCTTTTATTTGCCTTCCACGTGCACTTAGAGACTGTACTGACTTCGAAGTAGGAGGAGTTCCATTGTATTTTAAAATATAGCATCATACACTTCTCCCTCAAAAATTCATTAGAAAGTAAATTAAGTAGGTAAATGATAGAGCAAAATATATTGGAAGTGCAAATTCCTCATCCTATGGAAAACAGTTAAGTGGAGCAAGGGAATGAGAGACTGCAGAGCAGTGTTTTGTTTGCATGTAGAGGTTATTCAATGTGTCAGTGTGCAGACAATGCTCCCACCTGATCTCCTTCCTTCAATTCTGTCAGCATAACCACGACTTTGACTTTTCTTTGGAATACCATTTGCCAGAAGTCAGAGATAGTTTCCTGCAGTGGTCCCTGTGTTGCAATCATGGCTTTTGGACCCCAGTAACCCTATAAAAGAAATATTTTTTTTCTTCAATTTATTTGAAATGTGATTGTCAAACAACAGAAGTCGTCATTTAAGAAATACCCTGTGAAATAAATTAATTTTTAAGGGGTAAAACATCCATTTTTACACAGCCATTTAATTTAACCACTAAGTAATTGTGTTTATACTACACAAAGTTAGTGCACCAGTCAGTTCTAAGCTTCCTAAAACTAAAGATAGACTTACCCTGAATAAGTTATCTAACTGTGCAGCATTTCAAAGGATTCAGATAAATGCAACTTAGCTAGTAATTCCATTAAAATCAGTTACTTCATTCATGACCAATAACTGTTCTTCTTCTTTGGATATATAATGATTCCAAGAAATTGTTGGCTCCAATTTCCAATGGAGGGTTTGGTTCATGTGAATAACTATAGTCACATTTCACTAACAGGGACAATGTTAATCTGGTTCAACCTGTAGACAAATACCCACTAATGGAAATATATGTTATCATGAAGCCAGTCTGAAGGCTAATGGTTTTAAACATAGATGGATTTGCCAATCAGCCATCAGATCCTTCTCCCTTATTCAACTAATTCTTTTATATTGTGATGCCAACAAGAGAGTAGAAGTTTTAGCTGAAAGCTTGTGAAATGCCTATAGTGGATCCTCTAAATACATACCGTTATGAAGGAAGCATTGACGTATTTGCTGGATTCCTCACAGTCGCTGTCCTCATCCGAGGAGTCATCTGAATCATGCTCACCATCCTTACTGCAATCGTCTTCATGCCTGATGGGCACTCGGTTAAAGTCATCTGTGTGAGACAAAGTGTCACTGTCACAGCACACAGCCCCAGGGATGGCATTTGTGGAGGGGAGGGAACAGAAAGGGCCTCTCACAACAGACTGCAGAACCAAGGGCAAACCTTGTTTGAAATAAACACTCCCAATACTTCACATTGGTAAAAATTCATCTCTTCTTTTTTAATTCCTCTAAGTTTAGAATTTTAGAGAATGCTAATCAAATAGTACTCTGTAAGGTGATTTGCTCATTTTTCAAATTTTTTCTAATAGAAAAAAACAGATAAAATAAGGCAAGGTGGAATAAAATAAGGCAATGGAAAATACTTACAAGGAATTATGTTGGAATTCCTGTTTTTGCTTTTATTTTCCTCCCGATTCCCAGTGTTCTGTGTCCGCCACCCCTTATAGGAAGGCAATCGCTGAAGAAAGAGGATGTTTGATATGCTTGATTAAAATGGTACTTGAGATCATTGTCTCCTCAGGACTCTCTCACCCAGTCTTCATCTTGCAGTGCCTCACTCCTTACTTTAGTTTTTAAACTACCATTTAAAAATGCCTGCTACACCATGTACAGTGGCACAGCAGATCATGTACACAGACACAAGTAATCATTCTGTGAGCTCCATCTTTCTTAAAAACATTAACACCAAAGCAGAAACAAAACTTCATTAGTATATAGCCTTTTTTCATGAAAGTAAAGAAACTTTCTGTGCCAGAGAAATAAAATAGCACTAGGTGATCATTTAGGTGAGCACCTAAATGTCACTAGGTAATAGTGATCTCTAGCTCATGACTATTGTGCAAGTCATTTTTTAACATAATGGGAAGTAAGAGCAACTGGAATGCATAGCTTATTTACCTGGAACTCTGCCTCCAGCAGAGAAGGCTCACTCGGGTGGTCTTTTCTTTTCAGATTGTTAAGGGAAGAATGCAGTTCTGAGAGACTGACCTCCGTTTCTCCATACTGATTGTATTCCACCAGAGCTTGATGAATAAGGATGTACTGTGACTGGTGTTTCCCATTAGAAGAGTTTAAACATGATGTTATTAAAGAGTAAAAAAAAAAAAAAAAAAAAAAAAAAAAAAAAAAAAAATCACTTTTTAAAATCATGACTAAAAGCTATTACTCCTGTGATAATATCATTAGTGTTGATAATATTAAGCATTAACAATTAACAGATATTAAATACAAATGTTAAAACTGTAAAATGCTGAAATAAGTTCAAAACATGCAAAGCATCAGTCCATAATTTTTTTGTACTCAATTCATATAAAAATTGCACTTAGGCAGATGCATTTTAGAATTTTTAAAATCAATGCAAGCTCAGTTTGGCATTTATGAATTATATGCTGTTCTCCTTGGCTTCCTCTTCTAAAGTCTGACCATAAAAAGCTGAAGTTTCTAAAATTGAAAAAGTGTAAGGTTTTTTCCCTCTTAATATTTTTCAGATCTATATTTTCTACGAACAGTTTCAACTGAACCGAGCAGTGCAGTTGTGAGAAATACAGCTGAAGCTGTAGTGCAGGAGAATTTCAAGGGGGTTTCAGGAGCTACCTCCACTTGGACCATGAGGCATCGCTGCCGGCGCAGTTTGACGATGTAGCCGTACACATCCACTCTGCCCTCGGCGTCCAGCCCCTCCAGCATGGCATCGATCCCTATGTACGTCCCGGTGCGCCCAACGCCGGCGCTGCGGGCACAGAGGGGTTTGCTTATCCATGGGCACCTCCCACTCCCTCTCTGGGGAGAGCGGGCCTCACAGAGCGAAACTGATAAAGTGTAACAAAAGGACTCAAAGCAACTGAAAACACTTCTTGCTGTGAATTAATTGGCAACACAAACAATGATGAGTTTGCATTTTTAGTGTCTTTTAGTGAGAGCGGGGCCAACATGGCCAAATACGGTGCTTATAGCCAGAGCAGCCCAACATTGATCTGGCTGTTTTTCAAAAGTCTGTGTATCCTCAGGTTTTATCAACCTGAATTTCCTTCATATCCTTCAGGAAACAGGCCTTATGTATCTTTTGTTGCCTCATTTTCAAGTGTTCAAGTCACAAAATCTGAGATCGGACAAACGCTTCTGCCCCTTCCCTTTCCTGAATAGCTTCGTTTCAGTCATTTAACATTACCAAATTTTTTAAAGATTATATATCTACCTGCAATGAACCACGATTGGACCACTAAAGAAGTTGCTGAGAGCGTTGACTCTGCGTCGGAGTTTGAGAAGGAGATGTGGATCCTCAGGGACCCCATGGTCTGGCCAGCTGGTGAACTGGATATGAGTGACATCTCTTCCAGCTGTCCTTTCTCTTCCCTAGAAAAAGTGAAGTGTGGTTTTTAAGAGATATTAATCTATATCTACATTAGTATATGTACACAGATGTGTACACAAGTCTAAGTGACTAGATTAAAGCCCAAAGCAGGCAGAGTCTTGAGTGGACTTTGGTATGTTGCTGCTAGCCTAAGAGAGAGGACATAAATTTTGATTACCATGATTATAAAACCAAATGAGAAAAACCCCTCAATGACATTCTTTTACTGGCCAAGATTTATCTGGCTACATAGGCATTTTTCCACTAATTAACCTCACAATTCAACTCATAGTTGAATTATCCAGTTGTGGCAGAGCTAGTCATACTGTTATTTGCCATTGTTTCAGTAATTATACATCACTATTCTACCAGAACTGCAGAAGTCTCCTCTTTCTTGCCACGGACCACTCTTCAATTCCACAACTAAATCCATTTTATCTTTATTGATATGCTATCAGCTGAATAAAGAGCAGACTGTTCTAAAAATATCAGCCCTCAACCTGCTGCAATCACTTACTTCTAATGTCAGATTCCTCAAATGACAGAGCAATGTCTTTGTAAATAGTTAATTCTTAACATCCTGATCTGCTCACTGACCACACAAAGTTACAGCTTTCTTTTAATCAGACCACTTCCTGAGTAAATCTTAATGCAAGATGAGACAGCAGAATAGGAATTTCCAGCTGTAATTACAAATCAAGATGGGCAGATTCTGTTGCTTTGCTAAAGATCTGCCAGCAGATTTACTCTTTCAGTCTGAATGCTTTTAAATATTATTTAGGCTCCATTTATCATCATTGAAATACTTTTGCAAAGGGTTTGAGCTGAGCATTTAGCCTTTGATGGCAAATATTGTTTGCAATTGCACATAGGGCAACCAATGTAAACTTCAGATGTGTGAAAGAGAGCAATTAACCAGGCCTAATGATTTTACACATATCTAAATGGCAATTTTAAAACACATTTATTTAGAAACACGCTTGAGATTACCAGGATTTGTAATTGCCCCACTGTACAATTATCAGAAGGGTAGATAACGGTTATCTATGAGTCACACTGATTTTAGTGGCAGAGGGTTATGCTGAGATACACACAAAGCGGCAATTTTTTTGTGTTAAAGAAAAAAGTAAATATGTAAGGAAACCACATTGTATATATTAATTTTTTACCACTCAGCAGCATATTAATAGTTAATATTAACAGTTTAATTTGTCTGTAAGGAAAAATACCTTTTGAAGTTGGGAAATATATATCTAACTCATATTTCTTGCAAGAAGTTACACCTACATCTAAACTTTCCCTTAAGCTACATGATGGTTAGGAAAGACAGCAGAGCATCTTCCATTGAGAGCTGACCCTTCTCTCTTTGAATACAGACACTCCAGTTCCAGTCAGTCTCACACTTTTGAACCAACTTACGTTTGTGATGTGCAGTTTCTGAATGACGTAGTCTGGACACGTTTTACTTTCATAGATCTTCACAATGATGTCCCCATACGTTGCAGTGCCGTTCTCCATTGATGGCCAGTACTGGGCACATTTGTTCTATGAAGGGATGAAGTTAAGAAAGCAGTCCAACAGTGAAGTGGCAGAGAACTGAGAGCTAGAAAAAAAGCCTAATTTAAAGTAGATGGCAAACCAGTATAGCTTTTCCAACTTTTCAATTCCAAATACCCAACAACTCAGGTCTCTGACCTGAAATTTATGGCCATGGAATTTAACTTCAGATTTATAGTGGGAAAAGAAAGTCCTGTACACTAATTGAAACAACGAAGAGTGACTGCTGCTGTTGCCTGATGGCTGGAGAAATGTTTGCAGCTACTTCCATGCCTTCTTTTTTGGTCTTCAATGAGAGCTGCTGCTCCTGCCTGCCTATAACATCAGCTTGGGTGTGCTGTAAATCTGCAGGCTGCCAACATCTTTAACTGCAGCTAAAACAGCAGTTCCCCTTCTTCTTGCTGTACCTGGAATAAGGAACATAAGCAGGCCAGAAGCAGCCAACCTTCCACTTAAATAAAGGCAACAGAGGAAAAATATTCTTTTTAGGATCTACTGAGGACACTGCCAGGATATCAGAATAGACAGGAGAAAAATAGACACCACACCTTTTCTGACAAGTCTACGAGGAACTACAGTTCTACCTTGGCCCTTTTTGGGATTAATTAGCTGTGATTTGGAAGCTCACCATCTTCTACTTAATGCAGTGACTAAAGTGATATTTTCTGATAAGACTGGTAATTCATAAGGCACCACTGTTTTGGCATGCTTTCCAATACAGGTTTTGCCACAACGAGAGAACAGCAAAGAATGGGAAAAAAAAGTACTTCAGAAGAATATGTAATTCAGCACAACTCAGCAATCCACTTAGTTTTCAGAAAAATGATGGATGGAAAGATAGAAGGAGTGAAGGATGGATATTTCTCACCCTCTTTCCTTCCTCACAGCGAGTCACCATGACAATAATCGTTGCCTTCTGTTCCCAGATCATTCTCCAGAAATCATCTGTGGTTTCATCCTTGGGACCTAGAAGGAAATAATTTAAGGGATTTTTTTCAGAGTGCAGCCACATGAAAAAACACCTGCCTGCTTGATATGCTTAGCCACACAATCTGAAGAGCTAATCAGAGATCATGCAAGTAACAGCCACACACTTGATTTGATTACGGCCGCTGCCATTAGGCTACAGCATTTTAAAACTCCCATTGTATCTCTGGTGCATTGCTATGAAATTTTGGTGTAAAATTATACATCATGAGAAATCTGCCTAATTTATTAATTGCCACAAAATTCCCTAAGCAAAACCTCATTGACAACTTTGTGATATTAAATTTCAAAATGTTAGGTTTGCATTTTTCCGTTAGGCTTACTAATAGGATTTTACTACTCTAACAAAAATGGGTGAGTAAAGAAACCATTTTCTTTTAAGATTAGAAATTACCTTGTGCAGCAATGTATTTTCTTGGTTCTTTGAAGCCCTGTAAAAAGTAGATTGTTTTCAGCTTTTAGAAAAAACGCATGAACAATCTAAAAGATTTGCAACTTTAAAATTAAATTCAATATGAAACAATTCAATAATACCAAACACATTACAAAGGTGAAAGCAACCCCAATGGAAATCCTCTGAGGTCCTGATGCTTTAAATGCACACACTACAGGATTCCTTCCATAGTGTCTAAGACTATTTTTAAGTAAAACTCACTCACATCAATATAACTTGCATTTATATAGTCTGATCCTGGATCTCCTGGCATCTCTGAGAGCTCAACACGGTTATGGTCATCTGTTTAAATAATTTAAACCAAAATAATTATATTATCTCAAGGCAGTGAGAAATCAAACATTTATAGAACATGTCGAAATTATTACAAATACTCACATGGAAGAATATCAACGTAACGGTTTTTGTTCTGATTATGGCTCTTTTTGGCCTCCTTTATGGAAAATTTACTGAAAACTCTAGGAATACTCTGTAAAATGCAAAATTTAATTTATTAGTTAAGCCTAGATTTAAAATAGCTTTCACTTATAGTCAGATGAATATGGGAATGAATTTGGAAATATTTTGCTGAAGAACACTTTCAGGAAAAAATGGTATTTTCATGTTACAATGGGGAGAGACTAGTAGCAAAATTAACAGAGCACTATTTGATCTTAGATGAGAATTCACTCAATTTTCTAGATTATTTATTTATTTCTAACTAGTACATATACTTCAAACATGCTCCTGGATGGAATTCTTCCAACCACCTGGATAAAAATCTGTGGTATACTTTGAGTGAAGGGCAAACCTGAAATTCTTCCAAGAAGAGCCTTCCTTCATCTGCAATCTTCCTCTTGTAAGTGTCCAGCAATAGCTCCGAGGGTATTGGCTCTATGTTGAGAAGTTGTTTGTCATCATCTTTAACTGTGCAAATAAGTCAAATGTTTATTGTTACTGATGTTGAAAATATACATTACACTTCAGTAAATGTGATGCTAAAACTGCCAGATAAATTAACCAAAAAGCTAATTTTTTTTTTTTTTTAAATTTGCCTGAGCCAGCTGTGAGCAAACAAGCTGTGGGAAGAAGAGAACTTTTCCAGCTCTGCTGCCTGACTGGAGACACCTCTGCAGGAGGCCACATGCAGGGACACCACATTAATCCTCTTGCACAGTGTGGTGACTCTCACATTCAGGGCACAGCAACAGCCTCAACGCCCAAAACAGTCACACAGCCTTGTCTTCTGCTGCAGGTCTGGTCAGATATTGTCAATGATTAAAATATAAAATATAGTTAGAATTGCCTAACTTTCCACATTTTCTACAATTTAGGTTCTGAGTTGCAATAATCTGCAATATCATCTGGAATGATAAAATAACAATTGAACAAGTTTTAACACCTCTTACTAGGCATATATTAATTTTTCATTTACATTGAAAAGTTGTATTTTTTGATAACTGTGCATCTAAGCAAATGGATTTGAATTTCAACACCGTCCTTCTTCCCATTTAACGTAGTTAGTTTCTGTGAATTTTAGTGTTCTAAATTATTTTTTTCTTGAAGCTTTCTTGTATTGGCTGATCCTGTCTTTCTTCACAGGCTTTGAAATCTTAAGCAGAAAGGTGCACAAAATTTTCAGTCTTTGGGATTTGAAAGTCTTCAAAATTTTTCAGAAAAAAAAAAACCCAAACTGGCTAATGTTCAGTCTCTTGTTTTGGAAAAAGGAGCACAGAAAAGAGAAATTTCATTTTAAGCTGGATTTTATTTTGGATTTACTCTCAGTGTTAAGCATATCACAAACATTGTCTAGAATAACTGGGTTTTTAATTGAATAATAAATAAGAATTTTTCAAACACTAATGAACTTTCACTTCACTCAAGTATAAATACTTCTATGTATTTACTGAGGTATTTCTGCCTTTCAAATAAGGTGTTATCATGTTGATTTTGGTAATCTGTGTGTGCAAACTAGAATGCAAATAACCCAAAAGTGGTAGCAAGACCTGAGACTAATTTTATTTCCATTTGCTAAATGGAAATAAATATAAATTGCTAAATATATAAAGATACTCACCTGCAACAAGGTTCACGCCTTCAGAAGAATTGCTGTAAGAAGCAGAAGCAAAGTAAATGCTTTGACTAGTAAGATACATACAACAGTAAGTTAAATAAAATCAGTTTTGTGTGAGGACACCAGGGCTGTTAGCCAGCAGCCTGCATTACAGACTATCTGTGAACCAAGAGTGCTACACCCGGGATTATGCAGAGGTGGTTGGGATCCTTGTCCTCCTGCCCTCCTGCCCCGAGGAAACAAGGTACCCACATCAAAGTTTTAGTACCTGCATGATTTTGCTCCTCTCACCTACAACAAACATGTTTTTAATTTCTTTACCTGCTCACACCATCTTCTCTTGCTAATGACAAAACTAACACATACATAAAATAGAGTAAGTCTAAATGCTAAGCAGCCAAGAACAAGTCAGGCTTTCTGGAGCTGTACAAGCAAAAAATCAGTTTGGCTTCCCTAAACATAAAAGTTTGTGTCTGAGCAAGAGCAGCTCCCTGTCCCCCAAAGGGGAAGAGTGGAGAAGGGAAGGGGCTGGAAGAGTCACCAGGTTGTGCTGCTGCCAGAGGGCTGAGAGGTTTCAGAGGAAATGGCCCCAGCTCCTGTGTCCCTGCAGGGAGCCTGGCTTTGCAGGGCTGTGGCACAGGCAGCAGGGAGGGCAGTGGCCATCCTAGTGCCAGCCTCTGTCCCACAGAACTGCTGAGCCACCCAGGGGTCACTGCAACAAGCAACACCTCCCTGAGATATTGTTTAGGGTGAACAAGCATTGAAAAGCATTCCAGTGAAGTGTGGATTATTTTCATTACTTTTGATTTAAATCATGAAGGAAAGGTTTTCCAGGTATTTCTGAATTTTTTTTTCTTTTTCACAAAACTAGGGACAAGTCCTTTTGTTCTGTGCCTTGAACAAGGGTAGAGCAGAGAGATTTTAAACCTATTTCATTATATTTGTTAGACAAACACTAAAAAATTAGTTTCTTTTAAAAGGATTTAAAGGTAAAAGGATATATTTTCCCAGTCTTAATGAAACATCAAACTTATAACATTTTGCCAATACCCACTGTGAAATCTTGTGGAAAAATCAAAAGTTGCCCCCACCCCCCCTTCCATTTATATAAGAGAGGGAGACAAACATGAAGCTTACCTAAGCTTTTTTTTGTGGAGATCATAGATTTTGTACAGAACCAGTAGTAAGGCAATTACAGTCACAATGATCAAGAATGCCAAGAATATAATCAAGGCTCTGGAATTATCTACCAACAGAAAAAAGAATACATTTATTATTTTAATTTTTTTTAAAGAAACCTGTATGTTCCTGGAACCAGGACTCATCAATTTTTGGTTTGGGGTGTTTTTTGAGAAAAAGAACTAAACAGGTTTGAGTTTGCTATGCCAAAGTAGAGGAGGGAATTTTATGTTTTCATTAAGAAAATTAAATTCTCCATGTCCATTTGTCAAAATGTTACAACTGACTGGTTCAGCATTACTGTGCCTGTCTCCTGCTCTCTGTGACCTGCACAGTGCAGCTCTCAGTTCCTCCTGATCTGGGAGCTGGGAACCTCTGCCAAGTCACAGATGTTCAGCTCCTGAAATGCAGGATCTGAACACAGGAAAAGAATCCTAAAGTGAATAATGTCAGTTAGATAAATTAATTTCTAGTTGCATTTGAATGTTTCCTGAAGAAACCACAGCTAATAATTCTGAGTTATGATTAATGACTTGCCAACATGATCTGTTACATTAATACTGAATGGACATATTTTTCAAATGCAGATCAAATACTAACTATTAAAAAGGAAGTTTGGATTTTTAATTGGAAGCAATTTAACTGAATTCGCAATTTACATTGTTTATGTTGTGCAAAAATCTAAAGGTAAAGACGCTGTACATGTTTACTTACATCTGGTTTTTATACTCTCCACTACTGCTGGCCCATCATGTTCTCCATTAAACACATAGATCTGCATGCAGTGGGTGACAATAATAGAAATGTTCAGATATGACAAGTAAAAATTTCTGCATACAATTCTTAAAAAACAAAGCACGGTGGATTTTTGAAATTCATCCATCTATTGACAACATCATTGACAGCAGTGTCTGCTGTCAATCTCTGTATTGACATTTATAGTGCAGTTCAGGTTTCTACCCAAGTTACAGCAAGATCTGGACTCAAAAATATGGAGATGACAGGAAAAAGAATTTAGAAAAATATGAAACACACTTTACAAAATAAAAATCAGATCCATCTCAAAGTAAAATCAATTTTATCCTTTATTAAGCCTCTCAAACCTGAAAAACAACCATGAAATATATAAAAACCCCATTTGCTACAACAATAAATACTAGTACATTTAATTTGATGTTTTTAGTACAAATTTTGTATGGGTAAGTAATTCAGAGAAGTTTAATTAAATAAGGTGCTTTCTTGCATCATTAACTTTTGGGTACTTTAAATGGTGCTAAAACACTAACTTTGTTTTGCTGTGTTTATGTTTTCTCGTATATTTAATATTTATTCAATCTTTTACATTTCCTTAATAGAAATTCCTATCAGATCTAAAAGACAGCTTGTAGTCAAATATTTCACACTGGTTTTTTTTTTACTCTTGAGTCTTCTATAACTTGACCAGAATCCTCTCATTACCAGCTGAGCCCATAAGGCTTTCTCTGGTTTTTGTGTAAGAATTAAGCAAAATAAGTGCAAAGCAGAAGCCACAATTTAGAGGTGCAGAAGCAAATTGCTTCTGTAAGGAAAACTGCTCACTCAAAGTGGTGGACAAAAACCCTAAATGGCACAGAGGTCCTGTGCTATGGGACAGTGCAAGGATCTTTTGCTCCTGCAGGACCCCACCTTTATTTTCCAAATATAAAACTTGGAGCAGAATCCTTTGGGAAAACACTGACAAAATATTGACATGAAATGTGACTACTCAAATTCTCTGATACTGCATTTCTGCAGGTAAAACAGAAAAGGAGGAAAAGATTGTGGGACTGTGCTTCCTGAAAGTAGTAGAACTCCATCACTCTTACTGGTTGCTTTCTTGCCTACACTTTACTGAGAGGAGCTATCAGGATCTAAGAAATATTCCTACTAGCCATATTAAAGGAATCATACAAGACCATTGGTTTTGCAGACAACCCCAAAAGGGTGAAATGCCTGACAGAAGAGAAAATTGCCGGAAGCCTTCAGGAAAGTGAAATGTGTAAAGAGAGGATGATGTATTTTGTATAGACACAAGGGCTGGCTTGTGAGAGGTTGATGTAAGGACGTGGAAAAGGATCTGAACTGCTTTAGCACTAATCAGTCCCTGAAGGACCAAAAATCTTCATTCATCAAATGGAATATGTTTTAGAAACTAAGATATCAGTCATATTCAAGAAAGTATTTTAATCTTATAGAAACCCCAAACTTCTCTCTGACCCAAGTAGAAACCATCTGTTTGACTTGCATTTTTCTTGCTGTTAGAACCTATGTGGAATAGCACCAGGGATTGCTTGATAGGTTAGGCACATATGCATTTTAGTTCCAAACTAACAATAATTCCTTTTTCACACCTAAGGCCTAGCGATTATAAATTGACTTCTCTGCCACCATATTTGACTTTTTTTTTTTCTAAAATCTATTATTCTTGATTTTTTTTCTAAAATCAAGCATAATATGCTTAAACAATAAAAATGCAACAATATTTTATATATTTTAATACAATAAGCTAACTTACCTTAAATTTATACTTTGTCAAGTACAAGAGATTTTCTTTTTTAAATTCACATTGCTTGTCATTATGGTCCTTTTCATTTTTTCCATCAATCTCCCAAATCAATACAACTTTTGCTTGTGGTCCAAACTCTTTTCCTTTTTCGCATGTAATATGGACAGCATTATCAGCTGTCAATGTTGTTTTAACCTTACGCACTTTTTCTGGTACTGTAGACAAGAAAAAGGGTTACTTGCTCTATTCTCATCATTTCAAACCTAACATTTCAAGGTGTATGTGCTCATGTCTGTTTCCTCTCTTCTCTCAAGAACTTCATATATTTTCTTCCTTAAAAAATTCAGTCCCAATTTAACAAGATAAGTAAAATGAATTTTGACTTAATCATAGGTTTATCTAAGCTGGAAAAGATGCGAAGTGGAACTGAGAAGGCTCTACTGACAGTCAGACTGCAAAAACGGTACGATGGCAAATCTCTCTTACATCTGACATCACTTTCTCATTTGAGGAATATGGAGCAACAGACAAGACAGGAGAAAAAAGAGCTCTCCATGTGAATATTCATTTCAAAACTATTGTAAATTAAGTTTTCTCCCAGGTGCCACTAGTATATTCTAATATTTGGAACAATGTCCTTACACTTAAGTCTGGCTTAAAACCACAAAAACTTTTTAATGATACAGAATATGTTAAATCTAATCTGTGGTTTCAAACTCTAGTTTGTATGTTGCAGCAAATGTTGCAGGTTTCAGACTGAGGGGCAAAGCCAAGAGACCTTTTACTGAGACCTGATAAAACCTTTCAGAAAGAAATGGGGCAGCCTGAGTAAGGCAGCCTCATTTCAGTAGCCACATTTCAGTAGCCTTATCTCAGTAGCCATATTTCCACACAGAACACCACCATGGAAACTTTCTACAAAATCATGTCAACTCACAAAACAGCATATTGGGAAAAAAAAAAAAAAAAGGAAAGGAAAGAATAAAAACCCTGGCAGCTGCTTTTTTCTTCATATGAAGAGCTAAGCATGTAAGGCTTTATAGGCAGATCAAATATCCCATGTGAGGAGTGGTGGGATATTTGACTTGGCTGAACGTGAGGTTACATCATAGCTGATCATTTTTATCCACAGGGCAGATCTGTTAGATTCCTATTCTACATGCTGCTGAAAGAGCTCTGACAAGGAGAAAGTGAATATTTCTGTGTTCGCTGAAGATTGAAAACACCTTTTATAAAATGTAGAGGTTTTCCTGCTTCCAAGGACTTGTGTTCTACTGATACATTCTTCAGTTCAAGAAGTCATGAAACTCTTCCACTTCCTGCTTGACTTATTATCAACTGTTGTGACAGTTGGAGAAGGTCTACTTAATACCATTAATTCATGATGCAATTCATTATTTTCTCAAAAAAAAAAGGGAAATGATGTTGTTTGCACATCCATAAACTTATATTGTAGACTTAAATCTAAATGAGTTATTAAAATGAGTGGAACCCAGAAAGTGGGGGCTCCAGAAGATAATATGCTCAAACTAGATTTTCATAGAGAAAACAACCATAATCATGCTCATATTAGGGCTACCCAAAAATTGAAGCTATACTTAAATTTGTATTACAGTTAAGTCCCAGATGAACCTGTTTATATTTATCAGTAAATTAATTTATCAGCCTTTTTATTTTTTTGTGGGGCTTCAGGTGACAATTTTGATCCCTGTATACTTCTAACTATACATTTGAAAGGATAGCCCCAAAAAGACCTTTCTGTCAGCAGAAGAACTGGCACACATTTTTTCACCTTTAACCTCATGTTGGAAGCTGTGTATGGGTACATCCAAACTGACATCCATTACAGATGGACAGTGTTGGTGTAGCCTGGATCTGCTTCAAGCAAACAGGTAACTACACAATAAAAGGTACAGGCTGCACATCTTTGTAGTCTTCATGCCACAAAGTAAAAACAGACTTTTTTTATTCTCTTTTTGTTTAATTCAAATGTTTGCTTTATATTGGGACATAATGCTTCCTAGAAACTTCACAAGAGTTTCAAATTAATGAAATCTTCTTTTTAAAAAAATATATATAAGAAAAATACTAATACAAAGTGCATAATTAAAAAATAGATCAACATTAAGTAATTTTAAAAGGGACACTAATGATATGAATGTCAGTACAAATATTTTAATGTTTCTAAGTTTCTTGGCTAATAGTAATACCATGTAGAAAATATAATGAACTACACCAGGAAAGTACAAATTCTTTGTGTTAGTATAAGCCCAGGTCATAACAGTTAGCAAACAGATTTACCTCCAGCTTTTGTTCTAAATTCACGCATTTCACTCCTGCTTTCAAGTGTCTCATTGCGACTGTTCTTTGTATACGCAGACACATTTACAGAAGCTGTGGTATAAGGCTCAAATCCATTGTAAGTATAGTGAGTTGTGCTGACTGTTGTGTGATGATCAACTGAAAAATGAAGTTAATGAAATTAATGAAATCTATGTTAGGAGCACAAGAACCCTTACACTTTATCAGAGCTACCTGAAACCACTCATGTGTATTTCTATTTTAATTACCTTAATCTGGTGGCTTTGCTTTGCTTACTAATGCTAAGTGAAGGCTCAGGAAGAGGAGGAAATACATAAATACACACAGAGTATTTATATATAAAGAGTACATTCAGCCTGGGAAGCAGTAAGTAGAAGGTGCCACTGCACACTGAGCAAGTCTGTCCTGGTGTGATGCCAGAGATGCTGCGGGGGTCCTGCTTTCAGGAGTGGCAAACAGCAGAAGAAAGGAATTGCATGGCAAGCAACAGGAGCAAAGGCACTGCCCACACTGCAGCTGGGCTTGGGTGGCTTGGGGAGCTGGGGAGCCATGGCCTTTCCATGTTTCCTTCTGCCTGCTTCCCATGGCACCTCGCTGCACCCACACACTCCTACCTCTGTCTCCTACACTGGCCAAACCAAACCAGCCACAGAAAGTGGATCATGGGGCTGCCATCTTTTCGGGTTGTGGTCAAATTTAGGGCATGGAGAACGGGAGAGATTATTTGTATCAGAGGAGCACAGGAGCATGGCAGCCTTTGGCTCCTGTGGCAGCCCAGGTTTACATAACCTGCAGCATGTGAACAGAAAGGCTGAATTCAGCCTAAGAGATGAATCAAGCCAGGACTAGGTTAAACCTGATACATATTTATTACTACCAGGCTCTTCATGTTAAAAATCTCATTTTCCAGTTCTTGTTTTGAAGAAAAGCTTGCATCAGGAGAACATGACCCCAGTAGAATGGATACAAATTTATTCATTGAAATGTAAGGTGGCCTACACAGGCATATCTAAAAGGACTGGCCATTTAGCAGAAGACAATCCCTTGGCTATACCTATCTTAACATGTTTATGCCTAACTGCTGTACGTTTATGCCAACTGAAGGGTGACAGGGTCATGTCCTGACATGGTAAACTGAATAATCTCAATTGAAAGTTCAACTGCAACAACCTTAAAGGAAGGAACTTATAACATTTGTCTAAAAAAAATTGCAGCGTTAAGAGATTCCAGTAGGATTTGACAGTGCATTATGCTTGGTGCCCTGTAATTATGTACATGTAATGAATTATTTAACAGTGAATATACTTACTTCTGCCGTTCACAGAGAATTTCACAATGTAGCCATGTATGTGACCTTTCGAAGTGTCCTCAGGTTTTGTCCATGTAACTGTTACACATGTGGTATTTGTATGTGGTACCGTAAGGTTTTGTGGTGCATCTGGAACTGTTGTAAAAGAAGAATAACAATAATTAGCAATAAATTAAAAGTATTCCTCTTTTTACCCACTTTGATTAATTAGATTAAATTTCATCTGACACTAAAGAAAGATACCAACAACATGTAATATTTTTTGTACTCTATTTCAAGAAAGTATACATAAGTATAAACTGAGTATATGTAAAAGCATCATATTACAGTAATTTCATACATTTAATTACTTCAGGACAAGGTGAAAACAGCAACATCACATTTTACTAAAATTGTCCAGTGTCTTCAGATCAAGAATTTAAGACTTGTTTCAGACTAGGTCTGCACTTCTTTTGTGTGTGCCTCTTCATTCATAATTCCATATAGTTGACCACGTTCTCAGTTTCCAAAACAACAGCAAAAAATAATCACAGTCTCTGACTGAAGGAAAGAAAGGCTCAGACTGGAAGACTGAGAGGGTGACTGCAATCAAAGAACAACCACGAGGGCAGGAGACCAGGAAGATGGGGCCGAAGGAGAAGCTGAGCTTGGCAGAGAACGCTGCTCAAAGTGAATCTGTAACCCCAGGAAACTCAGATAATGGGTTTCATAGTAGGGGTTCTCAGAAATATGTGGAATCTAAAGCAAAAGTAAGCATTACACTTACCACCATAGTCTGTATGCACGGTGATGTTTTGGTTGTCAACATTCTTTTCATTAAAATATATGGATCCAGTGCAGTGGTACTGACGATTTGGTGATAAATGTTCCAGGATTCCACAAAATTGATTTTCATGTCTTAAGTGTGTAGACCATGAATCTGTAGACATAAGAAGAGTTTTATCAATATTTTTTACAACTCCAAAAGTATGTGGCACCATTTTAACCAAGATTTTCTTTACCATGTTTATTCAATATAATTTTATATAATTGTAATAAACTATCATAATATTCCAAACAGAAAAATGCACAACCTGATCCAATGACTAGATTTTAGGTTCTTACACACTAACTTAGTTTGCATAGATCTTTACTTTTCATCAGTAAAGGTCATGACTTGACTTCCTAAGGAAACATCTTTCCTACAGAAATCAGAACATGTTATGCGGAGTCTGGCAGAACCCTAGAATGGCTTCCCAGCTCCCTGAAGCAGGAAATCTCCAGCTCCAGACATTCATCATCCATTTTTCTGGGACACATGAGGCCATCCAGCATCCATATCTTCCTATCACACTGGGTGCCACGTCCTCAGGCTGGCTGGCTCCAGTGAAGAGAGCCTGGCCTCACACCATCCAGGAGCCTGCGCAGCCAGTGGCCAAGGCAGCCTGCAAGGGGGCAGCTCCCAGCACACCCCCAGACTGAAGCATTTCCAAACTGCTCAGCTCCCCTTCAGAAAAACAAACAGGACCTCAAAATCTCCAGAGTCTGTGCAACTTGTGAAGCTGATAAACTCATCAAAAGAGGTCTCTGGGTTTGAACTTTCACAGATCCGCACTGTGTGGGGAATGGTAGCCCTCCAACTAGAAATCCCAGGAATCCTGAGCTACCCTTCCCTGAGACCGGCACAATTAATTTAGATCTGCCAGTCTCTCACCAAAAGACAACATCAACAATGCTTCTGAAGATAAATAGACAAATAAACCACATTTAGAATACTTTAGAGGTGATATACCATTGCAGGTAACAGCCACATTAGCACAGGTAAGTGACCTCTTCCAACATAACTCGGCAGATGTGTTGGTTATGTAATCGGCTGCAAGAGTTCCACTGATGACTGGAAAGGAAGAATATTATATATCATTGTGACTGAGTCTTCAAATAACAGTTCATTTATGTTTTTTGACTTCTTCTGCAATATGAAGATATAATCACATAGAATAATATACAAAGAATTTAATAAGAAATGGAAAGTAAAAATTAAAAAAGCTTTCATGAGATAAAGACACACAGATATTCAAATAATAAATTAAAGTTTTAATCTAGATATTCAGCATAAACACCAGCTTTGAAGTGGTGGCTGGTCTTGCTGTTGTTTACCACACTGCATATGGCCAGTGCAGGTAAAGTTCCCTTTGTTCTTTAGAATTAAAAAACTATGGATTATTTACATTATTCTTGAAGAAAATACTGAGAAATTTTAATGTGCAACTTCAAAATATCTTGCAAACCATGGACAAATAATGAAAACTTTCTGTCTGATTCTCTGAAAAGTGGCAAAAAATAGACAAAGAAACTGGGAAAGCTGAATTGCTGCATATAAAAATAATTAAAAGAAAAAAGAGACTACTAAGACCCTTTTACACCTACCTTTTGGAACACGAAAAGAAGAAGCACTACTGTCTGAACACTTGCCATTTTTAACTTGAACAGTGTATATCTGGCATTTCGGAAGCTCCACTGAACGGTTGCTGGAACTCACAGTTTTGTTTATGCCATCCCCCAAAATAAAATATTCTCTGTCTTCTGGGAGATTTTTCAGTATAACTTCAGCCATTTCAGAGTTGTTCTTACAATCTTTTGTGTCTTCAATAATATCTAAAAGAAAAACCACAGTAAATGGAGGTGAAAAGACCAAAATTGTTAAATAATTTTAATCTTACTTCTTCCAGAACTGGAAGACATTTTATAAAATAACCCAAGATGCTAATTGATCAGTTTTATTTTTTTACTGCTTTATCAACTTTACCAATTTTCTGTATTTGGTCACATTTCAAGACTGAAGGACAATAAGGGGTTTGGTTCTTACCACAAGTTGCTTCAGGTATCGCTGTGGTAGTTTCTATAAGAAAAGAAAACAATATGAAGGTCTGTCTTAACAGGTTGGTTATTTTTTCCACAAAGCATTGGAGAAGGGTGACCAGTACTGCCCCAAACTCTTTATTCAATATATTCAATACAAGTAAATGTATTTAGCACTCCTCTTGCGTTTGAAAGAGGGAAGAAAACTTCCCATTCTTTAAGTAATTATTTTAATGATCATGTGTCTTTCACAATTTTCCACTGACATTAATGAAATGGAAATCAAACTGGTTGTTAGTATCATTTCTGAGTACAAAGTTACACAAGAATATTCCAAAATCACACTTTCTCATAGCAGTATGATAAACTACAGCAGTTTTCCAGGATAGGTATGCTGTGGAACAGGTAACTGAGCAGTACAAAATGTCACCAAAGAAACAAAATTTAGCTGCTTTTTGCATGGCCATTCTTGCCTTTGGAAAGAGATTTATACAAGAGGACAGATCATTTAATGGCTACTTTTACACCGGGATGCCCAAAAGAAATTTTTGCTGGTATTTTCTGTACAGAAGCTTAAGCAAAGAACTTATCCTGAAAACAGTTAATTAATATATCCCAAGGTAAAGGTGTCACTAAAACACACTTTGTCTAATAGCTAATATTTTTCATAGAAAGCAGGCCCTAGATTTGCCTGCCTCCAGGCTAGGAGTCACCTGACTGGACAGTGGCTCTAAGGAGAGGGCAAACTGAGAGGGACCACTAGAGAGTCACCAAAATTCTTAGGGGCAGAACACCCACAAGTAAAAGCTAAGATCAGTTTGTCAAAGAGCAGACAGCAGCCTACAACTACTCGAAGGACAGTTCAAAAAGATGGAAAATGTCCAGCTCCTGGATGTACTTTGCACAAGCACATACATATATTTTACTGACCTGAGTAATTTCTTACAGCCCGACGGCAACTAAAATCACTGTAAGTGCTTGAACTACTAGATCCCAAGAAAGCATTTCTACTGTGTGAAACCAAAGGGAGGACACCAGAAGACAGAGAGGCACACAGATCTTGGATGTATTCACACCTTTTTGCTGCTTGGGCAAATTTCTGTGAATAACAGGAGGAGTACTGACACAATAATTGACAGATTTACCCTCCTACTATGAGTCACTGTGTGGAAATAATTTCTATTTTGCAATTGCATTACAACTAACAAATCTGGTATCTTTAATATTATTCAAAAACAGTAAGGTTCCTAAAAACACCCTTAAGTTTAATGCAGTTGTATGCCTAATTTGTATGCTTGGGTTTGATACAATCGAAATGAATTGTCTGATTCAAACCCATTTTCTGTGCTTGATGTATTTTCAGAACTGTGGTAACTGTGTGCAAGTTTGTCACCTATTGTGTGAGTGGAGCTGAGAGTGGGGCTGATCCCAGTGCTTGCTGGCATGCTGTCTGATGAGTTGGTGCTGTGCAAGGATGTTGAATTGTAATCATCTGTAAGAAAATAAACAACATATCAGCATTAAAAAGTGAAATTAGTTTTTTTATATGGCTTTGCCATCAGAAATGTCTTACACTACAGCACTTCTCCGGTTTTGTTTTTTTTTCTTAAGGGATTTTTGTAATTTAGAGAAGACTGCTGAAAGAAAAATTATGTTAGTGTAGTAAATAAACCCAAAAAATGAATATTTAAATAGAAAGCAATTTTTTAGGAGTATATCCCTTACAAATTAATTTTGCAGTGTACAATGACAATTCTTTCGGTCATTATTTAGTCATAATACCAGATGAAGTCAACATAAAAATAATGTTACAATTTGTGAACTGGGAAAAACGAGAACATTTTGCTATATTCTTACAGTAAAACACAATTATGAATAGTGCTTGTGCTGTTTCACAAACAACAACTCTAGGCAGGGCTCTTTTGCCAGACCACGTATCCTGCTCACTATATTTCTGACAATATCTCATTATTTATCTCCCTGTTTATAAACCACTGACAGGTTTCTATATTCTCTTTTAGGCTCATTCCTGTTGCTCTTGCTTTGGGGACAGCCTTGGTGGCAGCAGCTGGCGTTTTGATGGTGCACAGTGGTGCCTGCAAGGCCTGGCCCTCAGATGCTGCAGGTAATCCTGGTATTGCCGCTGTGCCAAAGAGCCGACACCTCTTCAATTCGATGAACCATGAGCTGAAAAAGGCTACCCTTCTGCAGAACGGCTTCGCTTTCCCCTAGAGTTCTGAGAGCAGAGCGTGGTGTGTGAAGGAGGACAGCGAACCTGGTGCGGCGTTCCCGGCGGCGGAGGGGGTGCGTGCGGGGAGGGCGGCGGAGGAGCCGGTGCGTGCCGGGCCGGTGGGCGCCGCGCCGGGGCTGCGCTCGGCGTGCGCCGAGAGGTGCGTGCTGTGTGCGAGGGTGGCACCTGCGGTGACAGGGACAGCAGCGTCGGTAGTGCTCATCAGGGTGTGCCCCGAGGGGGACACGGCTGCCCACACCGCTGGAGCACCCTCGTACTGACACACTGGGAATTTTTAACGAAGCAAAGGCACAGCAAACATTTAAAGCGTGGAGGATTCAACAGGAGTCAGATAAATAACCAGTAAGTATATTCTTTTTTGGTTATGATTGTGCCTCTCATACGAAATGCTGTGCTTTAAAATATACCTAAATACATGACTCAAAACCAGACTTGTCTAATATTCCTGCCTATTAAGACAGCATATTTCATTTTATTGAGTGACTGGAAAAGCATTTTACACTCTGTGAGGTAACTAACTGTATGTGAGAAAAATAAAGAAATTGTCAGGGGGAAAAAAAAAATCAGTGCAGTTCTGCCATGTAAATTGTTGCTTACCAGGCAAAGTTGTTGTTGTTGTTGTCTCCATCCCTGAAAAAGAGAAAGAGAGAAAAAGTGTCATGTAAACTTTCAACGAATTTGCCAAAAATATAAAAAAGATACATTTTGTCCTGCTAAATACCACTTAAGCTTTCCCCAGGAAATTACACATTCTTAAGTTACATTTAGAGGATGTAGCAACAGACAGAGCCCCAAAGTATCAAATATACAGCCATAGAATCATAGAATGGTCTGGGTTAAAGGGGATCTTAAAGAACACCTAGTTCGAACACCCCTGCCATGGGCAGGCATGCCACCCAGCAGATCAGGCTGCTCAGGGCCCATCTGACAAAATTCCATGCATCTGTTTTTCTGCTCTTCCTTCCTCCTTCTTTTGCACTTTTTCTACCAGACCTTTCCCACTATGATTGTTTCTCAGAATTTGTTTATCTATTTTTTGCGGCATGTGTTTTTCAGATAGTACTTCCTTGTTTATATTTCTGTTACTTCAGCTTCCCTACATGGCACTTCACAACTGCTATAGCTTTACTCTTTCGAAAATAAACTCCTTCAACCTTTAAAGCAAAAAGGCAGGTTTATGTGAGAAACTGCAGTTCTTGTGAGGGGTACGTAAGTATCCTGTTATGTGTCAGCATCAAAACCATGCCCCTCACATCTGACACAGAAGATCAACACAAGCAGATATCCTGGGGCTCCAGAGATTTTCTCCTCCTGCCAAGCAGCAGCAAACGTGTCGGCTGCTCAGTGGCCACCATGGATTCTGCACCCCATATGGACAGTTCAGAAGGCTGACAACAGCCATTAAAAACATACAATCGGTGATGGCAATGTCACCTGCAGGGAGTGAGAATTTCTTGGTGCTGGAACTGCCATGAAGTGTCTCTAAGCCATGATATGAATATGAATGTACACAAAAACTAAAGTCTTGCAAATACCTTTCTAGTGAGCAATTGAATTTATTGTGGACTGTACATTATGTAAGAACTCTAACCACAAATTACAATTTGGAAAAAGATAGTAGTCTGATACCTTAAAGAAAAAGTATCAACAGAAGTCAAATGAAGTTTGCCTAAAAAGAGTAATGCAGCATTTATTTCTTACAGAAGTGGGGAAGGGTCCATGAGATAAGAATATGGATCTATGAGGTTTGCCTGAAATCATACGAAACTGTCAAAATAACATTGCTCTAAATTGTAAGAAGATAATCTCTAAAATGTAGCAGACTGATAACTGATCGAATAACATGGGTGTAGAAACCACTACATTCACAGGTCTAGTATGTTAATTCATTTATATCTATATATCATCATTGAAACACAGACCATGCATTCTTTTCAAAGCCACAGAATCTTAGCACATGAAGCTTCCTAACCTAAGAGAAGTTACAGATAAGAAAGAAAAATACAGGTGATCTTTTGAACTATCAATATACCTTCAGCATCTGAAACCCCTTGTCTGCAGTATTTCTTTACAATAATTTTATGATCTATAACTATAGACATTTAACTGCCAAGGAACCCTGTAAAAGCTAACGTTCATATCCATTCATATTTGCCATAAGCAATAAATTTTCAATGTATTTTCATGGTTTTCAATTCAGTGTTTGAAAGTTGGAAGCTAGTCATTCTAAATTCCATAATGTGATTTGTCTTTTTTCAAATGGCTTATTAGCTGAAGAATCAATTATTCCCCCTCCCTTCCCAAATCTTACATTGGTTTAGCACATCAAATATACGTCAAGCCAAGTATTAACTTCCCATGAGCATCAACACAAATTAAATTTCACTTAAAAACTTTTCTGAGAACAAAATAAAAGAAGTTGCAGGAAAAGTCCTAAATTAAACTCTTCTCAGATTAGTGAAACATTCAGAAATACTTTTCAAACTAGTTACCTATCTCTGATGCAAACATAAGAGACAAAAATACATACATCAAGATTGCCTCTTCCGAGTAAAGCAGAGATAATAAGAGATAAGGGGGAATCATAATCTTGTTGGTATTGTGTTTCTGGTTGCCTCATTCACTTCCTTAAGAATCCTGTGAAAATAATTTTCCCCATCTTCCCCTTTGTAAAGTTAGGAATATGCTAATAGCTTAAATAGAGTTTATAGCTCACTCCCAGTGAGAGATGCCAAACATTAAACATAATCATAGAACTCTAGGTTAGAAAAGACCTCAAGAGATCCCCTGGTCCAACTGCCTTGCTCAGAGCAGTGTCTTAAAACTTTATGGTAAATAATAGTCCGAGATTGTCCTTTTCCCCCCCCTATAATTAAGCACTGTCATTTTAACAGAACTTCATGGCAGTTTTATGCCTCTCTAGGGTCTCCTGCTCTCCTGTGATTCTACTCCCTGATCCGCTTCATTATAGCAATGGAGTAGGACACAGTTGAAAAGAATTCAATAGGTGGCACCAGAACACTAAAAAATCCTCTCAAAAAGAAAAGCAAATACATTTCCCCATGAAACCTATTTGAGAGATACAAAGTAAAGCGAAGGAAAATCAAGAAGGATTCCAATACACTAGACTCTGTTATTCTGAGATTCATAGGTATATTGCTAGTATTAATTAATTTTCAAAAAAATGTCCCAGTGCTAACAAATGTCTGAGCTGATCTCAGGCTAACCAAGTTAACCTCAAAGACAAAACCGTCTGCTCAAGCTTATATTCTAAAACATAACTCTAGAAACTTGAAAGTTGAAATCTAAAAATATCTTTAAAATGTAAGGAGGATGTCAAATCCCCCAAACACATATTGTGCAGCATGAAAGCTTGATGATTGCTAAACTAAGCAAATCAGTCTGACTTTAAATGGGAACTACCCCAAAAATTTCCCAAAGTTTAATCAGCATCCAACCATAAGACATTCTTAAGGTGATATGTGTAGGATAACAAGGATAATATCAGATAACCCAAGTGGAAGAACTAGAGCACAGAAAAAGTTCCTAGTACTGCAGTAAGTTTTTTAAGCTTCTCTCTCCCTTCTCTTGACTTGGCCCTCAGTTAGTTCCTGCTGACTTACCTAAAAGATTTCAAACCTATCAGTAATGTTTGAGCAGATGTGGCCTTAATCACGGGCCCTGGAAAAAGATATAACCAGAAGCTCATCCCACAGGCAGATGGCAGCCTGGCTAATTGCTTTCATTCTCCTCCCTACCAGTTGGCAGACAGAATGCAGCTGCTGCTTCAAAGAAAGGTTTGAGATGGGATGACAAGTTCCCAACAAAATACACCTGAAACAAATGAGTTGATCACTCTTTCTCTTGAAAGTCCAAAGATGCATTGGCCCTGTGAGTAAACATGCGAGTACTGTTTTATGAAGTACTTTTAATGTTCCACAAAAAGAGCAAATGGAAAAATCATGAAAGAATCCAGGCCACCAAAAAAAAAAAGCGCCAGCCTCTCAAACCTCTAGGACAGCAGGCAGCAGGGTCACATCTGGAGGTACAGGAGCTTCTGCATCACCTCTGCAGTCCTGACTCTGCACTCACTGTGCAGAGCAATTGTACCTGTGTAAGAAGTGCAGTTGTGTAAGGAGACAGCTTTTTGCTGTCTTAGGAAAATGTTTCCACTTGGCAGGACCAAGCAACTCAACAGGAGACAACCCGGACCTAGAATATGTTAAAAGATAAAAATGTGCTTCAAGAAAGTCCAGGGTGTGATCTTCTCAAGCAGCAGGAAGCGCCAGCACACATTTCCTTTGTGCATGTGCTATTAATAACACAAACTACAGCTGATAAGATGGAGATCCTGTTGAGTCAGCATTAAGAGCCTAAAAATGTTATCATGTTTATAAGTGCAGAAACTCATTAACTGATGACAAGGAACATGCCTTTTAACTCCATTCTGCTGCCTAATTTGCACAGTGAATAAAATGGGCCTGGTTTTGTATTTTCTGCTGGGCTGGCCAGGAGGCTACGCCTGCACGGCAGCAGCTCAGGCTGTGTGCTCTGAGCACAGGATTGCAGCAGGACTGCATTCCTCCACACTCACAGCACAGAGCAATGTGGGAAGGAGGATGCCTCCTCTGCTAATAGTGCATTTGGTGTTTTATCTAGCATGGTACCATACCAGCTGGCTCTTCACATCCAGCTGTACTCCTCGTGTCTTTGCCAGAGCTGGGAGGGGGCAGAGGAAGTAATCCTTCCTCTCAGCCTCATGTCTGTAAAACAGTTGGCGGCCGGGTTTTGCTGCCAGGAAAAACGCTCAGTGATTCTGCAGAGCTGCTGCCCTTTTCCCAGGATCTCTCCAGCCTTTAGTATATTGGACAGAGCCCAGCAACCCCCACCAGGCAGGATTTTACACCAAGCAACTAATGTAGGTCCAGATTCTGCCTTCCCTCTTTTCACAGCTGAACGGCACTGCTTCAGCAGGGTCAGGGCTCTTCACATCTGCACAGAAAGCAACAGGATGTGGTCTACTTGTTCAGATGGAGTAAAGCTCTTTGAGGGGGTCTCCTAGCAAACAGCACAGACATTGCAGCTCCCCTGCAAGCCAACACTAAATTGCAAAAAAAGAACAGTTCCTGGTGGGAGGTGAAGGGTGAGTAAGGCAAGGAGCCTTACAAAATGCTGCCAGCCGCCCTTTGATTTATTTTTAAACTTCAAGTGGGATAGGATGTAATTCACACCTACTTTAAGGCTCCCTTGTGCTGCCAGAACCAGCTAAAGAGACCTTAAAGTAAATGAGCATCAGGGCCAGAGATGTTACTGTTATTTGTGCTGAAAACACAAAACGAAGGGATCCATTGCTACTTTATAAACAAATCTGGGCAGACCTGAGACTAGACCAGCAAACACTTAAACATCTGAGTAATTCTATACCACAGAGGACCCCTCAAATTTTATAGGTGGGATCACACGTGCTGAAGTGCTTTCATAATCAGAGACTACAGAATTATACTTTATTCTTTATCACTAACTCTGGGGAAGAAAAAACTTAAGAATGTTTCCAGACAAACTGCTGCTTTTTGAAAACTGAGTAAAAGAATGCCATATAGAGTTCATATTAAAAATATGTGAAATTTTTCATGCTCCAACTTAAAAAATAAACTACTCATTTGAATTTACAGTACAGAATTTACTTAGGTGATAGAGACATTTCTGAGGCTCCTAAAATAAAAACCTACTCTTATGGTCGTTGAAGATGAAGCCATCAAATCACTTCTAAGTTATTAATTGTCTATTTGATAAAGAAGTCTTCATAGCCCTATAGCAATCATAGGAATTAGAACTAAATAAACACTATAATTTCTTTTCCACAGGCAATATTTACAATATTTATTTTCACCAGAAATTAGGGATAAAATGCTGAAACTGTAAATTTTAATTTAACAGAAATCCTAAAATGTTCTGATTGAGAAATGCCAATTGTTTGCTTTTGTTGCCTGGATTTAATGTCCATTCTGACTTTCCAGAATGATAATTAAAATAGTTTCCATCTGATTTCTCAAAATATTTCTTTTTGTACAAGTTCATTAATAGTTGCCTCCCATAGCGAATCCTTCACACAGTGCATCGCTGCCCAAGAGCTTGATCCTGGCACTCTTTCCTGCACCTTTAACCTTTGGTTAAAGCATTATCTGAGAGTCAAAGGCCTTTTTGTTCCCGAGCACCTGCCAGTGCTGAGACCTGACTTGCAGTGGGGAAGGCGTGGTCCTCCTGCAGAGCACAGCTCAGGAGTGAGTGCTGGTCTAACTGCGGCTAACGTGACAGGATGTGGTGTTCACTTTTAGTGAAAATTGACCTCTGAAATTCATGCTTGCTCTAGATCCCTCTCCTTGCTGTCTGCCTTCCAAGACTGGAGTTATCCTCCTCAAGTTCAGTGTCAACTATGAGCATTAATCAGCTATGGAGAAGGTGAAAAATTCAAATTAGAGAGCAATCAAGTACAAGGGGAGCAACCAGAAGAAAGGGATGGAATTAAGAATTTATAACTGACAGATACAAGGAGGAACACAATGTTACAATATATGTTGAATATTTCTGACCAGTTTTAAAAAGTACTTTTCTGGTTCAGATTATGCAAAATAAACACAAGAGTTTAATATTTCCAGAGGAAAATAAAAACACAGAGCAAAAGAGAAGTTTCCCTGAAGAAACATTGATTTAATGGAAGGAATATTTGTTTCCAATGATACATAGAATTTTTCAAACCCATAATCCTGAAGTAGAACAAAAACCAAGAGCAGCAAATCAAATTCTTTTTGCCAACACAGTTCCTGCAAACCTAAAAGAAATACTCAGGAATATTGTGTGTTAGCAGTCAGTACCATACTTTAAATGGCATTTTCAGTCTTCACAGGATAGCTTTGCAGTAACCCGCTTGTACAGCTACAGCTAATGATGCCTTTGCTGCTCTGTGGTTTCTCTCATGCTGTTTACTTCTGCCTTTCTTCTACAGAGCCCTGCTCAAAAGGAAGAGGGTGCAGCATACTGTGGTTTTGAGCTTAAGTGCTTCCAAATGCAAACGGAGTTACCATAGCACCCACATGCCCAAGCAATCAGACTTATCTCAGTGCTAAACCACTTCTCTAGTGCACTCATGAAACACCCCTATTAAACTCCTTTTCATCATATTTGCATTTGTGATTATTTTTAGTTGTACAGGTTCATTAATATGATAGAGTGAGGGGTGGCAATCTTTGGGATGAAGTCCAGACTGCTTTGCAGGGAGTCCATGGCACCATGTGAATTGTCTGCAAGAGAGGAAAGTATCAAACCCTGATGTAACAGTTCCTTCAGTTGTGAAATGCTGGGTACTCTCTACAGTCATTAAGAAACACCTATAAGAATGAAAGATTAGGCTGTGATATTTGTTTGGCAATTTTGTGCTACATGCAAAAAAATCTGTCTTAATATTTGCTTTGCCCTTTATATATTTTCAGTATTTGTGCACAGAAAGTCTTGAGCCAGATTCACGTTGTTCCCATGCTAAACTTCTCTGCTCCCCAGGGCCAGTCCCTTTAACTTCAGTCATGACTTTTCCAGCCCTGCTGTACCTTCCTTGATCTTCCTTTCCCACATCTACCTTGAACAGAAACACTTGCTCCATATTGCTTCGCTCAATGGCACTGACAGCATGCTTCTGGATTTGCTGAATGGATATTGTTTATGAGGAAAAAGGAAAGAATTTACACCTATTATATTGTCCTCTCAATTCCTACTCCCATGGTTTTTGCAATTGATGACTCTACTGGTCACAGGGAGCTGTGGAGAACAGCAGAAGGCAGCTCAGTTCTCAAGAGTTTTGATCAGAAAAAGAGGCTACAGCTGAGAACTGATGGACTGACTTGGTAAGAGTGTGAGGCAGGAGCAAACTTCTTCATTTCAGGCCCTTCATTGGACCATGGCTTATTTAAATACCTGACTCGCTTCTTTGCTTCTCAGAGACAGATATCTTTGAGTTCCTTCAAGATTAAAGCATTACCTAGTTTTGTAGATCTTCCTGATTGCATATAACTTTTTATGTAATTTTGCCAGCAATAGAAAATGGGTCCTTTGCTCTAAAAAACAAAATCACCTTGGAAATACTTCTCTAAACTGTCTTTAATTAGCTCAAACTTCAAACCATAAACAGTTTATTACCATGTGAAGGCTGCAAGTAAATTATATTTAAGGTCTAGTCAAACCCAAGTCTTTCTCTAAGTCTGTGATTCTAAGATCTGCATTTTAGCCACTGATAACATAAAGCCTGTTGAAATCAGAAATCCTTCTGTTTCCCAGAGTTCTATTAGCATGAAATCCTTGGATTAACAGCTCTGTACTCCCTGGGAGCATTATGTCAGTGAGGACTCTAATCAGTGATTTTCAAAGGATTCAGCCAGTGATTTTTAAAAGAACATTTCTTTCAAGAACTCACATTTGCCTGTGAGCTATTCCTTTTCATAATAATATTTTTCTCTAGGCTATGTTAAACACCCTACCAACACATTTGTTTGATTGCTATGCACTGCAGATTTTTTACTGACAAAATATATATAAATGTACCACAGGAGTGCCACGGCTTCACCTTGGCCAAGGGCTGAGGGCAGAGCAAGCAGGGCTGTGTGGGGCACAGACTCGAGCCAGCAGGACCAGAGTGTGACAAATGACAGGGCAACAGCCCAGCAGGGAGCAACACTGAATAACTGCTGCAAAGGTGCAGCACCTGAGTGATGTGCCCCTCAGCAGTAGCAGCTGGGGACAGAAAGAACCCAGAGCCTCCAAAGCTGCAGTCATGGAGTACCTCTGGCCTAGTGACACAGATCAATGTACAGCTGTAGCTGCACCATTCCCAGAGATTTTCCCTTCACCAAGGTAGTTCAGTACTGCTGCAAAAATCACACTTTTCAGACAGTGCTTCAGAAATGCCCGTGGTTCAAATGGGCACATTGGAGTCAGATTGAAGATCTGAGTGAGGATCTGCCTTTATCTACTCACAAAATTAAACATTAAATTTTAATTGAATTATTTGATGGTGGTGCAGTTCAGGTCTAAAGAAAACTAGCTGCTTTATTCCACAACAGAGAATGCATGAGCCATTGCTCAGTACCTCCAGTCAGTGCTGGATTTTATTGTGCCCAGAAAGATTCACAAATCAGAATAAAGATGTGGCACAAAAATTTCCTTTTCCAGTGATCTGTCATTTGTATTTCTGCAACTTCTTGCTCCAAGCTTAACAGGACCCTCAGCAGTCCCTGTGCTCCATGAGCTGAAGTCCCAGCCTCACATCTCCAAGCAGCAATGCTCTAAACTATCCTGCTAGTCTCAGTCATCTCCTATGACCCAGATTTCTTCCAGCACAAAGAGAAGATCCTAACCAGCAGTGGCTGACAGACAACTAGCTTCTCCTTCTTGAAAGGATAGAGAGTACAGAGGGAAAAAAATCATGCAGCTCAGTGGAGAACTGTTCCCATATCAACTCTGCCTGCTGGGCAGCTTCCTCACCCTCCCGGGGCTGCCAGCTGCAGCCAGCAAACTCTCTTTGTTCCAAGGGACAGTGATTTTACTTGGCTACTATCTTCACTTTTTCCTCCAGACATTCAGGCCAAATTTATCAGAATTGAATATCCTTCCTCAAATATGCTACTGAAAAACATTTTTACTGTTTATAAGATACTCTGACAGTCAGTATTCACTGTCCAACAGCTAAATCACCTGCATACTCGTTAGGTGCAATTTAAAACAGAGTAATCTATTCACACAAAATGTTGATAGGAAGCATCACGTAAAGGTCAAGTTCTACCAGCGTTATTCATGCAAAAATCATTTGAAAAGTAAATCATTCAGTGATGCATATCATTATCTTCCAGAAAACTGCCTGTTAAAATTTATCATTCATTTTTATTATTTCCCTGGAAGTGTTTAAGAAAAGGCTGGATATGGTACTTAATTCTATGGTTCAGTTGAGCAGGTGGTATTATGTCATAGGTTGGACTTGATGATCTCAAAGGTCTTGTCCAACCTAGTTAATTCTGGGATTCTGTGAATTGCAGAAATTACACTATTTAAATTAACAAAAATGTCCCATATTTGATGTGTGAGCTGAAAGCCATCTTGTCTTCAGCTAGAAGGAGGAAAACTGGGACTATGACCAAGTCCTACCCAGGAATTCCCTTTTACTCATTTAACTGCATGAGTGGTTGGAAGTACCCTCTATGTCTGTGCCTCTCTTAACATACCATTCAAAGGGGAGATAGTGGCATATTGCAAATAGAAATGTATTTAAAATTATGAAGTTCACAGACAAGGGATCTGAAAGTGCCATAAAAAATATGCTTACATCTGTCTGATTGCATAAACAGGAACAGGCTGCAAAGAGAGAAACTCCTTGACCTCAAGCTCCCCAGAATGCCATGCACACACTTACAAAAGCCTCTCACTATCTCAAAATCTTGATTGCAAAACCTGGGCTCTGTCCCTTCAGGGAAGCTGAGCAGCTGAGCAGGTCAAGAAGGGGCCCTTACTTCATGTCACGCCAGAAGCAATGATGAATGGATTTCAGAAGAGAGCAGAGTCCACACAACCCCTCTGGAATTCAATAAAAATGTTAAGTGAAAGTAATTTCCTTGATCTCCTCTCCTTCTTTATTTTTCTTCTGAAATCAGATTAGTAATTTTACTACCCACCACTGGGCCTTTCATTGTGTTTTAAATGTGTTCTTTTTTTTTTTTCCTCTTTCTCCATTTGCTATTTTCACTATAACAATCAGGAGATGTGAGATCCTACTTTAATGAACCACCTGATAATCACAAGCAAAGATAGATGAAAACAGTTAATCTAATTTGCTTTAAATCCTGTGCTCATCATTCTTTTCTAAAAGACTGTATGCTGAATGTTTCAGAAAATAAAAATAAAGGCTCAGAATGGAAGGACACCACTCTGCTCACAGGGATTGTGGTGCCCCATATTCCAGCAAAAATCTAAAGCTCAAGTTCCTCAGGATTTGAACAAGACTGATTTCAGTATCTCTTTAAATAATTCAAGGCAAAAAGAACATAAATAATCTGTGTTTCCATCTTTTGCCTGTGGCAAGTAATTTTCATTAGCATTTCAAGTTTCCTTTTTTTATTATAATTTTTTATTTTAAAAGTATTAAATGACTGGTCTGGGAAAGAAAAGAAAAATCAAGCATACTAGATAAGGATGCCAGGACAAGAATCTATTTAGGAGAAGAATTGTATGGACCTTTCAATGTATAGGGACCCACGGAAAGCCCTCAGGCCAAAGTTAAGAGAACATCCAATTTCATGCTCCAAATAATTTTACACTCTTTATATAGGCACAGCTATGCACAAGCCAGGAAATTCCACAGACCTGTAAACATTTCTTATGTCTAATAATAAGAAATGTGTATATAGCAGCATTACACATCTTATGACAATAACAACTCCCACTTGGAGGTGGGAGGTCAGAAACCCAATTTGATTTGTAACACTAGTATCAGTTTGTGTATACACATCCCCATAGATGGAGCAGTGTGTGTCCTGTCTGCTGTGATGACAGATGGAAAAGCTGAAGCAGAAAGACACAAGTATGTGCAAATGTCTAAGTCCATACGTTTACAGTATTTGGTTGAAATACTGGTGAATGTATGGCCACATGAACTGGTAAAATTTACTGCTCTTTCATTTTCAATACAGGCATATATAAGGTGTTTTCAGTTGTATAGACTTAGGCTCTTGAAGATATTAATCAGCACCTATTATTTCGCATTTCATATGTATGACCCACAAAATTGATAATATCAAAAATAAAAAAGGGAAAACCTTCTGATAGCTGTTCAAGGAAGCACAGAAATTTGTTATTTGTCATTTACTTCAGTAGGAATTAAGTACAGCTTGAAAAAAGATCCTAGTTCGAAGAAAGATCATGTGAATCAAGACTTCTAAAGAGTCTGGCATGTAACAGATCTCTGAATAACCTCCCAGCAACACACACAAGTGGGAAGTGGGCACTGACAGTGCTTAATTCAGCACTCAGCTCTGTTGGCTCAGGAAGGCACGTGAGCCTTCTCTGTACCCCCATTTGTTGCTTGGAGACAACCTCAAGTGTGGGATCATCTGGATTTCCGTGGGATGCTCTGCACCAGCGTGTAAACTGTTAGGAGTGCTTGGAGAAAATGAACTATGATCAAAACCCAGTACAATCTACAGCACCCACACCCAAACTTTTTGTCAATTTTTTCAGTTTTCATAATACTTGATGCTGAAAATTAAACTTTCAAGGTAGTTTAATTCATATTAAAATTATGAAAGACCATTTTTTTTGGTGCCCAACATTAGCAAGGCAACTAAGAAAGAGAGTGCAGCATTTCAGTCAGGATTATCAAGAATATGTTCATGAGCAGAAACTTTGAAAAATCTATAAAAACGTAAAACTCTAGCTTCTGGATTTCCATTTTTGCCACACAAGACACTTTTGTAGCAAATTCCATGGTCAAGGATGCATGATAGATGCTCTGCTCATCTGCTGCAAACCTAAAAAATTCTGCATTGCTAACACAATGTGATCTTTCTTTCCTTTTCAGTATAAAATATGTTCTTTATATACATTTATATAACCAAGACCCAAAGAAATTAAGGACAGACCAACATCATCTACAGTGACAGCAGCATAAAGCAGTCTGAAATAGTGCAATGAAAGATATGTCAGACTGTTTTTTAGGTTGACTAGGTCAAAAGAATATTTTACAAAGACTTTTAAACTTTAAAAAAATAAGGAACACAATGATCAGGGAATGGAACCCCATACCAAGGATATAATGTGTTTCTGTTAGGGTACAAATAGCCAATCCTTCAGGGCCACAGCAGATGGTATAAAAGAGAATTGATTTAAAGGTTCTCAGTTCATTTTTGGCACATGTATGGGTCAGACAGCTACCCCAAAGGGTCAGTATTCTCTGATGAATGGAAATGGAACTTATTAAAAGGATTGTCCAATGAAAGCAAGAATGGCACTGAGGTCCACAACATCGCCTACACTGGGCTGAGATCCCCTCTGCTCAATCCCACATCAGGAGTGACTGGCAGTAGCAGAGGAGCTGGCTCTGCAGAGATGAGTGGCTGATGGCTCAGTGGGATCCCACGGCACTTGGTATCATGAGGAACTTCTAATTAGAACCATTGCAATCTATTTGACCACGGCTTTGGACTACATTACATGAGGAATACGGGCCTCTTGCCAGAACATTGGCCCTCCAGCCAGGAGTGCAAGTGCTTTTACTTGTGCAAAGGTGCACAGCGCTAAAATGGCTTAACTGCCAAGCTTGTTTTGTCTTTCAGTTTTAAGTTACTGGCAGCTGCTAATGAAAGTCATCTTTGACCTCATCAAAGTTAATGAGCTTTGGCACTACACTCCTGAATGTGGTTGTAAAAGTCCTGCTTCCGCCAGTAGTTGTGTTACTGCTTGTTCAGGGGCCTCTCTGCCTGGCTTTGCTGTACCGTGGAGTCGCGTCCTTTTTGGCTATGAGTCATCACCATCAGTCAGCCACATGGTCTAACTCTCTTTTCAGTTTAAGTCACCTTCAGGTCAGATTTGAGTGGTTTAACTATGGGAGGGTTTTCACTGTCTTGTTTTACCTTCAGACCTTAGGGGACAAAGCTGAGGGTCAATGTTGGTGTTTATCCATTAGTCAGCTCAAAGTTTTGCTTTAGCAGAGATACAGAGACATCACATAAAGCAGACAAAACTCACTGCAAACCACCACCTCTGCAGGAAGGGGCAGAGGAATTATTTTAACATTTAAAAATAGATAAAACCTTTGGTACCTGTGTTTGGTCTGTAGTAGTAACTTTGACAAAATATCTGTCTCTGCTCCTTCCCAGGCTCTGCATTAATGCTGACACTGAAAACAGCTTATAAGCACAACTGACAATGTGAATGGGCTGAGAGAGGGGGTTGGGGCAGGTGCTGCAGTGTTCCACTGCCTTCTGCATATCCACCCAACAACACTACTCTGTTGTGCAGTTTAAAATTGCAAAAGCCATATGTAATTGGCTACTTTTTGCCCTTTTTCTGCCTCCTGACTTCCCTACCAGCCAACATTTAGGAGCTCCTGATTCAATGTTCCTTCAGTAGCTGACCTCTAAGCTGCAATGGTCCCACGTTCGGGGGACTGGTCCCTACCTGCCTGGCTCCTCATTATTTTATCATTGTGCATCTACTTTTGACACACTCCAGGAAACTTGCCCACAACTCTGCTGATTCCTCTACAGCACAAATATCCCCATCTGAAAGATTTGCCCAGTCTAACTCAGTAGTTAGACTGACATGTTCTTACAGCAGAGTTTCACTAGGAGCTTAGAGCTGCTTCAGACTTGCCACCTAGATTGCCACTTAGGAAGCCCTGACAGTTTGCTATCTTTCTGCCAACTTGATCAGAAATTCTGAAATTCAGAGGTGATAGGATCACAAGGATTAGTTCAGTCTTCTACTGAGACAGTAGTTCAGATTTGCTTGCCCAGCAAGCCTGTGGTGCATAACCATGTCACTATGTTTATCTTCCTGGTTGTGACCAGTTCTCACTGGAATAATATGGTTTGACTTAAGGTAAACTAAGAAGTTTAATTAGAATTTGTATTTCTTTTCACATAACATACTGATTTCAGAAGAATTTCCAAAATAGACCCAGTCAGCCCTATTTAATAATTTATTGGTAAAATTAAATTAAAGTTGCTAACATTATAGAGTAATAAAAGAATGTCTACTTCCCTAGTCAATAACTTCATCTGAAACATATATTTATATAAAAAATAAGACACAGTTGAATTTTTCAATAATTTTAAGCTGCATATTCAACATCTTTGATCCAAGGATAAGAACAGACACAGAAACTGGCAGCAAATAATGATTACATATGTAGAAGAGTTGCATTAGCTACCAGCTCTGTGAACTTACTCCTGTTCACCTGCAAACTTCACATGGCAGAGAAGTACCCAGAGCTGTTTTGCTCCTCCTCTGCCACCACCAGGAAGAGCTGCACAAGCAGAGGGTTAAACTCACAAGGCACACTTTCAACAGTGCACATTCAGTATAAGGCAAACCAAGCATAACTTTTTTAAGTCTTTGTTGTTTTTTAACAGTGTTTGGAGCTAATGGACTTATTTCAATTTCCTGGTAAATGGCTGCCTGCAAGAACTAAATGGTGTGACAGGATGTGGGTGCCTGAATTTTATCTCCATTTAGCAGAGCACTGCTCTGCACTTAGCAAAGCAGTGCTCAGCTTGCATTGCCAGCAAGCACCTTCCCATTCCCAGGCAAGGCTGCCTGTCAACCCACAAATGAGTAAAGTTCCTCACTGAGGTCAGGGGAATGGTGGCGATGTACAGAAGCATTAACACTTCAGCCTACTTTATTTGAAGACACAGGATTTTGCGAAACTAAAGAACCAGAAGGTTTAGTTGCCCTAATGACTCATTTTTTTTCATTTTTAGTGTGCTTTTTTAGCTACAAAGCACTACACAGGCAACCACCACAATGACACAAACCTCATAGTACATTATGAGACACCAAATATCTAAGAAAAAAGATTGCAATTTAACTTCTGTTAGCATTGCACAGAATATCCAGTTTGTCCTGGGCTAGGATGATCTGAATTGCCCAGTACAAACATCCAAAGTACTTTTTTCTTTTATCCTTCTGCTATTACTATTTCAAATATTTTTTAACTACTGAAGCTTCATTTATCTATTTAAAGTCCAAAGAGCAACCATTAAAACTATGATACCCTGGCTACCTCTACTGCAGCAGCTGATGCTCAGGCAGCTGGTTGGTTGGTTGGTTTTGGTTTTGTTTGTTTTTTAATTGGAATTTCATATTCGTAAGTCCTTCAAGAAATGTTGGGTGAATTCCACAACATTCAGCTCTGAAACTTACTTCCTAAAGACAACATCCACAAGCTTTTTTTAGAAGTTTATTTATAAACTTTTCTTTCGTAAAAGAAAATCTAGCATTAATTAAAAACAAACAAACAAACAAACAAACAAACAAAAAAAAAAAAAAAAAAAAAAAAGGCAAAAAAAAGCACAACAGCTCCCATTTCTGCTCTTCCCCAGTGCTCCCAGAGCAAACACCTTGCTCTGTTAAACTGTTGGGCCCCCTCTCCACACCACTAACAGACTGTAGCCAACCCTGCTTTCTACTGTTGCCTTACGCTTGCCAGCACTGAACAGGAATCTCTCCGGGGCTGCATGAAAACTTTGTAAAAAGGCACTTTAGTCTTCTGTTTTATTGCTTCTAGTACTTTTTAATAATCTAGCAGACTCATCGAGTTATTCACAGCTTTTCTCATACATTGGAATGATTCGTTAATTAATTATGGCTTACATGATTTCATGAATTAATTTCTTTATTTTGGTAATAATTACTTTGAATTTTATCTACAGTAGTAGATATTATCTTTAGTTAGTATCACTTTAGATGGATTTTCATCTTCAGAAAACCACTAGTACCTACACAAACACTCATAGTCCAGCTTTTATTTTTTTCTCTGGCTTTACTGCTCCCGCTTCCATTTAGGCTGAGGCACACACTTGCACAGTATGTTGTCATAATTTCCTTACAGGTTCTAGGATTTCAGTTTGTATTTGTATACTTTCTTTCCCATACATTCTAAAGTGCTTTCCCCTAGAGCTAACTTTTAAACTGTTGTCCCAGAGAAGACTACAGCTCATATTCTGCAGAAATAGCACTGGGAATTTCAAAGGAGATGTAACTTTTACTGTTTAAATTACACCCAGAAGATAGCATATACACTTGCAATACATCGCATTTATGTAACATAGTTACACCTCTCACTTTCTAATACTAAAGTGTGCATGTATTTTTATAAGACTAATTACAAATACTACTCATAATACAGAAGCTCTCCATGGTATATCTCAGCCACTGCCTTAAACTGTGCAAGGAGCCCTTTGGTTACGTATGCTGGGAGCTTGAAACGACGGACTGAATTGTGTTGCTTTGTCTGCCCAGTTTCCAGTCTAACTTAATGGTATTTGCAGTGAGATTCTACAAATGTGTGCCTTATCCTCACAAAGAATGCAAACTCAATTAGTGTGCACTCCCAAGCACTGGGAATGGAGGATTTTTCAGATCATTAAAATAAATCACTGCATCTGCATATTGTTAGCTGTGCTTTTTAAAAATAGAATATATTCTCTGTGGAAAAGCATCAGTTAAAACATGACACTAAACCAAGTCATGAGTATTTTTTAGGTAAAAAAGTGGTGACTTACTACAGCAAGAGCAGATCAATCACTGGACAAATTACACAGTGCCTAACAGTATGATGAGAGGCATCCAAATGGCCTCAAGTTCCATCTTTCATGCAGCAGTAGAAATGGATGAATATTACTACACCAACAAACCTGAAAATGCTTCCAAGATTGCAAGTCCAGATCAAGCACCTGACACCAAAGGGGAGTCACCTCCATCTGCCACACTGGCTCTACATGAAGGAAGCCTAAATCTGCGTGAGAGATGGAAGCAGCAACGTGTGTCAGGGTGACTTCCTGGACAGCCAGAGGGCTGACAGGTTTACACCTGGGCACCATATTTCTCTTCTATCTTATAATTTTTATGCATTTTTTTATTTCATAGTTTGCATTATTAAGCTTTTTTTAAAAGATCCTTATTAATACAGTTTCTCTAATTTAAATTTGAAAAAAACCCAACAAATAATTCTGTCTGTGGAACAAAATTACAAATATTAGAAAACCGCAAAAATCAGTTGAACGCAATAATGTTACCCTAACTGACAGATCATAAATGCCAGTGGAAAGAAATATAGAAAATTCATTCTGTTTAATTATTAATCTGCTGACAACACGAAGGTAGTGCAATTGGCTATGTCCTTGAAATGCCTCTGGCCTTTGTAAGCAGGAAAGTGGTCAGAATTTGTTTTGCAGAAGATAAACAACCCCTGCATTTCCAGAGAATCCTTTGAATCTCCCAGATCTGGAAAATCTGCCTGCTGTGATGTTTAAACTTTGTTTTTGTTTCTGTAGCATGCAGGCAACTTCTATCCAAACTCAGAAACTAAGGAATCTTTTTTACTTCCTCTGTTTTCCTCATAGCAAGGCTCCACCTATGAAGAAGGCACAAGCTGGGACAGTGCTTGCCAACTTGATCATTACATTAATAAATCCATCAAAAACAACATTAAAAAGACTCACCAGTAAGGTTGCAAGCACTGAAACAAGATTAAGTCTAATTATTTTTAGCAAAGAACCATCAAAGAGCTGAAATGCAGAAAGAATTTTGGATATTAAGACAACAGCAGGAATATGAAAAGCAAGTGTACCATAAAGATAATGAGTAGAGAGACCAAGCTAGGATGTATTTGCAATCAAACCGGTTTCTCCTCCAGCAACTGCATTGTGAAGCATCTGGATGGAATCTATGGTCAAGAAACATCTAACATTTCAAAAGCTCAGCATCACACACTGCCAGCCATTCCCAGGATTATTGTGAGTGAAATCTGTCTCTGTTTGACAAGAAGTCATAGGGATTTGGGTTTGAGCTTGTTTTTGAGCTAAAAGCTTTGAAGCCCTTTTTGTTCTGAAATGTGGCATCACAATGAATTTTGTGACAGATTTCCCTAATGATCACATTTCCTGTAGCGAGACTTTTGATCTTCCTCTATGGCTGCACCAACACTGCAACCACACACACTCTGCAACACCTTCCACCTCCAATGAAAAGGCTCTAATAGTCCCATAGATTGAAAGAGACTCAAAGAAATGTGTCACTCTTACTTGAGTCCTGGGTCAGGACTCTGCATCACCAGCACAGCTGATCTGTTCTGATTTGGGGGTTGGATTTATTTTACAAGAAACGTAGATGGTAACTTGTATAACAATCTGCCTCACTAAGAACTATCATCATCCTGATCACGTTAATTCTCATTTGCATTTGCCTCCTGCAATGCCATAATAATTCCAGATCAGAAAATAAATGGAGCTGCTAAACATACTGAGCCCTGCTATAAAATTACTGGGACATTACTGTTATTTCTTTGCTTTTGATGTACTCTTCCTCATATTCATTAAAAAATGCCACCCTCTGATCTGACCCAACTCTCCGAACAACCCTTTTATTTGTGCTCAATTTGATACCTCTGACCAGAATTAGGCAGAAATTTTCTGTTGAAGGTGACAGCAATCCTCTCCCAGGAAGGAGGATTAATGCCCTCAAGTCCTCCCACAGTAGTCTTTGCTGAATATCAGATTAAGCTCTAGTGTCCACCCTTACGTGGATGACAAGTACTTTATGCAGAAGGTTAACCCAGGATTTCTACAACTGGCTGAGGTGATGTACAGGCCTCCTACCCTCCTGCTGATTGACCAACAGGGTTCATTAAATTAATGGTTCGTTTCATACGTTAATCAGTATCATAGTCTCGGTTTGGGTTCTGCAATATGGCTTTTTGCTTCAGTTTGCTGCAAAGTATATGACTTCCTTTATGAGATTACAGTCACAACAATCAACTTCAATATTTGGATTAAAAAATGCTCCTTCTTTTGTCTTCATTTCTAGTCCTTTTTTTGGGGCTTCTTACTCAGCTAAAGGTCCAGAGTATTTCTTTTTGTTCAGTAGCTTTTCAAATGACCTTTTGGAAGTCAGCTATCTGAATGTTTCCATTTAATGGAAATAATAACTTTTACTTGCTAAAGTGTTCTGAACTCTGTGAAACAGTAAGATGCTTAGGAAAGTGCATTGAAGTCCATTTATGAAGTAGAAATATTTTATATCAGCTCTATGATGTGACAATTTGCTATGATGACAGGTGTCCCAAGGCTGTTTTCTTTTACATTTCCTTTAATAAATAATGTTTACCACCACTTACTGAAAAAAATATGTGATCTGATTTCTGCAAATACATACTTTTCCCTCTAATGACACATATTTTGCAAGGCAATATTGTCATAAAAAATGGTTTATGGGTCTTTTAAGGAAATTACATTTCTTTGTCTAACTTAAAGATGAAAATCTTCATCACTAACATTATGTTTCACTCAACACCACTTATATGTGTGTGAAATAATCAAGATTCAGGTATATTCCTGAAAGCAAGAATCTATTCTAAACCCTTTGGAAGAGTCATTGTGTTTCTACTTGCATACAGAAATCCACACACTGTAAAAACTGGCAGCAAGTTCATGGTTTTTGAATCCTGAACGGTGTCTACAGGATGGAAAAGAGACCAAGTGTGTCTGGCCTGATAAATTATGCAGTTTAAATTCTCTGTAAGGGACCCCAAGGAATTTGACCAAATTTAAACTAGCGAATAACTCCACTTTCTTAATGGCACAGATTTTAATAACTGAAACACTGAATGTTTTCAACACTGATTTTAAAGGCAAGCTATGTTGTCTTAGGCAAACTCTCACTAGCATAGTTCAAAAGTTTCTCCAGGTAAGAATCTTCTGAAGAGACACTATAATCCTTTCTCTGAGCAGAATTCCTCCCCCCACACCTATAAGAATTGCCTATACTCTTTCTTAGACTGGAAGAATGACAGTGCTCTGCCTACACTTCCTGGAAACTGTGCCTAAGCCTGTGTGTCTGAATTTATCAAAATATCCATCAAAGGTCAGGTAATTTTCCATACTCATCTACAGATAAAGATGCTACCTATCTTGATGAATCAGATCAAGAGTGTTAGTGCATTTCCCTCAAAAGGGATCAGATATAATCACTAAGAAAATGAAGTGCATTATTTCCATGACTGTTTCCAAACGCACTCAGAATTACAATCATAGCAGATTCCACAGCTTCTTCCACTGTGGCCCTCCAATCAGCTCTTCTCTGGCTTTGGAGTTGGTGGCAGTGGACAAGAGGCTGAGCAGGAAACCAGCCAGGAAGGGCTAATGAGACTGTACTATAAGAAAGTATGAGCACGGGATGCTGAGTGCTAGTTTAAAAAAAGAAAAAAAGAGAAAAAAGAGAAAAGAGCAGAAAAAATGCTATCACTGAAGAAACACTGGAGATAAGCCAGTAGGTTTTCATCCACTTTAGACTAATGCCAAAAGGTGATTGTGCCTGCAGTACTAATTTACTCCTTTCATGAGAAAATAACTCCCTGATTTACTGGGAAAGAAAACCATGCCATTTGTTTTAGCATCAGGGCTGCAGTTGCTACTGCAAGTTATCAGTAAGTCAGCACATTCATTCTAAGTAAGCCATTACAAAGGTCACAGCTCCCAAAACAGATAAGGGATTTAGGAAACTAAATTACCCTCCAAATATTCACTAAAAAGAAGAAATTAAAAAACCCAACCAAACAAAAAAAACCCCACAACAACAAAAAAGTCTGTCATCTTCCTCAGTAAAGAATAAAAAGACACTTGATTGAAATCAGTTTGTGCTGCAGGGGTCCTAACATGACGCAAAGAAACCAAAATATTTTCTTTTCCTATTAAATTCATAACTTGGTATTACAGCAGTAACACAAAATTGGCTTGACGTCTTAGAAAGACCTGAAATAGTCAACAAATCAGTTTTCTTTTTCTCTCTTCACTCTTTTCTAATGCCTGGGAAAAATATTAAATATTTCTATACAACATTTTGCACTTATGTTTCTTACCAGCATCCACTGTCCAAGTCTTGGAGCTGATTAATGATATAAAAATAAAGTCTACAACTCAAAACAGATACAGTGCAGTGTTTTTTCAAAGGGTTCTTTCTCCTATTTCCATTTCAATTCTATGCTCCATTAAATGGGAATTACTGCCCTTTGTCCAAACTGAAACTTAAGGCATTCTGAAAACTGTAGTTCCACATTTCCTGAAGAAATACAGATCTAGTGAAGATTGTTAAAAATATTTTCTATATTCATGTCATTTACTTTTAATGTGGCAACTACTTTTAGATGTTTCGCTCCTTTCTACAAGAATCAGGAGTGTCTCACAAAGGAACATTTAAAGTCTTTTGCAAAGGCTTTGCAAATAAATAACATCAACAAATGCAATGTTCATTTTGACAGTAATAATTTAAAACAATACAGAAATAATGATAACCCAGACAAGGTTCAGGTCATTTTCACGGTCATAAAGACAACAGAAACAATTGTCATCCTTAGAAATAAGTAGGAAAGACAACTACCAATGAGATGTCCTTGGTCAAGTGGTACAGGGATGTGGTAGCTTTGGCACTAAGCTTCTGCAAAGAGATGAATATTTACCCAGACATTACTGTGCATTTTAATAAAAACTAAACAAACAAATAAATCCATATCAACCCACAAAACCCCCCAGAATTTTATTATTAATTTTCAATTCTATTCCAAACATTGAAAATGTAGCTCTGAAATAACTTTACTTCATTTACAACATTGGCAGAAGAACTTCAGCACAGGATTTCAGCCAGGAAAGTCACGGATACATGTGACTTTTACAATATATAAAATGTACAGTGACATTTTATAATAATATCATACACACACAAGCTGTTCCAAAAGTCATTGTCCAGGGAGCAAAGACAATTACTCAAGAGCAGGCAAATATCCATTTACATTGCCAGCGCAAAGCCCCAGTCCTTTTCCTTTCCTAACACTGCTGAACATCCACAGAGATGTTTCATTCTGTGATCACAGACTGCTCCTTTGGTCCAGCTTAGAAGATGGCTCCGGAGCCTGTGGTGAGGACACCTTCCACCTGCAGAGCTCATTCTGTGCTTGAGCCATGCAGCTGGGGACCCAAAGAACCACGAGAACACAGAGATCTCACAGCTAAGTAGTAAAGTGGTGGTTTAGGTAACAGGATTAATACTCCAGCTCTCATCACAGAATTCTTGTATGATGTTATAAAATATACTCCCACTAAATTTTACATGCAGCAATCATTAATAATTGGTCTGCGTTTAACAGGTTCTTAATTATACCTATGTCTGATTGACAAACTGCAAACTTTCAAAACTGCAAATTAATCTGAGATAAACACCCCACTCCTTAAAGCACCCCTAACTTCAGCTAATTTTTCTGATTGTTAGACTGATCTTCTCTTTGGGCCATTTTATCATGACAAGTATGAAAACCTATATGTGTCTAGCACTTAGCTAGAGAATATGAGCAGCAGCTTCAAAAAACTTAAAAAGAAGCAAGTATTTCTAGTTGTAGAAAGTTTTCAGTAGCAATTCTGTGAATATGGCCTGAACTGTACATGGAGCAACATAGATGTAAAACACTGAAAAGATTTTCATTCTCTTCACAGAAAAGAGACCCCAGTAGAGGAAAAACCTCTTTCTGAAGTTATGAAGAACATCTTTCAGTGAAGACACTGATTGCATCCACCACCACTGAGAAGATCTGGTATCAGCCATAAGTCAGCTTTATCACTCCATCATTGCAGTGCTCTTCAAACACTACCTTAGAGATCTAAAACAATTTTTTTAAAGTGTGGGGTTACTGTACCTGCTTCCTTCCCCCTATGGTTATTCATTATCTTGAGGAAAGGCTGTCATAACAGACAGAGCTCAGATTTTACAGAAAGGTAATGTTAATAAACTGTTATTACACAATACAACTCTATTCAAGGCCCTGCTTACAGCTGTATCCTATGATCGACTACTATATTTGCAAACAGAGCCATTCCAAATGATTAACATTTCAGAACAAAACTTTTTCACTCAAACTTGCTGCCATTCAGAACCCAAAAGTCCTTATGACACTGAAATCCAACACCACAAATTAAAAACAATCAATTCTACAAAAACCAACCAAACAAAAAACAAACTAAAATGCCCAACCCTCTGTAGTGTTCTGTAGATATTTTTAAAAAAATTTGATACTATACTAAGGATCCAGATCACACTTGAATTAATTGCAGGTAATCAATCTCCAGAGCTTGTATCTATGGAATTCACCATCTCATAATCAGGAAATATGATTTTTTCTTTTCAGTCTAAATAAATCAGTTAGGCCAATGACAGGTCAAAATTAATTTATTATTGTCATTAGTATTTATGAGTACTGAGATATGAAGGTGCTGAATGCAACCTAAAATGTTTTTGAACTGAAGAGAACAGAATGTGGAACCTCTCTTCCACATCCAGATGCTGTTCATGTTAGCTCATCTCCTGCAGATAGAGAAACAGCTACAAGAATTTAGAATCAGGAGAGTGGGATTACATGCTCTCCCATACAAGAGAGTGAATATGTGTGTGTGTGTTTGTAACACATCATCTACACATTCTGTTGTTTGTTTACTGCATTTCACTCTCTGGTGGGAGAATGCAATATGTTAATGAAAGGATTAAACAGCTGGAGAAAATAATCATTGCAAATAAATATAGTGCCTTTGTATGTGAACTGATTTTTTACTGTTTCCACATAGCAAGAGAGGAGCTTTGGAACACCTTAAGTTTTTACCCACAGTATTTTTATCATTAAGTGTTATCTTCCAGAAATACTTGCACCAGTTGTTGACATGTATAAAAGTTATAAGAGCACAATGTGATGATATGTGCATTACATGGAGCTGTGCAGTACAGTTTATCCTGAATCCTGGGAATAATTTATTGCATGCTGCTTTGAATGAGGTGTTGTATGTCCCTTTCTCAGAAATAGAAATAAACAGCACAGGGGATTAAGCAAGTTCTCTGGATGGCCACGTTTGCCGCTATCACTTTTTCTGTTATCAGTCTTTCCACTCACCTCTATAGCATTCCCTTTTAAGAAATATCCATGCTGTCCAGAATCAGATCAGAAATCCTTTGAGTAGAAGACTATACTTCATCCTACATCTGTACAGCACCTGAGCCAGCAAGAATGCTTGACTACAACTATGGAAAATAACTCTGCCATAAACACAGAAGTAAGACAGTCACAACTGCACAGAGGAGCAGCTCCTTCCTGACCTTCCAAGTAGCTCTTTCTTTCCTTTCCAAGTATTCATTATTCACAACTTCAGAAAAACTTTCAGAAAATATTAACTTGTTGCACACTACAATTTTTCACATTGTTTCAGTGACCAACACATGAAGGTCCTCTGAAAATCTGATCATTTTCTTCTATGTAAAAACAGTTCCCAAGTGTTTTGGAGCTTTCAGTCAAAGCCAGGAATATCTCTTCCAAGCAGCTTTCCCAGGGCAGTTAACAGAAAATCAGATCTTGGAGTTTGAAGACTCCCAGTAGGTTTAAAGAAAATTTAAAAAAACAAACAAACAAACAAACAAAAAAAAACCCCAAAAACCAAAAAATAACAAACTAGAAAGATAAAATAAATTCTGTAAGACACTTGAAAGCCTTTTCAGACTTTCCACTGACATCACCACTGAGGTGAGACTCAGGTGAGCATGATTCTATTGTGAAGAGAAACAGAGAGCATCAGCTGCAGTGAGAGCAGCTGAAAATGGCATTTCTGACATGCATTTTGTTATGAAAATGTCTTCCTTGTTTGCTGAGACTGTGGTTTTTAGAAGCCATGGTTTGCAAGCAGTCCTTCCCTTGCCATCTAAGGCACCCTCCTGTAATGACAACACACTTAATGACATCCACATTGTAAATGTTTTTATTTCCAATATTAACACAAAACCTTCAACCAGTTATAGCACCAAACATTTGTCTATTTATTCAGGGCAGTGCAAAATTGCATCTTAGCAGGCCATTGAGCAGGCCATTTATAGCAGGAAGACAAATGCAGCTGATGCCATTTTATTAAATTTTGGAATAACTGATCCACATATCTTGGCATTTTTCCCCTGAACTGTTCTATGATTTCTAATTAATTTAATGCATCCTGTGTTGATTTAAATGGCATTTGTTCCATAACTGTATGCCTCTATAAATAATATCTTACCACATATTAAAACTTAACTATTTTATCACTTCATAGTCCTCATGGCCAAACCAACCAGTCTGTGGAAAAGCAAAAAATGGTGAATTTGGCAAGCCAAACAACACAGGATTTTATGAAAGTTTCATGTCTAAGTATTATAAAGCCTTGATCTGTTACTGTCAAGGTTAAATAACTCCTTATAGATTTTGAATTCATTTCCTTTAGCTGTCTCCCTTCTATTCAGCACCATCCCACTGTAAACCTTCTTAACTGTAGAGAGGAAGCTGACACTGGGTTAAGCTGTTATTATTCATACAGTTTTTCCTAAGAGCAAGAATACTGGATGTCTATCAGAAACATTTCTTTCTAAGTCATTTCAGTAGCAGACAAAGACAGCAAAATCAGAAATGCCACTAATGTCGATTGACGCATATTTCTTTCTGCTCTTCCACATCTTTCCCTCATACCTCAACCACATTTCTTACCTCAGACTAACCCACCAGACTGCAGGTGTGTGGAGGATGTAGAAAGATCTTTCACTTCTGTTGAGGCAGCACAGTTGAGCACAGAAGCATTAATGAAGCTGTCAATGAAGTCAAGCTTTTTTCTGTAATTCTTAGGCAGTCTGAAGTATCCTAAATATTACCCTTCCACTCACACACATTGCACAGTCATGCACATTCCCAGACTGTATTTTGGGAGGAGGGACCTTGTGTACTGCATACAAGATACCTGGGGCAATAATCTCTTACTGCTATCAGGAACCAAAGAAAATAAATTGCACATAATTTTAAAAATAGACATTTCATCATTTAAAGTCTTCCATGAAAGTGTAATATGAATAAAGAAATCCTCCAGATACTCTATCCAAAACTCATTAAAACTGGAAGATTTCGCTAAGGTGTATACACATGTGATTTTGCATTCATTTTAGACATCAAAAATCTATCTTAAGAGGTTAATCAAACTGCTGCAGTAGCAGCACTGGTCATCTTTCCTTTGATCATGTGAGTGTATGATCTTACATTATAAGCTGACAAAGTCAGCTTGGCTTGCACTCCTCTGGAACAGTTGTTTAGGTTTATAACTGCTACCACTTAGACTCCTAAAATACCTAATTTACCAGACAGGTTTCCTATTGTATTTACTCTTAAGTGTGGAGGATTCTTTATAACATGAAGATTTGTGATCTGTTTAGCACACCTCAGCTCATCCACAGACACAGGAAGGAAAAGGCTGGTGGTCCTGTTCTGGTGTCTCAAGAATTCATTGGCCAGCTTCAGATATTTCACTCATATGTCACCCAATAATGGGTAAAATAGAGACTACAGTTGATGTGATCGTGTTTTACAGAATTTCAGATTTGCTGAGGTTAAGCACAGTATGGGTTTTCCTTACTCAGCACTAAAGTATGAGCTCCCCATTGACAATACCTGTGCTTTAGGGCTGAGAAAAAGGTAGAAATTTATGCACAAGTAATTTGCTCCCTACTTTTGCTTTCTTTGTTCAGATACCCTACCCAAAATACCCTCATGCACAACCAGTTTCATCATATTAATTAGTGGTAGTTTACATGTTGTCAGACACAGGCATACCTATAAATATTTAAGGAATTAGGACTCTGCATTTTTCCACAAAGTGTTACTATCTTCAACGTGACAGATGATGAAACTGGTGTCTGGAGAAATGAAAGCAGCCCTTCACACCGGGAGTTTCTGAGACAGCCTAGACTGCAGCTGACTTCTGTCTCTTAGATCTTATTCTAGAAGCCTGACTCTGCTTTGCCGTTTATCTTACCCTATTTTCCCCTACATAAACCTTAACTTGCATGCCTCCAGAAACAGTTCAGGGCTTAACGCTATCTTAAATATTCAATTCACAGTTTTGGAGTGTATATGATTACCTGGAAAGGCAACACTAGCCCTATATTTTTGTAACATCTCAGCTGAGGTTCTGTATTATATATATCACTGACTGTAAAAATCTTTCAATTCATATAGGACACATGCTTCAGTTAACGAACTACTATTTCCTTATATATTTTACAAAGAGCTTCATTGTATGGCTTCATTTTTCTATTAGACAGCTATTTTGATTATTTCTCTTACTGTCAGGAAAAGAGTCTATTTCAAAAGGCAATTAAAAATATTCCTCCATGGAGTCCGCATTTTTGAAACAACAAAAAAGTCATTCATGCCCTACAAAAGGTACCTCTAGAGCTCTTTGCAAGGCAGTGGGATTATGAATGAAGAACAGACAGATTGTAAGAGAAGTCTTTGAAACTAAAGAATAGAAACCTAAGCAAGCAGGCCAGCCGAGAAGGCACTGACACAGAGGGAATAACTGCAAGAACAGTACTGCAAAGTAGTAGTATAAAAGAAAAGAAGTGGATCCTGTTAGCTATACAACACTATAGATAATATAAGCTAGCACTGAAGTGCTCACAGCTAGTTTCTAAAATTCTGGCATTGAAGGCCCCAAACTGCTTTACTTGAAAGGGAAAAAAGCCTGGAAATAGATAAAATGCTGAAACAGTTACTGAAACACCAGAGACAAAGACCTGTTTGCAAGTGCATGGATAGCCTGGAAATACATCAGGACGTGCAGGCTAAAAGAACAGTCAAGTTGCAGGGAAATAAACAACTTTCGTAACTGTATCTGTTATTTTAATCTTGATGTTTACAGGAGGAAGTCAGAGTTTTGCCACTCTTTAAAGCTTGTCACTTTTTTTTTTTTTTTTTTTTTTTTTTTCACAGATGTGCTTCAGGGCCTAAACTGAGCTTTGAAGAGAGTCAACTACTTCCTCCAGAATATACTAGATGCACTTTACAAGTTTGTCTGAAAGAAAAAACTGCTTGATTTCTGGTTATATACAATTTAAGACAAATCAGTGTGAATGATGGGTATCTCTGGATGATGCAGGAAGCAGCAGAGCTCGGGGATGCTGCTGTCTTAGAGGCAGAGCTGGCAGTCGCAGTGCCAGCAGCCAGCTCGGTGAGCCCATCTGCACTGAGCAGGCACAAACACCTGGCCCAGCCCTGCCTAAGCCACTGCATTCCTGTAACACACATGCTCTGCTGGGGCTCAGAGGAACTCACAGCCACAGAGCTGAGCTCTTGCTAGCAAGCCTTGCCCAGCACTTCACACCTCCCTGCAGCATTTCTCATTCCTCTGCTGTCTCGGGTTCCATCTCTGCATCCACCCCCAGGCTGTGCTCTCCCCTCTTTGGTTCTCATCCTGGGATTGGCAGCAGAGGAGGAACAGCCTCCCAGAGAAGGGGGAATGTCTGAGGGTACATCCGCCCTGCACACAGGGATGCAGAGACACTTGAGCTAACCACAACAGGTAGCTGACTGAGTACAAAAAGGCAAACCGTGACAGCAGACTTCAGTGTGGGTGAACCTCTTCTGCCTCCCTGGTGGACTAGATTCATGCTTATGAATATTAACTCTTAAAGTAGATTGAGAATGCAAACAGAGAACAAACATTTCCATGGCTTGCCGTTCTTTCCCAGCTCCCAGCAGGATGCAGTAAATATCACAACGCAGCTGCACAGCAAAGGAAAACAATATATACAATATATTCTCATCTTCAGTGTGGAGACGGCTGCTTGTTAAAGCACACACATGCTACTGGCCTAGCAGCAGTTCTGCAGATAGGTCATGGGAGTCAGAAAAACAGAGCTTCATTCCTGACACGTTCTGCAAAGTCCTGTTTCCTCCCCCATTTCTTCTGCCTTATTTCGTTATATATGCAGTGTTTTTAATATGCTGGCTATTGATTTGTTCTTCAGAACCTTAATATATAAGTTCATATATTAAGTTTAAGTTTATATAAGTTTATATATTTATATTTAATATATAAATATAAGTTCACCAAGTTGAAACTAAAGGAAGTGGTTCCAAATACCAAGGCACAAAGAGCTGGACCTTCTTTAGAACTTGTCTCTGCATGGTAGCTTTTTTTGGCTTTAGGTCTACACTCATAAAATATTCTTAGTATACCAATATACTGATGTGAGTGAACAAAAATTACTAGAACATGTCTTTTCCCTACTATGTAAGAAAGACCTATTAGGCCAGAACCAATGTCTCTTGTGCAGTCTGCATCAACAAATATACCTATAGCACATTGACAACCCAGCCATCTGCTTGTTATGTTTGAACAGGTCTAGATGCATGAGTAGAAAAAATCACATATTTAGTCCAAATGTGTATCTAATTTCAGTCCAGAATCCACGTTATTCAGCCAAAGTGCTGCTGAGCTCCAACCAGCTTGTGTCCTGCTCGTAGCTTAGGTATGACACCATAATGAAACTCATCTGCTTCCAGTTTAGCGGTTGTTTGTGTCTGGCCAGCCCAGGGAGTGAGCAGAGCTGCCAGCCACCTGTGTGCACACCAACCCCCTGCCTCAGTTCACTGGGAATAAAGTACTGGGGTGGTAACAACATGTAAAGCAGACAGTTTGTCATAAATTATTAGCAGGTCCCTGAGTGCAGGACTCTGGGGTATGCATTTCAGAAACCCTTGAGTGCACCACTACAACAAAAAAGAACACTCCTCTAAACAGAACCTGCAGTGGGGCATCTGTAAGAGGACAACATCAGTGGTGATGCTCTTCACTTTCTTCTACCTTGATACATGTTCTCCTGCCAGAAAAATTGCCCTTATACTTTATCCTACACATAAAATGAACCAATATTACAACATTCCACTGCTTAAAAAATTAGGCTGGCCAGACTCTTTCCAAGGGTACAGACTGACCTGTGAAAAAGATTTTCATGGAAAATCAGTGCCATAGGATAAGCTATCTGAAAAGAAAATGTGACACTTTCAGCTAGAAATTTGCACAGCTGTTGAGTATGGAGGCTGCATGACCAGAATTTTATGTGTGTGCTGGTTTTGGCTGGGGTAGAGTTAATTTTCTTCACATTATCTATCATGGAGCAATTCAGATTTGTGATGAAAAATGGAGTTAATAATCCAGAGATGTTTTTGTTACTGCTAAGCAGTTACACAGTCAAGGCTTTTCCTGCTTCTCATATCTCCCCACGAAGGGAGGAGACTGTGGGTGCACAACAAGCTGGGAGAGGACACAGTTGGGACAGTGGTGGAGCAGGTTGGCTTTCTGAGGGGACGGTGGCTGTGGGTGAGGCCGTGCTGGAGCAGGTCTGTTTGTGAGTGCACCGAGGCCCACGGACAGGGCAGTGCTGGAACAGCCGCCCTCACAGCCACTGCAGCTGTGGATAAATCCACGCAGCAGCAAGTGTGGCCCTGAAGAGACTGGCTCATGGCCAAAGCTCCACTTGGAGCAGAGAGAACCCTAAGGGACTGCAGTCTATGGGTAAATCCAAGCTGGAAAAAGGGCAAGGCGAGGAGTTCCTTGAAATGTAAAACCTGAGAGGGAGTAGGCAAAAGACTGTAATAGAAGTACCTTTAAATTGCAACCCATGATTTGAATTGCATATTATAGGAATTACTATAAAAAGAACCACCCAAACCTGTGGAGAAGAAGCCTTACAAGAAACAGAGCAAGTGCATCAGGAACCCCAGCTGAGCTGGCTTTGGTGCCCAATAACCACAAACATGAAACCACCTCTTCTGTCTTGAGTATCACCACAACATGGAGCCAAAACCACGGACTAAATGGACTCAATGGATATGGGGTGGACATCTTATGAACACTTTGAAGTAGTTGATAGAATAAAGGAATAATATCTGTGTATTATACCAAAGGATGGCAAGTCAGGTGGTGGTTAATGCTGTATTGGACAGTGTAGGACATAAACAGTATGGGATAAAGAAGAAATCCCTCTATTGTAAATATGGTTTCAGCACAAACTCAAAATATAGTCCCATACTAGCTAATACATCCAAAACTAACACTATCCTAGACAAAACCAGTGCCTGCTGAAGCTTAATACTTTTAACTTGGAAAAAAAAGTCACACCCAAAACTATCAAGCAATTATTTCATTTCTTGAAATAAAGGAAGTGGCTCAGAAGTGAGTGAGAGCTTTTGAAAGCTGTCAAATTGCTAACACTTTTGTGGAGGAGGGGGAGAACTTGAAATAATGATCTAATGGAAACAGTGTTTGTTCTACAAGCGTTCATATTTTCTGAAGGGAAGTGAAGATGTCTTTCTGACTTTTTTGGCTTGGGTTAGGGGTTTTTGGAGGAGGGCTTTGGGGCATTGTTCAGGTTTTTTGGGTACCACTACACATCTCCTTCTTATCAAAAAATTAGTTGGATACATGCTTTTTATTTGAGGGATTTACCCAGTGAAAACACCTTTGTGTAGACTCTAATTACTTCTTTTTTGTTTGATTTAATGTAGTTTGATGCTCTTAAAAGTGGCTTGGTGATTACAGGAAATAAGTAATGTTCTATAGAATGTCTGAACTTGTGGAGGAAGTAAGACAACCTTCAAATTTCTCCTCCTAAATTTTCAAAATCACTGGGTACAATAGGCTGTTGGAAAATAATTTTAGTAATAACAAAAGAAGTCCTAATGCTCACCTAACACTTACAGTCAAGTGCCTGAGAAGTGATTGCCATAAAACCAAAGCCTACGCCACCCTTTCAAAATGCTGCTCCTCCATTAACAAAGCCCTCCCTAGGAGACTGCCCAGTGTCCCTTGGCCACAAGGCAGAGCAATCTGCACAGCAAACATGAAGTATAATGGTTCTGTCACCCAGAGAGGAGAAGCAATCTCTGTGCCAAACTACATCATAAGAACAAGGTCCATGACATTGTGTACTTGATACTACAGCATGAGATTTAATTGATTTAAGCGTAGTAGAGAAGAGTTAAAATATTTCCTTGGGGCTCTTCAGTTTAGTAAATGTAGAGAAGAACTGGCTCAAGTCAGACTACTGCATGTGAACAGAGAAAAATAACTATTACTTGAAATAAAATGCGACTACCTATGTATCTGTCTTCCAGCCCTTTCTGTCAGCTAACATGTTGACTGACTGTGGAGGTGGCTGAGAGAGCAGAGTGTAACCTGCCTTGTCTGGAGAAAAGGTAGCAGTGGGAAGTCTCAGAAGGACTTATAAAGTGGAAAGTAGGACAGCAGATAAAAAAAAAAAAGGACAGGAAAAGCAAGGGATTTTGTTCTTTTCTGCTACAGTGCAGCATTCACTTGTTTTCTTATAATCTCCAGCAGCTATCAACCAGATTTATGCAGTGCTGTCTCTGCTCGGAGACTTTGAGGAACAAGAGAGCCAATGCTCAGGCTTCAAATGCTCTTCTTAGCTGGTTATCAACTAAAGCCAATCATTTTGTTGCTTACATCAGTATGAACCTGCAGTTACTATAGTGACATAAGGGTAGAAGCATGAATAAATTCAATATAAATGAAAAGAGATTTCAGCCCTGCATATAACTCGCTGCCATTTCGGAAAAATATTTTAAGCCATTTTGTGTCTGCCATCAATTATCCCAAATTACATTACTAGCTAAACTGATGGAGGATACATATACATAAATTGTTGCAGTTTCTTCTGAAGAAAACATTTTCTTGAACGTGGATACTTTTCTGACTTAATATTAAGTATTACCTCAAGACTAATTGTTTTTCTTGCTACTCTCTTTATCTGTAACATCTAACATGTTTTGCAAGATCGTTCTCTTGGGGTGTCTCTTCCTCTCAAAAAGTCAAGCAACAAATTCACCTGCAAATTACCTGAGGGATACTTAAATTTTCCAAAGACTATTTAAGGAGCAGTTTTTACAAAATAAATAAATAAATAATGTCCATTTTAAAAAATAAGTAATTTACCAATAGTAGAGATTAATTTACAGCTTTTAGAATTTGTTACTAACCCACCTACAGTAAAAAAATCAAAACTTGAGGAACTTGAGAATGTAAGCATATTCTGAGATCAGGGAGTGGATAACACTGATGGGAAGATTTTTTTCTTGAAGGATTTAAACACAGAAACCTTGCACTATATCATGAGATGAAGCTAAAAAACATGGAACAGGTTCACATAAAAGACCTAAATGTATTCTTTTTAAATTCAGCTACAAATGGTGGTTGGTTTTTTTAAACGGTTTGCATAACTTTCACATGGGACCACGCGGGAGACATTTTAGCCTAGTACATGATACATCAATCTTCCTGACCCAGGTTCTTACACTGTTGCATGCAACTGTATTCTAATTTCTGAACCAAAATGCTATTTCTCCACTTTGCAAACCTTTTCATTGGTTTTAAATCTACAGAGGATATTGAGGGATCAAAAGGAAAGAAAGAAATATCAGTTGCGACCTACCTTTGAGAAAAGCATCCTGTCCCAGAAATGCAAGACCAAATGCTAAGAGTTTAAGCCACAAAAACATGGTTATTTCTGGAAATCAGGTGTATCCTTATGAAACAGCATGTGTCTCTCTCTGGAAAGCAAAATAAATGTTATATGTCTGCAAAAGTTTCCTCACAGAATTTGAACCCAGAAGGAGACTAACTAGGCACATACATTGCACTGCCTGCTTATCTGTGAAGGAGCTGCTTCCTCTGTTACCCTAACTAACCACTTGCAAACTCGCAATGCACTGTAGTGATGTCAGAGACAATTACTTCTTCAAAAAAAACTTCAGTTTCCAGGAAGTCAAAGGGGTTTTTCTTAGGTTCCTGCAGTAATACTTAGCTTCCTTAATTCAACTAAAGTAGATTTTTTCAGCTCTTTCTTCCTTTGTCCTTAGGAGCTACACAAGACTTCACTTTCATAGGACTGGATCTAGAAAAGTCATTTTTTTCCCTTCATGTGCGCTTTTCTGCACATATTCACTGATTCCCATATATGTTATGTATGTTTCTTGAGATTTCTGTTGAGAGGAAGAGAAACCCTAAGCATGAGTCACCAAAACACTTGTTCTGACAACAAGGCCTTCATAAAAATGCATCCTCAGGTGAAGTAACTGATGATCAAACAAAAACCCCTTAAACATGGGGTTGAACAAGATGATTTCTAGAGGTCTCTTCTAACCCTAACTATTTAGTGATTCTGTGGGATGTATTTCTGAATCTTTCTACAAGGATATCTTTCTGACTGTGACAGTAATACACGACAAATGGATAGAGGCAGTCTAATTCTGTTTTCTGAAACGTTTGGAATTGGAAAACTCAATACAATTCTTTACCATGACAGTGCAGGAGAACTGTTGTCACTTTCATGGACTTGATACAAGGTACAGCATTTTGCCTCACTGCATGCACTGAGGCAGCTCTCAACAACTTGGTAACAAATGTCCATTATATAGTAGGCTACAAGGGGAAGAAATGTTTGATTGCTTCTCTTATTGAAGATCTCCAAGGTTCTAAAAGAACCAGCAGAACCCTGTCATAAGACAGATAAAGAAGGGAAGAAAATACTTTTGTGCTGCCAATTTGTAAGTCCTTCAGAGACTTCTTAAGCATCACACAGGAAAAGGTTGCACAAATCACATAATAATTCACAAATGACATGACTGAATCAAACTCCTCATAAGATTAAACACATCTTGTACAGTTTTGATTCAAGTCTTCCAAAACTGGCCAAAATCTTAGCTTTCATTAAGCAGTATGTTGCCATACAAAGTGACTGTAAAAATAACTACATTTTAAATGTGTTGAGAAGAAGACTGATCCAATGATATTGCTCTAACACTCCAGAGACTCTAATATTGATATAAAACAACTTCATCATCCTGGAGTTGTCACAAATTAAATCTGGACTGTAGCCATATATTGCCTGCAGCACCCTCATCTTAGTTCTTGTTATCCTAGACAAAAGCAGGATACCAACATGGCTGACGTGTGCCATCTGATGAATGCATGACATACTGTGAAGAATCTCTCGTAAAGGTTCTCAAAAAGAACCAGGCTCCATTCCCACCTGATCTTCCCCAGTAGTTTACACAATCACCACTCAACTCCTCAAGCTGCGACCCCAAGACAAATGACTGCGGAGATATTTACAGAACTTCCACAGCACCGAAATGTTGCAACATACCCTATCTACTATTTAGTGAGAACATCACACACTCCAGTGATCCCACAGGATACCATTCTAGGTATACTGCTAACCATAAACCATCAACTGTTAAAATTAATGACCAAACATACAAATTTACGTAAGAAGGACACAGAACTGCTGGAGCAAGTCCAGAGAAGGGTCACGAATTTGGTAAGAGGATTGGCGCACCTTCCCTATGGACACAGGCTGGGAAAGTTGGGGCTGCTCAGTCTGGAGAAAGTTGTGTGGAGCCCTCATGTGAAGGGGCCTAGAGGGAAGCCAAAGAACTCTTAATCAAGAACTGTAGTGACAGGATAAGAAGTAACAGGTACAAATTGAAAGAAGTGATAAATGGATGCCATAGGAACCAGGCCTGAAAGATGCCAGTGAAACCTCACTCTTTGTTCTCTCCTCGTATGATTTTATGGTGTTTCATCCTGTGTTCATTTCCCTAAAATTTCAGCCAGATAACACTACAGCATTCACCTTCCTCACACAACACAGCTTCCAAGTCCAGACTATCAAAGTCATTATGGTTTCACTTTGACATTCATCACCAAGAATTTTAACTGGGATGTATTTGTTTTTTGAAGGGTTTAATGGTGTGGAAGGTGAGGGTTACTTCAGGTAATGGTGTTCTTCACTGGTACCTAAACCTAATTTGTGTTAGTGTGTTTACAAAATGTACTATGAATTAGTTTTCTCAAAAAAATGTATTCTCAAGAACCCACCTGTGTTTTCCTTCTGTTCAGAGGCCTTGAAAGAATAAATTACAAACTAAACAAACTAAATAATTAACAAATTCTCTACATAATCCATACATAATTTGGAGTAAAGTAATGCAAATTTCATTTTGCCTAATTTTCCTTGCATTGAAGTCATCTCATATGACTCCGTTCAGTTACAGTGATACTCAGCACACTGCATATCAGAATTAAGCAGCTTCACTGAAACTGAAGTCACACACTTTTGCAAACACTAAGGGACAGTGGATAAATTTATCCCAAGGGCAACTCTGTTTAAATCAAGGGGGTTACCTGCATTATGCTTTTTATCCAGTAAAACTAATTTGACAGTCCTACTGTGAAAATATTGTTCATGCTAGAGAATATATCTTAACAGTCTTAATATTTCACTGAACATTTGCTAAGGAATATATTTTTAACATACTTTTTCAGGCTTGTTTGCAATTGCCAAGAACTATTTCCTGAAGAAAGAAAACATTTCTACTTAATGTGTCATATTGGATCAAATTATTTTAAGGTCAAGAGTAAACAATAGAGCTCTTTGTGCAAGCATACTGCTCTGTTGCTATCAACCCTCAGGCAATGATGATTTGACATCTTCACTTCATATGTTGCCTGCATGATCTGTGCTGTACCTGCTCAGGACAGAGAACGTATTCTGGTATCCCTGAGGCACTCTTCACAATCTGGCCAAAAATGAGCAACAAGCCTGTGAGAAGCTCTTAGGAGTGCCAGGCACCTACTTCTGGCGTACACAGAAAATCAATCCAGAATAACAGTGGGCCGTTATTGTGAAAGGAACATTCTTGAGTAGCTCATTTTAACATGTCCACTTAGAATTTGCTACCCTTAAACAGTGCCAGCATATCCATAAGCCTTGGGATTTGTTAGATTTGTGCTGAACGTCTGCTCTGCCTCCTGGTTTTGAGTGAGCACTGGATGCTAAGAACAGCTCAAGATTTAACTTTGTATAAAGCGTTCAAATATTGCACAGTGAACAAGATAATTTTACATTATAAAACATCAAATAAACATTTTTACCCATAGTGTCTTTTCTTTCTATCCTTCCATCATTCACGTTGAAAGGGAAAAGGAAAAGGAAGGATGAAAATTAATTTAATATTTGTTCCCCTGGACTGCTTCTTGAACACTCATTCAGAAGAGCTCTTCAACGGTGGCAGTTTTTTCCTCCTCTTAGTCAAATTCTGCTTTTTCCTCTCCACTTGCATTTCCTAGTACCAACTTCTTGGGTTCTATAGGCACTCATGTAACTGTCTCAACAAATGAAGAACCACAATTTTAAAGGCCAGTGAGCTGAACGCCAGGCAGGGCACTGTTCTCTGAACAATCAGGCTGAAACTGCAGAATACCACCCCAGCTGGAGGTACCAAACCAGCTCCCTCCCTGCAGGGTGTCCCCTATCACCTTCACCAAATCCACCCTGCCTTCAGCTAAACTGCTTTCTTACGTGCTGATTGTTTGGTACTAGCTAATCTATACCTGCTGGTAAATGTTCCCCAGTCATGTGCAGAATTACACTCTATTGCATAACACTCTGCAGTAAATGCTGACTGACCTGCACCATAAAGTCACAGCTGTGCCATGTCTGCAGAAGGCCCAACAGAATATGAGTCAAAGCAATAGTAGCACCTGCCAACACAAAAGAGCCCATACAGAAAAGGAAGAAAATGCTTAAAAATAGTCTTTTCCAAAGTCTTTACATTCTGGTTTCATTGCAGATCACTGGGCATTCCCTTACCTCTTAAACATTGCTTCCTGTGTGTTCTGTACCTAATATAAAGACCTATCTGTTTATTCTGAAGCTAATACACAGGGCTTTGTTTTGTTTTGTTGTTTTGGGTTTTTTTGGCCTTTTTTTTTTAATCTTTTTTTAATGCTCCACTTTAGCTGAAGCAGGCCAGACTAGGGTCAGGGTAGTCTACTGAACCCACATTTCAGGCTATCTTCCTACAATATGCTACTTCTGAGCTAACTTCTCTCTAGTCTCTGTTGTAAATGAGCAAAGCAGCTTGCCTTCTGTGAGTTCTCTGTCCTCTTTTCTGTTTTTCCCATGCAGATATCTTCTGTGATATCAACTTCTGTATACTTTTCTTCTACCACTGTATCCTGCTGCCACCCAAGACTGCTTCTCACCTGGGTTGCCAGATTTATTGTCACACCCTATTAGCTGTGGTCTACAAGTTGTCCTGGTGTTTTACTGTCAGATGGCAGTGCTTATAGCCAAGAGTATTTGTGTACATTTTTCCAATAAAACACAGGATTACTCTATAGCAAATGGTTTCCTAACATCCCAGCCTTTGGGATGCTGATTATGTTTTGGATGGACGTGCAGTCCCGCAGCTGATTGGAGTCATTATTGCACAGAAGCACAAAATGCCTTTGAGCAAGGTATTTATAAGCATAAACCACAAATCTTTACCTAGAAGGCTGGTCTGCTTACAGTGATGCTGTCGGTCATGTTCTGATAGCCCATCTCCTCCCCTTCTTCACATTGTGACAGGATTTTTCTCTCGGGGGCTGTCCAAAAGGGTTAGAGAGATGTCTCCAAAGATAAGCATGTGGCAGGCATTACATCTTCCTCAGTGGCTTGTCAAGAAACTACTGCTATAAACCTAAAAGAGTCTGGAAGATTTCTATAATCTAAACTTGCAATAATCATCTTTGAATTTCAAACAGTTAGGGAATCAAATTCCCATGCCTCCAAGCCATTCAGTTTGTTTCACACACTACAAGCCATCTTAAAATGTGCCAAGTTCATAGTGCTGATACTCTGAAAAAAAAAAAAAAAGTCTGTCTAAACATGCACTGGATGTCTGGGTTTATTCTCACACCAAAAAAAAACAAGAGAATATTTAGCAAAGGCAGTAAATTTTAAACTTTAAAGAAAAAGAGTTATGCAAAATTCATTCATGTAATTACAAACTTTTTATCACTTCTTGTTAATAGGCATAATTATAGTCAACTAATAGAAGTGCAAAAATATTGGACATATACTTCTAAAGCAACAATAATGTAAACAGTAGACCCATGCAAAACAATTTTGGCAGAGTCAAGCAAATATTTGAGTGACTTACGACAGGTAAGAGAAAAGACAAAATTGGGAAGTCAAACAGTGAAATAAATAGATTTCTTTAGTTATTTGGGTTTTATAGCTAATTTCTATTTCACTATAGGACATTTTGTAATAAACACTCAAAGACATTTAGCACAAATTGGGTATTTTAACTGGGTCACAAAGCTCAAGAAACACATTGCTGAGGCCTTATAAACACATAAAATCTGTGCATAAAGTGCAGTGGAAGAGCCAAAAATAACTAAAAAAGGATGGTGGAAGGGGAGGAGGGAAAGCTGCTGATCCCATGCTGTGGTATCCCCAAACACTGGAATTTTCAGAGTGTGTAAACCACTGAATCACAAGAGAAGCAACAAACTATCAGATTCATTCATTTCAGGAAAGAAAGACCCTTCCATATGTCTCATAAAACAGGACCCTAAGAAACACCACAATTTCACAACTATTTTATAATATGTGCTCATGTGTAGACTGCCAAAAATCTAGACCCTGGCAAAAAAAAAAGAAGAAAAGGCAAAAGTGTAGTATCATTATTGTTTCTTAAGTTTTATTCTAAAAAGTGAAAAGATGTTAGCAATATAAATTATTAGTAAGAGTAGTTCATTTTTACCATACCAAGCTCAGGCTGATATACTAATTTGGTAATGTGCTCTTACTCCCCAGATCAGCATAAAATATTTGCACATCCTCTTTCTGCCTTAGAGCAAGTGTTACTTCCTACACTTAGTACGTTAGGAAATATCACAGAAGATGAAACTTCTTGCAACAATTATTTAGCAAGAGTCTCTGTCTGTTTTTGTCTTCTTCTCATAAGAAGATCCTCTTTGGAGTTTATGAGATTCTGTGTTAAAATATAGAGGCCTTATTTTAAACTGATTTTGTTGCAAACCAAAAATAAAGTGCCGATTCCTCACACAAAGTCAGTCTGACAAGCCTGCAATCTGGTAAACAAAAATTAGGGTTTTTCCTTCAGACAAAGTTATGCTGAGCAATCTGAACCTCATTTCATTTTGATACGCCAGCTTAATTTTCAGTTTACTGAGGTTCAGAAAGTTGCTCCACACTGATAAATGGAGACACATTCTGGAGAGGTGAATTTTCTGAGAGACTTTCCCCCTCCATCAGCACACTGTCATTTTAGGTGGAGAAGACCAACCACCAAGGAAAAATGCAGATTCACAAATAAGTTTGTCTAAGAATGTGGGGACACAGTGCTAAAGGCAATCTTGCCTCTGATATTGCAGCTGTTATTACCAAAGAGTGGGAACAGCCTTGCCCTCCCTGCTATGGGTGTGATAGAAGAGCGAGTTGGCTGGTTGGAGTCAGTTGGGGTCTGCTGGCCGTGCTGTGAGGAGGAAGGGACAGGAGGGCGTGCAGGGGACAGACAGGGTGAGACATTGTACAAGGGACAGACAGGGTTAGGTGGCCGTGCTAGGGACAGAAAGGAGCAAGCTGGAACTGCAGAAGGAAGAGAGAAGAAGGAGAGAAAGCCAGAGCTGTGTGTAGCTGCCCATGGGAGGCTACACAGAAAAGGTGTGAAAGACTTTTAGATAACAAGGAGCTGATGCTTGAAGCCTTCTGAAATTTTACTGAAGCACCCTGAGTGTTGTGGCTGTCTCTACAACCACATAAGAAAAGGAAATAACCTATTCATTTTCTTTTCCTTCTTCTACTGTAAACAGGAACAATTTAAAGACAGATGATAGCAAACAGAACAAGACCCACCTGCCCTCCACTATCTCTGATCAAAGAATCCTATGCTATTCCTTGCTCTTAGAACCTTCCTTGCTCCAAATTTCCCACATCAGCCTGAAAAAAATCCTGAACTGTCTCACTACTCCTGGCAGACAGTTCACCTTCTTGAATCATGTATCTGTAAGGTCAGACTTACATACACTCTATTCTAGTTGGAGAAACCTTTCGCATACTACTACGAGTTTTGGGCACCAAAATACCAGTCCTGAGGAAAACAAGCATATTTTTGCATGAGGAACACAAGCAGGGTAAGAAAACAGAAGTTCAAAAACAAGGTGGGAAGAACTTTTCTCTGCTGCTTCCACAATGGCCTCTGCTCTACTCCAAGAGGTAACAGGAAGTAGAAAAAGCAGTTTCAAGAAAGCCTGGGTTTTATACGTGTCCTAGCTTGTATTAGAAATTTGAGCAGGCTGGAAATGTACATATTCTTTGAACAACCATATAACTGTGGGATCTCTCTGAAGATCATGCATCTATATTTATTTACCTATTTTAAATAATTTTATGCTAAAACATTCAGATTAAGTAAGGGGCAAAATAGTTTGGTTTTCATGATCTACAATAGTTTTAAATCATGTGAAACTAGTTTTATGAATTAGCTACCAATCATCCGAATCTCCTACAACTGTGTATTGAACAAGTAAGAACTCCAAAGGAAAAATAAACCCCAAAGTCCTGTAAAATGAATCATTTATTTTGAATTCCAGCAAATACCCACTTCAACTACTGATACTACTCTTTATGCTGTATTTGTAAAAAATGTATGTAGTGGAAGTATGTTTTGTTTAACTGCAGCATTAGATATATTTAATACCTTTACTGCCATGAAAGATCGTTAGCAGTGTTTTTCAGGACTGTCAGATTAAGACTATTAGACTAAATAAAGCTATTAAAAAGAAAGAAAAAACCTAATAAAAATTTCTGACTGCTGCTTCTTGCTCTTGCCTCAGCTTGGCCCATAAATCGATGCTGCTCTCAGCTTTCCAAGCTGGTTTCAGTTTCTGGTTCCTGTATGATAATTACCAAAGCCCAGAAATGGTGCAGAGCTGCAAAGTTCATAACTGATGACCTGAATATAAACTTATTTTTCAGCTAAGTGGAATTCCAGCTACATCAGTGAAGCCACCACAATTTGTCTCTGGTAGCTCTCTTTGCTGACGGACTTTCTGGAGATCAGCTAAGGCATTTTGATGCAGCCCACTGAGGGTCCCTGCAGTAAGGAATATTCTGGGAGCTGAAAACAGCAGTGTTGATATCCTGCCCTCAATCCCCAACCACCTCAGTTTAACATACTGAAACACTTGAGGTGAGTCTGTGTCTTCTTACCTTTGAATTGTTTGGATGAAAGGATTGATCCTTTGTGAACAACCTACCTGATATCTCAGCTTTCATTCTGTATATCAGAGGTACCAAGCTCCTTTTCTGGCTGCCATAGGTGCCAGCACTTTCTTACTGAAAGCAGAAAAGTACAGACAGATAAATACCATCCATATTCTCATCTAAGGACTACATTAAAGATTTGACAAAACCTTTTGAGTCAGATGCCTCAGGTTTTTCTCAATTGATAAGCTGCTTTCCTAGCTCTTGTCACGATACATTGGATGATTTGAAGCTTGCATTGAACTAAAGCACACATGACACTGACTCCCAGGTGCTGCAGGACCTACAAACCCTGCTCTGGGGCAGGGGAGACATTGCAGAAGTGTGCAGACATTTGAAGTTCTGTCCAGTCCAAGTGCTGAGAGCGCATCTCTCACTCTCCCTGGCCCCTGGCTGTTCTTTCAGCTTGTCAGTACCTCCTTTTTGACATGATAGGACTTGAACACATTGTAGAGAGCAAAATGAGCCACTTTACAGACCTCCCAATAACACTTTTGGGCAGTAGCTTTGATGGGATGCATTTTATGTCTCAGTGTTTCTTGGTTTCTATTTTAACCACATATTTTAATCTACCTATGGTATACACAGTTACCCGTATCTCTTCCTCCCCTTTACCTGCTGAAGTGTGAGGTTGAGTTTTCTGTGTTGAAAAGATACAGCTTTATAGCCATTTCTGCAGGATTATTTGGAATAATTTGAACACTTTCATCATTAGATGATGTACACTGCTAGCACAGAGATTTGTGTTGTCCTTCTCCTAAGCTGGGGACAAGCACTGACAGAGGCTTTCTTTTTTCCCCAGCCATCCCTTGACAGACCAGTGCTCAGGGGAAGGCACCCTTTGACAGTCAGCTCTGCATATGCAAGTAGGATGCTGGTAAAAATCTCAGCAGAGAAAGCACAGACACCAGTACAATGCAATGTGCTTTTACTACATCCGGCTCCACCTAGATGTCAGGGTGCTGTGCCCTACCCTCGGCTCTAAAGGCATTTGTGAAGTCCCAAGGAGTGTTCCAAAAGGGCAATGATCCCCAGGATTCTCAGTGTATCCACAGGTACATATAGGAACTTGTACGTGAATATGTAAGATGGATGAAGTTGCAGAATAGCTGTTATTTTTTGATGGAAGGGTTATCAGGCAAAGAGGATCCTTTAAATGTTTTGTGCTCCATGCTGCACAAAAACTACTGAGCATATACTTTTTTTAAGCAGCTCATACTGCCCAGCTCAGCAAGGGTGATGTTCAAATTTGCTCCTAAAATTGATGTCAATAGCATTTAAAGGGTCACTTCCTGGAAGCTTTTAGCTCTAAGAACCAGAGCAAATATATATCTAGCAAGAGACATGGTAACTTAGATTTATAACTTGACCGTGAATTATGCTAAAGTATTTCATAACATTCCAGATTTATGATTTTATTTCCTGGAGACCCTGACTGTAAAAATGAGGCTAGACTTTAAGAAGAAAGTTCACTTCTGGTTTTCTTAACAACGTATCCTTGAGCTGGGTAATCTTGTAACATAAACCAGACAATCTTTCAAGAAATCTATGTTCTTCCTTAATTTTCTTATAGTTAAAGGCTTTAAAACCAAGATGAGGTGTGTACTTCCTCACATCCATGATGCAGAGACACTGAGCAAAATTCTAGCTTTTATTATGCAGATTTCTTGGGAGTATGATATTCTTTTTCTCCATATCCAAATTTTAGAAGTACCTTTTCTCTTTTTTGATTTGTAGCCTACACAACCTTTGCATTACAAAATTTCAGAATTTTCAAATTTATATCAAGAAAAATATCCATCCTTAGCTACAATAAAAATTAAGAGGTAAATGCTTAAAGGACTTATAGCCTGCGCTTCTTCAGTAATGTGTAAACAGACCACTTGTCCTGCAATCATTAAAATTTTCTAGAACAGGATTTCACAATAGAAAACTCAAATATAATTGTTATTCAGCTGATAATTCAGCTTCAACTGATAACACACATGCTTATACTTATTTGTTCTGTTTAGGAGTCAAGACCAAAACCTACCTGAAAGTTATTGCATTATTTTCTGTTACAGAGTTTTTCACATCTCACTCATCTTACAAAAATGTAGGGAATGGGAGCACAAAATGAAGAAGTTTTAAAAATTGGAAGTTTACATTTACTTCCCCTTTCTTGGTTTTCAGGAGAAACTATAAAAAAATTCAGATTTCATTTTATTCTTTTCTTCAAAGGGTTGCTGGGAATAGAATTCAAATTAGCAGAGGTTCCCTTTCTTATTTAGGGCCACTGACTGACCCTACCAAAAATGTATTGAGGCATTAAATGTATTTGTTTGAAATAGTTGATATTGAAATTCAAACAGTTCTTCAAGCAGAATTCCTAAGAAGAAGGATTTGTGACAGGGAGTCTACAAGATTTACTTTGAAGAAAGAAAATGTGTGTTTAAGAGACCTTCAAACCTTCAAAGGAACACCTCCTTCAAAAGGCCCCACCTCACAGTTATAAGGGATTTTCAGAAGTTAATGTATTTACATAAAGTGGAAAGGCTTGCAAACTGTACAAGGCAATTACTGGAAACAGTGGTGTAGTATTGAACAAAATGGTTCCAATTTTCCTTGGGTTTTTTTCAAAGAAACCCCTTATTTCTTTCATCTATACTAAAACTATAGACCAAATCCTGTAGTTCTTACTGAAAAAAAGCAATTTTACAGACCTCCTGCTGGTCTTAGGTGCAAAGACATTGAATACTCCAGTGAGGTGAAGGACAGAAAAAAAGGAACTTGAAAATGCGACCATATGACAGAAAAATTGTATTTAAAATGCACCAAATAAACACTAAAGACCTATTACCACATATTTGAGCAGCTTTTTCTGACATTTATATGACTATACCTATGTCTACTCAGATACATACATACATATGCTTGCATATTCATGCACCATTCCACACAGAGATATCCAGATAAAAAGCCTGTCCCATCCTTCTCCATTTTAGTTAGAATACATTGAACCCAGCACACTCTTTATCATCAGCTAAGACTTCCCTGAGATGGGACTCCATGGTGTCTTATTGCTGCATGTTTCAAATCGGCTTTGTGAATTCATTAAAATGTTATTTCAGGAAGAGGGGTAGAACAGCTAGAAGACACACATAAGCAGCAGGTCCAGCTGGGTAAATCAAAGTAATTGATGCATTTATTTTGTTTGGTTGTGGGTTTTGTTTGTTTGTTTGTTTTGTGTGGGGTTTTTTTTTATATTTTTCCCCTTCTAATTTATGAACAACTTCTGCGTCCTGAATACCAACTTTATGTTTCTCCTTATCTCTTGAATTATGCTGAACATGTGTCAGAGAGAAGGGTAGAAACTTTAAAATTATTTTTGCAACAGATTAGGACTGGTAGAGCTTTTCAGCACCATTATTGTGGACATGAAGCATGAGCACAGGCACACACCAACCACCACACACCACTGAAGATTCTTCCCTGACCTGTAACTGCCAGTATCAACTAAAAAAAAAAAAAAAAAAAAAAAAAAATCCACACTGCAAAACATGGTAGAATGAGTATCTGGTATTTTTGTAGGGGAGCTCTCTAGACTTCATAGAAGAAATCTCTTCCCACTAAACACTGCAGTATCATTCAGCCTATACACAATAATATATTTTAATCTGGCAATGCTTGCCCACGTGGTAAGAACACCCAGCACGATAAGACTACACAATATCTGAATTCATTTCCATTCACTTCCTTTAGTAACAGGGAAACTATATTTAAATTAACATTTTATTCATTTTTGAAACTATTGTAAATAATTCAAATGTATTACTGATCATCAATCGGTTCCCAATAAATCACTCTGGCTGAATACTTGAGACTGTTTAAAATGATGTATATTTGAAAAGGAAAAAATATAAAAATTTTTTTTTTTACATGTTCACCCTTTCAGAATGTGTCCCCATTGATCAGTGTGAAGCAACTTTCTGAACCTCAGTAAACCGAAATTTAAGCTGGGATATCAAACTAAAATGAGGTTGATTGCACAGTATATCTTTGCACAGTGTATCTTTGTCTGAAGGAAAAGCCTTCATTTTTGTATGTCTAGCATACTAAAGCTATGAAAGAATTAGTTCTGTAATTCTGTAGCTGAAAAAACTACACAGCTGATCAGAAAATTACAGACACAAGCATCTCCTAATGATTCTCAGCATAACTAACAAGATAGCTCTGAAATTCTAGGACTCCAAAGTGACATTGCTTCTTGTAGACAGTCGGATGTGAATTCTGAAATTTTAAAAGTGAGGCAAAGGCTTCCATTTATGCCAGTCTGGAGTGACTCTGTTTCCCATTTGTATGGGAATTTGAATTTCACACTTCTGCTGTGAAATACCCTTTTTAATATGAAGTTTTTCTCCAAACACTGAGCCTACTGCCACCTCACCTACTACTACAACTCTGAACTTTCAGAGCCTGTGTAATCACTGCAGTAAATGCAATGAAATCTTCAAGCCATTTCCCAATACTCAGACTTTCCTCCGCTGGACTTTCAAAGCCTGCTGCTGTATGGTTGCTGTGCAGAGGCTGTGATTCAGTAACATGACTGAAAACCATGAGCCTGAAAACATTTAACTGAGCTCTTGGTGATTACAGGGGAAGAAATACAGCCTGTAAGCCCTCTCCATTTTCCTACATGGGTATTAGTGCAAGCCAGAGTACACTAACCCTAGCAGTTACAACCTAGATGTATGCAGCAGTTTTTCCTCTTTATATGCCTTGAACAAACCTTAGAAATGAAGCTTCACAACTTCTTCCCCACTGCTACCTGCAGCTGTTAGATAACCTGACATTATGGGGTGCAGGAAAGGACTGGGTCATCTCATGTCCTCTCTGGGCCAGGGCACAGACAGGCTGTCCACAGAGGGAGGTAGAGGCCCTGTCATGCCATAGCACTCATGGCTCTTACCCCGGGGGCTGAGGATGCCTCTTGGCTGCTGCCTCAGGAGTCAAGCAAACGGCTGGTTGCTCTGGAACTAAAACACTTTCATTCTCAAGGAGGAGTCAATGTGCTCAAATCATGTTCCCGCAGAGAACTCTGGGGGTTTCCTTTGCAAAATTATTTTTTAGGTCAGTTTTCTAAAACAAACAGATTCTTTGACAAAGTAGGCTGCAAGGCTGCTATGAAGATTTGTAAGCCAAATAACAGGATAACACACACCTAACCACAGGCACAAGCATATTTTCATACAAACCTTTGATTTGTTGGCAACAACCTTATCAGATACTCTCTGATGAAGGGGAAAGTTCCCATAGCCAAGTCATCCCTTTATATATTTAACCTGCAAGCTTCAAAACAGCAAAATTTTATACAGAGGAAGTCAAATTTACTGTAAAGAGTCAGGTTTCTGAACTTCTTACCGTCAGCTCCCCTCCCACCTTTGAATTCACACACCTATTGACACAGGTTTCTATGCTGCAGAGCCTTGTTATTTCATCAGTATCAATACTTATAACAACAGGTGTTTCACATATTGCAGAACTGCAAAAACAGAAATGTGAGAGAATCAGAAGAAAACACTGATATCAAAGATACTACAATGACAGGAAGTGTTATACTTGGAAATTTCAAGGAAATGCTAGTGCTTTACCTGTAATGCTTCAGAGCAGCTCCCAGGGTAACAGCACACATTCCTCTTGGGGTTTTTTCCTGGAGTACATGGGACATAATATGCACATTATGAAAAACATACAACCTGTTGCTATTGCAGTCAGTTTGCACAACATCCACAACACTTGACACTGTAGCACAACATTTATTTGACATATGCAGGTGAGTGCCTGCCCCCACACCTCACTGAAGTTTGCAAGGGGAAAGCCTTGTCTTTTCATCACCATGTCTATCCCTCTTCCTGCCCTGTGGGATTCATTCAAAACACGGCTGTAGGAACCAGCAAAAGGGCCGGCAGTGCTACACCTGCAGCTGGGGGCAGAAGCCTGCCTGGAGGTCAGACTCAGCAGCAGGCCCTGGGCAGCAGCTCTGAGAGGGAGCTGCTGGCACAGGCAAAATGCAGGAACGGCTCCTCCTGCTATCACAGCTTACTTCATAAAAGCAGAGCTGGTTTTGTTCTGAAGGCAAAGAGGAGTCAAGTGGCCAGAAAGAGGCAGAAAAAGAGTAATTTCTCAGACTCTCGGTACTTTGTACACAGTGTTCACCCCTACCTCGAAAAGGCGGAGAAGTGAAATGGACAGATGAACCACGGTAATGTTGTGGATCCAGGGACACATATCTACAATCACCTCTGCTATTAAGAGGAAGATCTCAGGTGGCTTGGAAGGGAAAGATCCAGTAGGGCACACTGACAGAATAAAAGCTATTACCTCTTAGCCCTTTACTAAAGAATTTCAATGGATTTAATTTAATTTCAAGAGTGTTTTGAGAGCCAAGACTGCGTAGCCTTTTATCAAGGGTTACCATACCCATAAGCATGTAGTTTTCTTTTTTTAATGTATCTTTTGAGGTTTTTCAAAGCAATGATTTTTTTCTTTTGAGAGACTTCTATTACAGCCTATGCCATGCTCTGTGAGAAAGGTTCAATCCATGCTGCTTCTGCTATTACCCATAGTGTCAAAAAAGAGCAACACAAATATTCACAATATCCTCACTCAGACAGAAGTAGGGAGAATACTTTTGTGCTTTCATTGTAGCCTAATTCCCTTTTTTCTCAAAAAAAAAAAAAAAAAAAAAGGAAAAAAGGAAAAAAACGAAAAAAATCTTTTGAGGCATTTATTTCAAAGATAAAATAGGCAGCTGCTCAGAATTGCCAAACTGATAATAATTTGCCTTCATTTTTTGATTCCAGCAGCTCCTATCAAACCACATTTTACTACAGCAAACTTTTCATATTAACATTAACTGCATGTAAATGAACTTCCATTTCATATTAAAAAGATATATATATTTAAAGTCATTCACCTTATTCTTGTTACGACTTTAGAATTACATAGTGAGGCTCCCCTTTAAATGCTGTGAGATAGCAAAAATCCTGTGGCTCTCGGCAGGGCCAGAAAATATTCCCTGGGATAGACAAAGATCTTCCAAAATGCTCTTCTCTAAAAAGTTTGACCCCTAGAACTTTTGTGCCATAACCACAGAAATACGGAGGCACCACCCCACACAGGAGCTGTGAGGGAGGCCCACAGGGAGCTCTTCCATGGTGGCTCATGTTCCACAGTTCATTGTTACAAGCATAATTGTTGTCAAAAACTCAACGTTTCAGTCCATTACACTTCCAAGACAATGATACCAAGCACCTCTAACCTATCTTCGGATCACCACTCCTGTTATTTCCCATCCCACGCCAAGGAGAATTTCTAACAAACCCGGGGCTAAAGCACAGTTTGGAGCTGAGTTTCGCTCTTCCTCCAGGGAGGTGTTGTGAGGGCCCAGCTTACCTGAGGCGGCTCCCGCTAGCTCCTCCTCCCAGCCCAGCCCCTGCACCCAGGCCTGGAAGGCACCAGTGGCTGCCCGCCCTCCCTCCTCCTGCCCAGCAGGCCAGCCCCAGGCGAGGGGCTGTGCGCAATGGAGCAGGAAGGGTGCTCTGGGCGGCCGTGAGGGCAGCGGCTGTGAGGGCATAGCTGTGAGGGCATAGCCGTGAGGGCATAGCCGTGAGGGCGTAGCCGTGAGGGCGTAGCCGTGAGGGCGTAGCCGTGAGGGCGTAGCCGTGAGGGCGTAGCCGTGAGGGCATAGCCGTGAGAGTGGCAGCCATGAGGGCGTAGCCGTGAGAGTGGCAGCCGTGAGGGCGTAGCCATGAGGGCGTAGCCGTGAGAGTGGCAGCCGTGAGGGCGTAGCCATGAGGGCGTAGCCGTGAGGGCGTAGCCGTGAGGGCGTAGCCGTGAGGGCGTAGCCGTGAGAGTGGCAGCCATGAGGGTGTAGCCATGAGGGCGTAGCCGTGAGGGCGTAGCCGTGAGGGCGTAGCCGTGAGGGCGTAGCCGTGAGGGCGTAGCCGTGAGAGTGGCAGCCGTGAGGGCGTAGCCATGAGGGTGTAGCCGTGAGGGTGTAGCCGTGAGGGTGGCCTGGCGCCACAGCTCAGGACAGGTTTAACACGCTGTCACGGTGCTCAGCTTCACATCACTGGCAAGTGAAGTGTTTGAGAGAAAAGCAAAACTAATTGTGAATTCTGACCCTCTTTTCAAGCCTGTAAGAGGGACAAGTGCTCTACATTAAACATACAGAGATTCTCACCAGCGGAATTAACTTCTGCAGAGGAAAACCCAAGTCCCTACAAGCCACCAAGAGAAATGGCAAAAAAGAAGGGGAAAAAAGTGTTTACAGTGCACAAAGACTGGACAATAAAAATCCTTCCCCCTCTAAAATGAGGAACTGCCTGAGACACAAGACTCACTACTCTCACAGTCACATGACAAGCAAGAGAAAAAAACCCAGAAATACCAGAGACATGATGTAAAGAGGTGGGTAGGTTAAAATTAGTTAATGTTCTGATTTCTTTTATGAAGGGAGGCTAAGTTCTATTTTTATTTTTTTAATTGCACCAAAAATCCTAGAGGTTGCTGGAAAGTCATGGAGTAGAGATTTTTAAATCTCAATACACACATGTACTAACACAAATACATGCAAATGTTAGTATTCAGGAACAGTAATTAAAAGTTGATTTTACAAAGTAAGGAGAAAAACACCCCCTTCACCTTCAGAATTGTATCAGAATAACATCAGGAACAGACTACCTTAGCTACAGCAACTTCCACTCTAGTCTTAAGAGAAAGGTTGCCAATATTTCTAATTTTTTCCACCCCATCTTTTCTTTCTTACCTTTCCAAATTAAGGTTTCCTTCTTCCTACTGAAGTATTAATATTTTCACTATTAGAAAGGAGATTCTTATTCCCTTCTCCCACTTTCAGTTTAAGCCAGTATTGCTCAGAGCTGGAATGAAATACAATGGAATGACTCATTAGAAAATTAAGATTTTGTTAAAAGTCAAAAAATTGATTAATCAACCTTAAGCTCTACACAAAGGAGCAGCACTTAAGTTCAACACAGAGGACCACTGGTTCAGCTCCTCTAGGCTGCAAAGTTGAGCTATTTTCTTTGTGGTATCTTTTTGGATCTTGTTAAGTCTAATTTGAGACGGAGCTGAAATTTTCTTATATGGTACACTCAGTTTTCTTCAAGTGAATGTTGAGCTGTGACACGGATGTGAGTTGTTGGTTAGCCTGCACAGTTCAAAATATACTTACATGGCTCCCCACTTCCCCTCCCTGCCTGCCTGGGTGCACAAATACACTGATGAACTTACGAACCTCTTCTGGGAAAGGCAGCAGTGTGAAGAACCATAGAGAGGATGTAATAAAGGAGGAGGCACTATCATGGTGCAGAAGAATGGGAAAGAAGACAGCAAATAGCTGCACTGGGGAAAGAAAAATAAAAGAAAAGAACTCTTTGAAATGAAGCTGTGTGCTAGGGCCAGCTGTGATGGAGTTAATTGCACCACCGCAACCTGCACCTTGCCAGCTCGCAACTAAAATTGTGCTGATAGCACACTGGTGTTTGAGGTGTTGCTGAACAGGCTTGCAGGGTGTCAAGGCTTTCTCTGCTCCTCAGCTCTGTTCCCCACGGGGCTGGCAGGAGGCTGGAAGTGGGTACAGCCAGGACAGCACCACAGGCTGACCAGAGGAGTGCAGGGTGTCACACAGTGACACCTCAGCCACGGAAATGGAGGTTTGGCCTTTCCACAGTACCCTCCCCTTTGGAGGATGATTAGGCACTGGTCTGCTTGTGGGCAGTGAGAAGTGATTTCTTTTGCATCAGTTTGTGTTCCCCTGACCTTTCCCCTCGTTTTTAAAACTGCTTTTATACCCTGACCCACAAGTTTTCTTACTGTTGCTCTTCTGATTCTCCCCCCATGCCACTGTGAGGGGAGTATGTGATCTGCTGGGTGAGGATTTGCTGGCTCAGGTGATCACACCATACACCGAGAATCAGAAATAACCACAACCATAATGAGACTTCAATTATAAATTAACCTGGAAGTTAGAGACACAGAAAGTGTGGCTTTTTTCACCTGCTTTTTCTTTTGCACTTTTGAAAAATAAATATTTACTCTACCTGAATTATCATACAGGTACTGAGATTAAAAAAAGTGGACTATTTTAATTCTTAATTTTTCTCCTGGATGTTAAAGACATCTTTAGGAAAAAGTAATTAAATATACAGCTCACACTGGCTGTCTCTGAATGTGAAATCTCCTATAGTTGCAAACAAAATTACTTCCATTAAGACACAGGCCAAATCTAGGGAAAAATATGAGCTGGTTTAAAGTAGGTGTTCAATATAGAGTCATCAGAGTGCTATGCCAGCCAAAGCTGGGGCTGTGTTGCAGACTTGGCCAGCAGTCAATAAGATCACCCAGACAGTGTGGCAGCAAACTGCCTCTAGCAATATTTTAATATTTATTCAGCTTTGCATACCTTTTTGTTCCCATATTTTTCAGGTCAATGGGTGAAATTCAGGCTGCTTAGGTCAACTGTGGTGATGTAAACAGAGTGGAACTGTCAGTGTCAGAAAATACTGCAGGAAGAATGTTAGCTTGCAGACATAATTGCAACTTCAGTACAATAGTCATAATTTTTCTTCTAATGCAAGCAAACAGGGTTTTTGAATTCAAAGAGACAAGGCCAGGATTGGCAGATATGTGTGATGGTTTCACTGTATACTTATCAATTTGTGTAGAAAGACCTTTTGCTATTGATGCTAACAGGAGCCCATCACTCCTTCTCAGCACAACAGATCCTAGTGCATTTGAAGGTGCTCTGTTTTCATGAGGAACAGTCCCCACCGTGCTGCAGGAAGCCATGCAGGTGTGCACCCTGCTTTTCCTCTTAGGCCTATCTAGAGCAACAAAACAAAAGGCACACAGACCCATAAAAGCACCCGAGGCAGCTGCCCTGCCTGACACACTGCTGATCTTAAGGCTTTATCAGTAAATCAATGTCGCAGCTTTGAAGCTGTAGCCTGAAAAAAGTGTGCTACTTAGCAGTCATAGCGGCTCATTTGGAAAGAATTCTCTTTGTAATTATAAAAAAGAGATTTAAAGAGTGTGTGCCTTGGGAAATACAGCCAAAGAGACAATGCATGGGAGACCTTCAAGTTAAACACGTTTCAGTGGAAACTCTGCCTGCTGCCCTCCTACATATAGGAGAGTCTTGTGCACACTTAAACCACAATAAAAGGATGCCACAACACTACCTTTACTGCTCAGTAGTAGGTGGATTGAGAAGGTGGTAAACTTGTGCTAGATAAGGCTCAATCTGAGTTACAGCAAGCAGATTTTTTCCAAATAAAATAATCTGAATTACCTGGGGTGAATTCAGCCACTGGCCCTGACTTTCCCACTGCAGAGATAAAACAGCAGCTGCACAGTGTGTATCTAAAATTGAAATGCCTGATTTAGAGTGTTTCTGCTGTTCAAGCTGTGGGTGAGCAGGGAGAGCTCAGCAGGGTCTCTCATCCCTTGTAACACTCTTCAAGAGTGCTTGTTCAGAAGCTCTGCTCTGAAGGAGTAAGAACGCCAGAACTGAGCCCATTTTTCCCTTTCTGTCAGTGGGGATAACCAGAAAAGGCTCAGGAAATTCTGGAGGCCAAGAAGATAGACAAAATGCTGAGAAGAAAAAGAAGACTTAAAAAAAACCCCTCCTTTTCCCTACCCTCTTTCACTTTGGTAACACCTCTCCTGCCCCCATCACCAGTCATCACATCAGCTTCTCTTTTCTAATTAAATAAGTCTGGGGCTGACTTGGAAAGCAAGCCAGCAACTACGACACAGAGAAGTTTCTTATGGTTTGTGTGATGAAGTAGGAGCCTGTTTGGCCAGTCAGTGGCTTAACTTACTTTATTTTAATGAATTACCCATGAGGTGGGATACATAGAGGTGCCATGTCAGCATAGTCTGAGGTCATCACCAACATCATCAGACAAGCTGTGAAATTAGTTCCAAGTGGCAGCACTTCATGTGGAGTCTAACAAAATGTGTATAAGCACTAGCCAAAATAAATGATCATCTTCTCCCCTGCAGATGTGCATTAGTACCTGCCTGATGCCACGAGGGCCAGCATAGCATGCCACCTCACTGTGTGGAAACCTGCCACAAGGAAAATTATAAACTGAGACCTTTTTTTTTAATTCAGAAAAATATTAAAAGTGTGAACTGTGACATGTGCAGCTCAAATGATCTGCATAAGGGATATATTAATTTTTTTCACAATAGAAGAGCTTCATAATCTCTTGAAGATTTGATCTTTTTCCCATAAAAAATCATCATATAGAACCATTTTCTGTGAAATACTAATTAACAGATTGTAAATATCAAAATTCAAATCATTAGGGAGGCCCAAATAACGTAATTCTAGTACTGAGAACTGCTCTGAAAATTCAAAGGGTCTCACCCACAATGCTTTTAGCCAAGTCCAGAAACTGAAAGAGTTTAATTTGCCAGCAGTTTTATAACATTTCTTGCAGCAATGAGATATGCGTGATAAGACCCCTTCCCTGGAATATACTTTTGATGTCTGAGACAAGCCTGACATTTCCACTTCCTGTTTAATTTTTAAGTAACTTCTGCTTTAAAGTTCTGAGCCCAAGTTTCCTGCTAAGTAAACCAGATCTCTTCATTTTTTACTTTCATTTTCTACTTCTGCTTTTCTTTGCCAGTAATATCACTCGTAGCTGAATCCCACTGGCAAATGGCTTCCTGACCCTACTGTTTCCACATTTTCTGCAGAACTGATCATCACGTCTTCTGTGTCTGAATAAAACAAACTTCAAGGCTATGCAGTAAAATGTTCTAAAAATAGTGCCATTTCTGCTGTCCTGCAGTTAGAGTAAACCTCTGGTTTCAGTGCTAGAGATGAGCAAGCATCTCACACGGCTTCTGGATGAAGAAATAAACTCAGTGATTGATACACTGCTAGAATGGCAGAGCTTGAGTGAAATTTGACTTTGCAACAACACAGAATAGAAAACAAAGCAAATTCCTTTTCCAAGTCTCAGTGCTACTGTCGTTCAGGGCACTGCCAAAGACAGTAATAGGGCAAGAGGCTTTGCCTTCCATTTTCTCTCAAGCCTAGAACTATTTGCCAGGGGAAAAAAAAAGACTTCATAGCAGTAGCACACATTTCCTCATCAGGATCAGGTAACAGCCTAGCACAGCAAGGAAGTAGCATGACAGAGTTGCCCTGAGAAGCCCTAGAAAACACAGGGCCCTAGAATAAGAACCATTAACAGAGAGCACCATATAATTTTTATATAAATGTATTTGATTTATAATATATGCAGAAATCATATCCCATGTATAAATGTATAACTATGTAAAATTGTAGCACAAAAAACCCATTTATATCAGGAGGTGATCTGCACTCCTGGCAGAGCTCTATCAAGAACCTCTAATAATATATTTTATTTATACTGTGAGGTATTTTTTTACAAAAATAAATCTATTTTAGTTATGCAACATGACAAGTCCCTCTCCTATTCAATGGCTGAAGTACCTGTAACACATGGGATTTTTTTGTTTTTTAATGAGGATTCAGAAGATGAACATGCTGCTTATTCATGCAGTAGCTCACAAACCTCTCTTTCCTTCTGTAGGGAATGGGATGTGCATTTACAGCCATGCTCAAGCATTCATTTGACTATTGTGTGCATTATGACTTGAGAATAAAACCTAGCCCACCATTCATACCTTCCAAGAGTCTGGATCTTAGAGCTAACCCCACAGTTTCTCACTCCATCTCATCTCCACTCACCACCATCATGGCAGATTACAAGGCAGAGCATACCTCAATCACTACATGCTTTTTTAAACTTTAGTCCCCAATGAATTAATTCCTATTGAAAATTTTACAGAGTCAAAATCCCAATAAGTAGTGTTAAGAAGTAACATTAAACAGAAGCCTACAAGCACTTCTTAATGTTCAACCAAAATTAATTGTTGACTAAGCCTGATTCTTCACTTTGAGAAGTTTTATTAAAAGGAAATGCCAAGAAAATATCTTTTCCCCCTCAGTTCCTGGACAAGATTAACTGTATTCTGCTTCAGAAATAAGAGAAAGAAGAGAAAAGAAAAAATTCCCCAATAAAATACAAGCCATTTGAAGTGCTCTTTTCCCCCATAATGTGTTAATCAGACACTTCAAATTCTGTGTGACCCTGAGGAGAGGAGGACATTCCTTTCAGCCTCGTTTTTCTGACTGCACTCCCAGGCCTGTGTGCCCAGCAGCAATCCAGGCACAGCCAGCTGGGCTGGTACAATCTGGAAGCTTGTTGCAATAACACACAGAACAAAAAACACAAGGAAGAGCCTGGCAGCTGTATAAAACTCCCTCTGAGCTCCAGTCTCCACAGAAGTTCACCAGCCCCAGCAACCAGCATGACCAGCCAGTCTCAGGGAATCCAGCAGCTTTTGCAGGCAGAAAAACGTGCCAAGGACAAACTGGAGGAAGCCAAAAAAAGTAAGTAGCTGGCCTGTTTTACTGTACTTCTCAAGTGCAAGCCCTTCAGAATTACAGTAGCTCACAGAGAAAGATTATTTCATCTCTATACATGCACTAGTGTTGTGCCTTGACTGCAGCCAGGCATTTACTCAAACCTGAACAATCAGAGTTTGCTTAAAATCCTGTGTGCTTGTATGTACGTGTACACATGCCCTATGACATTAAAAAATATTTTCTTTGTTATAGTCATCCTGTCATCTGCATTTGTTCTTCTTTTATCTCAGTGCTGATAATGTCATTACTGCCTTGCTATTTAAATTAAAATCTTACATACCTTTGGCTGCCAGCTCTGGAGGACCAGACTCCAAACTCTTTTTTTTTCTTTATAGGTCTTGCTAAAATTTTTCAGTGTTCCTCTTTACTTGCAAAATCCAGTGACTTGTCTCCTAATTGCAGCTAGGCTTCAAAAAATTGTATTACCACTAAGGGGAGACTTAAGCACCCTGATAATAGTTAAAGTTACAGCCAAACCATGAGCACTCTCAGTACTCTAATACATCATTCACAGAAGTTTTATTACACAGTATAAGTTATTATTCTCCTGAGTGCAGGTACAACCACATGAGTCATTGATCTGCACTAACACTGAAACATTAATATTGTTTTCTGGAGCGATCTTGCTTTAGAAACCAGCAGCAGAATGCAAAGAAAATGCATGACAGTGATGTCAAGTGGAGCAAGAGTGTGATTAAAGGAATATACTTTGTTTACCAGGGAGGAATAGGAGCTAAACAGAATAATTTGTGTAATTTCCATATCCCTTCTACATGTGAATCAGCATTGTTGTGTGTTCATTAATTTTGAGTGTGATGTGTCAATTTGTACAGCAGCACACAAAAATAAGTAGAAAGGCAAGTCCCTTCCCTAAACATCCAGCCACTGCCTGTGCCTTGCAGACAAAATAGAGATTAAAACAAATCCTCCCACCTTCATAAAACAGAACTCTCAGGCAGAAAGATGAAAGCAAGGGACAGTTAAGTAGTGTTTTGATCTCTTACACAGCCGAACCAGGAGCTCTGGGAGGGATGTATTTTCCCTTCTCAGGTAGGGTACAGGAAACACACTGCTCCCTCAAAGCAAGAGAGCACACGATCCAGAAAGGCACAACCTCAGTGGAGGGAGAATGGGTTTGGCCTGAAAACAGACTGCAGAATCAGGCCTTTAACCTATCATAGCCTGAAGTGGGTTATCCTTCACTTTTGGGTTTGGGTGGTTTTTGGTTGCTTTAATTTCATTTGTGTTTGTTTTTAAAACCAGAAGAATCACTTTAGCTTTTTCTATAACAGTCAGTTAAAAAGGAAGTTTCATAAATTAAGAAACTCCAAAAATGAAAAGAATCATTGTAACATAAAAGTGATGACCAAAGATGAATGTCTTGCAGAATCCAGACACAGTTATGGATGCATCTTGTCTACTCTGCAAAAGACACACTCCCTTGGCATCACCTCAGCCTTACTTGGAGTGCTTGTGATAAGAACAGGATTTCTTACAGATAAAGTATCTTTAGACCCCTCTGAGTCAGAAACTTGAATTAAACCACTACCAGTGTTTACGTCAACACTAACACACTAGTAGGAGTTATTCACCAGCTACAGAAAAACAGCTATTAAGAATTTTGCTATCAGTGAAATTATTCAGAGTGAAAATATATCATCACTATGGCTTCCTTTTCTATTACTTTTAAGACCTCGATTTTCTTGCATTTATAAAAATTATTAAGGAAAATTAAAATTTCAATACACAAATTCAAACATAAGAAAACAGCCCAGTGACCATGAGAGAGGAACAGGCTGCCCAGAGGCTGGGGAATTTCCATTCTCAGAGACATTCAAAACGCACTGGATATGGCTGCAATTAAGCTGGTCTTGCTTCCATCAAGGAGTATATCCTACAGGTTCCTTCCAGCCTTAGCAGTTCAGTGTGATTCCATGAAAAACCTCAAGAATTTCCAAAATTAGCAGATCAAGGACAAACAGTTTAAATAAGTCCACCCTGGATTTTGTGCTAAACTAAGCATTATAGGTAATCTACCAGCATAATTATACCTAGACAAACATTATATTCAATATCGCAAGAAGTTTGCAGTGAAGCTACAGAACAAAATTTTAAATTTCCATGTTGTCCCTAATTTAAGTATTTTTCATAGCACTGTCACTACACCACCTAAGATAACTATGCCAGCATAACTTAACTACTGTGGGACAAGGGCAAAAGGGATTCTTTTAGAGGCAAATCTGGCTGTTCTAAATTGGGATTACAGTCAGATCAAAACAAAGGATTGCAGAGCTTGTCTGTGAGCATAAAAGCCAAACTTTACGGAAATACACGAAATGCAATAGATCTGTGCAGTGCAATTGGCTGACGTGCACACACAGCTGGGTGGAACAAGGACGCGCTGCTCCACCCCGGAGCGGCCAGCTCGGATCCAGCGGGCACCAGCTGGGCTGGGCCGCCGCTGCTCAGTGCGGGCCCGGGCTGCCAGGGAGAGCACGGCGCCCTCGCAGCCGTGCCGCGGCTGCCGCAGCGCTGTGACCTCCCGTGTCACCCCAAGCGGGCATTGCACAACGCCGGGCTGCTGTGCTGACACCGAGACATCAGCTGGCAGCTCGCTCATTGCACACAGCAGCAAAAGGCGTTGGCGAGGAAACGAGACCAGCAAAACCAGCCTGCTGCAAGGCCTTCAGTGTTTGCAGGCGATACCCGCGCAACCAATCAAAATGTAGTGTGAACACACATAATGTTGTGTATAAACAGTTAATGGGCCTAGGTTTTGCTGACATATGTGCAGTGGTTGGTAATGTGAAAGCCACTTGAAATGACTGAAAAAATTAGCAAATAAAATTATATCGATACACACAAAGTAAAAATACTAAATACAAAGTGCTAAAGCTCCTCTATACACGCTTTTTCTTACTTCTTGCTCAACACCCTTTTTCCTGGCATGATATCATTAGCTGATACCATTTCTACCTGAAAAAATATTAATATCTTAAATAACTAATTAAATGAACATGTGCAAAGCTGAAATTATTAAACTGATTAAACACAAGCCAAAACAGTGTGCAATCCTTTGGCCTTTTGAGCGTGGTGCTGCTTTATCTATCATTTTTACTTTAACCACAGTTTGGATCCCAGAAATAACTGAGCATTGTCAGTGCCAAGGCATCAATTCCTGAAATTTTTTGGGGGTAAAACAAGGGAAACAAATGTGTCATGAACACTGGGCTTAGCAAAACTTTTTCTCCTCTAGATTTTTATGTGTTTTCTTGAATTTCTCATGCCTAATAAAAAGGAAACTCAGATGAAAGATTATAGAAATTCAGATTTAAACCAAATGTTAATTAAAATAAGATATGGTAAACCGAATCATATCCATGGCATTCTCTTGGAAGATATCCAAGACATATTTTATCTACTGAGAAAGCTATACATAATGCTCAGGTGCCTCCATTCTATTTTATTAAAAGTACAAAATAGTTTTCTCAGAATGCTCTGAGAAGATCCCATTTTCCAGACAAGTTAGCAAAGACAACTGAAATGGTTCTATTTTAAGAAAATATGATTAATTTTTGGCAACCTCTTCAAATGACTTGATTTCTATGCAGAAATTCAGCTAGAAGCCTAGAGCATATGTTTGAAAACAAAACTCCAATTTTAGCATTGCAGTTTTTTGAAAGTGAGATAACTTAGTGTTTGAACAAATTAGAATGCAACATTTTTGCCTCCTACTGTCTTTCTTGCAAGATCTAAAAAACTCCAAGGACCTAAAAGACATCAGTTCTTGTGGATCTAACCAGAGCAGGGTGTTTCATTAACGTCACAGAAATACCTAGAAAGAAGAATACAGCCTTTCTCCATGCTAATAACACCTTCCCATGTTAGGCCAGAAAATCCTATACAGTGTTGACTGGTCATAGCAAGTTTTTTAAAATTTGACCAATTTAACACAATGCCTAAAAATTTCTAGGCTATGGGCAAGGAAACCAGGCATAACACAGCTGTTTTGTTCATCCCCATCTTCAAGGATGGAAGGAGGAACAAAAGACCAGCAGCAATCGTGGGCCCCACAGCTTGACCTTTGTGGCAAAAGTCTCTTCAAACTCAGGGCTTTCTGTACCTCACCTTTATGAAGTTGAGGAAATGTCATAGCGCCAGGCTGGTTTACCTATCCTCCTTCTTGTCCTCTTTTTGCATGATATTGGCTAAATTTCAGTGCTCTGCCACCCTTCAGTGTGTAAGGGTTGATTTCAGCTTGGCTGTGCTATGCAGAGAACCCAACCCAGGAGATCAGTAAGGCTTTGAAAAAGCAGTCCTGTATTGCACAACCACGGTAGCAGACAAGTGGTTAACAACAGACCAATTAATTAATTTTGGTTTGTCTCTAGTGGAACAGCAGGTTAAGCTCTACTTTCTGCTTAACTTAATCAGGTGCAGCATATGCACCATCACATATGTTGGCAGTTGCCGATTCTGTCCACAACGTTGCTGAACTAGCAGTAATTTACTCACAGCTTTTCCACTTAATTAAATAGGAAGCAGCAGGTTCCTGCTGTGCCAATCCTAAAGGCATCGTGGAAAAAATGAAATGGCTGCCACCCTACAGTGACATCCTATGTATTGTGCTTACTCCAGAGCACTGCCAAGGGCTGACACGTATGTACATATATCCTCTTTGGTTCACTGTCTGCATTGTCAGAGGCAACTGAACTGTTTTACAGTTAATCTCCTTCCATTTTGTGCATTTTAAATGGATATATTTATCTATCTGGTGGCCAAATATGCAACATATTTACTACAGATGGCCCCCCAGATGGAATTTGAAATTTAAATCCCACTGATTTTGAAATAATTTAATTTGCTATAGAGATCCAGTTCCTCAGCTGGTGAAATTGGCAAAGCTTCATCATAGTCACTCCCCCCCGACTGCCAGCTCCAGAGAATCACCCTCCGGCACCACTCCTACAGAGTGGAAACCCTACAAAAGGCTGATCTGCTCCAAATTTGGAGAGTAGAATAAGGGAAACTTCAAAATACAGACCTAAACCTGGCTCCAATTTTTGTTGTCCAGACTTATGTCAGGCTCTTACACAGATCTGTCTGTTCACTCGTCCTGGTCCCAACACTTCATACAGTGAGTGGCAGAAGCTGGGGGAAATCAGTCTTTCTCAAACAAATACAAATATTTTTCTCTGGAAAAATACCCACTAGATTTTAAACAGCCTCTCTCCCCTTCATACATCAGTGGCTCAATGGGAGAAGGACTCTGAGAACTATCATTTCCCTCATGAGAGAGCCCTGCACTGATGGGCTGGGAATCAGTAAAGCTATCCAGTAGGCTGCTCCCTCGTGTAAAAAGCCTGTGTACATGCCACCCCCAAGGTTCCACAACAAGCACACCCACAAAAGCCAACAGTTCAGGAATCAAGACTTAAAAGGTAATTCCCACTTCATGCATGGCTCTGCTTCTACTCACCCATCTGCAGATAATTATTTTGGAAGGAGCCATCAACTGGAGAAGCAATTTCCTGCTGAATCAGGTATTTTACCCAGACTTTTGCTGAAGCCTGGACGTATTAGAACAGTCTTCCTCCCAAGCTTCAGCTTCCTCATTATGCCATGCTCAGTGGAAGCAAGTTGCTACATAACACACCTGATAAAGCTTCAGAAGCCCAGCTCAGGTGTAACCAAACCAGTGTAACAGCTTGGAGAAATATCAGAAATAGTTATGCTCATCTTACTAGCCTAGGCAGAGAATGCTTCCTAGGATTTCAGGAAAGAAGAAAAAAAGTATCTTTTGTCTTCTGTGCTTGAATTAAAAGCCTAAAAAAAATGGTTCATATTGCTCAGTAGTGTTAAATAGGTTGTTACAGTAAGTAAATAAATCAGTGTGCCACATGAGATCAAGATGGCTCTTTCAGTTGCCTAGGCTGCCACTCTCATTCTTGTGATATCCTAATTTAAGCAACTAATCAGCTTTCCAGCCACTGAAGGTATTTCTCCTGTTAAGAAAAAGGAACAAGCTTATTCCCCCCGCTCCTAAAATTCTAGCTACTCAGCAGAAAGAGGCCCCAAAAATCAGCATCTGCCCAGGTGTCTCACATATAACATATCAACATTCCATGCAATTACATTCTATAGTTAGAAAATTACTTTTTCCTCACAAGGTAGTGTAGCAGAATTCTGAGGAGATCCATGCAACTTTATCAACTTTATAAACGACAGAGAAGCCCATAGGGGTTTTATGACATGGTTGTCAGCTTGTTCATGTAAACATTTCAACATCACATTTCCATCAAGCCATTTACTCTTATTCTTTACATGACAACCCTACTAGATCCAGGAAGTACCTTACGCCCACAATGACCTATGTGCTCTTGATTTGACTAGCCCATACTATTTTACCTAAAACAAAGTAACTATTCACACCAAACAAAATTAGGTATGTACGCAAGACTGGTGAGGAGGAAGGCTCTAGTTTCCACTACATCCTAGAATGTCTCCTTACAGATCACCTTATTTAAAATGAAAAGAAAAAAAATAATTTAATCCCTTTCATTATTTCTGTGCACTGGCAAAGAATACCATTTATCTCCTTCTCTTAATCACTCACTTCTGCATTTAACAAAGGTTAGTAGGAAAGGGTTGGGGACACAAGGACAAAGCCTGAATGTTGCAACTCAGTTTGGTAGTGGTTAAGACATCTTGCATTATTTTGGATATCTGCCAGCTCTAAGCAGAATCCAGTTGGTGTGGGATGAAGGCATTCTGGCAACCAATCAATACGGGAACTCTTACAGAATAACGTCTTTTCCCATCCGTGACAACTAAAATCTGTTATCTGGCTGCTACTACTGCTGATGAAGAAAAGATAGATATTTATTTCATCACCAAGCTGTGATTAGAAAAAAATGTATTTATGTTGAGGGAAGGCATCTACTTGTAAAAAGACTTCTGTTGTCAGCAAACTAAGAAGCTCTTCCCTTGATGTATGCTTCTGAACGGGAAGTTGGTCTCAGAAGAGGGGTGCTTGCATGACTGGCTAGTAGTCAAAAAGTATCCTAAGTAAATCACTTCTTGACCATTCTTGTGCAAATAAATCTGATGGAGAAGACTTTCAGCGAAGTCAGTGTTCTACTATGCCAGCTAAAATATCTCTGGAAAGATTAGTCTTTGGAGATACAGAGTTGGTATGAAATAAATGCTTCTTCTTCTCCCTCTAGGAAAGGGTAAAAGGCTGAAGCAGGCCAAGGAAGAAGCCACAGCTGAGATAGACCACTACAGACTGCAGAGGGAGAAGGAATTCAGAAACAAGGAAACAAATGTAAGTAAGAAACCTGGGTATGTGCTTTTGTCATACCAAACTGTTCAATGGTAAACCAAATTGCTTCCAAGAGTACTACATGGAGACAGACTCCTGCAAACCAGTGTGGTCATACTGATTAAACACAGGGGTGTCATCTACAGTGTCTATATACTTCATTTTGACTTCTTCACAGGCTTTGAATGCACTTGTAGAAGAAGTTGTGGACATTCACCACTAAAATGGTCCAGATTCCATATCTGGTTCACACTGATGCTTTGAAGACATATGTCCCTTAAGAAAAAATACTTTGGGGTCCTTTTTCTGTAACCACAGACAGACCTAGTTCCCGTCCTGAAACTAGAGGATTCAGTAAGGTGGATGTGTCAGTAAAAGCAAAAGTTTAAAATGTTGCTTTCCATTCCTGTTCCTCTTCAGCTGTTTCTTCTCATTACATATAAGACTGCATCCTTTATCAACTGAAATCACCAAAACTTTGGAGTTTTTCACTGTTTCTATAGTAAAGTGGTCTGACTTGATATTTTTATATCTAAATAAAGCCATTTTATACATTTATGGCATCTTGCATTTTTCTCTAGTATTTCCATGAAATTCACAAACTAATCTCTTTTTACCATGTGACCTTCCTCCTACATTTTTGGTCTTGTTTTTCCCCAGCTTGTATTGTGCAAAGGCAAGAAAAATACCTGTGCAAAAAAGGACACCAAAAAAACCCAAAACCAAAGAGGTCAAACAAAATCTGCTTTATAAACCTGTCATTTCAGTCATAGTTCATATAAAGCATTTTCCAGCAGGGATCACAAGCCTTAGGAACATCTGCACCCACAAAGTCTCTACCATACCCTGTCAACCCCCAGACACACTGTCACACAGGCAGGCCAGGTAGAAATGTCTCAAATGCACAATTTCAGTTGTTTACTGACACCCAAACAAAGTAAAAACACCTCTAAAATTTGTTCACCTTTTCAGTCAAGCCAGACTTCTTGTTCTAGGTCTTTATAGCAGAAGAGTAAAGATGTTGCTTTGTTGTGAACTCAACTTTTTCATCACAACCAAATTAAAGCTGCAGGGAAAGGCCACTACTTGTCGAGTGAATGTTTCACACGGGCAGGGACAGAGCACATACTGCTCCTGGAGTGCCAGCACATTGTACAAGATCCTCCTCCCCACTCCCTGACCCCATCATGTCGAACATTCATCTACCCAGACAAATGCCATTGTGGTTAACCTGTGTCTGGGAGGCAGTCGGGAGCTCCAGCAAAGCCAGTGCAGAGGGAGCTCTGATGCCCGGTTCAGTTGACTTTCTCGGGTATTTGGACACAAGTATTTTTAATTCTCTGTCACAGTCTCCTTTAATGCCATTCTTCCTCTTACTTTGTGTCACTTGTATCCAAATAGGAGCATATTTTCTCATATTATGAGATGCTTCATATCCATCCAGATTTAACAACAGCAACAGAAGAATAATGAATGAAGTTAGAATGGCAATATGCAATATCTTTTTTCAAAACATGAAAATTTTTTTGCCCGGATCTCAAATCAATTTTTCTAGAGTTCACAGGGTTTTCACTCAGTGTCTGAGGTCACCTAACTCTGGAGATGTGCAGCCTAGTTCTGAATTTTGTGGCTTCTGAGCCAGTGTAATATTTTAGCAGCTTTGAAATTACACTATCATAGAACCTATGGGGAAAATAAGGGACAGACCTTCAAGGTCAGCAGGAATCATAAACTAAGCAGAGTATTGCCTGCATTCTGCAAGAAAAAGGTCCTCAAATGTAGAAGCAGAAAAAGAGAAGGGAAAACGCATAGAAGAGTAAGAATTTACTATGTCAAATTACAATATTAGCATGAGCTGAGAAAGCAGGTCTGCAGAGGCTCTTCTTAAAATTATAATATTTTTCTTGAGGCTTTTCAAAAGTATTTAGTAGCTGGATAACATGTAACTATCTGGGATCTCTAGAAAGTTACTCTCCCCGGTGGAAAAATTCAGTTCATAAATCTGGTCTAAGCAATACAACCTTTTCCACACACAACCCTTGCAACTTGTCTAAAAGTTAAAATAAAATGTCAGCTAAAAAATAGTTATTATAGAAATTTCTAATTTTTTCCCAATACTTATTACTGTGTGTACAACCTGCATTTTTTCCAAATTGAAAAATGGTTTACATCTGGAATATGGACAAATGTCTTACTACGTTGCCAGGTAGTGATAAATGGAATAGGGAAGGTGGCTTATGCAAAAGATGCTTTTCCTTCTTTTAAGGACTAACTTGGGCTGAAACCACACAGAAAATAGAACTAATGACCCCTCCCTTGCCTCTGGTCATGCTCTAGGCACCCCACTAATATATAACAGGTTAGCTCCACCTGCTAGTCCACCCCAGAGAACTGCGGCAGGAACAAGAACAATATGTTAGTTATTCCTTTTTTATTGTGCCAGCATGCAGAATATGCAGAAATGTCTTCTTCTCTCCACATGGAATTCTTTAGCTGGAAACCATTTTTTCTGCTGGTATCTGCAGGACTTTTCCATAAGGGAAGAATTCAAGGGATGTTGGGGAAGTGGGGGAGGAGGAAGAAAAGTCACAGATTTGGAACATGTGCATCTGTTTATAACATAACCTTGCTAAAATGTTCAGTGAGTCTAGAGTCAATTAAATTCTAAGCGAATGTCCTGATATTAACTGTGCCAGAAGATGTCTGGTATTTCGCCAGATAAGAAAATGTAACATTGAAAGACCTTGTCTGAGGCCTGTTGAGGGTTATACATCACTAACTGCTGAAGACATTTCAAGTACTCTGAAACTGTAATTATGCATTTTCAGGAAGGCTTTTCCATGTTTGGTCCTTAGCTGCACTCACAGGCATTCTCAGTGAGGCCAAACGAAGGCACACAGTGATAGAACTTAGCTGCCTAGTCATTAAAATAGAAAACAAATTAAAATGAGCCGTATAAAAGACAAAACATACACAATGTTTTTCCCATAGCGAGCTGGGAAACTTTCATTACACAGCGAGATTCCCATTGCTAATGAGCATATGAGAGTTGCCTTTAATCCTGCTTTTATGCACACAGTTGAACCCAGATCAAAGCCTCACTGCTTGGAAGGACTGTGATGTGTTTGTGTTACGTTTGTGCTACATGATGAAGAAAAGTACAATAAACATGGTCATATCTAACCTCTCATTCTGCTCAGAGGTCTTCTGCTTTTCAGGTAATGGGCTCCCAAGGTAACCTCTCTGCCAAAATAGAAGAGCAAGCAACAGAAGCCATCCGAAACCTTACGAGCAGCTACCACAGGAACATGGAGGGCATGATGAAAAAGCTCTTGAGCACAATATGTGACATCAGCCCTGAAATTCACCCAAACTTCAGACCTGCAGTTTAAGATTCATTGATGGGCTGTGTTTGTAAAAAGTAGCCTTCTTTCTTGATAAGCATAAATACTTCCTCATGTATTGTTTCTGTATGTGTGAGAAAAAAAGAGCACTGAAGCCAAAAGCACCCAATTCCATACAGGCTTTTGATGTGACAGGAATTACACAGGGTTTCACAAGCATTTGTTGGAATATTGTTTGCTGTAGCTAAGCCCCTGTCATTTAGACAGGGGCAAGTCAACAACAGCAGAATAAATGATTATTTGACACCAGCAGGTTTTCAGTGGGAGTCTTTGTTCCTTTTGTCTTATAAAATGTTCTGTACTTGGATGTTATATTGCATAAAGTCTGTTTATCCCAATTTTTACTGTACTTCAAGTTACATGAAATAGAGTATCACAAAAAAACTAAAATGAAACATTTCTGGTTTTCTTGTGACACATGGAGTGGTCAGGTTATGGCCATGCAGGAAGATTTTATTTTGGTCAAAAAGAATTGGTCAAAGGATTTTCAATTTTTCTATGCTAGCTTAAAGCAAAATACAGTTAACTCATACAAAATTATGCTTAAAAGTCATACTTAAAGTATTTTCCTAATATTTAACTGCACCACAAACTTTATATAGCTTTGTTAAGGCTAAAAAATGAGAATAAGCATAATCATTATTTATAAAGTTGCTATGGTGCAAGGGGCAGGCTAGCACTTTATACAGTTACCCTGAAAGCACAGGAACCCAAGGACTCAAACTCTACACCAGTTATGCTAAATGGTACCTGAATCCACAGGTTGTTCACCAGAAATTGCATCAGCTACAGCTCATTTCTGCTATCCTAAGCAACCTTGGGTAATACTTCCCTCTGCAGTAGCACAGATTCCCCTTGGAATAAATTCTACTGAAGCTAGGAAAATACAATATGAGCCGTGCTCTCAAGGTGAAGCCCATTCGGTCTGAAGGGAGGCTGATGGGAGGCACTGATGAAGGGGGGAGCTGACACACACCCGCAGTGCGAGCTCCTTTAATGCCTTGTCTCCACTACAAAATTACACCAAACTAGAAAAGAAGATTGAGATATTGCAATGACTAGCAAACAATAGCCATGATTTTCAGTCCATGTAGACACAGACAAATCATTTCAATTTCACAGCAGCTAGTCATAGGCAATCTGCTGTTCCAGCAAGGTTTACACAGTTGACGTGCTGTCATGTGTAAAATGACCGTAAAGTTGTAGTCAACCTAAAGTCAGCAAACATGACTCCTCAAGGCTGTGCCTGGATACTACATAATCTCCAAGCCCTGATTGTTGCAGTCTCCTGTGCTTGATTATATTCTCCGGGGACCCAAGGATGCCGAGGAATAGGAAAGAAACTAGAAATCCTATTGACACCAGCTGAAAGGCTCATTTATTTAGGAGCTCTTTGAATCAATGTGTGATATGCTTTAATTTACTGAGGGATGAAGGCACTCTGGTCCCAGCCTATGTGCAGGACCCAATGCAGGCACCTTCCTGCACAGCTTGGGGCAGTCAGGGCTGCCTCACAGCCCAGGGGCACGTGCCTCCAGCTTGGGTCATGGCTGCAGCCCCAGTGCAGTGCTCAGCTGTGAAACACAGATCTGTGAGCCTAAAGTCACCAAGGTAGGCATTAACAGGGACCCTCACAGGGTCTCACTGCGGCGCTCAGGACTGCTCTGCTTTCTCTCTGGCCTACATCAGCACCCTCACCTCCTGCTATCACATCTAAAAGCACAGAAATGTTGCAGGTTCAGCTGCAGAACTAAAGTAATGGTGCTTCCATTGCCAGCTGCTTGGGATAAAACATACCCCCGTGGTGAGAGCAGAATTGCCACAGCCTGGTGGGCAGCAAAATCGAGCAGCAGCTTCTCAGAAGGCAGCAACCCAAGTTACAGGAAATAGTCTTCCTTGGTACCTTGCCTCTTTTTATGACAATCCCTCTCTCCCTCATTCTTGCCAAAGTCTATCTTCTCTCATCAAGCTTTCAAGGTGTCTGTACCCTTCTGGCCCTAATGGTCACTCCCACATTTCTTACTTAAATATCCTCTGCCCTGCAGTCCTAGCCATGACCTGCCTGTATCCTTGTTATCACCTGCATACCTGAGATATACACTGAGTATTATGTTATGAAACCTTTTTGAACGTCGTTATAATCTTGAGCTCTGGCTAGTCTGCGGCTACCACTAATGAAAAAGGAATGAGTTTGATAAGATTAGGTCTTTGATCTCGAGACATAAATCTGAAAGCTTTTAGCACTCTGAGCATTTACTCTCTTCTACATTCAGTCCTACTTCTAGATGTAAAAAAATTTGTCATACCATCACTTTTAGATCTACAGAGGTAAGGGTCAAATTAGACTTCATATAATTTGACAAGATTATATTAAAGGAAGAGAGTAAATTATCAGCTGCAGCAATGAAATATATTGGGGTGCCAAGAAAGCACATGCTGAGTTTATAAGCACACAAAATACCTTGTATGTGACAGTTATATACTCATGATAATAGCAAATAATTGTTCCATGCAAAAGGAATGGTTAATTTCAATTTTTTTTAATCTATTAAAAAAGGTTAAAATGGTTACTCTGAATTAGCAGTCACCTACCAGGGATGATTACAAATGCCCTTTCATCTCCTGGGGATATTCCCTGACCCATGGGAGCCCCCAGTCTTCAGAGTGTCCTGACACTTCATTACCTAATATATGTTGCCAAATAAAATGGCAACATCTCACATGTCACAACACAAACAGATTTTAAGAAATAGAAAGCCCCATATAGATAGCTCTCACATAAATCTTTCTCTTTTGTTTCATAATTCCCATTAAAATCAACTTCAAAACTCCCACAGTGTGAAATATTAGGACTGAAACAACAAACTTGAGTTTCCTAGATTGGCCCAATTCTCCACTGGCTTACAAGACAGGGGTTAACAAGGCTCTTTCTGTCTGGAAATGAAGACCTGTGTTAATCAATAAATTCTAAATCTGCTGATTAAAGTATTTCAATTAACAACTAGTGGAAAAAGTCATACCAGTGGAAAGTACAAGAACTGTTTTATGCAACTCATGACATGGATTGGGCTGAATTTCTCTGGCTGTTCTCCCTCAAAATTCTCCTTTGAGTTATAATATATGAGCATGTAGTGATGTGGTTCCTATTCATGGATGATGAGGGAAGATCTGTAAACTCGTGCCAGTAAGATAGAATATCTTTCAAATCTAAATAAAGTAAAATGAAACAGACGTGAAGAATTAATACTATGCTCTGTGTTGAAGCTGTCTAGTGACTTTCCCATTTATTTCTTAAGAGTTTGGAAGCTGAGGTTTGGGAAATCAGAACCAGATGTTAATCCATTACATAGATTATGATATTAACTGAAATTTTTCCATATTAAAATACTTGGAAGTTCATACAATCTGTAAAACATAACTTGTTCTTGTAAATCATCATATGTAGGGTATAAGTGTGTGTGTATTAAGTTTTAGCAGAACAAAATATTTCAGTCCCTGACTTAAAAGATTTTGTAGCTCCAGGGCTGTGAGGAATGTTTCCCTGTAAGCTGGGATAGGATGCTCTGTTGTTGCAGAGCTCAGGAACCACCACAAGGCAGGTGACAACAGACTGCCGTGACATACAATCACAGATGTGAACCTGCAGATCCATACTTTCACACACAGCCTTGTCCAGAAGCATCCTTAACTGCACACAAAGCAGGAAAGGTGTCTATGTGTAAGGATATATTGAGCATCCCTGCAGCAGGGGACAGTGACAAACTTTAGGTACAAATTTGGGCAGGGTCAGGCATCAGACTGAGTCTGGGGCTGAAATATAAAGACATTGTCAGGCTATTAAAGCTATACCTTCCATTATGTGCAGTTGTACTGGCTGCTAGCTACACTGACAGGCAGGTAATACTGCCATCAGTTAAAGACGTGTACAGTAACAGTTCTTACAAAAGAAAGAATGAACCTTGCCCCTGTGGGCCATCGCTGGAAATACATTACGTTCAGCTGGAACTTCTCTTAACTGGATGCATCTTTCAACTACGGATTTGTTTTTTTCTCAAAATAACAGCATGCAAACTAATCAAATGTTGTCAAGACACAATTCATCTTCAGTCTCAGCCACAAGTCAGGCTCACACTCTAGGATGTCCTCAGCAAAAGACTAATTCATGGAATGGTACCCAAGTGGCATCTCATCATCACCTTCTCCATACTCTGGGGCAAAGAACATGTCCCTGACTGTCCAACAACTCAGTGCAGAGCCAGGTGCTACTGAAAATAAAGTTAAGGGGAGGAAAGCATACCAGGCAAAGATTTGGGGCAGCAGCAATTCCAGATCTTTTCTGTTCCAGAAGCCTCCCACCAGCCACATGTTGATTAAGTAGGAAACTTGAGCATTATGTAAAGTTACCTTCTGCTTCATGGATACAATGCATATTCTTCAAAACCATTTCCTCCAGCTCCTCATTGCAAGAGAGGGAATGCCTGTTCCACGAGCATCATGTATTCCTGTGAGCTTCACTATGGCCTGCTCTGCACAGATTTGATTATTCCGCAGTTTATGGTACTGTAAGGCACTTCATACTCTGAGCCTTCCCCAAGGAACATTAAGGCTTCTTAGAAGTACATGACCCAACCAGTATTACTACAAAACACTTGGAAAATGTTACATTGGAGTACTATTAATACACTCTGTTGCATTTGCTCTACATGACTGCATGTGGAAAATCTGATGACTTGCAAGCTTATAAACTTATTGAGATTCCTCACTGATTTTATGAAAGATATGCCACAACTGAACTACCTGACCCGGGGTGATTCCTGGAAGTTCCTCTGGTTGCAGATCTGATTTATTTCCAGGGACATCAGACTTCAACATGCTACCCAATTTCCATAACACTTTTGGAAATACAGGATTTTTGAGTAGATCTGTGCTCCAAAACCAAGCTTTCCACAAAACATGCCAGAAAAATTGCCTCAAAAATTGCCATTGAATTGCTTACTTTAAGAATCACAGCATTTATAATTCACCTGTAACAAACCCAAAGGGCATAAATGTTAATATAAAACAGATCATCAATGTCAATATAACCTAACTTGTATAACCTTCTCTATATATTTCATGTAAATAATTAACAATCCTGTGGCACAGATTTATTGTACAAAAGAGATGGATAGATAAAAACAGATATATAACATAAAGGTAATCTAACTATGTATGTGTCTGTGGCAAACAAATCTAGCATTTTGTGTCAGCCTTGTTTCCATGCAGACTTACTCACAGGAAATGAGCAATCCCATTGCTGGCAGTGGGTGATTCATACCTGTGTTTTAAATGGAGTAAAGGTGAAGTGTGAAGGCAGTTCTGAGTGCAGAAGTGAGATGTAGCAGCCAGGACAGACTGCCAGGGCACGTGGCTGCTCAGAATTGCTCCTGCCATGAATTCTGATCCACGTCTCTTCTCCAAGGGTGGCTGCCCCGCATCTCACACCAACATTGCTGTTGTACCAGCCCATGAACACACAGCCTTGACTTTCCAAAAACCTGGTTCCCCAAGTATCAGGAGGATATGTTTTACCTCTTAATCATGGTTTCCCAGCTGTTAGCAGCAGCAAAGAATGTTTAATTAATGAAATAATTGTGCCCTATAACAGATTACCACTTTTTAACAACATATCAACTAACATGAGTTTCAAGGAAAAAAAAAAAAGTATTGTTTCCTATTAGCACTTAACTGCTCTGTCTGTATGCGCTATGGGTAATGTTTCTTATGGCACAGGCTGCCAAATCCATTCAGAATATTTTCCCTAATGTCTTTTCCATTCAGTTCTGGAGTAAGCAAATTAGCATTCAGCACTTTCCTCTTATTTTTAAATCTTTTTTCTTCCACATCTTTGGAGTCACCCACAAAAGTGACATTGAGACAATAATTTACTCCAAGGTGAAGAGTCTGGAGAATTCTCATCCATCCCCATAACTACACCCATTTCCAATTCCTACTAACTTCTACAATTTCGACTGATTAATTAATATATATGAGCAAATATATATGTATCCCATGTGTATTCTTCATATTCAAGAAGTAATTTTCATTATTTATTCAGTTTTTCCTTCTGAGCATAATTATTTACCTATCTTGGAAAAATAAGCAAAAACTACTTTTCTACTTTTTTGTGTCAAATTCAAGCCTGAGTGATTCATCAGTTTCCACTTAATCACTGCCTGAAAGAGCCAATATTCACTATAAAGGATTTTAGACCTGGAAATATTCCTTCCAAACTTTTTTTTTATGTAGAACTATTGTGAGAAAACCACTGAAGACTTGACTGTCAGCTGCTGGGAATCACTGGAAGTCAGGTGATACCAACAGGGTAGCAATCAACACAGTTTTGTGAAAATCTGTGAGTTCTGCATCTGTCTCTGGCACTTTCTGTGTTGTGCTGTTCCGCAATGTCCCAGCACGTCTGGTGCTCTGCTGATGCTATTGCTCCTATCTGAAACTAGATTCAGTAAGAAAAACACCTTGTGATGGAGGGGGTTGCCAGCCTAACAAGGCACAAGAAAGATGAGTGCGGGGTCACAGTTTGTGCCAGGTCTGTGTGCAGGCACTCTGCTGCCCGAAACAGCCCGCTGTCAATGACACGGGCTGCAGGGTACACCAGAGAACTAAAGAGAATTTCAAAGTGCAAGTGCCTCTCAGGAAAACTGGTACTTTATGAGAGAACTTTCCCTGAAGTTTTTCAATAAGCTCAAGCTTGAAATTGTGCTGCTCTATTATTTTCAATGAGAATGGCTTTAATAAAGAGAACTAATTCTGAAACACACTGCAATACCCTCTGGACCAAGTCTACTTGAACAGAACAAATGGATAGAGCCATGTTCAGTGAAACATGAAAATTTGTCACAGCTTTGATCTGCACAGAAATTCAGTAATTCCACAGTAAAGCATGGTGCTTAGAAATGATTCACTTGTTTGAGATGTGACTCGTTCAAGCACTAAGACCAATATTTATTCTCTTTGGTGGTTAAAAAAGATGTCATACTCTGAAGAAAATATGTTCTACACAGAAGCATGCGGACTTGTCAGCAAACACTGAATGTCGTCATATATACTAATATGTTATTAATTGCTTTGTGGATAGTAAAATCAAGTCCCTGATATACTTCATAGTGAAAATATCTTTCCTCTCCTTGAAATGGAGAGCAAACTTGTATCCTACACACTAACATGGATGCAAGCATTCCTCAAAATCTTGTGCAGCTTTTAAATTAAACTTGAGAATCATTCTCTATTACCACGTGGAAAAGGTAAGATTAAATGTGCACTCGTTAAGACAGCATGCAATTAAAATTCAAAGCATTAACAAAAATGGCACTATGCAGTTTACAGTTGACTTGCAGACATAAAGTTTAATGAGCCTCTTTGTTTTCTCACCCCTCTGCAACTGGTTCCAATTCTTTTAACTGTTCCTTTGCCTTGTAAATTCAGGTCCATGTGAGGTGAAGATCAGTGTGAAGGTGTGTGTAACCTAACGAGCGTGTCTGAGTTTGTGTTTCAGTGCCCCGCTTCCCCTCAGCTGCTCGTGTGAGACTGGAGCATGCAGAGCACCAACAGCAGCCGAGGGCAGGAGTCAGCCCAGAAGCTGGCACTGCAGTGCTTACAAATGTTTGTGGAGAAAAGAACATCAGCGCTACATACACAGGCATTTGCTGACCTTACAGGCTACTCCTGGTGTTCAGAATTCAGCGTGTGGATGGAAGAGCTGGGAATTGAAGGAGCAACCTTAACAAGAACCCATAAACGAGAGGAAGCACACTCCAGCAGCACGGGTTTATAGGAGGTCCAGTTCTTGACAGAAAGCCTCAGGCTACTGCCCTAAGGAAACTGCTAGATGTGCAATATCCAGCTCCTATGCACAGTGGGGGCTGCCACCAACCATTGGGGTACTCTATATTTTTTGTGTATTTCTATTTTTTGTTCTAATACAAATGGGGCAGAGAAGGTTTATTTACAAAAATCACACTGGTAACATGACTGAAAAACTTGAAGTCATCCCTCCATAATTCTATATATGGATTTCATCTGCCTTTCACAAGATCTCTGATCAAATCAAGCACATCCACCTCACCACAGGAGTGCAGGTATGCTGTAGTAATGGTTTGTTGGTTAGTCTCTTTCTCATAGCCATTAGTGTCATTATGGAGAGTGAAAAAACCCATAAACATAAGGCCCCACAAAACTTTCCTGGCTTCTCACTGTCATCGGGCCAACATTTTCTCTCACCAAAAAGGCAACCTGCTTTTCTTTATGTCTGTTGTGTACCCTAATTTATTCCCACCATAACCTCCCTAATTTCCATTTAACTTATGCATCCAGCTTCCATTATCTTCTAATTATTTTTTCAAATAATCATCTTCGTGCTTTCTCCTTCTCTAACAGGAATTCATCATAGATACACATCACATTGCTTCATTTTCCCTCTCTACACTCCTAGTAATCCTACCAAAAGAGCATGGCAACCCTAAAACAAATAGTTTTATGAGGCTGCTACCAAAGAGCATCTCAATATCTTTGTTTGCTGACTTCCCTATTCATCTGTTGCCACATTGTGCTACAAACTCCTGAAGACAGGAACCATCCACCCTTCCAACCTCGGTTTCAAGTCCCACCCACACCACAGCCCTGGTCCCTGACTGTGGTACCCAGGAGTTATCAAACACAAATTATTACTATTAAACAACAGAATTTGTGGAGAGTTTGATACAACAGAATGACTGAGGAACATTTTAAACTGAGAAGCCTTCAGTAATTCCCACTCGTCCCTCTTATACTCTGTAGAAAGCAAAAAGTATTCCCTGTGTTTATCCCTGGGGTGAGATTAAAAAGGCACATTATAAAAAAATCCCATTTGCATTGTTTTTTACTGAAAGACTTTAATTTAACAGGTCTGACCTGGATTAAAAATAATGACCCTCCAAATTCCAAACGTTCCTGATGTAAATACTGGCTGTCCATTTATAGCATAACTCGAGCCAGCTCTTACATTGTAGCTGGCTCACCACCACCTGCCATTAACTGCTTGTTCAAAGTTGAACCTAATTGTACAAAGAGAGAAGGAAACCATCAAAGTTATTTTTTAATCAATCCATCATCTTTTATGCCCGTCTCTAAGCATGCCACTGCACTGCTGGTAGGCAGACTAATCTCTCAGGTATATAAAGGGAAGGGACTACTGCTTTAGCATTACTGCTGGCTAATCCTATTAAATAACAATATGTGTACAATAATTAGATGTCAGAAATAATGGCTGCTGCTCTAGTTCTACCCTCTCCTTTTTTTATTTGACTCTGTATTTCAGGAGAAGGTGATCCAGTGGCCTCTAGTTCTGACCTTTATCAAGTATTCCCGAGATCTGCAGCTCAGCTTTTCTAATCTTACTTTGACTTCTCTTCAGTGACCCCCTATTCCCCATTACAGACTTCCCCAATTACGTCAATATTCACAGTATTCCCTAAAGCACCTCTACATGGAACACTATTATCTCTTATCTATTTTATCTATTAACCTCAGGAACACCAGCAAGCTATTATGGGCTATCACTGTGCCTACAGAAAAAGGACAGAAAAGGAGCTGTGCTTTAAAAGCATATGTGGAAAATGTTTGCCATTTTGAATACATTTTGTGTTTTCTTCTAAAGGAAAAATAACCAGATATTTCAGAAGCAAAGCCAAAAGTATCTCAATGAGCAAAGCTCATCCCTGATCATGTACCACCAGTTGAACTGGCAAATTATTTATTTGTTTCCCAGTCAAGATGTTTGAGGCCTTTGGAAATCTGAGATTTAGAAATAATGTATATTAAGATAGCCAAGATCAATTTTCCCCCACTCACGGTTTGTTTTTTGGGTGGTTTTTAAGTTGCAGATTTGCTCACATGATCATATTGTGTAATACTGTTGATTCCAGATAAAAGGGGAAAGAAGCATACATTTTGATCTACTGGGTTTTGATACTGCTTTTTTTTTAAAAAAAGGAAAAAGTCCCATAATCTTCCCTTTTTCCAAAAAGCTCAAAATGTTTTTGAAAGCTATTTTTCAGTCTGAGGGAGAGAGATGGGGCAGAAGTATACAAATGCTTGGAGCACAGGGGCAAGGAGAAATCCTTCAGCCTTCACTGTATTTTTGGAATGACATTTCATAGGTACTGATTTTATCCAGATCCTGCAGAGACAGAAATATATGCCAAAGTAGTCAAGGCAATTTAGAGGTGCTGAGCTTTTCTGGTGAGGAAAAAAAAATCCACATATTTTGTGCTGTCCATGTTTAAAAATGTTGTTTAATCACAATTCAATTGTATTTTGAAGTGCAGTGCAGAATGCTATCCCCGCTCAGGACTCAGTGCTAATTCCATCTCTAATCAGCAGATGGCACCATGAACTCGTCAAACACGATGGAGACCAGCAAGAAGTATAAATCTATTCCCCCAAAAAAGGGGAATAGGAAAAAAAAAATGAAAAAGACATAGACCCGACTCGACATACATAAATCAGGAATTAAATTCAGAGGGTGTAACTTTCCCCTCACACCACCCCTCCAAAAATAAAGAAGGCTGTGGAACACGCTGTGTGACACCCTGATGCACAAAGAGCAGCTACATCTATAATGTCCCCAGCCTTGCCCTGTCACTGACCTACATTGTCTCATGGCTGACTGTGAGACTGAAAGAAAAAACCAAACCCAAATCTGAAATTATTGAAACAAACAAACAAATAAATAAAATCCCGAGTTTCCCTCTGACCTCCCCTTGCTCCGAACAGCACCTCTGGAGGAGAAGGCCTCCCCTGGGCTGGAAAGGGGACCCAGGAGCAACACAGCAGGGAGCTGAGAGGAGAAGCTGCAGGCAGAGCTGCAGATGCAGAGGTCGAACGGCTGCAGCACGGGGTCACAGGGGTCCAGAGCCCACCCAGCAAACCACAGGCTGAGAGCAGACAAGTGCACAAGAGTTTGCAAGACTTCCTTCTTCCACTCAAACAGCAAAATTTCTACTTGGAATTCAAAGGCTGATAGAGGCAGGCTCCCCATGTCCCTCAGCAGCACCCTATATCTCTGAGGGAGCACAGCATGAGCCCACAGCTCCAGCAGAGGCAGGAAGCAAGCTCTGCTCAAAGGAGCAGCTCAGCGTGTCTGGGTGTCTGCCCTTCCCCTGGCCCAGCCATGCTCATCGCAGCCCCTGCTGGTAGGATAGCTCTCCTGGCAGCATGGAGCTGGCACCCGCCTGGCACCTCTTCAAGCCCACCAGGCTCCCACAGGGCTCTGCTGTGGGCACAGAGTGCCATGGGAAGGTGGTTCCTTGGCTCAGGCACCAAGGGATGTGCAAGATGTGCTCACCCCCAGCAAAAATCTGCTGCCTTAAATATGGCCTTCTCCGTGCTCTTACATATGAACAGTGAGTGTGAAAATCCTGCCTGTCCATCTGTTCCTTAAAGGTTTCTTTCTTTTGCTGCGTGTTGGAATTTCTCCCCAAATCTTCTTCAGCGGCACAAATCACATCAGTGACATTTATAGGTTAGGTAAATGGTATGCTGCTGACATCATCTAAGCACAGTAACAGGCACAGTTAGGTTGTCTGTGGATAGCTTTAATGCTATGGACTTCAAGTTCCATTAATCCTGTTCTCAATGAGCAACAATTAAAATGTGCAGTAACAGAAGTATTGCTCTGAGAAGCAATGGCCCTACCATGCAAAAACCAGAAATTTTCCCAACAGAAGAGAGCATTCAATCAACAGTTTCAACCATGGCACAGAGGTGAAAACTCTGATGCTTAAAATTTAGAGAGGAAAGTAGCACAACCATAAAAAGATGAGCTTACCTTGCACTGCATGGAGTCATGTTGTCTCAGGCCCAAGTAGCAGATGCTGTAAATTTTTGCCACTCCAGACTCTGCATGTCTGGTTGTTGCAGAATGATTTTTCTTCCTGGCCATTCCTTACTATTTTCCTAGCCTGCCTAGCAGGCACAACTCAGGAATTACCAATACCTCAGCAGTGACACAATTGATTAAGTATGAGCAATACCAGCTTGGGTTTTGCATTCAGTCAGAGCTCTGTAATGGCAGCACAAGGGGCCTCGCTTGTTGAGCAAGAAGGGCTTTATGTCATTTGTCCCTAGAGCAAGGCAGAAGTGATCTTGACGGAGAAGGCAGCGAACATACTGTCAGAAGCCATATTCGCAGGGAAAAGGCAGAACAATGGAGATTAAATGACAGGGCAGAAGCAAGGAATTAAATCATCCCCGAGGCTCAGATATTGCAGGCTTCCCCATGACACCTGCAAGAGGCACAGGGGAAGACCTGGAGCAAATCCCTGTGGAAGTCTTGCCGTCTGTGCCAACACGCTGATGGAAAATCTACAAAATCACTTGTGACTCTTCTAAAAATCATGGGCCATGCAACCTCGTGACCAGCTGCACACTCACTTTTCAGCCAGTTTCCAGGCTGAAAACTGGACTGGAAATCAACAGTAGATTTGCTTTGAATACAACTCTCTTTAACTCTTTCTTTCTGTAAAAAACATAACTCCTTGTCGTGGTTTAACATAGTTTGCTTTTTAGTTGGAGAGGGAGCCTACGAGCTGCGGGAGTGGTTCCCTGTAAGGAAGGACCTCGGTGGCTTCCTTTTGACCTGACAAAGCCAATCAGCCAGCTAGTTTGAATATTGACAACCTGTTAAACCACTTAAAAGAGCTGAAAATGCCTCTAAACACATTTAGACATGAACAAAGCCCAGGGAAAGCTCTCTTGTTTCTGGCCATTGAACAGATCACTGGGTGCTGGCCAGGCCGGCCCAACACAGCCTGGCAGGGCCAGGGCAGGCTCTGCTGCGGCACTGGCCCCTTCCCAGGAAGCCTGCTGGGGCCCTTCCCAGTGGGGCCAAGCCCCTTCCAGAGGAGCCCACAGGTTCGTTTTTGTTCTGGCAGTGCTGCCAGGGTCCATCCCAATACAGGGAGCAGCCATATGGCCGGGACCTGTACCAGGAGTGGCCCTGTGGCTGGCGCTGGAGGCAGTGCCAAGGCCAGGACTGCTCGGCCAAAGCTGGTGCGTCTGGGGCAGCACCACACAGCCATGGCTATCTCGGCATGGCTCGCTATGAACTTTGTTTGCTTGGCCGCCTTTAGCCAGCCATGCTGCAGACAAACGCAGCGGCAGCAGCTTTTCCCTTTTTTTTGATTCCTCGCGTGAAGAGAAGGCACTGGTGCCGTGCCATCGGCAGCCACCGCTACTCGCACAGCGCGGGCAGAGACCACCTGACCAACAGAGGAATGGTGAGCCCTGACACAGAGCCTGGATGAGATCAACCTTTCAGCACTGCAGAACTCTATAAAAGCTGCTTCAAGGGATCAAGCTTGAGAGCAAATGGACCTACAAACACCAATTCTTTCCTGAATCAGGAAAAAGGAAAGGCTGAAGACATATAAAACAGTATAGGACACTGAGGTCAGTGAAGGAGAAGCCAAATCTGGATGGATGGAAGAGGTGCCTTTGTTTTGGGCTGAAATCCTCTTGTAAGGCTATGGTGAAGATACAATTGATATCTCAGACCATTTTTCTCCCTGTAACTCATGGAATACATTGGGGAGATGTAGCATTCTAACCACAGCCAGGAACAGAGGCACCAGTGCTGAAGCAAGCAGATGTTGAAGTAACTGTGACCCAATGAGAAGTCTGAACAGAAAGAAATGAGAGAGATGAGAAACTTTGCCCCAGGAATAGAAGAAAACCTCTGTTTCCCAGAGATCAATGAAGAGAACTTTTGCTTTTATACTAGAACAGCTCATCCTTAAAATAATACCCCATAAGATGACATGGTCCATTCAAGGAGCTGTGGGAAAGCTGCAGGGCATAAGAGAGACCTCCACACTGCAAACAGATTTTCCTTTCTGGGCCAGCTGATTTGCTGTGACACTGAAGCCACAAGACAACACTTTCTTGTGGAGAAGTCTCCATGGCATGGCAAGAGAGACTCCTCTCCATAAGAGAACTGAAGAAAGACTATTCTAGAGGTGGTAAACTGACTCAAAGTCCCAGGTTTTGTCTACGTTGTCAGTGGGAAAGAAATGAGGAGGTGGGGGAGATGTGTTCTGAAGGTTTATTCTGATTTCTTATTATTTTTTCTTTTAATTCCATTAACAAAGTTTTCTTCATACCCTTTAAAGTTTCAGCCTGCTTTGCTCTTCTCCTAATCCTTGTCCCACACCAGAAAATGAGTAAATAATTCCAGTGGGTGCGCTGGCATTTAGCCAGCACTAAACCCACTGCACTCCTGCCTGTCCTCCTGCTGTACTAGTGTAGTTCACTTCCAAGTGGTGAAAAGAAAGGAAAATAATTGCCTGCTATAAATCAAAGAAGATTGTGTAGGCCACTTACACACTTCTAACTTGGTAATAACCCCATTCTTCTAGAGGACAGGAGGCACCCTGAACCCACACCTGCCCTTTCAACAGTGCACCCAAACCACCACAGAGCCCTCTGCACATGAGCACCTTTTTCTCCAGATGCTTCCATGCTTACATGGACCCATGAAAGACATTTTGGCTGGGGAGACAGTAATAAGAGATTATGGATTGTCACCTGAGAGACACAAGCACAGTTCCAGGCCTAGTGCCAGGGAAAAGATGTTTTCCACAGACAGGGAAAGAACTGTGTGGGAAAATGGAAAAACTAGAGGTCTGCTCTGTCTGTAGCAGCCTAATAGCTACCATATCTCCCAGACCAGAAGGAAGACACCTTTGCTTTAGACATGAAGACAAGCCTCTGGTCTAAGTCAGATGGAAAACAACCCTTGATATTGCCTTTCCCAGATTTGTGCTGGGAGTGGCCCAATGACTCTGCAAGAGCGAACAGCAACATTTCAAAGTCTTGGTAAATAAGTTCAAGCTCCAATTACAGCAACTTACTGCTCCCATATATTGAATAAAAAACATTTACTTCTGTGGAGCAATGGTTCAGGCTGGCTGTAGCTTTGAGAAGTCCCTTGCTCCTTTTGATTCAGTAATACATGGGGATGATGGGCACTGCTCACTTTACACTTTCACTGTATGCCTCTCCTGCTGGTGTGCTGCCACTGCCTCCCTGGCCTCTTCAGGACACACCTCAGGTTGGTACAAAACTCAGGGATTCTGTGATCTGCTGAAATATTGCAATGGTAATCTTGATTTTTAGACAGCTTTTCCATCTCTTGCCTATAAAATGGAAGTGACAATAGTATTACTTAATGCTAGAAAACTAACTGTATTTGTAGGCAGTCTGTTTGGTCCCCATTTTCCAAAGAACTTCAGGTATGAACCCATTCAGGTATGAATCCATTCTCCTGTTCCTCATTATTTACTTACTTTCAAGACATCAGGACAGGGAAGGCCACAGACAACCAGCATAGTCCTGTTGCCGATGTCCCATTGCCAAATCTCTGATATTTTCCATGGTTACAGGGCTGTGTCCATGTGGAAGGAAGACACTTATATTTGCATGATATCAAGGATTGTGGGGTCCTAGTTGAAACATGAGGATTCTAAACCCCACCAGTACAAAAAAATATCTTCAGCTGGTGCCAAAGAGTCTGTAAGGCCATGCTCAACAGCTCCACTAAAACAGCATCCTGTGCCTGCTTGAAACAGAAGAGAAAGTTACAGAACAGGAGCCACCACCTGCTTGGGAGTCAGCCTGAAATACACCAACAGCAACTGCTGCTCTGCTCCAACAAACAACAGTGAGCTGATGTTACACAATTCAGCTGCAAGGGGAAAGCAACCAGCAGCAATATTAAACAGTTTATTTTATTCATTCACATTGACTTCGTTCATTATCAATATGGGACTGTTTCCCTTATGCTTTTCTCCTCACCAAAACAAGTTTCTATGCAATTCACTCCCAGCTTCAAGTTGGATAAAATCCTTTTAAAACTAGCTGCTTAAAAGGAGAAAGCTAAACTCTTTGGCATGGCTTTGGAAACTTAACATCATTTGTGCTCCTAGCAGGACATCACTGGGGATTCTGTTTAGCCAGAAGGGCTGTGTTTAGGCTAGTGACTGAAACACATCTTCAAGCCCCCCGGAGCGTGTGTCGCTCTGCACAGCTTCCCGTGGGGGAGTCGTGAGGCTGGCACCCTCCTGCTGCCACCACCACACCTCAGCAGAGAGGGACGTGCCTGTAGCACCACTCCATGGCTTTCTCAACTGCTGATATTGCCAGCTTTCCTCTACCTGCAGCTGCTTGTTGTTTAGACAGCTTCTGTAATATTACAGAGCTGCAATGACTGCTCTCGAGCCTGAAGCAGTATTTTCACTGTAAGCACTGCTGCTCAGCTCTTAGAAGTGGAGCTAAGTAATTCTGGGAGAATTTTATCTGACAAATGGAAACATGGTATGCGTGAATTTTCATTAATATTTCACATGAAGAAAACAAGACTGAATCACTCAGACTGTATTGCAATTTAGCCACTATCTCTGGTGATAAGCAACCACACCAAAGCCACAGTTCTCTTCAGTTCCCTCAGTTTAAAATTATCAATGATATTTCTTTGTGAACAGCTTTCTGCTTGCTGGACCTTCTCTCAAGAGCTTACTTACATATTTTTATTTATAGCTAAAGTCTGATATTTTTTTTTAAGTTTTCTGTCTGCATTCCATGCTCCAAAACACACAATCCCTCCAGGGTCCTTCTCAACCCGTGCTCCCTTCACCTCTGCAGCTTTACTGCTCCTCCTCTTGCAGGGCTGCACAAGGCACAGGAGGAAAGTCACCTGGCAGTGGGCACATCCACAGAAGAGAATGGAAACAAATTCCACCAGGCTCAGAAGGCTTCATATCTACCTGCTCGTTATACAACAGTCCTCCAAAGGTACCAGGCTGTGGAGCAGCCAGAGGGTTGAAATAGATTCACAAAACTGTAGGAGCTCTCCCTCAGATTAGTACCAGAGTCTATTGAATTCAACCTGAGAGGCTTGGACACCTTCAAACTATGCAACCACAGAGCTGTGGACAACCTGCCAAAATTCTGCATTTCACTGCAAAGAAGAAACTAACTCCTCGAATGGAACATGGAGCTAATGTCAGCATTCACCCAAAAACATACAGCTGTATAACAGCAATTTGAACTGATTTCAGAAGCAAGCTGAAAGTATCATACTAACAAAATGCACTTTATGACCTAGTCCACACCTAGTTTTAGACACCTCAGAGACCCTTAATGGTTTGGGGCTTTTTTCTTTGTGGGGGTTGTTTTCTGAATTTGGTAATATTTCATTTACAGGAAGGTTGAAGACTTTATGTCAATATATGCACTTGCACCATATTTCTTTAAATATGTTCCAGGAAATGCCATACTGATGAACTGCTCTGTAATGTAATCCTTCAGACTGGAGCAATTCATAAGATCCCAAGGACAAAAAAGCTTTTTCAGCAGGTATAGTTAATCAGGAAGTGAGTATATGCCATATTAGTATTCCCTCAGGGTTTCCAGTCCTTAACCAGAGCATGGCCAGTTTGTTGTTTTTCTGGGAAAACTGTCACAAGACAGACAGACTCATTAGAGTTCCATTTCCACATTCTCTGGAGTTCAGGGCAGAAGCTTTGCCATGTCTGCTCTGAGGTCTTTATTGGTTGTAAACCAGGACAGACTTGAAGGAAAATTCTCAGCCCTACGGTCCAAAAAGCTCACAGTGTAAGAAACAATTCACACCAAGGATAAACTGTGAAATGCATTCCTTAAAGTGTTTTATTATCATTTTTCTTTGAGCCTGGTGCTGGAGGTAGATATCTCTTTGACATAAAGCCCTTTGTCCCACTACCAGTGTAAGAGCTCCAGGGACAAAACTGCAAATTGGTTTCCAAGTCTATTTTAGGAATGGCTTAACAATCAGAAGAGAAAATGTGATATTCAAATAAAATGGCTAAATTTTTCAGTAATAAAGCTGATAGGGTGAGATCTGCTCTGACAGCACAGAACAACAAAATGCAAATGCTCCAGCACTGAGTGGCTTTGCATGGGCCAGCATCTGCTGAAGTCACACATTTCTGCCAGCTGACTTTGGTAGGGAACAAGGCTGTAGGGGAGCTCCTAGGGGACAGAAGCCCAGGGACTGGGGTTGGTGTCACTCCCCCACTGCAGTCGATGGTGAGCAGTATCTGGCTGCAGCTGCATCCCCCAGCACGTCATCATAAACTCCATCAGCCTCCAGGAATCATCCACCAGGGAACACTTATCCCATCACACGAACACCCCAAAATGCAATAGTTTGAGGGACACAGCGGCTCTGAATGTTGCACCTTCCTTCTCCCTGCTGGAGCAGACTCCATTTGAAGAGGACAACAAATCCCATCAGGCTGGCTCATGGGGCAATAACCACCCCAGCACTGAGGCACAGAGCTCTGGCAGGATGTGACACAGGCACCTGGGCAGCACTGCTGCACATGGCAGCTGAGGGTGCCTGCAGAGACATTCAGTCCAGCTCATCTCAAACACCACTCTTTCCAAAAACTCCACTCATAAGAGAATACAAATATACATGTAACTAAACTCAGGTTTGTTTGCGATTAGCACAGAAAGGTTTCTTAGTGTTCGTATGAAGCTATTTTTGAACTGATACAGTTATTTAGTGTTCACTAGCAAAAGCAGAAGACTTTTATAGATTTTTGCCAGAAAAGTAAACCAAATGTTATCAGGTGACAGAGTAACACAAAGGCACCAAAGAGAATGGAGCAATGCCTATTTACAGGAGCAAAGGATCCAGCCTCTAGCATCCTCTGTGCATTCAGATTAAATGGACACACTGCAAGCTTTCATCTGGTGTAAAAAGTACTGGAAAATCACTGTTGGTGCAAAACGAGCTGAGCCTTTGTACTGGCTTGTCCTGTGGAGCACATTGTATGCATTTGTTTGGCCCAATTCACTAAACAAGGCACCCAACCATACACCACGCCACGGGTGTGAAATGCAGCCACGTGCTGCTTTCAGTGTGCCTGCATAAACTGCTGCTCAAAAATCCAACTGGCAGTGTCATTGGCACTGGGGCAGGTCGGTGCTCTGAGATGTGGCTACTTATGGGAAATGGGTATTACTCTGCTTGTCTAAGGGTCTGTCAACACAGGGGAGATTTACTGAGGCAATTATCCTGCCTCTAACAGGGCACTAACCTGCTACAGTCACATTGTTGCAACTCTTAGTACTGAAGTACTTCTTTGCAGTTGAGATTAAATTGCTTTGAATGCAATATAATTATTACGCTGACAGAATCGTAACAGCAAATATCCCTTTGCAGACAAGTTCTAAAGAGCGAAAGGCTTTTCTGCCCTGGAAAAGATTAGGCAGATACAAATAATGAATCATCAGATTTTTTTCTTGCTCCTGTTAGCTGTCGCTGCTAACTGCCTAGGTGTCAGGAAGCCTGAGCTAATGGACTGGGCATGGCTTTAGGACAACGAGTGTCTCATCTCTGGTTTTCACATGCTGAGTGACAGCAGGTAAGTCACCTGGGGTTTTTTGCCTTTGGGTTTGTTAGCAGCACCAATATTTTTCTGGCAAGTCAGTAGAGGCAAAGTGCCAATTTAATAGTCACTGTCTAATTTTCCTATTTCAAATGTTTTTTTCTGCTTAACACTGATTAAATAAACAAGGTATCTATTGCTCCAGCATTCCACATTACCACATTCCCCCCCAGAAATATGGCTCCTCTGCTCAATGGACCTGATGCTGACAGTTGCAAATGGTTTGCAAATTTAGAAACTATCTGAGCTCAAAAGTCAGGTCCTTTGTGTGAGTCTAACCAGTGTAATTCTCTGGAGATAGACCAGGAAGAGCAAAACCACATATGATACAATACTGCTGCCACAGAGGAAGAAGTTCTTTGTTTCAACATAGCATTGTACCTGCAGTGCTGCAGAAATGCATGTGGTGACCTGCAGTGATGCATGTGCCATTACAGATCTCCAAAAATAGGTCTTTCTACAGTAGCTCACCCTGCTAGGTGACTGGGACATGGAGTCACAATCTGACTGAAATGACCTTAAATTCTGTTTGCTGATAGGTCAGTGTTGGTCTAGTCTCAAAACCCACCCCTCACCACAACCCAAGAGCTGTGCTGTGCCACTCTTCCAGAGCATGGTGGGCTGCAGAGACAGCAGCACTGGCTTACAGAAGCCATGTGCCTCTGGAGTCCCTCATACAGCATCTGTCAATACTCCCTATTGCCAGTAAACACTCTATGTGGTCTTCATAGGCACCAACCCATGCACTAACTAGGAGGCTTTCAAAATTAGGGGATAGATAATTTCATGTATTTGAGGACTGGATGCCTGGACCATCAAAATTACTTCAGCCTTTCTTTGGGGTAGCCAAGTCAGAGCATTCTTTTCTGAGACTGATTTTCTTTGCTTGCTTAACTAACAGGTGGGAGGTAGAGGCAATCTCCCTTCTGATTTTCAGGTGCCTGCCAGTGCTCAGGGATGTGGGCACAGCTGCCACAGGCTCCAGCAGGTGCCCAGTCACAGTGAGAAGCCGCAGAGCTCCACAGCCCTCAGGAATTCCTGCCACCACCACTGGGGGAACCATGCCGTGCTGCAAAATGACCAGGCAAGAGCTGGGCTGCTCTGTGCCCTTCACTTTGGGTCTGGACCCTGTACAATGCCCTGTGCTGAGCACACACTGCACCCTGCCCACGTCTCACAGGGATCCTGCCATGGAAGGAGTGTTTCAGAGGCAAAGAGCCATGAGAAACCTCTAAGCAGATAACAGCCTGACATAAATGAGAGGAAGGCAGTACCCCCTTCAGACCCAACTGCAAATAAGTGAAAAAAGACAGTGCTCCCAAGGCAACAGCCTGAGACGATTCAGATGAAAAGCCAGTGATGTGCCATTTTACTCCGGAGAACACCTTGGGATGTGAATTTTTTCCCTAGTATTTTTGAATAGCAAAGTGTAAATCATGTGAAAAGGTATGTGTATCCTTCTTCACCCAGCTGGCACAGGCCACGGTTAGCAGCTAAAAGAGATGATGTGTCCTGTGAAATGCCTGTGAGGAAAAAAAATGGTGAATGTGCCAGCACATGAACATGAACATATCAACCTTTTTGTTCCCTCTTAACACAGAAAATATGTATCCATACTGTTTTCCACACAGCAGCTAAAATGAAAAACACTAGAAACATCTCACACAGGAACAGTTTTTGATAAATAAAAGCAAAGGTGGGGATACACAAAGGAAGCATTTGCATGTGAGCCATTGAACAGTTTCACACACTGAAATGTCTCCATGAAGTCCTGAACTCACTGAGATTTCAAATCAGTTTCATCAATTGGGAAGAGATGAGCTCCTCCACACAAGAGAAAAGGGATTTTGAATTTAAGTCATCAGTGGCGATAATACCTGGAAATTTTCTGCATTATCATACCTTTGCTTTTTTACTCAAAAGTATCCTGAAATACTGAAGTTAGTATCCCTGTCAAATATTCACATCTTAATAAAGTATAACTGTCATATGCCACAAATACTTTCTTCACGTAATCAAATGACCAGTTCATGATCTTGCAGGTACCAAAATGTGCACATCCTTACCTGACAAACAGAAAAAATTCAATTTCATCCATGTGAACCACATTTCCAGGCACGTGATGTGACTCTTGGGGTTGTCTTCTGCAGGGCCAGGAGATGGACTTTGATGATTCATGTAGATTCCTTCCAACTCAGGATATTCTATGATTCTATTAGCAGAATGACACATTTTAAAATCAGTATTCCCAAAGCATCTAAATGTATGACTCATGTAAGTGTTGCACTGTACAGCTTCATACTTTTGAATGAGGTTGTTCATACTTGCTAAACTAAAGAAACATACAAGTCTTTGAAGGCATGGCGAAAAGTTTGAAGTATTAAGCTGTACAACAGAAAAAGAAATAGAGATCACACAAGCAAGGAGATAACAAAGATCAGCATGACATGGCTACCTCGCTTTTGGGGTGCTTTTAAGAGAAGCATTAGATATTCAGGAGTTGCTGAGTATTTACCTTCAGAGAAAAGTCAAGCCCACCTGAAGGTGCCAGACAATCAGCCTGCCTTTGAGTTTCACTTCTACTCTGCCAGGAGACGTTCTGCCTCACCCCAGCAAGCCTCTAAAAGCCCTGTAAAGACTATGACAGGAGGTGTCTTACTCCAGGACACATGGATATCACAGCTTTGGGAGTCAAATAAACACCTGGAAAAGTCATCAGTTTCCACAGTGGAAACACTAATTTCCTTCAGGGTTTTTCTGCAGCTTGTTTTCAATTTGGTGCTTCCCTAATTTTTAATCTCTGGCCTGGAACTGCAGCACTGAGTAGGGAGCAGTGTGGGTCATCCCAGGGAGCATCTCAAGCTCCAGTGCCCCAGGCAGCTGCTCCAGGCACGAAGGGAAGCTGGAGATGAAGGGCATTGTGCACTTTTTAGGCGTAGGTTGTCAGCCAAGTTGCTACGCCTGACACTTTTTTGGTGCGGGCACTCGTTTCTAGGAAACACTTTGGTAAACAACTTTGAAGTCAAAATGAAAAATTACAGCCTGAGTGCTTTTTTTGCTTTTATCCACCGTACCTTCATGACTGTACTTGTCCATTTAAATGGCAAAGCAGTGCTGAATGCAAACAGCCTCCTTCTGCAGGCTGTCTCCACAGTTCAATTACCAGTGCTTTAACAGTGCTAATTAGCATTCCTCAGAGCTAGATCTCTTTGAGTGACAGGTAACCATGGAGAGTCGCAATCCTGTAGGTGATCAGCAAGAGTCTGACTTTTCTTTTTAATTAAAAATTAGAAATGCCTTAAACAAAAATAATAATTCACTGATTTATGCTATTATCTCAGGGTTGCCAAGCTGGTGAGAATAACATTAGTGTAGTAAAAATGAAACAATTTTTAAATGAATAGACTAGGGCGATAGAAAGGAGAGCAGGTTTATTATCTGTAACAAGAGAATGTACTCATAATGATGGTACAAAATAGTAGACACTTCTCCAGAGAGTTGGCATGGAGACCAAAAATAGGACACTTTCTTGAATGTGGGATGGGATTGCCCCAATTTATTTTAGATTTTAACAAGATAGATAGATAAAGACTAAGTCTGTTGCACAAATAGAAATTTCATAGGGATATCGTTTCAGTAAAATTTAACCATGAGTTATATTGAGAGACAATATTGCATCTGGTCCAAGTGGGAGCCAGGACTGGAAATTGAATCAGCCAGATAATCAATTAGTGAAAATTGTTTTCAACCTAACTATGCCATTTCCCATCAGCTAATGATCCAGGTCTCCCCCCAGAAATGGACTCCAGCAGCAAAAAATTCATAGTCATAACTTTGAAAATGGCAGTGGGTCTAAGTCAGCAGTGTTGACCCAGCCAAATCAGAATATTATTCATCAACAAATAAGGAACATTTTAAAGCTGAACATGCCAAAGATAGGAGGATGGATATACGAATATTTGTAATTATGAAATATTTCCCAAGACCAAGTAATTTCAACTCAGTAAACTCATTAATTGTAGATTCTAATTAAAATAACTGCATATAAGACAAAAACGGGAAACAAATGATTGAGCAAAAATTATTCTAATAACCAGCAATAACAATGCAGAGTTCTAGCCATTGTTCATAGGCAAAATCACGGCTGTTAATTGTGAAGCCTCTCTTCAACAAGGGATTTTTAAACCTTCCCCATATAATTTCTTTCCTATATGCAAAAAATCCAAAAATCCCAAACCCCAAAATCAATATGGTTTGTTTTCATATGGAGGTATTTACATCTTTAATCTAAATGAGAGTAAGATTTGACCTTATACGGGGGGGGGGGGAAACCCTAAAGGTAATTACATCCGTATCAAAATATCTGTCAGATTGCCTAGTCCTACTTCAATTTAAAATTGAAAGTTAACAAAAAAGTTAATTTCCACAAGTCCTGAGAGGAACACGTTCCTAAAATCACAAGTAAAATACTCAGATAGCTTTCCAATTTACCAAGTATTAACATATAGTAAGGAGTAATAAAATAAATACCTCATTTTCAGCTCATTTATTTAATGTTTCAAGTTTACAAATGGGTAACAAAGTATCTATCTATAGCTGTCAAGACATGCAAACAGCCAGGGCTAATTGTGGTTTTAATGAAGTTTATAATACAGTCGAAAAAAGAAAGAAAAAAAAAATGAGACATCTCTGAGTCTAATATTATCTTCCATTTTTTCATTTTCATTTACAAAAATATCAGTCACTGACAGATTTTTTAACTCCACTGAATGCTCTGAACTTCTTCTATTTGAAGGAGAAATTTCACAAGCAAACAAATCAGAGCTCTGGCTTTGTGCTGTTAAGGGACTCGAGCACTTCCCAGCCTGCGAGCTCTTATCCAGAGATCTCAGCGCAGCCGTAGCACCAGGCTGGCTCAGCCCCAGCAACCTGGTGACTCCCAGAAAATTCAGTTTGACTCCTTACTGCTTATCCACACACTCAGGCACATGTCTCCACATTTTAAGGTCTTATAATCTTACTCTCATATCTCAAGTAAATAATAAATCCAGTTTTGTGATACAGCTATTTTGCTCTAAATTCAGTCTGCTTCTGTATTTGTGTAGAAGGGTTCACTCAAATACTGCAAACTTTAGTTACCAGCATGGACAGAAAATTCTTCATAAAACATAATTAATTAGTAGAGAATAAGTCTCAGAATAAAGGCAGCCTGCTTTGGAGACGAGGTTTATCAGCTTGTTTCTGCTTTCCTTAATCTCTACTGCAGTGCAAGGGAAGCAGCAAGGGGAAAGAGATGGTTTATGCAGGAATGGGATAGGAAAATATAAATATAAACCCACCACTCTCTCTTCCCACCAACTGCTCCTGTCCTTGCTCTTAGAAGGAAACTCTTTTTTATCTGCTAAACTATCATCTACCTAAAGAGAAAGTAGATTTGAGCAACTACAAAAATCACAAAGATTCCTGTCAGTAAGTTCAAGATTTAAAGAGGTAACAGAAATAACCATCATCTGAAATACTGAAGAATTTTATAAAAAAACAAATGTGTTTGGTTCTGAGTTTAATTAATATAATTGAAAATGAAACTTTCTATAATATTACTGTGCTATTTAACAATTTATATCGTTCTTGCTTCTCTTGCCTAAATAATCACAAATAATCCTGGCAAGTTTAAGGTTTCAAAGATTAATTATCGTATCCAAAGAGGATTAATTTTTTCCCTTCATGTAGGTAAAGCTATCAACATGCTTATATCGTACTAACAGGCTATAATCCACTCTCTGCAGCATCAGAGATTCTGAAATACAAAACAAGCTCTCTGCTAGCTCTCAGCTGAGGGATGAAGTTCACAGACAAAGGCAGCTGATAAATTCCCCCCAAAACGGCTCTCAGATTTTCTCAGCAACATCTCTCAATATTACAGGCAGCATGCCTTGCCCTGTGACTGCCAAGCTGGAAGGACTGCCAGCTGGAATATCTTGGTTTCTTTTCCAAAATCTTTGGCAATTATCTCCATCGCTCTCATCTCTCCCAGAAAAATCAGTGCAAGCAATCCAATTCCTTCACCAAGACTTAAATGCGCTCCTGTTACCAATTCTGTGATTGAGTCTGATGACTATTTTGGTATTAGTAAATATTTATAAAACTTCAGAATTTTACATAAGCTATTATTTCTCCTGTCCTTGACAGAAACCCTCTGGCTATGAAAACTGGCTGGCATTTTTCTGAAACCACACTCTGCTTCTCTTCTTTCAAATTTCACTTCACACATCTTAGAAGCAAAAATAACCTCAGCCCAGTCCAATCTTCACATTAATCTACATGTAGGTAAGCATCATAGGGCAATATCAACAATATTTTCAAAGTTTTTTCTTTAAAGGGTCGGTGATTCTCCACCAGCTTTTGACTGTGGAGATAGCTCCCAAAAGCAGTCTTCACAGGTGGTGTTTTAACACACTATTTCTGTCCCTGCTGTGATAACCTCATCTTGCTTTCATGATTTCTTTATGCTTTGAAATGTTTACAATTTGATACAACCCATTTTCCAAATAACATTGTTGAGCGTACTAAAAATCTGCTGTTTAGGAGTCCCTCTGGATGAGAGAACAATTATACAGCTGAAAATACTTCCTTCAAGATAAGAAGCAAAACCTACCGAAAACATTAAACTATTAAAGCGCCAGGATCGCTCTCCTGAAGAACAGAACATAATTCTAACACACAACGTAAGCTGTGCTTCTCGCTGCGGAGCCGTGGGTGCGGCTCTGGGCCCCTCCCCGGGTTGAGGCTTGCCCTGAGGGTGCCCGGGCTGGACCCTGCCCCACGCCCTCAGCCATCCCTGCAGGCTGAGCCACAAAGCAGGGCTGTTACCTTCTTTTAATTGTGCCCTACGCTGAATTTCCATCAACCTCAGGAGAGCCTCAGGTGTGTTCTGCTGCCTGCACGCAGAAGCAGGCACCCTGCCCGTGGCCAAGCAGGAATCCAGCCTGCTCCTTATTCCAGCACAATGTGAGAGGTCAAAAGTTGAGTGTGGCACTCCCTGTTATTTGTTTTCCTGTTATACTTTGTGTTAGGTCTGTTTTTGAGTCAGTTTATATAGATAGTAAACTGAGATTGGACTATGGATCTGCTCTCAGGCTTCCTTGTGAAAGCACACATAGGAATGGTGTTGTTTCCATGAGGCTAAATTTGGTTAAATATGCATGGCCCAAGAAAAAAGAAGGTGGTAAGACAGACATTCAAGAAAATAACTTTTGCCTCTCTGTTTTTAAAGAGGCTACTGGAAAAGCTGCTGGCAGCTGCAGAAGCCCTGGCTAGTTTGGCCACTCCTTTCAAACTTGGTGTCAAAGTGGAAAATTTCAGTGCTGTCCAACGGAGATGTTGCATTTTGACTTTCCCAGGAACAGGATAGAAAGTGGAAACTAATGAAAACCTACTCCAGTTTTTCCTTTGGCACAGCAGAGAGGCTGAAAGACATCTGAAAGCCTAGAAAGAAAAGAAGTAGGATGCATCTTCTGATTCCAAACAAGGGGAATTAATTGCAAAGAATGAAAATGTTATCACAAGACCGCATATTGAGTTTAAAATGTACATATTCAGGTAGCTGTGCACATGTTAGAAAAATTCCAAATGCATAGGGGATAATTTTAAGTTTCAGCAGTGTTAAAAAGCTGTTTGCTACTTATTTCGACAGGCCATAAGTGATTTTTATATTCAGCAGAATTAGAATGTATTTCCTTTAGGTACAGCAAACTAAGTATTTTGCAATGAAAGGCTGCATTGTTTTGTTCAAACTAAAGAGAAATAGCTGATGAGTGAATAAGAGCATGATCTAAAGCCTATTGAAATCAATGGAAAGATTCTCATTGACTTCTCCAGGCTTTGGATCAAGCCTCAAAAGAGCAGCTATTTCTCTGTGATACAGCAAGGAATCAATTCCCTCTCCCAGCGGTACTCTAAATAATTCAATATTTTGTCTCAGATCATTTCCTAGGAAAAATGATGAGGATGTTGTTTAAGTGGGCGATACCCTGAAGTGACAGAGTTCCCAATGCATTCAGCCATGCACAGCCCGCTCTGCGCTGTGCGGCTGCACAAAGGCAGGGCACTCGGAGCAGCCCCCGACGCCAGGGCTCCCTCCCCGCCCGCCGGCCCAGGGACAGCGCGGTCCTGCTTCTCCTCCCGCCGGCCAGGACAGACGGAGGAATTTTGCTAAATCGCAAGGAATGCCCACATCGGGACAATTCCTTAAAGAAGCAGCATTGTTTTGTCTTTGCAGTAAAATCATGATCTCTTTGCCCTATTTCTTTCGGTGTGCACAGAAAGGCAAAAATTGCGATGCTGATCATGTTGTTTTTACCAACAAAATAGATGCTCTCACCGTTCTCCAATGCTCTTGCTTTATAGAGCAAAACACTATATGGAAATGATATCTCCCTTCTCAGCTCTTTTGTTCCACATGAAAAATTAATCAGTACAAAGCAAACCAGCATTAGATTGAAGAACTCTGCCCCAAACCTCAGCAAAACCTTACTAATTTTTGTCTCCTGCCATAATCTGGTGGCCTTCTGCACACTAATCCTTTTCTCCTGCAAACTGGAGAAGCCTGCTCCAAGCTGCTTACGGGCAGTTTGGAGGTGAGGCACAGGATCCATGCTGTCTCCCGCACACGGAGGCTGCCGTGCACAGCTCCCAGCTACACTTCCTTCGAGCCAGCAGCAGAGCAGTGCTGAGATGGATTCTCCCCATTTGCACAGAAGGAGAGCAGTTTTCAATACACATTTATAAGGCAGGGAGGGATAATCCCACTTCTCCACTCCCACCTGGCAGCTACCTAGAAACAGCTGACAAACGGGCAGGATGAAATTGGTACGAGCTGTAACTGGGGCGATGATCCCCCTTCCGTATGAGTTACACCTGCAGAGAGGAACTCCCCAGCAGCACCTGTGATGACTGCAGACATGGCAGCTCTGGCACATCCCTCTCTTCGTGCCCCAGACAAAGCACAGCCACGCTCTCATCATCGTTTGTGGAGAAATACTAATCAGCACCTGTCCAAGCATGGCCCTGTTTCCCTCCTTGCTGCCTGCACACAGCTGTACTCACTGCTCACTGCGCCTTTCAGGTGCTTACAGCACTGGGGGCTGCCTCAGGTGCACTGTGGTGCCAGTCCCAAAAGCTCGTCCCGACTCCTGTGCAAAGCCTGGAAGTCCTTACACACAGAGAGAAATTTGCTGCCAAGCGCAGCTTCCCCTGTCAGCTCTTCCATAAGAGCAGGAGAAGGGACAGGCTCTTCCCTCATCGGGGCTGCTCAGTTTCAGACGGGTTTTGGAGATCAGCTGGGTATTTGTGCCAGAGCCCACCCTGCTGCTCAGCCAGGCCGGTTGGCTGCTGCTCACCACTGGCACAGCTGGGACAGCCACGAGGCATGGCTGACTGCCAAAACACTTGAGAAATTGTCCTCACAGCTGGTACAAAATACACCTGCGCTCCTCTCACACACAGGAAGCGCCTGGTCTTGGCAAGGCCAGAGCAGGGGATCCTCAGCATCCTTCCTCTGCCATTTGCCTAACACTGCCACATTCAACCTGACCTGCCACCCACCCCTAAAGTACTTCTGCTCCAGTGCAAAATATTATATTTGCTAAATTGAGCTGCTACCCAGAAAAAGACACTCAGAATATTTCTGATGCATCCTTCGATTTCGTCAGAAAGTGCACTTTTGATTTATCAGGCATTGGGACATTTAAAAATTATGAATTCCAAAGACATGATAATAATCAGATAGGGAAAACAAACAACATCCAGACTGCTAGTCAGAGAAAAAAGTTGTCTGTAGATAGATGAATGTATTCCTGCAAATTTGATTGTTGCTTTTATATTATTGTCATCAAATCTCATACTTTTCTGGAAAAGTCTTTAAAATAACACAGGAATGAGCCCCAAGTTCTGCACCTTTCCATTTAAACAGTATTCCCAAACCTTTCAATTCAGATTCCTCCTCCCAAATCGATTTTTTTATTAAACAATTTATTACAATACCAAGGGGGATTTGGCAAAATAACATATTTAAGAGTCACTGTACAAAAAATACCAACCATCCATTTGATTTGCTGTGTAAACCTACAAAGATGAGTTAATATCAACATCACCCAGCCATTTGAATTGCAGTAACAATGCTTCATGAGCAAACTCAAAGACTAAAAACAACAATTTAAATTCCTTGGTTTAATTCATATTTTAAACTGGATTTTAAAGAGAGCATAAACAGCTTTTTGCAGTTTTGTTGTGAACAACAGACAATATTATAGTTAGAAGCTTTGTTTTAGTACAAACTATTTAAACTAGTCTACAAATGAAGCATTTCACCTTCTTGCATAGAAATTTAGGCATTACATACAGAAGACGCATTTCTTCCCCCCTTACCACATATGAGCACCAAACTGAGTCTTTGCCCACTTCCACTGTGCCTTAGACTCCCCAGTTTGGCTGTCACACTGAAAAGACCACGGTACACATCTGTGTGCGTCACAACAGCCTCATCAATAAGGCACAGAGTAATGCCTACGTGTACCTCCACCCTGCACCTCCAACCATTTCATTGAAAGAACAGGATGAGACTGTCACAGTCCCACGAGTAAAGGAGAAGGCAGCATGAGAATTTAGGGGTTATGCACATCTAACTACAAAAAGAAATTAGCTGCTAAAACACCACCTCCTTTTCTAATGAGCAAATTTATACAGCAATGAATAAAATAAATTTGAGAGCTGCTATTTATTACAAGCAAATTAAAAATGCTCAGAGCATACAGAAAGTGAATTTATCAGGGAAGACACTGCATCCAGTTTTCAAATGTATTAACCCCTGGCTGAGACAGGGGAGAAATGTTCAGCTTCTTCTTTAACCAACCTCGGTCCATGTTATTAAACACTCCCCCCGCTGTTGATAAAAACCAGTGGCACAGGAGACCCCACACTGGCTGTCTTGCCTCTTTTCTACCCCAAGCATGGCTCTGCCTTTGGGAGGCTCCCAGCCGGATCCCACACTGCCAGGAGCATGTGTATGCCTGCTCTGCTGCCAGACACACAAAACCTCATTGCAGCCCCTTTGATTCTGCACTTTCTGTCCCTGCCTAGATAACTTTTCAGAAGCTGACAGAGCCTTTACAATTTAATTGGTGTTGACACCTTTTGAAGCAATGCCTTGAGGCGCCGAGGGTCATTGTCTACTTTATCCTGCTTTTCTGCGGCTGCCTCCATTTGGCTACCTTGCAGCCTGTGGTGCTGTGGTGGCCCCTGCACTCTTCATTCATGTTTGTACTTGTACTGAGTCCCGTTACAAGGACCCTTGTTAAACGCCCAGCAGGCAGCACTGAATAGAGATTTTGACTATCTGGGATTTGAAGGCCTCTAGCAATAAGGGAGAAAGGCCTGTAAACACAAAAGTATCCCAGTAGCAGTGGGGCGTTAACGTAATCACGCATTTATGCCACAGGACCTCAGGACCAAGCTCCTTACTGTCGATTCACTGGCTATTAAGCCTTGGTAATTAGGTGGTTTTCCGTGACTTTTCTTTCATGGGATTCACCAAATATCATTTTCCATATGTCCCTTTTTCCCAGAGCAGCTATACACCCTCACACATTCAATAAGCCAGGCAGATGGTACCACGTACCAGGCTCTGAGCAGCCAAAGCCAATTCAGAACAAGAAAAAGGATTTGGCGTGGCATTCCTAAAGCTGCTCAGGAAACCTGGATCCAAAAAAATCACAGAGGTCACACAGCCTTGTGATGGCAAACACATCTGTCCAGGTTCAGCCCCACAGTGCCTGTAACCACTGAGAGATTTCTGGGCAGTCACATCCCCAAAGCAGCACTAGCACAGCAGGTGAACAGGACAGAGCACTTTGAGAACCATCTTTCACTTCATAAACAACATTTAATATGCATTTCTCTGATGTTTTCCAGGTTTAAATAATTAAGTCTCTCAAACTTCCCACTGAAAATGCAAAGGACCCACTCACTTCATTTGGACCTAAGTGCCAGTCATCTTGGGGCCACATCTCAGTAAAACTCAGCCTCGAACACTGTATTAAGACAGTGAATGAATAAGACCATAACCAAATAAAATGGAAAATAACATTTCGGTTAAAAGCATGGCCAGAATGACCTCAGTGGCAATTTCCTACTTGAAAAATTCCCTGCCCTGCCAAAAAAACAGTCTTGCTCATCAAACCCAATGGCTGAGCTTTGCATTTTCCAGCATCCTCTCTGCCACATTTCAGACTCTGCTTTTCCACAGTCCCTCTGAACTCCAGCACTTCACCTAAAGAGCTCTGACAAATGAGACCTGTAATTCCACTACCGTGCTGCCAAATCCTCCCACATTCAATATCATTTGGTCCTTTGCTGTCTGGGGTATGCTTGTCCCTCTATCCATGATCCCATCAAGCCCTTGCTTCTATTGTGGAAAAAAGCAGTCAGAAGCAGGCCCCTGTGCACACCTGCATCCCACGGAAACTGGAATCTGACTCCAGATCTTTACTCCTTATTACCTCTCTTGTTACACTGCAGTCATGCCTCCCAGCCTCTCATTCACAGTCATTCTCCTTCTCTCTGTCCCCACTGCCTGAAGAAAGCTGTAGCTCTGGACTCTGTATCTGAACCAGTGCCATAACAATGCATTCCTGTTTGCCCAGCTAACCTGCAACCACAAGTTACCAAGATTCAGAACAAAAACTTCCACGCACAGACAAAGCTGCATAAACTGCAATAAGGGACTTACCTTTCTCATGCTTTATGAAATCCCTTTGCATCTTTCCATGCTTCTCTGACATGGTGCATGGGGCTTTATGGGAGAACCTCAAAATCCAACAAACAAGACAGAAAATACCCTGTGTAGGCACAGTGGAAGAAAGGAGCAGTCTTGGAGAGGCCAGGCTGGCCTGGCTAGGAACACACAACAGAGATGCACACAAACCACCTCCACTGACAAGTGTGCTGGTTCAATGAGCTGAATGGAAATAATGCCAAGAACAGCTTCCAGCTCAGCACACTTCAGGCAGCTCTGCCAGGAGAGGTTTGCTTTGGCTGACAGAGGCAAATGCCTGGTGCAAAGATGAGTGTCCTACCAACAGCATGAGCAGCGACACTTTTCTCCCAGGCAGTAGAGAAAGTCACTGGGTGAGGGTTGGTTACATTCACCTATGCATCTGCTTCCTTGACGGCTAAAGTCAATCCAAAAGTTGTCACAGCTGAGAGCACATGGGGCAGAAACTTGCCTTTCTGATATTTTCATCATCTCATACAGAGTCTGCAGGCAGGGATGTTGGCTAGGAAATAGAAAGTAAAGAAGCTGCTCTAGACTGGCCACTCTAGCTGAAATTGTCCCTTGCAACGACGAAACCAAAGCCATAACCCTTTCCTCATGGAGGCAAGGATTGTACAGAGTCCATTGCAAGGTACAGGATATAATCTATGTATATGTCTGGTCAGGTGAGAGGCTAGTCTCCCTTTTTCTGTAAGTGATATGTGTGCCCTTCTATTTAAAAAATCTTAGTGAAGTTTGCCTTCCATTATTGCGCTCAGACTCTTTCCAGTACCCACCCATTCTGGAATCACAATGCTCATTTAGAATATTTGGTATTTCTCTAATGATTCATTCAAAATAGCACAACATACAAGAACCATTCCCTCAGAAGAGTTTTCTGTTGTATGCTTGTCTTGTTAACAAAGGGTTATGGAGAAAACATAAATGGTATTTCTGAAATATTCAATATCCCTCTTTTGTTGCTTTTTCCTTTGTTTGATTTTGGTGATATTTTTTCTAAATCCTCTGTATTCTCTCTGAGGTGGGAAGAGCATATTCTGTTCAAAATTTTGACACACAGAAGTTGCTGAGCCAAAGGAATCTCCATGTCTGTCCTTCCTCCAACACACTTTATGTGGTTGTTCTGTCCCACACCTTCCATTCCTCAGGCAGGCAGGAAGGGCTATCCCTGCTCTTTTGAGAGCTAGCAAGGAGAGGTTATATTGAGGTACAGCCCACATCCAGCGAGGCACAAAGGCTCCCCCAACATCTGCTACTCAGACTTGTATCCTTGGGGCTAAATAGTCATGCTGATTACAACGAGCTCCAAAATCTGCTCATTTTAAGGAGAAAATAACTAAAAAAAGCATAACTACATTTACAAGGGGACTTTGCTCTCCTTTGGGTTAGATTTATATCTGTCCTGGTTGTGGTCCAGGAGTTTACCTCTGATCTCCAGCATGCTGAGGACAAAACTGTCCATCTGACTCTAGTTACCAAAAAAAGCAATACTGATCCTACCAGGCGTCAGAGGGGAGAATACAAATGAGAGAAGGAGCCACCCCAGCTGATTGGATACACTTCTAAATCCTTTCCTTTCCGCATCCTGCATTTGCTCTTTATTAAAGCAAAAAATAATAATGCACTGTTTACTTAGTGCACAGGGTAGCTGTAAAATTTAATTAATCACTCTAGCTTAGCTTGCTGAGATTTTTCAATGAAAAACACTATAAAATGTAATGTTTGCTATAAAGAAAACCCCTCAAAATTGCCTGACTTCCTCCTTTGGTATTGTACCTTATGGGACCAGAGACAGGACACTGCTGAGAGTCCTGATTCAGCAAATTACTTGGAAGTAAGCATATACCTAAGGCAGTGGACACCAACGTGTGCACTGATATGGTTGACTTGGGATGACTTAAATTGGTGCCCTGTAGACTGGCTGCTTCTGCATTTCCTGCCCCACTCCAAGGGAGTCTGGATTACCAGCGAATCTTTCCTTTCTCACTTACAGATTTCCAAACAGAGTCAAAGCATGAGTACCTCAGTAGTAACTTACTTCATTAATATCCCATTGGCCTGGATGAGTAGGTACTGCACAGTGTGTTATTGTGAACAACAACTACATTTAGGATTACTGACCTAGGAAAAGCAAGATTTCCCACCCCACCCCAGCCCCCTCCCTCCCCAGAACTTGCCTGGTATTTGCCCCAAGGTGTAACAAAATAGTGCACATGGTGGTACAAAAGATCAATGCTCTATCTCAAGCGCTTCTTTTGTCTTCTGGGTAATTCAGTTTTATCACACGAATATATACTCTTAAAAGCTGATAATCCCCCCAGATCTCCCTTCTTCTAAATCACATATGCTAGAAGACAGCAATTTTTTTCCCCTCCCTAATTTACAGCCTTAAATAAAGATTAGGACAGAGGGATGGGCTGAGCACACAATGTTTCCTCCCCTGCAGGTATTATTTTCCCTGTTCCAATCTGAACAAAAAATCCTCACGGGTTAATTTTTTCAGTTACAAAGAAAGGCAGAAAGGAAGAAGGCCCTTAGTGAGGTACAATAACATGTGCAGGTTTTCTTGGATCAATTGCCAGCATTGACACTGCATCCTTCAGCTAGCAGTCTGTGATGAATGGTACCCTGTAGCATTGGAGAGAGCAACAGCAGCCAGGCAGCGTGGGTGACTGCATGCCCTCCTAACTGGCTGATGAATCAGGAAACTCAAGAGAGACTCTGAGTGTGGGAGCTGGAGTGGTAAATGTTTTCATCTTTCTCTTTTATGATCTTCCCTTCTCCGTTTATATAGGACATTTTAGAGATTGAGCTTTGTTACAAACTATTAGCCCAAGGCAGTGGGTTGGGGACGTGAGATCTCATGGAAAGACAGAGCACAAGAAAGTGTGAACAACTGGAACTACATGTGATATTAGTGGTTTGTTGTTGGAGGAATTTCTGTTTGGATTGTAGTTCAGACAGTTGCCTTGATGTACTGGAATGAAAATCAGCACCCAATGTGCCTAGAGACAAACCACAGAACTGTCAAAAAATACTTGCCTTTTTATCTCCCAGAATCCTGAATTCAAAATGAAAAGTCCCCATTCACCCACAGCACAAAAAAAACACAGCTCAACACTCACAGCACTGCACGGTACTAAAGGAAACAAGAAAAAAACAACTCCTCCCAAGAGCACCAACATGAGACACTGATGTATCTGACTGCCCACAGTGCTCTGGCACACTGACACTGGGGAGCCTAATTTCAAGTAATCCTACCTCTGGTGATGGCCAAGAGTTGGGGGAGCATCCACTCAGATTGACCAGATTTCAAATTGGAATTCTGTTTTTCTGCATTTTCTTCCACACAGTAGAGAAGAATACAGTATTTGGCGAGTATATCGTGACCCATATGTGAGCAAGGATTTAACCTGAGCACGACCAGTTTGTTCACCTGTGTCACAGATTCAGCTCAGCCTGGTGTAAACTCTCTCTTCCCTGGAAGCCATGGATCCATGCAGGCCAAGGGTATGGGCTGGTGCTTGCACACCTCGCTGAGCTGGAAGCAACACCCAGCTCCAGCAGAGCTTGTGCATGGAGGTTGTGCAAGGGCTTCCCAGAAAACAACAACAAAAAAACCCCACACAGGTGCTCATTTAAATAGCTGTAGGCCCTGTATGAGTGCCAGGAATTTCTCTGGCCTTGTAACTAACTGTAGCTCCTTAACTACCAAGATGAAAGAGTGAGCACAATACAAACAATACCTTTCCTGGCACTGTGTGCTTGGGATGGCCCCATAAGAGCTCCTAGAGAACACTTACACAAAGATGTACATGGAGAGTCCATAGAGAGAAAGGAATACCGGGGAGACCCCAGGACCATTTGATTTCTCTGATGGTAGGGCAGTCTCATTCAAACATTTTAATTTAACTGAAAATTAGTAGTGATACAATGCTATGAGGTAAAATATTTCCTTAGGTTTGCTACCACACATCAAGGTGGGAATCACTGTGGGACTGAGCTCATTCCATGGGCACATTACAGAACTGTGCTAGATGGCTGATAAGCCTTGCAGGAGCTCTAGAACTGACCAAAATGAAAAATATTGTCTATAGATTGTTCCCTTTTTGTCCCTCTGATTGTGAGAAGATTAATTGTGAAATTTCCTTCCTGCCAAATAAATGGTTTGTTTTCTTCTTGGGGCAAATCAAACTGCCTGCTGGGAGAGCCCTGCAATGGAAATGACTGAGGAACAGAATTCCCAGTTGTGAGGAACCAAGGGCTTTAACCAAAGGAAACTGTTGTTTCCTTATTATGTTAATCAGTTTACAAACTGAGACCATAAAAGAAAAGGGGAGTTCCCCCTGTTAAATATTTACCATTAAATCTCTGCAGGATTCCTACCATAAGTCAGAGAACAAGAGAAACCAAGTCATTTATTTCCTGCTCTATGGTGTGCATGATGCCTGCAGGATGGGACCAAAATCTTCACCCTGGAGGGAGCACTAAGGATGGAGGTGTCTTCTTCTGAGTACATCTTTGACGGGTGGAGCTTCCTCTCCTCTTTTGCTGTCCTTCATTATTAAATTACTTCATAGGAAAACTTGAGTTCTGTGCACTTTTAATGATGGGAAATTGAATGAAGCAAGGCCAGGTTGGATGGGGCTTTGAGCAACCTGGTCTAGTGGAAGGTGGAAGGTGTCCCTGCCCATGACAGAGGAACTGGAACCAGATGATCTTTAAGATCCCTTCCAGTACAAATCATTCCATGATTCTGTGAATGTTCATATTTAAATATAGAGTTTGATTTTCAAAAGCATAGTCTACAATTAATGAATTTACTAATGCAGCTTGATTTCCTAATAATTTTTTCCCAATGCTTTTTATCTTGTTGGGTTTGTTTGGTTGTTTTTTTGGGTTTTTTGGAATATTTTTAGACCATATTTTGTCTGCCCTTGCATATGGGAGTGGGAAATTTTGAATCAACTAAACAAAAGTAATTTCCAGGTCCTTCAAGCAGATGAAATTGAACATGCATATTCTACTGGGGAGAAAAAAAATCTAACAAAACCACAAGAAAAAACACCATTTTCACATTTAGGTAGAAGAGCACTTGAAAAATTGTAATAGTAAACCCCCAGGCAATGGAACAGTCCTCAGGGTTGTCAGCAACTTAGGAGACATTCAGTGATGGACTCTTGAGTGAGACAATCCCACATTAGAGAATATTTGACTGCACAGTCAAAAAAATCATACCGGCAACTGAGTCCATGAAGATTAATGACATGCCTTTATATTCTACCTGAACAAAAAAAACCAAATCAACCAAGGAGAAGTCTTCCTTGGTCAACCACACTCATCAGAACATTTTCCCATCACCTTCCTAAGACTCAAACAAAGAACCCATTGACCAACTGTGTTCATCCAGTGGAGCAGCAACAAGGAGAAGTGAAGACATCAGTGAAGACAACAGAGGACAACAATATCCAGTGGCCTGGCAAATTGCAGGTCAGGCTGCCTTCAACAAGTCAATATTCTGACTGGCGTGGGTCACTCTAAGTAAAGGTCATGTTTTGTTTATTTCTACTGGAAGAAGTGTCTGCAGAGGCCAGCAGAAGAACCCAGCAAGAGTGAAAAATGTTTTTGTTACAGCTGCAAGTTGCTCTGGCAACACTGGGATATTCCAGGAATGTTTGCCCATAACAAAGCCTAAACTTGTCTGGAACATATTGAAGTTTCTTATAGTTCAGCACACCTCATATGTAAATAGTCTGTGTCACTTTTAATAGAAATATTAGAAAAACTTGTTCTCCAAACAAGGCCAAATAAGGTTGCCAGAATTACTGCAGACAGGAAAATCAAGCTTTCCTATAATTCCAGTAGATGGTAAAATTCTGTAGCCTTTGGCCATCAAAATCTGGTCCCTGAAGCAAGTCACAGTGCTGCAGCAGTAGGGTGATGAAAGTAGCTGTCAATGGTGGAGTCCTGAAGTGTTCCAACAGCCACAACACACAGACGTTCTGAGTTCACAACATAACATGAGCTTAAGAATCAGTGCCAGATGTGACCCATCTCCTCTAACCTGACTTTTGTCTGGTGGTATCCCACCTACTGCTTCAGTCTGGCAGCTGGGTGAAGCCCATGTCTCCATTAACTAACAAGAGGGTACCACAAGGAGGTAAGAGGTGAAAACATCCTCATTGACCTTGTGGATCTCTGTTACTGTGACACAAATCCTGGAGAGAGTAGGGTCAAAACACACCACTGAAAAAATATAAATTTCCAGCCTTGAACTTTAGCCATGCAAAGACCACCTTTTCACCTCCAGCTCTCTACAATTTCAGGCCAGAGGAGCCTGGTTTTGCCACTTGAATGGAGTGGACAAAAATTCATACTGAGCAAAGCTCTTATGCAGAACAACCAATTGTCCTCCTGGCCTAGAGACCCAACACTGTGCATGTGGAAAATGCAATAATGGTACCATTAAACAGCCTCAAAGGCTCATTATTCCAAAGCAAAGATGAGGCACAGTGAAAAATGAGTACTCGCTATACTTACTTTAACAAGCAAAAGATATCAGACTTGGCCAGGTCAGTCCTGAATCTTTTCGAGGCACTTGGGGCTTAATTTTTTCTGTTATATGTCAATAAGATCAAACTTCCAGAGTTAACCTCTCCATTTGCATGGCAACGAAACACAGGAGAAGTCATACATTTATCAATATAGCTTAGAAAAGATGATAGAATAGAGAAATATTCAGCACTGAAAGTGAAACAGAAGGACTAAATAAAAGGACTCCACCTGCTTTTAATTTGAACCCGTAACACAAGGGAGAAGTTAAAACTCAAATAGGTACATACGCTCCTTTGAAAAGCTAGATCTGTGCCTGAACAAAAGAAAGAGGCTTTTCACTTACCTCCTGTGGTATCAAAGAGCCCATTAAAAACCAATAAAATATTATGAAGCTTTTTCCCTTTGTGAAAAAGTTCAATTAATATCCTTCAGCAGATGATTATTGATTTTTATAAAGCAATTTACAGGCTTCTAAAGTCATGATTATTCAACCCTCTGGGGGCCAGAAAGGAAGAGTTTTCAGAAGTAGGAATCATATTCTCATTTCCACATCAGCACAGCCAGAATTTACAGACTTCTGGTTGTTGTGGGGTTTTTTTCTTGCCCCCAGGATATTTTTGTTGTTGTTGATGCTGCAGTGCTCCAGCACAGGATTAATCCTTTTATTCTCTCCTACCTGAGACAGATTTCTTTCGTGATCTGTTCTTGAAGTATATTGCCTGTCAGATATTTATCCGCTGCTCACGGCTGGTGGGTTGGATGCTCAGCAGAGTAGACTTTGTGTCAGAAAATCAGCAGCTGCTCATATATCACAGTGGTCATTAGCAGAGGATCATTCTGGACCTTTGCCCACAGCACCTTGCTATGGCAAGAGAAAGGCTATAAAACCCTAGGCCCTGTCAGCTGTTGTCATTTAGGTGAGAATTTATCAGGTCTCAGAGTGCCCTCTGACTGGATTATTATGAATAATGAATGAAGCTTTATGCCACACTGAGGCATTAATAAGACTGGGATGACTGGGAGAAATTCAGTACAACATCATAGCAGCAACTTTCTGCAAGCGAGTACACAGCTGGTGGGCTCACTGGATTCAGCCTGTGTTAGACACTGCCCCCCAAATGAGGAGCTCATTTAATTATTCAGCACGGAGCATAAGGCTTTTGGTTTAGCCTATGGGTGGTATTACTGACCTGCTCACAGAAAGCTTGCAACAAAAGGCTTTCTACCCTCTAACCAAACTCATTTTCTGCTCTTAAGAGGCTGGATCACTGAGCCCTCCCCCAAATAAAAACAGTGAATGTCAATCTTCATATTCACTATTAACCCAGCTTTAAAAAAAAAGGATACGTAAGAGCAACCAGCTAACAATGATTCCCTAAAATCTCCTCACACAGAAGTCATCTAACCTGTTGGTGATAACTCTGGGGATATTAGCAAGGATTACTGATTTTCTTCCTTGTTTTTCCTCAGTTCATTCAATATGTATCCCCACGGCACACAAATGAGAAACAGGGAACGAAGCAGACAAAAAGACAGCCACTGACCTAACTTGGAGGGAGAAAAAAGCAACAACAAAAACAGCAGATTCACAGCAGACTATTGGCAATAATCTACCTCCTGGTGTGGCAGTTCCAGCTGCACTCCAGAGGAATGAGGCCACAGAGCTGACAAGCACTTGAGGCTGTCATTTATCTTGGTACCAGCTCCACTAGGAAAATTATTTTATAGGGCTGGACACACTTTTACAGACTCTTTAATACCTTAGGTGCATAATATTGCTAAAACCTTAGGCTCCCAGTATCTCATATTACTGTGCTCTCAGCAAAAACAAAAACTGCATGGCCTCTTTAGATAAACATGTTCTCCAAACTAATTTTTTCCCTCCCTTTAATTTGGCGTGCAGTCTCCAGGACAGCCCTAAATAAGGAGGCAGGGAAGGAGGAGCCAGCCTGAAGACCAGTAGCTGGTCAGACAAAAATGTGTAATTCAGGAGGAATATTTCAACTCATTCCTCACACATGGGCAGAGCTAGGACTGGCCTAACTCTCACAGCAGCCTCTCCATTAACTGTTATTACAGCAGAGCCACTGATGCACAGCCAGATTATAAACAGAGAGAAACTTTATCTTTTTCAAAGGGAAAATGCCTTGTTGGCAGGGGCTGGACATAGGAAACACCCATTAGAAAAGGTTCAGTTTCCATCTTGCTCATACTGACAACTGGAGAGCAAGAGAACCACGAGGAACAGCAGACTGGGGACTGACACCAACCGTGGGCAGCTCTGAGAGACATGTCGGACAAGTTTAAGAGGCTTTTCTCCAAAATAGTATCAACTTGGGCACAATATTAATGCCACAAGTTTTTAAATATACTGTAGCAACTCTCAAAGCAAATATTACATACATTAAAAGGCTTTAACTTGCCCCAGCTCAGTTTCTGCTCTTTGATCCTAAACGCTTTGACCTCACTGACTCTCAGGTAGAACCCATTTTCAAGCATCATGTTCAAGATTTTGTTGTTTAAGAAAAATCTGAACAGGAAAAAGTGGGAAATACCCACACATACAATTTTTTTGAATGATACATAAGTTCTTAGGACAGGAAATTTCATTGTAATAAAGGAAACTCATTTCAGCCTCTGTTTTGTACTGGCAATATGACCCCTTTCACACATTTTTACTACTTTTTTGAGAAAAGCAAATTGTAAAAATATGACAATCCCCTAGTTCCTTTATTACGTAGAAATAATGTAAAATGTTTCATTTTCATTATTTCAGTGCTAGACCTCTAATTAAAAGAAAACTTGCTGTAATCTGGAACTCTGAAACTCCACTGTACAACTACTGAAACAGCAAGATTCCTATAGATTTTTCATTTTACTGGATTTGAAATATTTATCGTTACTGTCACTCACTGTATATTTTTTTATAATATCTTCATATTTTTATGGCTTTGATCTAGAATGCCTCATATTTGCATCCTGCCACTTTTGTTATGTATAGGGAATTTAAAGATGACAGTGCAGTCATGTATGGTTTTTTAACTTGTGGATATTTTCATTTATTAGTCTTTCTCACAATGAGTCAAGAATGTAAATAGTCTGTGCTTGATTCACATTGGTGAAAAAGCTTTGAAAAGCTGTTTAGAAAGCTAGGAAACAGAAAACTGAGTTTTCTTTTTTTTATTTTATTTGATAATCTTTATGTCTTCTGGTGGTTTCCATTTTAGAGATTTTGTATGTTAATTTGCTAAATGCAGACACAGTCCTATTTTGGAGGGGGTGGCAGCATGAATGGGAGTATAAAGCAGATTCCTACAACATCATGGCGACAGGCTTGGGTTTTTGGTTGTTTTGTAGGGGTTTCTTTTGTCTTTTGGGGGCTTTGTGGGGTTTGGGGATTCTTTTCTTTCTTTGGTTTTAAGGAGTCTATGGGGATCTGGGTAACATCAGGAACTGGGTGTTACCTCACCTGGATTTCCTGAGAGTGTCACAGGCTAAGCCTCATTTGTGATGTTTGTGGTAAATAACTTTTTATTTCAGTCTGCTGAGGGTTTTTCCCCTCTTCCCCATTACTGCCTTCTCTGACAGAACTTCCCTGTGTGGGGTTTGGGGACAGCAGGGGCTGCGTAGCCCATTTCAGGCACAATATCCAGGCCCTCACCCCGTAAGAGAAGTGCCCGAGCAGAACCACAGTGGTGGGTCAGTCTCTGCCTCGTGGTGCTCCCTCTGTGCAGAGAGCATGGAGCTAACACAGCATCCCTGATACCCTCCTCCCACTGCACCTCCTCTGCCTCCCTTGGCTCACAATCCGAATTTCCTACCACTTCATTTGTACTCTAGTTCCACTAACATATTCAGAGGGCAGGCCTGTAAGGCACAAGGACTGCCCAGCACAAGGACTGCTTTGCCTCTTTGCTGAGGGGACAGCTGATGGCTGGGGCACCAACAGCACACCCTGCTTTTCTGAGATTCTGAAAGACAATCAGAAAAGTGTTTGCTTAAAGCATATTTATAAATGGGGTTACATAGCCTTAAAAGACATCATCTTTTCAGCAGCAGAATGGGAGGAACCTGCCCAGTCTTGGCAGCCTGGATCCTCCCCATGTCAAGAAAAATCACCAGTGGCAAACATGTTTGTAGAACTTGCAAAAAGTTAATTTTAGTGTCTTTTGTGATTTTTAAATAGCCATTTGGTATTACACATGTCTTGCTGCAAAGTAACATTGCCAGTGACACCTAAAATGTGAGAAACTAATGAAACATAACTACACTTCTTTTTTTGACTTCTTTTCTTTATAAAGTCCCTGCACCATGGTAGCAGTGCAGTTACCTGTGCATTTACTCCTAAGCAGCTGTAATGTTTCAAGCTGTTCTCATGTTTAACAAATGATTACCACAATTCACTGGAAAGTGATGTTCAGAGGCAAACCATTCCCCCCTCCTCCCTGGGGATTTCAATGTCCAGGACTTACACGAGGCAAAACAGAGTGATTCTTGAGAAAAGAAGGGGGGGGGAAATCTGTTATTTGCAAATAATGACCAAAAATGCAGCCTTAGAAGCAGTGAAACAATTTCTGAATTCATCTGCATTTTGACAACTGAAAACAACTAAACACACACACAAATACATAAACAACTAAACACATAAATTTAAAGTTGCCTTCTCTGAGCAATGTTGAATTTCTACATGGCAACTCTCCCATCTTTTTACTAGTGTGTCATTATGACAGAAAAAATATCTTAAGAAAAACCCCCACCCTCTCAGGAGAAAACCCCCAGCTCAGATCCCATGCTCATGGTAAAGTGTCCCATAGAAAGTCAACCCTTTCCATTCCTTTGAGCCACCCAAGATTTTTGAGTGTGTCTGTGAGCACCAGAAACAGCCTGTATGTCCACACACGCACCAGCCCTTTGCAAGGAAGGATCCACTGGTGAAACTGTGAGAGCCAGGGAACAAACCTTCCCCTCAGTCCCCACCCCTCCACTCAAATCATCTGGTACCTTATGGCAGAGTTGCTGCAGCTCCTGCCTCTCCCCGGACTGGTTTTGGTGTCAGTGGCATTCTGCATCATTCCATGGGAGCTCTGTGGGTCTCCTTCCCTAATTCAGGCCAAAAAAAAAGTAATATAGATGAGTCCAGCTGAGTTTCACAGAGTTACAGGGGCACAGAACAGGCCCCGTTGGAAAGGGAGCACAGTGGGTCACCGGTCCCACCTCCTGTCCAAGCAGGGTCACCCCAGAGCACACCGCACAGTTTTGCAGCCAGTCACTTCTGGATTATCTCTCTGTCGTGGGACACACAGTCCAGCTTTTGCTTTGGATGAAATCCACAGGCAGCCACACCCATTTTAAAATGGGACTCTGCATGCAGGGAAACAACACTCTGTGGTTTAATTTTTTGGGTGCATAATCGAGGAACATTTTATTCCCACCTTTTGATTGCAGTTGAGTTAATGGACACATGTAAGAACACAAATACTGCCTAACCCAGCTTTATTTTATTATCAGCAGTAATGAGTAGCAATCCATTAATTTTAAAAGTTGAGGTATACGCTGTAAAGTTAATGAGAACCCTGAGTCAATTAAAATAACAATTTGGCATTTTATTGATTTTTCAACTATCTTTTTTTCTGTAGCAATTTTGTGGCAGATACCACAGATCATCTGTGTGGTATATTTCAATGCAGATGATCATTTCCATTTAAAAACTGTTTTACTTTGTTATGACTGAACAAGACATACTGCTTTAAAAATTCTGGTTTACTATTATATATCTAGACTATGCCATCTATATGATTTTGTAAAGCTTTCAACCATTTTTCAAGTTTAAAATTTCTTAAAAGTTGTATTACAAGAGTCTGGGATAGGTGGAAGAAGAGAATAGTCTTTCCCACCCCATATTTTGTATGTGTTAATTCAAGGTTCTTTTCTGGAGAAGAACTTTTTTTTCCCCTAAATTTATTTCCAACTACTTTTGTTTTCCTTGAGGGACCTTTGAAACACTATATTGCTACTTTTCATGTTTTTTATTTGCCCTCTGGAACAATAAAGGCTCAAAGGTTCATAAATATGCATTCTGTAAATGTATTATGCTGACAAAGTGTTGCTCAGATAGCTGCTTTTGCCTTTAGGGAATGAATAAGTTTACAGCATGCTTAAAAAACAGTGTAAGAGGAAAGAGAGAGAGAGGGAGAGCTGTGTCAGCGTGTGGGCTGAAAATGGAACAAAAGAGTTATCCTGAATGCTCAGAAAAAAGAAAATAAAGTTAGGTAAGACACCGCACCCAGCACCTTGCAAGTAGCAGGGGTGGGGATTTGAGGGCACTGCTCATCAGTGATGTACTTGAGAGGCCATCATACCCTGTTTTCCAGGAAGGCTGCATAGACAAGAGTTCATAAATCAAACTTTTTTTGCTAATTTTGGCACATGAATCAGGGTAACTTCATTGTTCTTCCCAAAACACTCAGCTCCTGGCAGAGTCATGTCCTGGTTTGTTGTTATCCGATCAGACACAGATCTGCTTCAGTCATCTCTGCCTCATTGGAAGCTCAGGGCTGGTGCTTGTCAACACAGACACTTTTGGCAAGAAGAAAACATTTAGCAGTTAGAAATACCATTTAAACTCGTACCTCCAAACTGGCTTAGTGCTGCTGCTGTGACAGTAGGCTTTGACAGACAGAATCCAGAGCTGAAAACCGGGTCTGCACAGCAAAGTTGTGGTAGCGGGGTGCGACAGGTGGCTCCTGTGAGGAGCTGCTGGAAGCCTCCCCCAGGGCTGATGGAGCCAATGCCAGTCAGCTCCAGGCTGCTGGCCAAGGCTGAGCCCACCGGCAGCGGGGCTGCCACATTTGGGAGAACATGTTTAGGGGACAGGCAGGAACTGCACAACAGAAATTCAGCCAGAGAGAGGAGACAGAGTAAGAGAAAGCAGCAGCTCTGCAGACACCAAAGTCAGTGAGGGAGGGGCAGGAGCTGCTCCTGGTCCCTGCAGCCCAAGGTGCAGCCCATGGTGAGGCAGCCGTGCCCCTGCAGCCCAGGAAGGTCCATGGGGGCAGAGATCCACCAATAAACCTGGAGACAGGAGCATTGCACAGTGATGCTTCTTGTCTCCTGAGGATGCAATGTGGAGCCAAACCAGCCCAAGCTGCTTCCATTCCCACCTGGAATCATAGCACATACACAGACATGCTCTGCCTCCACTCTTCACAGGATGGTGACTTCTCCAAAAGTCATTATCTGTACTTACTGCTAAACAAACATGCCAATACTGCAAGGCTACAGGTGATCTCTCAGACCTACGCATTTTAAGCCTCTGACAACTCATAGGGATAAAATCCAAAGGGATAACATAGACAACCAGTTGATACCCCCAATTTTTTAATAATCTTTGAGCTACTGGCTCAATGTCTCTTAAGCACATATATTTTCCTACTTCATTACCTTGGTTTGTGTCTGGTTCTTTTCGTGGTGAGTGTCATGGGATCACCTATTTTATATACCAATACTGGCTACTAAAGTTATTCTTTGTGACCTGAGATTGTCTTAAGCTAACTCGGTCATTTAAAAGCCAATCTTTCTTGTTCTCCTTCACTTCATTCCTTTATTTAATGTTACATTTCTCTTAGGCCAGCATTAAATATTTACAGGTTCTTGATATTTTTTTCATAAGATTTTTTTTCTATTCTTGCTTTGTTTCTTGTTCTCAACTGTAGGAGAAAGCAATTTCCATCTGAACAGTCAAAGGATGCTTCTTTAGCCATGTAAACAATTAACAACGGTTGCAAAAGTAAAATATTGACAGACTACAAAACCCCCATCAAATAATGTCTGTCATGTTGTATTACACTACTGTCAAAAACAACCAAAACCTCTTACTTGAAACCAAGTTAAAAATTTTGTATGACTACACACCATGAAGAAAAGCCAAGTTTACAATCTGAAGTTGTTCTCTTCAGAGAAGGCAATTCTTAGGCAAAATAATCATCAAGCTGTGCCTCATCGAACCCTTCTCCAAATGCTGCAAAGAGAGCATTGCAAGATGTGTGTCCTGGTGCAGCTCTCAGCCTGCTTTGCTGTCTGGTGCTCAGTGAAACCCCAGACAGTGCTTAGGGCACGCCGGCAGTTTGAGAACACAGAGCCTTCATTTAGCCCTCTGTCTACCCCTGGTGCTTACTCACAGGGAGAGCCTGAATTCAGTCTGTGCCACAGTTCCCAAACAACTGTGAACGAGGCACATCCACCCCGGAGTGTGGGAAGGTGCCTGTGCTGGATAAAAGGGCTCAAAGGGTGCAGGGGAGGCTGTCTGGAAGCTTTGCCCCATGAACGGGGATGAAGAGGCAGTCAAACAATCACATCTTCTCCTGTGAAGATATGAACTGATGTTCTGGCTTTGCCCCTCTTGCACAAAGCTTCCACGAGAAGCAGCAGGGGTCTAACAGCCTACAAAGCCTCAGCTTTAGCCTGAAACTCTCCCTGACAGGAGAGTAAAGTTTGAAACAGAAAATATAATTATTTCACGGGTCCTCTCTGTTCTTATAACTCCACTGCAGCCTAGCACACCTCTGGCCACAGGCAGACAAATGCCCAAAACATAAGGTTTTTTTCCTAATCTGCATCAAAGGTCACTATATTGTTCCACTGCCACTTTTACAGTCCCAAATTTGCTTTGCTGAAAAGCACTTCCTCTGTTTGAGTATATATTTATTTCCATAAAGCTCATTTTTTCTGAGGTAAAATGATGGCCATCTTTGATGTACATTATGTTCCTACATCTAAAACTGGAACGTTTGCCCAGTTATTTCTCAGCCCAGTTGTGGCAGTGACTCTGGATTCAGCACAAAATAAACTCACAAGAAAAAGCCTACTTGCAGAGCACAGAATAAAAAAAGGAATTTCATTGCTTGAGACTGGACCAATCTCCCTCTTTCCCAGCAATGCAGGATCAGTAAATTTTTAAAAAGTTTTTCTCAAAATAATTATGAGATTAACTTGCAAAAATGGAACAGAGAATTCCAGGAATAAATCTGTGGCAAAAGCATTAAAAAACTCCTGGTAAATATATTGTTATTAAGGATAAGAGAGTATTAATCTATGTTTTCAGAGCAAATCTTTATACCCATTCAAGGGACAAATTAACTTAGTACCTCCTAAACTCACACCAAACATAACTTTGACCTAAAAGTGGACAGGATGTCACACAGATGTGCCACAGCAACTCAGGGGCCCTTCCCCCCTGAGCCCTGAACTGTGCCAGACACTCCCTGAGCCCTGGCTGCAGACAAAGCCACCATGGGCTGGGCCCCTTGGCATGAGTGTGTGCCATTTATTTCCCTGAAATGGCACCAATGCAAACAAGTGAACCAAGTCAGATTGTTGGCTACCAACTCCATCATACCTCTTGACAGCAAAAACCACTTTTCCTGGTATGGACCAGGCTAGGTTTTAAACTGAAATTGTAAGCAATTAATGTCTGGCAATCAATTAAGGATGGGGGAAGGGGGGATATAACAATCCAGTTGTCAGCCAGGTTATTCAGTCTCCAAGCATTCATTGGCAGAAGAAAGGTGAAAGTCATAAAATGAAGAGGGAAAAAAAAAATAGGCTCCTGGGCTATTCAAGACAGACAGACACACAGTGAGGGTTTCCAACAGAAAGATAACAGATCAAGACAGGGGATAGAGATGCACACATGTTCTGCATCTCTCCTATAGATCTAGTTTAATAAAGCACAAATGATGATCATTCTTTTTCTTTTTTTATCTATTATTAGGTTTTTCAGGTGTGTAAGTGTGTCTTAATCAAAAGAACAGTTCCATACAGCTCTTGACATCAAAGAGGAGCATTTCCAAAGCTATTACAGTATCAAAGTAATATTCTGTGCAGAATCTAAGGCGAACCATTGGAATAATCCTTCTGGGATAGAGATGAAAAAATGCTGCATTCAATGTTGCCCAGAAGCATCCAGAGCAATCTATCAAAAAAAGACATAAAAATATTGGGCCACACTTGCTTGATGCATGTACTCACCACTATTATTTTCCTCCATTTTCCCTTTGTCTGCTTAGCTCCTAATCTTACCTTTGTCTGCAAGTTCCTGCTGTACATATGAAAGTACAGGAGCTGATTAGTGAGTCACAGGAGGAAATGACCTCTGATGTGCTTCAAATCCACGCACCTTTTATGTGTTTGAATCACATTATGAAAAAAAGTGTTAAGGCAAAAATAGCATCATTGTAGCAGCACTAAGGTGAGAGTGCCGGACATGAGCAATCCTTTTCATGTGCCCTTAATACATTTTCACCGTGCTATTAGAGACTTCAGCTTATTGAATATACATTTAAAGGTAACTATATTTAACTACAGCAGTTTAGTTGGATAACTCATTTCAGTCAAAGACTTTGCTAATCTGAGCAATCATCAATTTAATTATATGCCCCGTACAATAAAGAGATTTCTCCCCTCAGCTGTGTGAGTGAAGCACCAGTTTTTTGCAGAAGAGGTGGGCAGTGTGCTTGCTGCTGTGGTCAGGAGAACAGAGGGGTTGAGGGCAGAGAGGGAGAGAAGGTAAGGAGAAGTCACCAAACACAAACATGCTGTTCCATCTGACAACAGTAGTTAACTTGCTCCTTGAACTTAACATCTGGTAGCATCTCATCTTCTGAACACTTGTAAAACCTTATGGTAGGTACTTTAGACAGTGGGAGTTCCTTTCCAAAAGAAATTTTAACAGTACAGAGACCACAAATCCCATTTCTAACTGGGCCAGAGGGTTTCTAATTCTCAACTCACAGCTTACTTCAAGATTACCCTAAATGTGTAGTTTTTTGAGAGCAGTTTTAGCATTAATTTTCAGCAGGGATAGTATGCATATATGGAAAGGTTGACTCTGTATTCCTCATCATTAAGGAATAAATGTGGGTAGATACAGATATTTTTTCTCCTTAACTGCCTAATAAGGCCAGTATGGGAACCAGAGAAAACCTCATTGCTATCAAAACACATCTAAAATTAATATCCACAGAGGAAGACAGAGTATCATGTGAAACTATGGTTCCCACCTTTGAATATCCAACTGGCAGCGCCAAAGGCCTGTAGGGGGTAAGGAACAGGGGGCACAGTGGCGTGGATGCCTTGCTGCTGCTACAGGAGGGGGTGGCAGCGATGGTGAGGGACGCTCTGCACTCAGAGCAGGCAGACAGGGCCAAGGAAATGAAGCCAGTTAGAGGCTACCACCAATTCCTTCTTCCCTCACAGCTCTGCTAAAGCTATGCTGGAAATGGAATTTGGGTTAAGTGAAGACAGCACAGATTGATAGTTTGTTATTAAATGAGCTTTAAAGGAACTCCACCACTGCAAATGCACAAGCAGCACCAAGAGTCACAGCCACAAAGACCAACACATCCATTGTGGGTTGTAGGAACTGTTTGCAACCAAGCGTCACTCAAAACACCAATGTAAAAAAGCCCTTTAAAAGGGTTTCTTTCTGACACTTTTGTGTATGATGGCTGTCCTCAATACATGGAATTAACACCTGCTCCTTCAGGGAAAGATTATTTTTAAAAAGCAAAAGATGTGATTAGGAGAGGATGCCTGGCTGGCTACTAAGTCGCTAGAGCAGCAGTGCATTCTGCATTTGCCTCTCTCTCTAAATCAGCACCATCCCAAAGCACGAAGCAAGCCTGTGATCATAAGCAAAATGCAATCCAAACCTGCTGTGACCCAAAATGCAATGGTTTTGCCTCTGTCTATGAGACAGCATGTAATAAAGAACAAACCTGGAATGAATACTAAGGTTTGCACAAATACTGCTGCAATAAAAATAGGGCTGAAGTACTTGCAAATACTACAGATTCATTAAGAACCATCAAAATTGGAGAAAACTGTGAGGAACTGCAAAATCTATTTATCAAAAGGAAAAAAAGAGCAACATATGCCAGAAAAAAGAAATATTTTTCACTACAGTCAAAGACAAGATAATGCATTATAGAAAAAATAATGGAAAGCAGAATTCTTTTCCTCCCAAGTTAAGTTTGTTACAAAATTTATTTTAAAGCAACTGTAGAAGTAGACATACCTGAAGACATATCTTTAAAAATATTATGCCCCTAGATCAGACGAGGAAAGTTCCAAAATAAAGGCTCCACACTGCAGTTTTAGCAATGCAGATGCAATCTGGAAGACATAGATCATGAGCAGCCTCAAGTACCAAAAGCAGCGTGCTGAATGCCAAAGTAGGGCAGTCGGGAGGAAAACTTTTGGAGCAACCTTCGCAAGAACTCACAGTCAAAACCATCCTTGGGAATTTTCTACCTATACTACACAAAGGAAATTTTGCGTCTCAGCTGGGCGCCTCCTTTTCCTCAGCATCGTGAAGGTATTTTCCTTAACCTGAAGTTAAGGAATCTTCCAGTGTGATCACTCCCGAGGCTCCCGAGGCCAGCGGCCGGAGCCCCCTCACGGCGGGCGGGTCCCGCTCGGCTCCGCACACCCTCACGGCCCTCACCGGGCCGGGCTTCCCGAGCCTTACTCTCGTTCCATACAGCCATTTATTGAGAAACAGCCCCAGCAGGGGAGGCACCGCGCAAAAAGGAGCCCCTGGGCGTTATCCCCTCACAGGGAAACTGGCTTTTCCTCCCGAGTCACGGGCTCCTGCCGTGCCTCCCTCACCCGGCCGCGCCGCCTCCCCGTGCCCTCTGCCATGGCGGGGCTCGGCAGCTCACGGCCGCCGGTCCGCGCTCCCAGCCGGGGCTCAGGCTGCATGCCAGGCTGCATGCCAGGCTGCATGCCAGGCTGCATGCCAGGCGGAGATACCGGCACCAGGTGTGTCCCAGCTCCCGAGAGGGGTGAGCAGCTCCTGCGGCGGGATGGATCCCGCTGCACACCTCGGAGCGCCCGGGGAGGGCCGTGGGCCGGGCACCGCCGGCAGGAGCAGGCACGGCCCCCCCCCGGGCTCCCCTGCAGGAGTCACGGCCCGGGCAGCTGCCCCTCACACACACCTGCGAACAACGTGCTGCACAAACAGGCTGCTCTTCCATCTCAGCCTACGGCACCAGTGCCTTGTGATGGATTTCACAAAGCTTTCCTGGAGCTCAAACTTCAGCAGAAAACAGATAATTTGAGGTAGAAGTTTGCTAAGTATTTGTCATCATGCTGCACTAGAGTGATCAAAAATCAAGGAACGTGCTCATAGACAGGTCCCCCTTAAATCCATGCATAAGCATTTGTACTTTCAAACAACTGGACAAATGACTGAGGTATGGCGCTGCCTGAGACAAAAAGAATAATCCCAGATGGTCAAAAGCCAAGCAATCATTAGAAACTGCAGTGAACACAGCAATTCTTTAGAGGCTATATGCTTATATACTGCATTTAGTGTAGGCTGGAACATTTAAAGATCATTATTTACATTTTTACTATCTTTAATGGTCTCTTATTTATACAGAGTGGTCTCTCTCTTATACAGAAAGCAAAAAAAGAATCTAAAGAAAAGTGAAATTATACATGGAGCTATTTATTACAGGTAAAATGTTTTCCTTATTCATTTACAACACCTCAAATATGGTACAGATAGAATGGTACAGGAGAAACTGTACCACTCTGGGGAAAAGATGGAAGGAGGCAGTTCTAGAAAAAGATTTCTATCCTATGGAAGACATCCCATTTTTTGCCTGCATATTTGAGAGACTCATGTATTCTCTTATTTCCTCTGCCTCACTTGTCTACAAGTTGACAAGTGATGCCCAACTACTTTGGCATATCATATTGCATTGTGTCATTCCACCACCTGCCAATGCCAGTGGCCCATCAAGCCTGAAAAATCAAAAGCAGCAATTTGTTAGAGACTGGGAAAAGAAAAAAACAACCCACCAACCCACATTTTAAGCCAACAATAGAAACATTCATTTTGTATTAGTAAATAGACTATGAAATATTGATCCACAAAAGTGAGCATGAGTATCAATCTCTTATCAATCTCTTAAGCAGATTCCAGGATTCAGAGGCATTTCAGTATTTGTGTATTGGTAGCTGTATGGAAGAAAACATCTATCTCAGATCAAATATGATTCTGCAAAACACTGCTGCTCTTTACACTTTCCTTTAAGGGCAGCAGATCTTGTGATGAAAGAAAAGCTAGAAAAACTACATGTTCTAATAAAAATATTATGATGGAACAATAACCAAACATGCAGTTATCTTTGCTGGCAACAGTAAAAGGCAGTGCTATTAAAAAAAAAAAAAAAAGTCTGCCTGGATCCTCATTTGTTCTTAGGGATTAGTGCTGAATCAAAGAGAAGTACATTTGTTATAGAAGCACAGAAAAATCCTTCTTTTTATACAGTCCACATTTATCAACAAAATCATCTCTCAGAGGAAAAAAGAAATCACTGTTTGCTTTGCTCTGCAGTGAGTCTTAATGGAGACAATACAGACAGAGAAAACAGCAAGTTTGCCAGTACTAGCCAAATTATAGCAATTATTTTGAAAGGTGCTATCCTCTGGGTAATTGTTTTGTTCCTTGTAATGCTACACAAATACCCTTCACAAGAGTGTTTGCTTAAGATCTAATCCCACACTGTCCTGGAGCACAACTTGAGATCTTCACTCAGGCAAATTTTCCCTTCAAAATCCTCCATACTGTGGCCTCTCAATTTCAACAGCTGCCATGTGCAAATTGTTTGGTGCTCATCCTCTGTGCTCAGCTGAGCTAACAAAGCCTGCTCAGAGACCCCAGCTTTTACGGGACCACAACTCTGGCAACGCAGTTTGCAATGTTACCAGATTCCCAGAATGGAAACTGATTTTTGTGTCCCATTAGGGAGATGGGGAAAGGAATCACCAAAGCCATCTCACCCTCAAACCACAGCAGAGGTGCATAAGGAAGCAAGCACAAAATTACAGGAGAATAAGGAAAGTACAAGGTTACCAAGCCAGATGCTGTGAAAAGGGCGTAACATTGAAAGAGAAGATGCTCAAAGCACAGGGTGGAGCAAAGCCAAGGGCAAAATGCAGAACCACCACCTAAGCACAGTATGAAATGTAGGATCCCACAGAATTTTAGAATGCTTAAAAAAGGCCAGAAGCACTGTAGGAACTGGCTCCACTCCAGAAAGAGCAGGAACCAGGACTCCTGCTCACTCAATTTGCTGTGAAGCGTTCTGCCTGGGAGTATCTGTGTGGAACATGACGGAAGGTTGCACTGTGGAATTTGCACACAAAAATGAAATGGAAAGTGAGACATAATTAGGGTCAAACTGTACAACACAGGGTCATTAGGGTAAAAGTGTGCTGTGTTTTCCCATACTGAGCAGCAGATCAGGCTTTCCAATGACAGCCAAACGATTTTCTCAGATACCCAGTTTAAAAGCATCTACAACACATCATAGATGCTCAGTACACGAGAACACTCAAGTCCCCTTATGGTGGTCAAAGATGGGCATCCATGGAGTTCAATGGAACAGGTATTTCCATTAAATCACCCAGGCAGCACTTCCCTGCTCCTCACACACCCTGTGGCCAGGCAAGAGCTCGGGCAGAGGTTGCACAAGCTCGGCTGCTGGAGGGGACCTCACCCCACAGCCTCCCCTGGATCCAGCCTCCCTCTCCTTCAGGGGTCAGTGTCCTGGAGGAAAGTGTCACACTGACAGGGCAGATGGACAGATCTACTGCATCTTAGTAAGATTCAGGATGTGGGCAGACTGAGCTCAGAAGTACTGCTTTTATTCATTTACAGAATGCCACACCAGCCAGAACAGCCAAAGGTACAATATTAATTCGTGCATTCATGACCTGTTAAGAGTTTGATACTTTATTTTTAACAAATAACGCAACAAAAAGGAGTCCCGAGACTATGATGACATGGTTTTCATATGACAATTATATAACTAATTTCAAATGAGGCATGTGTACATTTCCTATTTATGCTCTGGAGCAGGGCAAAAATTATTCTGAAATACCTCCAGCAGTCTGTGTTCATTGTAGGGGACACGTAAATTATTTTAAGGGAATAATACATCTCCAAGGACATTTTAATGGATTAAATGTCAGGAATGAAATACTGCATTTCAACTTAGCTAGGAACTTAAAGAATGAATATAAAGACAATTATTGAGAGGTCTGAAGAACACGATTGATTTCTTGCAATTTAAACTCTGAGGCACTTCATGCACTCCAACAGAATTTCTATTTCAAGTTTTCATTACATAAAATTATGAAGTACATAAAGATATAATGCTGACAACATTTTTAAGTTTATGAGAGAACTGCAGTGTCTGATTTAAAAGGAAGTTGTGTTTTAGGACTGCATTTTAAGCACAGAATTTTATGCTCAATTACTGTGAAATAAATTACAATTATGATCTACAGTTCTTTTAGCAATAGCTTGATAGTCCCATACAAAGCCAGAAATTAAATATGAGGAAATAAAAGGGCAAAATTCCAACAAGAGCCCCGTAAAGCAAGAAGTTATACATTTGGAAGGTGCTTAGCTGCAGGCAAATGGCTGCCAGCATTCCAAATCAAGCTGTGAGGCAACACTGCAGATGTACCTGTGCTCAATACACAAAATATTCTCCCACATACACCACTCAGTTACAATGGGATTCTGATCGTTATAATGGCACTTGCACAGTGCTCTTACTGAAAAAAAATTGTGTCTAACTTAAAAGAAATATAAATCATTAATTGCAGAACACTTGTGCAAAACATGCACAAAATTCTGATACCACACTGTGTTAGAATACACAGTGTATGTGCAAGTTGCCTTTATACAACCTGTGACAGTTTTTAGAGCTATCAGTGCTGTTTAAAGAAAACATCCAAGACTGAAGGCAACAATAAATGGGAAGAATATGGTACCTATGAGAAGTAATATGTCCCATTTCATGGATATTACCTGAATATCCATCTGTTTCTATCCATTTGGGACCATTCTCATCAACATGTTCACTCTGAGAAAACAAAACATAAAGCACTTCTCCAGTAAAATATTGTTTTATAACTAGATTGCTTACCATCATAAAGATGCTTACCATACTTACTAAACAGGCAGAACTTTTTTTAAAAAGCATTTTAGCTCAATACCATCAGCCTCCTTTTGTATCATTACCGCTGTAAAGATGACAGCTTTCCAGTTATTGCATTGGTGGAGTTTCACGAGGTCTTCTTGGGATTTGTGACATTGTGAGGGATGGCCCAGTGCTACAGCAAGAGAACACCAGCAGCAGATAAGGGTCACCCACACGATCCTTTGCCCTTTTGCTTGAGCTGACAACTCACCGTGAACAGCCCACTGCTCCTCCAAACTGCAGGCAAGGGGGTCATTCCTTCCCATGGTTCTCCCCAGGGAGCAGCAGGAGCTGGGGGAGGCCAGGCAGCGGCCCAGAGGCCCCGTGCTGCCTGCTGGATCAATGGCCAGTGTCAGCAGGCTCCCAGTTAATGATGCTGCAGCCAGTGGCGGCCTCGCCCCCGGCCACGCTTACCACAGGTACCCACACACAGGACACGGGACCCTGGAAAAGCCAAATAATTGCCTTCCTTTTCTTGTTAAAGGCATACACCCCATATTTCATGTTCCTAGGATCAGCCCTTAGGTTTGAACAAAGGAAAGATGTTCACATTCACAGCAGTGCCATGTGACAGCCACGGGCAGCCAACAGCATCTGCGTGACTATAGATCCACTTACAAAGGTTTGCTATAAAGAATGCAGTGTTTTGTAAGCCTTGCTCATGTGTGTGTAAATGGATATAAATTTCACATTTATTGAACAATTTTTATTATCGTTTCAAGTTAAGAAGTGTTTGGCACACAAACATCACCAAAAAACAACAACCAACAACAAAAACACACCACAGGAAAATGCAACCACGAAACAGGGGAACCCTTGTCCTGTTTCTGTGGTAAAAGGATGGAGCAGTTGAAGTCGTCTCTGTATCCATGTAAGCTCTGGAGTGGAACAACTGAATTATGGAAATGTGATCACTGTACAAGGTTCTTCAAATTACTAACTTGTTATTACTGGTGTTCCATGCAGGCTACCTACAAAACCTCTCCCACTCCAGGCAAGAGTGTTGAAACAGCCAGGCTCTGTTTCAGCCCCAAACATGCAATCCAGACCTCTCAGCTTACGGAGAGAGGACAAAGATCCTTTCCTTTGAATTCAGCCTACTGCATCCTGCAGCTGAAGGCCCTCACATTTCCAAAGCCTGTCTCAGAGGCCACAACACTAAAAACACTCTCCACAGTAGTAACATTTTAGGACCCCTTTTACTCCTGCCAACTCAATGAAAGTCTTTAAGGTAGTCCTCAGAAAGTTTTCCTACATCTGTTCAGCAGTGCTTCTGCCTTCCAGCCATAGGCAGCAGCATTTTAACTGCTCACCCCAGACTCAAGCAAGACATCCTTTGGAGGCTGCAACCAGTGCAGCTACACTGTCTACACTTCTGGAAAACTCTTTCCCAGTAGGAAAAGTACAGCAGAAGAATTTTACTCCTAACACGTCACATTATGCAAAAATCACAATTTAAAATAATGACTTGTTCCAGAATGAAGAACAAAAATCATTATTGATAAAAATGCATACTTAATTTAAAAGTGGTTAGAAAGTTAAAAATGCATACCAAATTTGATAATTACCTTCTCAAGTATTTTCTCCCACGAGAGAAAAAACTTGAAATCATTTGCCTCTCCTTTTACTTTTTTTTTTAACCTTTGAACATTTTCAAAAGCTCCAGCACAAGAATGACACAGAGCCATCACCACCCTCCTGCCAGACTGGTAACTTTTAAATGATATAACATCAAGAAATTATTCTTGGTTTACAGAAATTGGTTCCTCAAAGAATGACAGATTTGAAACTGAATCTATTTGTCATATTCTTTATTTGCTCCCAAGAAGTTTGTTGTCAGAAGTTTCAAGTTCTCATTTAATACAGGGCAAAATTTAACAAAAAAACCCCACTGCTCTGAAAGGTACCCCCGCTCCAGTGATTTTCCTCCCCAAATTTCAATTCTGATAAATCTCTCCAAGCAAGTTTCCACCAAAACTTGACTTTAAAGCAGTGTTCCCATAAACAGCAGTGATCTGACACTGCTGGCTTCATTCTCTTCCCATGCCCAGTGGCAAGCTCCCTCCCCCAGAGCAGGCTCCAGAAAACAGCAAAGTTATGTTCAGGATCCCAACTTCCCTGCTTCACCACGGTGGGCCCAACACCCACTCAGCAGAAACATTTAGCACATTTGAAAGGTAACAATGGAGAAAATCCAGGCCATAAACACCACAGAACATTTGTATCAAGTTTTACTGCCAAAAGTTTTATTTTACACTCGAGTTGCAAATGAATATGGTGTAGACATCATACAGGATGCAGAAGTACTACGTGAACATATTTGTTAGCAATAACAAACTTTCAGAAAATAAAACATCCTAAGTTCTCCCTTTGTTCCAACACTTGACTTACCTTTTTGCAATATAAAGAACATTTGTGGAGTGGCAGAACAAAGAACGGCCATAACTTGTAACTGAGGAGTTTCTGGCTGCACACAAGGCAAACAAGGGTTACAGCGAGGCACTGGAGCAGGCTGCCCACAGAAGCTGCACAATCACCCTCCCTTGAGGGTTTCTAGATCCTGCTGAAGCCTTAAGCCCTGCTCTGAATTCAGCACTGACTCAGCTGTCAGCAGGAAGCTGGACTAGAGACTTCTCTCAAGGTCCACTCTAATCTGAATAATTATAAAATTTGATTCAAGCACAATCAGCAGCCAAATTCAAACAAATCAGTGAATGCCTCCTGTTTTCCCCACTCCCAACAGAAAAACAACATTCATCTTTAATGAATCATCTTTACAACAGTCCAAAATGACTGAAATCAAAGAAACAAGCAGCAAATTAAGTGTACTGAAGAAGACCAACACCACATTAAAAGGCCTTTGCATCATTTAAAATTCTTTTTGTAACAGCCAACAGACTTTTTTAAATTGCTTTTTACACATTTGCAATTATCAGCTGTATAACAATACCAAATGTATTCCCAGTCATTTTAAACTGGGAGATTTCCTGCCCACACTGAGAAAGTTTCCACTGGCCCTCAATACACTGGGGGCAGTGCCATATTCCCTGCAAATGCCCCAGGGAAGCCATAGAAATGGGCTGGGAGGTGGGAAGGAAGTGAGGAATCCCAGAACATCTCCACTTTTATCCCAGGGACCATTTCTCCTCCTGTTTGAGACCCCTTTCTGTTGCTAGGGTTTAAATGGAAAGCAAGTGGAACTATCAGGAAGGACTCAATAATTTCCTATTTTTAATTCCATAAGACAGAAAATTGCAATTAGACAAAAGATGTAAGGTCAACACCCATCCCTAAGGAAGCTGTGGAAGAACTAACTGCATCATGTGATACAAAGCAGGCAACAGGAAATAAACATAAAACTGAAAAGTACTAGAATTTTTTTTGTGCCAGCAAACAACTGATCTTCTAAAACAAAATAATTACTCTGGTGCAAATAAAAAGTCAATAAATGCATGTATACCCACAGCAGATGTGACATTCAGCTCTATACCCTCAGTTCTAAAACACCCCACTTCTCAGTTTTACAGAGATTTTTATTCCTCAATCCCAACATATCTCAGGATAATTATGAGCAGCCAAAGGCCAGACAACCTGACCAGCAGAGAATCTCTGCAAACACACAATCTTCCACCTCTGAAAGCCTGCTAGAAGTCAGACCATGCAGCCACACAGAGGCAGCTTTGGCTTTATGTTCGGGTAGTGTGGGCAGAGCACTGCAGCCTGAGCTCAGTCCTGCCCCGGAGGCTCTGCGTGGCACAGAACAGAGGGGAGAGCTGTGCCCAGCTCTGGGGCCAGCCACGGAAACCCTTAGGCACGTTCTCATTTCAAGCAATAGTTAAAAGCACTGAAATCAGTTTCTACAGCAAGAAAACAACTGTTAGCTGTATGTCCAGGAACATGACAAAGTTGCATACACTAAATATAAAGCAATTAAAGAGAAAAATCTCTTTATCTGAAATGACAGAAAACTGAAGGCTCAAATTCAAGGGCTTTCGATATACTTGGAAAAACAATCTATTCCAACTCTACGGTACTGAAATATGATCAGATTTGTGGGATTTGGATCTCTTTAAAACACAAAACAAGTAGTAATTTGGTGGAGTTCCTTCTTCAGCACACAAAACAGCGAAAGCCCAATGACAATTCAATTGGGCTGCCAATTTTGATACTTTGAGGGGAGAAAAGAAGCCAAAATGACACAGAGGTTAAATCAGTGAAGATAAAAGATAAGAAAGAACAGATAAAGAGGGCTGGATTCGGATACATCTAACTCTGAGACATCTGATACGCAGGCATGGGAGAAGCGTCAGAGACAGAAAGGTTGTGGCCTTGGAAAACAGGCAAGTAAAATTGTCAGGGATGTTAGAAAACAGTCTAGAGGGAGTCAGGAATAAAAATTAGGTCTTTGAATCTGAGGCTGGCTGGATACTAAAGGAATAATCTGGAGACAGAACCACGGGAGAACCAGACTAAGGGGGAGAAGCACTGGATTTTTCGGCCATTCAAATAAAGTGTAACGTAAAAAAAATCCAAAAACAAACTGGAGAGAAGGTGTTTAGGTACATGAAATTAGATAAAAGGGAGAAAAAAAGGACAAAGCATTAAAACCAAAACCAGTTCTGATGATGAGTGTCACCCCCTTAAAGACAGATGAAAGAGAAACTTGGTAGCTACTGAAGGAAGAAGTAATTCAATGAAAGGAATGAGAGGCATAAAAGATACAGAAATAAAAGGGGCAAAATTGCACAGTTAGGAGGCAGAGAAGCTCAGTTCAGAAACAGATCCTGAGAATAAAAACAACTTTGAAAAGGATCTTGTCATGCAACAAAATCAGGATTGAAAATTTTTTATCAATAATGAATGGAAAAAGAAAATGAAAAGCAGATCTGCAAGCAAGCTCAACAAGAAAAAAAAAGGTGAAATAAAAGTGGTTAAAAAGTCCATTTGGGAAGAGCATTGAAGCAGGTAAGGCAAAGCCGAGTCCAAAGCTGTGTTGTGCTGACACACTCTTCAGATATTCAGAAAGGCTGGAATGGAAATTAAGAAATTACAAGAGAATATGTCTGGAGGGAGGAATGGAGACAGGGCAGTGTGAGAAGCAGGCAAAGAAATCATGTACAGAGAAGCAGACAGAGATAAAAATAAAGACCAGTGAGTCAAGGAAGTGAGGCCAATGAAGGAAGGAGGCAGCAATGAAGACGAAGGAGTCAAAAAGGTTAATAGACTGGAGATCCCAAAAGGAGTGAGTGACAGGGTAGAGGAGAGAGAAAGACAGATAAGCTGAAAAGAGAGCAGGTAGTGATCAGAGAAAAGGAATTGAGAAATGAGAGATAATAAAGTGAACAGTATTTAGTAAAGACAAGGTCATGGGAATGGATTGAGGCAGTGAGAGAAATCTATCTAAAACTAGGAATCACAGGCATTGGGCTGGAAAAACAGAATGAAGAATAAAGGATTAAAGTACTGATCAGGGGAAAGAGACTGGGCTTGCCCATGGGGAGGGATGAAATTTGAAAAGACAGAAATGGGTTGAGTTTAGCAAAGTCACAAAGAAAGATGCAAACTAAAGACCACAAGGAAAATGAGATACAGAGGACTTCAAAGCAGGAAGAGGGCAGGGCTGACAACAGGACTGACAAACCAGAAGCAGAAGCCAGGAGTCACAGAACTTTAGGGGTGAATATGAATAGAACTTTGTAAAAAGCATCAGAGAAAGGAATAAAGTTTAAAAAACAACTCTAAACATCTATATTTGAGTCATGTTCACAAACATAGGTAGCACCCTACAAGGCAGAGTCAGCACCTTTATCTCCCTCCTTGCCAGAAAGATTTACTCACCCAGATCAAACCAGAGATCAGAAATTCAAAAGATCAACACTGCCACTGACTAGATAATGTGGGGATATGGCTGAGTTGGGAAAATTTTGACTGTTGAAGTAGATAAAGACTAATTAAAAATTAAAGACTATTACAAATTATAGAAAAACAGTGATTTGACCTCTGCCATCCAGCACCTTTATGTCTTCACAAAACAAGACCTAAGGCCTTGGTTGACTCTCCCTCACATCACCCCCTGTTCCTACCAGCTCACAAGCCAACGCAGCATTCCCCAGCGCTCCAACTCAGCTGATAAGATTCTCACCACACTGTGTTACAGCAAAGATAAGAGATTGAGCAGACAGACTGCTGCAAACAAACGATTTTGGGTCCCATTCAGAGTATCTGAGAACCAATGGCATTAAAGTTCTTCTCCATTTCCAAGCCTCTGTCAAGAATTTCACTCTACGGCTTTCTTAATCATGAGCATGAATAAAACACCAGCCTTCTCAGACACTTCTAATACTGCATTTCATCTTCTGCTGTACTGGCATGTTTTTAAAGTTTCTGCTCATTACAAAAAGACAACACACTTCCATTGCCTGCTCATACAATTGGGAGCTGGATCATTAGGAGTGCAACAGAAGAGGGAAAAAACCCAAATTATTCTCTGCTACCAAACTAGTGACACACAGAGAGTATAAAAAGTGAGCTGAGCACGTAATTTCTATCTACCCTACTCTTTATTCTGATTACTGTTTGCTCGTGTGTGTAGATATGGTTCACTCCAAATTACTGAAATTACATAAAAACCAGCTGAAATATAAACATGACCTCACAGGACTGGGGCTGTAATGGGAGCTCTTTGTTATTTTTATGCTTTATCATATATGTTAATATGGCTTGAAAATCACTTTAAATTTAGTTTACAAATTTAGTTTAAAACACAATATATTGGTGTAATATTTTTAGATAATCTTTTAACAAATAATACAAAAGTGATTTTTTTAGTGTACTGTCTTTTGTTACAGTCAAGAAGTCTCACCTACAATCAACTACTGGAAGCAGTAAGTTGTCCACAAGACAGGCAGCATCTACTGTAACATATACATATAAATATATATCTCTAAAAAAGAAAAGTTTGAAAAAATATCATAGAAACGCTATAGTTTTTACATTACATTTAATATTTGTATGTTTTATTTCTATTGGACTACTGCACTGCAGAGGAGCTTTTGACACAAAGGGAATTTATGCAATGTCATTCAAAGCACAAAGTTCACTCCTGACACAAGTTAATACTGGAGCATTACTGAAATAAAAGGAGGAGCTGGTCAGACATTTTGGGTAGAAATGTAACATGTTTTCTTTAAAGAAAATAAACACATAATGCCACAACTTAAAATAAATAGTGCCAGATGTTATAATCAACATATGAAAAACAGGATGGTGGTTTAGAAAAGAAAATATTTTATAAGCACATAGCATACATTGTTGGAGTGATATAACAAAACTTATAATTCTCATATGTTACCAGGTACTTTAGGGAGAGATTCTACAATCCCCACCTGTGTAAGCAGTTCTATTAACCCACATTGTCTTTTATTACTGAGTTTGGTACTAGAGCCAGGTGCACCATTCATTTCACAGATTTTAAGTCAGGGACAACTATTTCTTTTCCTCAGCACAGTATTTCATCATAACTACTAAAAAAATCCCACACTGCTAAAAAAATTTAAATGTTTAAGAAGGCGTATTTGCTAACTCTTAACTCATGATTCTCTTACTCAACATACCCTTCCAGGGGAGGGATATCTATCAGCAGTTTCTGGCAGGAAAAGTTCAACACTTTATGCATAATATTAGATACAAATAGCCTGCATTGCATTTAGCTTTTTCGGTGATTTTTAAATGTTCTAGCACATTTCAGAAAAAAAAAAAATTGAGTACTTGTGCATACTAAGAACTAATTCTGGCAGTCAAACAAGTATTGTGCTGACTTTTCCAATACAGAGCATTTCATTCTATGACATGTGAAACATTGTTACAGAACATAACCATCATGTTTTAAATTATAAAACCATTTAATTAATGAAAACAAATCTAGAGGTTGCTAAATACAGACCAAAGTTTCTCAAATACCTCTTTCCAACAAACTTCTCCACTGAAGTTCTATAAGGTTAAGTGCACACAGAAGTGAGAAATAATACTACAGTTTCATACAATTTGTCCTACAAAACCTGGAAGCAAAAAATAAAAAATTATGGATTAAGATAAGCTGATGATCTGGTACATACCATCTAAAAACTCCCTTTCTTTTTCCCAAACATAATTTTCATAGTATTTGTAGTTTTAAAAAATACAAAACCAAAACCAACCCTGACCCTCCCTTGAATACAAACTCCACAATTTTTTTGAGCATTATACCAAATAAAAATTACAGCTGCAGAGAAATAAACAAGCAAAACATAATCTGAGCATGCAGGGATGTGACTGCATCTAGAACCTATATGTGTATGTACATAGTGCTGCTTTTATTTGAACTCTTTACCCACATAAAGACTTAACTGACAGTAACAGCTCGTTAGCTGCTATCACTGATTATAATTACCTTTAGACAGTTCTGTAAAAAAAGTTCAGTCTTGAAACTCAAGGAATTTCATTTCACTCTCCATTTTACCAAATTTAAAAACAAGACACATTCCTTCCTTAACAATGAAAATATTATATACGCATACCCCAAAAGGCACTAAGGTCTAACAAAAATATTCAGCATTTCCTTTTAAACTAATAAAGTATCTGTAAGACAGTTTGCATATATAATTGTTGCCCAAATTAAGGCGTGGCAACTTCCTCTTAAACATAAAAGCTATAATTTACTTCTGCTAAATATAAAACTAAGTCTCAGGGATACAGTATACAATAATCATATATTTATGTAGAATACATTCTGTGCCATACTAGACTATTATATCTTTGCCAAAAAAATTCAGGATTTAGAAAAAAAAGATTAAAATTTAAATATACTGTAAGGTCACTCAAATTATTTTAAACACAAAAATCTACAGAAACATATACACAAACAGTTGGGAAGTTGTAACTTAAAGATCACATCTTTTAATCAGACCTGCTCAAAGGACAGCCATAAAAGAACCCTATTGGCTACAAGAAGCATCTGCATGTTTTTAACACTGAACTATGCAGACTCCCATTGCCCCAGGGCAACGCTGCACAAGTCCAGTGAAAACCAGATTGCTGAATCAATACCTTAAATTTTCCCAGAAAACCTTCAAGAAATGTTTTGTGTGTTATGAGAGACTAACAAAACAAAAGGGGATGTTACAAAAATTTCAGCGTGACAGTTTTTCCTGAAATTATTTTTCCATTGCATTTGGCAAGCAGAGAACTAATTCTATTCCTTGTCTAGTCTTACAGAAAGAACTGCAAAGTACAATTCAATATAAAATACAATAAGATCCTGTAATAATTCTGTTCCTCTTGGAACAAGGATTAAAATAAAGTTAACTGTGCTGATTCATACTTTCCATAAATTACTAAAAAGGTGAGAGATTCAGACATTTTGCTTCTCGATAATAAGCCTAATATCTGTATCATGTGCAAAAGTGCAACTGTGTTTTAGAACTGAGGCCCAACTGAATACAATTTTGTCATTACAGAAAGTATACTTGAACCCACTAACATGGAAACAGTGGTTCACGGCGTCTCAAAATTCCGCTTTACATATTTCAACCTGTTGTACGGCTGCAAGTTAGCAAAAAACACAAAACCCAGAAAGAAACAGAAAACAACAAAGCTTGTACATAAACTGGCTTACAATTCCAAGCACAACAGTAAGCTTCCAACAATTCCATTTGTGTGAGGCACACGGAGAGGTGGGCACTGGGTTCTGCTGCTCCTGCCCGGGCTGTGCTGGTGCTCAGCTGCTGGCGGTGTGTGCGTGCATGCGTTTCGCTACATCGTACACGTAGGCGATGTCTGGGCGCTTCTCCGGATCCGGGTTGATGCACATATTCACTAATTGTCGCAGCTACCAGAGGGAGAGAACATGACAGCAGCGTTGGCCTTCTCACAAGCAGCATTTGTGCGGTATCAAATTCAAATTAATACAACCGGCAAAAATTAGGCAAACAGCGATTCTGCACAGGCACACGGGCAGCCCTCCCTCTCTGCTCACACGCTGCACGCTGCCTTATGCAAACACGTATGCAACACACTCCCCTGATTTCTACACTCTGCACTGCTGTCCAGAAAAACTGACAAGCAAATTCAAGTTCTAATCCTTCCAACACACAACTTTAGACATGCATTTAGTCCAGTCCCACATAACTGATAGAAAATTCCCCATGTTTCTGGAGGGCTGTGCCGGCAAAGCCCAGAAGACTGAAAGGAGCAGAGAGCAAAGGTAAACGAGGGCTGCTTTGCTCATTCAGTCCCGATACAGGAGTTAGCCAGCAATAAATGGCATTTCTGCCTGACAGGGCCCAACAAACAAAAGGCAGTGGTGCTCCAACTAACACACAGTTAACTCCCAGAACCTGCTACTGCCAGGAGCTACCAATACACACACATTCATTCAGCACTCAACAAATTAAACTCACTGAGGGCTACCTGTTATAAGGACTCCACCCTTGAGGAAATATCTGAACTTAAAACTGGAAGCTGGGAAAGTATTTTGGGCAAGTACTGCAAGCATTATGCTGGCCCTCTTACTCCACTTGTCCATGCTGAAGACACGATACTGGAATAAATAAGCTTTGGCCTACATCCCAATACATATTTCCTCAGCATCAGATTGTTTATAGTGTTCTTTATGTAAAGAAGCACATAATTAACAAATATTCACAAAAGTCTCTATCTGGGAATAAACAAATCACTATGACCAGAAAATCCCATGTTTCAGAAATATCATAACTTATTGGGTGTCTTTAATAGACATACTCAGCATGACCAACCCAAAAGAACTTCCCCACCACTTGCATACTTTTCATTGCCTTTACAAACTGCCAGGACATTTGAGGGCCTTTCTTCCTGCACTGATATGCCTAAGAATTTATGACATTAGGACTTAATATATTGGATGGATAACCTTCTGATAGGGCATCTATTTTGAACTGTGTGCATCTCCTAAGCATTTTTCAACATGGAACATACCTGTTTCATACTGACTTACTGAAATGTTCACAGTGCTTTGCAAAAACTACTTAACCAACTCAGAGGATCTTTATGCTTTTAAGTAGCTTTGGCAAATCCTCCTGGACCTCCTTATAGCACTGGGGACAGGTGGGGAGGAGGAAAGGGACACTCCAATAAACACACTGTGATTCAGTCTTCTATGGCAATATATCAAATTTGGTTTGGTCTCCCAGCCAGTACTACTAGGTAAGATTATTGAAAAACAAATCTGTAATTATTGCAACTAATACAGAGCAACCTCATCACCCTCATTATTCAAAAGTAACATAGGCTGTCTCTTTAAACCTGCCATCGGAGAGTTTCCTTCCTGCTTTTTAGAAAAAGAACAAGAAGGATTTTGAATTATAATTATACTCCTTTCACTTTTCTGAAGATTCATTCAAATGCATGGGAATAGGAATTCCTGAAGTTAAGGAAGAAGCACTGCATACCACTATATAAAGCTTTGTCCATTAGCCCTTGCAGACAAACTGTACGTGACATACAGATTTTTGTATTCAACAGTATAAAAACTGTGCTATTAGATATCCCATTCTTTAGCAAGAAGAACTCAATATTTAAAAGTGAGATAACTCTGAAGATAGTGGTCAGATTACTAGATTGAAAAGAAACTTATTGAACCAAAATAATCTGTAACAGACTTGCTATTTGAATTTTAAATACATTAAGTGTATTCTGACTAAGGGAGTTATAAAAGCCATCATATCGCTTCTGGCAATCAATAACAGAATACAATGCCAGTGGCAATAAAAACTATTAGCCGGCAATAACTCCCAAACATTTGAAGAACACAATGCTGGAAAACATTAGCTACTGTAAGAAATAATAATTGCCAGCACGTAATACAAACATGCAAGCCAAACAATCTCCTGCAGAAGAAGCAGGTGGGACACAGGGTAAGCAGGAGGCACGGTATAAGCAGAGATGAGCAGCTTGCCATGCAACATCTCAGACAGTCTGCACACAAAACAGAAACACTGAAGAACCCTCAACATCATCAAGCCAAAAATTAGAGTCAACTAAGCAAACATTTTGTGAGGAGAATACAGGTGTAACTTATCTGCAAAATACATCTAATCCTGAATGTATACATTTCTCTTTCTCTGTGAAGACTTCCATCTGTTCAACAGAACTGCATACAGTGAATAGTCCTCATAATGGACCTTGAAGGGTTGAAACCCACCAAGGCAGCATCAGAGGGGAAGCAGAGTGTCCTTTCTCCTGTTTTTACTAGCTTTTTAATCAAAACTTTACTGTTTGCAGAACAGCAGAAACACATCTTCAAGGAATTTAGCTGCTGAGCACTGGAGAAGCCTTGTCACAGACCTCTTCAAGTGGCAGTCACTGCAGTTACTGCACTGTCTGTGCGCCCCTCTTCCCTTGGCAGGGCCAGAGTCTCACTGGTAAGGCACCAATGCTGAGCTGGCTGTGCCTGGGACACTGCACAACAACAGTGCAGATTCCTGAGTCATTTGAACATCCTTGAGCTCTTCTGAGCCTTTGAAACTGAAAAGCAAGCCCTTGGAGAAGGTGAATGAATTCTGCTATACAGAATGAACACTTACACGGGAACACAATCTTTCAGGACTGAAACGGGGACCACACTGGATGCTAATACTTGGTTATAGCACTGATCCTTCATCCCTACAGGAATATCCATTTCAATAAACTTGAAATCCATCTGTCAGCCCCTCTAGTACCAAGAAAATTTCCAGTATATCAGAAAAGCTCACCAGTGCCATGGGAAGAGGCACTGAGAGTCTAAAATCAGACTACCATTAGAGAGAGGAGTCATTTTTTACTACTTGGCACAGACTGGCCAAGAGGCAGGGCAGACTGAGCCAGAGGGACCTCCTGTTGCATCCCCTAGCTGCAAACTTCTTTGTCTGTTCATTGTTCTTAACCTCCTCTGTGCACTTAGCACAGTGACTGTCTTTAGCCTGGAGCTGAGCCTGACACTGCAGCAGTGGGACACACTTTCTTTAACTTTAGCAGGTTTTTCAGCTATGAAATAAATAATTATCACTCAGGTCAGGAGGAGAGGGGAAAGACAGAAATATGACAGGCAAGTACTCTGCATTGTTAGCCAGCTGAAATAGAGAAATTTCCATATAGGGAAGTTTGGATTTAAAAAACCTGCACACAACACCATTTTTACTCTGAATAAAACCTTGAAGCCTTTTCTGAGTGCTTTTCTCAAGACCTGCTGGCAACTAACACTACCATTGTGGACCTGCTGGCTCCTTCTGCTTTTACATCTGGGCAGGAGGTTGGCAACGGACTTTAGAAGAAATGCACCTCAATCAAAGGGAAGATTTTAAAACTTCATCACTAAAGCAGTGTGATACTAATATTAGCTGACAAGGTTTTAAGAGTATTGATTGGAGCAAGGGCAAGGGAGCCCCAGCTTTGAATTCTCTAAAGCAGAACAGCTTTCAGTAAATGCTGAGTACTGACTCTGAATACCAGATGTTTTTAAGGGATATTAAAAAATTGAGATATCCAAAGTTATCAAGCATTTGAAAATCTTGGCTTGTGTCTACCACTGAAGCAATAGTTTGAGAAAATGCATCTCAGACTGTTAGGATTTCTAATCAAGTTTCAAAAGTTTCTTGAAAAAGCACTTGTCTTCTACTTCATAATGAAAGTATTTACACTCCTATATTAGAGGATGCAGAGATCAACACTCAATGAAGTTTTTACTTCAGAAAGTTCGTTTTCATAAAAAATGAAGTGGTTTTCACTATTCAGTGGTCCTTGATTTTTACTGCTCAACAAGTGTTCTTCTGATCTGGTTACAGGTTTGACATCTCTATCTACTGTACAGGTGAGACATTTAGGACAGTATTCTAGTGTAAGAGGTAACATTTGTTTGTTTCTCTTTTCTACAGTTCATGCCAGCACAGTATTTTCTGTACAAGCTAAAAATGGTTTATTTTGGTGCAATAGGTAATAAATGTATATTTTTCAAGCACCTTAGTGAAGACAAAAGTCTTCGTAGCAGAACATAAAAAATATTCCCATTACAGTTTCCATAACTGATGGCTTCTTTTAAGAAACTGTTTTCTTATGCATCTCAATACCTACAGTAGCTCTGATTCTCTCATTATCTTTAAGAGTAGCTTGCATGCATTTTGCAGATAACTGGCTTATCCAAGGTGCTGAAGTACGTGTCTGCTTTGAAGTAACAGAAAGTAATATGTTGTGCTTTGCATGTGTTTGCAAAACAAAAAACCTATCCAGATGTAAGGAAAAGCTGGGCTCTCTCTCCCCACCCAAACTCTAAGACCTTCTATCTGGGTCAGACTTTGATATGTGCCCTTTGGCTGGGAATCCACATCTCCAACT